>NC_090924.1:177641851-179134837 GCF_040938575.1 Ambystoma mexicanum
CCTTATCTTTTCAATGGCGTAATCGTGCCATCTTAATTGGTTGGGCATTAATTACGAAACCTATATATTTCAGATCATTCACAACTTCCAAATAACATCCGGAGAGCCACCAACTCTGCCTTACTTGTCTCGTACTGCCCCAAAACCTTAGCACCTTTGTCTTGTCGTGTTTATAATTAAATAATTTACTGTCATGCAATCCACAAATGCAGTGATTTAGTTTTGCAACGCTACACAGCTTGGGTCAAACAAATCTATATCATCTGCAGAGGGCATCCAAATTAGTGGTACAGCACTTATTATAGGTGGAACAAATGATACCCCTTTCATAGCTTCCTCCAGGTCCGCCAAATATAAATAAAATAAAAAAGGCACTAATATGCACCCTTGCCTCAGCCCTCGGATGGTTGGAATTTCTCGGGTGGTGTCAACTGCCAGATTAAACCGTGCCATTAAAGCAGTGTCAGTGTGGAACAATACCAAAATATTCAATACGTGGCTTGGAACGCACCACCTTTCCAGTTTTAACCATAGGGTTTCCCGATTGACTTTTTCAAAGACAAGGGAAAGTTCGATACTAACAGCATAAATTGTGGGGACCCATTTCTCCCCGGTTGATTTTTCGATTCGATCAACCGCTCATCCTGCCAGTGATGTACCCCCTCCTATGGTGAAGCCTACATGATTAGGTTTAAAATGTCCACTACACAAGGCCCACTGTTTAAGTTCTTGCAAAATAAGGGACATAAAGATCTTTGAGTCTGTGTCTAGCAGTGTGATGGGTCTATAATTCAAGGGGTCTCACTTATTCCCTTTTTTCAACATTGGAACACTATGGGTGCAGCTTTTTTTTTGTTTTAAATATAACACAGACCAAAACAAATGATACAATAAATGTTCCCACTCAAGGGTCTCCTTTCAAAACCGTGTTGCAGAGCCCATTTGGTCCCAGTGCTCTGGACATACTATTCTTTTTGATCAGGATTTTAGAGGATATCATTTGAAAAGATAACTCTGTCGAAAACAGTAGGATACAGTAGGATCACTTGGGTAAAATGCAGCCAAAGGACAGATGAGTGGCAGTATAGGAAAGAAGGATGTGTGTATTGAAAAGTGACTAATACAATACTACCCTGCCTTTTCTATTACAGAAGGGAAAAGACATATGTAAATCAGGCTTGGTTCCACACAGAATGATGCGGTCCAGCCTCATCCGTTCTTCAGTAGACCACATGCAACCCCAGACACGTTTCAGACGTGTTGAGCATCTCTTTTTAGAGGTAGCTTGGCGGTTTCAGCAAAGCAGCTTAGGACTCATAATAAAGTGAATGGTGGATGAGGGTATGAATGGGACATTCATACTTAAAACCAAATGAACTGTACATTTTTTAGCACTCAAAAGAACGTTCTGCAGAGCTGAAAGTAAATGATGAATGTTGTATTATGTTAGGACCACACTCCCTACCTATGCTGCTTAGCACATGTGGGAAGCCAAACAAATGTTTTGGTATGCACCCATCAACTCAGCTAAGAAGAACTCATGCAGGGTTTCTATATTATGAGTTTGCTTCGGACACGACTGAGAATCACCCTTTCCATCACCCTCTGCAGCTTTGAGCAAACATGGTGCCCGTTTCTTTTCTTTTCTTTTCTTTTATGATAGCATTGCCACTAAACCTGAAAAGTTTGAACCAAAATGTCTCTTGAGACTGGCATTGGACCCTTGCAAACATGATAGAATAGTTGAGTGGGTAGAATTGTTGGGAGAGGGGGTGATGGTGAGAGGGTTTGCTGAGCCAGATTGAAAAAGCTACTTTTCTAAGACATTGCTGTGTGACACAATCAGTTATTTACTAGGTAACCATGCAAGAAGCATCAGAGAAGGGGAAGAGATTCCCTGGGAGTGAGATCATCTTGAGGATCTGGGTGTGGGATGCATACAGAAAACTTTTTTTTGTATGAGACTCATTGGGGTCTGGAGAAGATAACAGGGACAGTTGGCAGGATAAAGTGACAGACATTTAGGGAGAGAAGACATGCAGAGTCTGGAAGTGAGTCTATGCGTGGTTCATGTGCCATAGGGCAACTCTCCGGTACAGAGAGGAGCAGAGAATCCCTTTGCACAGCTTGCACTATTGTGTTAACCCATTGACATGACACTTGTGGTGGGAGAAAGTAAAAGACATTCAGGACGTCATTGGGATAACTATCTGTATCCATATCGTGAGTTGAGAGAACTGGACAGGTGCCCTTGGGTGCCACATGGTTGCAGACATTTCAGAGAGTCATGGCAAAGGTAAACATTTCTGGAATTCAGAGACCTGCACAGGCGCACCTGGTGGCAGGGATTAGCAGAGAAAACCTCAGCCCACCTTGTGCTTTGTTGATATGCTCATGTGACACTCGTGGTATGAGGACGTCATTATTGACATTCAGGTAGGCTGGAGATAACATGCCGTCAGTGCCCTTCTTGATGTGAATGAGTGTCACACATGCCCCTGCATGACACTGACGTGCATGAGGAATAGAGTGTTCCTGAGCGCAGCTTGTGCAATTGTTTTGACAGTGACCAGGCACTTGTGGTGGGAAACATTTACAAACATTCACTAAGGAAGAGATACCTATCAGTGCCGATTCTGTGAAGTGAGTGAATGGTAAATTAGCAGACAATTTGACTTGAGTACCAAAACTATCTAGCGGCAGGGCGTGAGATTCTCCTTGTGGTCTCTTTATGCCATCATTTGGGCTCTGGTGATGCCAGAATATCACAGGCCGAGTGAAGGTGTCATCAACCCAACATTCCACCACCACCCTCTCAAGTAATTCTGAAGAGCATGCACTACAGCTATATGCACTGGTAATGCACCACAATGATTGTGCACCCAGGAGGTATATGAATCAATTTGACTTTTTCTGACTAGGCCGAGCCAACTTGACAAGGCTCCAATCAATAGAAATGTATGGCTGAAAAAAAAGTCAATCTAATTCAAATCAATATCTCTATTTGAAAAAGCTATAATCCAATTCAAGCAATCAATACCTTTTTGCTCAATGTGGACCAAGCCAATTCGAATTGAACTACCCACAGTGTAAATGCTCTAGCCTGCCTATTCGAACCATTCCGAACTAATGTATGGTGGCATTGATTTGAAGCATTCTAGGTCGGCTCAAGATTCGAGCAATGCCTTGCCCAAATAGGAAAACCCCAAGGTCAAAATCTTGAGACACTTCAAATCACTATAATGTGATTCAAACATCTCGTGGGCCAGTTTAAAACCCTTAACCAGCACTAGTTGCCACAATAAGGAATAGCACTGCCACAACCAATAAACAGAATGGCTCAATAAAAACTGTACAATTAAACGCAACAGAATTTAATAATCCAAGTCTGACAACCTACGCCTCCTGAATTATAAAAATAATGACACTAGACTCCCTCTAAAGTCACTTGAATATCTTCACATCATTTATGGCCAACCCCAACAAGATACATTAAAAACCTGTTTTATTATTGTCAGAAAAAAACATACAAACGCATATTTCATAAACATGTAACATTTCTCATTATAATTGTTTTATTTATTTATTTGCATTTATAAAGCGCACAAAAACGTCCCTGAGGCATCATGGTGCTGTTACAGCGAGCTTGAACTTACATGGGTAAGATGTAACATAGTCGGTTGCAGTAGTATAACAAGATTACATACTTTGAGTGCAGCATTGAGAGACAAATGACAAGTTGTAAGAGACCGAGCGTGTCATATATAATGCTTTGCTATGGCTACAGTGCATAATCTTACAAACACATTTATTACACATAACTAATGTGAAGGCATCATGGAGTAGACAAAGACAACATACTCAAATGGGTTCTCAAATGTTTTCATAAACTTAAAATGTAGAATGGAGTAAGGGCTAACTTAATCCAAAGTGATGGGCTTTCCCTAGACGCATGAGCTGAGGATGTTGGGGAGAAGGAAGTGAGGAAGCCCTCACGTTTCTCACAGTATCCATATGTTGTTTAATAGTGTTTTGTCGGATACTAATATAAATATTCTGAGATTGACAAATAATTGTTAGGCTTGGCTAAGGCTATTGATGGAATACATGTTTTGTATAAATGCTCAGTGTGAAGACCCTCAGGGCAACCTAACTTCTTTTCCCCCTGGACCCTCCTCTCAGATGGCCTGGGATCCCAACCCTGGGTGGATATT
This sequence comes from Ambystoma mexicanum, assembly GCF_040938575.1. Taxonomy (NCBI): domain Eukaryota; kingdom Metazoa; phylum Chordata; class Amphibia; order Caudata; family Ambystomatidae; genus Ambystoma; species Ambystoma mexicanum. Next base: position 177,646,066 of record NC_090924.1, read on the forward strand.
CAAGGGAGGATCACCTAGGTGGAGGGAACTTGGGGAGTGGGGAAAGGGTGTCTTTAGGTGAGACATAGTGTACCCCTTTCCCTTTTCAGAATGATCCCACAAGCCTTTGTAGGCTACTGCCAGCCTTTTCCCTTTTCGTTCCTCTAAAGTGTCCCCCGGAAACACCACCTTAGTACTGGGGCGAGGAAGAGAACAACTAGGAGGGCACATCCTCATTGGACTGATACACACACATATCAGAGGCTGTAAACTTTCTTTTGAACACTATTCATGTGAAGCTGACATCCCTACACATTGTATACTGTTAGTTGTGAGGGCAAGTATAGGTTTTGGACACAGATGGACTTTTGAGTTGAACTTAATGACAGAATATCATTAGTTTCTTTAGGTAGGGAAATTCCACCTTAGCATGGGGCAAGTTAGGCCTTACTAAAGCCTGATATTTAAGAGAAATAAATAATTTCATAGAAAAGTTAATCTGTTGTCTGTGTCTTACTTCATGATGCCTTCACAGTACCTATTTGTGAATAACGCTCAACAACCCCGACATGCGCACTTTTCTGTCTGCCAAACGGTAAGTCTAAAATTCATTTAAGCACAGAAAGCATTCCTCTGCTGCTGTAGCCTTCTCAAAAAGTGACTTATAAGTTATTTGTTTATTGAAGCTGGTATGGTTCCCAGTCTCTCATGTATTCGAAAAACCCTTGTTCACGGGCTCAATATATTCAGAAACTAAAACTGAACTGAAAACTGAGGAGGGTTCATTGCGCTCACTACCTCTACATGTTTATAACCAACATGAATGAGGCACTGTTCAACTTTGTATTCTCTTTATCTTTGCCCCTATTTTCCTGTGTAGTCATACTGTTCATAGTGCAACAGATAACAGTTAACATGATTCCACAAATACTTTGTCATTTCCCAATAATCACCCCATCGCCTCAACGTTAATTCAAGTACAAAATGCAGACGTACCATTTTTAGATTTTTCTGAAAATGCAGCATCCATTACCACCATTGGTAGACCTCAAAGCGGATGGAAACAACCACTGATCAAATGTCAGCCCACGTTATTGAAAAACATGCAGAGGAGATGACCCCATAGTTGAAAGATATTACTGAAGGCAACTTTCAGGAATGACTGCTACCAGTTTATGCTGGGCGACAATATTCAGGGATCTGCAAAATCATACAATCTATTGTTTAAAGGGTTAGACCTTTGCTGGAGGTTTATTCAGGGAAATTCAAGGTCACTTAGGGCTACACATTAGTCCCTGCGAGCAGGACCAGGCTGGTTTCCTCCACAAACAGTGCCCTATGGCATACCCTGCTGCACTACAGGAGCTTGGCAGACTCCTTTGGGCAGAGGGGTACGTTTTTCTTTCCTTTTTACAGTGCAAGGGAAAAGAAAATGTTCTTGGATTACTGTGTGATTAGGAGAAGTCAGAGTGGACAATGGTGAGAGAAAGGAGGCTTAGAGTGCAGGAAATTGACATTTTGGCTTTGGTCTCACACATTTTTGTAGGACACTGTTGGGGAGATGCATCCAGCCTTAATCCCAGCATCTTTTGAGTGAAGATATTAATCTTTGCGTCTGATCTACTTTATATTACAGACCCATCACAATCTGTCCAAATATCTCAAACTTTGTAGAGAACACTGAATGGAAGGTGTTGCATTTTCCTCTAAGGAGAACTACAAGCTTTACTCATGACAGCCCTGTCATGGTACTAAAAGAATGCGTTTAGAGGTGACATTGTGACCTTTCTGATCCAGGTGCATGTGCTTGTCTTCTGGTCTGGCTTGCTTTGTCAGCAGTCTTCACATCCATCATATTTTCCATCTAACTATCACCATTTTGGAAGGCTGCCAAAATGACTCCTATAATTCAAATGTGGTTTGAGAAATTAGAAACTTTGCTCTAGCATTGTGCCTTTTTGAGTAGCCCTTGGAGAAACAATGTACTGTGGTATCTCACCTGATGCTCCTCTCGCACTTGTTATATTCAACACACTATTTCTGCATTATTTCATCATTTGGGTTATTTTGTTACTCCTATTTCAATGTCATTCAAAGGTATGTCTTGGTAATTACAATTCTGGATTAGGAGGAAACAAAATTGATTAGCTACTGAAGCCTGAACTTTCATATCTCTTTCAGGCACTGCCCCAAGTGTGTATAGAAAACGATCTATATATCTTACATGGCCCACGGTAGTGGCCGTGTAGTTATGATAAAGTTGCTAAACCCATAGGAAGAGCACATTTTGGGCAGCTTATAACTTCGCTCCCCCTGGACGAATCCACACCAAACTTTGCAAAAGAAGTATATGGCCCACTCTGAATTTTTGCAAAGTTTGGTGAGGTATGGTCCAGGGGGGGCAAAGTTATAGGGGTGGTGCCAAAATGTATTTTTTCCCATAGACTGAATGGGGAAAAAACTTTGCTGACGCCTACAGCCCAAACCACTGGATGGGTTTTGACCAAATTTGCGACAGTAGCAGCGGGTTGGTCCCAAAAGTAAGCTTTTGTAAATTTGGCGAAAATCCATCCAACAGTTTTTTTTTAAAACGACCAAAAAGTAGGTCAAATGAGTGATATCCATGTCCGCTGCGCAGACACACTTCCCTGTTCGCTCCGCGGACAGGACACCGATTGGTTCATTGGCTTGCGTCATGTCCGCGTACATGCAACTTGTTCGCTGATTGGATGGTGAAGAGCGTGAAGTGTGTCCGATTTTTGGAAACGCCCGCCATCTTGGATTCGCAGACAGCGGCCGGTGTCTGCGGACATTGCGATAAAAACATTAAAAAACACAACATTGCACTTGTCAAACTCATCAAGTAATCTCTGGGGAGGTGAGGGGTGATGAGGATGGGATGGGATATGGCTGCAAAAGACACACTATTTCTGCATTATTTCATCATTTGGGTTATTTTGTTACTCCTATTTCAATGTCATTCAAAGGTATGTCTTGGTAATTACAATTCTGGATTAGGAGGAAACAAAATTGATTAGCTACTGAAGCCTGAACTTTCATATCTCTTTCAGGCACTGCCCCAAGTGTGTATAGAAAACTATCTATATATCTTACATGGCCCACGGTAGTGGCCGTGTAGTTATGATAAAGTTGCTAAACCCATAGGAAGAGCACATTTTGGGCAGCTTATAACTTCGCTCCCCCTGGACGAATCCACACCAAACTTTGCAAAAGAAGTATATGGCCCACTCTGAATTTTTGCAAAGTTTGGTGAGGTATGGTCCAGGGGGGGCAAAGTTATAGGGGTGGTGCCAAAATGTATTTTTTCCCACAGACTGAATGGGGAAAAAACTTTGCTGACGCCTACAGCCCAAACCACTGGATGGGTTTTGACCAAATTTGCGACAGTAGCAGCGGGTTGGTCCCAAAAGTAAGCTTTTGTAAATTTGGCGAAAATCCATCCAACAGTTTTTTTTTAAAACGACCAAAAAGTAGGTCAAATGAGTGATATCCATGTCCGCTGCGCAGACACACTTCCCTGTTCGCTCCGCGGACAGGACACCGATTGGTTCATTGGCTTGCGTCATGTCCGCGTACATGCAACTTGTTCGCTGATTGGATGGTGAAGAGCGTGAAGTGTGTCCGATTTTTGGAAACGCCCGCCATCTTGGATTCGCAGACAGCGGCCGGTGTCTGCGGACATTGCGATAAAAACATTAAAAAACACAACATTGCACTTGTCAAACTCATCAAGTAATCTCTGGGGAGGTGAGGGGTGATGAGGATGGGATGGGATATGGCTGCAAAAAGCAAAAAAAACAGGCATTTTTCACCGCAAAAGTCTGCAAACAGTTTGGATGTTCGCGAACAGTCCTGTGAAAGTTTGTGAACACCTCCGCATTACAGGGTTGGTAAAATGCAGTTCTTGGATGGGTTATAAGTTTGGCACCACTTAATGGAACTGCCTGAAATTGTGCATGTATATATCTGACCTGATTCTGAGTGAGAATGCGAGGTTTGGTGGGATTCTGTCATCAGGGGCAAAATTAGAGGGGGGGTCCCAAAATAATGTAAAGGCTTATAAATGAGGTGCCATTTAACGAATCTACACTTCATTTGGCAAACTGATAATAGATCAAGATATACAATCTTTTGCAAAGTTTGGTGGGATTCTGTCAAGAGAGAGCAAAATTAGAGGGGGGTCCCAAAATATTGTAAAGGCTTATAAATGTGGTGCCATTTGACAAATCTACACAAAGGTTTGCAAAAAGATTATAGATCTACATATAGATGTTTTCGTAAAGTCTGAATGGATTTTGTCAAGTGGGGGTTAGGTTATATGACGATTGTATGTGCATACATTTGACACTTTCGAAAAAATAAAACATGGGTGGATTTCCAGCAAACCTGCGTAAGGAGCATTTGCAAGGACCTACAAGCATGGTTTTGCAAATGTGCCAGTGTTTTATTATTTGCTAAGTTTCATAATGTCGCTACAAAAAATAGTGGCATAACTTTAGTGACTGAGGGGTAGCCAGTGGCCATGGGCAGTGGCCAGATTGTCCGAGTCATGGAATAAGGTCATCATCTGGACAATCTGGCTACTGGCCATGACCACAAAGAACAAAACATAGTATTAAAGTGTCCATGTCCACCTGGGACTGGCTTTGTGGTAAAGTTATTCTAAATTAGGATAGATCTGAAAGGGAAGAAAAATGTGCTTGTGTTAACTTGTCATACGGTTCTATTTTTGCCTTCTGTAGGCTGCCATGGAAAGTGAAGAGAGGCCCTGTATGGAACCCTCGCCTTCCCTTTCCATGGTGGCCATCTTGGAAAACGATTGTCCTTCCTAAACAGGAACGCCACAGGCGTCCCTGTGTAGGAAGACAAATCCTCTTTTTTAGCACCTCGGGTTCCCGCTTTAGGGACCTAGGGTGCTAATGGCCTTCAGCAACCCATTTCAGGGGCTGGAATGGGGGGATAATGGTCCAGAGACCTTGTCATCCACCCTCGCTTCGCTTGGGCTGATAACTTGGGCTGCTGGGCCGGTGTCCACTGTTCCAATCCCTCGAACGGAGGATGAACGCCACAATATTCCAGTTAGCATAGCACAAAATGTTGGAAAATCTTATTGAGTCTATGTACTTTACTGAGAAATATAAAGTAGATGGAGTCTATAAATGTTTTTTTTGTTTTATTTGTTAACTGTGAAAGGTGGTTCCTAAAGGAAAATGTCTTTTATTGTTTTTGGATGTATTTTTTTTGGCAGGAGAGCTGAGAACGAAAGGTGGGGAGGGAAATGAGGGAAGAGGAACCAAACACTAATATGGAGAGGTAGGTGGGCAAGAGAAAATGTCGTGCGTATGTTATTTCTAAGGAGGAGGCAGTGTGTCTCATGCTCCTTGATTACAGCAGTGGTGGTGGCTCTTGGGGAGGAGGGATAGCATTAGCTGATGCCATTTTAAGATAAATAGCAGTTTTGCTAATAGTATGTACTGTGTACTAGATTGTTAATGGATAATGAGTAGGAATAGGTGCTGGAGTTGTGCAAGGGAAATTTTGAAGTTGAAAGTTCCCAGATCAGTAGAAAATGCAGTTCCGAACTGTCCGCGTAGGAGAGATCTTATTGTGAAGTGCGGACAGGTTCTCGGACACGTCATCATGCTGCACGCCAGCATATGGTCATGTGGCACTGTCCAGAAGGTCCGCTATGAAGTCAGATGTTCGTAGATGTCTATTGATGCAAAACTAGTTGAATTAGTCGCAAAAAGTGTATAGAAGTTTTAAAAATGATTCCAGAAGGTGGGAAATGGCAGAGTTTTAAGGTGACACTTTGTAAATGGGACATACATATTGGTATATTGGGTAAGTATGATATTAGTAAGTTGTAGGAAAATAGCATGCACTGGTAAAAACCTATGAGATTCAGTGCAAAAACTTTTTTAAAGGGGCATTATGGTTCAGTTGCACTAATAAAAACCTATGAAATTAATTGAAAAATCTTTGTTAAAGGGATATTATGGTTAAGTTGCACTAATAAAAACCTATGAAATTAAATGAAAAAACTTTGTTAAAGCGGCGTTATGGTTAGTTGCACTAATAAAAACCCATGAAATTCACTGAAAAAACTTTCTTAAACGGACATTATGGTTAATTTGCACTAATAAAAACCTATAAAATTCAATGAAAAAACATTGTTAAAGGGACGTTATGGTTTCAAGTAAAACCAAAAACCCCCAGAAATTCTCCAGCAGAGATCTTATTGTGAAGTGCGGACGGGTTCTCGGACACGTCATCATGCTGTGCGCCAGCGTATGTCATGTGGCACTGTCCGGAAGTCCTGCTCTGAAGTCAAATATTCGTAGACGTCAACGGATGCAAAACTAGTTGAAATAGTTGCAAAAAGTGTATGGAAGTGTTAAAAATTATTCCAGAAGGTGGGAAATGGCAAAGGTTTAAGGTGACACTTTGTAAATTGGACACAAACATTGCTATATTGGGTAAGTATGATATTAGTAAGTTGTAGGAAAATAACATGCACTGATAAAAACCTATGACATTCACTGAAAAAACATTGTTAAAGGGGTGTTATGGTTAAGTTGGACTAATAAAAACCTATGAAATTCAAAGAAAAACTTTGTTAAAGGGACGTTGTGGTTTATGGTTAATTAAAATCGAAAATAGGTTTTTATTCGTCCAACATAACCATAACATCCCTTTAACAAAGTTTTTTTCAGTGAATTTTCTAAGGTTTTTATTAGTGCAATTTAACCATAACGTCCCCTTAACAAAGTTTTTTCATTGAATTTCATAGGTTTTTATTGGTCCAAGTTTACCATAACGTCCCTTTAACAAAGTTTTTTCAGTCTTATTAAACTTTTGCTTGGCTAGTGGGCCACCCTCCCCTCTCAATGCCTCTGTTTTTACAGATCCAAGACACTCCAACCTTACGATATATATATGCATTCACATGCTCATTCATTAATTCTTTCCTTGATTCATTGAAATATGTTTTCATTCATTCATTGCTTTATTCTTTCAGTCATTTATTTATTCATGTTTACATTTATAGAGCACACTAAGCCCTGCGGCATCAAGGAGCTGTTACATGAATTCATTCATTCATTCACACATTCATTCATTTATATGGTTGAAATCTAACAGGCTAAAGTAAAGACTTGTGTGAGTACACTCATTAGCAACAGTGGCAAGTGCTTGCTCGGCATCATGCTGTCAGTTTAGGATGATACATTGACATTATGTTATTGCTGTGTAGCCCCACCACACCTCTGCTCTCAGATGTAATGGCACTACCTCACGCTCTCTCCATGGAACTGCAATTGGGCAGAGATTCTCCGGTTTAATCCTCATGCTTGTCGATTGCCTATCCATGATATAATGCTGGCCCATCGACTGACAGTTGTTACAATCCTTGTAGACTTTCACAGGAAATGTTTTGGAAGCCACATTTCGATTGGCACCCCCATCAGGCAATCACGCTTTACAACACAGGGACAGTTAATGCACCATATTAACTGCTCATTCGTGCTGGCCCTTATAAAACAGTTGAAAAGAGACGTGCAAGCTTCTTGCCCCAATGAATCACCACTCTGTGGTGTACCTTAATACATTCTGCAACTCATTCCTAATAAAAGCGATCTTGCTGTTCTCAGTCTACTCTGATCTACAAGCGTGGATGCTCCAGTGAATTACATCATTTCATTCAACACCTAATTGCAAATAACCCTAAATACTGGATTGTCCACAGTTTGACAGCTTGATATTTATACTGTTTGAAGACAGATAACTTCGAAGCCATTATGGTCATTTGGAAATGTGTAGAAAGCAAGAACTAAGTTTTAATCTCAGGCATGGTTAACTTAAAATTCCTCCATTTCTCTTACACGATTGATGCACACCTGGGGAATGCATAGGCACTCTAGTAAATAGGGACGTCATCATCAACAAGGAATAGGAAGTATTTTTGTAACAAGATATGTGTTGCTTCTGCATTCATAACTTTTAGTGAAGGGTCCTTGCAGAACTATATCTCAGCAATCACATGAGCAATAACCTGGTCTATGAGACATACACTGCTGTATTTTAGAAATCAAGAGAAGGCACTCACTGTCTCCGAGTTTGTTACCACGTTAGAAAGCGTTAGCATCTAACATATGATATGATAGGTTATTTATAAAACGCTTAATACCCAGAGGTTTCTAAGCGCGGACCCAGGGATCGATCCTGTGGTGCTCTGTGTCGTTTTGCTTCCAAAGGCGAGCACGTTGCCCCTGAGCTATCCTCCCAAGACACATGCCTGGCAGAAGAAAAGAAGTGATCTGTGAATGCGGCTTTGCTCCTCAGGCAGGTGTCCGGTCAAATGGTCGACAGACAAATGGTCGACAGGACAATTGGTCGACACCATTTGGTCGACAGGTGAAATGGTCGGATTTATTTTTATTTATATATATATTTTTTGATTTTCGTTTAGGGAAAAAAAAGGGGTTTTTAGCAAAAAAAAGGGGGTTCGGGGGGACCCCCCCAAAAAAAAAAAATGTGAAAAAACACAAAAAAAAAAATTCGACCAATTGACCAGTCGACCTTTTGGTGTCGACCAATTGTCCTGTCGACCATTTATTTTCGACCAAATGACCTAGAACCCCTCAGGCAATGCACCCTACCCACAATGCAGCGCTAGTCTACAAATGGGAGGATCCAATTATGTGTAAAATAGGTGCGTCTGTCAGGCATGCGCATGCCTGCACTTGGCCCTACTTGAACATGGAAAGAGTCTGATTGGGAACTGGATTATTTGGGCAGATATAACCTAATTTGTAATTTGGTACACGTCACGAGATGACTGCTCCTGGATTTGCAACATAATTATATATGCTTCCCGTGTTCTGTGTTCATTTCCTGTATTCTGGTGGTGCTTTATAAAAATGGAATCTGGGTTTATCAGCGTTTTCCAATTTGTCCCCTCAAAAAATCAAAGACAGCTGTATTTTTCAGTGCATGCAAAAATGTGTCTTTTACTCCTCTGAGCATGACCCGCTGAAGCAGAAAACGTTACAGGGACAGAACATTTATTGGACACAGATATGTTTGCAGCACAAGAAAACGAATGCTTTTATTAGAAGTCTAACTTTTCATTTGGCACTAGTGTCACCATTTAATTAGCATGGAACTCGCTCACATTGTTCCCATTAAGTCTAGAAATCCCACAAATCTGCTCTGCTGCAGGTTTAAAGAAAGGTTGGTGTCCAATTGCTTTTTTTTCTGCAGTTTCAGTAAAAAACAATAGCTGGTCAATTCAAGTTGTTTCTCATACAAAAGTGTAATGATCGAGCCTGTATTGATCAAAGTGAAACTTCATCTGTATCATTGGTATCGGTGGTGCATTTAAGCACCGCCATCACTTGAAACAACCAAATCCTTAAACGTATGGTCAAGCAATGCGGGGACTCTGCGATGTAAAGTAGAAAAGCTGTTCTAGTGGAAAATGGCCCTGGCGAGATTGGATGAGATACTTTGTTATGATTGTCTGAAAAGGGTATAAGTGCATTTCTTTGCTACAGAGAAAGTTCGAGGCTTCAACCAATGAAAAGCAAAACAGTGCATGTAGCCCTTCCTACAGCTAAGCTGAATCGCTAGCCTGACAAACATAAACATAGCTTTTTTTGGCAACAACATCAATAAAGGTTGGCTCTCTACATGCTCCTCTTATCACTGCCACTGCTCCAGACGGCTTCAAGTAGCAATTTCAGCAAATGCAATGCACACAAGTACCGTGCAGAAGCAAAAACAGGGCGATGTGTGGTTCCCACTAAAACAGAAACATTTGCTCTCAGTGGGGTTGTACCAGGATTTATCAGTGAAGACCTAAATCCAGAAAGCCTACATTGTTCAAATGTATCATACGTCGTGGAGTCTTGAAATGTCATAGGGAGTGTCATCGTTTAAATGACTATGTTTGTAGGATATTAGCAAGAAGATTTGTTTCTGAGTGTGTGGTTAAGTAACTGAGGCGGTGCATGTTGCCCAATACTATAAACGGAATCATTGTTAGGTGCTTACGGCTGAAAAAGACCGTCGTCTCAGTACATTTTTTAGCATTGGTAGGAGGCATGTTTTTACCTATCGACAATTTTTGGTAAATAAAGGACAAACATGCACTAGAAATTAAACTGAGTTGCCAAGGATCGAACAATTTTCGGAAACTTGGGAAGTAGCCAGGATTGAGCGACCAGTTTCCTGTCTTCCACATCCGACAAGCTGGTCTTGTGAGCAGGGACTATTGGATGCACTATTGGACTCTGCAATTTAGCCATAGCCACATCTCCCAGTGAGTTTAGCTTCAATTATTTATGCTAATTATAGAAAGACACTAGTCTATTGATATTTTTTAGTCATCTGAATCTCATGTGAGTTTAATTTGAGATCTTCGGCCACCTCAGGTGGACTCCTTCAATACAGGCTCCATCATTACATTTTTGTATGAGAAACAACTTGAATAATCCGTTTGGAAATGACCAAAAACAGTGTTAAAATCTAGCATATGTGTACTGCTATCTAACACAAGGGTGTTGCTATACTATTGTAACCATACTTTGTATGCGTCACCTGTATTTTATACCCAGCGTCGCTTTAGTTCTTTATGAATGCCTGTGGTGGACATAGCAGGATCTATCTGCGGCACCCACACTACCATTCATAGCTCAGTCACAGAGACCCCACTGCAGGTCTGCTGATACTTCAGTGATTGACATGACATTATGCTGTGGTCATGGGGGAGTTCAGTTCAGGCCGCAAGACATTGCACCTCTGTCTGCAAAAGGCCTGGAATCTATAATTTAGAAATGCAAATATAATTAAAAGTGAAAACCTTTTTTTTCACCTACCTTGGCCAAATAATATTTCTGTAGGATAGAAATGCTTCCAAGACATGAACAGCTCGGGCATGTACGTAATTATGTATTTTGCACATTAGTTTCAGCATCTGCCTTTCAATTGACGGGAACGCGGTGAAAGCAAACACCGGAGAGTGGTTAGTTTTTCGCAATTAAGCCGGAAACTCGTACAATTTTCCACACAAATAAATAGATGGCAAGTTGGTTTAGGGAAAACACTTTATATCCTGTCCTAGCAAAAACTTTCTTGCGGTTCTAATTTGGAAGCTCAGCTATGTTTCTTAATGCATGTTAATCGGATGCAAATACTAGTCCTTCTGCAGATTTCCTTGAACTGGGGCACAGACCTGTTGCCTTCTATAGACAAAGCAATGCAGAAAGGGACACACCTTTGAAAACTTAACCCATTGTGGAGCAAGGTATTCAGGACCTCCATGCTGACCCTATAAGCATTGTACAGCCATGATTCACTCACTTGCAGAAGCTACTGCACTGTCCAAAATGTGAAGGCAGGCAATAAGGGGGACATTTGGACTATGATTCTCTTCGTCGATGGGTGCAGTTGTCAAGGAAACCCTTGCATACCATGCACACAAAACCAAATTCTCTTTAGAAAACTCATGGTAACTGATCTAATAAGACAAATAACTAGTACCGAAAATCATGCACTTCTCCCTTGAACACATGGACCTGCCCCAGGTTCCCATTCCAGTCTTCTCCTATGATTCTATTTGACAATGACCATATCCTTCCAAAACATATCAATATACAATGGGACATTTCAAGAAGATCACTTATTCGTTCAAAAGGTAACATGGTAATGGTTATATACAATAAATAATTATGCTTGTCTGTCTCCTTAACTATTTTATCCAATGATTTGACTAAAATGTGTATCAAAGAGTTGTGCTGCCTAAATTTGTATGTCAATAATCAAACCTGGATGCAATTGAGTTTTCGACATTGTATTGTATTCTTCACCTTGTGGGTGAGAAGTCAGCATCAACCAATACGTTGGCCAGCAAATTGCCTAAGTATGTTTTAGTCTCGGGAGGATAGCTCTTCGGCAACGTGCTCGACTTGGAAGCAAGACAACACGGAGCACCACTGGTTCGATCCCCGGGTCCGCGCTTAGAAACCTCTGGGTATTAGGCACGTTATAAATAACCTATCATATCATCATATCATTATGCCTGTAGCATAGATGAAGTGCAACATTCTCACTTGAGAACATGATGATGCGTGCAAGAAGAGTTTGTTACGCGATCGGATCAACTTAGATCTTAGTTGTATGGAGGCCAAACAATTGAGTATCACTACTGAGTAATACCTTTAACAGAGATCATTCTAGAGCTTAGCATCTGGAATAATCCGGTTCTGAAGCACCATATAAATAACCACATTATCATTGTATATCGTAATCCTATTAGATGTGTCAAAGAACAGAAGGAAACTCTTAGCATATTGAACAATGTGAAACATTTCCAAGTGAATGGCCCTTTTGACTGCCAGTGGGAAAGGGCTGAACTCTCAACTTTTCTCTCACTAATAACAATTTGCTGAACACTAACTAATTGAAAGCCATTTCACTCAGGCATTATGGATGGGTATATCTGTTCTGCTCTCATCTTCCTATCTGAAACTGTGGCACAACCCATTGTGTAAACCCCATTAAAACAATGATATCACGGTTAGGCTCAATATTTATTTATTGTATTTATCGTACATTTGTTAGGCGCTTATACATTGAGTCAATTTTATTTCAAAGCTTCGAGGGGGCTGCAGGGAGGGACTGTGTGATTGAGAAACAACAAATACAGTGGAAGATAAAGAGAAGCCTACAATGCATTGTGAGTATTTGGAATTTGGAACGTGCAGGTGTAGTGAGAAGAGGGAAAGTGGGGGGTAGGGGTAAGTGCTGGAATGTCATGCTTGTGGATGAGGAGCAGATGAAGTGCATAGTAAGGTAAGTGCTATACGGCCTGGGCTGCATTCGGTAGAAAGTGAAAGCCTATTCGATTGAGGCCGGTGGGTGTCGAAGCAAGTGCTGAGAGGTAGACAGAGGCTGTGGCGATTGGGTATGGAAGGCCAGGTCATGGAAGGATACATAAGGGCCCTGGCCACCAATCACAACGACTGTGAGATTAGCAGAGGAGGGACGAATGGAAGGAGGAGGTGAAGAGAAAAGTCTTGAGGAGCTTCCGGAATTTGAGGAAGTCCTGCTCAAGATGGAGAGGGAGCGGGGCTGTTCCATAAGAGGGAGCCAGCTGAAGAAAGTGATCAGCCTCCGGCCCTCCGTTTAGTGAAACGCTTCACACACAGAGAGTTGGCGCCAGAGGACCGCAGAGGCCTACAGGTAGAGTACTTACTAAGAGTAAGTTGCAGATAGTGTGGTCCGAGGCCCCAGACAGCCTTGTGGATGATGAAGAGGAATATGACTTTAATCTGTGGTGAGTTTTTGGGCAGGAGAGATGCGGTTTATGTGCTTAAGGCCAAGGATAAGTCGTGCAATACAGCATTCCTCCTGCTTCCAAGAACTCTACTAATAAATGCTGTCGTCGTTATAGTCACGTCCGATTATGGTTATCAAGACATTGGCCTCAAAAGAATGAATGGCTCAATCCGCCCAAATGAGGATTAATCCTCTTCCTGCAGGTTGACTACAGAGAATTTGCCAAATCCAGCCATGTTCAAAGTACCCACAGTTACACCATCCTTCCCTCATCTCTGAAACTGGTCACAGCAAGTTCCATAGAATGCTATGTCACAGATTCACAGTGGGCAATTGGTAATGTTTTACTGAATGGCGAAGATTGGCACATAGCTACAGGAGTACACTTGTACAGTAGATTATCTCATGCTAGTGCTGTTTGTAAACAGCAGATCAAGGGTTCTTAAATAGTCATAGTAACAGGAACATGTGTGAATATGTTCTTGCTACCAAACGTATGATATTGAATGCAAAGGTTGTTTTGTTTTTTTCTCCCCGAAATGTAAACAAATGTTGTTTTTTATTCACTTTTCAAATATGTTACATTGGCGGAGGTTTTATGTCATTTATTCGGGGACTCTTCATTTATGACTTTATGCTATCACTTTGCGATCGGCTTCACATAATACAGTGGTACAATATGTTGCTTTGAATGAATTCATGTTCATAATTAAATGATGTTCTTGCACAAGTAGACATTTTAGTGACTACAGCATTTTCAGCAAAAGGAAATCCAGCCTTCATTAAAAAAAAAGTACAGTTTCACATATGTTTTCGCTTTCTGTGTCTGTAAGCTAAACTTAACAGAAGAGCGTGTGATGATCTACCTCGTGGACCTACATTGTCTAATATAATAGTTTTGAAGGAAGTTTCCTTTGCCTCAGTGTCAAGAAGGACCCAGCTATCCATAGATGATAAAGAAATAAAGGAGGCCTCATTTTGGGAGTTCTTCTTTCAGCACTATTGTGTCTGGAGAACAGACCTGGTAGAGGAGCTGTCAGGGCACGTGGTCCACTCAAGGGAGATCACAATTCTAAGCTAGTTCCCCTACTAAGTACTCTCAGATTGTTCCGGATGGATCTACGTGCCTACCGGCCTCTACAAAGCACTCACATGGTTAAATTACAAACACCATGCAGCAAGTTCAGTGACACACTTGTCTGTCATGCAAGGAATGCTCTTATTAGATGCAAACTTGCATACGCATCGTTCTGCCCGAAACAATGCTACGAAATGAACATTGTTGGTAGGAGCAACATGAGGCTGCTAATCCTAATTAGCTTAGCAGTGTTTGTGCTTTTGTATTGGAAAAATGTGAGGACTCTTAATCTCTTGTCTTTGTTGTATACTTTGTTGTATACTACTGTTTTATTTGTGAAAACGTATTTTTGTAGGCTAAACACAATATAAAATAAAATGAGCTTACACCACACCAAGTGTTGTATATGATTTACTATTGCACAACCCCAGGGTATGTATATATAGTTCTACGCTTAGCGTGCATCTCCAGTGAGGCTGAGCTGCTGAAGGCAGATGGTTTGAAACCCTGCCTGGCTGACTCTTGCCTTCATACTTCTGAGACCACAAATTGAGCACCAAAACTGGGGGTCGCAGTTAAAAATTGTATCGTGCAGTGCTCTTCAAAACACCAAACGATCAATATCAGAAGGACACAAGGCAGTGTTGACCATATTAGCTTTCGGGCCTGTAACCATGAGGTAACATACAGGTCATTGCAGATACCACACAAAACCACTGAGTGATCTTAGTGGTATAAGGTCATTACATCAGCAATGCCACTGAATATCCAGCAAGACATATGCAGTGCAGGACAGGAAGCCACTCAATAGCAAACCGAGATGGTCTGCTCCAAAAGCAACCCTGCTGTTGACAATCACTGTGCCAATAGTTTGGCTCTGAATTAAAAGGCATGGCAATAGAAACTAGAAGCAATTATTTTAGCCATGCAGCATAACCATTAGGTGGAGACACACTAGATGGTTTGGTGTCATTGTGAACCAGCATACACATGTATTATACAATGAAAGCAAACTGACCTGCTAGACTTATCATCATTCCTATTTACAGACATGCCCAACACTGAGGCGCTAAACCATCTATGATTATATGTAGGCGTCTCTAGATTATGGGGAACTGGTTTACTGAGGAAACCACTTGCAATACAACTCATTCCCTCTCAAGCCTTGTAAGCCTTAAGTCATCGGGTATAGTACCTTTCCAGGAAAATTCCTTCTGGGTCATATTAATACTAGGGCATTGCCAGACTATTGCTGATCTCCTCGTGGTTATGCAAGGTCCTACAACATGCCTTCCAATTGAAACTCCTTTTCAAACCACCCACATTAACTATGCATGTAAATTCGAGTCCAGGTCATCAAATGTGACAGAGAAACCCAGTGTGTGTATGATACAGACACTGAACGCCTCTGGGTATGCTGCGCAAACAAAATATATCTGGCTGACGTGGACATAATGGTTCCCAGACTATTGGAATGTTTGGATTCATTCGCTCACATTTCTGATGAAGTGTTTGAATGGCTCAAGTAATTCCACCACGCCAATCGGCGAGTCAAATTTGAGATCTTTAAAGTCCTACTTAGGGCCCTTTTCACATATCTAGGAACCCTATATTTGCCAGTGACTCCTACCACCTTCCTTCTCTTCTACCCAAAGACATTTACCCAAAGCATTATACAACTCTTAAAATTCCTGAAGTCCCCAGGCTTCAACAACCAGGTACTCTTCAAACAGGCTTGATTGGCCTTTTTATCAACTATAAGCAGTGTCCAGACAATTAATACATGCTTTACTCTCTGAGTACCAGGAGCAAACTCCAGTGGATTAATTAACCTGGGATGACCCTGCTGTCACTACTCTCTGAAAGAAAACATATTGCTTACTTTGTGCAGACTACACAGGGTTACTTGCAGGGACCTTGGTTAGATTCCTTTACAGATGCTTAATATCCCCAGGTGGGGCTGTTATTGCCCTCTGCCTATCTGCTATACAGTCACCATATACACCATTTGCAGATGTTTCAATTGGTACAAGCTGCACTTTCTAAACAATCAGTGTTCATATTTGATGGAAAAATGGAAAGGCAGCACAGTCAAAACACCTGCACTTTGGAGTCTGGATCCTTTTTTCAACAGGGCCCTTCATAATGTGGTGGATTCAGAAAATGTGTTCTCTTAGGGTTCAGCTAGTGACATGGAGATGATTTAGTTCATAATGTACTTCTAATAATGCCTTATTGTCCCTTAGAATGTATAATACATATGTGATATTCCACCAAAGGATGAATAAACACATTTTGAATGGGAACAAGGAGCTTGTCACAAAATGTCACAAAATGGACACATGCTCCAAATAACCCGAATTGTATATATGTGTCAAAGTAATGAGTAGCCTTCAGATTTCTGAACTGTTTTATCATAGTTCACATAGTTGCTGACTCTCGATTAATCAGAGAAGAAAAGTAATCACATTGGTAAATCTATACCTAAGAGCCCCAGCTGACATTCCCACCTCTAGACAGATAGATAGACAAAGTAACATAACCTGTTTGAGTGGATGCCTGGCCAGTGGATGGGCATTACAAATAATTGCTGATTGTAGATAGTAGATGGAACTCTACAACACAGTGGCATTGATTTACCACCTTTCTTTTCTGCTACTCACACAACCAATGAAAAAATAAAAAAAATAGTGAAGTCCTTGCTTTTCAGAAATTATGTGTAGAATATGCTTTGAGAACCTCTGAATAGGTTTTTCAGAAGTTTTCAGGATGACGAAATGAGAGAGGTGAGAGATGGGACCCTTTGCCCCAAAACTATCAAATTAGGGTTATATGAATCTTTAAAACCCGGGGAAGACTATAACATAATCAGAGCTGGTCATAATTAATGACGAGGCAATGGGAAATTGTAAGATTACCATCATAAATTGTTCTTCATATTTTTTTTAACAGATGATCAGATCTCAGTACTAAAGTGTCACGGCTCGGGGAGCCTGGAAGCTCTGGAATAGGTGGAAGCGGCGTACGGGTGTTCCGATCACGCTTCCTCTACCCAGTGCAGCGGTCTAGTCTTTTCTGCAACGTATCCCGACACAGGATATAGCCCGCCCCTTCCTGTGTTCGGGTGCGTTGCAACGCTCCAGTTTTGGCTGCTGCTTGTTTTCTCCGTGCTAGTGTCCCTGCTACCGTATTGTTTGTTACAGTTACCTTCCGGAGCTCGCTCCGATTCTGGTTTCCTCCCTCTCCCCCTTTCCTCGCTCCCGTTCTCCATTCCCTTCCCGTCCTACCACCTTTACTACGTCCTCCTATTGCTTCTTTCCCGTGTTCCTTACCTCCCCTTCCGCCCGCCTTTGTTTACTATTATTGCCTTTTCCGCCTTGTCTACCCTTCCACCTTTCTTACTTACCTTCCTCCACTCGCCCTCTCTTGTTATCGGCTCCTTCTGTGTACAGCCCCCAGGAATACACTACGGGTTTGCCTTGCCTAGCCCGCTTACCTTGTTGCTGACACTTTGGACTTCCGAATTCCTACCGGTCTCAGCGTTTCCTCCTTGGAGACCTGTTTGTCAAATTTTGGAAAGGAGTGTGCCTTCTCCAGCAGTTTACTCAGCCCTGCAAGTGTCAAGTGCTTCCTACTACCGACGCATCTTCTACAGACCTCTGGGGTTTTTTCAGCCTCTGGCTTTTTCCCCTCACTCCGCGGCCGCGGAGGGTCACCACCGATCACCCTTGGGGTGTCACGGTGGCGGCCTCCTTCGGCCGTTCTCATCTACAAAAAAAAGGGAAGGCCAAGCCTAAGGAGAACCGGACCCTGAATCTACGCCGGGGAATACGAGGTGAGGAGGAAAGGGAAGTAAGGGAGGCCGAGATCCTACAGGATCAAGAGGAGATTCACGATACCCTTGACAGTTTGCAACGCCCCGATACCGCCATGGCCTCTCCTCAACAGATCCAAGAACTGATAGCAGCAGTTCAAAACCTCAACCTAGAGGTGCAAAATCTAAAAGGGGCCAATGCTACTCTACAACAACGGATCGCAGAACGGGATCTTCCGTCCACCGACCTGCCTCCCTTACCTCTTGTGTCGGGAAAGTTTGATGGAACCCCCAAGAAACTCCAGGAATTTTTGGATGCATGTCATCTGCATTTTACATTCCGTACACATACTTTCGCCTCTGGCCATGCTAAGGTGGGGTTCATGATTACCCATATGTGCAGTAACGCCTTGGCCTGGGCCACTCCTCTAGTGAACAGATCTGATCCCGTCCTCCTAGATTACGAGGCCTTCAAGACTTTGATGAAACAGACGTTTCTACGTACCGAGAGTACCTACTTGGCATCCGAAGATCTGCTAGACATCAGACAAGGAAACAATGATGTTATGTCATATATCACCTCCTTTAGGCAAATCGCTGCAGAAGCAGGATGGCAAGAACAAGCACAGTATGCCATCTTTAGAAGGGGACTGCGTGAGGAGTTGAAGGATGAACTAGCCAGGATAGAACGTCCCCTTACCTTTGCTGACCTGATCTCGGCTACTCTCCGGATAGATTTCCGACTGGCAGAACGTCGAGCAGAACGCCGCAAGACTAAGAGCAGTACATCAATACCCCCTGGCCCTTCTCTTTCCTTCCCCCCTACCGCCACTCGTCTCACAAGAGAAGAGCCTATGCAGATCGGAAGCACACGTTCCCCTCTCACCGCAGAGGAACGTAGAAGAAGACGAGAAGGGAACCTGTGCATGTATTGCGGATCGCCGCTTCACCTACTCAGAGATTGCCCCGACGTTCCACCCAGGCGTTCGGGAAACGAACACCCTCGGTAAAGCTGGGGACGCACTACCGAGGGAGCGAAGCTAGTCCCTTTGTCACCCTTTCTGTTACTTCTCCAGAGTGCACCGAAGACCACCGTCTTATGGTTATGGCGGTCACCTTGATCATCAACAAGACTACCATTCAGACACAAGCCCTGTTGGACTGCGGAGCCGCAGGCAACTTCATGGACATTCTCTGGGCCGAAAGGCAAGGCATTTCCCGTATTGCCAAGGCCGAAGATCAAAAGGTAGAAGGTGTTGACGGAAGGCCTTTGAGCTCTGGTCTCATTACGCACACTACCGAAGCCCTTGTCTTACACATCATGCAACACTCTGAACGTTTGTCTTTCGACTTGATCAGGGCTGCGCACTTCCCATTAATCCTCGGGATTGGGTGGTTAAGAAGACACAATCCTACCATTCTCTGGTCCGAGAACGTTCTGAGTTTCCAATCCTCCTTTTGCAAGACCAATTGTCTACCCCAAACAGAATTCTCTACAGTACACACCTTTTGTGGTGAAGATCCCAAAACAATCCATTGTTTGCCTGCTTATCTCGCTGAGTACACCGATGTAGTTACCGAGAAGATCCCCCTGGATCTTCCTCCGCATAGGCCAGAAGACTGTGCCATTGACCTTCATCCAGGGTCCTTGGTTCCGTTCGGTCGCCTGTACCCGCTAACCCTCCAGGAAAGACATCATTTGAAGGAATACCTGGACAAGAACTTAGCCAACGAACTCATTAGACCTTCTAAATCCCCTGCCGGTGCATCATTGTTTTTCATCCCCAAGAAGGACACCAAAGAACTACGTCCTTGTATTGACTACAGGGGTCTTAACAAGGTCACCATCAAAGATCGCTATCCTATGCCCCTCATTTCCGAGATCATTCAGGCCGTACATTCTGCCACCGTCTTTACTAAACTGGACCTGCGCAATGCGTATCACTTGCTCAGGGTACAAACAGGAGACGAGTGGAAAACGGCTTTTCGGACACCTTTTGGGTTGTACGAGTACCAGGTGATGCCGTTTGGGTTAGTCAACGCTCCATCTATCTTCCAGCGCTTTATGGATAGACTCTTCTCGGATCTCCTAGGCAACTCGGTCATCGTCTATCTCGATGATATATTGGTTTACTCTCGCACCCAAGAAGAACACTGTCTACACGTAGTGGAAGTTTTTCACAGACTACAGGACCATCAACTCTCAGTTAAGCTGGAGAAATGTGTTTTCTCAGCATCAACTATACCCTATTTGGGTTACATTCTTTCTTCGGCAGGGATAGCCGTTGATCCTCGCAAAGTCAGTTCTATTTTGGAGTGGCCATCTCCTGCTTCTGTGAAGGACATTCAGAGATTCTTAGGACTCTCGAACTTTTATCGGAAGTTCGTTCCGAACTTCTCCCAATTGGTGCTTCCGATGACCTCTCTCCTCAAAAAGACCTCTTCGCCATTCCGGTGGACTACCGAAGCAGAAAAGAACTTCCAGCTGCTAAAACGATCCTTCTGTGTGACTCCTATATTACGTCAACCCAATCAAAACCTTCCCTTTGTGGTGGAAACTGATGCCTCTTCAGCCGCTGTAGGAGCCGTCCTACTTCAGGAGTACCAAGGAAAGGAACACCCGGTATCATACTATTCCAAGACTTTGAATCCCAGTCAACGTAACTACTCTGTTATTGAGAAAGAACTGCTGGCAATGAAACTGGCCTGTGTAGAGTGGCGTCATCTACTCCAAGGGGGAATGCATCCGTTCACACTCCGAACGGACCATAAGAATCTCCAGGTGTTACGCCAGTTTGAATGCTACAACACCAGACAAGCAAGATGGGCGCACTTCTTCGCGCAGTTTGACTTTAACATCACATACATTCCGGGCAACCAGAATGTAGTAGCCGATGCCCTATCACGACGGAGTGATTATTTTATGGAACTGGAGACCAAGCCTGAGCTAATGTTTCCTGAGTCCCGTACCATAGGAACGTTGTCCGCGTTCCTACAACAAGTCAAGGAAGACTCTACCGGAAGGTTTGAGGCCGAGACCGGTCTAAAGAAGAAAATGGATTATGTTATCCAAGACGGTCTATACATTGTGGACAAGAGATTGTATCTACCAACCCCTTCTCTCCGGGAAAAGGCTCTATCCTGGTGCCACGACGCCAAGGTGGCAGGTCATCGTGGCATCTATAACACTCAGGAACTCCTATTACGCTATTTCTTCTGGCCTCGAATAAGGGAAGAAGCCAGGTTATACGTCCAGTCATGTATTACCTGCCTCCGCAATAAAGCCTCCACTCAAAGACCTTTAGGTCTGCTTGAACCGGATTCTATCCCTACCGGTCCATGGACCACTGTCTCTACCGATTTCATCGTAGAGTTACCTGAATCCAGTGGTTGTACCTGTATCATGGTTGTCGTTGACTCATTCACCAAAATGGCCCATTTTTCCCCCTTACCAGGCATACCAACCGCGTCAAGTATGGCCGAGGTGTTCCTAAGAGACATCTTCAAACTGCACGGGATTCCTACTAAGATCATCTCTGATCGTGGCAGCCAGTATACTTCCCGATTTTGGTCCTCTCTCTGCGAAAGACTAGGCATCGAGAGGGCTTTAACATCCGGGTACCATCCCCAATCGAACGGCCAGACTGAACGTCTAAATGGTACACTTGAGCAATACCTAAGGTGTTTCGTCAATCAACGCCAAGATAACTGGGTTCAACTGTTGCCGACGGCCGAATTCTCGTACAACAACTCTTGTCATTCAGCCCTCGGTATGAGTCCCTTTTACTGCACCTACGGTTACCATCCCCGTGCCTTATATCCTTTGACCGGCATTGAATCCACAGTCCCTTCTGTAGAATCTATTGCGGAAAGCCTCCAAGAAGCTCATCGTAAGGCCAAACTAGGGCTCCAAGAAGCTCAAAACAGACACCGTTACCAGGCGAACAAACATCGGAGATCAGTTCCTGAATGGAACGTGGATTCCAAGGTCCTGCTATCGACCAAGTATTTACCAAGGTGGGTGCGCCCTTCCAAGTTGTCTCCCAGATACATAGGGCCCTATAAGATAACCCAGAAAATTAATCCAGTGGCCTTCCGCTTGCAATTACCCTCTCAATTACAACGTATACATCCCGTTTTTCACTCTTCTCAGCTTAAAGACTTTCATGAGGACAAATGGTCTCGTAGGAAGACTGCCGCTCCTGTGCCAAAAGGTCCAAAGACCGACATCTTCGAAGTCTCTCAGATATGCGATTCACGTTACCATAAGGGTCGTCTAGAGTATCTGGTCCACTGGAAAGGATACCCACGATCAGAAGACTCCTGGGAACCTAAAGGACATCTGGACTCGCCCCTCTTGCTACGCAAATACCATCGTAGTCACCCTGGCAAGCCAGGAGGGGTGGACCTTAGGAGGGGGCATACTGTCACGGCTCGGGGAGCCTGGAAGCTCTGGAATAGGTGGAAGCGGCGTACGGGTGTTCCGATCACGCTTCCTCTACCCAGTGCAGCGGTCTAGTCTTTTCTGCAACGTATCCCGACACAGGATATAGCCCGCCCCTTCCTGTGTTCGGGTGCGTTGCAACGCTCCAGTTTTGGCTGCTGCTTGTTTTCTCCGTGCTAGTGTCCCTGCTACCGTATTGTTTGTTACAGTTACCTTCCGGAGCTCGCTCCGATTCTGGTTTCCTCCCTCTCCCCCTTTCCTCGCTCCCGTTCTCCATTCCCTTCCCGTCCTACCACCTTTACTACGTCCTCCTATTGCTTCTTTCCCGTGTTCCTTACCTCCCCTTCCGCCCGCCTTTGTTTACTATTATTGCCTTTTCCGCCTTGTCTACCCTTCCACCTTTCTTACTTACCTTCCTCCACTCGCCCTCTCTTGTTATCGGCTCCTTCTGTGTACAGCCCCCAGGAATACACTACGGGTTTGCCTTGCCTAGCCCGCTTACCTTGTTGCTGACACTTTGGACTTCCGAATTCCTACCGGTCTCAGCGTTTCCTCCTTGGAGACCTGTTTGTCAAATTTTGGAAAGGAGTGTGCCTTCTCCAGCAGTTTACTCAGCCCTGCAAGTGTCAAGTGCTTCCTACTACCGACGCATCTTCTACAGACCTCTGGGGTTTTTTCAGCCTCTGGCTTTTTCCCCTCACTCCGCGGCCGCGGAGGGTCACCACCGATCACCCTTGGGGTGTCACGGTGGCGGCCTCCTTCGGCCGTTCTCATCTACAAAAAAAAAGGGAAGGCCAAGCCTAAGGAGAACCGGACCCTGAATCTACGCCGGGGAATACGAGGTGAGGAGGAAAGGGAAGTAAGGGAGGCCGAGATCCTACAGGATCAAGAGGAGATTCACGATACCCTTGACATAAAGGCCTTAGATGTGTCCCTATCATTAGCATAGTTTGGTTCCAAACCTAATGGGAGATTTGAGAATTTTTCTGAAATGTTGATTAACAAAATATTAATGAATTCAAGATGTGTCAGTTTCTGAACTGAAACACAGATCCACTTTTTCTATGACTGCCAGTGGTTAACAATCTATAATCCCTAGTTGAGAAACCTAAGCGACTGCTTAGCAATGTATTAAGATCAGAAACACTTGCAGTTCAGGAATTAATGAGAACCCCTGAACCAGTTTAATCCAGTGGATTAAGGGAGCTTGATTGTGATGATAATCACAACCAAGTATGAGGTAATGGTAATGGATCTGCTTAAGGAAGAGCAATATTACTGTAAACTGACAAAATACCCTCTTTTAATGACTTTTGGTTACACTTGACATTTGTGCATTATGTATAAACACCCCTCTGGGTGAAGCCTTGGAGTGCATTTAAGACTAGATTTGTAGAGAGAACTGAGGAAAGTATGTACCTATCCAATGTTTCTAGACTTCAAGAAAATTGCTTTGAAATAAAACTATTTCAGAAATAAGGATTAGTTCTGCCTTCACATCAAGGGGACAGCTATGGGAGCATCTTTGTGCTGGGGTTAGTCATTCTTTCTATTGCTGATTAAGACAATAAACCACTTGTCATTGGGACCAACCCATATTTAAAATATATGCAAATTTTGCATAGATATATTGATAATGTCATCATGATACAGAAGGGTGAAGCTGACTCCCTATGACATTTCAAATGCTCTCAATAGGCTCTTTAATTTGTTAAACTGAACACATTAAATTCTAGTGTACATTTCACAGTTATCTATAGACAGGAGATTTTTAACATTTTACACTAACACTTATGGACAAGGGAGGAAGCCTAGCCTGTACTATTTTTCACAAGGAAACAGAAAGAAATGGCCACTTGCACTATATGAGTTGACATCCTAGAGCATTTTGTTGAGAATCTCCCCTTTGGTCGATTCATTTGCATTAGAAGATACTGCAGGCAGACCACTGGTTATGTCACACATGGAATTTAACTAAGCAAGAGATTAAAGAATAGGGACTGACTGCTGCAACTAATAACAAAAAGCACAGACATTAGTGAAATATGCGTCAAGTTAATCCCTGATTGACATAAAACAAATGGTGCCGGATTGCAAGGTATAACCTGTAAAACCACCTTTCATCCATACTTTTTGAAAGCACACCACAGGCTGTTAATTAACCTAAGACTGCATAATATATCTCTTTATTTGCATTTCAACATGCAAAAGCCTGAAATATCATTTGGTCCATGTTGAATACTTGGGAAAACAAAGAACTAACATCCAAATCCCATTGTAGAGCCTCCCTCCAGTCAAAGGACATTTTTCACATGTCAGTTGCTCAGTTTGCAAATACACATAGAGGAAATTAAATGCTCAATACATGGGAAGATCCCGGGAAATACAACATGTTTCCAACTGTGACACTAAGGCAGTAATTTACTGCATCACATTTTCTTGTGGTTTAAAGAATTTGGGAGGAACAGCAAGAATGGTGAGAACCAGAACGACTGAACACCATTCACGCATTCAACGTAGGAAAAATGGATCTCAATTAGACAAGCATGTTCTTGAAAATGATCATGCTGCTGATCATATTAAGTCGTAGATTCTAGGTGCAGCACGCCCTAGCAGATGGTCTAGCTCTAAAGAAAGAAATATAATCTATAAACAATAACTTTGGATACATTTCTTACATTCCTATAAACAAAATAAACATGAGCCGCTGAAATGTGTGAGCGCTAATAGGGTTACTTTTGCTTTTATCTGGCGTCTGTGACAGAGAAACAAGTAATTACATGAAATTAATCTACTAATATGGTATTTTATTAAATCAGTGCAATGTGGAAGCTAATAAGTAAGCCCTATCTTCTTTGTCTAACACATTTAGCCAGGATTTATCAAATTCATTGTTATTAGAATATTAATGAAGAACATTACTATACACATTTGCTCTATCGCGATACTGCTATGCTTAAGAGAAGCAAATGTGAACAAACAGAAATTGCTGTAACCCGTTCATGAACATGTAAGCAAACATGTAATGATGACAATAAGAACGGAATTCATGCAAAATAGTGATGACATGAAAGCAACATTTGTGAAAGCCCCAACAGCTCTTAATTTGGTCCAGATGAGGGGCCCACTTTAAGGTAATGCCATACTTCCAGCAACATGGCTTAGGAATTGTTATTTACTCTTGGTGAATTAGTTCTGCTCCCATTATTTTGGTTCTTATTGGGTAACATATTCAATTTAGTTTGCAGATGATCATTAGCAGAGCATGGTTGACTAAGAGAGAGGCTTTTGAATGATGACAGCATCCTGATAAAAGAAATACATTCTAAACTGTGAGGAGTCAAGTATTGTGAGAGGTTTTGATTTGTTCTACATCTATGAAATTATATAAAACAAAATACATATCTGTGTGGATTTGGATTCCAATTGTTACTTTTGTTGTACATGCTATAACTTAAGAGTCTTGACATGCCTGAAAGAACAATATGATATCTTGAAATAATTAATGGAGAATGATGATGCAAAGGATCTTCATTTATAGAGTTTGGTAAATACCTTGTGTTTGAATAACACTATTTTTTAAGAGTTGGTGCAATGAAGGCACTTTAGGAGTTTGATGCCTTAACTGCCATAATACATAATTGAATATATTTGATCAATAATGTTGTGCTTCCGGTATTGAAGGTAATTTGTTGAACTTTTGCCCAATTAAGTAAGAATCAATGCATTAGATAAGTTGAGGGATGCTTGATAAAAGTAATGTATGCAGGGACAGTGCACTGATGTCAGATGTAGCTTTTTTAACTACCCCACATTGTGAACTAAATATGTGCATTTTTCTCAAAATGGTTTTGTGATTGAACATGTAACCAATTAGTCCTGAGGAATGCATCAACATTGCTTTAATAATTCCGCATATTATTTACATGTTTGAATAAAATAACTGTTAAGTATGTTCTTTATCATTTTGTGTTATATGTTGACACATTGTCCATGTGTAGGCTATGTTGTGGGAGATTGTACAAATATATTTTGTTGTATTCAATATTTCTATGTCTATGCATAGCATGTATTAACTTATTGTGATAGTCTGCATGGTGTTAGTATTTTGCTTTATTACTGAGGTATTTATAACATAGAGTTTGTGTATTGACTGGCTCTAATGTAAAGTGTTTGGTAGTGAGGTACAGTGCAAATAATTCAAAGATGGATTGTATTCAATATATTTTTGATAAAAGTAGCAGACTAATTGATTATTCAATTTACAAAATGATCTTCAAGTTATCCTATAGGCCTAATGTTTAACCCAATTTAATGTATATCAAGTATTACATCTTAAATAGGATCTACCTATATTGTTGCTTTGTCAAATTTAATAAGGCTTTAAACCTTATTCCCTGTGCACTCCATTGGAAAAAACGTACTCCATGGGGTATTGAAATGAACCTAGTTTATTATATACAGCATTTGTATACTAATACATCAATCACGGTTAGTCTGAACCTTGCTGAACAATGCACTAAATATCAATATACTAATAGGTTCCTTAAGCAAGGGTGTGTGCTTGGCCCTATTCTGTATAACCTTTTTACAGCAGACATGAGTTTCATGTTTCAGCAAATGTATAACTTTCCCCCCAGGATCAACGCCACAGAGTTACCGTAGCTCTATTATGCTGACGATATAATAATGTTGGACAGTACTCCAAACGGCCTTCAGCGTTCTATAAATGCTTTGGTGGATCACGCAAAAACAAACACGGTGGTTATAAATATAGATAAAACAAAAACTTTGCATTTGAGTAAAATAAATATAGGTAGGGAGAATGTCATATGGCGCATTAACAATAGGCCTTTTGTAAGGGGTACTGACTACCACTAACTAGGTTTTTCCATTACAATTAATCCCTGTGCCAAACATTATCAGGAAAAGGTTTGTACAAAAGTATGGAGAAAGTGGATGGCCATATAATATTACATCGTCCATCGTGGTGGCTATAAAATTGAAGGTCTCCTGGCGGTGTATCCTGCCAGTAAGGTGCCTACCATACTTTATGGTATGGTAGCCCTAAAACACAAGCAAATACGTTGGTTAGAAGAGCCTGAGGGTAAACATTTTAGATCTGTTATAAATGTACCCGGTTCTGTTCCAATAGCGGCCTTGTGTCTAGAGTTTGGGGTTACTTCATTAATCACATTATGAGACATTCAAAGAACATTATCGTATGGCAAGCTTATGAGTAGTAGTCAGGATTCTAGCGATCTACTCTTATTAATGGGAAGAAGTATTGGCAACTTGGACAAAAATGATTGTATTCAGAATACTGCACTAACATTTATAGCCCAACTACATTTTGCCCCAGATGTGTTAACAGTGGACCCTAACTTTGAAGTCAAATTAAAAAAGAAAGCTAGATGCTGAGATTTGTCGATTAATGTTGACAAACTCCATGGCAAATCTTGTTCGCCCACCACTTAATTGACTAAGTTGTGTCCTATTGATTTCAAACGCTTTGTCATGAATCTGCGATTGAATTTGCGATTGAATTTGCTTCTCAATATGGTTGTAAATACCTTACAAGGAAAGACTTTGTCATCTATGTCACATTGAAGTTGAATCTTGCCGTCATGTTCTTACAAATTGTAAGTCTTTGAAAACTCTCTACTTACGTCGGTATGCTGATTTTGTTACCAACATAGAGGAATGTTCGGGCAACCAATTTTGGTCTGCCCTTTCTGGTGCAACATAGTTGGTCATAGTGTCAGCAGCTTACAATGATTGGAGGGAAGTGCTGAAGATTGTTCAAAAGCACTAATTGCAACAGAGCCTATATGGCGGATCGTTTTTATTCATTACCTCTGAAGGGATAAATGTGACTGTTGTGTTACTAATTACTTCATTGTTACTTGTTCTAATGTATCACTTTTAAAAGTATTTGCTATTATTATCATATTGTTTTTTATTGTCTTTTTCTTAAATAATTTGTGATTATTTTATTGGATTGAGTGTTTAAAGTTTTATATTAAACTAAATGCACAATAAAAAATAAAAAATAAAATGACATCTATATCTATATGAGTGTGATTAGTATATTAATGATTAAAATAAGAGTCAAATGACCTAGTGCTCTAATGTTTTCCAGGGCGAGCACACAGAGGCATTCATCTTACTTGCATTCCTAATTCCCATGATGCAGGGAGTCCCAGTTATGTGAGAGAAAGCGCAGTCGAGTTGTAGAGTTGTAGCAGGACCTAAGCAGTATGAAGTTCTAGCTAGCTGTGTTTCTGTTGCGAGACATTTGTCACTGAATAGCATGAGAGAAGGACCTGTTGCTGGACTTTCCAGAAACATAACATCCATAATGCCTTAAAGCAGGGGTCTGCAACCTTTGGCTCTTCCAATGTTTTGGACTACAACTACCATCAGTCCTAGTCAGTATAGTCAATGTTGATGGATCATGGGAGTCATAGTCGAAAACGTCTGAAGTTTTGCAGACCTCATGCTTGCAGGATGGCTGTAGATGGGGTCACCAAGAGACGGCAGGACGACTTATGCATCACACATTAGGTAGGTTGATTGGTTGCTGTCTTCTATGCGATTTTAAGTTGTAACAACGACCATAATTCATCCTCACATCTGGAAATAAACCTTTCATGCTAAAACACTAGTCAACAGACACTGACATATTGTGGTCTGCAATACAGTGACCGTGGACCAACAGAAAGAGGTCCTCCTTGCCCCAAAGCATAAACCACTCTTTTCAACTGATCATCAACTGTCTTTGAGCAGAATATTCACCTGATTGACAGAGAACCTGATATACCAAACAAAATCAATGAAACATAAGAGGGACTAAGTCAACATACATTGGGCTTCATTATGACATCGGTGGTAGCCGTGCCTGTAATAGAGGCACGTCTGCCGCCAGTGTAATTTTTTTCCAGGCGCCCGCGAATGGGCAATTACGGGGTCATTATGGCCCTGCCCATTTGCGGGTGCCGGAAAAAAGATGCTCCCAATTCCCATTCGGCTCGGAATGGGGAGGTTGGATGCAGCGGCACCGTTTATAACGATGCCGGTGCATCCAACATGCTGTGCTCTCGGGTGCCTTTCTGCCTGCCAGGTCAGACTTGGCGGGCAGAAAGGCACCCGTGAGCACAACTCGTAGTTTGCCGATCTGGGAATTACGGTACCGTCAAGCTTATCGGTACCGTAGTTCCTGGACCAGCAAACTTATAATGAGACCCATTGTAATTAGGCTCATGTGCCAAGAGAATGGGGTAAACTGTCTAATGCATTCGAGGAGGTGTGCTTATCTTTAGACATTCTGAAATTGCAGAATGCAAGCCACAACCAGCAGAAGTAGATGTTTTGACCATATACATTTTCAAGAAAGCAGAACTTCTTCCTCTATTGAGTGCAATGTTCACCTACCACATAATGGAGCCCACTGTTAAGGGTTCTGAAGCTATTAGAGCCTGTGCAATGGGGGAAGGAATTCACAAACGGGGCTTCCTGTGCCAGATCTTCTCATTGCCTCCTTGCCTAGTGGCCAGTGTTCACTGATCACTAATAGAGCTTGGAATGCACCCTTTAGAGGCCACTTTTTCAGTGGAAGGCACAAAAACACTTTTGACAGAACTCTGCCAAACTAACGCAATGGGGGAGCAACTGTAGCTAATAATTCCAATTTGAACCTATTTTATTCAGTACAAATAAATAAACTGTGATTCTTTTGTTGGAAGGGCAAATTGCCCGCTGGAGACTTTGAGTGTTTCTATAAACTGCTCTGGGATTTCCTTAAGTGCTGCGGGTATGAAACTTGACATAGCGATGAAATATTGATGTTTACATGAAAACGCATTTGCCTGTTCTTAAGAACATTACTCAGACCTCGATAATGTGTGCCACAACTGGTACAGTTAAGGAACAAACCGAAAAAGAATGTGTATATTGTTGTTTCGATTTCCTGGATGTCATCTAATTCAAGGCTTCTTAGTGGTTTCATTTGCTGCCAGCTTCTGGGGTGATTGCATCCTAGGAGAATAGTGTACCAAGCAGAAATAAACACCATCTGTCCTTCTCTGAATCGACATCTGACTACTATGAGGCAATAACAATGTGTTCATACAAACGCTATGTTACCAAATTCTCCTTCAGCCGCAAAACAATAAGCTAAGAAATGACAAGAGAAAGAGAGCGTATGACAGATCCTCTCATCTTGCCTAACCGCCCGCACTCAACCAGAAGGTGTTCGTATGGCTCCAATCAGAGGCATAGACAGGATTGTTCAGAAAAGTGGGGCCTGAAGCTAATGCAGTTGTGCCTCCTGCAGCAGTGGCATAGCACAAAATGTGGAGGCCCCTCTATGAGCCGTGCTGACGACCCCTCCCCCGCAGCTCGGCAACAAATCACAGGTCGTGTCACACTCTGGCCCAGCCTAGAAAACCACGCTTGCGTAATATGCATAAATGTGCTGCTACAGGGTTATGACGCACATCGCACTGGGAGAAAGCTATACACATGGGTTTGAAAATGTTTTGTGGGGTAACAACAATCTAAAAATCCAATACATGCAAGTCAGCCACAGTGCACAGGAACATTAATGCTTTAATTAATGTAATACTTTGCTATTGAAAAGGACATGCCACAATTAAAACATGTCCAACTAGCTGCACAATATAGTCCAGTCTATAGACGTAATAACATATTACTGTAAAGCCTGCCAGGCCACATTTAGGCATATCTAGACTGGTTGCACCAAATTGCCAGTCGAAACAATAACACTTATCATGGTTGTTTTATCACAGATGCCCAGAATACTATACAATGCCACAGTAAGATATGACTAGTCTGGAAACCCCATAAATGTCAGTCTAGTTAGTTGTGAAGGCATCATGAAGCAGGACACAGACAAAAGATTCAGAATTCAAAATAAACACTTGTATAAACTTAAATGTCAGGATTGAAAAAGGCCTAGCTAGCTTGCCCTATGCTGAGGTGGGATTTCCCTACTTAAAGAAAACTAAGGAAAGTCTGAGTCAAAGGGCCGAATTACGAGTCTGGCGGCAACCAGCCGTTTATTCCGGCTCGATTACCGCCGGACTCGTATTACCATTCCACCTCCGTGACTCCCGGAATTACCAGGGCATTACGACCCTGGTGTCCCAGGAATTCTGAGGCGGAATTCGGTAAATCCCCATTTCCATTGAGTCCCGTAGGACTCAATGGGAATGGGGAAGTGGAAACACTGGCACCATCTCGTGATGGCGCTGGTGTTTCCACGTCCGCCTGCAGGCGGGCGGTATTAAACCCGCCAGGTCAGAACTGGTGGGAATGCTGCCTACAGGTCTTGATATCGGGCAGTACGGAATTAACAGTGGTGGCGGGTTTAGCACCACTATTATTTACGGACCGCACGGCCGGTAATGAGGCCCAAAG
Organism: Ambystoma mexicanum; assembly: GCF_040938575.1. Taxonomy (NCBI): domain Eukaryota; kingdom Metazoa; phylum Chordata; class Amphibia; order Caudata; family Ambystomatidae; genus Ambystoma; species Ambystoma mexicanum. Next base: position 177,678,184 of record NC_090924.1, read on the forward strand.
ACTTCAACTGAAGAATCTGTCTGTGTCCACAACCCATTCTTGCCCTCACACCAAAATCTGTACAATGTGTAGGGATGTCAGCAACCAAAAAGAAAACAGAGTTTAACACACAGTTCTGAACTTCTTCCAGCTCACAGCATCCTTTCATCTCCCTTCCCCAAGTGTAAAACAGTTCCACAAAAAGTCTTCTCAAAATGACCTTCCTTGGACTTAAGATGAAATAGTCTGAATCAGGTCCTGGGGCTCCCTTCCCCAAGATGTAAGTAACATATTCCAAAAAGCAAGGTATCCTTGTCTTCTAAATATTACATTCCAAAGTTCTATACATTTTGTTTTCGAACACAAGTTCCTTTAGTTTGTAGCTTTCACACACTAGTGGACATCAATATCCCTTGTAATCTTTGAAGTTCCACTGTAAATTAAGCTTCAGCACCTTTTGTTTGCATGTTCTTTAAAGTCACATTCATGTGTTTGCTTATCCTTTAAAGTTTTTCAGTATTTGAACATACAATGGTTTGTTTGGATTTGAGGTTCTGTTCCCTTTCTGGGTTTAAAATGTCTTAATTCTGATTCAGTTCAGTATTTTATAATTATTAGTTTTGCTTATGGTTCAATTACAATTTATCTGTTGTTCAATATGCATTTATTTTCTAATATACAGGGCTCCTGGTTACGGCACCCTGCTCTACCCAGGTGGGTGAATGTTCAAAAAATAAATTAGCAAGGACATAGAACCCAAAACACTGGCTGCTATTATTAATTACCACATTGGGACAGTGATAGCTGTTTAGGAAATGTAATACACAAACAACATTGATTTACAATATTCCAGGCTGCCACAGGAAACTCTACAAATTACATACATTATCTCTAAATTATACAATTGGTGCTCACCCAAAACCAGTATTTTGGATGGTGATTTAAAACAAATACATTCTCTGAGATCCTATCAGGATTGACATAAGAAACAAATATATCTTAAGAGTACAAGGTGCTTTAATGCACTAATCTGAACAGTGCGAAAGTTGAACACTGGGACTTGCAGTCATATCGTCAACACGCCTGTGTTTCGACCTAATAGTGCTGTATATATAGCTGCTGTTGGGTTGGCTGTCATCCGAGGAGTGATGCAGGGTTCTAAGTGAAGATACATACTAATTCATATAAGGCAATGGCTGTTTAATAATAGTTAAGTGTCTCTTGTTGGCGACTGATCCAGCGGATCTTACCGTATTTGGTTGAAATAACGGTGTGGAGGTGAAAAAGTCTGGACGTCGATCTAGTCCTGCACAAACGGATTCAGTGCTCCAATGCGGGTCCAATCTGTCAATGAGGACCAAAGGTATCAATACCGAATCTAGTCGGTGGTGAGATAGATTTGAGTAATTAAATAGGCAGTGTCACGTGGTAGCACTTACCCACTCTTCCTCGTCAACCAGATATGTCAATGTGTCACAGTAACAGTATGCTGATTGGTCCACAAAATAGATGGCCACAACGTCATTGTGGGGGAAATACCAGCAATAGTTGGTGTCGTGGGATATCAGCTATTCCCCTATGGTGGGTCATGCAGGTAAGTATGAAGTTCAAAACAACGGTGTGTGAGGAGTGTGACTATCACCTCAATATTATCTCTGTGGAACCACACTGGCGTGATTTAATCCACTGCCCATAGCTAAATAATGCAGGTAGGTGTGCACTTGAACAGGCGATGCAGGGGCGGCGTGACTAGATCCCCCTCATTAGCTACGTAATCCAAACAATGGCGTGATATGATCAGCAACCCGAGGAGCTGTAAGACATATTTACCTCATGAGGGAGGGATCGTGGTACAAATCCAGACCCCAGCACGGCATAACCTTCGGCCGAGTGCTGGAAAGGAGAGTCTGGTTGTCATGGCCACCAATGTATTTATGGTGGTGGCCATTTTGAATGTGCCGACATGGCAGTGTGAGCTGGCCTACAGAGGCGAGTGCATGGGCCATCTAAGGTCTTGTAAATTAACAAAATAAATTATTATTGTGCAAATGGAGAACAAATCAGTAATTTAGGTATCTGGATGTTATCATGGGTTGTCATGGCAACTGTGACATGATTCCTCGGCGGGCCGAGCAATAACACCTAAATGATTCCTGTGGGGAAAAACCTATCAGCGCGTCCATATATCTATAGGGGACACACAATTATCGGGGGGGACAGATGTCCGTAACAGAAGTACAGCTGTGGAATATAGTTACGTTTCGTCCTCCCGATAATTGATTGTCTCTCCTGGGATTATGCCGCTCTGATAGTCATGTCACTACAAGTGCTATTCACGCAACAAATCCCTGTAATTCACACATGGCACAAACTAGCCTGTTGGATCGTGGCATGGTTTCCATAACAACCCGCTTCTCCACCCCCAGGGTCAGGATCTAAAAGTGATGACCTTTCCCTGGCCACCTGTGCAGAGTGCCCAAGGGAAATAGATGTGAGAACACCCTCAGGTTTCTCACACCAGGTAATCACACTTTGCAGGACTGCTTTCTGAGAGATGCCCAGTTAAAAAAAGAAATCAAGCCAATCTTACAAATGACTAGAATGGCTGCATCAAAATGCCTCTCTAGCCACTAATACCATATGTCATGCCTGCTTAGCATGGGCATGGACGTCCATTATGGTTTATCACACAAGTAATCATTGCATTGAACACTAGAGGGGCCAGGGGGTGTTGTGAGTGTGTGTATGTAAAATATTATATTCAGACTAGACAAACTAAGAAAAAACATGAAAGGTTCTGGGGACCAAATCTGTCAGTAAAATAAGGATCGCTGAGGCACAGCTATCAGCAGGAATGCTTAGGGCAACAATAGGTCAGAGTTAAAAATGGTGACAGCGGCGGTGCTAATACACATGATATAACTTACACGCCTGATTGATGGAATTTTCAGTGCTGAAAATTAGGACTTTACGTGCAATTCTGTGCACAAAAACAAGTTTGTTGATTTGTGGAATCGACTGCATGGGACTTTTTCATCCTCTGTAGGTACTTTGTGCAGGCTTAGCACGTCTCTGCGAGTGGCTTGACATTTCCTTTATTGAATGTAGGCCAACCTACCCACTTGAGTGATACACCATGCAGAGCATGTGTGTGGCCTCTGCATACGCCAGAGTAAGGGGTGGAACTCGCAAAATGGGGAAGAACAAGGGCAAATGTGGGAGTTCCGAGAGACGGTCCACACGAGGCAATCCAACCCCCAAACCTGTGGAGGTAAAATCATATTCAAGGATCTGACCGTGCAACCTGACATCGGGGAAATGAGCATGCAAAGTTTTCAGTGTTACTGCGACCCAAAGGCAGGCGTACAGAAACTTGTGCAAAGGAATCACAGCACAGAGATAAGATTGCATGTTGGATTTAATGGTGAGTGCACACAGCTGAGGTTCCAATAGAAGGTAGGGGTGCGTATAAGCAGTGTAGTGGGGTGCAGGAACAGTTTACTGGGGTTCAAAGGCAGATCTTCCAGAGTTTTACCAGAGTTACAGTCATTTGTACGGATGTTGTCGGGGTGCCGGTAATACTTACGGAGGACCCAGCACAGTGTCCACGAAGGGCAGACCTGGTTGCAGGGGAACCCATGGACTGTTTTAAGTGTACATGTGTTTACGCCAATGGCGCACACACAGCTAGCTCTATCTGGCCCTTTTTGCTTTGCGTGGGGGCATGTTGGGGGCGTTCCGGCCATGACTTGCGTGTATGGTCACTTTGCGCAAATCATTACATGAATACACAGGAGAACGCAGAATAACTTCTTTTCGCAGGCTTGCACAGAGGCGCTCTTGGCACGCGGACTTTGCAGGATCTCTGCACATTTTTCCATGCATCAGGCCCTACATGTGCTAAAGCCTGCAAGTGTCATACTACCATTGTCATTTATCAAATATCAGGATTAGTGTGTGGGCAGGTTTTTATTGAAGGAAAAATTGGTGATCCATGCTGGCATCCTCTCCAGCCCTCTGCCAACAAATAGTTGTGGAGGCAGTAAATGTGCACCTTTTCCCAGATATCTTCACACACACAACTTTCATAAACCAAAATATGTTTGCTCTATGCACATACATATACAAAGTATAAGCAATCAGAAATATCCTAATGACTGGCAACACTGACATATCTTAAAGAAGTACTGACTTTGGCTTGAACCATTTTTCCTACTTTTTAGCTTATTGGTACACATATTGATCTCAGGCCTTTACTGCTGTATCGGTCATAAACATATAATTAATTATTTGCACTGTTGATACCAACATACATACCTAAAAAAATGCCTTTGACGGATCATTTATTAGGAAACCAACTGATAAAGGAACCATAACAATACCTTGCTGCACACTCCTTCCAATTTCCTCAATGGGATATCTTTGACATCCAGGGGAGGGGGCTACAAAATATTATCCATTAGGAAATGTAGAAATCACTCCATCTATATTCAGTCATTAGGAAAGAGAAGATATCTACTAAAAATGACCAGTGGCCTTTCTACCAGTTGTTTTGGTCCCCTTTGCATGATGAAGGGAATGTATTGTAACACATAGGAATTGCAAAAGGTAGGTCCTGCCCAAAATTAGGTGTTGCCTATCATAATATTAACAGCTAATAACTGTCAACTACAATACTCAAATGTCAACATTTTAGTTTATTTAATAATATCTAAACGTGAAATTTACAATTATAAAACAAATTTATATTTAGAAAATGTGAAGACCATGTTCATGTTGTTGGGTCATACTGCCACTGATGTCACACTCAAATAGCCGCCCCACACCCCCCCCCCCCCCGCCTGAGCGGCAACCTGCCGCCTTGCCTGAGTGGCAGGCAGCACAATCCCCTGTGTTCTTTGTTTTCACGGGAGACTGTGCTAGCATCCTCTCTGCAGGGGAGCTCGCCCTGCTATGTAATGTTTTTTTGTGTTTGTTGCAGAGCATTTATGCTACGCAACACAACCAATGGAGCAGCAAATAATGGGACCCGCCAGGGCATCAGAAGACTGGCCCCTTTGGCTCTCATTATTATGCATTCGGCATAGACACATTGCGTTACTTTAGTGATTACCATTTTTCTAAGCCTGCCCTGCTCGCAGGTATTCGGACACATTTGCAGCCTCAATTGTTTGTAGGTCAAACCCATGAGTGGTGGGTCAGTTGACGGCTATGCTTGTTACTATTCCTTTATTGAATGTAGGCCAGTCTACCCACATCATAACACTTGATTTTGCTTTTACCTTGATACACAGTTACTGTGCATCTTAACTATTCATCAAGGGAAAAGCAAATATGACAAGTGTTGTCACTGACCTACATCCGATGTAGGCCAGTATAGCCAGATGAATATACTGTCTTTCTGTGCCATGGCATTTATTTACTGGCATATATATGGTAATACTAACATATTTGTTCAGCATGCATGGGCATGTATGGGCAGAGCCAGCATGAGCATATTGTATATAATAGCATATGTTGTGAGAAAAGGCATAATGAAAATGGATTGGGAAATGGTCCTGGGCACTGTTGGTAACTTGCATCTTTTGGATTTTTCATATGCAATAATACAACATTGATTGCAAACTGTGTGACTTTTATCCAATTTCTCACAGTAAGCGCTGTAAAATGCACCATTTTAAACCATTATTTATTGACAGGGGGAAAGCTCCCCAAATACCACAGGTTTGATTCAGGCTCCCCCTCGATGCACTTGGTTGCTTATCAATATTAATCACATAATCACATACATTTACGCCCCACCAGTTCAAAAATTCACCAGCTGCCATTGATGTAGAGGACTAAAAAAAATTAAGACTGAATAAGTGAAGATAATGAAATCAGATTGTATAAAAAGGAGGCACAACTACTGAAGGATATTCATGTGGCAAAATTAAACTTGATTGATTTTGAGCATATACAGTTGCACTCGACATGAGTATGAGAGGAGCAATTATTGAAGTGTAGTTCAATGAACAACACAAAAAATAAGACTCTATTAATAAAAAATAAAAAAATGACATTAACTGCTGAGGAACATTCTATACAATCTTTGTAGTCAACAACAAGGTGATATCAAAAGAATTGGCTTAATATTTCGTATCTAATATTGGTGCAGACTGTGTGTATATTATACAAACAAAACAATGTTCAATGCATTTCTTTGTATATTGTGATGCAAATTGATCATTCTAAGAGTTTCAATATATATTGTATGTAAACATATTTCCATATTGCAACATTACTGACATAATTTTACTTTCTGATTTTGCCTTTAGTGTCAACGTTTAAATGTCCGTCCCCTTTCTGAGACCTCTTCTTTGACTCATAAAAGCTTTAACCAACAAGAAATGTACAGTACGTGTTCAAATGTACCCTCTCTCGTAACTTCTGAAATGTGTATCTTTACACCAAAGATTGAAATACAATATGCCCATCAACATGTAACCTATTTTCTGGTTCTATGTGGGACTTATGTGTGATATAAAAATCATACAATATTTCAGCCTATAAAAGTGAATGAGCCAGCAAGACACCCTTCAGAGACACTGACCCACTCTGGTGCTAACCAAATATTACAATATTGTGATTGACGCCGGCTTTTCAATGAAATCTGGAGTACTCTGCCATGATCAATTAATGTATATAATCTGTCAAATACATTTGACATTTTATGATAGTGATTCATACATTTCTATTCCTTTTACAATAATGCATGAATATGTCCTTTGATGGTATTGCCATGTAGAAGGCAGAGTGGACTTACCATGTGCTTTAGCCACTTTGGATTTCAGATGCCTCTCACACTTAGCTTTGGCTCTCAAAATAAGGAAAATCTGCTCCTCCTTAGTAATGACATCATCAGCATCAACCTGAGGATACAAACAAATTACCAGACTGGTCAGCTCATTATGCATAGGTACCTTTATACACGCCAATGACCAACAGGTAAGTCTCAGCGGGCCATCTAGTCAGGCAAATTCCCCAACCACACATGAACTGTATTCATTTTAAATCTCTGCCTGAGTTCTTCCTTGCCTTTGTCCTCTGCCACTAAAAATGTTGTCTCTGATTTTGTCACACCAAAGCAGCTGAATTGTGATTCCATGCATATTATCACCAACTATTGTTTAAGCACCTATCTACAAAAATTGAGTGACACAAGTGGCAGCCAGGAATTAAGAGGTGTGTTTAATTTTTCTGAAGAACAGAGACACAAATACATTTTCTTAAGCATCATTTTTTCTAAGAAGCCATACTTTTTTTACTGGCCTACCCACCTCAATGGTTGCCCCAGTATTTTGCTCACTGAAGGAATACATCAGAGCTGTGGCCAATGTTTGATTTGAACTTGGTATAGCTGTTGATGTTGCCCAAATTCAGCAGGCCTTCTCAATGTCCACACACTTGTTAATATTTGGTTGAAAATCTTTTTATGCAGGTGCTTTCAAGTCACATTTCTAATTCAAGACATTTGAAAATATAATAAAATCTCAATTAATAGACCCTCCTGCATACAAAGTGTGCCACACTTGAAGTTCGCACACACAATTCCAGACCAATTCTCAACAAACTGCCCTATTTGGTAACATGTGTTTCGGCATTTGAACAGTGCCTTTCTCAAACCAGGGCTGTATTATATGCTGGCCTTGTCAGATTGCATGTGGTCTGTTGCACTAGTATTAACCGGGTTAACTCCCGTTGTGCCTGGTTCATGTCCCACGGCTTATGGATTGCTGGATGGCACTGTTCAAATGACGAAACACGTGTTACCAAATAGAGCAATTTGTTGAGAATTGATCTGGAGTTGTGTGTGCCAAATAAAAACCACAATTCTGGAATTAACGAACTTCAAGTGTGGCGCACTTTGTATGCAGGAGGGTCTATTAATCGACTATTCTTATAAAGGCAGGGTCTTGCACCTCTATCTCTCCAGCAGTGCGACAGAGGCACAAGAACAATCTAACTTCATGTAGCAAGGTCGCGGAGTGTTATAAATTGGCTTAAATAAAACCCTTATCCTTTCATAATAAAATCTCACCTGATACCACCTATAGTGAAAGATGACAGTGGGCATGTTTGGGTAGTTTTCATTTATAGTGGTGAACCTATCAATGTACTTAATGCGTGCCTATCATATTTATATACACATTTATTTTGCAAGCCAACTCAGGGTTTGCGTCCTTATAAAGAATCTTAGCTTTAAAACGTTTTCCTCTATATTGTTACAGAATGCCATGTTGACTATAAATATCTTTATAAAGCAAGATGAGTAAGTTGATTTTTGATATGATAGGTTATTTATAACACGCCTAATACCCAGAGGTTTCTAAGGGCGGACCCGAGGATAGAACCAGTGTTGCTCCGTATCGTCTTGCTTCAAGGCGTGCCCGCTGCTCCTGAGCTATCTCCCCGAGACAGGAATGTTTAGACATGTAATTCCTGACACTGCAAAATGAATATAGCTTTCACGTCCCATGTGGGGGAGGGTTTAATGGGCTTTAACAGCCCACTAGCCCGCGTTTTGGTAGGCCTGAGCAAAGTGAGGCCCAAAGCATGGGCTGTGGGCTATTAAGGTTCAAGTCAGATCACCGCGTGCCCAACTCCCATCGGAGAAGAAAAAAAAGTTTGAAAAAATAGACTAGGAGAAGGCGCTTGAAAAGATAGCAGTCATGCATGGAGAGCAAAACCTCATGTTGTCCGTAGGTAGAAGTGTGGGAGGATCTGGGTAAGTTGTCGAGAATGGGGAGTAGAAAAGTCAAGAATTTTGTCTAGCGGGAGTACGCAGTAGAGAGGAAGGCCAAAAAATAGCAACTAATGCCACCTGAAATGGTGAACTACCCTTTTTCAAAAATGGTATCGCTTCAGCTGTAGTGCATATGCCATCACCTCTTACCATTGCTAGAGTCCATCTTTTCCTGCGGTGGACATAAAGAGGACACCTTAGGACAAAACATATCTCAGTCTCAGGGGACAAACGGCATATCAGGCAATTTTGGCCAGTGCCCACCAGCCATTTGCACGTTATGTGGGCACCAATAAGACATTCAATCTGAACTTTGAACACATCAAACACGTGTGTTAATGAGTAATCCAGTTCAGATATTAATTTTAAAAAAACGAGTTACCTTCCATTTGCAAATGATCTATTATAGCGTTACTGAGTGACATTGTTCCAGAAAGTGAACTATGTAGCACTCTTTATAGGCCACCTTCATAGCAGGCTTCTTTTAGGGTCAATATGACAGAGTTTCTTACGTCAAATAACAGACAACATTTCCTTTACGCATTCATGCCAATGTCATTCTTTTTGATTGGACAGTATGTCCCAAATAATATGTCTACAAATGTTTAGATCACTTGATTGATGAATTCCTGGTCAAAACAAAAGATGTCTGACTTGAGCTTCATAATAGAGATGCTGACTGCCCAATCACAGATATTTTGGGATGGTTGAAGAGTTCTTATGTTACAAGTAATTGTCTTTTAAAAAGTAAAACATCCTTCTCCAGAATCTAAAGCAGGGAATGGCTGCTGCCCCCAGAGTTCAGACCCACACAGGGCAGTGCAGGAGCTTGAATTCTTTATGCCTCCATAATCGGTGAAATGGCTCTATTTTTAAACCTAGCAACAAAAGAAGCTAATGCAGCTATACTTAGCGAGAAGAAAACTCTCTACGGCGTTTAAGATGCATCAACCAAGTATCAGCTTTAATCCTGATGCCCTGTAGAAGCAATACATGCTATGCACACTGCTGTGCAGAGGTAATATGGACACTTCTGTGAAGAGGAATCAGCTATTAATGTTCCCATACATAATGTCATCAGGAAAAGCCATTGGCGACATTATATATGGTGACATTATGTTTGCGGGGATGTCCCCTGCTCCCCATCTAAAATAAAAAAAAGAAAAAAGAAAATGGGGCTGTGGCGAAATTTATGGCAGGAGACATGTTTGCGGCCAAATTATTACATGGAGCCAATAAAAGATGTGCCTGTATGACTTTCTATCATTCAATGAAAGAACTAAGTAAACATATTCACAACCAGGAACTGTGCAATCTTTAAAATATCGGAGACCTTAACCAAATATTAAAAGATTTGCAAATGGTGAAAAGAGTGCTGCTCTGATGGGGCAATGGCGGGAGTACATTATAGCATGCACCAGCTGACACCGAGCAACATCTTTTCGCGTAGTGGTCAGCCGAAACTCTGGTATTTTAAGACGCATATCTGCCTGGCTCCTCAAACCTTTCAGGCCTTCTGGAATTGTCAACTTGGATGCCAAATATTGGGGTTCTGGGCATTTATATGGCTGATGTGATCGAAATTACTGTTCACCACCCCGGCGGCAGTATGAAAGTCTACCAGGCGCACGGACAATGCAATTGCAAACATCACTGCGTTACCTATGTCAATACGCGGAACCACCAAAGCCTGAAATAAGTGACGGAAATTTGAAGAGAAAACCGTCTAATGACATTTCATGCAAATAAATGAAGTTTAGACGATTTTACCAATGTGTTAGGCAGAATCCTGTGCAGTTCCCTGAGGGACCACTACACCTGATTAAGACCACAGGTGGCAATACAAGTTTTACCTTTGGTACAAGCCTGTACTACTAAGTTATAGTGGTAGCAGTAGCAGAGAAGCCAGGCTTATCTCAAGAGTATGTGAGCAGTAGCAGAGATTACACAAAGGGACCACAATTACTTTGACTCAAGCAAACACTGACTCAAGGTTTCAGGTAAAAAAAATATAAGTACATTTATTTTTAAACTTTAAACAAAACCGCACGTTAAATATACTACAACTAACCAATTCACTTTGTACAGTAAGTCTCAAGGTAAGTACCCTGTTTTTGAATGAACCGGTGTTATGAAGAAAACACGATACCGCGGATATGTTTGCGATCACTTTTTGACAGTTCGGTCTACTAAATAAACACGTATCCGTGACATGAAATGCTACCGGGGCAAAACCACACTTAGCACCTGGGATACCCAGAGGGAGTTGGAGGCAAAAATCACAGGCAATATTTAGGTTAGGCAGACAGTATCGAGAAACACTCAGAAACAGGAGTTCAAAAGTCAAAGGGTCGGAGCAGGTTTAGGTGACACCAGAGACCTGTGCCGAAAATCACACCGTTAGACAGTTCACGATTCAGTGTAGCCAAAAAGTACTTGGATATTGTCAATGTTCGGAAGCAAAAGTTATAAGAAGGAGGGAAGACAAGGATGAGCCTTGAGGATGAAGAAACGGGATTCACCCAGTTTCCTCGAGTAGAACACAGTACCTTATTCCAACGATGCAGCTGGTGTCCTGGCAGTTGTTCCTGTTGGTTTCCCGCAGACCCACGATTCCTGGAGCTTCGTTGTGAAGGAGGACGTCTGAAGGGGGTCTGCACCACACAGCAGCGACAATGCAAAGGTGTGCTCCTTAAAAACAGGAGAGGCTCAGCAGGTGGCTATCCGGACCACTACAGCAGTGTGCAGTGATTTCGACCACGGTGGAGATCTCTGGCTGAAGACGATGAGCTGGTTATCCCCACCAGGCTCAAGGGAAGAAGACTCTGGACTGGATCTTCTCTTAGTCATCGAAGGGAAGATAGCTCAGGACTACAGCAGGGCTTCACCGGGACGGGGTAGTTGCAGCAGCTGTCGTTTTCTCCACTTCTCTTCGGTTCCTTGTAGTTTCAGAGGCGACTCTGACTTCTAGCCCAAGAGACCTGCCTTTTATGCGCAAAACCCCCATTCACATAGCCTGGCTGTCAATCACGCAGCAGGGGGGTTGTCCAGCCGGGACAACCACCTCAGCCAATCATGGCAAAGTGCGACTTGGGTTTCCTAGGATACCCTGTGCAGGGGGTGACTACACCCCTTACCCACATTCAGTCTACCTAGACACCTAGGCACCAAGAGGAGGGCTTCTCTGCAGAGGCTGGCTAAAAGACGGTGAACAAAGAAGGCAAACCTAGTTTGCCGCGCAAAGTAAAACACAAGAAGGACTTTAACAAAAAGTAATGGCGAATAAACCCAACCAGAGCCAAAAGAAGATGAGTTGGTCAAGCGGGTTTATGTTTGTGGCTAATATAATAGCCAAGAATAGTACCACGTTTATCTAATATAATCACATTAGAAAAGTGAGGGTAGATATCACTGCCACCAGCCAAGTCTAAATGTTAAAAGAGCAAAACAATGCTCAGGAAGGTACAGACAGAAAAAAGGGGTACAGATTAGCCCTTTCCAGTACTCCATGTAAAATGGGGTGTACTGGGTCTGTGGTAAAAATGACTATGTAAAGTAAATAGCAACTTTACCTATCTCTGGGGATAGTAGTCAGCCCCAGCGAAATGGAGTCAGAGGGAAGTCTAAAAGTACTACACTAAAGCTGCTGTGTAACCCATACAAGAACAGGGCCACTTGGAGTGGTGTGCTCTAGTGCCCAAGATCACACAATGAGTAACAAGACATAGGCCAAAACACATGTAAGAGTGGAAAAAGGATGTACACTCTTACCAGGTGGAAAAAATAAACTCCAGAAATCCAGCAAAGCTGCTGGGGGACTCACTAGGTGAGGGAAATTAACCCTAGAAGGAGAATTCTCCCTAAAACAATGAAATAAAATTAGGTTTGAAAAATTGAGAAAACACCAGTACAAAGCCCAAAGATTTTTAGTTCCCTAAATTCCCCAAAGGGGAAGAGTATCCTGTGCACTAGCAAGTGAATGCAGAGAATTCTGTTGGACAGGTGTTTCACTTAGGGTTAGGTGATACCCATTTCTTATTCCCAAGGCAGCAGGCTTTTAGGTGATGGACATCCTTGTCAATTTCAAATGTACAGTGTTTTGTGGTCACAGGGTCTCGAACGAGCTGCTACAGAAAGCTTTACGCATATTTTGAAATTATATGTATAGTTAGGTGAATGGCTGAATAGGGACTGAAATGGTTTGTGGATGTTTTATTGCCCATTTCAGACAATGAAGAGGGACATTATTGAGCCATTTTAGATTCATTCCAATGATGTGTGTTTTGAGCAAAGATTAGGAGGTAAACATGTCAATGTTCAGGTTCCCATTATATTGGCTGTTGCCCTTTAAAAGAGCAAAACAAATATTACGATTAATCCAGAAAACGTGTTCATCTTATTAGTTTTTGCAAACAAATAGAAGAAAAAAGGTACCGGTAGACTGAGAGACTGAAGAGGAAAAGAGAAATTCGGTCGACATATATGATTGGTTTTAGCAGGCCAATTCTCTGCTTCCTTAAAACATACGCCATAAATCTTGACCCAGATTAAAAGTATCCACACTTCCATCAGCTCTTGTTCTGACTTTTTGCCCTCCTCTCTGATCTTTGTTTGTATGTCTTGTCTCTTTTCTTTTTTTTGCACTTTGAGGCCCATGGGCGAGTAGCAAAATATAAGAATTAAAAATAAATTAAACCACAGACATGTAGCATAAACTGTGGCTTCCCTACATAATCTTAATATCAATGATTCCAATTTCATGAGGTCCAACTGAGACTTTCTTCCATTGGATATCCATAAAAGGAGCATGTCTGCACTCAGCAATATTATCAGATCCAATATGCATATGCATCGAGGGTTATTATCTCCAAAACAGAATTGCAATCAGACGGCCAGCAACATTGGCACTTACTCGCTGCATGGTCCGCTGCATGCAGTGTTTCATATGGACGAGGAGGAGTAGACAGAGAAAGAGTCAAAGTGGGGCAAAACCTTATTTTACTCTTTCCATTTTCCACTGCGTCTTATGGAAAATAAATGGCCCCTGCAAATACACTTTGCATGCAGTGTTTCCTAATGGGTTCCTATGAAATCTGCCTGGTCTTGACCATTTGCGTTGCAAAACTGATGTAGATTTGATAGGAATAGATTGGTTGTATGTCTGTGTGAAAATCTCATACAGGCATACGGAGAGGCAGACTAATGACGCAGAGGAGGACTGCACGGCGGAGATAAATCCTCGGTGCCTCTCCTTCGTCTCATCACTGCTGCAAAATGGCAGATTACACTTTGCTTTTATGCTTCCATTTCCCGCCCAACCTCATTTAAAATGTTACTTATAGTCTCTTGGGTCAGGTTATGTTTCAGCTTCAATATCGTTGCATTATTTCAGCTTGAACTGTGAATAACCTGTAAGTTAAACAAATTCTTCCAATAACAAATTCTCCCTCACGCGTTTCCATTTCATAAGGGTGGGCTAATGCAGAGAAATGTGCTATTCGAAATCATGTTTTTTATTTTTTTATTTCATCATCTGCTAATGATTTGGAACGTTCGAAAATATGTCATTTCTTTTCAGGCCAGGCAACCTTGAAAGGAGCGTGTATCAAACACTGTCATGGCAGGACTACATTTTTATTAAGTCAACAGTAATCAATTTCAATCTGCTCCTGTGTTGAACTGTAGGCGCGAGGGAGAGACATGTAATGTGTGAAAGTTTACTGTAGCAAGATTAACAGCATTCGTATCATTAAATTGATTAAGAGTCAGGCAGCTGATAAATAGACTCTGAATGCCTGGGTGGCATTGCACTTAAAGGACACTTAGGGTGATAGATCTGGGGACTGCTCTGATTGGCAGAATAGAATATTTGAGGCAGCGCATCCTACTATGACAGAATAGTGTGGGTTTCCTTAACCTGTCACTGCATGTTTCTATCCTCCAATAGTTATTTAGGGGACACTGCCGAGCAAGTAAGCTGTGGGCGGGAACAGCAACAGTCTGCCAATGAGGTTCAAAGCGATTCAAGTTTTGCTTAAAGGGTTGTGTTCTGTTGCCATCTAAGGGGACCGTTTTTGGTATGTCATCTTTGCTTTAAGCCATGTGACGACAGCTGCATACCTCCACTGTACCCCCTTATTTGGCCTTCTACCCACCATCTAGGCTTGCGCACCTTTTCCGCCCCATGTATGAGGCGGTGATGGTAATACCACTGCCAGCCTTTCTACCGATGGTAGTCACACGGTGGAATAGTGGCCTGATGTGTACGGGACAAATAAGATTAGAACAGTCTAGGGGACACTATTTTAAACAGAAAAACAAACACCAACATTATGTCTAGAAGTCCTATTAATGATGCAAATTCTAAGGATTTGCCTTGCGTTTTGCACGTGGACGACATTGTATGCCGCTACAGTGGTATACATATCGCGCATAGATAGAACATGGCCAACAAAGAGAGAGGTCATTTCCTTTTAAGATCATGGTACATAACAAAAGGAACACAAGCCGTAGCTAAATCACCTCAGTATTATAACTCTGTAACGACCTGCCTGTTTTAAGCTACACCTGCTGCAGAGTGACGCTATCACACATTGATAGGCGGGATATATATAGCGATTGAGGTTAGGTCGACTTACTTGTAACATTCTCCCTGTTTAAAGGTCTGACGCTAATGTGATTAAGCACAATTCAACATGTCATTCTCCACTGCCAGGTGTGCTTTATTTTATTTTATGTATTGCTTAAATGCAGATCACATTTTGTGGGTTCACTGCTTCGGGTTCTTGCTTACAGGGGAAGAGTTGCTGATGAAGGAGGATTAAGGAAATGTAGACATGATACAATCCACCAGGTAGTAATTAGATGTAGTTCAGACTTTGATTGTGTGGGAAATATAGGGTTTCCTTCCTTGAATTTGCTGGAATACCCATAGCTGGCATTGAGGAAAAGCAATGAGGTGATAAGGTTCTATAAAGTTGAGACTCTGAGGAGACCAAGCTTGAATTCTGGAACCATCTTTAGTTGAAGTAGATAAGAAAATATGGTAATGCTTCTATGAACCATTCTCAAAAAATATCGGGCAAAGGAAACAAATTGAAAAGAGTGACTATCCATCCTCCCTTTCAGGGGCAGCGGCCACTTCAGGTTCTGAACTACAAAGTCTACCTTTTGGGCCCTTTTTGCTGACGAGTAGTGCCCTCCCGCCCTCTGGAAGCTGTGTTTGTCACTGGGTGAGAGCTAACACTTGCCCTGGCTCTCACAGAATCTCCCTATTAGTTTAGTTTAGTTTATGACTTATATAGCGCACCTAGCCAAGGGGTATCTGGGCGCTTATACATGAACATAGTAGGTTACATAATAGATGACACTTGGTAAAACAGATTTACATAGTAGGTTACATAATAGATTACATTTGGTACAACAAATTTACAATTAGAGGGTTGCAGAGTTATAAAGTATGTATTTACAGTCAATCTCGCTACATGTGAATCTATGGGAGCCATAATATCTGAACAGTGTAAAGTGATACGTATGTATGTATAATATATACAATATATACAGTGTACCATGGGAAGCCTAGCCTGATGTACTAGGGAGTATTTTGGGAGAAGAGCCAAGATTTGGTGTTGGCTCTGAATGACCAAAACGAAGTTTCTGATCTAATGGCTGGCGAAAGTGAATTCCAACACTTGGCAGCGAGCACTGGGAAGCTGGAGCCTCCAGCCATTTTCAAGTTTTAGTTGGGGATGGAAAGTCAGTTCAGGTATCTGGCGCTGGTAGGCCTGTCAAACTGGACTCTAGTAAATTTGTCCATGAGGTATTTCGGTGGTGTGTTTGAGAGACATTTATGAGTGATGACTAGAGAGCGTAATGTGATTCTGTTGCATATTGGTAACTAGCGTGCATCTCTCCTGAGAGATGAGATGTGACTGTGGCGTGGAATGTTTAAGGCAGATCTTAATGCATCGTTCTGTAGGACCTGGAGTTTGTTTAAGTTCTGTGAGGAGGAGCCAATGAATAGGGTGTTACAATAGTCCAGCTTTGAGAGGACCAGTGCTCTGGCTAGTGTTAGGCGTCTATTGGTAGATATGTAAGGTTTGCAGGCATTTATGAGTTTGTTGGTGTAGCCCGTGGATGATGCTATGGTTTTAACTTGTTGTTTGAGAGATAAAGTGGAGCCTAAGTAAACCCCAAGAGTTTTTACTTCACTAGAGACTGTTATGGTATTCCCGTCAATGATGAAGGCGGAGTAGCATTTGTCTAGTTTGTTAAGTCGGGCTTGGGAGCCGATGATCAAGAGTTTGGTCTTGTCATTGTTTAAGCAAAGACTGTTAGTGGCCATCCATGCTTGGATCTCTGGGTAGATGTTGTTAATCGTTTTAGTGTCTTTTATGTAGAAACCAGTGAGCTTGATGAGGATCTGGGTATCATCAGCATAATTAGTGCAGGTGACACCCATATTGTCAAGATGATCAAAGAGAGGCTTGGTAAATATATTATAGAGCATGGGAGAGATGGGGGACCCTTGCGGGACTCCACAATATATGGGCTCTGGCGGTGCTGATGCTGTGGGCACGAAGACCCTGGTGGTTCTGTTAGTGAGGAAGGATTGTATCCAGCTAGCTGCTTCTGGTGAGAAGGCTGCTGCTGAGGTTAGGTGTTTAGTCAAGAGTTTATGGTTGACAAGGTCGAAGGCTGCTGAGAGGTCCAGGAGTAGGAGTATGCAGCTTGCTCTTGTCTTTCGTCTCATCCATCTGTATCTTTAGGTCTAGGAGCGCTGGCTCAATGCCGTGTCTAGGTTTAAAATCAGACTGACGTAGGCCTAATAGTTCATTATCTTCCAAGTGTTTCTGAATTTGGAGATAGGCTGCGTGGTCTAGAATTTTTAGGAGGAATGGGGCTGTTGTACTAGTCCTATAATTGGTGGGGATCTTGGGATCTAGGTTTGGTATTCCTCTCAGCTTGGCCAACAGAAGAGAAGACATATTTCTGCACTATTTCTTATATTTTTTCAATGAAATGTTTCCATCAATAACTGTTCCTGTGTGATGGAAAGCAAACACATACATGTGTAGTCTCAATGCCAATAAAGAAATGCATGTATATGTATTCATTGGTAATTTATATTGTGCATAATGCCAAACTCCACTGGCCTCGAAGAGCCGCCACAGCGAGTGTGTTGCCCCTGAGCTATTCTGCCAGCCTACTTTGACCTACTTTGCAGAGTACAGGCAAGAAAGTCTAGACGATTATTATGGTGACCACCGAGGTCGGTCCATGGCTTACCAGCCACATTTTCTAAATTCGTCATGCTCACACATCCTTTTATCATTAAAAGTTCAATGTTACTTGTACCATTGAGCTGCATACTCTCCACTTGCATAGGGCCCTCGGCTATTGCCTCAGGTTAGACAAAGAATTCCATTTGTGGTGAGTGATTCATAAATATATAACAGTACCCTCCCCACACACACACACACACACACACATACACACTGTGCTTCATGCTTGTCCCTCAGGCACGTATTCTCCACTCAAAGGACTGCAATCGGTTGTAGATGCTGCAGCTATGCCTCCGGGTTAGTATCAAGTCAAATGTTTGTTTGTATACTGCTCAGATAGCTCAGTGAGGTAAATCCACTTTTGACGACTAGGTGAAAGCTGGATTTTTCCAGATCCCATCAGGAAAATCTTATCAGCGTCTGAGCTGACTTTGGAGACACCACCTGATTGCATGGTTTGATGCTTTTAAATGTATATGTATGTGTGAGGTGGGTTGGGGTAATACTTTAAGGTAAGGGGAAGTATGGCGATTCCAGGGGCAGTCTCCCCCGCATATAAATGCATCCACAAGTGCATTTAAGCAATGGCTTTTTCGGCTGTGGTATTATTTCTGTCGAAATTTTCACATAGAACCAGGAATAAATATTTAGTTAATCGAAGCAGTTAACAATTCTTTGGTTTTTCTCTGGCCTATTGGATGGGAGCAGAGAAAAGCAGGGCCATCCCTACCACTGCCACACACTTACCTCAAGAGGAACAAGTGTAAGGAAATCTCTAGAGGCGCTGTTTTTCTGGGGGTTCTTTGTTACTGAAACTCAATTTTCACACTTCTATCAAGAAATAGACTTTTTTTAAGGAGGCTCTTGCTTGAATTAGATTTCCTAAAATGGGATTTTTTGTGTGACCACATTCAGTTTAACATGTGGCATATAAACAGTCAAGGGATTATACCTTTTCATAGATTGAAATTAAACTTTTGTTTACACATCACACATCTGTGGCAGAGCAAACTATCTGCCATGCTTTTAAATGTTCATGGATTAAGGGATTTTTTTCGAAACAGGTTTTAGTGAAAATACAAATGTGTAAATGATTTGGTCAGTGGGTCAGATATGCGCAGAACACGAAGACATGCAATTCAAACTTCTCTAAAGAAATAGACTAAGTGATGGAGTCAGACGATATTCTAGAACTGAAGACCACCAGTTAATCTAATTTAATTGTGTTTAATGTGTGTGGAATGCAATTTGTTTTCACATCATTCATATCAATTATACTACCTGCTCTTGCAAATACTGACCAGAAGCAGGTGGTTTTTGTCAGGGACAAAAAACCTTCTTGGGCACCAACGAAAAAGTGGCCCACAATTGCAAATGGGTATTCATTCCTTTTGTGACAATGTTGGAATAGTACCCAAGGGGGGACGGTGGGGTTCTTGATGAGGTATGATGCAAATTGGGCATTTTAAAGAATATTTATTCAGTGATACTGGTCAAAACGACCAGCCTCAGAGTGAATTAACGCATCAAACTGCCCAAATTAGCCAAGAAAGTGGCCCACTTTGACCCAAAAAACTGGCCCACACCAGCATTTTGTGGTTTGGTTCAGCCATGGGCCTGTTGCTCCTATAGGCCAGTCCGAGCCTGCACAGGAAAGCCATTTCACAATATAGCTACAGTATAAGAGATACAAATCCAGAACTTTTAAAATATCCACGATTAACCAAAAAACTCAAGATACACCGTGAAGTGCACACATTTCAAACTGCGCAATCAGAAAACCTGGTCTCACATCCAGTCTTCCCTGTTTTGCCAACATGTGTGATTCTGGGCCAAACACTGTTCCTAAATGGATCTTAATTTCTTTGGCTTTCACGAGTGAGATCAGATAGAAATGATTCTGAGAAGTGTGAACTACTCAAAAAAGTGCCTCACACCTACTAGACTATGGTATTTGCTCCATGTACTAACACAATGGGCCTCATTACGAGTTTGGAGGTAGCCATGCCCTTAGTAAGGGCATGGCTATCCCCAAACCCAGGTCCGACTCTGGGTCCTGTGAAAGGGGAATTACCGGGCCATTCTGACCTTGGAGGGACCGGTAATTTCCCTTTCACGGGACCTAGAGCCGGTACGTCCCCATTCCCATTTGAGCCCCCATAGGGCTCAATGGGAATAGGGAAGATGGTAGCAGTGGTACTGTTCATAACGGTACTGTTGCTACCATCCTGTTCTGCTCGCGGGTGCCGCTCTGCACGCCTGGTCTGACCAGGCATGAAGAGCGGCCCCCGCGAGCAAACTCATAATGCGGCGGTACAGTGATAATGGTGCCGGCATCACTACTGGCACCGTTATCAGTGTACCGCAAAGGTCGTAATGAGGCCCAATGTATTTTTATTTATTTATTTATTTGAACTTTTGTAGAGCATGCAAAGCCCATGGGCAACTAGGCGCTAAAACGTATTGTTTATAAAGTGAAGATCACATTCTGAATTGCCCCTTAGATTGATCATTGTTTATGGCTCCATCCCCTGTGAGTCATTGAATACTTATAACAGAAAATTTAAAGATATTGGGCCCCATTACAACCCTGGTGGTCCGGGAACTACGGTACCAGAAAGCATGCCGGTATCATAGTTCCAAGACCACCATACTACATGCTCTGCTCGCCGGTGCCATTTCACCCGCAAGGTTTTTCTTGGCGGGTGTAACGGCACCCACGAGCAGAGCATGTCAGATGCACCGGCAAAACTCTGAATGTGCCGGTGCATCCGACTTTCCCATCCCCATTCAGCCCTATGGGGGCAGAATGGGGATCGGGACGCCCTTGATACCGGCACCCGAAAATGGGCAATTATCGGGTCCGCCAAGCTCCTCATTACCAGGTTCTTGCCCATTCGCGGGTGCCAGAAAAAATGCAACTCCAGCGGCAGCTGTGCCCTTAATAAGGGCAACAATGTGTGGTATGCATTGTTGCCCAAGGCCATTGGGCATGATTGATTTAAAAAAATGTATATTCATTACTTTTTAGTTTTGATGGAAAGCAGGCTGTCATTAAAAAATGTTTTTAAAAATTCTTGCCCTGTGCCAACCTGCCATACCACTTCCTGAGAGGTCACCTGGGATAAAGATTGCACCATAAACTTTCACCCCCCCTCCCAGACCCGTACAAAACCCTATCCCCCACCCCCCACCAACTCTCAGTAAACATAAAAGTTGTTACCCGTGGTTGGGCGTGTCTCTAAATCACTACCTCGTCGCCTTACTGCCATCACACAGATACACACAAAAAAAAAAAAGCAGAACCGTTCAGGCTCCAGAAATCTCTCATGCTAGAAACCAAATAATGCCAGTTCGCAGAGAAGAAATGTGTTCTTTTTTAGGACATTGCAGTGAATAAAACCGATTTCATGACTATTTAGAGAACCCTCCACTTTGCTCGTCACAGGCAAAGCATTGCATAAGGGCTCCCATTTATAGTCAGGAAGGACAGGGATTATACGAAGCACATTCTTGGTGGTGGTAGAAAATGATGATTTCAGACAGATGGCAGAATAGGAAACTGTTTCCATTTTACTTAGCTAACCAGTCATTAAGAAGACAAGATGGGAAGCCTCATGCCATGGCACGCTGTTTAATAGACTGCTGCTCATGACACTTAGGCGAGACAGAAACACGTCGAGCAAACACCCAAGCTGTCACATTCCCCTGTGCTATCTCCCCAGAGAGGTACACACACATTGTATCTCTTCACATTGTCCACCAGTAGCCGGATTATCTCGTTTTTCCAGCTATTTTGGACCGTGGTCCTGTTGTTGTATCGTATCTGCAGTAGGGACAGGCGCAACGCCGCGTTCTTCCTGTGTATCTGCCACAGCACGTAATCAGTGCAGCGTGTGATGAGAGTGCAGCGAATCCCCAGAGGTAGCTTGCCGGCTCGGCTCAAACTCTACTCTCCGGTTCAGAGATGCCCCCGCTTCACCTTCCGCACAAGACCACTATTCATTTTCCGCTCCACCGGGTCTCGCTCCTGATGACCCCCCCACATTGCGACTATTCCCACGGTGCCAGGCTGTCCTGTGGAGTCAAGTGAGATGTTACTGTCATTTTCAAGCCCCGCGTCTGCGCAGCTGCGGCGCTGCAGATAATGGGCGGCCGTGAGTCCTCTATCAAAGTACTTTGGTCATATTCTCCTCAAATCTGAATAATGTTACTTGCCATTTTATCTAATTGGGCGTGGGTATTTAAATATGCATAACACACTCTCTTGCTTTACAGCTCAGTTGTTCCCCTTCTGTGGTGTATATGTATATGTGCTTTACAGGGCGTAAACCTATAAGGGAGGGACTGACCAATGTGCAAGGGGAATGCTGCTATGTGTTTTAAAAGACTTTCTTTTTCAAAGTCTGCAGTTTGGTCGACCACTTTTGGTCTACTTGTATTTCTCCTTTTTTTGTTGCTATGTGGTGACCCGTGTGTGCCTTCTTACCCCATGCCCCGACCTCCACCTCCCTACTCCTTACCCCCACATAAACATATCATGCATGTCTATATGTATCTGGGCCAATCAACCTAAAGTGTTCCACCAAACTGCACACTTTCAAAAAAAGCATCTATTTATCTATGGGTTACCAAGGAGAGGGAAGTATAGGATTGCTCTAAATTGGTAACATCCGTTGGTGGATGCGGTGTTAAACACATGTGTCTTCTAGTGTATGGAATGTCCGGTTGCCAAGCTCATGCCTTTAAAAAAGAGCAAGGAAGAGCCAATCAATATTTCCTTTTTTGCACATACCACAGTCTGGTACACCCCATGCAGGGACACAATAAACCACTATTCAGACAGGCCTTAGTGGCTTAAGACCAGTACTGCATTGATGGGAAGAGTATAAAAGCGTATGAACATAACACAATATCAATGTGAACAAAATTATATTGTGCAACAAATAATGAATTAATTCAATAGCATGGTTGTTTCTTGTAGATTGGTAGTTTCCAAATAAGTCATAAACAACATGCCGCAGGAAAAGAAACATTGGTATAACATGTTAGACTGGGTCTTTTCATTTACACTAAAATGACTACCCAGAACTCTAAAGTACAACTGCATTTCAGGGAGCAAATCTATTCGATTAGAAGTACATCTAATTGTATGTAGAATTGAAATTGAATAGGAACCTGATAGTAATTACATTGTTTCACATGCTCGTGAACACTGGTAATCATATCCACTGCCTTAATGACCTTGAGAAGCTTTAACCTGCCCACATGTCCCCAGTTTCTTCATGTAGCTGGATCCCCAAATAACATATGTGAACTGACTGTGGGTTCCTTATATCCATTGATATTCCTAATGATAGTTTCCATTTTAAAATAGTTTGATATTCGGAAATATCTCTGGCATGTGTATGGTTAGTATACATATTTGAGGAAGAGTGTATGTTGGATCAGGCGATAACTAAATGACTAAGATCATCATACCTACTCCACCTGGCAATATAAACACACCGTGATCCCACAGCATATATTACAAGACATGCCCACAGGTGTGAAGCACCTGGATCTACTGAACCCACCTGGAGGATCTTCCAGATCTTAACCACACTTTCCAGAATCTCCAATCTGATGCTGTCAAAAAATGCATCAGCATCTACATATATAGGATTCAATTGGAAACATCGCAATGTATTTATATTTGTATTTATTGTGTCTTAACCATTTTTTTACACATCTTAAATCTTACAATACAAAATAGTAAAAATCAAACAAAGAGAAAACAAAAGCACAATAGGAATTCTAGTCAATTAACTCCCATCAACACTAATTACAATTTCATAAATTTACAATGTCTGTGTATTCTGTCACACTGCTATGTTAATGTAATATCATTGGAAACGTCCTGTTCATGTATCCCTAAATCTCACCGTCTCTGTACATTTTGTTTCTAATTATTATGTAAATCTCACAAATCCTGCACCTCCATTGTGACTAATCTCTGAATCTCTCAGACTCTGTACATGTTGTCTACATCCCACTGCTTCTGCCGCATCTCTCCCATTGCTTTCTAAATATCATACCCACAACACTGCCCTTCTCACTGCCGTCGGCTGGTGCTGCATGTGGGGGAGGGAGGTCTCTCCCCACATTATGCATAGGCCGCCACTGTCTCCCTGCTATCTAAGTGTGTTCACTTGCAATCACCTTGCTGCTCTCTGAATACCACCGAATCCTTCTTTATGCTATCTAGATCAGAATTCTCAAAGCTATTGCAACTTCATTCTCACCATTATCCAACTCTCACATCCACTGCACCTTATTCCTCACTGATGTCTACATCTCCCAGCTGCTGCAGTCATGCTCACTGTTTTCTGAAGCTCACAGCCAATGCACATTACTCCTTGTGGATGTCTACATCTCTCAGTCACTGCACAGTCATCCTCACTGTTTTCTCAATCTTACATCCACTGCACCTTATTCCACACTGATGTCTACATCTCCCAGCCGCTGCAGTCATGCTCACTGTTTTCTGAATCTCACATCCACTGCACCTTATTCCTCACTGATGTCTACATCTCCCAGCCGCTGCAGTCATGCTCACTGTTTTCTGAAGCTCACAGCCACTGCACATTACTCCTTGTGGATGTCTACATCTCTCAGTCACTGCACAGTCATCCTCACTGTTTTCTCAATCTTACAGCCACTGCACCTTATTCCACACTGATGTCTACATCTCCCAGCCGCTGCACAGTCATGCTCACTGTTTTCTGAAGCTCACAGCCACTGCACATTACTCCTTGTGGATGTCTACATCTCTCAGCCGCTGCACAGTCATGCTCACTGTTTTCTGAATCTCACAGCCACTGCACATTACTCCTTATGGATGTCTATATCTCCCAGCCGCTGCACAGTCATCCTCACTGTTTTCTGAATCTTACAGCCACTGCACCTTATTCCGCACTGATGTCTACATCCCTCAGCCACTGCACAGTCATGCTCACTGTTTTCTGAATCTCACAGCCACTGCACCGTCCTCCTCACTGCTGTCTGCATCTCACACTCTCTGCACCGTCCTCCTCACTGCTGTCTGCATCTCACAGCCTCTGCACCATCCTACTCGCTGCTTTCTGCATCTCACAACCTCTGCACCATCCTCCTCACTGCTGTCTGCATCTCGCAGCTTCTGCATCCTCCTTCTCACAATTATCTAAATCCCATATCCACTGCACCTTCCTTCTCTTAAATGCCTAAATCTCACAACCTCCAGACTTCCCTTCACACAGCTATCTACATCTCATATCCTTTGCACCTTTTCTTCACTGCTCTCTAAATCTCAAACACTCTGCATCCTCCTTCTCACAATTATCTAAATCTCATATCCATTGCAATTTCCTTCTCTGTGTTCATACAATCTTACATCCACTGCACCATCCTTCTCTTAAATGCCTAAATCTCACAACCTCCAGACTTCCCTTCACACAGTTATCTACATCTCATATCCTTTGCACCTTTTCTTCACTGCTCTCTAAATCTCAAAGACTCTGCATCCTCCTTCTCACAATTATCTAAATCTCATATCCATTGCAATTT
The DNA here is from genome assembly GCF_040938575.1 of Ambystoma mexicanum. NCBI lineage: Eukaryota > Metazoa > Chordata > Amphibia > Caudata > Ambystomatidae > Ambystoma > Ambystoma mexicanum. The sequence goes on from NC_090924.1 coordinate 177,703,819, forward strand.
GCTTCTCTGTGTTCATACAATCTTACATCCACTGCACCTTCCTTCTCTTAAATGCCTAAATCTCACAACCTCCAGACTTCCCTTCACACAGCTATCTGCATCTCATATCCTTTGCACCTTTTCTTCACTGCTCTCTAAATCTCAAAGACTCTGCATCCTCCTTCTCACAATTATCTAAATCTCATATCCATTGCAATTTCCTTCTCTGTGTTCATACAATCTTACATCCACTGCACCTTCCTTCTCTTAAATGCCTAAATCTCACTACCTCCAGACTTTCCTTCACACAGCTGTCTACATCTCATATCCCTTGCACCTTTTATTCACTGCTTTCAAAATCTCAAAGCCTCTGCAACATCGTCCTCACTGAAGTGATGGCTGGTGCTTAATGGTGGGAGTTGTGTTCCAATGCCCATAATGAACCATCTTCGACTCTCTCAGTGCTGTCTAAAACACTGGTTATTCACCTTTGACTGTCTCAGTGCTGTCTAAAACACTGGTTATTCACCTTTGACTGTCTCAGTGCTGTCTAAAACTCAGCTTACTCACCTTTATTCCTGTGCTCTCTAAATCTCACAGACTGCATATTCTGGAGCCCATTTTCGAGTCTCTATGTAATTCGGCCGGGACCTGTTACATTTGCACTTTAGCGTAGAGAGGTCCTTGCTTCCAAATGTTCCTACTTTGCACAGTGCAAAAGTGGAGTGGAAAAGGCAGAGTACAAGCTTGTATTCGGCCCTTTTGCACTCTGCCATGCAAATGAAGCAAACAGCGCCTGCCATGTGCACATGGAAGGATGCACTTTAGAACGGGTGCTAATGAAGTACACCTATTTTATGCTGGTGTAAAAAGTAGGTAGACTCCAGAGGAATGCATAGCATTTGTGCCAGCATGAAAATATCTTCTGGTGAAAATGCTGTAGTATTTGTATGGTGTAGAGGAAGGTGGTGACGGAATCATAAGTTACAATCCACCCCTCGTCCCCACCATACAAATGACTGAAAATGAGCCATAATGTAACCATAATGCGTAATACCCTTATGCAAGGATTTTAAGCATTTTGTTTACACTACTGGGCAATGCTGCATGGGCATCCCACAAGCGAGGCAGGGTAACTGCTGTTACCATCAGCAGCTGGGAGAGGGGCAGCCCCAAACTCCCCGTGCCTGCTCCTCTCCTCCCCCCAGCTACGGAGGCACGCAGTCTCGGCAGCACAAAAGCCGCGGAAGGGTAAGGTGCGAACAGTCATCTAACCTTCCTCCAAACAGCAAGGTGCTAAGCGCCATAAGGAAAACAACCGTCAGGCAGGGCCCAGGTTCAAAAGATCTGCCCCCACCAGGGGGTCAGACAGTTGGCTATCCGGCCGGGGGCTATGACAACAGCAGCCCCCAACACATGCACAACAAAGACCCAGGGCCACCCTGGGTCCTATAAATGAGAGCAGCATGCTCAGAGTAAACACAATCTGTTTGTGGACCCTGAACGGGGACCCAAGCAAACAGGAGGTTCACTGTTTACTCTGTGTCTTCCAAATCTTCTTGCTTCTTTACCACAGAACCCGCCCACCCTACAAAAAGGGGAGAAGAACAAAAAGAAGTACAAGGCACTGTACGTTGCCCACAAGTAGTCATGGGACACAAGAAGGCGGCACGGGTCCAAGGGGGTAACCTCAGGGCCCGGTGCCGAAAAGTATGATACCATCATGATATGTGATATTGTTATTGCCATATCCGATATCTGTACAATAAAATCCTACGGCCTTTTATTGCCAACACTTAACACAAGTTGTGAGCCTATCATTATGGATGAGGTTTTGGGGTTCGGCCATTGCTAATGCATGCATATGGGTTCAGCAGTTATGCTGATCCAAAATAAGCTTCCCTGTGTCTTTTTACGATTCTGACTAAATCTTCTCAAAGCTACTGTACCTTCCTTCTCACTGTTACCTAAATCTGCCCTCCCAGCCACGGCACCTTCCTCCTCATGGCAGTCAACATCTCACAGCATCTGCATCTTCCTCCTCACTGTTACCTAAATCTGACCTCCCAGCCACGGCACCTTCCTCCAGATGGCAGTCAACATCTCATAGCCTCTGTATCTTCCTCCTCACTGTTACCTAAATCGGACCTTCCAGCCACGGCACCTTTCTCCTCATGGCAATCAACATCTCACAGCCTCTGCATCTTCCTCCTCAAAGCTTCCTAAATCTGACCTCCCAGCCACGGCACCTTCCTCCTCATGGTAGTCAACATCTCACAGCCTCTGCATCTTCCTCCTCAAAGCTACCTAAATCTGTCCTTCCAGCCACAGCACCTTCCTCCAGATGGCAGTCAACATCTCACAGCCTCTGCATCTTCCTCCTCACTGTTACCTAAATCTGACCTTCCACCCACGGCACCTTCCTCCTCATGGCAGTCAACATCTCACAGCCTATGCATCTTCCTCCTCACTGTTACCTAAATATTACCTTCCAGCCACGGCACCTTCCTCCAGATGGCAGTCAACATCTCATAACCTCTGTATCTTCCTCCTCACTGTTACCTAAATATTACCTTCCAGCCACAGCACCTTCCTCCTCATGGCAGTCAACATCTCACAGCCTCTGCATTTTCCTCCTCACTGTTACCTAAATATTACCTTCCAGCCACGGCACCTTCCTCCAGATGGCAGTCAACATCTCACAGCCTCTGCATCTTCCTCCTCACTGTTACCTAAATCTGACCTCCCAGCCACAGCACCTTCCTCCTCATAGCAGTCAACATCTCACAGCCTCAGCATCTTCCTCGTCACTGTTAGCTAAATCTGACCTCCCAGCCATGGCACCTTCCTCCTCATGGCAGTCAACATCTCGCATCCTCTGCAGCTTTGCACTTTCCATCACAGTAACATTTGAAACTTCCAGCCTCTTGTCCTGAGGTAACTTCTCTCCATTTTCCTGAAAGACAGTTATGGTGCCTACCCACTCATTGGCCTTCCTAGCTGGCCCTCATCTCGCTGCACTCTTTCATTCCCTCTTATAATAGTAGTGTGCATTGTCTTCTCTCATCAATTGGCCTTACTAATTTCCTCACAGAGCATTTGTTCTCACACTGAAGATGGACTCTGTTCTGTTCACCGTCACAAGCTCAAGGACGCTACTCCACCGTCCATACTCAGAGAATTGTCTCACAAGTGGGGCCTGCAGTGGGACCCACTGCAGTGACATTACCATCTGTTAATGCTCCCACAGCACTGCAGAGTGGGCATTTACAGATTTTGGGTGGGCCTTGCCCGCTCAGGTGCTACCCTGTCTGCGGCCACTGTTCATACTGTTGTCTTAGAGACATACCCTCAGTTTCTGCATCCTCACAGCTGTCAGAAGCTGCTCGTGTGCCAGCTTTCTCTCTGCTGTTGGTTTCTCAAAGGCTTTTACCCGCCCTTCCCACTTTTGGCTGTGACTTACAGCATATTCTCCTGATTTATCCAGGGCACCCAGATGGATGGCGCCCACCCACTGTGGCTGTTTTGGTGTCCTGGGGGCCAAACAAGGGAACTGTGCACCTTGTAATTGATTTCACAGGTTAGTACATGTGAAGCCGGGAGTCGAGCATAAAAGCTTACGTTCAAAAGCCAGAAACGTACCCTAGGCCACAAAAAAGCATGATCACAACAAATGTGAATGTCTCAGATTTGGATTTTCTCTGCAAGAACTATTTTGAAACATATGCTTGGGTAAGGTGCATGTCTTTAACACATTTCCAGCAGCATTATAGGAAATATTGTGTCCTCTCTTCGAGTGGGAAAGGCCAATAGAGTAGACTTTCCTATTTCACATTACGATATCTTTGCTTCTTTGATGTCACTTCCCATAGTCTATAATAAGAATCCCCTCGTTTTTCTTGAAGGGCGTTTGACCTGACCTCATCTCTGCTGTCTGAATGTAGCAGCTTCTGTGCCACTTTACGATCTGCTGTGTTAATCTGACAATTTCTACTCCGTCTTTCGCTCTGTTGTGTTAATCTTACAGTTCCTGCTCTACCATTCGATCTGCTGTGTTCATCTCACAGCTTCTGCTCTACCTTTTGCTCTGCTGTGTTAATATGACAGCTTCTGCTCTACTTTAGTCTCAGCTGTGTAAATCTAACAGCTTCTGCTCCAATTTTCACTCTGTTGTGTTAATCTCACAGTTTCTGCTCTACCTTTTGCTCTACTGTGTTAATCTCACAGCTTCTGCTCTACGTTTGCTCGGCTGTGTTAATCTCACAATTTCTACTCTGTCTGTCACTCTGCTCTGTTAATCTCACAGTTTCTACTCTGTCTGTCACTCTGCTGTGTTAATCTCACAGTTTCTGCTCTACCATTCGCTTTGATGTGTTAATCTCACAGCTTGTGCTGTACCTTTTGCTCTGCTGTGTTAATCTCACAGTTTCTGCTCTACTTTAGTCTCAGCTGTGTTAATCTAAGAGCTTCTGCTCCAATTTTTACTCTGCTGTGTTAATCTCACAGTTTCTGCTCTACCTTTTGCTCTACTGTGTTAATCTCGCAGTTTCTGCTCTAAATTCACTCGGCTGTGTTAATCTCACAACTTCTACTCCGTCTTTCGCTCTGCTGTGTTAATCTCACAGTTTCTGCTCTACCGTTTGCTCTGCTGCGTTAATGTCACAGTTTCTGCTCTACCATTCGCTTTGATGTGTTAATCTCACAGCTTCTGCTCTACTTTAGTCTCAGCTGTGTTAATCTAACAGTTTCTGCTCCAATTTTCACTCTGCTGTGTTCATCTCACAGCTTCTGCTCTACATTTTGCTCTGCTGTGTTAGTCTCACAGCTTCTGCTCCAATTTTCACTCCGCTGTGTTAATTTCACAGTTTCTGCTATACCTTTTGCTCTGCTGTGTTAATCTCACAGTTTCTGCTCTACGTTCGCTCAGCTGTGTTAATATCACAGTTTCTGCTCTACCTTTTGCTCTGCTGTGTTATTCTCCCAGCATCTGTTCTACGTTCCCTCGGCTGTGTTAATCTCACAATTTCTGCTCTACCTTTTGCTCTGCTGTGTTAATCTCACAGCTTCTGCTCTACGTTCGCTCGGCTGTGTTAATCTCACAGCTTCTGCTATACTTTAGTCTCTGCTGTGTTACTCTAACACCTTCTGCTCCAACTTTCACTCTGCTGTCGTGCCTTTCTCACCGCCTTTTTATCTAAAGGCCTCTCTGCACTGTTGGAAGCTCACAACTTCTTCACCACATTTCTATCCACTCCTGGTTAGTGATATCTTCTGCTCCACCCTGCCTGCTGCTGTCTGAATATTCCAGCCAAACTCTTTCGGGTTTCAATCACGCATGTTATGTTCCACTTTTCCACCTTTTACGCAACTGCTACAGCTTGTGCTCCGCAGAGGGAAAACAGAGGGGGTGACCTTTTGACCCTGAAATCCTCAAGTAAGGCCCCACTGTAAAGGAGCCACCAAACATGGCCCTTTTCTCAGGGCAGCATGCCTTCGTGCACTAGCCCTGCTTAGCTGCCAGAAAGGCATAGCACATGCCCCTGCATGCTAAGACAATAGACTAGAGGGTTGGGGAGCAGTACTGTGATTCCAATCGAAAGCATAGGTCATGTTGGGTCGCCAGATCAAAAGTTAAATATGTACCTCAATATATAAGGTAGGAAATGTGCTGTGAATGCAGATGTCCTTTTTGGAGCTGAACCATTTGGTGAATGACTTTTCTCAATGCCCACTAGCACTTTAAATGACGCTGCCCTCTTTTGATACCGCGGCCACCACGTTAGGAGAAACATATTTATAGCTGGGAGCCTTCTCGGCCCATTTAAGATAGAGTTGCAGGGTGTTTATCACTCTGGCTTGCGTTGGTGCTCAGTGGCCGCCATTAGAGCACCCGGGCCCAGCCTGGTTCCATTCGCGCCCTGTCACCGTGACATTTCCGTGGAGTGTCCAGCGTGCTCATTTCTTCCCTATAAATGCTGCCCCCCCTGCGGGCACATTTCCTCGCCCACGTGCCCGGCGGAGCGTGCCTTTTACACTTTATGTCCCGTCTCTCTGCAGTCCCCGGAACATTCTTTCTGAAGGCCTGTGAATCGCATCCAGCTCTAAACTAACCTTGCGGAAGACGGCCGTGTCTTTACGAGACGTGTCACTCTGTCGGGCTGATCTTCACGCCCAGCTGAACCCTGCTTTCCTTTGCAGAGCGCGCTGGCGCAATGCAAAGCATACTGTGGTTGGCGCCGAAGTCTCAGCCCAGTTTCAGTAACCAGCCTTGCAAAGAGTTGCACCCCAAGTCATAGACAGTGGAGTAACTTTGCTGAAAATGTTGGGGGGGGGCATGACATCTGAAGAAAAGGTGTCCCAGCGAAATGAATGGGGACAAAATGGTGTGCCATGAAAGTTGGGGGGGGGGGAACAAACACCCCTACATCCCCCTAAAATTACGGCCATGGTCATAGAGCAAAAATGATAACACGAGAACACACTCTTAATAATAATAATATAACAATAGTAAAAATGCAAAGAGTGCATTTAAAAATAGCACAGGAAAGAAGATAATCTTAATAATGCACAGATTAAATTAGCTCAGTGGGTTGAGAGCATGCTGCTGCAATCTGTGTGTGAGCTGCAGGCCAAATCACCCTTTCATTCTTCCAAGGCCGATAAATGAGTACACACCGCAGTTGGCTGGTCATTATTAGCAAACATGTTCTATGAGCGGAGGTCCCAGCCCCTGCAGGGGGCGCTCGAGGGGAAGTCCCACATAACGGGCGCCCCTGCGGCTCCTACAGGAAGGAGAAGGGGGCCAGGCATTTCCGGGCCGCCTTGGGGACTGCTGCCTACAAATACGGAGGGGGACTGGAGCACGGCCTCTTTCCAGTCACCCTGCGTTGAATGGCCCTGCCGCAGCCGCACCTGGGTGATGTCGGGGGCTGCTCCTCTGGAGTGGTAGTTAGTGCTCCAGTGCTGCTGCCATTTCAGGTCTCTGAAAGGACTTGTGAGAGAGCAGTAAGGTGGAAGTGCCCAGGCAAGCTGTGTGCAAGGGTCTTTGCCAACCTGTGGGAATGCCCACACGCACAGCAGCGAGGTCAATCATTTTATGGGCGGCCTGGTGACCCCTTGCTGGTAGCGCCCCACAGCACAGCCAACGGAAGTTTTTGCCACACGCAGCTAGGTTGGCACTGTTACGACCATCGTTTATGTATTTTTGGGTTTGCACCGGCTGCCTTCCTTTGCACGTGGCGATTGTGCGAGGATGCAGGATTGGGTGGTTTGGGAAAAGGCTGGTGGTTTGGGATGCCGGTCCTGACCTGGCAGTACACAGTCCTCGCCCGATCTCTTTGTTGTAGTGCTGGTTGTGCCAGACTTTCCTCTTTTTGCTAGGCTAGGGGAGGCAATGCTGGTACTATTGCTGGGTCGCTGCACCCCGGGTCTTTCAGGGGAGCTTAGGCCACATTACTTGGTGGCCACCGTTTGATCTGTCATGGACACTCACTGAGTAGAACGCCTAGGATGGTTGTTGTGATCTAGCTGCCCGTTCAGGGTAAAGTACGGGTTGTGTTTTTTTTTTCTTCTTTGTTTTCCAGGAGCGCCCCCCGCCCCCCACGATGCGGGCCTCCTGGTTTGGTGCAGCCGTGATGTTGTGAATTTTTGGCGCGCTTGACCTCGCTGTTGCCTTTGACGCCTTTGTTCAGGCTGGTAGCTACATGCGCGGCTGTGCTCGCCTAATCGCCTGCAGGAATTGTGAGGAGATTTTCTCATTGTGCTTATTTCCCATGTGTTTTTGGTACTCTCCTCTTGCGGCTGCCGTCCGCGTAGCATCATTTGCATTTTGTGCTTTTTGCACAGGCGCAGGTTTGGTTTGCCAGCGTGCTTTGCTTTATGTGAGGCGGTCGTCGAACGCCATAGTATTAGGGTTAACAAGATGTGTTTAGTTCTGGTGCAGGCACAGTGCTTGCTTTTATTTCGCTCGGTGTTCTTACAACACGGCGGAAAGTGCATCATTTTGGGAAATAAGGCTGTACTCAAACATGTTGCAAGTAAACTGATATTTCCAGCAGGTCCTAGGCTCAAGGCATTACACAGGTCGGCTGTGAAGGGATTTCAAACATGTTTTCTTTGCATTATTTAAATACTGTTTATGCTGCTTTTGTTTAAAAGGAGTGGATTACCAGCTCAATCGCGGACGTTTGCAGTTCATTGTGCTTTCCACGACCGACTAAAGTGACGCGTGGGAATATACTGTTCCTAGATTCTTTGTTGGCTTTGCAATACTGAGTACGGTGGCTGTACCACGGGTGATATTGCAATTTGGGGAGAATTAAATATGTTATGAGATGATTTTATGACAGGATAATTTATTTATATAGCGCCTTTACATAATGTGTTTCAAAGCACTTACATAAGATATGATGTGTAGGCATCTGTTCTGGGTAGGCCGCCGTGCCAGTCCCCCACCTTCATGGATTTCGTGCTTGTGTGGGTTTTTCGGGTGTCGTGTTCCCTTGTTTTTTTGTAGCGCGGGAAGTAGTAAAGGAACCGGCACTTCTAGCTCGTGTGCTAGGAGGACTCGGGGCCACTGAGGCCTTGCTGCTTCTTGGGCAGAGGCACCAGAACGGATTGAGGAATTTTTGCCAACGCAACCCCTGGTGAGGAATGGTCTCGGTTTCATATGCTTTTGTATTCTATGGGTTGGGGCGTTTTGCATGTTTGATCACGCTGAGGCGAAGGGGTGGCATAACCCCTGCAGCCGTCCATTTGCCTTTACTGCCAATTATTCTTTGCGCATGCACCCCAATGCATTACTCCTTATCCCCACAAATTGGCATGACACAGAATTTCAAATGGCAAACTTGGCTGCAGTTTTATTTCCATGACAACAGAATTATTTGTACACATTTGTGAACTTCATTCTGTCCGTGTGGCGCTTGCTTGCCGGATTTCCTTTGCTTCCCCCTATACTTGGTATAGTAGGCCCCCAACTCCCCCGACCCATTGTACCTGTTCCAATCCTGCCCGTGCAGGTGTCCGTGGATGGGGAGAGCGCCGTTTGTTTTTGGGGGAAGCTGAGCCTTATTTGTCCCTACCAGACGCCCCCGCCGTTTAGGCCCCCAAGAGGCGCTGGTCCGGAAGAGCGAAGACCCATTCCGTTTCCTTCTGGCTCGTCCGGAGTCTATCCTTTGTGCTTGGTTGCCCAAACACCGCCAACTTGTCATATCCTGGCCCGGGTGTCCTGCGACAGCAACGCCCCCGGTCTCCTGCTTCTTGCTTGTATTTCGTGGGTGGGTGGGTGGAAAACGAAATTTCTTCCACCTGCGAGGCGGCAACCGGGTCCCAGTGCAGGAGCGAGATGCCTGGCACCCCGGTCCCGCCTGCTTAAATCCGGATGGCCCCGCCCCATTTCCTTTGTTCAGCCCTTCGCGGGCTTTTGGGCCATCAGGCCTTTGGCGCCGTTCCGCCCCTCGCCTCTTTGGCGCCGTTCCGCCCCTTGCCTTTTGACCCCCAGGGGAGGGGCCCAGGTCCTGGCGGCATGACCCCGCAGGGGTTACCCTGCTGCCTCCTCCATTTTGAGCTGCTTTTTCCGTCGTCAGCTCCAATACAGTAGTTATGAAAACATTGCAAGTTCACTGGATAGGGGGAGGTAATGGTTATATTGCTTTGTTTGGGATGCTGGGACGGCATTCGTTATGGCATGTTTTCAATACAGTATGTTTGGAATTGTAGTTCAAAAGGGCGGGATGGTCTCGTTTTTCCATGATTTTGAATTTCCATTGGTTGGTGGCTTTTTCAACGTTTGGACCACGCTGACACGAAGGGTTTGCAATGCTGGGATCATGGAAAGGTGTCATGTTTAATGTTTATTATGATGAAAATAGGATTTTTGATTTGTGTTTTGTTTTGGGAAGGAGATTTTACGTCGTAATTTCAATACAACAGTGGAATGGTAGTTCAATGGTGTACATTGCCATCACATGAGGTCCAAATCACGGCCTATCGTTCAACCCTCTGCCTATGAGTACCACGAGGTACGGACTCACGGTGGCTGACTAAGGAGATACAGCCGCGTAGCACGGGGCTCTGGGCGGGATGGCTGCGCCGGCTGCTCCAGGGTTGCTTTGTTTCCCAGGCATGGCCTGCGTTGTTTTAATACATGTGTTTGCAGTGGGGGTGGAGCTGCATGTCGACATATTGCAAACCATGTTTTCTGTGTTGGATGGGCCAGAATTAAGAATATTGTGACAAGGGGTGGCCTGGTGCAGGCACAGGGGTAGTTGTCCTATGGGGCGACCTGCGATGTGGGGAGCTGGGACGCGTAGTGTCTTTTTGCGGTCCAAGAGCAAGGCTCCACCAGGCGGCATTGGACTGCTTAGGAAATCTGGTTATGGTGCTTTGGTTTTAATGGCCCCCTTTTTACTCACAAAGAAACAACATTGGTCCAAGGGGCTGGGATTTTGTTATTGTCACGCCATGCGGCTGCCGGGTGCGCGCTCCTTGCTCCTGTGGAATGGAGGAATAGTGAAGCAATGGTTGGAAGGGCCGGAGGCCCAGATGGGTTTTTATGTGCTCCGTGCAGCAGCAATGTGCAGGTTTTTTATGTAGGAATATGCGCCATGCGACAGCAATGTGCGTGTTCCACAGGGCCAGGGTCATCCCGCAAGGAAAACAATTTTGGGATGGTTTGACACAACCAGTTTACAGGGATGGAAACAGGGACTACAGCTCCCAGAATGCTAGGTGATTACATGGTTCAAATGGATGTTGTGTTGCTTTGTGGCCCTGGGGCTTGTGTTAGCTTGAAATACAGTTCCTTGTACTGCTGGGTTTTGTTTGGGTAGCCTGTGGGCTTATGGTAGAGGCGGATTTAGTAAAGGTGCAAGTAGTTAGAAACCGTTCACAAATCTGGTTGTAAACCTCGTGGCTAATGGCGACCGACATAAGGGGCTATGATTCAGGCCGAGGCATGTGTTCGCATTGTACCGTGGATGGGAACTGTTTCTTTCATAACCCCTCGTTCCCACGATTGCGGTTGGGCGAATTTACCACGCAATTTTGATACGATATGGAATTTATAACGTGCCTATACAGAAGTGTTTCAAGGCGCACGCTTTTTCTTAAAGGATGGGGATCGCTTTCCTTCCTGCAGCTGCATGGATTGCCACGTTTATTTCAATTAAGATATACTGCCTGATTTAGGCTGTGCCTCCATTATGCATCTCTGTTGACCTCGGGTTTCAAATGTTTTGTGTCAGCTTCCAGCACAAACAGTATGTAACAGGTAACTTAACGATGTCATTTGCGGTGCAGTAAAACGTATTCAGTACTGCATTGAGGCTTGTTTTCTCACGGCCTTCATGCCGCGTTAGCCTTCCAAGTAATTTCTGGGGAATTAAAGACGGGATCGTTTTGAAGTAAATGGATAGTTTATGTAGATAGCGCCTATACACAATGTGTCCAAAAGCGCTGGCATAAGGGGTTTTCGTGTTCTTTTTGCTTCATAGAAGAAGTGCGGGCAGTTACTTGGTTACGGGATGAGTTGTTTCAGGAGCCATTACTTTGTAAACAGATGGGGCTAGGCCGTTGTATTGCAATTTTCACCTACTATTGTACAAATGCTTGTTTTTAACAGGGTTTCAGCCAAGTGCACTGTTGGTGCTTAAAAAGTTAATGGCTGTAGGCGGATGTAATGAATGACCAGGAAATGAGGTCTGCACCAGCAGCTGGTTTGGCCAGGGGGACCCAAGGTTGATGGATGGGCCAACTTGGGGGAACCGTTCTGCAGAGGTACGATGCAAGTAACAGATGTGTGCTTATGTGTTATAGGAAATGTGAATAGTATGTTTATGACTGCCTCAGGCTGGTCCCAGGAGTATGACCAGGGATGCAACATAATGACCCCGAAAGGTTTGGTAAGCTGTGGGCAATCCCACAAGGACATGCCCGTGGTAAAACTGAAGGATGGCATAATCCAAAGGATGGCATAATCCACAACACAATGGGGATTTAGTAGGGAAAACTGCGTTATTGAAAGGTTAGGTAAGCTGGGGGGGCTTACACAAGGTGGATTTACAAGGTAAATCTGGATGTTGAAAACCCCTGTGATATGTGGGAAATGTGGTTTAGGTGAGGGTTGAAGGTCGTTTGCTAGCTAGAGCAAGGATATGTTTTATTGAAGCATGGGGGCATTGAGGGTAGCAGGGTGTGTTCGCCTCAGTTGGGTCCCAGGAGTGCTACCAGGAACGCAGCATAACAATCCCGAGGTGTCTGGTAAGCTGTGGGACACCCAACAATGACATACCAATGGTAAGACTGGAGGATACATTTGGAAATGGTAAGATGTCGGACACACACGGGGCAGGCGGGTGTTAAGACCGGGTGATGGCGTACATGAACTGTAAGTTGCAAGGGTGGTTACATACAACTTAAAGGTCGGTCCAGTAACATGGCACGATGAACCTGTGAGGTTGGGCAAGCTGTGGGACAACCCTTCAGGATAAATGCCACAGCATAACTGTATAAATGTGGATTTACAAGGTAAAACTGTGTCTTTGAAGGCACAGTGAACATGTGAGGTTGGGCCAGCTGTGGGACAACCCCTCAGGATAAAGGCCAGAGCATAAATGTGGATACATGTGGATCTACAAGGTAAAACAGTGTCCTTGAAAGGTTTGGTAAACTGGGGGGCCTTACACAAGGTGTATTACAAGGTAAAATTGGATGTTGAATAAACCCCATAATATGTTGGAATTGAGGTTTAGGTGAAGGTTGAAGGTAGATTGCAGCTAGAACAAGGAGATGTTTTATTGTAGCATGGGGCATTGGGTGTAGCGGGGGGCCACCCCCAAAGCGTGACAGAGTTCGGGGCAGTCCTAGCCGGGGAGGGGTATGCCGCGGCTTGAACCGTGGGCTGGTTTCCCGATTGGCCGCATTTAAGCCAAACTCGGACGATGGGCATTGAATCACTTATGGACACTAGAGACTCCTCACCTTCATGTGCAGTGGCCCAAGGTGGAAGTACTCTGTGCAGCAATCTGGAGCGTATGTCCGGTGCCTTGCAACATGCATGGAGGTGACAAGGGGACACCGAGAACATTCAGACCTGTGCATTTGAAATCTGGAGCGTATGTCTGTGCCTTGCGACCGCATTGGGCAGCAAGGGGACACTGAGAACATTCAGATGTTTTGCCCCACTTTTTTGGGGGCTAGACATTTTTGTGGTATAGATGGTCATGAACCATGATGCTTTAGGGCTGGGACTGCCCCCTTTGTGTTGTTATGCTCCAATAAACTGTGATCTGTGTTTCCAAATGTAAACTATTGTCTGACTATTATTACTAACAGCTCAGGTCTTGGTTCCCAAGGTATGTCACCCTCACAGGCCAGGGTGAGGGGGGAGCACCAATGGGGGCTTAAACCGATATGTAAAGTTGTTTGCAAAAGTGCTATATAAATAAATCATTATTCATAAAGTTCAGCTGCACCTTTCCATGCGGAAGGGTCAGGATGGAATCAAAATTATGTTGTGGCGTCCAATAAAAGGTGGGTAACATTCACACAATGTACCATTTTCGTGGCAAGCTATTATTAAACCTTTGGATACATTATAATGTGCCTGATTCCCAGAGACTTTTCCTATGGGATAGCAACATTATGAAACGCTTCTGTGAGTTAGGCCCATTGGGTATTCTAATGGCAAATGATGGATTTAAAGTATGCTGTGCCTGTAACATTAATCAGGATGAGTAGGATTTCTAAGACAATTTTATAGAGGGATTTTGATTTTTTTTTAAACGGTTGTGATAAATTGTGTATTTCGAAGTGTACTCTGTCAATAGTATTGCGCACAACTGTATAGGCTGTGTAGAAATTCATATTGGAGGTTATACAGAGGGCAACATATTTTCCCCCTGGAATATGTGCATACAAAAGCGAAAGACAAGAATTACTACTGGAGAGGCGTATTGGGTCTGTCGAAATCAACATCTATGGTACTTATCAGAACAGAACTATGCTTACCGTCGCCAACAACCTCCAAAACGAGAGCCACTTTAATGTTATACTGGAAAGTGCTCTGTGTTCCAAGATCGAGAATATTCAAATTAATCAAAAAAGAGATGGACGGGGGGATGAACCAAATGACAAAACAGAACTGAATCATTGGGGCCCATCGCTGCTGCTCTCCGACTTGACCCCAGCCCAGCGCAAAGGCACCCATGCTTCTGGTCTGATGCTGAAAAGGCTGGCTCTGCTGAGATCTGAAAGACAAGAACTAAGGTATTTTGGGAACTTAGTACTATTGTTTTTTGTGTTGCAACTGTATCAGCTCCCACCTCTCCTGAAGGGGATAGGCTGCCCTCAGACTGCGCTACCAAAAGAGTGAAAATAAGTTATACCTGTTGGGCTTGCCTGTTTCACTTTTATGATTTGGATCACTGCTGAATGGGTATTAAGCGCGTTATAAATAACCTATCATATCAGATCATTTTATAGATCAAGATCATAAGCAACTTCCAGAAACCTTGGCAGGTGGTCCACTGAGGCCCATTTGCAGGTTGCAGTGTGTTATTGGGGCACTACTAGGGTAACATATTGTGCTGTACATGTGGTATTCGCCATGCTTTGATATCCCACTGGCCACATCTATAATGTCCAATGTACTTGGTATAATGCATGGACATTTTCATCAATCCGCACTGAGCTTAGAGGTAAACGTAACTGAGCTCCCGCTGTTCTTCTTTGTCTCGAGACGAGAAAAAAAAGCACTGCAAAGGTTACGTTTCTCAGCTGATAAAGGTGACATTCGCAATTCAAAAGAACTATTTTTGGGGCAGACAGGCTGTGTCGCCACAACCCCTGCTAAACACATGTCCAGAGATGACAAACCTTGAAAGTAACTCTGCACAATGGCCCTCTGAGCAGCGGCCCACCGCTGATCAGGGGTTCAGGAATCCACTGTGCTGCCCAAGCCGAGAGGAACTCCTGCACAGCACCTGTCGACATAATCCTTCGCCCGGGCCAGCACTCTCTTCTCCTCACCTCACCATCTCCTCCCTTCATCGCGGCTCGCCTTTTGCCCCTTAGAGCACCATGCAAGAGAGGAACGGGCATGTCTGGGCCGGAGCCCGTTCCTCTCTTGCATGGTTGGTCCTACTTGCCTGAAATGGGATATTTAAATGCAAAGTAATTGCTACTATATTAATCCCATTGTTCATAGTTTGTGGGAGTACTGGGCAATTGTATGGACCCGCGCTCACTGAAAATGAATGGTATTCCCGAGGTAACCCTCACTATGCCGTGATACAAATTAGTCTCTCCTTCCTCCATCATCAAGTCCCAAGATCTTCTTGATGAATTTATTTATTTCTGATATCCGACAAACATTGCATAAATAAATAAATGAACGCTTCGTGGCTGAGGACTGTAACTACCTCTGTTGACCCCATGGGGTCACCAGAGGAAGTTACAGTTTTGCGCACAGGCACATTTAAAAAAAGAAAAAAAATGTACTCAAGAGTTGTCCAACATACGGCCTCGCTGGCCACATAAAATGGCTTGGTGGGCCGCATTGTGGCCCGCGTGCCGTAAGTTGGACAACCTTGATATAAGGTATCAGTAAGATGTGGCGGAGCTTGTGCTATTGCATCCCTTTCTCAACAGTAAACTGAACATAGTTCCTCCTTGAAATTGCCTTTCTACAAATACTCTCACTCCTCTTCTCTCCTTCAGCTAAAATGGCTTTGGAAGACCTTTGAAACCTTTTTTGGTGCTGCTGGAAGTAGCTTCCACTAATCTCATTTTCTTGCCGTCTATGATTTCCATTTTCCACCTTAGTCCCGGAAACACAAGTTAAAGCCGTGGAGAATAGTTGAAGTTGGCAAGTAACATATTTCTGCTAATGTAAGCATATATGGTAATTGAAGTATTTTTTTTACTAGGAAAACTCTAACTACTCAACATATAAACTGCAAAACATATAATGTTCAAAGTGTTCAATTACAAATCTAGAAAACACAATGCAGAATAAACAAAATTAAAACAGTTACAATTAAACATTTCACAGCCTGAAGGAAGAAGCAGTGGGGTCAAGCAGCCAGGGGCAGTAATGCCATGTAGAGGCTAGTTGAGCATGTGGGGATTGTTGACCCTCTTCAAGAAGAATTTGCCCTAAAAGGTGATATTCTAGAGGTAGTGAGTCAGTATGTGTTTAAAATGCCAGTTGCATGGCAATGTATATGATATTGTTTAAACCATTCAATGTAAAATGAGCAGTAGTCTTGTACTTACATTATCACATATGCATGCAAGATGTATGCATTAGTTGGTTTTATTTTCAAGATTTTAAACAGAACCAGGAATGTGAATGTTCCAGTAAGAGGAGCTCTGTATTCCCATGTTGTATTGTCTGATGTATTCACTGTTGAAGTTAATGAAGGCATGTGACATCATCTGGTGATATCATGGGTAAAACTTAGAGCAAGGAGTTTGGTGAGCCTTTTAGGTAGGCTGGATTGCATAAAACCAGCATGCAGCAATACATTGTTAGTAATATCTAGACCAAAGAATGAGTGGCAAATGTCAGTTTTGCAATGTATACATACTGCAAATGCTGGTACAAATTTTCCTTTGTGGGGTTCAATGACCACCCAAGATGACAGGAAATGGAAGGCAAAGTCAGGCATACGTGGAAAAATAACATGTCAGCCTTTAAAAACGTCCGCACTGCAAATGGGACTAGTAATGCAGATTGTGTGTATTTCTGCAAGTAACACAAGGAAGCGTTGTGGAAAAATGGAAATGCCACATGAATGGTAAGAACTGGAAATCAAAAGGCTTACCTTTAATTACAAAGTGAAAGGTCAAATGGAAAACCCGGCCTTTAAGTCGCATTTACAAGAGAAAATCAAAGTCCCCCTTGTACATGAAAAACAGGGTTTTCAAATACTGAAACTAAAACAACCATGCATGTGCATTGTGCAGTTCTAAAACCTGACATAAAGGCAAATGATTCTTGCTAAAATAAATGTATCTGGGAAAATACGCGTTGTGTGTTGGCGAGATGCAATGTATTAAAATGAATAATATGCTTCAAAAGCAAAAAACCTGCAATGGATTGAAAAGGCTATTTTTCTTTCACAGGCAATAATAAAGGCTTTATTCTCTGCAAAGTCAGGACTACAGTTTCTATTCAGATGACCTGCGCTTTACAGAGTTGCTTCATTGTTATCTGAAAGTCAATCTCCCTCAGGCTCTTGTATCCCAGGAATAGGATTGCCTTGATTTTTGATTCCTGAGCCAGTTGCTAAGCAGAACTGACTCTTGTGTCCAAGAAGCTAAAGGTGAACATGTGCCTTGGACAGAAAAGGATCACTTGTTCAAACTCTGACTGGCAGGATGAGTTAATGCCTTAATTGACTTAATTGCAGGCCACAGCAGTGGTTTCAGGAAAATGCATTCATAAATCAGAAATGAAACTGAGATGGGCCAGGAACTGCAATACATATGTACCTGTCAATATCCTCCCGTGAATCACCACTCTCCTCACCTGAATGTTCGGAGTCTGTCTCCTTGATTCCTTGTCGGTGAGCCAGATAGTCCTTCTTTGATTTTGATGCCTGGATCCTGTCACGAGAAGTAGCCGTGGTGGATCCCAAACTGGACCACTCCACGACTTCAGTTCCGGAAGCAGGAAATGTATGGGGGAAAAAGCCAAAGGCGGAAAAAACCCCCGTGAATATCCCTCGTTGCTGGCCAACAGGTACAGTGAAGTCCAAAGTCCAAGGCTGCGCCAAATGTAGAACCCTGCTGAAGTGGAGCCGGAGGCATGCAGCGGTAAGAGGAAGAGAGCACAACAATGTGCGGAGCAGAGTCTGACACAAATGTTCCATTATCAGAGCGGAAAGAAAAATCCAAGCTGGGGCAAGCCAAGACGGTGGCAGAAAAGGAACAGAAAAGGGTAAACAAGCTGAGCAGGTACAAAGCAAGAGGAGGAAAGAGCGGAAAACTCGCAAGGCGAGCGAGCCGAACGAAAGGGAAAAGAAGGGCAGAAAGAACAGGTACGGAAAATAATACAGAAAGGCAGGCTTCCGTGTGAAGCGAAAGTGGAGAAAACTAGCGTGTGACCGTAGGAGCAGATCTAAAACGGTTGCAATGCGCAAACCGCAAGGAAAGCTGGGATGAAATACTTCCGGCTGAGGCGAGCAGAAAAACCACTAGAACATTACAACGGCAACTTGAGAAGCGTGATGGCACCGATCAATGGCGGCGAAGCCGTAACCGTGGTAACCACCGCCATCTGAACGGGTTCATGACAGTACCATGCAGGAAATGCCCATAGGAGTGAATGCAGCCTCATACTTTATTGATTTTCTCAGCCACGATAAGTCACATCGAGTCCATTCCAGAGTCATATCAAAGCTGATGATGAGCCCATTATGTAGCTGTCATGGTTATTAAAGTGTGATGTTTGGTGACAATGTAGCCATCTAAAAGGTGATTCTAGCTTCCCCAAAAGGATACTGAAGCTGAAATGTGGATAACTGGTGGCTTGTGTAATTAAATATTTGTGTAGGAAATTATATATGTATAACTATTGTAGCTTTTGTGTAAACGTCAAAAAACTACTATTCGCACATGCCATACCACGTGACCACGGGAGTAACCTCTAAAATGATGCCACTATTAACTGTATTTAAAAATATATATGTTATTATGTTTATTTGAAAAACCTGGGTTTTTTCCATGTTGTGACTTTTCAGTACAAAAACTGGCTATAAAAAAATGTGTAACTGATAGTAAGGGTACCTCTTCACCTCACTCCCATCAAGGAACTCCCTCGGCCTATCACACACACGGGTTGGACCTTGCTGAGGAGTGGACTGAAAGGTGTCCAATGAAACATCAAGCCTCATAAAATAGCACCTCCTGTTTTTCACATGTTGGAGGCAGGAATTATTGGGTAAAAAGCACTTGCACCATTGGAAAGGGACTGCTGCCTAAAAATCACCAAAGGAGATCTGTGGAAAAACCTTCTGGTGTGGACATATTGGAAGAGGGCTGGAGATTCCCACTGCTGGGGAGACAAGAACACAGAGGATGGGATATTTACCTAAAGCCATTCAGGTATGATTGCTGTTGGATCCTATTGATTGAAGTGCTGGCGAGAATCCCTTTTTTCCCCAAAAGCAATGCCCTGCTCAGTCTCCATGAGTGCCAAGTCCATAGATTTCCAAAATTAAGTAGATTGTCCAACAAAATGCAAGCGTGGGGATCTATTTAATTAACATATTCCCTTTCATTAGTGGGTTCCCTTGCATGAGTGGGTGTGGAGAGTGGAATTGTGAAGACCCATAGCATATTGGACTGTGTATTCATTTAATTTTCTCCCAAATAGATTGACGCAGGGGTGAGCTTGGAAGAATTCAGAACTTCCACCCTCTCTCCCAGTGGGAATAATGTTATAGCCACTTAAAGTAATTGGGGTGTCCTTGCCAAAAACAAAACGTGTGTAATTGTCAACATTCGCAAACCTTGCATTTAACACAAACAGGTCCTGAATAAAAAAAAAATAAAAAAAATTCTAAACTGTCTCCACTCGCTAGACCTGGCCTTTGAACAGAGGGGAGCAACATATAATTGATATCTGGGTTTTTGGCGCTGGAGGGAGAAGTGCTTTGCAAAGTGAAACTAGTGCAATTTCCATTGAACAATATACACTCTATCCTGAGAGTAAGTGACCTTGAGAGCAGAACGAGAGTGTACCACTTTTGGGTGACAAGAAAACAGGGTGCTATTTGCTGTGTATATGTTTTTAAATCTGTGTGTTCAAAACTGCAGGCATTTGCAAGGGTACAGCGAAACCACATGTCCCAAGCACTGTGCATGTAAGGTGTGATTTATTTTCAAAAGAAAATTGCTCCTGTGTGCCATTTACCTGTAACAAAAAGGAGAAAGTAGTTTATGTGTTGACGTGTTGTTTGGTGCCACAAAGAAGGTGTGGCGTGTAACTGTTTAGTGCAATATTTATTGAACCTATGTGTTAAATAAATGCACATTCTTTCTGTACACCAGCAAGATTCTTGGCTTATTGTTGGCACAGGGGGAGGGATCCACAGGGCTTTATATGAGTCTTGAGATGGGCGTATTTGAATCCAAATTAATGGTGCATTGTGGTTTAACTCAGGGGGAGGCACTCGCTATGTTGAGTGTGGTCTCCTAATATACTGTTCCACCTGGCAGCGGTGCAAAATTGTCCTGCTCTACTTAGGAACAGCATGGCACATTTATTTCTTATTTGATCTGGCCTGTTAGTGCACAACAAGAATCCATAGCTCATATTGCAAGAAATTGTGCACCGCTAAATGTACATTTTGAAAATAATGTGTTCCACTACAAAAATACCCCCTGCACCTATGGATTGCAGCATTATATAACCACACTCATGCAACATTTAACTTTGAGCTAAAGGAATTACAACATTTCATTTACCTGTTTCAGAGATTCTGTAACAGGGTTCATAGTTTTAAATTAAAATGTTCATTGTGTTAATTTTTCTAAAAGGCAATTTTGATCGAATGACAAGCCATCTGGCTACTTCGTTGAGATAAGAAGATGAGCACAAGCCTAATCCTAAAATATATCACTTTATAGAAAAAAGTGCACGCCATGACTCAAGATGTTTATTTCGAATTCTAAAAAAATATTGCTAAACAAACAGTCTGCAGACTTATACAAATATTCAGCCTGTCATTCACTCTTGAAATTACAGATTTCCCCAGCATTGGAGGAAAATTGGGTAAATTAAAGCAATTGACAAGTAATGCTTCTAACTTATAGAGGAGCCAGCCAATAAAGGGACATCTGTGTCAGGATTTGAGGAGGAAGAGCACGGGTCCAGAAGAAATGCCAGCAATTAACATAATCATTCGGACTGTGCTGTGTAGCAGTGGCACGCAGCAACAAATGCAGCGCACACGTATAGAGCGTTACCTATCAACTAGAGATATATTCCAGTCAGGGTTCCCAGTAGCATCTGACAGGCAACAAGAATGATCTTGAAGTGTCTATGGTGTTATTTAGTACCAAAAAGGTAGAATACATCTCAGAGTTGATAGATACCAGTCGGTAATTCTGTGTTGGGAATTCCCCCTGTGCATTCATTTTCCACCCCATGCACTGTGCGAGTGTACCAGTATCACCACACCCCTGTGTTATTAGATCATCACTCCCTTATTTCTCTGCTCCCTAACCTTGTCTTCCTCTTATGATTAGTGCTGTCCATTGCTTCCTGAAGCTAGGTCCATGCTCAATGAATACCCAAATAATAAATGTAATAACAACAACAACAATAATAATAATAATAATAATAATAATAATAATAATAATAATAATAATAATAATAATAATAATAATGATAATAATAATAATAAAGCATTCCAGGGAGTGGACACAGGGTGCAGGAGTGGAATATACACAACAAAGAAAACCTCCCTCTGCCAACGAAATAAGAAAATAAATGTGGTATCCTGCACCCACGCCCCCCTCAAATCTACCTTGTGTACTCCCTCCCCACTTCTCAGTACCCAGTGGAAAAAATTATTTGATGCCCTGCCACTCTCCCAAATCTCCCTCATGTTGTCAATCATTGACCAATCCTTTTATGGCATCTAAAGCAACCTAAAGAATTGTGCCAATCGCAGAGGAAATATCATCAACATAGATGTATGTAGCCTCTTATCAAGATAAGAATGTGCATGGACAACCTGTGATTGCTCTGTGTCCTGCACTCTGCACTCATGGGAGACACAGTCAAGTGTAGAGACTATGTAACTTCACTACCCCTTTTCTAGAATCAATGTGTCAATAAGCAAGGAGGTGGTGCATGCTATCCATTGCTGTGTAACCACAATTGCATTCCGGTGGCTCTGAACACTTCTCAGGGTATTAATGAGACATCCCTGCACACTAGAAGAAGGTCCAATATGAAGGGGACAAGAGTACAGCACAGATGATTCTGGTAGGCCCACCCTTTCTTTCAGATAGTTGCTGAACACGAGAGAGAGATCACAGGTTGTTTCCCCTTATCACAAATTAGACCATTTTCAAAGATTTACCCCAAAGAGAACCAAAGGCTATTTACTTGAAAAAGTAGTCTACATATTCTAACCATCACAAATTGTTAAAGGTTCAACCTTAAAATCAAGATAAATATAGGATGTGGTACCCTTGGGAATATGAAGGTGTATCCTGGAATAACAGAAATTGTTCTTTTGCACCATTATGAAGGTGTAAAGGTATATGATAGATCACAATAGGAAGAGGACTGTGCTGTATTGAGGAAGTTAGTCGAAAAGATATTGGAAAATCCCCCAATAAAACATGACATATATCTTAAGATGTAGACTCTTACTTAGTAGTTCACATTAAATAAGGATGGGGACAAAAGGGAAATTGACTCTTCTTACTGGCAGTGGGGTAAACAAACTAAAGCAAACCAAGGGATATGTTTACTGATCTGTTTTCAACGTACCCAATATTTGCCTTGATGACAGGGTCATGTCCTTTTTGTACGTATACATTCTCTAGTCAGTTTTATGTATATTTTAAAGTCTCTTCCTTCATTTCCATCCTGGTTAGTTTGCTGGTTACGTTCCCAGTTCTTGGATGATTTATTGGGCCCTTGATAATACCTTTCCTCTAGCAACATGGGCCATCGGGCCCCTTCTTGGGACCAGTCAAATCCCTAGTTTTATGAGGAAGGGACTTATAGGCTCAAAGATGTTACCATCACCACCAGGAAATATCAATATGGAAACGCACAGTATCAGTCTTTCCATGGCTGGTCACTCAACGTCTCCTACCCATGGGTTATTTTTCGGTTATAAGTCGGTGTAGGTGTGTTGCTTCTTCCCTTAGGCCACTTCACCTTTTGCCAGTTCCACTAAAGTTGAGCATTGCAATGGAAACAACTGCATCCAAATCCATATGCGTGCTTTGGGACGTGCTCACACACAGCTGAAACAAACATATTAGTAGTACAGCTGGTTGAACTGGTCCAGGGGTTACTCAAACCAACTGAGTTTCGGGTGGTTAGAGGTCTCGCGCATTTTCAATTTTTGTCAGAGATTTCTGCAGAAAGATCGAGGTTCATCAGTTAATGGACGAGGTGAAGTCAAAAGGAATTGAAGAAGGCAGCACATTTCTGTTTACCAAATGCGCTTACCGCTCTCCCTGGAACATGAGCTCTATTTCCAGTCATGCAAACCATTTAGTTTTGGTCTTTCATCGATCGTTTCATGTTTTTGCCAAAAGTGTAACATTGATCGCTTCATGGGGCAATGACTTGTGTGTCAGGCTGTGCTTTGTGCGTCATCTTTTTTATTTTTATTTCACAATGATTGCTCGTCCTCCGGGCGGGCATCAGCTCTGACTGAGATCAGTTGGCAGAACAGGGACTGGGGGTTCTAAACATAGACTGGACTGAAATCTATACTAGCTGCATAGGAACTGTAAGAAGTAAATGGCCACAACATATGGCCAACCCAAAAATCCCTACTTAGTCCACAGCTTTACTTGAACAAGGTCAGCCATGTATGGGTCTAAGCAAAGATTGGCACACTTTACGTGAACAAGCTCCTGTCCTGCTGAGTCCTCAAAGTGCCCCTGTCTCATTCCCTCATATACATGTGCAAGAGAATCTAGTAGCAGTTCTCTGTGTCAGAACATGTGCCTGATGTATGTTGTCCATAAACAGCCCACGTCTGTTCTCAAATCCCTGTTTTGCTTCATAATCAAATGCTTTACGACCTAGAAAAACTTTAGAGAAATGGGCATTGGGAGAAAGCTACCAGGCACACACACACCAACTCTCTGCGTTCCATCAAATGTACTGAATCTGCATGAGAGGGAATTCAGAGCGTTGCATGTCTTGCACTCTCTGCAGTTACCTCGAGATATCTGTGCTGGCAAACGACGTGTTTTGTTTGAATACAGGCTAAATGTCCTGGCAGGGGCTCCAGAAAATATTCATTTTATCATGTCTGCTGTCCTCTGACACTAACCGTGCAGGGATGTCCTTCAGTTCTGCTTAATTACAGCGCTTGCTTATTGTCACTGTGACCAATCTGCACATCCAGTTACCATAATAAAAAGACTCAGGATAATATCTTTAGAAAAGGGAGTAGATTGGCAGCAGTACAGAGAGAAAGAAAGCAAAAAACAAATGATGCTGCCAAGTACAATAGGGTGATGTGTTCTCAAAGATGCTACCCCTGAGAGCCCCAAAGAGATGATGCCTAGCAGCTAAGTCATTAGCCGTGGACCCACACAGAATCTTTTCTACCACTGATTTTCCAGCTTGACCAAATCTTGGGCTAATCTTTTAGCTTCCCTTGTCTCGTTCTGATTTTAACAAATTGGGAGCAATACACAAAGCAGAAGACGTTTAACACATGTTATAATATAATATTCAATATAAGTATAACTTTAATAACTATAAAAAAATGACAGGTAGTCACATAACCCATTTTGATGGTATTCATTTTAATGGATCTATATGATTACTGCGACCCCCAGAAGGCCGACTGCTGAAAATGCTGACTTCGTTTTTTGAACCCCCTTTACAACACATATAGCCCCCTCACAGCCCCTCATACTTGTATTATATGCCATACCCCCTCCACATATATATGTGGTGTAAAGTCAGAATTTTCAGCAGTCGGAATTCGGGAGGCGACATTTTGATATATTTCCATTTTAACAATCTCAGACGGTGAACATACCAATATTAAAAACTGTGACTTCCGGGTTACAAACAGGGGCCAGATTACAGAAACTTTGCGCCAAGGCAAGGGCAAAGTTGCACGGCATTAGCACTAGGGAAAGTTTGCCCTATTTTTAAAAACAGTGGCACACACTAGAAAACTACGGCACCATGACAAGGGCAGTTTGGCATATTAAAAGCACCTGGTCAAAAATTGCCCTGTACAAAAAAGATGCATTTCTAATTCATTTTTGCACCAGGGCAAAGTTTGCCCTAGTGCTAATACGGAATGCTATTAGCACTAGGGCAAACTTTGCCCTGATGCAAAAATGCATCAAAAATGTATCTATTTTGCACTAGGGTAATTTTTGCCCTGGTGCTTTTAATATGCCAAACTGCCTTTGTCATGGTGCAGTAGTTTTCTAGTGTGTGCGCCACTGTTTTTAAAAATAGGGCAAACTTTGCCCTAGTGCTAATACCGGGCAACTTTGCACTTGCACTGGTGCAAAGTTTCTGTAATCTGGCCCCAGATCTCTACAGTGGGTGCATTACTCCACTAAGCTGTTTTAGCAACCTTTGTAAAAATTGCATTTGCCTATTGTGTAAGGCTCTACAAAGAAAAAAAGGCTAGCCATCCCATTGAAAGGAAAAATAATGTTAGGAACCTCTGGCCACTTATACAAGTGCAGTCTGCAGTCTGACAAAGAGGTCTCCCTGGTTTTCACAAAATGCTTCCCAATCAAAGGACATTTTATTGTGAGTGGGTGGCAGTCGTGTTGCCACCCTCTTGAATGTTTGCACCCACTATATACTTATCCAACAGATTGTCTGATCCAAGTCAGGATTGCCAGCCCTTATCCAGCTCAATTGAATGAAGGGGAAATAGGTCCCCAAATTCATCTTCAATGGGCCACCTCAAAACGCCACTTCTGTTTGTCACGTTCAATCTCCTAATGCTGTTGCATTCGTACAACCATATCATCAGGGCTTTTCAATTCTCTCATTAGAAAGACTCTTGCAGGAATCATTAAGTGGATAGTGATGTACTTTTCTGCATTGTAATGCACATAATAACCTTCATCAGTGGCAAACATAATGAAAAGCAGGCTGTCCTCATTATCTGAATGTTTGTAATGGTGAAAACAAATGCTATTTTAAATACCACTTATTTTTAAAATGTCACCAAATTAGTTATGCATTTATTTATTTAATGTTGTATACTATGATCAGAAAGATCTTGTGTACCCTTATCCAACACATGGGAACAACAATGTACATTAAGAAGACAATCTTTGCAAAATCTGCAATAGTCAACCATAAAAAAGTTCTTAAAAACAACCTCATTACCACAGGCGGTACCATAAGAATTATGTATTTTAGACAAAGCTTCACATTCAGTTAAGAGATGTTTAGTGGACGCAAAGTCTACATAATCCGGCATTTCCGTGTAAACCTTGCATTAGCCCCAAGATCGCTAAAGATCCTGCCACATTACATTGTACCAATAAATAATCTCCTATAATCCAGCTAGCAGGGAATGCCTTGATGTATGCCGGCAAACCATTTCTATATAGAATATATTGAATACACTGTCCACTATTAACCTTGGGTGCGAGCATGAAGATCCCATTCTTCTTATCCCATTCCCATAATCTAGCTCTAGCAAATCTTTCGAAGGCCACTGTAGTTAGTTGCATCAACTGAGATTCAACATCAGGAAGCCAAGACTCAATCAAAGATTTCACACTCTAAAAGCAATCCACATAATCGGCGGCTCTCGTTTCACCACGTGCATCCATTGATTTCTTCGGTGATGCACTTTTTTCCATCCTGGCAACTTTGTGTACACCATTATCCTCTAATGTAGCATAGTAGTTACTGTTGACTGTATTTGAAATTCAAGATGTATATAAACCACAGATAAAGACGCTGGCATGCTAAACAATGATGTGAGGACTTTTTTCCCCCCAGACATTCCAAGTCCCTACTATATTTGTGGGCCCATATTTCAACTCCATACAAGATGGAGGGGAGTATTTTAGTTCTGTAAAACCATCAAAATGATCTCAGTAGAGAACCCTCCCTGTGTGCCGACAAATGTAATTACACCCTATTGTTGTTGTGATGTACATGTAATATAATCTCAATTAAGTTTTTTAGCTACCACAACGCCAAGATATTTGTATAACTGAACAATTTCAATGTCGGTATTATACAATTTTCAGCAAAAAGGGTTCTCCCTTCTGCCTAACAGGGAGGAGACCATTATTTTTGCTTTGTCTAAGTTTATTTTTAGTTCATTCTTTGTGGCATATGTGCCTAAATAATTTAATTCCTCCTGCAGGCTGATGGGAGTATGATCTAATATGGAGGTCATCTGTGTATCCAAGCCACGCTATTTTTTTCCTTTCCAAATTTCACCGGGCAAGATCTAGGCCCTTTTAGCTCTTCATCCAAATCTACTAAGTAAACGTTAAAAAATATCACCCTGATTGACCCTACGTGCTGTCGGAATCCAGTCCGTAACATGAGCCTTTTGATTGCATTGAACATTTACTCTCCTTACTACAAAGTAATAAAATCATGGAAAAGAGTCCCCTGGGAATTTTCGAAGATACCAATTGTTTCCAAGGAGACCTCTATTAATGTTGTCAAATGCCACACTATAGGCAACAAACGCGGCATAAACTGGCAGCTGACATACATTCCATGAGTGGTCAATTAAGGCCCTCAAGGCAATGAAATTGTCACGGGTATCAGCATTCTCCCTAAACCAGTCTGATAGAATGGTTACACATGCTTGCTGTCAATCCTATCCTCGAGTTCCCCCAATAGTACCCTCGCAAACATTTTTGCAGGAATATTCCAACATGGCTATTAGCCGCTAATTACAAGGCTCCTGCCAGCTAACTTTCTTCTTTATTGGCAGTATAATACTATCCCTTCAAGAAACTGGAATCTTTCCTATTCGACCAATACATACAATCAATCTTTGCAGGACCTTCGCCCAAGGCTGGGGGTTAATTTGAGTAGGGGCATTGCAAGACCCATCAAGACCTTCAGCCCTAGATTGTTTTAAATTCTTAATCATCATCGTCAAAACTGATACAGAATCAGGCACTCCCAACTCCTACTAGAGTGGTTCCAAGCAGTTGCTTTGTCATGAATGCTGCCAACAGTCTGGTTAATATAATGTCACATTCATTAACTGCTGGGGTATATGAACAATGTCAAACTGATGCTAATCTGTCTCTCCACGATAAATACAGCACGTCAAACGTATGGGGCTGTTGTAGGTCCCCCTGTTGGGGTAGGCAATGAAGTGTATACACAGACAGTTGATGTAAAGGATGCCACCACTATAGTTCAAACACAAGCCTTGAGTGCCGGGAAACCAGTATCTACAAGAAATAGGAGTGTAGAGAATTTTGATGATAAACCTATGGGCCGGCCAGTAAAGAGGAACATATTTCATAAGAAGCTGAATATGCCTGAGATTTCGGACTTCAAATTAAGAACTTGTATCATGAATCCATGGAACTTTGGTTTAACTAATGTAAATACGACGACAGAGGGTAATCTAAACAATGATTGAAAAACAAGGTTTTCCACTGGTTATAAAAATAATTAATAATAATAATTTGCCATTTATATAGCACTACGAACCCTCAGGTATCTGAGCGCTGCTTATTATTACCCACTGTGTGTGGTGCTCATTTATCAACCTCGGAAGGATGAAAGGCTGAGTTTGGCCCTGCCGGGATTTGAACCTGCATTAGAAGGCTCTGCACGGATGTCAAGGTGAGCACTCTACTCGCTGTGCCACTTGACCGGCACAGCCCCATGTATGCAAGAATGGGGCCCATCTGTATTAGAATGCAGAACCTTAGATTCCTACGCAGGGTCCAAGTTAAAGGCTGGTCCTCTGAAGACAATAGTGACTGTATCATTGTGGGTAGTGGTCTTAGTAAACTTCCTGCTCGTTTAAGCCACTGGAAGTCCCTATGGAAGTAATCTCTGGATACCAATATTAAGATTGTGTTGGATAAAGCGTACTAGGACTATACAATCTTGCCCTCTGTTTCAAATGGCCTTTTATGTAACATGTTATGTCTAGTGCTTATTTGTTGTACCTTTTAAGTTTCTGTGCGCCTCGATGCCTTTCCACTTCTCAATGTCTTTCTGTCTCAAGTGTCTCCTCATCCATTTTTGAAGTTTCCGTTTTGACTTTTTTAATTCATTGTCAACCAGATCTGGCCGGCTATACAACTAACGAGAAAAAGAGAGTCACAAGCTACACCACTCTCGTTTGTGAGTTTTCTAACCACCTGTGGACAAAATGCAGGGAAACTCAATTAACTGCAACGGATCTCACCTGCATTATGTCCACAGGTGGTTCAACAACTCACAAAAGAGAGTGGGGTAGCTTGTGACCCTCCCTTTCTCGTCAGTTGTATAGCAGGGCTCGCTTGTGACTCTCTTTTTATGCACTTTTACGCACTTCTTGAGAATAATCTGCCGGTTTTAGGCGTACCGCCAGTTTATGGTGTTCGCCAGCTACAGACTCGGAATATTCTGACCATTCTTGATCACTGCGTTTATTCTTGAATGGCCCGCCCACAGCAACAGTGCTCATACTATCTCTGTGGAACTACAGTGGCATTTCCAGTGGGTGCCAACTGGGTAGCACTGCGGCTCACGCAATGCCGTCATGCTGAAAAATAGTTTATTCTAGAACAGGCACCTAGAGCATGTTGCGCCTTTTTGTAGTGGTTGCGCAAATTTTGATGTTTCTAGCTTATTTCAAAATATTGAAACTTTTACCAATTAGAGCCCAGCGCAACTGATTTAAGACACATGACAAACAAATATTTAAACAACAAATTCCACATTTTAAACATTTTAATAATGTACTAAAATATATTCATGCAGACTTCACAGAGAGCTGGCCGATACTATCCTATTAGACAATCCAATAATTCAATGTTCCTGTCTGCTGGTCAACTCTCCCATTTTTTTAGTCTAGCTTAAGAGCGTTATAGCTCTGTGAAGCACATATATAACGTTTCCAAGCAGTGAAAAGGACCCACGTTTACATAACCCGTAACAGGTTTTAAACCACGCACATTGTTTTTTTTTTGTTTTTTTTAAGCAGGGCTAGCCGCCAGCATTAGTATGTCTGTTGGAGTTTTAATGGTGTTTTATTTGGGAATCGTACCACAACTGCACAGGAGCGTGAAATTCCTGACCCTCATTACTGCGCCCAAGCAGAGCAGGGGTTGCAGGGGTGTCCCCCACTCTCCTTGGACGCCATAACGTTGGTCGGGGTTCCCATTGTGGAAAGCGGGGGGATAAGATATTTTAAAAATAAATAAGGGCCCTGTGGCTTAAGCAACGCACCACGTAAGTGAGAGGAGCGGATGCCGCTGGGGTTCAAGGATGGGACCGTGCTGGCAGTGTCCATCCAATTGCTCATTCCCTTGGGCCATGTGCTGGGCCAAAGGGTATCTGAGGGGCAGGTGGTGAAACCCTCAGGAGAGACTGCTCGCCAACGCTACGCTACTAGGTGAATTTCGCATGAGAGAGAGAGACTCAGGAGCGTATAGGTGGCTGGAACGGAAAAGGGAGAAAAGCAAGATTTGTAAAGCGGCAAGGAACGGAAAGCAAGTAGGGCAGCTTTAGGAAACAGTAAGAAAGAAGGAGGAAGCGTGCTAGTGGCAGAGAAGGAAGAAAAAGGTACATTGGTGGCGCAGAAGTAAAAGTGAAGTCCAGAGTAAAAGGAAAGGGTGTGAGCAACCCTGAAAGAAGGAAACAAGTGTAGGTGTGCACAGAAGAACAGATAGGGCAAGTGTGCACATCAAAGTGAAAGGAATAAAAGACAGTACAAGTGGGCAAGACAAAGGCAAAGACATTACAGACAGATGAAAGTGGTGCTGGAAGCACCTGAAAATAAAAAGTACAAAGGAAACCAAGTGTAAGAAATATAGAGAGGGGCAAAAGATCAGAGTGGTCGTGCTTAGAAAAGCGAAGAGCCTGGCGTTTTTTCAAACACCTCTGATTCTACCCCATGATTAGATTGTATGTGAGAACATTGTATAGGTGCAGCCTGACAAGCTGAACTGAATCTGTATATAAGGAAAAGATACATCCTGACAAGCCAAACTTGTTTTTGGAATTAGAGGGGCCTAAGCTTGGGGTAGAGAACCCTTAGAGGCCTACCAGAGCTGAATGCTCATTTTGGAAACAGAAAGGCATATACCGGGGAAGGGCACCCTGGGAAGCCTAAAAGGAATTGTAATATATTTTGTTTTGTTTGAAAGTGAAAGGCACCTAAGCTTGTGGAAGGGAACCCTTGGAAGTCTATCGAAGAAAGCACAGTGCATCCTGATAAAACTGACTTTGTGTTGAAAGCAGGAAGGTGCCTGAGGTTGGGGAAGGAAACCCTGAGAGGCCCAACCAAGTTGGAGAATTCTTGGTTTTCTTTGTAGTTTTGAAAGCATTGAAATGTGGGGAAGGGAACCCAGAGCTTCAAGAGGAACTGTGTTACATTTCTTTTGTGGTGTTTGGAACTTGAATAGGTTGAAGCTCGGACAAGGGAACCGCAAGGAACTCAAAGACACTGAAGATATTTGAAATCACTGCAAGGGCGCTGTGGAGAGGGTCTTACATACAGCCCTTTTGATTGAACTCATTTATGTGACATTGAACAAACTACACCTGGTGAGAAAACGGCCTGAAACCAAGTTTGGGTTCCCATTATTTTTGTTGAACCACAATTTTCCTTTTAATTACTTCCTATCATATTTTTGTAGAGAGTGAGGGCATGTATAGGTTTAGACACAGACTGACATTTATTTTGGACTATTAGATAGCGACAGCCATTAGAAACCTCAGTTATGGTAACCATACCTTTCGAGTTAGGGCCTATCAGCCATTCGACTGACCCAGGAACCTAAGTAAATAAAGGTTTTCAAAACAAACACCTTTGAGTCTGTTTCTCTCTTGATACCATGCATGTCTCAAAAAGGATAGAAGGAATACATGTTGCATATTCCTCCGGGGCGCAGGATGGGGTGATGAACAAAAATGTTGTCCAGAGGACGAAGTTATGCTGTAAAATTAGGGGTGGCGACAGGTGACATCACAGTGTAGGAGGAAACCTGTTAAATAACATATACAGAGCCATATGAAGGGCCAGTGTTGGATGAAAAGGGTATCAAAGGTACAGGAAGAGGACACAAAAAGGAGAGAAAAAAGAATTTGGACTTTGGTTTGGGATAAGTTTGTGGGGCGTTTTTTGCTGGAGTTAATTGAAAACATTTGGGTTTTTGAGCAGACTTGCTCTGCTGCCTCCAATCGAATCAAGTACAAAAAAATGGGACTGTCTCATTCATTGTGCTACTCCCAAATATAACGTCTTGGTTTTCTTGCTATTCCTGTTTTAAACTGGGAGGTTGCAAAAGGCTGGGCCTTTGGCCTCCTGGTGGATGCGACTACTCGCTATCTTTGGGAAGCTGGCAGAGAGAGCGGCACAGGGAATTAATTGAAGACAATGGGCCTCATCACGACTTCGGCGGTAACCCTTAAATCTGGCGGTAGCGCTATTACCGCCGGATTTAAGGGTCCTACCGAATCAGGGCTTTGGCGGATTTCGCCCCAGCTCTGAGCTGGGGGGAAATCCGCCGAAAATTCACGCTATTACCGCCGGCGGGAAATCCGCGGTCAGTATTAGCGCGAAGATTCCCCATTGAGCCCAATGGGGAATGGGGCATTCCCGAATGGGCTCAGTGGGGAATGGGGACTTACATTACCGCCGAACTCGTGATCCGGCGCTATTCGCGCCGGGGAGTTCGGCGGTAGGGCTAATACTGCCCGCGCTAATAACGTTACTGTTACCGCCCAAGTCGTGATGAGGCCCATTGTCTGAACTTGGGAAAGGTGATCTTACAAGAACAAAGCCTTAAAGACTGCAGGAGTGACGTTGGGCATAGTTTGGGCAATCGAGGTATGTGTCGGCATAACTGAGAAGAAGGCAGGTCACGCCCTGTTTTGCAAGGGCAGAGGCAGGCCCATGTAAAAGACATAATTTGCATTGCTAAGTATGGTTGTGCAGCCGAAAGAAAATAAGTAATTACGGCTCTGCATGTAGGCTGATTGTCTGTGTGTTGAATTGGGCACAAATAGCATTACTTCCTTAATGTTTCCATTACCAAAAGATTAATGAAATACACTGCATAAAAATCTGGAATGGGGGATTTTTCCCTCAGTGCAAATATAGTCATAATTCTATAAACCATGCCATGAGGAGTGAGAAGGGAAAACTATAACATATTCTAGAAAATGACTGAATCCATAACGCTTTTGTAGGGCTTGCATAACAGCTGAATTTTTGGGGTTCTTCTGAATTAAGAAAAATATATGCTTATTCTAAAGTTGTCACAATAAAGTAAGGTGTGTTTTGCGCATGGACCCCATGTTAAAGGTTTTCTTTCTTTTTTATTATGTTAATACATGCAAATGATATAATGACAGTGGGGGCCATTACGACCCAGGCGCAAAGGGATACCGGGCACTGGTAATGACACGGGTGCTGGTAATCCCTTTGCGCCCTATTCCGAGGTCCCTTTGCGGGTCCTTCCTTAACGCCTGGTTTTAGCAGGCGTTAAGGACGGGACTCGCAAAGGGACTTCAGAGCTAATAACGGTACCATAATTTACGGTACCGTTATTAGCACCCTCCCCATTCCCATTGAGCCCTATGGGGGCTCAATGGGAATGGGGAATGGTATTTTCAATGGGGACTTACCGGTCCTGCAAATGTCGGACTAGACCGGTAAGTCCCCATTGAACCAGGGCGGACACGGTACTGGTAATGGTGCTAGTCATGGCGCTAATAGCGCCATGACTAGCACCAACCTCGGAATGAGGCCCAATGTTTGTTGCTGAGGAAGTTGAATTTATAAAGTGTCCTACTTTAGAAGTGCGTGGTGGTTTTGCTTGCGTCTAGACCTTGTCCTTTTTCTTGCATATGGAGGTAATTGGATAACATGAAGGTCAGGCACATCATGAAGCCTGAAGAGGCCTAGCTAATGTCCCAAGGTAAAAAAAGAAAGGAAGAGGCAGGATCATTTTCCCACCGGCCCTCACTGCCTCCTCAGACCGCTCTCGAGGCCTCTTCCCCAGACGCACTGCCCATCGCACGTGGTGCAGTCTTTTGTGCATCCGGTTTCCAAGGAAACGGTGTAGAGACAGAAATTGAGCAAAAGATGCTGACTTGGGAGCACTGTCACATTAAAGATGTAACTGCCCTATCCTAACAAGTCGATCTCACTTTAGCCGTAGCTGCATGTCATTGTTGATGACACCATCAAGCGACCAACTACACAAGAGCCGGGAATATAACTGTAATGTCTATGATCATTCTGATAAATGCAAAGACGTCACAAAATAATCTGCGGTTCGAAAAAAAGGGTGATTTCTGT
Source organism: Ambystoma mexicanum (assembly GCF_040938575.1). NCBI lineage: Eukaryota > Metazoa > Chordata > Amphibia > Caudata > Ambystomatidae > Ambystoma > Ambystoma mexicanum. Next base: position 177,738,030 of record NC_090924.1, read on the forward strand.
GACTACAACGCTGTGTAGGCAACTATTGCAGGATATTCGGATAGCGAGCCACTACATTAGAAGAGACTCTAAACTGGAAGGTGGTTCCCATCTCCAGATTTGTTCTTAGGGGGGATAGAAGGTTTTCGGTGCAAGGAATTGCCTTATCCAAGGAAGATAGAATCCTTGACAGTCTTTAGAAAACAGCTCAAATGTTTTTTATTTGAGTAGGATCATGTGTGTGGCTATAAGATGGCTCATTGTACTGTATGTAAGATCTGCACCTAGATGTGGCTCACCGCTTGGATCCCCCATGGGACCTGCGCTACATGAATTCCAAATCAAATCAAAAGGTTTAAGCGTATATCACATCATGCCATCCTGTCAATGTGAAGGACGCCTCAAGTGTTCCTGTAGAAAGTCATTCAGAATTAGAAGGAATAGCCTGGGTTCCTTTAGAGACTGGATGCATGCTGGCTATGTGGGGAAGTGACTTTGCAGCAGCAAACAAGGCTTTCATGACAGTTGCTGTCACTTTCTTTTCTGACATCTTTATTATTTCAAATGTTGACAATCTATGGAAAGGTCGTCGTCATCAGTCTGTTTTCCTTCCAGGGCCCAGCAACCTTCAAAAGAGCAGAGGATATACTGTATGCAAGGCGCGCAGTTCGGTGCAGAGAGAGGAGCAGGCAGGAAATGCTGCACCCAGTGAAAACCTTGCTGCGATAAATCAGCGGCTGAAAAATGGTGCTGTTTAAAATGCACTTTTAAACGCATATATATGTGTGGGGGTGGGGGTGGGGTGGGGGAATACTTAGAGGTAAGGGGAAAAGGATATCTATTAACTAATGTCTGCACAGTCGTCGGTTCCTTCTGCATATGAAGGAACGGAAGGAGCACCGAAAAGGAGGGGCCTGTGAGAAACAAGGAGTTTTAGAAAAAAAGATGAGAGAAAATGAATGAATCTCTTCTTATCAGAGTAGGAGCAGATGGCAACGCACGGTCATCCGTCACCCAACTTTGTGTTTACCTGTACACAACTATAAACCATGTAGGTTTTATGAAATTCCATCCACATACGTCCTCAACCCTGTCCTTATCGGTTCAAAAATATACATCATCGTCTCTCTGGATGGTTCCCGTTTCATTTTCGCAACCTCTGCTCAGATAACGCTCTAATGCTACTCCTCACCCGTTGGAAGGCGCACAGAAATAGCAATGCTCCGCTGTTTCCATAGTCCCCATTGTACAGTGTGTTTGTAAGAGGCACTGCCCTTCCACCACCCCACACATAAGTATGTACAACAATCCAACTACAATTAAGTAGCTTTGTCATGAGGAGTCCTTGAGCGAAACCCCCAAAAGAATGCAATTGTGGCTTTTATAAAGCAGTAAACATTGGCACATACCAAGGTGTAGGAAAGGGAGGAACGACTGATGAATGAGTTGGCACATTCAGGCTCTTCTCTGGGTGATGTGATCAAAAGGGAATATCTTTGCTCCCTCTCAAAGCAGATGAAGGCAAGTGAAGGCATCACTGATGCAGGCCCGGAGACTTAGAAAGTGCGATAAGGTCAGACTGTTGGAAACTCACAGAAACAGAGCTACAAGGGCAGCACCGCTGCAGAACATCACAGGGGTCAACCTTGTGTACCCGAAAGTGAATCAACTCCCTGTAACTTCCTGTATTCCCCTTCTGTATATGCTTCTAACTCTAAGCTTAAGACACCATCCTTCAATGTCAAGCCATAGGGCCTCGTCACGAGTTGGGCGGTATCCTGGCGGTATTACTGCCGGATACCACCCGTGCTAATAGCATTACGGCCACCTGGTCTGATGCTATTAGCGCCGGATCAAGGGTTGGGCGGTAATGGGTATTCCCCATTCCCCATTGGGTCCATTTATGGGGTATTTTTGGTGCAATAGCGTGTGCTAATACCGCTGTGCTAATTGTGCCCAAAAATTAGCATTTTTCTCACACATTCACCCCCAATTCGGAGCTGGGGGTAAATGCTGCCACACTCATGTTTGGGCGGACCCTTAAATGATGTAGTAATACTGTTACCACCACATTTAAGTGCTGCCGCCCAACTCGTAATGAGTCCCATAATATGTTATCCCCTTGCTATATTCCATTTGAATCATACATACATACTGTGAGGAACCTAAGGGTTCTTTTCCCCAGGTATCCTCTTCTTAGGTGGTCAAGGAAAGGCCATTGCATCTGGATCTCGACCCTGGGGGTGGATCTAAGAGGGAGGATCACATGGGTGGAGGTAACTTGGTGAGTGAGGAGAGGATGTCCTTACGTGATACATGGTATCCCACATTTCACTTTTACCATTTACCTTTTCCCTTTTACCACAAACTCTCAATTCCTCAAGCCTTCATAGGCTTTTGTTAGCCCTCTTATTATGACTCCCCTAAAATATCCCCAAAATGTCACCAATATGGTACTGGGGCGAGGAGGAGGACAACACAAGCACGGCAAGACTATTGCTTCACTGGTGAGCAGTCTAGTCCTGTTTGTAATGGAAACAAAGGTGGGAGCTTTAGAAACTGGAAGCCCGTCACACTTGGAGTCAGCCGTGGAGTCACAGTCAGCTGCGGAGCACAGTCAGCTGCATGCAGGGAGACCTCTCCGGTGAAGCGGCGTGGCACAAGGAGTGCTGGATGCCGGTGGCAAGCCATGAGAAGGAGGCCTGCCGGATCAAAGGAAGCGGTCCTATGGAAGCATTGCTGGGTGTGCGCGAGCCACAAGACGACCGCTGGGAGAAAACGCCATTGACCGCACGGAGAACCAGGAACCTGTGGCAGCACATGGACTCGCGAGACCAATGAGTGAAACCAGATAGAGGGAATAACAGGCTGGCAGGCGGTGATGCCGTATGGAACGAAAGCATGTTAAAGCATATGTTGAATACCAAAGGAAATGAAAGCAAGTTAAATAATACCGAACAAAATGAAAGCAACTGTATAAACAAGCACTGGCAAGAGAAATATGAAGAGGTTTAAGAAGTGCAAGGTGGTTACCTAAGCCACAATACTGTGTCAGGTAAGTGTGACAAATGTGACTGAGGCAAGCCTCACTCCTGAGGAGAAGCAGTGGACTGGTGTCAGAGGAAAAGCAATCAAGAAAGGGCACTGGTTGCGTGATCTGTAATGGGTGAACCTTGTGGTCCGACAACTGCGACTAGACTGGGTGACCCTAAATAGAAAAGCCACTGAAAACACCTATAAAAAAGCTTGTGTTATGCAAAGACTTTGTTATGATATTTAAATCAAGTGTTGTTTTGAAAGCTGGACGATTTGAACTCTTGGGGAAGGAAACCCTTGTATTTGATGAACTGCCTTGAACTTGGGGAATGGGAGCTGATTACAAGCCAGAAAACCAGGAGGAGCTTGGAACTTTACTTTGAACACTGTTCCTTTTTGATGCTGTCATCCCTACACATTGTATGCAGTTAGTTGTGAGGGCACTATAGGTTTTGGACACCGACAGCTGTTTTACTTTGGACTTCCTGAGAGAGACTATCCTTCGTTTTCTTTAGTTAAGGAAATCCCAACTTCCACCCTGCCTTTTAAATTGAATAAAACTTGTTTAAGAAAGCTTGAGCCTGTTTTCTGTGTCAGACTCATGATGCCTTCACAATACTATACATGATGGGGAGGAAGTATGCCCTACTATTTAATACAAGGTTTGTGAACATACATTGGTGTCCATTTTCCCAATCGCAGAGTGTAAAATTGCAATGTAAAACCACGGCTTAATCCATTTACACTACACTTTTACACTCCAGGACATGTTCATTTAATTTAAAGGTGGAGTAGGAGAACAGAATGCAATTACATTGTCTGCCATGTATTCCATTCAAATCTGAGTGGTTTTACGCCAGTGTGTTATTTTGATGCTGGGTTCTGATGGAATACACCTGTTTTTGCACCTTATAAAAGCAAGCAATTCCATAGGAATCCATTGTACGGGCGGGCAACATTTACATTTTTTGCAAAATGATTTGCAAAATCAAAGCATAAAGTCGATTTCAACTGTCTTTATGTTTTGATTTTGCACTGTGTTTTGCAAATTGAAACAAAAAACAGTGCAGGGATTGACCCCAACAGTGTTTAAGTGCTGACAATATTGCCCCTACATGGAATTAGCTCTTCACGTATAATGACCCCCATATGGCTTTGGCTATGGAAATATGCACTGTCTTTTATTTATTGAAAAAACTCATAGGGCCTGATTTACAAAACCGTTTTTCAATGGGAAAGTCCCATTGGAAAAAGCTGGACTCATGTTGCAACTTACTGCCAGTTCATGCTGTGTTATGGCAATGTCAGATGACAACCTTTGCACCAATTGTTCAAGAAACTGTGGCAATCAATGATATGATTTTCAAATATGTACAGAGCTTCAAAGGTGCTTTGCTAAATGATTGACTATAGAGACACAACTTCTACATACAAGAAATAACAGCACCAACAATACTAACCCCATTTCCACCAACAATAACAACACTGACAACACCAACAAGCCTTTCTCCAACGTTCGCTCCACCAATATCCACAGCAACAGCACCCACACCAGAAGAACAGAAACAAATACTGCAAACCACATTACTAAATCCAACATTACCACCACCAACTCCAACAGTGCCAGCATCGTGAATGCAAAGAGCATTGGTTATCATTGACAACCTGCATGCTTAGTCGGTGTGCAATCTGTGGCAACATCGCACTTTGCTTCACTCTGTCGTTAGCAAATGTTGCAACTGATATCGAAATATTGTTTCATTTTTTTACGGAGTGGTTTAAGAGTCTATGGGCCTGATTCACAATAAGTAGGAACATCCCACTGAAAAAAAGCTTGCAAATAAGGCCTTATGTTATGATATGTGATATGCGCATAGTGCCTACTGCCATTGTTACGGCTTCGAAGTGCTTTGGTGGATGAAGGCCCTCTGGAAGTATGTAGCCTATGCAAATATGAATATAGAAAGACCATTGTACCTTCATTACTCAAATAAAGGCACACACATTAGTTTTGGAAACATCAAGTCAGCATTTTGGACTTGCCCCCAAAACCCACTTTTTGCATTCTACTGAAATTACTTGTGTACAGTCATTGACGTCTTTGCCAAATAATGCATGATGCGGAGGAGCACTACAGAGGCGCTCAGAATGAGCTTCCTTGAGTTCTTTCATTGCAACAGATGTGCATTCACTTAGCCTCGTCCATTGGGACAAAGGGAATTCTGGAGAACACATCTGTCAAATTAATAAGCCAGGGAAGTGTCATGGGATGCAGCGATTTCCTGATAATGATACACCACTGGGGTTTGAGTGTGAGAATGCACAATCTGCAATGGATTCAAACAGATGCATACCCAAGAATGAAAGGTAAAATGTAACACAGTGAGTACACTGATCTCCACATCTCACCATGGGGACATACACCAGGTGCTTCCCTCGCGAGGCTGCGGAGCTGGTCCACAAAGACTTTGCTATGAGTCGCTCTGGCTAACCCCGACTTAAATCTAAAATAGCTATTCACATTGAAAAGTGAAAGTAAGCCAGGTGCAAGTAAAAGTTACACCAAATGTCCCTCTTTAGATTAAGTCACAGGTAAGCTATGTTGTGCTAATGTTATGTTAATAGACTTTGGTGCTGCATCCATCACCAATGCAGTGGTTTTATGGCACAAGGTGTGTCCGGGCAATAGTGAACTGTGTCCCCTGCCCAAGGGTAACCAGACTGTGGTCTGCGGGGGAATGGAAGAGGTCAAATATGTGAGAGAAAAGGGTGTAGGAGAGAGGGAGTAGTATCGAAACAAATAGAGCAACCATTGGGAAGGTGCAAGGGACTTGAGGGCGACGGGAGTCTGATTATGGAAGTAGGGGAGCATGCGCACTCCTGGGAAATGAACAAAATAAATGGAATGCTGATCATGAAAGTGGAAAACATAAACACCCTTAATAGCAGGCAACTTTCGAGAAGGCACTTACTGGTACGTTATAGGGTGGTACTAGAATTAGCATGTGGTTGTATGTCGGACCCACGAGATCCTAATGTGACTTTAAAGCGTGGCAGCTTCTTTAACCGATACAGGTTTATAATCAGTCTCCTGCCCCATTCCGCAAGCAACTAATATGGGAGTGCTGGGATGACTGGCGGAAGTGACAGGATGTCGAGTTGGCTGTGCACAGGTGAACACAGGGAACACAAAAGAGAAAGAGGGGAGGGGAAGTAGGCAAACACCAAATCCTCCAAGAGCCAGACCCGCTTGACCACTTGATGAGGAAGGCAATTTGAGGTGATGTGATACAATGACACATGTAACTGCAAGTAGGCTTCACATCAATGTCACGCGCACTCCTCTATATATAGGGAAGGAGAACCCTGTAATCCCTTTCCTTATTGTGTCTGGAAACATAGCATATCTAGAGTTGCTCTCCCACCCTTAGAGCACTAAGGGAAACCAGAACAAAAAGAATGGAATGTGATAGGCTATGATATGTTCGAGATGTTTTATATTGCATCAATTGGCCACCATAGTGGTTGGTCTCAAATTGATAAGACTTGACTGGAAATTGGCATGTTGTTCTCCTAAATATACAAGCACATATCCTCTGTCTTGATTAGCACCAGATGAAAGCGTCAGAGTAATCAGTACTGTATGAATCAGCCTCTTTACCAGAAAATACCAGAAAGTACATTTGATGTCACAGCTTCAGTCTGCGCGGAGGATTCGCGCGAGGAAGAGCTGAGAGAGTCATCTTGCGCACCAAAGTATACAACATGTGCTCTTTGCAAAGATGTGATGATTTTCCTCTACTGCAAGGGTGCGTCGCTTGGCCCATCACTGGAGACCGGTGCACGGCATCTACGAAACAATGTGCAGTAAAGGCCAAGGACAGACTGTAAACCACAAGACGCCTGATGCCTGGTATTGCACCACCCAACACATCTAAACCCCTGGATCAGGCAGCGACCCGTGAATTTGCCAAGGAGCGCTTCGCCCTGGGCATGCCAGCAGCAGTGGGATGATTGGGTGGTGGCATCTGCTGCTGCGGGTGCTGATGCCTATTGCCTGTCTATACCCACATTCTCTGCAGTCAAGATCCGAGCGGACAGCTAGCAAGGCATGTGCCAGGGGCAGTGCTAAATTGGAATAGACGTGACTCTGCTGGAAGGCTCTTTTTACTGGCGATTAGACTGTAAGAAAAATAGCATAAGCCTAATACCTCCCAGCTTTATGACTCCTGTCTCCTTTGTGTTGCACGCTTTCTGTTCATAACATGTTTACTATGCTGCTGACCTGCTTTTAGCCACTAACCCCTGTCTTTCCAACCAGCATATGTGTAGCTATGTATTAAATAATGAAGGTCGTCATTGCATCAGATTAACTCAAAGGCTCATTTATGCCACGGGTCTAAAACCCTGGGTCCAGTGAGCTATCCAAGGCAAGGAGTACATGTCTCTGGGAGGAGAGGGGGAGGTGCCTGTCCCCACCCTCTCCTCTACCTGGGGACTTTGTTGACTTCCTCCTGTTTCTAGGAGTTGGAGTGGTTCCTGAAAACACCCCACTAAAATCTCAACGATGGTACAGGCCTTGGCAATATTTGCTTCCACGCACATCTTAGAAAATGGTGAGCTGGCTTTGTGGCTCGGTGGTCTAAGGCAGCCAATAGAGGGCGTCCTGACTGACAGGAGTGGATTGGAAACCAAAAGAGGCCTTGGAAATCATTTTCAGAGTGGCCCCATATTACAGATTTTCCACAAGCCCCACCATATTCCTATGGAAACAAATGGAAAGACCACACACAAGAGGCCGACAATGCAGAGCCCTACCGGGAAATCTCCAGAGTTCCCTATAGGCTAGCCCGACCCTGCTGGTTGAAATCAGGTCCATGGGGTTGAATCCTTTATTCTTTCTGGGGTTGATAAAATGAGTACCATTGAGCTGGGTATCCTTCTGCATGTGATACAATGAATACTGCTGGGCAACAATGAACATATTTCATCAGTGCCAAGATGTTCACTGGGGTGGACATGTGGTCTACCAATGCACCTGTTATGTAGGGTATTAGACAACTATTGTAAATGTGATCCCTATTGGCTGTCTTGGTATTTTGATCAGTACCAAACATAAGTAACTCTGTCCTTAATTTTGTAACTTCTGAGCAAAGTCTGGCCTGTGTTTTCCTGGCAGGAATACTCTGCTGGACTGCAGCTGTGCTGCATGGATCAAGGACAGCCAGCCTAGCTTCGTCTGTGAGGAACTAGCTCCCTCGCGACCTGGCCTACTCGCGAAGGAGACACCAACAGATTGGTGAAAAGGAAACTGCTATAATGAATGCAAGATCTCAGAAAATCAATACCATGGAACAATGCAGAGAAACCATTTGAAAGCATTCAGTAAAACTGTTCTACAGTGTTTTCGAGAGTTTGCTTTGTGAGGGGGAGTCCACATTCTTCCGTTCCCGCTATGTTTGTCTTCCTGGAAAGCATTGGGATACTGAACCAGTGGTCAAAAGTTCACTCCAAGATATTAGTCACGTCCCTGACATGTCAAGCAGATACAGTCTCAGGGAAAGCTTCCAATCAGGGAGAACAGCTGGGCCCATGTTACACAGGGTGATCCTGCTTCCCACCATTAAGGAAATGGTCTTTCATTCTCTTGAAGATCCTCATGTCATTTCGGCGAGGGTCTTGTCAACGCTGTCAATCGCTGCAAATGTTTTCATTTTCTGTGGTGATCTGAAGATAGCTGGGGGCGGGGGGATATTTTTTATTTCAGTTACATCTCGAAATTAAATGGTTCTTTTGTCAGTCTCTCCCTCGCTGAGTGGTCTGCATTGCCTGCCAGCATTCCAGTCCCCTATGAATCATGTGTTTGGAAAGATAGCTCAGTGGGGGCGGGGGGTGCTTCCGACATAGCTATCTGTGGACCGTGCCGATCACAGGTACACTCATTGACAGGGCTGGTATGTCCATGTACAGCTGATCAAATAAGTGTGTGCTGAAAAAGGAAACAGCACTAAAAAGCCTAGCCTCTGTTAAAAAGATGTTAATGTTGCTCTTCTGGTTCGAGACTGGCACACTCCCTTTTTTAGGTTCCTTTTTCTAGTCTGCATAGCTATCAATGGTCCGCTCCTCAGTACCTGTCTGAGTGTATCTCGGTTTACTCAACATCTCGTTCCCTCTGATCGCCCTCTACAATCAACCTCACAATCCTGTTCCTTATCTTTGCCTTTTCTCTCTTCTGCTCCTTCTCCCTACTTACCTTGCTCCACTGGAGCCCACTGCCCATCACAATCAAAGCCAGCCCCACTGTCAGGGCTTTAAGTGGGGTAAGAAATCGATGGGGGGTTCATTTGGGGGCGTGGCTTGTGTGATGGGCATGGTCTAAAAAAGTATACACCCCATAGAAAGGTACGAAAAACAAATATATAAATGCATGTAAGCATTTATATATTTGCATGCATACCTTACTATGGTTTGTGTAATATGCAAGCCATATTTTATAAACATAGAAATATGTTAAATATTTCTATGTTTATAAAAGATAGCTTGAAAAGTACAAACAACATAGTAAGGTGGGCACAAAAAATAAATAATATTTATATATATATATATGATTGTGCATACTTTATGGTTTGCAAGCTTTTCAAGGCATCTTGTTTAAACATTTCTAAGTTTATAAAAGATGCCTTGAAAAGTACACATTCAAGCCAACTTTTATAAAGCTTCCCCAAAGGACAAAGCCTGAGGCGTCTTTGTCCATCGGAGCAGCTTTATAAAAGATGGCTTGAATTATGTACTTTTCCAGACATCTTTTATAAACCTTGAAATATGTCAAGGAATCCCCCGGTTCGGCGACCTTTGGAAACAAAGCGACAGTAACTTCCTCTGGTGACCCCTCACGCAACAGGTCACCAGGGGAAGGTACAGTGACTGACAGAAGTGCCAGACAGCTACAGCGACGCTGTGGCTGACTGGCACTTCTGTCAGCTTGCCTGGCTCAATGGCGGGTGCATCTCCCGTGGGAACCGCGGCGGGATAATGTATCCCGCCAACGTTGTGGTGGGACCGGGGGTCCCAGGCAGAATTCCGGTCCAAACCTACTTTCAGGAGACGGCCCGGCCGAAGCTGGCCCTAGCCCACTTAAAGCACTGCCAACTGCGGATCTCTTCAAAGAACAGTGCGAATTGTACTCCCACTGCCCGCTACCCACCACGACCCCAACACTCCCTACGGTAATTGTGTGTATTTATATCGTACTGTGAGGTGGGTCCCGTCAGGCGAGGGGAATTGGGAGAGCGTGGAGTGCTGGCAGTGGACCGCGAAGCTGCCGGAGTGCTGGCAGTGGACCACGAAGCTGCCCAGCCCTTACCTTGGTTCGCCGTGGCAGCCGTCGCAGATGCTGTCCGGGGCTCGGGACTGGAGACGCCGAGGACGTGGGAGCCGCGGCCGGCCGAGGTGCGGAGACGCGTGCACCCCGGCGTGTTCCTCTCGCCGCCGGAGCAGGCAAGAAGAGAAAGGCGGCTTGCCAGATGGAGCGGGCCGCTCTGCGGGGGCAGTTCGCTCGGCGGGAGCGGGCGAGCGGGGACGCCCATGCAGGGGGAAGGAGGGGCCTCGGGGCACACATGGGAAAGTGGACGGGACTCCCTTCGCAGGCGGGAGAATCAGGAAACACAACCCCAGACGGCAGCCTTTAAAGGAGGCAGGACGTGGCAGGAACAACCAATAGAAAGCCAGATAGATGGGGAAGGACCCTATTGGTGGGGAAACAAGTCCCTCACAACATATAAAAGACCGGGAGCTGATCAACGTGTTGTTGTTTCCTTTTCTAGTCATACGGAGAGGGCGAAGAGCGAAGGAACGACTGGTGGGCCTATCCGGAGACCCAAGAGGCTTAGGAAGGAAGGTTATATTCCTGGGAAGCGGCCAGAGAAGTGAATTAACTCTCAACAGCTAAAAACAATTGACTATAATTTCATTTGGTTAAGTTTCGAGAATAAAGCACTATTTCAGCAACTAACCACTGGGTCCGACTCTTGATTCCTACATTGGCGACGAAGGTGGGATATAGCGACAACGCAATGGAGACCCTAATTAAGGCGCTGACGGACAGCCAACAACAGTTGCAACAATTACTACAGCTACAAACGCAGCAAGCGGCGGCTGACCGCCAGGCATTCCAGCAAGCCATCCAGCTGCAGGGCACCTTGCAAACTACGGCGCAAGACAAACAACACGAGAACATTACTAGGCTTACGGACGTGATAGCCAGCTCCAGGAACCAGCCCATGGTGCCGTCCACCCTGCTTCAGAAGTATAAGGAAGGAGAAGATCCGGCCTTTTTCTTCACCAGTTTTGAAAGAATAGCGAGAAATGCGCAATGGCCACCTGAACGTTGGGGACAATATGTGGCTCCCCTGTTATCCGGAGTGATGCAGGGAGCATATCAGGCGGTAAACCCCAATGGTAACACTCCATATGGTGAAATCAAGGCAGCCGTACTGGACCGTTTAGGCCTGGATGAGGAGGCCTACCGTATCCAGTTAAGGGACACAAAGCTAAGGAATGGGGAAAGCCCCCGGCAGTTACATTACCGCATCAAAGATCTGACGGAGAAGTGGATCCAGGCACCTACCCCAGCTAACCAACCGCTCCTGGACAAAATAATACTGGAACAGTTCATAGAAGCCTTGCCAGGCCCAATGCAAAGATGGGTTCGGCAACACCACAGGCCTACATTGGCAGAAGCCGTGGACATCGCGTCGGCTTATCAAAAGGCCGGGTATAGCCGTTTCCCCATAACCGGTGCCATAGGAAGGATGACCTTATCCAGCCTAGAACACCCAGTACAAAAGGGGCCAAGAGGGACCCCCACCCGATGGAGGCAACCAGAGGACGCCACAAAAAAACATGAAGAAAGGAAACAGGGATATGAGGAGAAGCAGTCTCCTATGGCCCAGGGGTTTTGACAGCCCCAATGCTTTGAGTGCAGTGAATGGGGCCACATTGCCCGGTTTTGCCCCAGAAGGAAGACAACAGAGCCCATGGAAATTGGCTATATGAAACCCCATCCAGAAGAACGCAGCCCTGGACCCTATGTTGTGGATATAAGGGTGGATGGTCGACCAACGCGGGCACTGCTGGATAGTGGAAGTAGACAAACAGCCATATCTCCAACCGTGAGTACTACACCTAACGTGTCTAACATTTCTATACCGATAAGGTGTATTCATGGGGACGTAAAATCATACCCTGTGAAGGAGATACAGATAGAGATGAACCACAAAACCACTCTGTTAAAGGCTGCCGTCCTTCCTACCCTACCTACCCCAGTAGTCATAGGGACAGATTTACCACACTTTGATAAAGCACTAAGGACCCTAGAGGAGGAAGGCGGGAGCAGGGTCAACCACAAAGCCACAAGGGAAGAGAACCCCAGAAACCCTCCCGGTCACAAAAGACGGAACAGATTGGAGTGGTGTCAAGCCAGTTATATGACTCGGCCAATCAATTGGAACCCCGAGGATCATGAAGATTCCCTGAGAGGCGAAACCCTGACTGATCCAACCCTTCGGGTAGCCCGAGAGAGAGCGACCAACGAGAAGGAACCGGATGTAACGAAGGGACCGGGATTCTTGTTTCATCATGGCCTCTTATATCGCAAATACAAAGCGGACGATGGGAACGTAAAAGAACAACTGGTCTTGCCGAAAACACATAGGATGGTCATAATGCAGTTGGCACATAACCACCCCTGTGGGGGGCACATGGCCTCCCTAAAAACACAGCGAAACATCTTGAGACGGTTCTATTGGCCAGGCATATATGGGGAAGTAGCTCGGTTCTGCAAGGCGTGCCCCACTTGCCAGTTAACCAGTGGGGTTTTACCAGCAAAGGCCCCATTACAGAAAATGCCCCTCATTAACGTACCCTTCCAGCGAATAGGCATGGACATCGTGGGACCTATAGAACCTCCATCCCGAGGGTACAGGTACCTACTAGTCATCGTAGACTATGCTACGCGATATCCTGAGGCGTTCCCCTTGAAGGGAACCTCAGCCCGACAGTTATGTGACCAACTCATACCCTTCTTCGCGAGGGTGGGGCTACCCTTGGAAGTCATTACCGACCAAGGGACCAATTTCATGTCCACCCTACTTCGACAAGTATGCGAGAGACTACAGATTCATCAGCTACGTACCTCAGTGTATCATCCCCAGACAGACGGGTTAGTCGAAAGGTATAACAAAACAATCAAGAAGATGATACGAAGAGTAACAGGACCCGATGGGAAAAACTGGGAACGTGTATTACCCTTGGTCTTAATGGTATTACGAGATACACCGCAATCATCTACAGGCTTCTCTCCCTTTGAGCTCCTTTTCGGAAGACAACCCCGAACCATATTGGATCTCGTAAAAGAGGAATGGGAGACGTCAGAGGAAATTTCTTTAACGGAGTACACCGAAGAGCTAAAAGAACATCTGACAATACTCCGTTCAATGGCCGAGACGAATCTAGGACAAGCCCAATTAACTCAGGAGAAAACATACAACAAGGGAAGTCGGATGAGAACGTTCAAGGTAGGGGACCAAGTATTGATCCTCCTACCTACCAGTACGAACAAACTCCTGGCCAGATGGAGAGGACCTTATGAAGTTAAGGAGGTCCTTAGTCCGGTGACGTATCGAATCCACCAACCCGACCGGACCAAACCAGACCAGGTGTATCATGTGAATCTACTAAAGGCATGGACCGCACCCATATTAGCGGCAATGATGGAGATCGGTGACGATGGTTCAGAACAAAATGTGAACCGCCAACAGGGCAAGCTGGAAGACGTTCAATGGGGAAAAATACTAACACCTTCCATGAAATCCGAACTTTTAGCCAGCCTGTCACCCTATGCAGGGACCTTCTCGACCTTACCCGGAAGAACCAATCTAATCGAACATGAGATCAGAACCGATCCCGGACAGACTGTCCGGCTAAGACCCTATCGGATTCCAGAAGCAAGAAGGCTAATCATCAAAAACGAGGTGGAAGACATGCTCCGCATGGATATAATTGAACCGTCCACCAGCTCCTGGTCCTCCCCGATAGTACTGGTACCAAAGCCGGACGGTACAATTAGGTTTTGTATGGATTATCGACAGTTGAATACCATTTCCAGATACGAAGCCTATCCAATGCCAAGAATGGACGAATTGTTGGAGAGCCTAGGATCCGCAAACTTCCTAAGTACGCTGGACCTAACCAAAGGATATTGGCAAATCCCCTTGAAACCCACAGACCGGGAAAAAACCGCCTTTGCAACCCCCCAAGGCCTATATCAATTTAAAGTTCTACCTTTTGGCCTACACGGGGCTCCGGCCACCTTCCAAAGATTGATGGATGTCGTACTACGCCCCCATGAGAAGTATGCTGCAGCTTACTTAGATGACATTGTCGTGTATAGCACGACCTGGGAGGACCATCTATGCCACTTGGAACAGGTGGTGGCCGAGTTAGCTAGGGCAGGCTTACACATCAATCCGAAGAAGACGGTGATGGGTGCGCACGAAACTAAGTATCTTCGACACCTGGTTGGTAGAGGCATGTTACGACCGCAAACATCAAAAATCAAAGCCATTCATGAGATTCCGACACCCACTACAAAAAAACAAATCCGAGCCTTCTTAGGCTTCATCGGTTATTACCGAAGGTTTATCCCTGATTTCTCCACGGTGGCTGCCCCCTTAACCGACGCTTTAAGAAATAAAGGAACTCCTGATCTGTCCAAAAATGTCGCGGCTTTGGAGGCCATCGAGGTCCTGAAACAAAGGATTACCTCGAATCCGGTACTCCGGTGCCCCGACTTTAGTGACCATTTTTTTCTGCAGACAGACGCTTCGAACCATGGTCTTAGTGCGGTTCTTTCACAGGAACATGATGGGGTACTCCAACCAGTCTGTTTCGTGAGCAGGAAACTTGTTCCTCACGAGGAGGCCTATTCAACTGTGGAAAAAGAGTGTTTGGCCATCAAATGGGCAGTGGAATCTCTCAAGTATTATCTCTTGGGCCGCTCCTTTACGTTATATACTGACCACGCACCCCTACAATGGCTCGCCAAACATAAGGATACCAACCAGCGTGTTCTTCGCTGGTTCCTGTCACTGCAGCCATTCGATTTCCTTACCATTCACAAACCAGCTGGATTCCAACTGGTGGCCGACTATCTGTCTAGGAATGCTCCCTTGCCCGATCGGCCAGGGTTTGTGATGGGGAGATGTGAGGTGGGTCCCGTCAGGCGAGGGGAATTGGGAGAGCGTGGAGTGCTGGCAGTGGACCGCGAAGCTGCCGGAGTGCTGGCAGTGGACCACGAAGCTGCCCAGCCCTTACCTTGGTTCGCCGTGGCAGCCGTCGCAGATGCTGTCCGGGGCTCGGGACTGGAGACGCCGAGGACGCGGGAGCCGCGGCCGGCCGAGGTGCGGAGACGCGCGCACCCCGGCATGTTCCTCTCGCCGCCGGAGCAGGCAAGAAGAGAAAGGCGGCTTGCCAGACGGAGCGGGCCGCTCTGTGGGGGCAGTTCGCTCGGCGGGAGCGGGCGAGCGGGGACGCCCATGCAGGGGGAAGGAGGGGCCTCGGGGCACACATGGGAAAGTGGACAGGACTCCCTTGGCAGGCGGGAGAATCAGGAAACACAACCCCAGACGGCAGCCTTTAAAGGAGGCGGGACGTGGCAGGAACAACCAATAGAAAGCCAGATAGATGGGGAAGGACCCTATTGGTGGGGAAACAAGTCACTCACAACATATAAAAGACCGGGAGCTGATCAACGTGTTGTTGTTTCCTTTTCTAGTCATACGGAGAGGGCGAAGAGCGAAGGAACGACTGGTGGGCCTATCCGGAGACCCAAGAGGCTTAGGAAGGAAGGTTATATTCCTGGGAAGCGGCCAGAGAAGTGAAGTAACTCTCAGCAGCTAAAAACAATTGACTATAATTTCATTTGGTTAAGTTTCGAGAATAAAGCACTATTTCAGCAACTAACCACTGGGTCCGACTCTTGATTCCTACACGTACTCTTTCATTTGAAGCACTTGCCCCTTACGTTTATGTTACCTCTGTAAGTCAACAGTTTTGTTTTATATGTATATATGTTTGTTTGTTTTGTCCCTGCTATATGTACCACTTTACACACCTTCATAAACTGTCCCGCCACTTGTTCTCTTGTTTGTGCTATTGGACAGGCACCCTTCACGGGAATGCCTCCGCCATCTGTAAATGCATTATTATAAGTCATTTCTGATTGAAATTGACATCTGTTCTTTATATAAATACTAATGAATACACATGCAGAAGCTGTGAGTACAACGCAATTGGTATTCTTATCTGCAGTAACCAGATCAGAAGGTAAGTTCAAACATGAATAAACTCCCGGGCCCATCCATTCATCAGCCAGACAACTCTCAAGTGGCGCTCGCAGAACACTTACGCACAGCATTCAATCAGTACTCCACTCCCCGGCACATCCTTGACTCCGCATCTGCACCGCTCCAGAAGCAATGCATGTATTCATAGAAGATGCAGCACAACATGTGCTTAGTCTCTTTAGAATCGACATGGAGGCAAATTAAAATAAACTGATTTGGTAAAAAAAAAAAAAAAAAAAAACAGAAATACAGATTCAAACTCGCGTTTTCTGTTTCCTTAGTCAAGTTCCAGCAACTAGAACACAGCGCCCTACAGTGGAGTAACGTTGCTGAAAATGTTGGGGGGGACATGTCATCTGAAAAAAAATGCTAAATTCAAATGAATGGGGACATAATCGTGTGCCATGAAAGTTGGGGGGGACAAACACCCCTGTACCCCCCTAAAATTACGCCCCTGGTGCCCTGACCGGGTTTGCGGTCAGTAGGGCCCTGCTGGTGGGCTTCTGACTCTCGAATGGCCCAGAGACAGTGTTTTAGCTCAGCCCAGTTGCAGATGTGCCTGGGGTTGCCTGGAATATGTCTATGAGTGAGTGCTCTGTTATGAGCTATTAATTTCCTGCCTTGCTTTACACCTTTCTCTCTTTCCGGAGAAGAGCGTTAGTCCTGTTAGTCTCAGCTGCCGGCATCGGTCCTTTGAAGGAACCGTTTGTTTTATAGTGTCACGCGTGTATTTAACAATGCGAGGTCGCGCTCTAAATTAAAAGATCATAAATGTGCTGGCTCACACTATAGTTGTTGTTTTGACTTATGTATCCATGAAAAGTGTAGCTCACTGTCTCTGAAACATAAATGCTGGACGTTTTGGGTGCAGGGCCAGTGCTGCACTAAGACAACCCTAGGAAGCGGATCTGGACACCGCCAGCGGAGGGACAACAGCGGCACCATTTTGGCCCGAACACTTAATACTTTGGAAAGTTCCAAAATGGCTACCGTTTGGGGCAGCAGAAGTCCTTAGAGTGACTGTTGCTTAGGGTGACCAGACATCCCGGTTTTCCCAGGACAATCTGGGGGAAATCACCCTCTGTCCCGGGGTCCCGGGAGTTTTTTCATTTTGCAAACCCCTTCGGGGTTTGCAATGGTGGGTGCCAAAGATCCCGGCGCAAAGCTTACAGCGTGAATGGGGGGCGTGAAAAGCATTTCACGCCTCCATTTCCTTCCCCTCCCCTCTCAAACCTCTCTACCAGTGTTGCCAACTCCTCAGTGAAGAAAGTAGCTATTGGCTCCCCTAGAAGTCGCCAGAAGTAGCTAGATGACGTCACTGCATAAATGAGAAAGTCTCCAAACCAATTGAAAAAAGTAGCTAGATTTCTCGCTAGCCGCTTTTTAATGGAAAAAGTCACTAGGGGGGCACACTTTCTCGCTATATATAGCGAGAAAGTCGCTAAATTGGCAACACTGCTCTCTACTCCAGTAAAAAAGGAGTGTGCTTGTGCCCCCCCACAGCAGGCCAACGACATGGAAGTAGGACTAGCGTAAATACATTTTTGTTAGTATTTACGTTAGTCCTACTTCTATGTTTATGCTTGTCCCTTTTTTAAATTTTTTTTTTACATTTTTATCTGGTCACCCTACCGTTGCTGTGCACCTAATTAAAGGCAGTTTTATTTATAGGGAAGCAGAAGGTTGAACACAGACAAAAACTATTCTTATGAAGTGGCTATTCTGCTTTACGATTATTCTTTCAGCGCATTTCTACAAAGTCAAATGCAGGCCTTTATTTGTAACTGGAGCAAATGCCACAGGGAAATGTCTTATCTGTGTAACAGATCTGTCAAAGAAACGCATGCTCGCAGTGACTGAAGGAGACTCCCAGCAAACAACTGATGAACAGAATAGATATTAATTACGTGTGATTTGGTCTTGCATGTGCTATTAGTTTCTGGTTCTTTTAAAGGCATAAGTGGCAGCGGAGTAAGAACTCTTTGTGATCGCCTATTGGGCATTGTTCTTATTTTGTATGGTTTAGAAGGAGGGGCGCGCATCTGTGATTGGGCGGTCTTGGCTACGGCGCCCTTTATGCATGAGTGCCAATCAGAAGAGGACCACTTTGACTTTGAAGCATATTTTCTAATAATGTGAATGCATTCATTGTAAGTCATGGTCTCAGACTCTTGAAGATAGGGGTTTGCCGCATTGCATGTGTAGTAATCGGCTGAATACCCAATAGCTTGTCAAGTATTTGGCTGCAAGCCATTATGGAGCTAAATAACAAATCATGTTCTAAACTTGAAAAATACACTCTAGAAAAAGAAACACTGTTTTAAATATGTGTTCATTTGTTTCATTTACATCTGGTTTTAATCAACTTCTCATCGGTATTTAACTCAAGCAGGCCAGAAAGTAACAGAATCACACAAATACAGGGACCGTGTTAGGGAAGGATGTTGCAAACGCAAAAAAAAAGTGCTACTCAAATTGGTAAGCTTCACTACCGCAAAGCACTATGTTTCAAATTACACACATTGCAATCTCTTGTGCCGTTGAAAGGAAGCTTAGGGGGACAGTGAATTTCAAACCTTCCTTCCAACTCACACATAAATATATACATTGTGTATGGCCACTTATGCCGGACTCCGGTCAAGGGTACATGTCAGGTGAGTGGAGACCCCCTCCCTCCTGTTGTTCAGGAGAGGTCTCCTCCCCCATACACCAAACATGCCAGTGAACTCTCCCAGAGAGGCCATTAGGATTGGAGCGTGGCAAACCACACATAGGAGAGTGTGACAAGAGACTGAATCTGCCCAAACCCTGCAAGCTCTAGGAAGGCACTTGCCTGTTAGGCAGTCTCCCACCTGCTTCCCACCGCACTCGAGTGTGCATGGCCCTTAAGCTTTTTTGATAACTCGTCAGGCCCCCATCCCACAACACCAGCAGATAGTGCTCTCCGTCTCTCTGTGTCCACACAGGGAGGTTGTGTCACCTTTCACACCGTTCCTGATGGGACACTCTGGCCTCTTTGGTTATTTTAGAGATTTCACAATAAGCAAGTACTCCATGCCAGCCACACCTTCAGGGCAGGGGAGCTGGTGAAAGCAGGCGAGCTGGGGTGCTCTGGCATTATTACCTTTGTACGCCCAGCCCCTCCTTCTGGGAGCAATAAAGGTGTGAAACCACTGTGCGCTACCTCTCACACGCAGCAGGCAGCCCTTTCATGCAAGGCGCTGCGTGGTTGAAAACCAGGGGCTCCTTGAATGAAAGGGCTGCCTGATGTGTGATGACTATGTACTCGGTAAACAGGAGGAGTGTTGGAGGGCCCAGTCTCTCCTTTTTTTTCTGAGTAAAGAGTCACCACGCATCATGAAGCCTCGTTTAAAAGGCTTCATGCATCATGCAGTCTTTACTCGGAAACAAAAGGAGAGACTGGGCCCTCCAGCCCTCCTGTTTCGTAGTTCAGAGTCAGCTGGCCAGACGTATAACATGAAGCCACAGTTCCAGTGGCTGTCTGCAGATGTCAGTACTACTGAAGTGCTGACACCTGCAGGCAGTCCGTGTAATTGTGTCGTGCTTCTGCTACCCGGCTACCCGAGGAGTCAGCATGGCTGGGCTAGTCAGGGTGGGCCCTGGCAGTGCCCCGCTTGGGTGCCCTTTCTGGAGGATGCCGGGGCTTGGCCCTGTCTAGCCGCGGGCCAGTTAAAGCCCTGCATATGTCCAAGGTTACAAAATGTTTCAAAGGTGTCATTAGCTAATGGGTTTCCCACTCGGAACAAACACACTGAGGTCATGGATGGGGAGAATACAACAAAACAAGACTCAATTCCCTTTGTCCCATACCCAGCACTGTCGGCACACTGCACAAGCTTCTGAAATACTCGGGTATTTCGCTCTGGCTACAGTACCCACACTGCCTAAATTAAGGCCCTAGAGTTAACTCCCAATTAGCATGGCCATAACGTGGTACAGCGCCCCACTTATAGTTCTTAATCCCACAATGTCCAAAGAGAGTGGGTTTCTCTGAACTGCCCTGGACCACAGTTAATAACAGCCACAACCACAGGGCATGCGTGGCGTGTGAACTTAAATACTGTTCCGTCAGCATGGTGCCTCATCCGCTGTGCCCACGGAGCACTCTGGTTTGCAAACGTGCACACATCAGTGAAGGTAGCCAGACCATGGGGCACCTTTAGAGGCTTCCCCCTACAGATCCCAGTACCGCTGGTATCCCCTTCTGTAGTGCCAGTGTGCATCGCCTGATGCATGGACATGTGTTCCTGCACTCTATGGGCTATTTAGACTATCCCTTGCCTGCCGGCTGCATCGCTTCCTTCCAACACTTCATCAGGACCTTATTGTCTACTCTGAAGGATGCCACCAGTTGCCTCAGTGACGCTATTCACAGTGCAGGTGTGCTTACCCGGGTGGTTTATGTGATGCTAGCTAGTGGCGTTCCAAAGTCCGTTTACAACACTTACGTGCCTCGCCTTCAGGAGTGGGTGCCCTGTGCAAATGGCGCATTGTTTTGTAAGGCACACACTAGCATTACACAACAGGCCTCACTGTGATACCGAGCATGCACTCACTCCTCTGCGGATACACAATGGTGGAAGTGGGCGGGAGCGGTCGGGAGTGGTGCTCCTCTACTTACTATTCCTATACTTTTCTTTTAAAAATAAACAGTTGCGGAATGGTTTCTTTTTCAAATAAAAGTGTAGGAAGAAGTTGAAACTTGCCCTTTCAGTGCACTGCACCGAACGTTGCCTTAAACAGCAGGTGCATGTGTTTGGGGGGTGTATTGTGTGTGGGAGGGGACGTGGTGATGGGGTTTGTGGGGAGTGGATGCAGGCCAGCAGGGAACATAGTTCCACTACTTCTTTTCGTACTTCGACCTTCTTCAGGGGTGATGCCCTCATTTGCTTGAACCCTGCCCCATGCAAATGATGGAGCCCTAAGTGCCCATGTTTATATGTGTGCTGCCAAAGCATGCCCGTGGCCAGTCAGCTCCTTTGCCTGTGCACCACCCGGATGGTGGTGCTTCGCACCTCATCAGCCCCGGTGGGGGAAGCTGGGTAATAGGGGTTCTCCAGGGGTGGAACCCTACCACCGGGTTCAGTGAGGAAAAGTGCAAACCCGCCGCTCATTGGTCAGTAGGATAGCCAACCCTTTGATAATATTTCGCGGGACACTTGCCCACAAGGCGGTGATGACATCAGAACATCATTCACGTTTGACCCGCCCCTTTTTTAATTTACATTTTTTTAATGGCTCTTAATTCCTGGCTTGACTGAAATGCAAATGGTTTGTCCTTGGGAGGTGATGGTCACGTTTTTTAACTGTAAACATGACCATCATGACCCCAGGAACAAACCATTACCATTTGAATAAAGCCAGGTGTTGAACGTTACAGCTCGACCTGTAGGCTGAAAAGGAGCCGGGGAAAGAAAGCAGCAGGAGGCAGCGCCATGCTGTGTAAATGCCCACTTCAGTTTGCAGAGTAGCTGTGCTGGAGGCAGGTTGTCCTGACAAAAGTCGGGACAACCCGCATCCCGCACAGCCACTCTGCAAACTGCGGGACAGAGTCCCTAATTGCGGGACAATCCTGCGAAATCCGGGACAGTTGGCCACCCTATTGGTCAGGCCCGGAGGGTGAGCCGACTGCTCTACACAGTGTTGCACCTTTCACGGCGCTGTGGCAGAGCTCCAAAAATGTGTTCTTTTATAATGGTACTTTGGGTTTTGTGCTCTGCACTGTGGCCCTCTTTGTAGTTCCAGTGATAACATTCTTGTTTAAACGCACTGTGAAATGACGCAATGCCCTCGTGTTGGCATTAGCAAGGTGTTGACGAAAGTGAGTCTGACGTTCTCACTGAAAGTCACTTGGCTACACCATTGATTCGATTCATTGAGAGGGGTGGCACTGGGATCGTATTATTCCTGCGTCGATTCTGTTGCATTCCTATCTAAACCTTAATCAGTCAAAGCTTCTAGGCACGTGTCAAGTATGATGGATATTCATTCCCACGTGCCCTTTCATTGAATACAAGAGCAGACTATTGCTAACATAAGACAGATAAAACCTGAACCTTCACGTCCGACCACTAGAGGGCGGCCATTACACAAGAACGTAGTGATAACTGGTAATCCTCACTGTCTTGGTCAAAATCAAAAAATCTGCATTTCGTTTGCAAGTGAAAAATAAATAATTCCAGCCAATGGCCAGTGTTAATAATTAAATGTTAGTTCTTTGTTCATTGAAAGACACCGATAGGGTATTCAATATTAACAACTAATGGAATAGTGCAGGCAAAATTGCTGCAAACTACAACAAGTCGGAAAAAAGATCGACAGCGCCTGCTCTCAAAGAAAAGTGAATTGAGCATGCATTATAGTTATACAGTCAAGTAAATACGAATGCAATTTAAGAACCCACCACACACCTTCCCCCACAGCCCATCTGGTCAACTCATGTGAACACCCACAGAACCACCGTAGAGTCTAACTAGTCTCCAGCTCGGTTTTGGTACAATGTGGAGATCACGCCCTTTCCAAAGGGTGTCCAGCAGCTCACTGGCTAACATGCTGAGTGTACGCAAATGGGGAAAGCCCCGTACATTACTCTGCACTGCCGTTGTGAAAAGGCGTCACGTGGCGCTGGGGAATTTGACAGCCCTGCACTCTGGAGACTATAGGGTTCCTTGGAACGGAACTATTGGTCCGTTGTGCCCAATACACAGCATGGAGAGCGCTCCTTCACTAGCGATGATACGAGATGATATTGTTATAATTCTGCGCAAATCTGGCACATTAACTTGTTCCCCGGAGTCACCACCAGCACGCAGAGGCGTCCTTATGCACTATCCTCTCAGGGCTTTCTGCGTCCTTATTAAATTGGCAGGTTACTAGATGTTAGCAGTGGTACCGAGGAGGGCATCATGAAAGATTCAGTAAGAAAAGCAGTTAGGCCCTGCCAGCCATCTTAAAGGGAGGCTGGTATAAACTTAAAACATAAACACAACCAAATTTGACGCCTGGATGGCAGTGTCTACAATATAATATCGGAGGCCTTTAGCAATGGCACAGATAACATTCCCGAAAATAATGTATTTCCATAATTTAAGCAGTTTTTGACTCATGCACTTCTATGAGGCACATGTGCTTTGTATTTGTTACGTAAATGGATGCTTAAGTAGGGGGGATTTTTGCGTAAATAAGTGAATGTCCATTTGAGGGGATTGTTGTGGGGCTGGCCTCGTGGTCACGCGTACCAGCCTGATCCAGGCTTTGGCATGCAACATACAATTACAGTGCCGTGGTCACACAGAGGGAGACAGTTGCCAGTGGGGGGGGGCACAGGCTTTCCAATATAACTATGAGCACATGACTGGGCCGTGGCCTCGGGGCACCGAAATCACACACACACTGATCTGCGGTCACGAAGATCAGTGAGGACTGCAGTACCATGATCACACAGCATCAACCTGCAGGCCAGGGTTGCAGTACTGTGATCACACAGTGTCAGCCTGCAGGCCCAGTAAATAAGATACTAGACAAGAGTGCCATTCATGGAGTCTGCCGCCGTTCTAAAGCATGTGCCGGCTGAGGCTCCTTTTATTGGGAGCCAGTCATGAGCCAAAGGGATGGGAAGGCAGTGTAATGGTTTATTGAGAGGCCACCCTCAACACAGGGAGTTCCCTCCCTCCCCAATGAAGGTGCCACACAACAAACTGTCTAATGTCAGTTCTTTATTCAGCATTATTTCCGATTCATCTCATACCCCTTGGACACCTCCCCCTGAGCTACCAATGAGCCAAGATCCAGGCCGGTGTACAGGAAATATATTCATATTTAGTCAGATGATAGGTAACAGAGATCACAGGAAACTACACACGCCACCTTCCTTGTGGCTGGACAGAAAAACATTGGGATGATTTAAGAATTTGGGGTTTCAGACACCCTCTACATAAAAAGCTGTGTTGGGGAAGCAGGATGGTAACATGGGGATGATTTTTTTGTTGTTGTAATTTAGGGACAAGGAAACCCCTCTTCCTAAAAGAAGTTGGGGTTAACAGGAAAAATAGGATTTCCCAGTTACATTACAGTCCATAGTTTTCAGCGCACACTGGTAATAAGCTTGTTAATTTTGAAAGTTAACAAATATCACCCTGTGGTGTTCTGCCAAGGGGCATTCATTACATTAACCCCTTAAGTACCAATGATGAGTATGCTTGTACTTTTTGATTAGACTTGCATAATGACCTCACAGTAAAGGGGTTAATATTTGTAGTTAAATAGGCTAGTTTTGCCCCCGCCCACCCACTTTAAAGAGAAAGAATTTAAGGCAAGCAGATTCCCCCACCTTTTGGTTTCAAAGTGCTCAATTCTACTTACATTGAAAACCTCCCGTTTACAGTTCAGGACAGCCAGCTGCATTTCAGCATCTTTGGGACAGGGCAGGGTCTGGTCACACAACTCGCAAGGATGGTCCCCAGCTCTTCACCATAGGGCCCAGCCAGCTTTTAGGCCTCCCCAGCAATAAACAGTTCCACCCAGATGCAATTTCAATTTTCCTTTGATGTTTCCTTGCGGCTGTCAGATGGTAATTAGTAGCAGCTCTCTCCCTTCTCATAGTGCATCCACTTTATGTGCCAGTGATGACACCAAAAAGATTTCAGTATTGGGCGGTACCCTGCCAGAATTCCAGCAAACAGGATTGGACATTTACCCTTCTCGCTCATCCCAAGTTCAGCCTCTCTCTAAGGATTGGTTTAGGAGTCTAGAGCAGAAATATGGGAATTTCCATTTGAAATACCTTTTTATGTTAACTTTTTGGCAAAAAGTATTTATGTGTCAAACTTCCATAACATATATATATATATATATATATATATATATATATATATATATATATATATATATATATATATATATATATATATATAAATATATTCTGATTCAGTTAATCATCTGGAATTTAATGAGATGACTGCCCTGTCCACACCATGTTGCAAGGGATGTATGCTAATTTTCAGCCATTTCTATAAAAAGCACAATAGTTATGAAAATGCAATTTACTCTCCAAGTGCCTGATTTTACCCTGCAAGCCCCAACTCTTACATTTCAGGACATGTTCAGAGCAGCCAGGAACACATATTAGCTTGCCATTACAATTCTCTAAGTCACAGTTGTGTGAATTTTATTTAAAGAAAATTACCTGTAATCTATCTTAGAAATGTCACATAAATGAATACAGTACAACTTTTGGTTGCTAAGAAAAATGCATATGTTTTGATAGTCCTTTTTAATCCACTAGGAAATCTTCATGTTATGCAAATTTGAGCTCCGCTTCCTGCAGGATATTTGCCATTTCCGGCCAACATGTGACCAGAACCTCCTGGACTGTGTTTTTATTAGCTTCATTATTGTTTGAAATTGGTAGGTTGTTGGTCCTAAATGTTTGGAAGACATCAGCAACACAGAGATCTCCCAGTGCAGATAATGAGCTAGTGATGTCACCCTGTGATGTCACGAGGCCCTGCTGCCATCTGACATCCTGTCCTGTTATCTGAAGTGGTCCACCGTTTCGATGTAAAAAACCTTCTATTTTGCAGTATTTTTTTTTAGAGTTCACCTTCTCTTGATTGCAGCTCCTCCCACATTTCAGTCATGTACTGGCTAGGCCATGTGCTTTTCACAGAAATGTGCCTTCAGAGACAACCAGTCTGTGAAGGCTTGTTTTCAACACTCTTAGCAGGCCACACTTTATTGCAGTTGTAAATAGCTGGGATGCAAAAGCTAGGCTTGCAGTGGGGGAGTCCTTTGTGAAATCTGCCCAAATGGGTCAGCCTGTGGCCTAAATGAAATTTTCATTTGACCCATAGAAACAAAATGGCTTTTTCTTTTCACTTGTTGCCAGTATTTTGCATGTGAAGTATAATATACATTACATCTTGTCCACCCACATTAATTCTTTTCCCTGACATCTTTATGTTAGCAGGGGAACATTTTTCTCATGTCTTACTTTAAAACTTTAACAGCCATGTAAAGCCATTTTCGTGTCAGTGTTTGCAAATCCTGATTTTCATGTGAAAGGGGCCTTTGCATTTCTTCTGCCACTGTTAATTAAAAGGCTACTTTTCCTTTTGTAATGTCAGATATGCTTTGTTCACAAAGCACGTTCTTGTCTTACTTCCAGAAATCCCTTCAGGCAGCCTCAATGGGCCCATTTTCAGTATGCAGGTCTCTTTTTATGAAGGGTGGCAGGTCATTTTTCCAGTGGGTCATTCAGTTCTATTTGTTGGAGCCTTAGATTAAACCCTACAGCAGGTGTGGAGGTGTGCATGCACGTCCCCCACTTTCTCACTCAGTGGTGGTCAACAGAGCCCAATAGACAGGGGGAGGTCAGGCCACCTAACGATTCAGTTGCCCGCTGATGTGTAAAATATGCGCAGACCCAGAGTAAATGTAATTTTCATGACCCACCTCTCTTATTATGGAACCAAATGTAATATTTTGAGGGCCAAAAGATGACGTCTGGTGTCCCTCTGCTTGTGGTCACCCAGGCCTCCACCTCAAATGTTTCCTTTTGATGCCCCTGTGTTGACTCAATGTCATGTAAAACACAAGAATGCAGTCCTAGTTTTCTTTCCAACTGCATTTCTCTCAAAAGGCTCAATGCCTGTATGACTTTGCAAGAAAATAACTTTTAGATAAAATCAAGGCTAGCTCATTTAGTCACACATGACATGGCTCCACACACTCAGCTACATATAACTGTCTGGAATGTAATGATATGAGTTACACAAAGGCTCTCAACCGAGCAGTGACCGACTAGTGTGGTTATGATGCATGCAGGGCTACAACAATTGAAGCAAGCACAATGATAACTTTTGCCTAGGTATGGGATAAGCATTTTCTGGGCACTACCATAACTCTACTACCTGGTTATAAGATTACACCAGCCAAATAGTGTTAGTATTAGGGCAAATTGTGGCAGGCCTGGCAAATTCCTATTTTCTAAATATAAAATAGCCATCCATTCGGCTTTGCGAGCGCATGTTTTTAACAGGAATTCAGTGTAAGGAACAGATGCGTGGACACATGTGTTGCTAATAAAACAATTGGATGAAAGCACACTTCTTTGAGACATTTTTATTGCAAGGTGAGCTGGTTACAGCTATAATTACGCCATTACCTCCAATAAGGCAGCTTAGAAATAACACTGGAAACCAATTAAAAGCAGAGGGCTAGCTTAAAGAGATATATTAACAATAGTCCCTTTATCTGCATTATCTGATTTTAGATGTTTGATATTTGGCCATGTGGTACATAATGAAATATTTTTATACTCAAAACATTTTTGGCATATGATTTTAGGTGGAAAAGCTTAGTTCTGCTTCAAATATTATTGATCATGTATTTGGAATTTACAATTAAGGAGGCTTAAAAGGATGAAAAGGGACACAAGAGAACAAGATTATAAGTATGGGTATATTTTTAAAAGAATGATATTATAAATGTATTGTTTATTGTTAATTCATTGTTTAATAATTTGTATATGATGTGTGAAAAGTCTATATATGCTATAACACAAAATAAATAAATACATACAAATATAAAAGAGCCAACAATGTAATGTGGCTGTGCCAGTGAATGCTTTTAATAAGAATTCAGCGGAATGGCTGTGCATCTCTCTGTCTCCTCTCACCCCCTTCTCCTCCACCTACCTCCTTTGCACCTCCCTATGGTGCTCTCTGTCTCTCCCATCTTCTTTAACTGCTACTCTATCTCTTACTGTATCTCACTCACTAAGTCTGGAAAGAAGAGGTTCAAGATGGACATCCTGATCTCCAACCCAGGCTTCCCTATCGCTGGTACCTACACCAGTGATTCCTGCAGACAAACTCTCACTGACATCCTCTTTGTCATCCCCTCTCCAAACATATGGACCCTTCATATGATCTCTGTTCCCACTCCTTTCTCCTCCTCTCCAATTAACAGTGGCACTAGGTGGGAGGTCCTGTTGGCCCCTTCCAATCCTCTAAGACCATCATTAATGTCTATCTGAATGGCACCATCTTGGCTCAGGGCCTAGGCCCAATCTCCTCCTTTGTGA
This sequence comes from Ambystoma mexicanum, assembly GCF_040938575.1. Classification (NCBI taxonomy): domain Eukaryota; kingdom Metazoa; phylum Chordata; class Amphibia; order Caudata; family Ambystomatidae; genus Ambystoma; species Ambystoma mexicanum. Next base: position 177,766,554 of record NC_090924.1, read on the forward strand.
TAGGCATTTCCTACGTCTTATCAGCTTCCTCCCTTTTCCTGCTACTCCTTCCACCACTTCTCTGGCACCCTCATATACCTCTTCTGCCCACCCTCGGGCCCCTCTTTCAACTCTGTAGGGTGTACCTCAAGCCTGTACCCCTCCACGAAAGTCTGTCAAATGTGGCAACCTGCTCCACGTTGCTACTCCCAACTCTTGTTCTACTGTGAAACACTCCTCTGACATCTGTCATCTCTTCAAAGAACTCAACTTAGATGTCATTGCTCTCACCAAAACTTGGTTTACGTACAGTTCTGTCATGAGTTTTGACACTCTCCTCCTTGTGGGTTACAAGATCCTCTCCGAACCCAGAACCAACCACCCTGGAGGTGGAGTAGCCTGATCTTTCCGGAGTGGATTCTTGCCTCTATCATCCCCATGCAGGCTTACTCCTTCTTTTAATGCCTGATCTGCAGGCTCCCTATCTCTCCTGGACTCTCTCTAACTGTGGCCACCATCTACAGGCCATCTGGCCGGGTCACCCTCTTCCTTTCTGAATGGGCCGACCTCTCCTATTTTCTCTACTTCTCAGCTTCTTCTCCTCAGAGATCTCAACATCCACCTGGATGCTTCTAATCCCTCCTCTGGGCTTTTCCACAACTTGTGTGACACTCTCTCTCTTTCCATTCTGCCATCTGATGGACATACTTTGGATGTTCTCATCACCTCAGACAGACCCCTCTCTAACACTCTCCCACTCCTCTCTCTTGGACTGACCAATTTCTACTCTCCTCTCATCTGAAAATCTCAATCCCTCAGGCAAAGCCGCATCCCCTGACCCCTAGCACTGCCACCTGCCTTCTCAGTCATTCGGCCAATGAAACGTGTATCAGTGTATGCCTTTTCCTCTACTTTCTCTGATCCTCCTACTCCTGCAGCTGACTCACACCCTGACTCAGCCCTTTCTAATCTGCATCTTTATATTTCTAACACCTTGGACATCCTTGCTCTTGTCATAGGAATCCACTGAAGCCTACTTCCAAGTGCAACTATTGGTATGATTCTGACCTCACCATCCTGAAGCGCAAGTGTGGGGTGGCTGAGAGGAAGTGGAGGGCTTTGGGCGCATCCTCTGACAAACTGGCCTGCTGCCTGCTCCAAAGGCAATACAGACTCTCTGTCCTGTTCAGAAGAGAGCACACATTCAATCCTTTGTCTCTGCGGCCTCTAACAACATGACCAAACTCTTTAAAATCTGCAAGGAACATGCCAATCCTGTTGAAGTCTCTACCTCTCCTCTACCCTCCCAGGCCCTCTTTACGGCTCTGGCCTCTCATTTCTCTTATAAAACTCAGGACATTCTGGCCTCTTTCGCCTCTTTCTCGCCCTCATCCTCTCTTGGCACCTCTTTGGCCATCTTTCCCTCTCCTCCTCTTTTCTCCACTTTCTCTCTGACAACACCTGGCAAGGTTTCTAGAAAAGTCTGATCTATGAAAGTGTCATCCAAAACAGATGCTCCCCTGCTCCTCCAGAACCATCAAGGACCATATTGGCACCCTCGCTCCAGTCTTGGCAGATTTCTGTAATCACTCTTTTACCACTGGAACTTTCCCCTCTCCGCTTAAGCACCCCCTTGTGCAGCCCCTCCTCAAGAAGCCATCCGACCAATCTCCATCACCTCTTTCCTGGGCAAACTCTTGGAAAATCTGGCCATCTCTCAGCTTAATCTCCAAACTGTAACTGTTGGTTGTCTCCATGACCATCAGTCTGGCTTCAGAGCTGCCAGAGGCACAGAAACTGCTCTTCTGAACAACCGTGAAAATCTGCTCTCTAACCTTGAATCGAGCATTCCTTCTGTCCTCATCCTCCTGAATATTTCCTCTGCTTTCAACATGTTCAACCACGCCATACTGATCAGTCGACTCTGTGAGAACCTGGGCATCACAGATCAGGCCCTGGTGCACCTCCAACAATCTCTGCCTTAATACCAGTAGGATGGCGATCCTTCTCATTGGGACCCCTACCACTGCTTTCCCTCTCTCACTCTGGCCACCTGCCTTGGGCCCTTTTCCTTCGCCTTCCTGCAAGGCAAAAAACCTTGGTGATATCTTCGACAGCACTCTCTCTTCCTCTCCTCACATCTCAGGCATCGCCAAGAATTCCCACTACCAGTTGGACCTCCTCAAAGGGACTCTTCCCTTTCTCACTTTTCCCCAGACGCTCACTGTCTCCAGAGCCTGGTTCTCTCTAGGCTGCACTACTGCAACAGCCTCTTGCTCAATCTGCCTTCCTCTACGCTCCGCCCTCTGCAACTAATCCAGAACAGGACTGTGCAACTTATCCTTGGCCTCAAGCCCAAGGACCCTATCTCGTCAGCCCTGAAATCTCTCTACTGGCTCCCAGTGGCTGCATGGATCAAGTTCAAGACCATTTGCATTGTCCACAAGGCTTTCGGAGCTGGAGCATGCATTATATCCAATGCTCTCTTCCAAAATACCTTCCTTCTCAAGCCCTTCGATCAGCTACCTTCACCCCTATAAGGGTTAGACGCTTCTACAGACAGAGAGTGCAGGGTAGATCTTGCTCCTCTCCCTCTGGAATGGCCTCCTTGCCCCTCTCAAACTTGGGCCGGACCACCTGAAGTTCTGGAAGCAACTCAAAACATTCCTCTTCTCTTCTGCTTTCTCTCTCTTGCTCCCCTGCCGACCTACCTGTCTGCTGTACCAACTGGTCGCTTGGCTACCCTCAGAGTCTCACTGGATGCCAGGCTCTTTCTTGATCAGTCCCCCTTGCACTGCCTCTGAGCCTACCATGCACTTAGGGGCTTAAAGGGTAACCCTACAGTGCCTTGTTCTCCTTGCACTACCCAGAGCCGCGCTGCCTGGGCTGCACTTAGTAAGAGCATTTCTGCCCTGTTTTACACTTCCCCCTCCCTTGCACTCCCACTTCCCTTTCCCCTTGCACTTCTCATTCTCGCCCATGCATGATCTGAATGACACAAGGCCTAGTAAGATCATTGGTCTTGTCCTCCCTCTGTCTTTCCTCCCTTGTATTGTCGCGCCAAGAAACACATGTGTACAGGCACGTTATAAATGACTTATCATATCACATCAAGGAACAAGAAGAATAGACATGTGTTAATAATAAAACAGGTGGATGAAGGCACAGTTCTTTAAGAAAGTTGTATTACACAGTGAACTGGTATACAGCTGCAATTATGAAATTCGCTTTCACAAGACAAGTAAGACATAAGACTGGCATCCCCTTAAAAGCACAGAACTAGCTCAGATATGTCCAGGGGTGGAATTTTTTGGGACCTTGATGGGGAGGGATTGCTAGGGGTTGGGAATAGCCAAAGGGCTAACATGGCGGTAGGTGGTCAATGGGGGTTTGTGGGGGAGCACCTCCAACCGATGGGTGTCCCTCCTGAAATGCCATCTCTCTCCTACCTTCACTACCAATGCCATTTGTTTCAGTTTATGGCAGTGCTCACATTGCCATCTAGTAGCCAAAAGTAAAAATGGTATTTTCGTCTGATCCATTCCCTACGTCAAGCTGTGTGCAGAAAGGGATATGCCAGCTCGGCGATGGCACAATGTGGTGACATCTATTTGTCTGACAAATAATGCCAGCATCTTCTGGCAGTTGCAGATTTGTCCTCATTTGTAGAAGGGAGCTATGAAAATATATGTTTTTGTCTGTTTGCAATTGACGCCTTACATTCAGGGAGTTCACAATGACAGGAGTAGCTATGTTGTCGATGTGGCGCGCAGTGTTCACGTCACAGCATGCCCGACATGTAAAGCCATGGAAATCCGCTCTACTACGTGTGACCAACTATCATCTGCTGTTTACAGGCTCATTTTGATCGTGGCCCTAAAGGACCAGGTACAGAGACATGCTCATTGACATATGTCCTGCCCGCAGCGGGGCACAGAGCGTACAGTCAGCTCTGTTTCTAACCCCCTGGTCCATGAAGTGGATGCACCAGCGTTTCAATCCGCATCTAATTTTGATACAGGTGGAGAAGTTGCAATCCCAAAGAATTTCACATTATTGCATTTGTAAATAAAAGAAAATCAGGCAGATTTGTAATTCCACCTGCCACGTACGTAAATTACCACTTTTTTCCCTGTTGAGGCTGTGAAAAGCACTGGAAGTCGGGCCCACCATAATTCATGTGTCTTTTCAACATTTCAACAGGAAACAATAAACATTCCCAGGAGTCGAGGGGTATTTATTTATTTTATTTTATTTATTTATATATTTATAACGCGCCGAAGCTCGCAAGCTGGGTGTGTGTGCATGTGTGTGTGCACATGCGCGTGGGGTCGTGCAGGTGTTCATGTGCGCGTCAGGAGCCATTGCCGCTTCCGTGGCAAGAGCTATAATATTCATTGCATTGCTTCTATTTAAGGAACCACACTACAGCAATGCACCACTTGTCAACCACACTACAGCAATGCACCACTTGGCTTTGCTCTGCTTGTTGTTGGTGTATGTGATGTCGTGCACTAGTGTCATGATGCTGGGTCAGGGGGAAAAATGCAGTCATTATTGCCACAGCTGCTGCTGTTATTCAATAATTCTGAGTGAGAAAAGGCCCCAACAGCAAAAGCAGAACCATGCCTGCAGGCAGGTGGGGTAGGACACGGTTACATTAATGACTGCAATGGTTACAATAATGATTAATATAGTCATTGACAAAGGAAGACAAAGTTAATGTAAGGCATGAGACATTAAGACTTCTTTTCTAAACTACCTGGCCAAAGGGTCCTTTTGTAGGTGACCTGAAAAAAAGCCATTTTGTTTAGTTATTGCTTTTACGTGTTCCCGTTTCCACACGTGACGTCTTCCAATACCTCACGACAGAGTCACAAGCAAATACAGGGATGCGTTTCTGTGAAAATACACATTGACGACCTCTGTCTCTGATCCCAGGTGTTCCAGTAAATACAGATTATACACATGTGGAAATGTGTCATTTGAATGCCACTTTCTTCAAAATAAAATAGAAAGGAAAATACCGTCATTGTGGTCACGGGACTGAAGCGGTGTACGTGTTGGATTCTGGTGGAGTTGCTGTGGTTTTTGTAATTATGTTGGACCAACAACATTAGGGTTAATATAATCTGCTATTGATATATCTTTCAAAGAAGAGCTGGTAATTTACACTTTTTGTGTTATTATTTCACTCCCCACTTCCCATCTCTGAGTTTTTTGACTGATGTCATAAAGGTATAGTCCTTTCTATTTTTGCCTTGTTTACTTTCTGTATAAAATGTGGGGATATGAATTTCAATTTTGGGACCATTTATTTTTGTTGAAATGTATATGAAAAATGTGTACAACTGTATTGTGGTCTTAAAGCCAGGAGAAAGACCTTGTCTAATAATGTCGAAACACGTGTTGGCTGTCTAGTAGCGCTAGCCTGTATTGATGTTTTTTTTTTTTTTATAGACGTGTGCAGTTATTGAGTCAGTGTGACACTGAACATAATAACTTAACCCACGTGTTGTTTGGCAGAAGTGGTCTTTGCAATTGTACTACTTTTCTCACATCATACTATTTTCCTGAGATCCCCTCAATGGCAATAATGACTTTTCTGTAACCCTTGCTCCCATTGTTTTGCTGTTACACTGCACCCCTGCAACCTAACCCGGGGGTGTTCATTTCATCTAATACAGTAGAAGGTTTTGCCTGTCAAACTCATATAGATTGATTTTAGCTGCACAGTGATCTCTGTACAGTTACATAAGACTCTGAAGAGCTATAGACTTGCTTAACTGGCCCTGTGGGATCAACACACATAATCAGCATCAGCAAATGCATTGCCTTCTACGAAAAAAACACTTGAGCGCAACATGGTGTCTGTCGAACGGTCAAGACTAGCGGATTATCCGCTCGCCTGACATGGGATAAGTCTAAAATTGTGTATATTGTTTAGTAAATTTTATTACTTAAAGTCACACCCAAAAGAGCATGTTTAATGATGGCACCTGTAATAATGTTTATATGATCTACGCTCTATCAGCGGCACTCCATATATATTTTAAAAATCGTAGTATTCTAAAAATTAAAATCTATGGTGGCTACGGCCACTTCTATGCCAGCAGTTAATGGACCCACCAATAGTCAAGGTTTCAATTTGGTACACATGGTTTGAGGACCAGCACTTAATGCTGGTCACCCACTTGAACAAATTTTAAGAACAGATGCTTGCTAAGTAAACAAAGCATCACTATCACTCGCCTTAACAGATAATGATGACATCTTATTTGATCAAAAGACAGCAGGGCCTGCCACTAAATTGATATCTCTCAAGACCCAAAGCCGCAGATGGAAGAACTTGCCTCACCCAGATATATTGAGCCATCTAACTGCATTAGAATTTGCCAAAAAAGAAGATATTGGGTCTCATTCCGAGATTGGAGGTAGTCATGGCGCTATGTGCGCCATGACTGCCTCCAATAACGGGTCCGGCACCGGTATGGTTCAATGGGGACTTACCGGTGTAGTCCGACATTTGCGGGACCAGTAAGTCCCCATTGAAAAAGCAATTCCCCAATCCCATTTGAGCCCCCATAGGGCTCAATAGGAATGGGGAAGGCGCTAATAACGGTACTGCAAATTGCAGTACAGTTATTGGCTCTGAATTCCCTTAACGGGGCCCGTCCATAACGACTGGTCAGACCAGGCGTTAAAGGAGGGACCCGCTAAGGGAACTCGTAGTAGGGTGGTAAGGGAATACCGGCACCGGTCTCCTTACCGGTGCCTGGTATCCCTTACCGCCCCACTCGGAATGAGGCCCATTGACTCACATTCTAAAACCTAGACGAGTTGGATTAGGCAGGGTAAGCCACTTTCCATCAAATCAAGACTATTTTAAGAATTCTACCTCTCAAAGTATTATTGAAGAACTCAGGGACACAATAAATAAGGCTCCCACTGTTATGGTATTTATGTTAGCACTATTTTCGTCTGCATGTATCCAAATATATTTGTTGGTCATTTATCGGTATTTAGCAAAATTTGTTTTTTGCTTTATAATAAAATAAGTTGTCACTAGTATTTGTTCCACTTTTATTTATGTTAAAAAAAAAACGTTCACACTTGGATTTCTATAATGGGAAGCTCTTAGAGCTGAGTTCAGACATGGAGAGTTTGCATTTATCAACTTAACAAAAAAAAACTATAAAACAAGATGGCCACCATGGATCCAGGATAAGGGAACTACATGTAGTCCCTTCTCCCTTTCCATCGGTGCCATTGTCATGACAGAGCTGCGTTCCCAGCACCAGCGAAGAATGAAGGAGCGCAAGGTAAATGGGGAGGCTCTGGGGGAGGGTTGGGGTTGTTGAAATTGGGGTTGGGGTGGGGAAGAGGATGCAGGGGTTGCATTTACCTAGGTATCAGCAGGGAAGATGGCAGCCTCCCACTTCCAAGGAGGCCCGGGGTGGGGGCTTTAACATGTGGTAAATCCCCTGTTCTGAGCCTCCTCATTGGCGACGAGGCAGCCACCCCTCCCTCCCCAACACCTTTAGAACGAACTAATTACAAAAAATTAAAAATCACCATGCCTGGGCCATTTCAACAACAAATTCTGACAGAGAAAACTCTCTCTTCAATTATTGTCCTCCTTTCAATCACACGATAAGAGGCATTAATGATGTTCTTGTTAAAAATAGCAAGAGGTCATGATTGTCACTCGATTGCTATGCCACACCTATTTACAAATAATTGGCACGGACAACCTTAGAATAGTTCCAAGTGGTTCATTGATCACTGGTGCCACCCTGGGGCCCTCATAATAACCTTGGTGACCACCTAAGTGACATAAATTGGAAAGCAGACCCAGCTGATTACCAATGTGACACATCTGATGCCTACCAAAACCTCTTAAAAGAGTTGGAACTCCATCATTGCCACCTTTTATAGAGGACAATCATGGACGTGACTCATCCTAGCAGGCTTGCAGATAGTGATATTGTTCCATGAATCAGCTGCCTTTGACACTCACAGTCACTTTGTTCATCGCTCCTTCTAATGTAAGTGAGGACTTTGTGACAGAGTACTGGACTGGGTCTGCTCTTTCCTGCCAGCTGAACAGCAAGACATCACTATGCTCTCTTCTTCATCCCCTACAAATAAAACTGTTCGTGAGATACATTGGGCTCCTCTTCATTGTCCCTCATTTTCAACTGTATTCATCCTCCTTTGATCAACCTTATTCAGAGCCTAGTGATCAGTGTGTACAAGGATGCAGGTGTTACAGAATTATTATTTAAAATGTATTTCAAACCCACCAAACACATCCATAATGGTAAATGCCAATCTCTCCATATCTTAACATATAATTTCTTGGTGGCCCAAAAATGTATTTTTTTCACATACACATGTTAATAAACAAGACAAGTTAAATTCTACTCAATTAAAACAGACACCCCCCTCCTCTGCAGAAAATCAGGGAAAAAGATAAGGCTCAGAAGGCTTGAGGTACAAAAAGGAAGAATTCGAGGACATTTCTAAGGATGCTCAATATTGATAGAAACAACTGTATGGTAATCCCTGGGGAGTCTGATTTTGTAACTTTGAACACTCCCTCCGTGTAACACGCAGAGACTGCTAAAAAAAGATGCAAAACAAATAGAAAAACAACAAGAAGCTAAAGGAGTTCTTTGACTTCGTTAAAATCGTGACAGGTCGAGATCTGCCTATAAAATCACAGAAAATACTTCCTCAATAGTACCTTTTCTCAGAAAGATACCAGCAAAAGGATGCTATTCCAATACTTGAAGACGAAAATCCTATTTGACCTATAACGATGGACTTGCTAGATTTGACCAAGTATTGTAGTAATTAACCAAACTACTCCACCACTAAAAACCCAATCACCCCAAAATTAAATATTTAAAACAAATGGCATCTTGATGGAATTCTTGGACTGACAGTTAAAGGTGTATTTTGACCACAAGGCACAAGTACTGACCTACTTAGTCAAAATATGACTTTTAATTGTCCCTCCTATATTCAGCAGTCCATTAAATTATTATCAAAGGGTACTGCCTTATCGTGGATGTTAGTGCTAGAGTGTATCCTTAAAAAAACGGACTGTACAAATTTAAATAGATCAATGATACTCTCTATCTTCACATGCATCCCTGCTTTAAGACTGATATACTCTGGTGTTCTGGAGAAAATTGAGTTTGCGAATGATGCTCGATTGGACTCAGTGGCATTACACTTAGAATCACCCCTGATTTGGAATCTAATCCTTAATCAGACTGAAGCCTCATATTTGCATTGATGTCTTTCCTTGGGTGGGTATCCCACATATCGTTCAATCACAGGGTACCACTATCATCGAAACTGGGGCAACTAGAAATCATGATATGTGTTGGGTGTCCTGACCCACGTTTGAGCTATCATGCTGCAACATTTGGTGCTGTGGGCTTAGAAAATCCAAGATGGCCAAAAAGCCCACATGTGCACCAGAATCCAGGAGAACCATGCAGTTTGTGCACACTAAAATAGTTGCCTAACTTGCCACCCACCAGTGCGCGCAGGATGGGCTGGGGTGCCATGAGTGAAATGTGTGCCAAAGGAAAAACCGCACTTTAAAATCACCTTTTGTTTCCCTGAATGCCAGCTCAAAATGCCTATTTTCAAACATTGCAACATATCCAAAAATCTCACTGAACACCAGCGGACATCTGGCAGAATGAAGAATGTGTGCATACTAAATCTGGGAAGTTGAAGAGCCCCAAAACAATGTTCATAACAAAACTGGCTGAGCTCTGCAGGTCTGCAGCAGCCAACTGAAGCTGGATTTAAAACTACCAAAAATCGAAAATGTTTAAATGAACTGAGTGACCTACTTTGAGTGTCACATAGTTTGTCACTGTTGAAATGTCATAGTTTTGAACTTAGAATCAGCATTCTAGCTGCATATGTAAAAATTGTCTTGACTTAAACTGGGGAACAAAAAGTGACATTTTATCTGAAACCTTGCTTAATGAAACTGAATTCTGCCTGACATCTACCCCCACAGGAGTTAAAACCTGCTCAGCCACTCTTCCCCTTGCCAAAAGGAGTTGTCACCTCTCTGATTAGATTAGGGGTGGAGCAGCTACAGGGAGTTGAACAAAGGCCTGTCCTGGGCCCAGGCAGATGGTTTATTAGGGTGGCCGTAAAATAGCTTCCTCTTGGCAGAAGCTGGGATGGGCAGGGTCTCTGAGCTTGGCAGAAACTGGATAAACTGGTTTCTACACCACGTGACCTGAAAAGACACACACCTGTTGGCCCGAATATGATTTTAAGAAAGATGTATAACTCACAGTGCGGACTTGTCAAAATTATTTAAATGATACCATCATTCTTGTGATTTTTCTGTGCACGTTTTAAGACGCGTTGGGAATTTGTGTGATGTTCTGGGGCAAAACCCCGCTATTTATGGATACTACAGACTCTGTGTTTAAGCTAGAGACATGGGAATTTACTGGAGTATGTATGGACATGCCGTGTATATGTGTATAATTTTTAATGAAGAACCAAGGTTGCATAACCCACTAAAATCGAAAATGTTGCCGTTTCTGAATGCAAGCCCTCAGGAAGAGCAGATTTGGGACAGAGACTAGCTCATGTGATAGGTAATATGTACATGCAATGACAAACCACTATGTATTTGAGAAATGTGTATTTTGATCAAATATAGATTTGTGGGCAAACTGACCAGGGGAGGATCCTCTGACCCATAAAACCTACAGCATCACTCTGACTCACAGTTCCTTCCCCAATCATGGAAGAGGGGAGAATTGGGCCAATGACAAGTTAAAAGAGGGGCTGGCTAGTGATGCTGCACACACACCCACTTTCAAAAGACATAAAAATAGCCACTGGAAGCTAGAGAGGACATTCAATTCCATTTGCTGCGGAGCATGCTGATCGACGATTTCACATCCAGAGATCCAGACTTCAAATCCATCAATCTCCAGAACCTGTAGCAGTACCTAGAAAGCAGAGCAGCATCCAGAATCCAGAGAGGCTAGACCAGCAGAGCAGAGCTGACCCAGACCGCTGTTCACAGAACCAGAGAGCTGACCTAGATCACTGTGAAGTGCCGAGCCCAGAACCGGAGTCCAGTCCAAAACCCGACCAGATCCGTGGTGAGGCCTATTTCTAAATATATTGTGAGTACCTAGCAGAACTGTGCAGAACCAATCACTTAGTTAAAATAATCTAATCCAAACTATTTTAATCTAAGTAGAACTGCCTCCTAACTGTCACTTGTCAATTCTAGCTGCAAAGCTGTCACCTGTCATTTTCTAGCTGCAAGCTGTAACCTGTCGCTTTGAACTTTTAAAATTTCAAATCCAAAAAACAACCTTCACAAAATCGTTCATAACTCCCTAACCGTTTGGAACTTGGTTTAACTTTCCTCTGAAAGCTTAGAATCTCAGCTTTTCAACGAGCCTAGAACCGACTTCCTACTCCACATACTTACTCCGTAATCACGATTCACGCACCCGCAAATTTTGCCGCGATTTGCGATTTGGGCCGATTTCTTTACTTGTAAAAAGATAGCTGCTTTTGCCTGAACAACTAAATTTCGTTTGCCTCTTAAGAACCATCCCTGAATCATTGCTAGAGTGAGCCTGGACTAATATTAACTAGATACCACTCACCCTGAACCTCCTGAAGGGAATTAAAAGCATTTTCAGCATATTTCTCACTGCATTGTCACCATATTCAAAGCACTCGGGACTGTGTTTCAAAACTCCTATCTGTTGTATAAGCTGCTGGGGGGAATTTAATTGAACTCTATTTGATTGCATTCCTAAGAACTGAGTCCCATTCTATTCATCTCCTTACATTGCATTAAGGGGGGGGTGAATTGTCCAAGAAAGTGATTACATTGTCTGTTGCTGAAATCCTATCAAGTTATTTTCTGTACTGCATTTCATTCCACATTGCATCCATTTGAAACCATAAAAGTATTGTTGCTATCGTATCCATCCTATAACCACTCATCATTGATTATAAAGAAGTGTGCTAGTGCCGGACTATCCATTATTGATTACTGCTCAGATTAAGTGTGATATTCAATTATTAATTTATTATAAAGTGTGATATATATATATATATATATATATATATATATATATATATGTATATATATATATATATATATATATATATATATGTTGTTTAAATTATCAAATAAACCGTTAAAACTTGCAAAACAGAACTACTTCTTGGCTCAGTGGGGTCAGGGGGATTCCAAGAGAGGGGTGCTATATAGGGGTAGTCATCCAGAACTCGTGAACTGGACGTAAAGATATATCAATAAGGGTTTCCATTCAGTATCCCAGACTAGGCATTGACTTAGCTGTAGTGTTGAATTGAATCCTCTTACAAATTGGGGGCTCGAGCCGGACGTTTGGGTTAGATCTATCACTTGTGCAGATTAATACAGCGTGCCAGCTGACCAGATACACATATCCGGTCAGATCACCACACTGTGTTACGCTGTAAAGCACTCCTCAAAGGAACGCTCTAAGGAAAAGGTCTGTTTTCCAAAAATAAAATACAAACTTCTGTAAGGAACTCAAATTCCAGTATGACGACCTTGGTAGATATGAAAATAGCCAGAGAGCACTTCTTACATAAGCTCTTTGTGAGAGGTGAGTGGACTCATCAGGACCAGACGGTCTGGTTGCAGGCAATCGCACCCCAGATCACTGAAACAGTGTCAGATATATGGGGAGATCAGGGTCCCCTACATGTGGCCCTGAGTGAACTATATATGGCCCCTAAGGCCAAGGATGAGCACCACAAGATTGCCAGGGTAGCGGCATATTTATATTTACATATGGGAGCCATGCAGGACAAATGTGCTGAAGGCCAAGATCTGGCGAGTAGGCAACTGCTGGCATTACAGAAGGCCCAATCTGATCTGGACTCTTCTGAGCAGAGGCTGCACAGAAGCCAGGAGTCCGAAAATGAGAGTAGACAGCACATCATTAAAATAAAGAAGGATATGGATATCCTGGAACAGGAAAAGGCTGACCAGGATACCAGAATACTGGATTTGCAGAAGGAACGCCAAGACAGTTTGGACTCCCTACTGCAGAGCCAGAAAAAGCTGGAGCAACAGATCAATTTCAACAGGGCATGCACAGAGCAGGTAGCCACCCTGCAAATCCAACTAGACAGAGAGAAAGAGGAGAGCAATAAACTGATCCTGAAAGACCTGGATACCCAGGCAGAGTTTGATCAGGAGCGCCAGAAAGCTGGTGCCTTCCAAAGGCAAAGGGACAACCTGGCGTCACAAATTCAAGCTCTTGGTCAGGAAAGGGACACCTTAGGCCAGGAAGTCTGCCACTTAAAAAGGAAAATGGAAGAAAATCACCTGGCCCTCCAGGGACTGGGTGACCTCCAAAAAGAACACCAGAACTTGTTAGAGCACACCAGGAGGGTGGAGGATGCTCTGGCAAGAAAGGAGCAGGCCAATAGGGACACAGCTCAGGAGGTAACCCTCCTGCAGCAGAGACTGGCCCAGTACTCCAGGACCAATCAGGAGGCACAGAGAGAAAATAAGGCTCTCTGTCAGCACAATGATAGGCTCCAACAACAGGTAGCGATGCAGGAGCGACTGATAAAGTCTAGTAAGGCCTTAACTGAGGAACTGAAAGCGCAGGCTCTTGCATTGCAAAAGGGAGCAGAGGCGGATAGAGACCAGGTTCGCTGGGAAAGGGAAACCCCTGAGCATAACCTCAGGAGCCCTAGTACCAGAGGCCTTTATCTCTCTCAGTCCCTGGACTCTACCACCCCCATGACCCCTGGCGCACATGAGCACCGGGCCACAGGGATGGCAGATTACTATCCAGCCAGAAGCATGGGGCTCATAGGCCAGTACCACCCAGGTATGGAGGGGCGGGCATCTGGGTATGGGCACCCAAGCACAGTGCAATTTAGTGGGGAACCCCAGGAGAGTAGGCCCATTAAGGGCATCCTGAAAACCTCTGCCCAGTTAGGTCAGTGGGGGGGTACCCATCAAATCCTGGCAGCGAGGAGGGATCTGAAGACTCCTCTGAGCGGTACAGGACACAGGAGACCAGGTCCCCACATTCTGCCAGCCACTCCCAGGCTCGCAGAATCCGGGAAAACCTGGAAGATCACACAGGAACCTCTGGGAGCAGTGCCTCTGAGTCAGAGGATGAATGGACCAGGGTTACCCGAACCAAAAAGGCCAATAAGGCAAAAAGGGCCTTGCTTAAGGACCCATTGAAACAGATTAAGGCAATCAGGAGTGTCATCACGCCTTATCATAAGAACGCCAAGTACTCTGTTTGGGAACACTTGGAGCTCTACCAGCAAATGATGGAGACTTTCCATTTGAAGGACAGCCAAAGCTGTATTCAATATGTAAAGTGGACCTTCTCACCAGAATACTCCAGTTTCTTTGCGGGGCTGGAGGACCAAAATCATTTAAGATGGTCCACCTATAAGGCGGCCATCTTGAAACATTTTTCTGTTCACAGAAATCCTCAAGAGGCTCGCAAGGCAGACTACAATTTGCAATGTGGGGAGGATCAGGCCCCACAAGAATTTGTGCAAGAACTGAAACGTGCCTTTGCGCAGACCACCAGAAGGGTGCGCACAGACAGCAGAGAATTTGTCAATACATTTTTCCATGCATTGCCCAAATATATAATGACCCAGCTCGTGAGAGATTTTCATGAGAAAAGATCTTTAGACTGGGTCATTGAACAGGCTACCCGGATCTATGAGGTGCAGAAGCCCATAGAAAATAAAAGCAATACCCAGAAAAACCCCAAAACCAACAGCACCCCTGCTGCTGCCAAGGTGGCAGAGGTAAAGGTCACCCCCGTTTTGGATTTGGAGATGGGGGGGCCTAAAAACCTACCTGCACCTAATAATTCACAGCCCAGAAGGCCCTCGGGCCAGTCACAGACAGGGTTTCGAGGAGGTAGTCCCACAAATGGGGTTCCCCGCTCCCCTGACTATGTAAGTCCCCGCTATAAGGGAAACCGACCAATCCTGGGTTATGTGTGGACTCCTCCAGCCCAAGGGGGGGATCCGGCCAAGCACCTAACCCAGGGAACTTCCCTCCCAACTTCCCACAGGAGGGCAGAAATTGTCCAAATCCTGGGCAGAACTTTTTCCCCAGGTATCCACCCAATTTCCAGCCCCAAAATCATCCATCCTTCTTTCCCCAATTCCCAGACAACCTAATCCGGGAGAGGGGAGGCCAAGGGTGGAGGGGTACCAAAATCTTCCCAACCATGGGTACTACCAGAGAAGGGATAGCTACCGTTCCCGGGATCAGCAAAGGGGAGAAAATAGAGCCCCGTATCAGAATGAGCGGGTTTCCCAGTTAGAGCGCCAGGTCCAAAATATGGCACGGGATCTGGGTCACATACTGAGGGCTCAACAGAACCCTCAGATGAGCGTGCCACCGCTGAATGCCCCAAACTCTGGACCTGGTGCTCCAGAACAATGACGGGGGCAGCACCCCGATAACACACCGGCTCCCAGGGAGGAGGCACAAGGGGAAGGGGGGTGTAAAACCTTGGAGGAAGCTTCCTTCCCAAATTGTAAACAGCCCCTGGAAAACCAGGAACCGGAAACAAAATCTCCTACCCCTGAAAGTCTGCCACCCAAGGAGCAGAGAGGAGGTAGGAGAAACAAAGGACCCAAACAGACCCACTTTGTGGAGGAGGTTCAGGTCTTCCAATTTGAGGGAGAGGGATCCTCAGAAGATCCTGGGAAAAGGATCTTCTCCTTCAGAGATGGGGGAACTCCTCCCAAGGAAAAATGGGTCCCAAGGGATGTCAATTCAGACTGGGGAGATATGGAGACTGAGCTACCGCCGCCCATCATCTCATCCCAGAACCCACAATACCGAAATCCCCTGGTTCAAACCCATCCTGGTGACTGCCTCCAAGAAGGGGGGGGCGGCCCAGAACCGGAACCAGGGGAACCCACAATGGCTCTGATCTCCAGTTGCCAACTTTTTCTTTCAGATTCCCAAGGTTCTCCACAGAATTCTGCCCAAATCTCTTCGCTAGCAATGGCCAAAACCAGAAAGTTAGCCCACCAGTTGTCCAAAAATGTGCATTATCTGTGCCCCCTTGAGGAGAAGGAGGGAAGATACTATGCCCCGGTACAAGTACAGGGGCAGGGCACAATTTTGGCACTGGTGGATACGGGATCCCAAGCTACCCTTCTGTCCAAAAGGGCCTTTGAGGAACTAAATGCCGGAAGGGGGGAGAATTACCGTATTCCTCTCACCTCTCTTCCTGGACAACTGCAGAACTTTGACAGAAAGGAAATTCCCGTTGAGGGGACTGCAGACTTGGACATTAAAATTGGGCGACACAAGTTGAAACACCCGGTCATAGTAGTGACTCCAGAGGGCACCTCTTGTTTACTAGGGAATGACCTCCTGAGAAGGTTGTCACCTCTAATAGATTGTGTAAACAAGGTCCTCTGGACCCAGACTAGCCGACCAATAAAATTAAAACAGAGTGTCAACCATGTTAGTTTAAACGGCATCTGCCACATGGTTTAACAAAAATCTGACCAAGTAGAATTTCACTTCCAGAACAACCAAACTCCCGACGTGACAGTAATAGCAGTAGGACAATAGACTGGTGATGGGGGGTCCTCTCTATTTCTGAAAATCAACCTTCCTTCCAGTTTAAGGTGGTATTCCACACTTGAAGGAAACACCCGGAAATTCGTTACTAATCCACAATCAGAAACTCTCACTCCTATAGTCCAGAAAGATGTGAAATCAGCTCAGAGCCTGGCTGATATTCAGCAAATTGGAGAGCAGTTGTTCATCCCTGTTCAGTTAAATGATGGGAAGGACTCTGTTCTCGCTCGAGTGTGTGTGAACAACGGTAAGAGCTTCATCAGCGAAGCCATGTTCCGCCAACTCCCAAAAGATCCAGCCATTCCCACATTCAAACTGATAGACAAATGGGAAATGGACCTGGAAGCACCCAATTCCAAACATCTTCTGCCAAGCAGGTGTATGCCCAAAATCTCCATTGGCAACAAGAGCATAGTCCATAATTGTTGGGTCGTGCGAGACGTCACTGCCGCCTTTTACTTAGGCAGTGACATTCTCAATCGCTTTGCCATTAGTTTGGACCTAATAAACTTCAAAGCTTGGCCCCGATTAGCGGATAATCCCATGGGCTTTGACGATCCAGAAAAAGCATTTAGGTCAGCTCAATTGCTACCTTATGCAGTTGAAATTCAGATCAAAGAGGAAGTCACCATCCCAGAAAGGACCCGACAATTCTCCCTGGAAGTGAAAGCTAAAAGAGGACACCATTTGAAAAACCCTGATGCTTATATACATCTAAATGCTTCTCTCCAACAGCAAGGGTTGGGGGTAAACCCAACTTCATTAGTCAACATAGAACATGACACCATTCCAATAGAGGTGGATAACAGCGACTTAAAGAGTATTACTCTAGCCGCAGGCACCATTATTGGAATGGCGGTTGATGACCGACATTTTTCCATTGATTTAGGAAATTAACTGTTAGGACCAATCCCCAAGGACTGTTTTGACAGTGACAGTGATGACAATACAACACCAGACAGGATTTTTACCCGGCATGGGGGGAACTTCCTGGTGTACACTTCCTACCCCTATGGTAAGGAAGATGTGACTTGTGACTTCAGGAGGGATGAGGTGATTTTCCAGGTCCATGAGGGTTGCCTTTCCCACCTGAGGCCTCCAGTCCAAATCAGCACTCTGACCAGGGACTTCTCCACCCAGCTGGAGGAGGCCGCTGAGATAGCCAAACCAGAAGTCTTTCCAGGCTTCAGGCAGATGGTGGAAGAGAGAGTCAACCTAGCTGATGCCTGTGTGACTCTGGAACAAAAGCAAAAGTTGAAACAAGTTTTCTTGGATTTCCAAGATCTCTTTGCGGTAGACTCATATGACTGTGGTCGCACTGACATCCACACAACAACAATCCCCACGGACCCTGGCATGACTCCAGTGTTGGTGAAGCAATATTGTTTGCCTCTCGCATACATGGAGTCCCTTACTGAAATAATTAAGAACCTTGAGTCCTGGGGAATAATCTGTCCAGTTCACAGCACCTTCAATAATCCGGTGCTGGGAATATTGAAGCCAAACAGCCAGTGGAGACTCTGCGCCGACCTCAGGGAGCTCAACAAACGGGTCCATACTTCCCGATGGCCTCTGCCCTACATTGACCAAGGGCTGGCCCAGATCCAGGGGTCACAGGTATTCACTGCAATAGACCTGACCAATGGATACTGGACTGTGCCTGTCAGTAGGGAGGACCAATACAAGCTGGCTTTTACCTTTGGGGGCCAGTAGTACACATGGACCCGGACTCCCTTCGGATACCTCAACTCTGGCAATGAATTCAACATTTTCCTACACAAGGCCATGCCCGACCTGGGTACAAGGGGTAACCTGGCTTATGTAGATGATGTCCTCATCAAAAGTTCATCTGTGGAGGAACACATAGCAGAGATCCGTTATGTTCTGACCCAGTTGATGGCCGCCGGAGCAAAACTTTCCTTTCAGAAAGCACAGTGGTGTAGAACCCGTGTTAATTTCTTGGGGCATGAGATTACTCCTCAGGGTCTCTGTCCCCAGGAAAAGAAAGTGGAAGCACTTCAGAAACTGAAAGACCCCACAACTCTGCGGGAACTAAGGAGCCTCCTTGGACTGACTAATTACAGCAGAAAGTTCATTGAGGGCTACGCAGAGATCACCAGACCCCTGATTCATCTCCTGAAGGGGGGGGTCAAGTGGGAATGGGGTCCAGAACAAGCCGAGGTGGTAAGACAACTCAAAAGAAGCCTCTCACAAGCGCCTTGCCTAGCTTACCCTGTCAGAAACAAGGAGTTCTTCCTGGAGACGGGGTTCTCTAATACGTGCTTGATGGCAGTGTTATACCAAAAGCATGACAAGGTCAATAAAGTAATCTCCTACGCGAGCAAAACTTTATCCTCTGTGGAGGAAAAATTCAACGATTGTGAGAAGGCACTCCTGGCAACGGTGTGGGCATTGAAGAATTACTGCCCGTTTATCCATGGGGAACACATCATAGTGGAGACTCCACACCAGCCTCTGCAATATCTCCAGAGTGACAGAATCCGGGCCGGAAATGTGAGTAATTCCCGAATTACTTCCTGGATTCTGTCAATGCAAGGCTTTCCTGTGGAGGTCCGATATGGCCAAAACAAGAAGAGTCCCCTCGCGCAAGGTCTGGCTGACTTGCATGATTGTGCCAGAGAAAACTGTCTCGAGGACGAAAGTCTAAAAATCAAGGACAACATGGAGGCATACCTTAATTCCCCACACAAAGTCTTTGAAGAGGACAAGTGTGAGGGAATGCCCACTGTCTATGTGGATGGATGCTCTTACCATGTTGACAACAACGGGGAGAAAGAACTGGTGGCCGGCGTAGGGAATGCATGGGTGAATGAGTCCCCAGAACCCTCCGCTGGATACAAAATTCGTCCCCGAAGTAGTCAGGTGGCAGAATTGATGCCTGTGCATCAGGCCATCCTCACTGCTGTCCAGCATCAACTCCACGAACTGGTCATAATCACAGATTCGGATTATGTACGGAACGGGTTCGTGGAGCACCTGGTTAATTGGAAAACCAGAGGCATGTTATGTGCTAACAACAAACCCTTGAAACATGGGAAGTTGATCCAAAACATTGGTGATCTGGTCACCTCGAAGGGGATGACCATCTATTGGAAGAAGATCAAGGGTCATTCCAAAATAGAGGGACCAGACAAAACTGGAAATGACTTAGCTGATCAGCTGGCCAAAACCGGGGCCATCCAAGGGGATCTAATTGAGATTGAGTCCCTGTTGGGGGAAATCCAGGTCACTGCTATCACTAGGTCCCAGACAAATGCTCACAATGACCTTTCAATTGCACAATGGAGCAAGGAGACCCCTGATGCTGATTTGATTACAGCTCAGAAGGGGGATCCAATTATTGGTAAGTTTTACCAACACCTTGAGGACCCTGAGAACTTTCCCCTGACGGATACCAATTACATTGGGAAAGAGAACCTAAGAGTGTTGATGAAATGTCCAAAAATGTTCTGAATCCAAGACGGTTTGCTGGTAAGGAAATCCAAAGCTGGCCACGATCAGTGGGTGGTTCCTACCTCATTCCGAAGCCTGATGTTAAGTCTCGCCCATGATGCGGCCACCGCCGGTCATAGGGGGTTTCACACAACACTAGAAATCTTAAGAGAGGTGGCATACTGGCCACACATGGACCAGGACCTCAACCAATATTTGAAGGGTTGTCTTGTGTGTGCACAATTTCAGCCAACATCCCTCACACAGCGGGCACCTCTCCAAAAGAGGGGAATGACACTCCCATGGTCAGATTTACAAATCGACTTTGTAGGCCCCGTGATTCACTCCATGGGGGGAATAAGTACATGTTGACTGTGACATGCTTGTTTACCAAGTGCTTGGAATGTCTCCCAGCCGCAAACTGCAAGGCAGAAACGGCAGCCGCCTTGATGATTAACCACATCTTTTCCCCTTTTGGTCTACCTCATAGGATTGAGTCAGACAGAGGTAGCCACTTCACCAGTGAAGTAATGACAAAGATGTGGGAGATACTGGGGGTCAAGAGAAAGCTACACATTGCTTACAGGCCAGCTTCTGGAGCAGTAGAACGCTACAACCGGACAATTGTGAGCATCTTAAAAAGGTTTGTGGCAGATTCTGGGCCAAGTTGGGATATCCGATTACCTCTGGTCCTAATGGCCATCAGATCTACCCTTTCATCTGCAACCAAAATGTCACCATTTGAGTTGATGACTGGACGCAAGATGGAGCTTCCGCAGCATTTGCTCTACAGGACCCAAGAGCAGACACTAATAAATGCCTCCACAACTCATGAGTATGTGGAGAATTTAAGGAAACACCTTCAACATGCTTTTGCCTATGCTCAGCGGAATCTAGAAAGATCAGCTGATAGCATGAAGACCCACTATGACCTGAAAACTTCCAGGAAGGAATATCAGGTGGGGGACTGGGTCTATTTATACAACTTCCAAAGAAACCAGGCGAAACAGCAAAAATTTTTGCCTACATGGAAGGGACCCTACGAGATTATAGACAAGATCTCCCCTGTGGCCTACAAGATCCACATCCCCAAAGGCGGTTTGGCAGAGGGGGAAGACAAGTGGGTCCACATTAACCAGTTGAAGTGTTGCCATCCCAGGCACACTCTGCGACAACTGGAGGAATCCTCTGGAATCCCAGGGGGTACTGTCTCAGATTAATTCAGTTCTAACTTAAAATATCCTAGATATCGCCTGTCAAATTCTGAGTTTCTCAATGTGGGTGTTTTTGTTTTTGAATGCAAAAAGAAATGTGCATGTTCATATGTTTTGATTATAAATTTATATGCCACCCCACTATATCAATGGTGGGGGAAAAATGTCTATGAATAGGCACTGCCGCTCTTCTTTTGTCGTCCTAGGAGAAAGAAAACCTTGAGACTGGCCAGGGAGGACGATCCGGAGACCGGGAGAAAAGACCCAAGGGGCCAAGGGTACCGCCCAATATTCCCATCAGGACAGGCGAGGAGAACCGATCGATCAGTACAGGATGGAGGAAAAGATGCTGAACTGTGCCATTTGCAGAATTGGAAGAAGATTATGCGGACATACCAGTGCATGGGTCATCACCTTCTGTGCACCCGACTCCCATCGACTCAAATTCAAAGTGCAGTCGCGTGGGGGGGCTTTGTTGGGTGTCCTGACCCACGTTTGAGCTATCATGCTGCAACATTTGGTGCTGTGGGCTTAGAAAATCCAAGATGGCCAAAAAGCCCACATGTGCGCCAGAATCCAGGAGAACCACGCAGTTTGTGCACACTAAAATGGTTTCCTAACTTGCCACCCACCAGTGCGAGCAGGATGGGCTGGGGTGCCATGAGTGAAATGTGTGCCAAAGGAAAAACCGCACATTAAAATCACCTTTTGTTTCCCTGAATGCCAGCTCAAAATGCCTATTTTCAAGCTATCATGCAGCTATCATGCTGCAATTTTTGGTGCTGTGGGCTTAGAAAATCCAAGATGGCCAAAAAGCCCACATGTGCGCCAGAATCCAGGAGAGGGGCAGGGTCTCTGAGCTTGGCAGAAACT
Source organism: Ambystoma mexicanum (assembly GCF_040938575.1). Lineage (NCBI taxonomy): Eukaryota > Metazoa > Chordata > Amphibia > Caudata > Ambystomatidae > Ambystoma > Ambystoma mexicanum. The sequence continues at coordinate 177,788,757 of NC_090924.1, forward strand.
GGATAAACTGGTTTCTACACCATGTGACCTGAAAAGACACACACCTGTTGGCCAGAATATGATTTTAAGAAATATGTATAACTCACAGTGCGGACTATCAAAATTATTTAAATGATACCATCATTCTTGTGATTCTTCTGTGCACGTTTTAAGACGTGTTGGGAATTTGTGTGATGTTCTGGGGCAAAACCCCGCTATTTATGGATACTACAGACTCTGTGTTTAAGCTAGAGACATGGGAATTTACTGGAGTATGTATGGACAGGCCGTGTATATGTGTATAATTTTTAATGAAGAACCAAGGTTGCATAACCCACTAAAATCGAAAATGTTGCCGTTTCTGAATGCAAGCCCTCAGGAAGAGCAGATTTGGGACAGAGACTACCTGTGATAGGTAATATGTACATGCAATGACAAACCACTATGTATTTGAGAAATGTGTATTTTGATCAAATATAGATTTGTGGGCAAACTGACCAGGGGAGGATCCTCTGACCCTTAAAACCTACAGCATCACTCTGACTCACAGTTCCTTCCCCAATCATGGGAGAGGGGAGAATTGGGCCAATGACAAGTTGAAAGAGGGGCTGGCTAGTGATGCTGCACACACACCCACTTTCAAAAGACATTAAAAGAGCCACTGGAAGCTAGAGAGGACATTCAATTCCATTTGCTGCGGAGCATGCTGATCGACGATTTCACATCCAGAGATCCAGACTTCAAATCCATCAATCTCCAGAACCTGTAGCAGTACCTAGAAAGCAGAGCAGTATCCAGAATCCAGAGAGGCTAGACCAGCAGAGCAGAGCTGACCAAGACCGCTGTTCACACAACCAGAGAGCTGACCCAGATCACTGTGAAGTGCCGAGACCAGAACCGGAGTCCAGTCCAAAACCCGACCAGATCCGTGGCGAGGCCTATTTCTAAATATATTGTGAGTACCTAGCAGAACTGTGCAGAACCAATCACTTAGTTAAAATAATCTAATCCAAACTATTTTAATCTAAGTAGAACTGCCTCCTAAATGTCACTTGTCAATTCTAGCTGCAAAGCTGTCACCTGTCATTTTCTAGCTGCAAGCTGTAACCTGTCGCTTTGAACTTTTAAAATTTCAAATCCAAAAAACAACCTTCACAAAATCGTTCATAACTCCGTAACCGTTTGGGCTAGGAACTTGGTTTGACTTTCCTCTGAAAGCTTAGAATCTCAGCGTTTCAACGGGCCTAGAACTCCTTATACTTTCTCCGTAATCACGATTCTCGCACCCGCAAATTTTGCCGCGATTTGCGATTTGGCCCGATTTCTTTACTTGTAAAAAGATAGCTGCTTTTGCCTGAACTACTAAATTTCGTTTGCCTCTTAAGAACCATCCCTGAATCTTTGCTAGAGTGAGCCTGGACTAATATTAACTAGATACCACTCACCCTGAACCTCCTGAAGGGAATTAAAAGCATTTTCAGCATATTTCACACTGCATTGTCACCATATTCAAAGCACTTGGGTCTGTGTTTCAAAACTCCTATCTGTTGTATAAGCTGCTGGGGGGGAATTGAATTGAACTCTATTTGATTGCATTCCTAAGAACTGAGTCCCATTCTATTCATCTCCTTACATTGCATTAAGGGGGGGGGTGAATTGTCCAAGAAAGTGATTACATTGTCTGTTGCTGAAATCCTATCAAGTTATTTTCTGTACTGCATTTCATTCCACATTGCATCCATTTGAAACCATAAAAGTATTGTTGCTATCGTATCCATCCTATAACCACTCATCATTGATTATAAAGAAGTGCGCTAGTGCCGGACTATCCATTATTGATTACTGCTCAGATTAAGTGTGATATTAAATTATTAATTTATTATAAAGTGTGATATATATATATATATATATTGTTTAAATTATCAAATAAACTGTTTAAACTTGCAAAACAGAACTTCTTCTTGGCTCAGTGGGGTCAGGGGGATTCCAAGAGAGGGGTGTTATATAGGGGTAGTCATCCAGAACTCATGAACTGGACGTAAAGATATATCAATAAGGGTTTCCATTCAGTATCCCAGACTAGGCATTGACTTAGCTATAGTGTTGAATTGAATCCTCTTACATATGGAGATATTACCAATCAAATGCGCATTGAATACCAGGGATCAAGGGACAGTTTCTCTGGCCCCTTGTGCTTATAAATTACTTAGGGACTGGTTGTGGCTCCCTGGTGCACTTGTAAACAACTGTAGGCCTAGATCGTCAACAACAAATCTTTGATCTTGTCAAATTGGATGTTTTGTCATGGAACACTCGTGGCCACATCAGCTTTAAAAGCAGGGATACAGAGACATTTTGTATTGGTAAACTACATTTATTTCTTCTCCAAGAGATCTGGCTTAATGGACATTCTTTTAGTAAATGGTTGCTCTGCAATCCTAAAAAATTGTTAAGAGCCCAAAGGGTCGACCATCTGGGGTCTTTTTCATTGATTTTGGCAATGTACAATGCCTGGATCATCAGGAGTGGCTTACACAAAGTGATGCAGTTTTTGCCACGCGTGTGCTGTGGAATGGTGCCCCAATTGAGTTTGTGAATGTTCATTAGAATCTAGCCAGGTAGGGTTGGGATGCACCATGAACGGCTTCATTGTAATTTTACTCCAGCAAAGAGCTCTCTCAAATCCAAGTGGCCCATTATATGTAGCCTTTTTCAATCTTACTTTAGCCTTCGATTATGTGGCTTGAACTCTGCTGTGGAACAAATTACACAAGTTGCACATGCCATCTCAAGGGATTACTCAACATTTGAATTGCCCTACATACTGATAAAACTGTCCATGTGAGACTTTACCTGGTGCAACCAAAGGGTTTGATCTATCGGCTGCAACGACTTCAAAATCTGGCTGCCCATATTGCTACTGGCTCGCCATATGGAGCCCATATATTACCAGTTCTCCGAACACTGCACTGGCTCCCGGTGACGCAGCAAGTTAATTTTAAAGCTCTGTGTATCATTTACCACGCTCTTCATGGCCAAGGTGCTGAATATCTCCAAGCCAAATGTGTGCCCTACGTTCCTCACCATACATTGATCTCTGCCTCTGCTGATTTGTTAATGGTCCCTACATTCATAAGCGCCGGGATTGGAAGACGTGCTTTCTTTGTTGCAGCAGCACAGCTGTGGAATGAACTTCCAGTGGCTATAAAAAAAAATCCCTAACTACTTGGCCTGTAGAAAGGCTGTTAAAATTCTCTTATTTTAGGCTTTTTGGCTTTGCTTTCTGGCCGTGATTTTCTCATCTCAGCGCCTTGATACCTTCTGGGTGACCACGCACTTTATAAATATGCTCAACATAACATAACATAACTTAACATATCTGGCAATATCACAAGGGTAATTTACACATCATTAGGATTAAGGCTGCGATGTGTCTTAGCACCGTGTCTCTTCAATGTATACCTACCCAACATGTTTAACTCGATAGAGAGTATTTGATCCTTTCATCTGAGAACTGGCAATATAACTATAAGAGCATTAGCCTTTGCAGCCGATATCATGATTTTTGATTCAACTCCAATTGTCCTACAGTGCGCTTTGGCTGTGTTAGAATTGTTTATTAATGATAATGGTTTAAAGACTAATTCCACCAAATAGCCTGTAATGATTTTTAAGAAGGATATGAAGCCCTATAAATACAAATGGTATTTAAATAATATCATTATGGATGAATCTGATTATACTGTCTACTTGGACTTTCCGCTCTATTTCGAAAAGGAAAATGGATAGATTGCATGGCAAGCTTGTTCATCTGGCTGCCTAGATGCGTAAGATCTATGTCAAATTCTGTGCATCCACGTTAGTTTCCAGATTAGATACTACAAAGGTCAAATCTTTGCAACTTTGTTGTACAGCCTACAGATCCGAAATCGTCCAGCTGAGTCCTCTTGAGACAATCTGGAGGGATGTTTATGGAAGAGATCCCTAAGCCTTCCCTCTAGTCTACCAATCACTCTTATCAGAAAAGAACTTTGCTTCCAATCATTGGATTCAATTGTTCTATACAAAAAAAATATGAGTTTTAATAAACATGTAAATCTACCTTAAAAAAGCTCTATACGAAGATTTGAAAATTGTCTGCTTATGTGGTACAGCTTGCATCTGTACACGGAGTGTAAGACAGTATTGGAAAATGCAGGCGACAACTGTGATGAGCTACTTTGTAATCCCAACAGAGTGAATTACAAAGTAAAATCATGGGTTGCTGCTATCAGAATGATAAGATCCAGAAATATAAAGTATGCAATCATTTCAAAACCGACAACTCACCGAATAAACACCCTGCCTACTTACCTAAATGTGTTCCCTGATCATAGCATAAGAATGGCTTAACTTAGTTTTCGGTTAAACATGTTATGCACACTGGTTGTTATGGCGCCTTGTACTATGATATGATAGGTTATTTATAACGTGCTTAATACCCAGAGGTTTCTAAGCGTGGAACCGGGGATAGAACTCTGCGTCGTCTTGCTTCCAAGGCGAGCACGTTGCCCCTGAGCTATCCTCCCGAGACTACAGGGATTATGCCCTGTGAAAGTTTGTCGTTTCTGCAAGGATATGATATGATATGATATGGCATTGATAATGCGCCCATACACAAGTGTTTAAAGGCGCGACGAGGCAAGGGAGGGGAAAAACAGTGGAAGAGAGACAACCATCCTACTAGACCAGGTGTCATTCAGATCGTGAAAGTGCGAGGGTAGGGAGAAAGGGAAGAGTGCAAGGGGAAGGGAAAGTGCAGTGCAATACATGGGAAAGAAGAATACATACGATTAATAAAAAAGCCTGATGGTGGCAAGTGCAAGGTAAGAGCAGACATAAGTGCTGGTAAGGGGACTGAACAGATTTCAGAACCAGTTCCCAAGTGCATGGGGTTGCCAGGGAGGCAGGGCAGGTGAGCAAAAGGCGGGACCTGGCCCCAGGATCAGAAAGGGTGGCCAAGTAACCGGTGCAGAATCGGCAGGGAATTTCAGCAGGGGAGAGAGGCAGAGAAAGCAGAAGAAAAGAGGAAGGTTTTGAGGTGTTTCCGGAACCAGAGATGGTTCTCCTCGAGTTTCAGGGAGGCAGGAAGGCTGTTCCAGAGGGAGGCCCCAGCCGAGGAGAGAGATCGCCCAGCAACTCGTTGCTTGGAGAAGGGGCTAACCCGGAGGGAGTTGGAGGCAGAAGAGCAAAGTGCCCGGGAAGGAAGGCATTTAGGAAGAGAGAGTTGAAGGTAGTGTGGTCCCAGGCCCCAGAAGACCTTGTGGATAATGCAGAGGGTTTTGAACTTAATCCTTGCAGCCACTGGGAGCCAGTGCAGAGATTTCAGTCCTGGAGAGATACGATCCCTGGGCTTGAGGCCAAGGACAAGTCTAGCAGTCCTGTTTTGGATAAGTTGCAGAGGGCGGAGAGTAGAGGCAGGCAGATTTAGATACAGGCAGTTGCAATAGTCCAGCTTAGAGAGAACCAGGGCTCTGGAGATGGTGAGCTTCTGGGGGAAGGAGAGGAGAGGAAGAATACCTCTGAGGAGGTGCAGCTGGTAGTGTGACTTCTTAGAGACATCGGAGATGTGAGGAGAGAAGGAGAGTGTGGAGTCGAAGATGACCCCGAGGTTTTTAGCCTTGCAGGTGTGAGCAGGAAGAGGGCCAAGAGAGGCCGGCCAGAGAGCTGAAGGGAAGGATACAAAAGAAACATGGAAGCACCTCATTCTTGAGTGCTCTGAGCAGGGCCGGTCAGCAGGGCCGGTCTTTGCGTCAGGCGGTCTCTAGGGGGCGCTGCACCAGCAGTCCACAGTGCCAGTGCTAGAATACACGTGTAACACGTTTGTTTCCTAACATTATAAAAAATGAATGTGCCTGTTCATTTTTATAATGTTAGGAAACGAACGTGTTACACATGTATTCTACCACTGGAAGTGCTGCAGGCTGTGGCCTCGGCAGTTTCTAGTCCATTTGGTGCCCAGGGCAAAACACTAGGAATGCGCCCCCCCGCTCCCTATCCCATGCGCCACTCCCACCGCACCCCGTGCTCCACTCCCGCCGCACACCGCGCACCACTCCCACTGCACCCTGCACGCCATTCCCAAACTACACAGTTAAGGAACTCCTACCCAAAGTCAAACAGCCCGTCACATAAGGAATTAATTGCCATTTGCAACGGTGGGCCACTTTTTCACTGGTGCCCAAGACAATTTTATGCCCCAGTCTCACTAAGGCTGCAGATAATGAGGACTGTGCACACCAACCAAGAGACCATAAATATGGCACAGGATGCAGTATATACAACCAACAAAGAACACAAGATGCTGAAGGGGGTTTGGAAGCAACCTAAGCCAAAAGGGCAATGACAGGGAGACACCTGAACCCAATAAACAATCACTTTAACATTCTTTGAATGGGAATTAAGTGTATGCTTTGATACAGTAAAGACTTGACTGTTGTAAGGATGCATGGACCACAATTATTTATTTATTCATGCAATGTTTGTCGGTACCTGCATATTTATTTATTTATGCAATGTGTGTCGGACAGGTATCTGAAAAAGATTGCATAAATAAATAAATTATCCGTCTCCATGTACCCGACAAACATTGCATAAATAAATAAACTGGTTCGTAGCTTAAAGAATATTTACTCAGCAACACTGGTCAAAAGTATTATCCGCATAGTGAAGTAACTCATCACCAGTGCCATGGAAGTGGTTTAAAGTGTAATTGATATATAGTTTGGAAAAGAAGCGGCATGAAAGAAATAGCGCTGCTTTAAACTATTATTTTGGCCATTTTCTGGGCTTGCAGGGACGCACCATGTGCCCAAACGGGTCTCTGTTTGTACCGTGTCGGGGCCCACGGTGTGTCCCTGCAAGGCACGCCCACTCCCCACAGCCCACTGCACCTTCCCTCCCATCTCATTTCCAGCACGAAACCATTTAGTGACTAATGGGCCACCATTAGCTTCAGGGGAACCTAAAGTGTTTTTATTGGTGTGCTTATGCCCCCCACCCCAAGTGGTGCGAAAGTGATCAGGGGGAGCCTCTGACTTCTGTAATGTCACGTAGTAATTTTGTACTACGTGACATTACAGTTGGAAGGGGCAGCGCCAGCACTGACCTGCAGAACCTTCCCCACGTCAATGCACTGCCCAGAAACTGGGGAATTCCATCCCCTCCAGAGGCTCCAGGGACCGGGGCAATTGTGCACCCCGGGGCTATTGCGTCCCGGGCAGTTGCTCGCCTCACCCGGGCCAAAAAACGGGCCTCGCCTCGGCCCTCAGGCAGGGCAGGGCAATTGGCAAATAAATTAGCAACATTTGTTGCTTTATTACCTTCCCCTGACCCCGGGTGGCGCCGACCTTACTGGCGCCAGCAAGGCCCATGGGCGCACGTGCTGTGTGCCCTCCTCCAGGCTATGGGCGCGCACTGACACTGAAGTGTGGATCGATTGGGGCTGGCTGGTGTTGTCGGCCCCGGCCATTACAGAAAAGAGGAGCGAGTGGGTCACTAAATCCTGAAGTTGTTCCCATCACAAGCACACACTGCCAAGCAGCAGCAGAATCAGCAAATACAAACAGTTGCTGCATCCTGCCCAAGCTGATTGGCCTTGTTTCAGGAAACCCGGCAGTATCTTCAGCCTGCCGAGGCAAGCACACTTCTCTCCTCCTGCTCCCGTCCTCGCAGGTGAGGCCTATTGCTGCATAGACGTTTTATTTATTTTAAAATGGTATTGCGGAGATGACTGGGCCATCCAAGAACAGCCTCTGGAGGCCACAAAGCTAGACACTTTTGTCAAGGCTCAGGTAGTCATGAAAAAGAAAGTGAGCACTGGTGGTGGACTCTCCTCAGGAGATCAAAAGGCCGGTTCTCGGAAGACCTGGGAAGAGTGTCACCGTCAGCAGATCTTAGACAGTTGCATGTTCCAGCAGGGTTGGATTGGTCGGTCCATTGGCCGGGCCAAAATCACTTCGAGGGCGAGGCCTTGGGGGCCGGTACCACGCTTGGGCTGGTTTGGGGTTTATTACGCCCCCTCTAGTTCCCGCTCCCAAGCATATTGTGCGTCGTTCCCTCTTTCCTGGGCATGCACTGCTGACTTTATTTTAGTGCAAGAGTTTCATACATTTCACTGTTCGCTCAGACTTGTCTTACACTCTTCTTTGTCGTTGTGCTTCTTTTGTTTGGGATAGCAATCACACTAGTCTAACGAGATAAACAAACACCTACACGAACACGCCTTGTGAATGATGGTGTGAAGGATGGATGCAGGTGCTGGACCAAAAGCTGAGCCAAGTCTGCACAGCAGCTGGCTTGGGAAAGCGACTCAGCAACTACAGTAGAAACCGTCTCCGTGGACAGTTGGCCCATCTTCCGTATAATGCAAATACCCAGACTTGCAGGATGCATGCTTCACTTTCTTTGTTCCATTGGGGGGAAACATGCTGTAGCATCAATTTGTGGCCTTTAAAATACCCTGCACGGTGTAGCTTCCAATCTCCTTTAACACAAATGCTGGGAAATGGACATGACTAGCTAACGCCACATTAATCAAAGCCAGGTCTCTAAAGAATGGTTCAAGTGTTGGGGAATCACCTGCTCACACTTTCTGTTGTGTGACCAACCAGTGCGCAAAAGATGTTTCAGAGCGTGGGGCTCTTGATGCCACCCATTTCTGCATTTCATACACCAGCAGCTAAACACACCCTGCATAGTCCATTTCTCTCCCAATCTCGGGACAATGTTCTTTACCATAATGGAGAATGTGAAAAAGCGCAGGGCTGCAAGGCTAGGGGGTGAGGGTGGAGGGTAAAGCACACTAGGCTTGGGGTAGCCTGGAGATGCTTTCCCTGACACCAGAAGTACTCCAATTCCCTTGAAAAGAAGTTTGTCTATACACTGCACAATGTGCAAGGGTCGCTGTTATTTAAGTAGCACGTGACTAGTAATTTGCAAAAAGTAAACTTAACGAGTCCCAAGAAAAGGTCATCTTCCACCCTTTAAGAATTTGATTGTTTTTGTTTTTATGTTGGGATGGTAGACATCGTTTTTCTTTGCGATCTTACAGTTTCATGGTGCTGTCGGGAGCCAAAATGAGTGATCACGAAGGAAATATTTAAGAACTTTGAGAGTTCACAAGCACGAGCGAAACATAACCCAATACTCAAACTGCCATTTCTCTGCCGCGGTAATGCACTGCAGTGTGTTTCAATGTAAAGTCCACATTGTAATGTCATAATTTTAGTACGCCACCTCTCCAACATTAACATTGGGAGCTATGTTGAATTGTACATGCATGTTAACTCTCTGCATATGTTTAAAGTAGACTTTACCACTCACATGGAGTAGTGATATTGTTTGTGTGTCCCTCCTAAATATATTTAACTTCCCGCAAAATATTTGATGCAATACTTATTGCATAAATGCATGTATTTTAATGCTGAGATAGACGGGCTTGTACAGCTATCGGTGGGTATGTTGCTAGTGCTTGTTCTTGGAGGTTTCAGTAACACTGTTCAAGACCAGTTCATCACCTTTTAAGAGTGGCTAAATGTTTGAGGTCATACGAATGACATTAGTGTAGATCTGAAATTGTCGATTCTCTGACCTGAGTCACAGCAGCAAACTTGTCATTGCTAATAAAAATTAAGAGCAAAAGCAGCGTCTCTTGCAATTCTTTCTTTCAGTCGGGTGATGTTGTGGTTTCCGGTGATGTGTTGACTTCCAGACATGTTAACTTCCGCTGCCTGGTAGATTGGTCCTTTAGTTGTGACCACAGTGTAGGTGCTGGATGTCTTGCACATGATGCATTCTTGAAGGGGTAGCCATTGCGCTTCTTGTGAATGGGGTGTTGGGCTACTCTGAACCGGTCTGAAAGTTGGGGCAAGGATGAACGACTTAACCTTGTGAAGGGGTGCAATTTGGTACCATGCTGCTTGTGTCTTCTTTGTGATATATGTTTGGAATGAGAGTTCGCAATCAATGGTAACGCCAGGATACGTAGCACTGAGTGAGAATGGAAGCGTGAATCTATCAAGTGACATGTCACCAAGCCAATTCTGGACATGAACACGCTCCTAGGGTTTTCTTGAAATAATGAATGTCGTTGCTGTGGATTTGAGCTTTAGGTAGATGCTTGACATTCCTGCTTGAATGAGGGACAGAAAGTGTTTGAGTTGATCAATGCTGTTACTGCATTTGACCTTGAGTTAAAGCTACACCACACCTGTGTATTGATGTATCGTGATGTAGGTGTTCCTCCAGAAGGTCCAGTTAGAGGTTGATGATTAGACAGGACATGGTCAATCCTTTTGGAACTCTGCACATTGCTGGCGGGTGCCTGATCTGTTGGAGCACATCTGGATATGTTTTTCTCTGTTGATGCGACAGGTGAACCGCAGTTTGTTCCCTTGAGTCCATGCGCATAGCGAGGATGCTGAGAGAGGTCCAGTAGGAAGACTAAGTGGGGAAACCCTTTCACCAGAAAATGTAGACTGCTATTCATAGCTTGAAGGGTGGTGGTCTCTGTGCTGCATCATGGGCGGAAACCAGAGTGGTATTCCCGCATGCGATTGGTCTGAGTGAGTCTTTCTTGTAACCGCACGGTGACAGTGTTATCAATCAACAAGGGTATATGTGTGACGGGGCAATAGTTGCCCAGGTCATCCAAGACACATATTGTTTTTCTTTCAGCAATGGGGAATATCTGACCTGTTTTCCTGTTGTTGCCTGGTGTTAGGGCTACGCTTATGATATCGGGAAGTGGTGTTAGTATTTCATCTATGATGACCTGGCCAATGCTAGTGGGGAAGCTTCTGTATTTGTAGGTTGTAGATGGTGGACAGGTTGCGTAGAACTAGTAGTTGGGGATCACCTTTATCCATGATGATTCAGGCATCGTCACTTGTATGGACGGTGAGAATCTCACTGCTGCATCTTCAATCTTGATGGACAGATCTGTTGGAGGTTTTGTTTGGTGACATTTTCCACACGACTAAAGGTTAACTGTTTCGATGATGTGTGCACTCCAAAGCTGTACATTGACAGTATTGACAGCCTGATTCCATACTCCTCAGCATCGTATTGACAGCAGCATACCATACGCTTCAGCAATGCATAGCATCCCGAGAGCTAAACTGCATCCCCAAGGAATGGCATGCACACCAAGCACAATGGACCATCCTTATAACAGCATGAAGAGTCTGGCATGTATACTACAGTGCATCCTCAAATCATATCACTATATCTCCAGAGCAGTAACAGTACCCCAGCACCATATCATTGCTTTGCATTATAGCTTAGCTACAGAACATAATGGTATCTTTGGTAATGCACTGTACCCATAGCACTGCACTCCTCTGAACGACTCTTTATAGACGACACTACACTATACCACCTGGTACTCCACCCTAATGAATACCCAATACTCTATCCTTATATCATCTACTTTCATCATTGAGCTTGGCACTGAATCTTATAATGCTGCACCTTTTTCGGCAATGGTGTTCGGTATTGCATCCCTGATCGCTGTGCATTGCCCCCTGAACTTTGAAGCCCAATACATCTGGCATTCCCCTTCCAATCCACGTTCCCAGCCCAGCCCAACACCCTTTCCAATGAACCATGTGCCTGGACGCCGTGTTATCCCTGTGCCTGCTGTACGGCACCTGTGAACCACTTGTGTTTAAGTGGACAGCTGTAAAGCTCTTCACTCTTAGGTGAATACTTTTGTTTGTAGTCAATAGTTATTAGTTGACGCCGACAAATAGCAATATACGTGCCTTGCAGTGCACACTCAATACTATAGATGGCCTTAGAGCAGACTCGAGTGATCTGCCGTGAGAATGCGGTGCAGCTGTATGTGTTGGTGATTGGGCGCCAGCCTTTTCGGCTGGCTCTGTTGCTTGCTGAGCTCTGCCAATGCTAACACGCGGTCCCGCACGCACTGCGGGCATTAACGTTCCGAGGGCAGTTTACTCTCGGCCTCACAGCAGGACATCTGCTGTTGTTTTAGATGGTTTTTCGGGCTGGCTTCATCTGGGGGCGTGTGCCAAGAGTTCCCGTGGAAGGATCCGGGAATGGTGCTCTCGAGCCGCAGAATATCGGGAGGGCAGCCAAGCTGAGGGGGTCTAGAGGCTGATTCTATCCAGGGCCTGTAAAATGACTTTCAGTGGGCTTTCCAGTCCCAGAGGAGGACATGGGCAATTATGATAATCTTTCATTGCCTTTCCATTTCATTGGCTAATGGCCCAACCACTAAAGTAAACCCCGGGTCTCCATGGGCAGCCCATGGGCCGCCTTGTTTATGGGACTGGGTTTCAGAAACAACACTGTCCCTTTTGTGAAGCGTCCATGGCAAGAGATCAAGACACAGTGAAAAGTAAACAGTGACATGGTAGCGTTTCAGCATGGAGCTTATTGGGCACCAATACAAGGGCCGAGCGCGTAGATTCATGGTTCCGAAGAGGGTGGCACCCCACTGCATGTGCCCCTCAATGTGGCTGCTTGTGTGCCTGGCTCATGTCAAATTAAGTGCCAACCTCTGACTGGGAAACCCGATGGGTAATGATTTTACAATGCAGGGCTACACGTTTGTGTGCACGCACTTTGATTTGGAACAGCATGGCACTGTCAATGGGATGTTGGTGGGAGCATTGAAAGATGGTTGGGAAAAAGCACAGAAAACCATGAACAAACCAACATTTAAGAAGTTGTTTAAGGCCATTTTTCAGCCTACTGAGACTAGTCATCAACGCCAACACAGAAGTAGCATGCATTGGCAAGGTGAATAGTTCCAGTAGTCGTAAACCTTAGTCTCGTCAGATGTTAAAGACTACATCTCCCATCAAGCTTTGGCAGCATAGCTAAGGTGGGGAACCAAGGGAGTTGTAGTCCAAAACATCTGGAGGACCAAAGGTTTCAGACTCCTTTTCACAGCCATTGTATAGGAGACCTTGAGCCTCATCATGAGGCACTGGCGCCTTACCGGCAACCTCGTATTACCATTAGCCCCGTCTGACATCCCAGTGTTACGCGGATATCACAGGTGGAAGTGATACGGTAAGTTCCCATTCCCATAGAGTCCCATTGGACTCCATAGGGATGGGAATACTGAAGCACCGCCACCACATGTCAGGCCTGCCATTTGTTCAGTGCCCTTACCGGCAGACTCGAAGCGAGCTGGTCCATTACCGGCACCTTTATTTCTGGACCGGCTCACTTATAATGAAGCCCCTTAAATAAGAGCAGTTGGGCCAGCATTTCTAACTCTGGGATAAATGAGATTAAGGTTCACCCTTAGTTACACATCGTGCTACCACATCTTCAGCACCTGCCATTGAGTTCCCAATCTGGGTATAGCAGGCTGATCCGCTACTCTGCGTGCTCTTGACCAGTGTTCCTTCTCCTACAGTAAATGACATGCACATGTTTGGACTCTAATCTTGAAAATAGTTTTCCTATTTAAAAGTCCTTGGATTCTTTACAAACAGAAGGCACCCCCCCCCCCCAGCCCCCTCCCACTGCCCTATATTGCTTAATGAATACTAGATTTCTAGTCCTCAAACTGCTGGAGTGACTTGAGCGCAAGTCTTCTTTTGCTGGAGCCTGGTGTCTACAGTCTGGCTGACAAAAGCACCCACCAGGCACCCACCAGGCAGAAGTGAGAAGAGCGTCCCTCTTCTTCCCGCGTTTCATCACAAACTATACTGTTTGTAGTAACTCAGGCAGCCAGGGCAGACCGTTGTCAACACTATTGGCACATGCTCATTTTGCTCTAATAACACCTCAACAAACTCAAACCCAGGCAGCTAATCTCATCTGTTACCATCGTCAGAAGTAGCAGCTGCCATCAGCACCGGTGTTAGAATAACCTCTGTTTCCCATAAAACTCAGATCCCCCGCACGCTGTATGCAGTACAGGAGCCCTCATAAAGATGGCTGATGTCACGTCTGTGAAAAATCATTGTACATGTCATGGTTACTGTTAGGAGGAGACCCTTGTTATAAGGTGCAAGGGGAACAGTGCATTAGAGGTGAAGCAGGTGAGTTTTAAGGAATGACTGTATGCCAGAGGTATGGGGGAATGTGCTAAAAGGCCTCTTGCCAATATCTCAGGAGAAGAGCAGTGCCCATGCATGGCCACACAAAGCATGACATCAGACCTTCCTCCATTACACGTTTGACACCCCATTTGACAGTGTCCACATGATTAAGCTTGCCACATTGCTAACTAATGACACTTCGAGGCCAACCCGAATTGCACAATCATCAAAATATGTATCCCACTAAGCCCTATTTCCATCCCTGGTTGCTTATTGATAGCCTGCTACCAGACTGACGGCTACCCCTATGCCCCATTGTTAGATCCACTGTCCCTTTTATTGATCACGTGCACTCTGCTTCCTGCACTTGGTAACGGAAGGGATAGCCCCTACTGTGGAAGGCTGGGAGGGCTGTTGTACAAATAGAGAACAAAATGGGTACTCTAACCACAGATATCTTTCTGGACACTATCTTTTGGTGTCTTAATATTTCTTATTCAAGTTATTTTCAAAATCAGGCTTCAAATAGTGAACCTAGTATCTTCAAGAATACACAATTGTATCCCCTAATTTGTCGAAATAAGGCACAAATCCCCAATTTCTATATAAATAGTTATTTAATTCAATTTATTATAGTCTGTATTGTTAACTCATGTACATGCTTCCCGCACAGCATACTTCCACCTATGACTTATAAAGCACTTCCTTGCTTCCCAAAGTTAGGTCCATACTCAATAAGCATACACATATTAATAACAATAGGTACAGGGCTGCACAATGCTGATTCTCTTGAAAGTTTAATGTAATTGAAATTTGCACACAGGAAAGGGGGCTTAGCCAACAAGGTGGCTGCAACAACAGGCAAGAATACACATGCTCTGCCCGCTGCTTCCAGCCACCCGAGGCCCTTCTCCAGGTTGTGTCATTTTTGAAAAATGTTTTCATGTGTAGAAGTAACAGGGAGCTTATCCCTGTTGCCTCCCCACCCTCACCCTAAACAATCCTTACCCATTCCCCAGGCCACCCTCCATCCCCCTTACCTGCTGGTGCAGAGCTTTGTGTTCCGATCCCAGCGCTCCTCGCTTCTCCCGGCCAAATTTGATTGAGTCTCTTTTCCCTCAGGCGGCGGCCATCTTTTTTCATTTTAATTTTCCTTGGGAGTGGCTGCACAAGCGACGCCAATCTCCCGAAAAAAAAAAATAATGACATTTGCAACCTGGATAAACCTTGAGGGGGAATGGCTTTCACCCCCACTGTTGGGGGTAAACATGGGCCTTCGCTGGGGCCTACGTGGCTCGGGCTGGTGGGCCGTTAAAGGCTATGTCTGCCCACAGGGGTGAAAGCCATAGCCACTGTCTTCATGACATTTTCACATATGCAAGAGAAATTGGACATGTACAAATTGTGTCTCTGCATAGTGTGTCTGAATGGCAAAACAGTGCAAAGAGGCCTTTGCGAACATTCGCAATTCAAAATATTTTACCTGTGACTTTATCAGAAGGAGACGGTGTCCTTCCAGTAAGAAGAATAGGTGTGTCAGAAGGTGTGTCAATGGCTGTCAATCCAAATGAGCCACACACATGTATATGCAAATGGAGTAACCTGGTTCACAACAAAAATAGGCAGGCCACTTACTCCTGTAGCAATTTGTCGCTGTCCTAACATGGCAGGCGTTTTGACAATGGCTTATCTGCAGAATGAATTGAGACGTGTTCAACATTTCCCCCTGAAATCGTTTCATTTCCCCTGCAGCTTGACACCATTTCATCTTGTCATGTTAAGTTGAACTTTCAGGAAAGTGTGCACATTTATTTGCTGTTGTTTGTGAAGTTGATCTAGTTGCCCTTGCAGGTGCTAATTGCCTATTGTACAATTACAGTATTTGTGAATCACCCCGTATGTGCATTTTGCAGGTTGTCACTGGCACAGTTTGTGCATGCCACACTTTGCACATGCAAATGGATTCTTTGTGCAGTGCCCCATCCCCAGTGTCTTGGACAATAATTGCTGTTGTAGCAGATCCAAGAGAATTGCAAACCTTATTGTCCATTCCACTTTTGTGGATAGAGTTCACCAATTTGCATGTCATTTGAGGTTGTAATATAAAATGTCTTCAATTAAGCCCTTACAGTATTGGTACAGGAGAAATTGCCAGCAAGTTGATATACAATCTTAAAGGAGGTCATTGCATGCATCACTCTGGGTTGCCATTGCCATTGCCTTGTCAATATGTTAATGTTATGTTAATGTTAAAGGATATTTGTACCGCGCACTATCACCACCGGAGTGGTCCCCTGGCGCTCTGGCGGCTCTGAAAAAAGGGAATGGGGGGGGTGAGTTAGTGGGAATAAGCTGGAGAAGTGCAAGAGAGCAGTGATGTGCTGTTGGGGGCCTCAGCCCAGTGGGTCTGTTGGCTGGGCTTGGGGTGCTTTCCGTTCGGTAGACGTTGTGTACTGTTGTGCAAGTCTATGTGTGTTTTGTTGTTGCAGTGTAGTGACGTTTGTGCGGTTTGTTGTGCTATAGAGCTGTGGTTGTGTTGGTTTAGAGTTTGAGAGGTGTATGCAGAGGGGTAATATTGTTAGTGAGTTGGTTATTGATTCATGATTGTACGCATGGTCCAGGCTCGGCAGGTGAATCGTATGTCAATCATTGAATCACATTTCTATCTAGATGCGACGCAGGCAAAACTCAAATATTCCATCTAAGTGTGGCACATGCCAACATTCACAGTTCTATCCAGATGTGACACATGCTAACATTCACAATTCTACCTAGACGCGATGCAGGCTAGGTTGAGGATTCCATCTAAGTGTGGCACATGCTGACAATCACATTTCTATCGAGATGCGACGCAGGCTAAACTTAAGTATTCCATCTAAGTGTGGCACGTGCTGACAGTCACATTTCTATCTAGATACGACGCAGGCTAAGCTTAAGAATTCCATCTAAGTGTGGCACATGCTAACATTCACAATTCTATATAGATATGGCACATGCTAACATTTACAGTTTTAACTACATATGTGTGTTTTATTGTTCCGCCTCTATTTGCATTCACAGAAGCAAGAAAACAGACTATGGGCCTGATTCACAAAGCATTTTCCAACTGGATATTCCGAATGAAAAACGTGCAGCGATTCAGGTCAATTATATGTAACTTGACATAATTGAGTCTTTAGATATGAGCTACATGGCAAGGGGGTGATTGACTCAAAATTAGTCCCAAGGTGTACAACAAAAAGCTACAAATAACAAAAACAAAGGTTCAAACAGAAACTTGGATGGAGCACCAACCATGAAATTAAATGAGTTAGTCACATTGCCACAATAGCAATCTAGTGAATTCAGCATCAACTCAGAAATTACCTCAGTAATACGACTGGCAATTAGAACGTGGACATATTCACATCATCTGCCTTGCTTTCCAGAGTTGTGGAGAATGGGTATTGATTTCATGTCGTTAAGATCTCCCTTCATGTGTACTAGGATCAGACGGGTAGTGTGCTCCTGATAATGGAATGCCTCCCTCTAGATCCCTAGACCAGGAAACGCAATTTGGTCATGGATAATTCTCCTACGCTATGCACAAATTAAATTAGATTCCTTTACTGTGATTGCAATGCCTCAAGAATTTCAGAAAATTAAAGATGATGGGACAATAGGCTGTAGCAGGTATTTTGTTTGCAGGTAGGATTTTAGTATTTCAGTTGGTTCTTACAAGAGATTGTGTTTTCAATTGAACTCCAAAGAGAGAGGGAATTGGACCTCCACGAAATCATCATAGAGGAACTTTTCAGAGCCCTCTCTCATGCCAAGGGTAAGTAAAGCTGCCTACCTTTGGCAGTTCTTCAGATTGATTAAATGAACAACTGTGTCCTTTAAGATAAGGATGAATTCTAATGTACATGTTCTGTTATTTTTCAGAGTTCATATACCCTAGCCACATCCATTTGATCAAATTGCGGGCAGAACCAACCTGTTGCATATTTCTAAAACACCATGTGTTGACTAGGGGCTATACAAACAACAAATAAATAAATAAATAAATAAATAAATAAATAAATAAATAAATAAATAAATATACAACTTGTGTTTGCTTTGTAGTACTTCTTAAAACAATTCGTTCATGGTTTTCAAATACTAATGAACCAGACTTTGGGCAAAGGCTGTCCACATATGTTACAGTATGCTATGTTATGTTATTTTATTTGATATTTGTATTTTGCTTACTCACATTGCTATGGCCTCGAAGCACTGTGAGTATGAACTCCCTTTAGAAGACTGGAGTCAGAGGATTGACAATTGCTGAAAGGAGTTGTAAAATGCGTGTGTGTTTTTATAGCCAAACTGGTGGTAGGTAGGTAATGGCTAGGTCCCTAACAGCAACCTGTAATTATTATGTAAGGAAACGGGCGCTGTGACACATTTTCAAAGAGTCAGAGGGCTCATAAGAGTCAGGTTATGTGAATGACTAGACCACATTTTGCATAGGTCTCAGCTGTATATTATTGACAGGAGTCACTCCGGCCAATGTTGATATATGGTTAGGGTGGGTTTAGTCAAAAAGTCTGTATCACAGATATTTGTGGCTGTGCGGATTGAACCTTTGGTGGGACACAGCTGTATTCTCTGGGATGCAGTGCATGAGGGTCTGGTGAAGAAAGATTGAAGCATAGGTACATTTAGTCAAAAGGAACATTTCATAAAGGCCTGGTTAGGAAGAGCCATGTCCCACCTAGATAGGCTCCTTATGTGCACCTGATTTCCCCGACAGGGGGTGGGCGATAGTTTTGGCTAGGTCTTTGAGGGTGTCCGGTGTCGATGGGAAGAGCCAGTTTTTGAAAGCTTGAAGGCTAGTTAGTCCTCTATGCCACGGATGGTTGATGGGAAGTTCCAGATGGTGGGTGCTTGGACTGAGAAGGAGAAGCCACTCATGTGGGTTGATTTTGTAACTGGAATGACGAAAAGAAGTGTTGATCCTGATCTGAGGTTTCTGATAGGCCTGTAGCATGTAAATGTATGATGCAGTTACTCTGGTCCTATCTTGTGAAGAGCTCGATGCTCGATGCTTGATGGCATCTGATCGGAAGCCAATGAAGGATATGGAGGGCAGGGTGAGGTGTTCTCTTGGGCCTAGGGCTAGAAGGAGCCTTGTGGCTGCATTTTGTACTATTTGGAGTATTCGTATCTGCAGTGGCCCCTAGATATAGGGCGTTAGCTTAGACTAGGTGTGAAAGGATAGCAACGATCGCAGAGACTCTGTGTATAAAGTTTAGGTACGGAAAAAGGAGGCAGAGAGTGAAGTTGTGTAGGTAACAGTATTTTATCGCAGATTTGATGTGATTGGGTCAGGTCTGTGTTCATAATGTATCTGAGATGTTTAACTTTGTTGGAGGTGGTGGGAGGTGGGACTAGGGAGAGCAGCCACAGGATGGGATGAGGGAAGAGGGCTGTCTTCTCACAGAGCATGATTTTGGTTTTGCTAAGATTGAGTAGGAGGCGGGTGGGTATCATCCAGTGTTCTATTTCTGAAAGACATGTTGCGAGATAGGGGGAGGTAAAAGAGGGTCTCTTTGGGATTTTGAAGAGTATTTTGGTGATGTATGCTTAATTATAGCACAATAGCCCAATGGATTGAATTAGTGCAGGAAGGTGGCTCAGGTGGAGGTTAAAGGGGAGTGGGGTGGGAGAGGCGCCCTCTAGCATGCCATAGGCGACTGGGCGGGGAGCCGAAGAGCATGGAAGCATGTGTACTATTTGGGATTTGTTGTATAGGAAGAAGGATAGCCAATTCAGCGCTGAGTCCCTCATGCTGAGTGTGTGAAGTCTGTCAATGAGGATGGAGTGGTCAATGGTGTTGAATGCTGCTGAGAGCTCGAGTAGGAATAGGGTGGCAGAGCCTTCTGAGGCTGTGTGTCCTTTTAAGTGATCCCAGATGGAGAGTAGGCAGGATTCTGTTCCCTGTGAGTGTCTGAAGCCAGATTGGGCAGAGTCAATGATCTAGTTGGATACTGAGAAGAGGATTAATTGTGAGTATGCCACTTGGTTGGTTATTTACCTATATATCTGCTGTTTGGGATGGGTCTGTAACTCTGTAACTGGTCAGGGCAAGAGGGCAGAGGAGGGCTTTTTAAGCAGGGGCTTGATGTAGGTTTTGAATTCTGCTGGGAAGGTGCCGAAGTGAGTGATGTGTTGACGATGGATTTTGCAAAGTTGCCGGCGCATGTGCTTGTCAAGATTTTTTATAGTAACTTTGGGGACAGGGCTCTCTGGGGGATACTGAGGTGTGGCTCAGTGAGAGTAGGTTGAGGACTAGGTGGAAGAGTGGAGAAAGGGTAGAGAAGAGCGGGAGGATTGAAGGCGGTTCTGATGTCATGGGAGAGGTGGGAGGATTGAGGGGAACTATTTGATTTTAGAGATAATGGAATTAATTGAGTCTCTCTAGGTCTGTGTTTTGGAGGTGGTCTGAGAGGGAGTCACAAAGTTATTGGGTGTGATTGAGGGTGTTGGTGGTGCATGTAGGTACGTTGAATGTGGCTATAAGCTCGAAGTGTTCCCTTGAAGAGTGTGGGACATTGGTGATTCTGATTCATTAGTAGGATTATTTGGCTTTGTGAATCTCTTCCCGGTGAGCTTTGAGTTGGGTGATATTGTCCAGTCTGTTAGATGACATTGGGTCTGCCCGCCATCTGCACTCTAGGATGTAGTCTAGGATTTCAGTTTTTTTAGGGCAGAAGTGAGCCATCTGGGGGAGAAGCCTTGTCTGTTAGAGACATGTCTGATGGGAGTGAGGCGACTGAGTACTTCAGAAAGCCAGTCATAACATTTGGGGGTGGTGATCTGACCCGAACAGAGGGGAGAGGCGGTCCGGGAAGTGAATATGGTGTCTGTCAGGTCAGGAGTTACTTTGACTTTCTTCCAGAGGTGGGAGTGGGTTTCTAGCCCCATAACTACCGAAGGGATGGATGGGTCCACAGAGGAGAGGGTGAAAATAATAGCAGAGTGGTCAGTACAGACAGGTGGGTGTGGTGGCAGTGTGATGATGGGGTCCGGTGAACCGAAGATTGTGTCTATGGTGTGACTAGCAGAGAGGGTAGTGCCTGAGCCTAGCTGTACAAGGTTTCCAGGTTGTCCAGAAGAGATTAGGTCATAGGGCCAGATGTTGAAATCCCCTAAAACTGTTGTATGTGTGTGGGAAACCATAATGGCTTCTTAATAGTCACTTAGGGATTCTGCAAAGCTTCTATTGTATCCCGGGAGTCAATATGTAAGCAGAAAGTTGTGACTGTGCGAGGGAGTGAACGTGAATTTTACCAGGAGGGATTAGCAGTCTGTGATGCTGACTTTTATCTAAAAATCATTGCAAAAAATATGACATCTGAGAGCAAAAGGTGAAAAGCTCCTGAAATGATGAATACAATATGGTGTTTTGGGTTAAGGTTTCTGGAGAGGAAATAATATTTGATTAGACAATAGGGCTCTGTTCCATAATGTGTGGTGGATTTAGAGCTGTTGGAGAGTGGTAATTTCTACCTGTATTTGACTAACCCACTAAAAGAAAGGTCTGTTAAATACAAATAGACTGATAAATCTACTCTGCCAGGATAATTGAAATGTATACTTATAATTGGTTATTTATAATGGCCTTAATACCCGGAGGTTTCTAATTGCGGATCCGGGGATCGGACCTGTGTTGCTCTGTGTCATCTTGCTTCCAATGTGAGTGCGTTGCCCCTGAGCTAACCTCCCAGAGCTACTCAATTACTGCCAAATTACCAGCAGTGATGCAATTTATTATTAATGCCACAATAAGAAAATCAGCCATAAGAGCAAACTGATCAAAAGCACATATTTACTACCTTTAAAATGATTATCTCTGAACTGTATCAAAACAGTGCATTGACAGTTAGCAGCTCCAGCCATGCACATTTTCAATAACATGTTTTATTTACAGCTGGGGCCCTTCCGGCAGGACCATGTATCAACATTTGTATTTTCTATTTGTATTTTGATGAGGTTCTACAGTTGGAAAAAGTTTTTTTACTATTAGTCGACATCCTGGCTTTACAGAACATGCTTCTCAGGTGGTATTTTTGCCACCCGAGGTATTTATCAGCAGCAGTCATTTCACACCCCTGACATTGAAGCAGTGGAACAGTAAGTGCCTGCTGCCTATGATATTTATGGCCTGGGGAACCGGGATCAGCACAGGAGAGAGAAGAAAATGTTGCATAAGATGTCAGGTTCCTAAACACTCTGTATCAGCGCAGAATACTATGCTCAATTATGAGTATGATGATATGGCTGCTCGTCGTAACATGGATGCTGAAGAATGATGGACTATAACCTTTACGGTGAATAGAGAAGGTTGATGCACTCATCTAATATACATGCTATGTTGGTGAATAGAGAAGGTTGATGCACTCATCTAATATACATGCTATGTTGGTGAATAGAGAAGGTTGATGCACTCATCTAATATACATGCTATGTTGGTGAATAGAGAAGGTTGATGCACTCATCTAATATACATGCTATGTTGGTGAATAGAGAAGGTTGATGCACTCATCTAATATACATGCTATGTTGGTGAATAGAGAAGGTTGATGCACTCATCTAATATACATGCTATGTTGGTGAATAGAGAAGGTTGATGCACTCATCTAATATACATGCTATGTTGGTGAATAGAGAAGGTTGATGCACTCATCTAATATACACGGTATGCTGTTGACCGTTTTTTAGTTTGGGATATTAGCTACCATTGAAGCAACACCTATACTCCAAAATGATTGCATTGGAGCACAGATAGTAGGGAGATCATAGGTGTAGCACACATCTCGTGGGTGTTGTTTGGTTATTTACAAACCCATTGACTTCCAATGGCCATGCTAATCCCCATCGGAATGTATACCCATTACCTTCCTCTGCCTCATGAAAACACATCCTTCTGGGATCTCTTTGAGCTAGCTCTATCAAGCAGTAAATTCCAAATGTAGATTACCAGTGCTATTTCTAAGCAATATTCTGAGAGTTAATGGTTGAATTGCAATAGTAAATAGTGACTAGTGTAATACAAATGTCTTACCCAAGTGAGACTTCTGCCACTTTAATATGATATATGACAAATTTTATTTCTATGGCGCTCGTACACAAGTGTATGTGGTGAAGAAGCCTAAACTACCAAAAAATCCACCTGTCATGATGCAGGCACATATTACAAAGAGCAGGATAGTGGTTGTAGTTCTGTCTCCCCACATCTAAAAGAACATGGATGTACGCTAGGCATGTGCTAGAGGAATCTGCTGTGTGTGAAGCATTTCAGGGTCGGCCGACCACAGGTGGAGACTTCCCTCGTTCCTTTAATCCACGCTATGTGAAAGAGAACTAATGAACTTCTGAAAGAGGAGCCAGTCGGGTTACCTCAGGTGTGGCTTGTGGTTATTGCACAACTGAAGATCAAGACACATGCAGAAAGTAGAAAGAATTAGGCATTATTTTGTATGCAAAATCACACCAGAAGAAAGATACTGAGACGTACCAGACCAGCCAGTTGTGTGGTGCAGTGTGAACAATTATCCACAACATGATAATGATAGAGGCAGGAACATGGAAGTAGAAGACACTTGGACAAAGGGTAGACATAAACAATGTGCAATGAAACTACCTGATGACCACTCAGTACATTTCACTCTCTCCCTCTAAGGTGCCCAAATGAAATGTTATGATTGCTCATTTCTTAAGTAGCTCCAAAGGCATCCGTGATGTAAGGATACTTTAGCAAATTATCCTGTCCACTCTTAATGTAATAAAGTTCAACAACCCTTCCAACTTGTCCAAAAAAGAGAAAACCTCTGGTAATTTTGGGACTAATTGAAGTAAATCTACATGTCTTAGAAGCAAAAAGGCTTAACACGTATTAGGACCCTGAGAGGTATCACGAGCCAAGCAGCTTGCCCAGGATGTGTGCTGTATTCACTGGTATATGCCCTTGTTTTTGCTCATTGTCTGGCACTTTCTACCATGTTATCTTTTGGAAAGTGGCTCCCCCCATTAAAAAAGTAACAAAAATAACATACCTTTTACTTTGTTTGATGATCAAGACCACATCAAATACATAAGTGTGCTTAAAAGACCACCTTACATTATATTACAGGCCACGCTAGTCATTTATTCCTCTTCATTATGTTTGAATAAACTAAACTGAATAACATATATTGCTTCCTTGGTACACTGGGGGAGGATCCTAACACAAACAAGGCACCTTATCTTTCTACTTGCTCGTGGTAATGCAGATACTACATGGTAGGTGGACCATCCCTGGCAGTAAAGGCAACACCAAAACCCTGTCAATCACCTTCAATGTACATGCATATCAGACACTGTCAGGAGGCTGGTACATTCCAATGTTAACATCACATGATGCTTGTTGACCTCTCAGATACTTTTCAAACTGTGGACCATGGCATCCTCCTAACCTGTCTCAACCATGCTGGAATAGGGAACCTAGCACTAGCCTCAATAAAATCCTACCTAGCTGATTGCACAAAATGCACCATCTGCCTATGTTGGGGGCACTAAAAAGTAATGGTAATATCTTGTGCAGTCCCAGAGGATTACATAGTTCCTGAATTTCTTCAACATTTGGTTCACACCATTGGCTGATCTTGTCAGTTTCTTCAATACCCCGTTCTCCCCATATGCCAACACCACCAAACTAATGCTAAACTGGCATGATAAGTTCAAGGAGCCTGGCACCAACTTCATTAACAGCATCATAAATGACTGTATGGATGAATGAAAACAGACTAAAATGAACACCACCATCACCAAGATCATCACATACAACTGTGGCCCTTTATCTCCGCCCCGGTAAAAACAGTCAGAAACCTGGGAATTATCATTTATTCTAAACTCAGAATTGGAGTGGCAATCAGCGTGGTAGTCAAAAGCTGCTACCCTCCCCTCACCCCCTCCCAATGTCAGTATGTCGAATCATAGACTTCTTAGGAACAAAATACATACTGACAATGCATTCCTCACCATGTCTCAACTACAACAATGGAACCTGTCTCTATCTCTACAAAGCCCATATGTGTAGACTCTAGCTCATCCAAAATGCAGCTGACTGCGTCTTCTTCAGACCATGATGTCTAGATTACATCCCCCTAGTGGGTTCAATGAACTCCTGCTCACCAGCTTCCCCTCTCCTGTTCTCCACCTGTGGAATCAGGACCATTGGTCTGCTGTTGTCAGGCCCTTCTGATTATCCCACTCCCTGCCCTTCTTAATGGTGGAGTCCATAACCACAACCCCTCACCTCATGTCACAATACTATCAACCTCTACCCACCTCCAGCCCGTCCCCTTGTGCCATCTGCCCATGGACGATGTCAGCTCCATACCCCCGTTATCCAACCGACCACCCGAGCCCTTGCCCGACTGGCCCCACCTTCTCTCCTTACCCACTCCTCTGCTTCACAGAGGGGCAGACATGTCACACCACCACCTCCCCCTATGCAACGCAGAACTACGCTTGCGCCCCAGTGGCCAACATAAATGATGGCTGGGAAGCCTCCATAATCTCTGAGCCTGCATGTCAGAGAGTACCTGCACTATTTCCCCTGATTCAGCAAATCTGTGTTCGACCAAGGTGAGTAAACCCCTCTAGCGATCTGATCTCCAATTGACTTCTATTCTACAAGACCTTAATTCAAAGCGTGTGCACGTGTATCATGATCATCAAGGTCTAGGGCTGAACATCATTCTCAACAATCTCCACAAACACACATCGAAGAACACACTGGGCTGAATTATCATAAGGCTGTTCGTTCCCTCCGATGTCTGCT
The DNA here is from genome assembly GCF_040938575.1 of Ambystoma mexicanum. Lineage (NCBI taxonomy): Eukaryota > Metazoa > Chordata > Amphibia > Caudata > Ambystomatidae > Ambystoma > Ambystoma mexicanum. The sequence goes on from NC_090924.1 coordinate 177,814,650, forward strand.
TCACAAGGAAAGATAGGCTCCTGAACTCACTTCTGGTATACATCTGTCACCTCAGTTTCCGTAAGGCTTTGAAAACGTGACTGCTCTCATCCACAAAATAGTTTTTGCTCCATTCTCTTTCCTGTCTTTAACACCAAGATAATTTAGGGTGAAAGATTTATTTATAATGTGCCTATACAGCCAAATGGTGTTTCAAGGTGCATCAAGACAAGGGAGGCAGGGTACAGGGAGAACAATAACATTCCTACTAGGTCTTGAAACATTCGAAACGTGCAAGTGCTGTAAAAGAATGCAGGGGAAGGGAGGGGAGGCGGGCAGGTGAAGGAAGGTGGGGAAACAGGGAAAAAGACGAACAATAATGTTCCTACTAGGTCGTTAGAGAATTCAGAGCATGCAAGTGCAATAACAGAAAAGCCGGGAGAGGGGTGAGGAGGGGAAGGGTAGGATGGAATGAACAGGGAAGAAGACAAACAATAACTTTCCTACTAGGCCGTGAGACAATGCGGAGCGTGCAAGTGCGTTAACAGAAATTATGGGAGAGTGGGTCGAGGAGAAGTGCAGAAGGGGGAGGAAGGGTAATGCTCAGGAGGGAGGGAGGAGAGGGGAGCATAAAGTGCAAGTGAGAAGGCTCAATTGCACTTTTGAGGAAAAAGTGCACAAGAGAGTGCTAGAGGTGAAGCGGGAAGGAGCACAGTGGCAAGGAGTGATCGCAGAGTCCGCTAAGGCTGGAGCAAAAGAGGCAATGTTGACCTTGAAGTTCAGGAGGAGCAGGGCAACACCTGGGGATGAGACTCTCACAGAGCGGGGCCGTCCAGAGAATTGTAGTGGAAGAGATGAGGTGGAAGAGAAAGAGGAGAGTAGGAGGGAAGGCGAGAGAGGGGCCAGGGGAGGCCTGAGAGTAGGAGAGGGAGAAGCACGAAGCTACTTCAAATACACCAGAAATGCAACCATCTAGAAAAGAGTGTCCAGTATAAGGGAAAGTATAAGATTAGGCACAAGCAGAAGTAAAAGCACTTGATGCACTTACACATTAAGAAAGCATATTAATTATGATTTTCACATAGCTTGTTTGTAAACATTTTAATAAGCATGGTTTGACAAAAATAATATTTTACTCAAAATGCATTGCACTTGGCATATTAGAAGTTACTATTAGCACCTAGGGCGGAGGAGCCAACCAATCATGTTGCTCAGATTGCCTGCTGCATCGCATGATCCGAGCACACATTCCGAGCATCCTGATGAATGCTTCACCCATCCCCGCCATCCCCCCACCCTACTCTTCCTTCCCCTCAGGTCTCCTGTCCCCTTCCCCCCACCTTACCTGACTTCTTTCAGCAGCGGATATGAAACCGCCACCGCTCCAGCCTCCTGGGCCACCATGGAAATGGAAGAGGGGCTCTGTATGGATCCCGGCCTACGACATGATTAGTGGTCATCTTAGTTAAGTATTTTGTTTGAATCGTTTATTCAAATTTACTATATTGCTGTCAGCACCCCATGATTCCAGATTCAAAACTTGGGGTGCTAATAGAAGTCAGTCAATAACTTTATCCGCCATCAGCCATTAACGTGCAAGCTCATTATAAAATCAACAAATAAAATTGCAATGTTTACAATAAAATGTTAAACCATTAAAATCAGTACATAATCAAACAAGGCTGCAGTGACTCTCTGTTACAAAGAGGGGGTCACCCCTGGTCGGTAAATATATAACTTTTTTAAACAATGTTATTTTGTAACTTAAATAAAACAACATGCTTGGGTTCTGTACAGTTGTAAAGTGTTAATGCTTTGTATGCAAATGTGTGGAAAGCAGCCAAATGAATGTGCTTCCGTCCACCTTTCTCCTCTTTTTCCTGCCCGACTCCTCCAAACATAAACGCTTTGACATAGGTTTAGAGGATGTGTTGATTGCCCATATCAATGCCAATAAAGGGGACAAGAGCTCCGGGAACAGCCTGATCCACGGTTAGGGCCGCGATGAGGACCGGCACAGGGAGGAAGGGGAACGCCTGAGGAACACGATACTGACTGATCACGAGAAGGCCTGGGAAAAACTAAAAAAGTCCCGGGAGAAGATTAGAGCAGAAATCCAGACCGAGAAAAATAAAGTCATCCACAAAATGAAAAGTACGGAGGTCAACCTGCAGCTGCCACACCCCCCCCAACCTTTTGAGGATAAAGACTGGTCACCCTGGAGAACCAGATATCCAGGAGAAGAGGGACAAGATCAAAGAGATGATGTAGCATGTATGGGATAACCACATGTAGTAAGGTTGAGGCCACAACGAGTTCAAACCCATCGCCAGGTAAGACCATTTCAACAACAAATTCAGAATTTCCCAGGTGGGTGCCAGAATTGTGGACTCGCTGGACACCCTTCATATCTTGGGGCTGCTGGAAGTGTTCCTCGAGGGCCAGGACTGGGTGCAGATCAACCTGGACTTCAGCGTGAATTCCAAGGTGTCCGTGTTTGAGGTGGACATTCGCTTCATCTGGGGTATGGTGGCCGCGTTCTACCCCTCTGAGCAGGAGGTCTTCAAGAATAAAGCAGTGCAGCTGGCAGGCAAGGCCCTTCTGGCAATAAACACACCTACAGGAATCCGCTGGGCAATTATGAATCTGAAAAGCAGTGTCGGAAGGAATTGGGGTTGGGCATCTGCAGGCAGCACTATCATGGCAGGGTTCAGAACTCTGCATATGGAATGCCTGACTGGCGATCCAGTGTACTACATCAAGGTCACGCACATTCAGAAGCTTCTTCAAAAGATGGATAGTCCTAATGGCCTTTATCCTAACTACCTGAATCCTCAGACTGGGCACTGTGGCAGCAGCACACATCGTTTGGCGGCTTGAAGCTAGTGTTTATGAAAATGTGCTGAAAGTTTGGCTAATGTCAGACAAGGCGGACACTGAAGCTAGGAAGATGTACGATGACACCATCGAGGCAATAGAACGACACTCATCCGGAAGTCAAACAGGGGGCACCCATTCATCAGCGAGTGGAAGAACGGCCACCTCGAGAGGAAGATGGACCATCTGACCTGCTTGCAGCAGGCATGCTGGCTTTGGGTACAGAAGGTTCCAGGGGGACTGAAGCCAGCATTGCCGGCAACTTGGAGCAGATATTGATCACACTTGCCAAGAATCCTATGACAGTGTCAAAGCTGGGTCCAGAAGCTAATAGCAATAATACCCAATACGGCGAGTCGGATCGGGTGGTAACAGTGCTGGGGCCCATCCTTAAGGCTATAATAAAACACAAAACAGATGCCCAACCAATTGACTTGCCACGTGAAATGATGAATGTTCCATGTGACTCAGACAAGCCTTCCGCAAAGGACATCATTGGGTTAATACATCTGAGGCATGTATGCTGCGTTATTGCTGGGAGAAAGCCTGCCAGGACAATACTCTGCTCTGAAAATAACGTAACTTGACTTCTCTGTAAATGTCATTGCCCTCTCCCCCACCCCCACCCCCACCAGAGCCTGGCCTGTCGCCCTAGGGCTGCTTTGGATGTGAACTGTGTGCAGGTCACAGGTCTGAAACCCATCTGTTCGGATTAGCCCTTTTTCCTTTCAAGTTTGATTAAACACATCTTAGTGAGTGTTATAATTGTGAATTATTTTATTTACAGCGCGCCCAGCTGCCAAGACTGTGCTATAAAATGTATGCAACTGCTACACACTGAACTATTTATTTGTAAATACAATCATTAGGATGATGATTGTGACCCAGTGTGCAAAATGCATGACTTTATTTTTTTCTTATGCTGAGCCAATTGCACGAGTGAGAGCAAAAATAAAATGTCTGCTCCAGTTTGGCAAATGATCATGACTGATTTAGCAACATTGTAACATTGCAATAGCATGCCGTAACTAGTTAGCAACACATCCAAAGCAGTGCTGCCTGTGCAAAACAGTGCTACGGAACTGTTTAGTACCCGGTTCAGTCAGTGTAATCCCACCGCTGCCCACAGCGGGGAGGTACCGTACTACACCTCACGCAGCCCCCCGACCGCTCCACAGCAGCCTTTGCTACAGGGAGGCCCAGGAACACAAGGGCAGGGAGCATTTATTCTGAGTTGGGGCGAGGGGACCGTTCGCAGCCAGAGCACCGCCTCAACTGCCTGCAAACTCATTCACGTAACTGGATCCGTTCAGTTTCTGGAGCAAAAATAGACTTTGTCAAAAAGAAAAAGGAGCACAACATGTGTATTCCATTACTGCCAAGTTGTTAATATTGTTATAATCCTCCATGAATAGAGTTCACAATGGATCTTATGCAAGGCATGCTTCCTTGGCCAGCCTATTCTCTTTCAGAGAAAGATAACTAATAACAGCTGGAGGTTATATAAAGCAATGGAGTATTTTACAGAATACAATACAATATATCTCTGAATAAATGTACCCCTCATTATTACATTACTCAGTGGTTGGAGTCCTTCTATTTTTTACACGTCGGTCTTTGATAATTTACTAGCACGTTCGGGTCCAAAAACAGTTCAGACCAATTCTGACCAGGCATGCAGATACATTTCAGAATAAAACCAGTGAAATTAGAAATAAAGAACATAACAAAATGAAAATCTCGGATACACATTTTCCCGATTGACTGTCTTGTTTGGCCAACTGGCCAATGAATGCTCGCAAATAAAGTCATGCCTAAGCGGCATTCATTTCCAGAAAACATTCTCGTGAATAATTATGAAAGGTTATGTATCCCAGGAGTATTTGCAATGTTACATTTTTGGTGGAAACCAGCGTCTTACACCTATTAAAAGCATCCCTGTGCCCAGATCCATGCCCCACATCTCTACTGGATGAACTGTTTCCACCTGATTAAGGATAGAAATAAAGACCTGCCTCTTCTTAGTTTTCATCTGTTAAACTGATGATGAGAGCAGTTGTTTAGTGCCTTCCACTCATCCGCAGAATGTTTTGTTTTGTTGCAGATCAAGGCTTGCTCAAGTATGTGTTTGTCTTTCGCAGCAAGGATTTCTTCAGACCGTGCACTCCCGCAAGCAGTAGAGCGCTTTGGCATTGAAGCCCTCTACTTATTGTTAGAAGATGCTTCAATAGGCCGGGCAAGAACATATACTGGCATTGTTAGCTAGCTGCAAGCAGTCCAGAAATCATTTGCCATTAACAAATGAAGGTGACAGAACAATGATCACAAACAAATACAAAAGAGAGTGCTTGCTCACTGCTGCTGCAAACCTCTGTTTATTTGGTTACATCATTCATCATCAGTGCATGTATCTTTAAAACTCCAAATAGGCTATCCTAATGGCTGTCCCAGAATAATAACCTTATGCATTCAAAACAATAATTACACAGTCTGCAGGGTGACATTTTCTATTTTGCAACGATTTTGAATCCTTGTCTGAATTGCCTGGAAAATTCATGGAGAGTACTGTACTATACATATTTATCATTAGTTGTATCACAATAACATTATTATTATTATTAGTATTAGTAGTAGCAGTAGTAGTAGTAATAGTAGTAGTATTAGTAGTAGTAGTAGTTGTAATAGCAGTAATGGAAGTAGTAGTAGTAGTAGTAACGGTAGTAGTAGAACACGCAGCGACATACCGCTAAATGTGCACACACATTCTCCACTTTAGCATGCCATATGATTGCAAGGAAAAGCCAAAGAATATGTCTAGTGGAAATTCAGGTCAAAGAACACTAATATGAGACACAATAAGATGATGAGTGGAAGGGTGGAAAATGGAATCTTCATTACTAAGCAGACAAAAGTATCAAGTGCAGTTATCAGATACCTTAGAAGGATGGGTGTGAGGATGAACTCAAGGCTGAAAGAAAGACTGGGGGCATTAACTGGGGTTGGACTATGTCCCCGGTATGAGAATTACATGTAGTGGGAAACAGTCGAGAAAGTCTTTGAATTTTTAAAGTTTTATTTTGATGTATGTGTACCACACTATTTAAGAAGAAAAAACTGTGCAGTGTATTAAATCCCTTAAATAAGGTAGCTTGTGAATACAAGTTTTGAATGCCGTGAGGTAGACCATTCCATTAAAGTTGCCCAACCAATGAAAACCATCATTAACGACTTGCCCAACGTATCGTTTTGGGAATAATCAACAAAATGTTTTGTGAACAGAGAGCACTGGTAGGCTAATAGAAGTGTACTTTCTTTGAGAGATGGAAAATGTGATTCCACAAAGCCAATTCAAAAGCAGCCAGATTTAAAATTAACCCTCTGCCATACAGTCAAATGATAAAGAAACGGATTGAACGAGATCTGGAAAGACCACAGATAAGACAAACATCAGAATTTTGGATAGTGTGCAGAAGATCCAGTTGATAATCTGGAAAGCCAGCAGACAATGCATTGGTGTTATCAAGTTTAGAGTTCACCAGTGGTCCAAATATGAAAGCATGATCTAATCTTGGCAGTTAGATGGAGTAGCCAATGAATCTGACATAGTCTATTAAAAGAGGCTTCAATGACAGAATTCTCCTATCAATGGGCGCCAATATTGGATTCCTGAAAAACTCCTATATTCTTAATGTGCACAGAAAGGGCCACCCACAAGGGACAGGGTAAGGAAGATAAAGGGATACATCCCTCAACAGATAATATGGTCCTAAAAGAAGGAACTCGGTCCTAGAGGCATTCAGTTGAAGGACATTGTGTTGTGTCCACACCCTCACGTGTTCCTTACAATTGTTGGGTCCAGTGAAGGATTCTTTAATAAGGTGGTAACGCTAGCCTCCTTCCAGGAGGAGGGCGTAACCTCGTGTTGCTAAAATATCTCCATGCTCGGAAACCATGAGGGGCAGCAGACAGCTCCCAGTCGACAAATAGGTTTGAGCATTAACACAAAAGGTAGAATCTCCTCAACTGTTGTAGAATGGAAATAAAATTTAGATACAGCAAGAAAGAGATGAAATAAGGGTGAAGGGTAGGCAAACTTTTTCTTAAAGTTAGTCTCATTCTTAATATTGGGGATTTTAGTAACTCAGCAATGAGGCGATATGCCATGAGGCGGCAGAATGTCCTTGTTGGTAAGGACCCACCGCCCAAGATAAGGGCCCGAGTGCAGCGAGGGTCCCTTAATGAGGGTGGCGAGCATATTACCCTTAGCGAGGAGCATACCCCAATTAGCACCTGTGTAGTTCGCTACACGGATACTGAAGATTATTTTGCTAAATAGGCCAATGCCTTCTCCTAGAGTGCTAATGGTTTGAAGAGGAAGTGCCAAGCACCATCCACACTCCAGCTGCCCCCTTTGAAGTAGCAGGTACGTTGACGCCAAAATATGTGACTTATGGAGAACAGATAAACCAGCAGAGAGCCGCAGTTGGTCTCTGCCCAGTGCCTATCAGAGTAACAGCACCTATTGAAGTACCGACACCTAATCAAATCTGGACAGTAAGGTACCCATTGAGAAAACCATATCTACAGGCAAGACAACATGACGTTTGCCAGAATGGAATACCTGAAGAAGCCAAGAAGATACTAAAGGAAGACGAATGGTGATGTCATAAGAAATTGGACTGATAATAATATATAAGAGATAACGACTTAAGAATAATGACAAAGAGACGAAATACCATGGATACGTGATATCTTGAGCCTAAGGTGAGACAGCTGATGTCAAGATGAAGAAAGTTATGCCATATGCACGATGAAGATATTCAGTTAGTTTAAACGTGTACAGATGCAAAAAACCGCAAGGAGCAAGAAACCGTGAAGCTTGCTTATGCTTAGTAGTAAAATAGATTGTGGCAAGCGCTAACTATGCATATATATATCTCAAAACCTGGCTCGTTGTTCTGCATGCTGCTAGACGTGAGTGGAAAAGTATGACTGGGGTTGATGCCAACCCAATCATAGTGGACCGTGTAATCTAGGGTCCTATAGTGAGTAGAACAAATGAGACATCATACTTTTAGTGACATTTACAGTGGCCATTTTGAAGGAAGGGCTTAGTTGCCCCACCTGACATTGATTATCCAATCCCCTCTCCCCGTTACCACATACAGTTATAATACCTATGTTAAAGTTACCTTCCTAAAACCAGTCACGTTGCATGTTAGGTTTTTAAGATTGCACGTCAGTGATGATGAGTTTTTGATATAAATACTGTGTTTTTTTCTGAAATTAACTGGAGTTTAAGCGAGAAGGATGATCGAGCAGTTACTGACGTTCATTGAACTCCCCGTTTTTTGTACTTGTCATTAAACGGACTCCCTTTGTCAAACTATTGAGTTGTCATTATTATTTGATGCAAGAGTACAAATCTGCATCCCCATCCATCTCAAGGGTGCTGCTACTCATCTTAAAGGGCTGTTTGGAGACCCCTAGTGATATGGGCCAGCTGGGGTCCATCCAGTTCAGATTGATATAGTTGGACCTTTTCAAAGAAGGAATTGCAGTATTCTGCCAATGTTCTGGATTTACAAAAATGGTCTTAAAGGAACACACCCTTATAAATTGGTAAGGATATTTTTACATTTTCGTTATAAAAAAAAGTATTTTCTATATGTGTTCATACCCTTTCCTACTATAGACCTTCTATAAAAATTCTAAGGGGAGGGGAAATCCAGGAAGGAAAATACTTTCTAGATGCCAGCAAACACAAGGGGATGCTTTAGAATCACATGTCAACCTAACAAAATCTTGGCATTCATTGAAAATGTGTTACATGAGCCATGCGGCGTAAGTCACTGAAGGTTAGAAGTGAGATCACTGTGGTGCAAAGAAATACGTTTATTCTTATTTCACACTGATACATATCCTGGGTGTTGATAGAACAGACCATAACCTGGGTAGAAACTGAGAAAGTGAAAATCCTAACAAATATGTGTTCAGCAGAGAAAAAAATATGTTAGTCATTAAGGTAGAAATGCTCCAATCCAGAATCAAATCCGAGCAGTCCCTTTTACATCAAGACGCTGTATTGCGTAACGAGAGAAAATCAAAACTCTCCAGCAGGTGAAACAGTCTCAAAGTATGTAGGTTATCAGAACAGATCAAATGACAACAAAAAAATAAGCCCAACATAAAGGTCCTGATTGATCCAGGACGAGAAACATCATAGATGTCTAAATTCGTAAAGCTGTGGTGTGAACAAGTATCATTTTAAAAATATGCCATTTGGAAGATTTATCCAAGAATTAAGAATTAAAATTTGAGATAAGATTTGTTCAAAGAATGGTGGCTAGTATTTCTTTCTGTACTTCACAGCTGAGCATTCTCACACATAGCATAACTAGTCAGGCCTTGCCTAAGTGAAACAAAGACTGTGAAACGCTATTGTGCTCCGAAAGAAACTTGTGTCAAAGTTTGCATTACACCTGTCTGTAGTCACTGTGCAGAATTACAATAGGTAGAATGGGGTTAGCCATACAGGAAGTCATGGTCCTGAAGAAGACGGAACATTAACAAGTAAGGGAACAATTAAAATGTGCTTGATAGCTGCTTGCCATTGGTACATTTTAGATGAGTGATACATTTGTGTTTGCAATCCAAATACTGTAAAGCTGAGTGTCAGGAATTAAACCCCCATGCCCTGACGGATTGGAAATGGGCCCATTGTCACCTCTGGAATAGACATAACACACTTGAAAATTAGAAGGTTGTTTAAAGGTCCAAGGACATTTGAAACAAAATGCAAAGAAAGGTATTGTTAACTGGCATGCTGCTCTATAGTAATTTGTTGGACTCCACTCTTCTTTATGATATGGTACCACCATTATCTTTCTACTTTATTTCTTGCTTTAGAAGTATGCCTTCAGATAGTAAGGATCTGGATACCAGTACATACCATAGCTCATCCCGGCCCCTTCAATATGGCAAAGATATTTTCGTTGGGTGGTGCATTGGCAGGCATCGTATATACCAGTATGTACTTAGGGATGTCCATGAATGAAAAACGCTCATCACTCCCTCATTTGTCTCTGAATCTGTTGTAGTACAACTAACTGTATGTTCTCTCTTTTGCAAGGTTCTTCCAATCCTGGAAATCCAAAGATGAGTCCAACCAGGATCTTGCAATTTTGCTCCTAGGTTGGCCTCATCCAATATCCAATGGTGCTTCCACATGCTCCTTCCTTCTAGATTTCAAAGAGATAATTGGTTACTGCCCACTGTACCCCACAACTGTCACTCTAGGTCTCCTGAGAATATACCATTTTATTTTCTCTGCCATCTGTGGGTATTCATTTGTTGGAGAAAGGTTCTTTACAATCTCTCAAAATGTCAGTTAAGGATGTGTCCTTTGTGGGATCCACCTTTGTGACCGTAACATAGATCCAAGGGATCTACCAAAGATGTGTTTCCGTTTGATCAGGCTGAGATGCAGAAACCAGTGTCTCATCAATACATGGAGGGCCATGTATACTTATAGACATGTACCGTGCTTCCCCATCTTATGGTCCTGACGCTGACTCTTTCCGTCCATACTTCCCTTTTTCTCCTCATAACTGTGTTGCACCTCAGTATCTTTAATCAGGAATTCTGCAACTTTATCTGGTTAGAGTTCAGGTTTCATGGAGAGAGCAAGCTATTTTCTTTCTCTTGGGAAAACCGGATCGACCTCTGTGATTCCAGAGAGAGAATATCTACTTTAAGTGGTATCACACACTAGAAATCCTTTCATAGTATTGCCGCCTGCCATTCCTTCAGTGCCAGCCCTATGTTATGGAGAAAAGTAAGATAACTTCTATGTTTTTTCAGTTTTCGTTTTTAAGTAATCGACTGGACGCATATGCACCCAGCTCCACGTTATCCACCTGGCCTGATGGAGAGTAGTCTTTGTATGTCTATATTGGGAGGATAGCTCATCTGCAACGTGCTCGCCTTGGAAGCAAGACGGCACGGAGCAACACAGGTTCGATCCCCAGGTCCGCGCTTAGGGTATTATGAGCGTTATATATAAACTATCATATCATATCATTGTTTTCTCGGTTAAATATTTGTCTGTTGAGAGAAACAGATAACCACCTCTGCCTGTCTTTCTTGTCTTCTGATTGGCCACTAGGACAAAGGGCCCTTTTTGATGTTCCTGGAAAGCTCATCACCCACCATTTCTTTTCCCCAAACTGTCCTCTCCTGATATGTGCTTGACATTTAATCCCGCTCTTCAAGAAGGTAAATCCAGAACAATAGCTGGCCTCCTGCTATTCCCCATATTTCCCATTGCAGTTTTGGCTGCATTTTGTCTTTGCATACTTAGTTACCATTTTCTTTCCCCTGAGTGTCCGGATTCTGTGGACCAGTTGCAGTGCACATCTCTGCCGCATGTTATGTTGCTGGTGATTCCTGTTCCCATGGCAGCACACCTTCTGAATTCCTGCTCTCTGGGAAAGGGAGATGGGTAAGCAGAGGCCTTAGCTTCCCAGTGGGATTCAATGTGACAGGGGGATCAAGAGCTCGCTACTATGTGTATTCTGACACACTTGGTTCTAAAATAGTCAGAATTCCAGGATATGTTGGGCCCAATTCAGAACACTTTTGAGTTCGGATGATGCACAATCACATATAAGGATTTGCATAAATTAACTGCAGGAGTGATGCTTCCTTCCAAAAACACATGTGAAGACTAATTCAGACAATGCTCCACCAGTAATTTTGACTGAAAGACTGTCATTGTTGATACATATAGTATTCAAAACACCCCATAAAAGCGGCTCCCTTTGACGCCTAAAATCAGAGGTCGGATTAAGAGTTTATTTAGGAAGAATAGGGATGCCCCTGGCTCGCCCCAATCTGTTTAGTGTGCAATTAACAGCATCAAGAAGCAAAGGCCTGTTGTTGCATCAACCGCACCAGCTAATTAAATAATGACAAGCTGTCCAGGCAAGCATCTGCTGCATCTGCCCTGGAGGAGGCATGCACTCAAATGAATGTGATCGAAATTGAGAGATGAAGCCTGGGGAGGTCGCACGCAATTGTTTTGACTGCCAGTAGAGGGCAAACCTGCAATGAAGAATAACATTTTCTGACTACAAAGATGTTTGATTGGAAACAGGAATATGGGGGATAAACACCCACACTCCTTATGAACCAGGCCATCATGATATAATCCACCCTCTAAAGACTCACATCCGGGCACACCATGTCAGTGGGCAATGTTCAAAGAGCAAAGGCCACTTTTCAGTGTCAACGATTACTAGAAATGGTTAACGCATGTCATCCAATGTAGGATTTTCTATAAGCCTGACAAATCAGAGAACAGACATCTCTCCGATGTATCATAAAACACAAGCCATGCGTCTCTGTGTTTGGGGCTGCTCAGTGTGATGTCGCTTTCATGCTTTGAGAGTAATGAACCACGAAAGGTGACTCCCTCTTCGGAAATTGGCAGGAAAAACGAAGGGCCATGAGCACTTGTCAAACCCCCTGCATTTCGAGACAAGTCTTGAGAAAAAGAAAGACTAGCACATGGGACGGTCGGATAAATTGGAGAAACAGATTGGTATCATCCATCTATGATGGTTGGGTGGATGGATCAATGGAGCCAGGAAGGAGGGATAGAGGGATGGGTTGTTGGCAGGTGGACACAAATACAAAATAATGCATAGGTAAGCTGTCAGACAGGCAGACAAAGACAATCAAATACGCCATTACGTGAAGCGCATAAGGCATTTTGGAATAGATATAAAAAGTCAATAAATTATGCTAGATAATTTAACAAATATGCACTTGCGCCTCGCATTTTGCATGCAAATATCAACAGTGAAACCATTCATTCTCTTAGGGTTCCGTGAGTGACTTCACCTTAATGGCTATAGCCACACTGTTCCCACTGCCGGACCCCTTCTTAAGACATTACTGTTGGGTGTGCAATCATCACTGATGTATTCATTAGTGGTGGTCGCCCAGGTGGGTGAAGGGATGGGACCAACCTTTCTACTATATAACAAACACAACTGCTTTTCCAATGACTTGACTTATGTTGAATGTAAATATCGTGTTGACATCTGAATGGAAACGAACATTTAATAGAAATGCTCATGCTGACCATAAAAGAAATACGTTTTAATTCACTGAAGACAAAGTCTGTGGTCTGTGCAAACCTCTGACATGATTGTCCTTTCATCTATGCCTGAGATCCGATAACTGATCACCGGCCCGGCATGGAAGGCGCACTTCGAAAGAATACCAGTACTGCCAATGTCTTGTGCATTTTGTGTGTATGTTCTGCAACAAATGTGTCAAATATTAATATTAAACGTTTGGTGTGTGGGGAATTTCCAACAGTGTCAATGATGCACATCAGTGTGTGGACACATCTCAGCAGCATTGACACTAAACCCGAACACATTTGCCACAAATGAAGCCCTTACATTTGGGAAATGGAACGGCATCTATGCTTCCCTTTTTATTCTGTTTCTGATGCTAACGTGGCTTCTTTGAATACGTGCATGTTAATGAGTGATGTGCACTTTTAGTATTCAGGCAACCTCAGCATTTCCCAGCGTCCCTTAAAACATCCTTACGATGCTGTGGTGTGTTGGATGATTCAGACCGATGTAAGGGCACTCATCACACAAACACGTAGCTGCCGGAAGATGTTTAACTCGAAAAAAGGCACAATCCAGTCAGGATGTGGAGATGTTCACAATCAATATATGGGTGAAACATGGACAGAGAGTACATTTCAGTGGGCTTTTATTTTCAACGTTCTGAGCATCATTCTGAAAGTCTGACTTGCCTTTATTATTGGTAGATCAATAAGACAGCCATTGATCTAATAAACACATGATTGCTCTTTAACTATGCATCTCCCTGACACAAAACTGTAGTTATGCGAACACCTGTAGATTGTAACAATCCAAACGTCGCTAAATAAATATCCATGTTGAATTGATCTGTTGACAGGCTGCTTGCTTTTGGATGATCTGATGGTTGTTCCCTCACTTGAGATGACCTGACGGAAGGAGGTCTACATTTGACTGATGCTATTCGACCCACAAATAGCAACACATGGTGAGGCTTTTATGATCCCCTCAATTTCAATGTTATTTTTTTAAATTATTTGATATGGATAATACAATCATCCTTTCAAATATTCAAATATACAAAAAACAGATACAAATGCATTCTAAAATATATAACAACTTTGCAATTTGAAAACAAAATAATTATGAACAAAACATGTTGTGCACGAACATCAGTCAATGCATGGAGAGAAATGTGAACAATGAACATTCTTAACAATACTTCATCAATAGAAGAGTTGAAATATTTGATTTCAAGTTGTTACTTATTGTGATAGGCTGATGTATGAAGCATTTATAACAATAATACGCAAAGTCCAATCCAAAATAGTGAAAATAAAGACATGCAAAGTACAATGCAAATTCTTTAAAAACTGCAAGTAAACTTACATAGACCCCTCATCAGAAGGACATTTGGGAAAGATTGCATCTAAATAGTGGCCTACGGCCACCCGCATTCCCAAATCGAGGTTGTTAGTTATATTGGACCAAATATCATCCATTGACATATCAATGTTTGAAAACATGCACTTGCACAGATTTGCGGAGTGTGCGCATCATTACGAAATCATTACTGCATGTTAATATTTAATGCGTCCACAAGTCTGGCAATATTTCTAACGAATGAATGGATGAAAAAGTTTTTGCAATACGACTGTAAGAAAATTAGCCTGAAGACTCTTCTGGCTTTTCATTGTATTTATCGGAAGAACAGGGATTGCAATTTCGGTCAGGAATGACTCACAATAACACATTTACAGAAGGCAGAGGCATTCCCCCGAAGGGATCGTGTACAATGGCACAAAGATTAGAACAAGTGGTTAGCAAGTAAATGAGGGTATAAAAGAGTTGTACATATACCAGGGATGTGTGTATATGTATATATATCTATACATAAATATACAATCGTTAAGCGTCATGGAGGTAGTGATGGGGTCAGTCATGAAGGTTGATAGAGTGAAGCTCTGGGGAGCTCCCTCTTTAGCAAGTAAGTGAAGTTTAAGCAAAGTTTTGAAGAGATCCACAGTTGGTCTAGCTTTGAATATTATGGGTAGTGGGTTCCAGTGGAGTGGGACAAGTAGGTAGAAAGAGTGGAAGTTAGAGGATTCCCAGAGAAAGTAAACTGAGATACAATTAGATAGGAATTGAGGCGCAAGACTATTGATAGCTTTGAAGACTAGGAGAAGGATTTGAAAAAGAGAGTAGGAAAGTAGCGCCAACCTGCATGTTGCCCGTAGGTTGAAGTGGAGAATGATCTCCACAGGCTGAAGAGAGTGTGAGCGGCAAAGTGGAGGACAGTGTGTAAAATTAGGAAGGAGCAGAGAGGAAGACCCAGGAGTAGGCTTCAACAGTAGTCAAGTTTGCTGAGCATCAGGGGTGGGGATTAGAGTTGTGGTAGCGTGGTTACTAAGGAAACGATGAATTTTCCAAATGTTGCAGAGGGTAACACAATCAGCAGTAGTACTGATAAATTGTTTCATTCTTAGGACGCCATGAAATAGAACCTCAAGATGGCGGGGCTTTCGTGAGGGAGAAAGAAGGTCAGGCAGGAAGGAGATGCTAGAGGTGAGGGTAGAAAAGGCATTGGAAGATGGGTGAAAGATTACTATTTTTACAAAGTCCAGCATGAGGCAGAGAAAAGCCATCCAGTGACAAGCTGCAGTGGGACAGTTTGTAATCCCTTCCAAGATGGCTGGGGTGAAGGAAAGAAAGGAGAAAAATATTTGAGTGTTGTTAGCCAAAAAGGAGATTGTTAAAGCTGTATTTAAAAGTAGATTTTGATGTGGTTTGACCTGCTGGTCAGTTGGTTGGTTTTCACCTGGATGTTAATATGGTGCTCCTCACACTGTTATTTTTCCACAAGCTGAAATAGTGCAACGAAAAAGGACAATATTGGGGCTGCATCAGAAATGACTTAAGTGTAATCTGTTACATTACTATGGACGTTTTGTAAAATGTGTACATAACATTGGTTTCATTAATAGGGAATTATTAGGAATTGCTAACCATTGAAAAGGTCATGTAACCGTGGCCTTAATATTAATATACCATTTCAATTCATTTATCCTCACGTTAATGATTTGCGGATCA
The DNA here is from genome assembly GCF_040938575.1 of Ambystoma mexicanum. Classification (NCBI taxonomy): domain Eukaryota; kingdom Metazoa; phylum Chordata; class Amphibia; order Caudata; family Ambystomatidae; genus Ambystoma; species Ambystoma mexicanum. The sequence goes on from NC_090924.1 coordinate 177,830,726, forward strand.
CATCTTCTGGTGAGAGGCCTTCACCTACCGTTCTGAGAAGCAGGTACAAACTGCCCATGAGTGTTGTCCATTCATACACAAATCACCCCTACAGAATAATTTCTCCCAATCCTCGAAGGGATGAAGCGAATCGGCCACCTTTGGGCTTAAAAATGAATTTAAATACAGAGGTGAGCTGGATATGACTATGGTTTGGACCAGCTTCTTCGCAATGTTCATGTCTTTACAAAACTACAATTTCTCAAATTGTATGCCTCGTGGTCAAATGGCTGATCATGTGAGAAATAGGTTCACATCTTCAGGGACGTTAGTGCCCTAAACATCACTGCAAGAAAGCCCTGAGATCTAAAGCATACCTTATCATTATTGGCTACCTTACCCCTTCTGCCGAGAGATACACAGGCAGGAGTTTCATGTAAATAAAGCACTACCATGTGGAAACATTTTGCAATGTGAAGCACATCTTGACTAGGCCAATAACCACACCATGATTTGATTTATAAAGCTATTACAAAATGTACCGAGATTGATTGACTTCATATGCTTTCTGTCAAACAGAAAAACTGGATGGGCAGAAGACACATCACTAACAGTCTCCAATACACTGTGCTATTAGGCCACTATTAAAAAAACATGTATGCCAGTAAGAAAATATATTATCTTAAACTATTGTTCGGGTAGATATAATTACATTAGTCTTAAATATTGTTCTTTGAGATACTACAAGTAGCATCCCACTTGGCGTTCCGCAGAGCCATCAAAACCAGTCTATTTGTTTGAAATGTTCATGCCTAGCATTTGCTTGGTACCTAACTGAAACCTATGTCTGCTTAATGTACGTGAAACCTACCGCCTATGATGTAACTAAGGAACCGCATGTTCCAAAGTCGTATTCTTGCCTACGTACACTTTCTTGAAAAAGCGCCTCAATGCCCGTGGGCTGTAGTGCGCTATACAAATGTAAAAAATAAAAATAAAAAATAAAATTGTTTAATGAATGTTAACAAAATATTTTTAGAGTAGATAGGATACAATTTGGAAAGTTTACTATGTGCCAGGGCAGTGTCCTCAGATGCTAGTTTGCTTCAAGGTATAGCTTTCGGTTTCATAAATATTACAGGCTCCTGCTAATTTGCAGCGCAAGCGGTTAGACCGCAATTAGTTCCGATTAACATGCCATACATTTCTCAGATCAGGCCTGTGGGTCACCACGTCAGTTTCTAAATTTCTATGTAAATGTCCATATTGACATGCAACACTATTACACCCAATAGATTATTATGCTAGTTCCCATTGCCTGCAGGAAATGACGTGCCAGTGTCACATTGCCTCCAGAAAGGACCATGATAGGTTACCATTATTTCTCTGAAAATGACCATGCCAAATCTACCACCCATAAACATTACCATGCTAGTTTCTCATTGCCCCCAGAAAAGTGTGTATGCTGGTTACACATTGCCCCCAAAGAACTATGATTCAAGTTTCAGCATTGTTTTTGCACTTTTCATACCCTTCTGGTTAAACAGTAAACCATTATCATGCCAGGCCATTCGCAAAGCATTTGCATTTTCCAGTTTCAAATTTCCTCTCAGGAAAATACTATTCTACTTATTACTCCTAAAACATTGCACTGCAATAATGTATCAGTAACAGAGAACATTGCTCAATGCCAATTTCACTTTGGCCTCAAATAATATTAATTCCATTTCTCAAACCTTTTGCCTTTTCATGAAGCAACACAATTACCAGTTCAATTTCATATGACTTCTCTTTCCGTAATTCAACACCAATTTCACACTGGCTCCAAGAAATGTCTATATGATTTTCTTCAGACTTTCCTAGTTTCACAACTGCTCAGTTAAGTACAATATAATGCTAAAGCATTGCATCAACAAACGTATGATTTCCGGTCCACATTTCATGAGAACATGGTCAGGTTAGCTACCTATTGATTCTAGTCAGTTGACCGAGGCCATGTTTATATTCCATGACAGTTTCAAACTATCAGAAAGAAATGACAATGGGCCTCATTACGAGTCTGGTGGTAACCCTGCTGGTGCTTCCGGCAGGTTGCCACCACACTCGTAACATTTTACCGGCACCTAGTTTCCCAGTGCCAGTGGGACATTACAAGTCCCGGTGGACTGGCAAGCTCAGTGCCGGACAATGTTAGTCCCCATTCTCAAGGTCCAATAGGATTCCACGGGAATGGGTTCACAGAAGCACCGGCACTGTTACTAATGGTGCTGGTGCTTCCGTTATCAGTCTGACTACTGTGACCGGTGTGCCCGGCAGGGTCAGACCTGTCAGGCGCTGTTGCGCCGGCAGGCATACTCGGAATGTGCGGTCCAGAAACAAGGGTGCCGGTAACCTTAGCGGGACCGTTGTTTCTGGACCGCCACACTCATAATGAGGCCCATTGTCTTCGTATTATTATCTCCTAGAAAATATACCCACATCGGTTACCCATTAGCCTCAGAATATTAAGTCATAACATTTTCAGATTACAACCAGAAAATCATTTTGCTTTATTCACATCATGCTTAAACAAATCCTTCCGATTCCTAGGAGAGCCACCACCTCCCTCTTGCTCGAAACATACACTCCCTCAGAAACACATACACAGCAAATACACACCCTCTAAATCTTTATCTTTTCTCTCTCTCTCTCTCTCTCTCTCTCTCTCTCTCTCTCTATCTCTCTCTCTCTCTATCACTCTCTCTCTCTCTCTTCTTCTCTCTCTCTCGCTCAATAGAAATGTGCTGTCCAAGTCACTGGCACATAGATGCACAGACATGCAGAATTTGGTGTATCCATTCTTGTGAATGGCCAAAGGCCAATGCTGTCCTGGAGGTGAGCAACTAAGCATTTAGTGTCTACCATCCTGCACCCCTGTACACTGAATGTGGGGATGAAGTTAGTGAGCCTCGATTAGGTGATATCCCCCACACATCAGTGACAGGCGGGGATAGAAAGGATGTTACGCTGTCATTTTCAAAGTACAGGGCATCCAGCACACGGGGTTAGTATGCGGAGCACATCACATAACACCCCTGAGGTCCCTTGTGCACAGTGTTGTGCTATAGATGAGTCTGATGTTCCCCACACATGTGTAGCATGGATATTGTATCATTGAGCCAGAGTTAATATCAATATGTGCATTGCTAATTTCGAATAAACTCATATACATGCACAGCCTGTAACCTAAATTGCACTAGGAACAAGCAAGTGTCACATTGATGTGTTTCCCCTTGTTCTATTCAAGGTTCAAAGACTCAGGAGAAGACCTTCTGGATTTAGCATTGTTTTAGTTTGAGGGTTGGTACCTTTCTACCTCCATTCAAGATCCATTACAGAGTTCATTTATTGATTAGTGTAAATCATTGCATCAAACTTGTAGTTTAGTAAAAGGAAGCTTAGATGTATTCACTTCACCACTGACGGTGTTAAAACAGATACTAATGGCCCGCTCTACTTGGTGGGTAATGCAGGTTCAATGAGCAATGATGTGAGTCTATGTATCGCTGGTCATAAAGCTAAGGGCACTGCACGCCCTCATCAGGTGCGGAGGGTAGAAGGACCAGTGGCACTGTTAGCGCTGTAGGTGTTCAAACTTGCACTCCTCCACATATAAATATGCTTGGAGAGGTAGGTCGTGACCAGTTTCTATGGGGTTTACATAGAGAACATGGAACATGGTTTGAACACCGCCATTGGACAGTATCACAATGGTGAATGAGCACTGGAAGCCAGATAATTTGAGTATTAACTTCAATTTGACACCAGGAAGTGTTGCAGGAGAACACTCCTTTTAACAGTGCAATTGACATAATATGTCTCACACACAATAGTTAGTAAATGTGTTCTAATTGGCACATTGTCAACTTAATATTGACAACAAGAGGCTCGAGTTATAATCCCTGTTTCTCCACTGCACAGAATTGATTCCTGGAAAATAACTTTACCTCCCACCGTCATATTCTATGCGAAATCAAGAAGGAACTATTCAGAGAAAGGATTACAGTCCTTCTTGGGCCATGGATTTGCTCAAAAAGATGTTTTGCGCTAGCTTTTGCAACTGTTCTTGAATTGTATGGATAACGTTTCCTGGGTTTTAGATCCATTCCAGCTCTGTGTATATTCATATTTTTTTAAAAATCATTCATGTATGCTTCTGTGGGCTGGGAAAGTGTTTTAATTCCATTTCAAACAAAGACCAATGTGCACTTTTCGCTGGAATTCATGCACCTTTATGAAAGATCTCTGTTACAATGCTTGCCAGAAGATGCGTCTTCTAAACCGTGAGTCCGTTATCTGGGAGGGATACGCTTGTGAAGGAATGAAGCATTGTGTTCACTGTGACGGCTACTGCTTGTTGGGATTCCATCACGTCTCCTATGTACACCGACAACTGAACAGCTGCAGTAAATGCTATCACTCAATTGATGACATAATAACAGTTTGACTATTTACAAATGAACTGCAATGCAAAGAACTCAAAGAGCAACGTTCAGTCGACAAAATAGAGTTTGTCTCTCAAAGACTGTAGAACATTATAGCCTGAATAATGAATGCTACTTCCTCTTGCTCACAGATTATGTTTTGAATGGGGTTGGGTGCTCCACTTGCTCACATATCAACATATCTTTTTTTTTTTTTTTAGGTGGGGTCATGTGCTCCCTTGCTCACAGATCATGTTAAGAGTCTGTTCCTATGCTCCACTTGCTCACGGATCATGCTAAGAGTGTGTTAATATGCTCCTTGTGATCACATTTCATGGTTGGAGTGGGTTCATGTGGCTGCACCTATTATTATTTGTATTATTAGTATTTGTAATGTGCTACAAACCCATAGCCCACAGAGTACACAAGAGATCATGTCAAGAGTGGATTCATGTGCTCCACCAGCTCACAGATCATGTTTAGATGGGTTAATTTGTCCCACTTGCTCATAGAACATGTTTAGGGTAGGGTAAGGTGCTCCACCTGCTCACAGATCATGTTCAGAGTGAGTTAATGTGCTCCACTTGGTAAGAGATCACATTCAGAGTGGCTACATGTGCTCCACCAGCTCACAGATCATGTCAGGAGTGGGCTCATGTGCTCCACCTGCTCACAGCTCATGTTCAAAGTGGGTTGATGTGTCCCACTTGCTCATAGAACATGTTTAAGGTAGGGTAAGGTGTTCCACCTGCTCACAGATCATGTTCAGAGTGAGTTAATGTGCTCCACTTGGTAAGAGATCACATTCAGAGTGGCTACATGTGCTCCACCAGCTCACAGATCATGTCAGGAGTGGGCTCATGTGCTCCACCTGCTCACAGCTCATGTTCAGAGTGGGTTAATTTGTCCCACTTGCTCATAGAACATGTTTAGGGTAGGGTAAGGTGTTCCACTTGCTCACAGATCATGTTCAGAGTCGGAGCCTGCACTTCACGTCCTCACAGATCATGCTTAGACTGGTTTCAGATGTTGCACTTGATCACAGATCATGTTAAGAGTGTGCACATGTGCTCCACTTGGTCGCAGGTCATGTTCAGAGTCGGTTCGTGTGCTGGACTTGCTGCTAGATCATGTTCAGCGTGGGTCATGTGCTCCACTTGCTCACAGGTCCACTATATATTTCACGAGTAACCTTTAGTTCTAGCATATGGATCTGGAAGAAAGATCTTGATGCTGAGATGCTCCTCCAGTATTTTTAATTCAAAGCAAAGATGTCATTACATAAATTTTGCACTGCACTCGCACGAAGGCCAACATTAGCTTAATGCAAAAAATGTATTCTTTCAGAGCATTTTAGCACCAGGGAATGTTAGCCTTAGTCCTAATATGGAATGGAATTAGCACTAATTCTATGTTGCCCTAGTTTTAACAAAGATCAAACTATTTCATGAACTACTGCACAGTTTCTCTAATGATCCCCAGACCTCTGACATTCTATTAACCGGATGTTACATAGCCATACTTGCTCGGTCATGGGGCACATTCTGCATGTCCAAATACAAAAGGATGGTTATGGAGCTAACCAGAAGCTATTCTTTTTGAATCAACCCGTCAGTGCCCATTTCTGAAGTTGTCACTATTTTAATAGTTATCTACAGTATGGGATTCAGAACTGGACATTTGCAGAAAACTGTGAATTACTTTAATGTAACACATACAGAAGAGATCCATAATGACCCAAAATTATCCAAAGCTTTCTTAATCTTCACAAGCCCATGCAAGCTAAGGAACGCTATGTACCAGTAGTAGTAGCTAACCAGCATGGCCGCAGGAGAAATACACAAGTGTCTCATAACTGTGACGTTGAGTTATACTGACAACTGACAGACACATGCTTTGTCAGCAGATGAGTACCCTTCCCTTGAAGTAAATAATACAGAGCATCAAGCAAATGTCCTTTTCAGCATGACAGGTACAGTGACACCCACGAACAATATTCCCAGTCGATGGTAGTCAAGCAGCATCCGCCTTGCATGTTGGGACTTGTTTGTCAGCCATTCACATATGGATGCAAGTAAACCATAGGAAATGCAGTAGCAATAAGGCCCAGGTAGTCATTTCAATTATCAGAAGGCTCAGGGTCGTGCATTTTAGCTGGATATTATGGTGACATTACCTACTTCAGTGACAATGTCTTTCGACCTTCGTAATCAATTTGACAAATACCTCTTGATGGTCCTGAACATTAACAATATTTAGATTATCATCAGGTGTGTCTACTGACAATCTTTCTGCCATTTCTCTCCGCATCCCACCACAGTCATAGGTCCTATTCATGTATATCCCCCAGGCTTCACAAATATAAAGGTCAAAATCTGGGGCTCATCTGTTGAAAGCCCTGCCATGTCTACCACAAAGTGAAGCTCTGACTTGGCTTTAATATTCCATGAAGACACCACATCTCTCCTCAATTGGTAAATCTGCTCTTGTTTAAAATTGCTAAGTGAATCATCTTTGAGCCTATTCCTATCCACAAATGAGTGTGCTATCTCAGACTTTCCTTCATTACGAATGGAAATGTAAGATTGTACATGTCCTTGGCTTGATGCGCTTCTGATAAATTGCTCATACAATCAGTGTGTCTGCTAAAATCTTACACCTCGACCTTTATGGGTTCTAGCCGATAAACACGATAATGTGTTACCAACTGCTTCTGGCAGGATCTTGGGGTTGTCTACATTTCAGAAAATGTCTCAAGACCCGGGTCCATACTACAAACATGTTGGGCACTTTCAGTAATGATAAAGATCCAATGGCACAGCTAGTAGGCTCCCTATTTCTTGAATTATGATCTAAAATTACCACCATGCAAAAAATAGCACTTTTGTGAAAAAATATTTTCTTTCAATTTATTTTTGCACCAGGGCAAAAGATTAGGGAGAGGCAAAACTTCACCCTGGTGCAAAAATGCATTGAGTAATGCTTGCCATAGGGCCTCATTACGACCCAGGCGCTAATGGGTTAACAGCGCCGTAAAAGGCTGCGGCGCCGTTAACCTATTAGCACCTAATTACGAGGTCCCTTTGCGGGACCCAACCTTAACGGCTGGTGTAGACCAGCCGTTAAAGCAGGGACCCGCAAAGGTCCTTGGTGCTAATTACAGTGCCACAATTTGCGGCACCATACTTAGCACCTTCCCCATTCCCATTGAGCCTTATGGGGTAAAAATGGGAATGGGGAAGGGCCATAGAGGAAGGGGGAATTACCGCCCCATCAACCTTGTAATGGGGTGGTAATTCCCCCTTTCTCCATGGCAGAGTTGGTAATTTACCGGCATGGACCATGGTGCTAACAGCACCATGGTCTTCCGCCAGGGTCGTAATGAGGCCCATAGTGTTAATAGACAGTGCCCCAGTGTTCTGCTCGTACCTCAATCCTGCTAGCTCTCCTCTCTTTGCACTACACCCCAGGGAATAGAGTTCAGTCCAAAGAAAAATCTTGTCCAGCTTTACACAAAGGGCCTGATTCACAATTGCGTTTTTCAAAAGAACAATTCAATTGAAAAATGCTTTGTAAATTTGTCCAGTAGGGCCTAATTTTAAGCCCAGTTGTAACCCTGCCAGTGCTATCAGTGGGTTGCCACTGGACTTGCAATATTTACTGGCACCTGGATTACAACCCCGGCGTTCCGGGAAGTCAGGTGCCGGTAAATTGTAAATCCCCATTCCCATTTGAGTCCCATAGGACTCAATGTGAATGGGGACCACGGAAGCACCGGCACCGTTAATAATGGTGCTGCTGCTTCCGTGAAACTCTGTGGGCGGGTGCCGTTCCACCTGCCAGGCCTGACCCTGGTGTGTGGGACGGCACCCGCCCGCAAAGTCATACTGTGCTGGTGCCGGTGTGCTTACCGGCACCATTGGTATCGGACCAGCAGAGTTGTAATGAGGCCCATAGTCTTTTCCAGCTCAATCTCATCAAGCCTCTTATCTCTCTTCTCCTCTCTTTTCCTTCTCTTCCTCCAACTGCCTGCACTACGTCTTTCTCTCAACCACTACTCCTGCCTGCACTATGTCTTTCTCTCAACCACTACTCCTGCCTGCACTATGATTATCATTCATTTAAGGTGATGAATTGTCACCCGGGAAGGGCGTGAGAGCCCTGGACATTTTGTTTTTTTATTAAATAATACAATGCTGCTGGTAGTTCCAACTCTGAAAGGGAAATCTGCTAATCAAATGCCCCTTTGATAAGCTCCGTGCCAAAAGCATAGTGTTTATTTGTGCCTTGCTGCATCAGTGTCGTGATTCACAGCACCTGCTCTACCAGTGGCAAAGAGTGGATTCAGAAGCCACAGCTGTCCTCTCGACAGCTGCAGTGACACCCAGGTATCAGTAGTTCAGGGGATGCATTTAAAACATGCACCCCCTTTAGAAAAACTACATAACCCCGAAGATGTTGTCCTTGTGACACACAACACTCTAAATATAAGCCATATCTTAGTTAGGGTGTGGTGGTCAGAATCTTTCAGAGTTATCCTTGTTTCACTTGCCCTTTCCTCACCTATTTCCCTCCCACCTTAGCACTTCCCCAAACCAGCGCTTCACCCCCTCCCCCTTTTCCCTAGCACTTCTTGTTATGCAGTTGCACGTCTGATTGTCTCAAGGCCTAGTAGGGCCGTTATTGTTATTTTCCATCCTGTTCCCCTCCCTTTTTGTCTTGTGGTGATTTGAAAAACACTATTGTATAAGCACCGTACAAATACCCAATAAATTAATAAATACATCCCAACCACATTAAATCGATTTTGCACATGTACCAACTCTGTGGGCCCACTTCAGCTAGGAACGTATTATGTGTATTCCTCCCAGATAAAACCCACTCCTGTCCACTGATAATTCGATAACACATGCCAGTCCTCCGACCAGAAAGGTGCATTTCCTAAAGACTTTTGATCCTATTGAGAGGGGAAAGGGCAGAGTTAGGTTGAGCCATAGAAGGGTCTGTACACTGTGGCAAGTGTCCTGCCATTCTGATGTTCTCTGCCTCTCTTTCTCTTTCTCTTTCTTATCCACTCCACTTCCTTTGGAGAAGAGCACTTTGGATGCAACATCAGAAGTGCAAGGTTCACTCATTTGAAGGGCCTGGATTGGGCCTCTAAAGCGGGCTAGCTTTAGTCCAACCACCAGGGGACTTCTGCCTATAAAAGAAGGAGTCTCCCACTACTTCTTTGAATAATCACTTGAGAAGATTTCACTGGACCCTGCGGTGAGAGCAGTCCTCTAGGTGTGAGGTGGGGGCAGGTGTATCAAGGCAGAGACCAGCTCTGTCACCTAACCATCCACAGGGACCATTGGGGTGCTCTGCAGCTGGCACACGAGGACTGCACCCTGCACTCTGAGAGTCAGGACATCGGGGATCCTAATGTTTTTCAGGATTGAACTGCTTTTAGCGTGTTTCAATAACTGTTCCGCACATGTGAACCAGCAGGACCCTCTTTTGATGCCTTTTGCTCTCTCCTGATCTTCACACAGTGCCAAGAAGTCTGTTTCAGCGCCGTTGAACCACCAATAACTCTAAAGAAGGCACTATTGACTGCAAACTTCCCTCTTGGTCCATTGTTGGACCCTAGAGACTGGTTACACCACATTCAACCCTTTTTTGCTCACACGTACATATCCTTTTTTAAGACGATTGTTGCTTTTGCATGCATTTTACCCCTGATCCATTACCCAGAGTACTGACTCTACTATCTTTGCTTATGAAGTATTCTTTCCTCACAGCTGGGTTTTTTGTAGTTTTTTTTTTAGTTAGTTATTATTTTACATGCTGTGTTTAATGAAAGTGTATACATTTTTATAGAAACATGATTGGACATAGCTTTATTTTGGACTGTTATACTCCACGGTTTGGGTTGCTTCTGAACCACAGTCACACCCCTCTTGGCATAGGCTTCTCTCGGCCCACCATACCACAAAAGGTGAAGAAGGTATATCTCTAGACTGTGCCTGTTTTACATGTATGATTGTGTTGGCTCTTGATGTGTAGAGGTATGAGGGCTGGGTGGGCGTTTTAGCCTCTACTCATCCTTGTACTCCTGCAGGGCAGAAATCAGTTCGTCAAATGTGTCCTCTTGCACTGTGTTCCCCAGAAGGTGCTTCCACCCTCAGCACTTAAACACCATAATACTACAAAAAACCCACAGATATGCGCAGAAAATCACCCAAGCACACAAGACCTTACTGTTAAAAATAAAAATGTCTTTATTTCAGCATCTTAATGCAACACATTTAAGGAAAAGCACAACATTTTGCGCTTCTCTACATGACAGACAAGTAAAAAAGTCAATCACCCTCCAGGGTGAACTTCGCCACGCCTTCCGCTCGCGTTTAGAGCTTCGTCAGTAAGGTCTTGTGTGTTTGGGTGAATTTTTGCGCATATCTGTGCGTTTTTTGTAGTGTTACAACCCGTAAATAGTGCGTGTCACTCTTTAAGGAAACAAGCCAGTTTTCTTACCCTTAAGCACCAGCTACGAGAAGGCTGCACACTTACTGGCTATCCTCGTTGTTTTGATATATATATATATATATATATATACTGATACATGGCAAAAATTGCCGAAAAATAAATATGTTGGGAAAAACCATTCCAAAAACTGCCCAACAAAGTCGTAGAAAGTATAAGCTTTATCAGCAATGCAGTTTAAAAACAGCTTCCCAAAATCGTGCATGCCAGAGAGGCTGACTGACGCGTTTCACCACACTCCTGTGGCTTGGTCACAGTATATTAGGTTATTTGTAATGCGCTTAATACCAGAGGTTTCTAAGAGCAGACCCGGGGATCGAACCTATGTTGCACTCCAGCTATCCACCCTAGACAAACAAAAGGAGGCTTCAACATTTGTGGTTAAGACAGGGTGTCACAATCTATGACTAGGGTGGATAAGTATTGCAGTCCAAAACATCTGGCAAGCCAAAGGATGCAGACCTCGTCTCATAATTAAAGGTGTTTTCTTAATGATAAATGAACGCAGAAAGATTTGATACTCCTACAATTTTAATCAAAAACATGTTCATGTTCTAATATAAAACTTGTGGTTGTTTGCTGCATACGGGTGGGTGCCCTGCCAAAATGTGTATGCTCCAGATGTTATCCTGCTTGGCATTTATCTTCCTCACTATAGGTAGCTGATGTGCATGTGATTATTGGGATAAGAAAGGACTTCTTCATGATAGATTGCTACATCTGTCCGTGTACCGCACTATTACTGCGTGTTTTTAAGTGAAGCATTGCTGTTTTCTTTTTTTGGTTATTCCGTTACATGAAATACCTCACGCCAACAAGCAGCACAGCATTACTTTGTATTAGCATCATGTCGACAAATGGTACTGTACGTAGAACCATATTGTCTGGACTTGTAGTAGTGTGTAGTATTATTGAAACAGGACTATAGGAACCCAGGATGTGCTATGGAGACTGCCTGAGAACATTCAACTGGAACCATGAAAGACGGCAGGGTGTAGAGTTGATTGTTGTATATTTAATATTTCAGGGAAGGGTTCATGAAGATTCGCCAAAAATCACACATATTTCATGTTTAAATGCCGAGAGCGGGATTAGAACTCGGAGCACAAGTGCCAAAGTCAGCTATTTAGCCATTGACTGCTCCCCTCACTTTCACATCCCACGTTCTATCCACTGCACCCATGAACAACCAATAACATCTTTGAACACCAACACGTTCAGCCTGTTTTGTCAAATTGTTCAACCAATGCTGTCCTTATTCACAGAAAAAAAACATCTGTAAAGAAGCCTCCCCTTCTTCCTTTGTATCGACCCATTTCACAAATGAACCGTGTTGGCCAAACATTTTACAAAGGAAAGTTTTAAAAATGCAAAACGTACTGCTGTTTTCACAAAGACTCTGGGATGGGGGCACGTGGTGCGCACCCTCTTGCCCATCGCCTATAACTCAGATGCGTATTCACTGTTCAACTGACAGAGAAGTGCAGCTTGGATCGTCAAGTAAAACAAAACGATCATGGGGGAAATCCACTGGCCCAATGGGTTCCTCATGCGGATTTAGCAAATCCCTACGGCCGGGGGGTTCAATTTGGAAACAAGTCTGACCTTCATTAAACTAGAAGCACAAGTTGAAGAGCCTTGTCCTTGACCTTTCAGACAATGCTGCTCGTGGGCCATTGGGGTTTGGGGATTGACTGCTTTTCAACAATGAATGGTTAATAAGTAAAGTCGCTGTTTAGGGAGATTCCATTCTGTGAGATAACTGTATTTTCTCGGCCTCCCTTTTGTATACTCATGGTTTATGCATTTGCTTGATAACGTTTGGAGAAGCAAAGCACTTGTTTCGAAATAGTTTCTATACAACCTTGTAAGGGTCTCAGATTAAGAGAAATAAAGCACACAATGACGGTTTCTTGACACAGCGGGCCTGATTCACAGAAGCGTTATAAGTGGTGCAATCCCACTGAAAACCGCTCTGTGCATCAGGCCCTTAATATTTTCGTAACCTTGGCGACTGATGCTCACAGACATGGCCTAACTCTTCCAGTCAGCCCATCTGCCTATCTACAGTTACCGCTGCAGAGTCATTTGGGTCTGTACCTTACGCCTTGCAATTGCTTTTGCCCCCTGCACGATGTCTAGTGGGTCAAGCAAGTGTCAGAAGATGTGAGGTAAATAATGGCATGCTATGTAGTCATGCCATGTAGGGTGTGCATGTTATGCCCGCATATCGTTAGGTTAGGTTGTCCAGAAGCTGCCAGCAAGTCACCAATGGAGGCATATGTATGCGTGGGCTCATAGAGGCCGATGGGGGCTGCTTAGCAACATGATGTCGGCACTGATTTTTGGGGTTTTAGTGACTTCTTGATGTTTGTGAAGTGGAGTAAGGACGGGGACTGCGCTGCGGCTTGAGGAGGGATGACCCGTTCCAGAGACAGATTGACATCGTGGCCACGTCGGTGTCGAGGAGACAGGGGCTCTGTGCCAACTGATTCCAGACCTTGGATGCTGATAGCCAATGATCGAAAGGTACACAGACACACCGATGGGAGCGAAAAACAACCGCACAGCCTTAATGTCACCTGAGAGCTGACCCCTTATAGCTATTGACCAATATTGACATGTGCAAGTTGGCCTGCTTCATGGTACTTGCTAAGTGATGAAGTAGTTAGTTATCCATGGAGACTAACAACGCAGGCCTTCCTTTCCTTCCATTTAACCTTGTATTACAGAGAACAGTAGTGATGAATTGTTAATCCAGATAGTTTGCTGGATTGCCTCCTAAGCATTTTGCAGACATTCATTCTCTGTTATCCTCTTTCCTCTTCTGAGAATGACCCTCAGTCCTCCTGTCAGGCCTTTTGCCATAGTGATCACCCTGCAAACGGTTTTGATCGTTGAATTGCACACTGGAAGGTTGTGTGTTAGGGTAAAATTAAAGGTGGGAGGAGACTGTGCCATACATACAAATTGTGATCTACGGACATGATGTCAACTTCAGCACCTGAATAAATTAGGTGATCCTTAGTAAGCCTTATATTGGCTAACTGTCAAAAGGGGAATTTCCTAAATGTGATTCAGCTCAGTGTTCACAGGAGAGACACCCCTACACAAAACATGTTTACAAGATTAAAATGCTCCTCATATCAAACAATATTATCCAATTAGACATTACAAAGATCAGTATATGTATTAACATGAAATAGACCAATATGGAGTCAGTTACCCTTTGCAACACATTGTCTCAGCCCAGTATTTCTGATGGTAGGTAAAGGATGTGATTGCCAAACAATGACCTACACCAATCACAAAACAAAAATAAAAATAAGATCAAACATTTACACCCAAATAGCACCAATGTTACAATCATGGCCCCTTAAACCCTGCCCTGTACGTATGTTCAATCACCTGTTCTATTTCAACATAGCTCACACCTGAGCTCCTTTCTCATTCTTACATATGTGTTTTGTCCTAAATCTGTCTCGGATCATTTCAAATAGCTAACTGTTAATTATAAATATTCATGAGAATGCAGAGACACAATAACTAATACAGGGCAATTGTAATCCGCATGGCCTTCTTCACAGCCTCAGTGTTCTCATATCTGTATTTGTTTGTTTATTTATAACGCGCACACCATCAGGCCCGGGGAAACCTTTGAGGCGGGAGTGGGATGTCACTTCATTCTCTAAGAGCTCTGAGGGCTCTTTGAGACTGTAACGAGATTGGGTGAAGGGAGAACAGGGATAAGACAGTTTCCCCAAAGCGGGGGGCCTGGCTGCCAACAAGAGTTAGCCCCATCCTAGCCATTTGAAGGTTGTGGGCAAAGTAGATATTATCATAAAGGTGGGTTTCTGGTGCAAGAAGAACTAGGAGTGCCGAAAGAGTTGAGTAGCCGTGTAGTCGTTTGCCAACTTTATCTGTACAATTATTAAACACATTACTTATTGAACCTTGATTTAACGTGTACAGGAGGAAATCACTCTCTGCAAAAATCATGCAGCACTTAAAGACATCTATTAAGCATACAACTATCTCTGATCGTTAGCACATTTAACACATGCCAAAATCAGGTCTGTTCAGTTGCCTGTTCAATCTTTGGGTTTCATTCTGAGTATGGCAGTGCAGTGAAAAGGTAGTAGTAACAGAACACCCAGACTATGATTAGAGATTCATGGTGTTGTTCTAAAAACCCTCCAACACTTTGCTGGAGGTTTGTTCTCACGTTAACTTCAAAATATTGATATTTTACTGTGGGCAGAATTAACGTCTGTGGTTATTGCTCCATATCTCCATTGTAGTCCAATGAGACTCCACAGTTCGTATTATTCACTGAGTGAAACAAGTACAGATTACAAAAACACAGCTGTTTCGGATTTGAAATATATTTGTACTCACCTAAATACAAACATTTAAAAAAATGAGATTGGCAATGTAATTCGCTAAAAAAAATATTATGACCAAATGCAGAATATTCCTACTTCCAAATCTTATCTGGAGCCCTCGGGCAGAAGGTTGTTTATCTAAAACAAACAAATAGATAGATAGATAGATAGATAGATAGATAGATAGATAGATAGATAGATAGATAGATAGAGAGAGAGAGAGAGAGAGATAGATAGATAGATAGATAGATAGATAGATAGATAGATAGATAGATAGATAGATAGATAGAGAGAGAGAGAGAGAGAGAGAGATAGATAGATAGATAGATAGATAGAGAGAGAGAGAGAGAGATAGATAGATAGATAGATAGATAGAGAGAGAGAGAGAGAGAGAGAGAGAGAGAGAGAGAGAGAGAGAGAGAGAGAGAGATAGATAGATAGATAGATAGATAGATAGATAGATAGATAGATAGATAGATAGATAGATAGATAGATAGAACAGGAAAAACTAAAATACCCTAAAGATGTCTTCCTTGGCAGAGCTGAAAAACTAAAAAAAACATCTAAAACCGTTTCGGTTGCAGTCCTGACTCCAACCTCAGGTTCAGGGTGGGATTTTGAAGCTTGCAGTGACCCTGGGTTGCCTTTAAGGAATAATGGCCAGGGGGAAGCGTCTGGTATGTGTGGCTCATAGTGCCATAAGAGGGTAAAAATGGCAGTGGTGTCATGTGGTTTACAAACCCCAAGAAACATGATAAAACTGTAAAACATGTGCCTGCTTCTGTGAGAACTTCGAAGTGAATTGATTGTAGGCTAGCTCTGCCTCACATAAGAGTAGTCCAGTTCTACTGAACATCAAACATATTCGAAGAAACCCTGGTATGTCACTGGTAGAAAATAATGCGGAAATCTAGACCCTAGAATACAGAGCCAAACACTGGTTGTGAATTCCTACTGAAAACTGAACATGGCTAGTAGTCTTAATGGTTACTGAGGCTGGAGGGCTGGCCAATCCCAAACAATGTCAGGGCATTTCCTTCTGTGTCAGAATGTCTACATGGTAATGACTGGGTGAGGAGGTAGAACTCTTTGTGGCATGCATTGGATGCACGCCATTCGAGAACGTTTGAGTGGGCTGTGTTTGGTGTCCAAGGGTGGAGTAAGAGTTGGAAGGACAAAAAAAACAAAAAAACATGCCAAATGGGAAACAATATATTTGGCTAAATATTCGATTTTTTGCTCGTGCATCACAAATGGATTTTGGAAAACGAAAAAAAAATGTAAAAAAACAACCCAAAACTCTACCTTAGTAGCATAAACGCAAGCTTTATAATATTACGTCAGAGGTAATGTAAACTGCAAGGATTCTTTCATCATCCGCAGCGACTTACAACTACAGAATGCTGTCCTCAGACTCAGGAAGTGAGAAGTGTTATATTTGAAATTCGAGTTTTTGAGTGCATCGCTGAACGACCTCTGCTACTGTGGGAGAGCCATAGAGCCAGCAAACATCCATCTCATAAAATGATTCCTTGTGTAGTCGAATAATATAACTCACCTGAACCCTGCTTTTAATCAAATGCATAGCGAGCAACCGCTTGCTGGTTGACTTTCTCCTATTTTTCATATTATTTTTGTCATATTGCACCCTGATGAACTGGGAGTGAATATTGCAACTGAAAAACTTAATGCAGGGAAGTTTCTTAGTAATCTTTGTCATGTCTGACACCAAGTAAAGGGTGTCAGGTAATACAATTGTGGCAAAAATCTCGCTGGTAAAAAAAAACAAGGGGAGCGGGGGTTGCGGGGGTGTCCCCTGCATCCTTTAAATGATTGTGGCGGCAAAACCATGGCATTTCTGTCGTGATATTTTGTATCCACAGCCATTTTTGCCGCAATTTTAAGACATGGAACCAAGTAAAGGTGGTACAATTTAAAAATGATGTACAATGTTCAATAGTTGACAACTTTAACTCCTCTATCAGTGGCAGGTGTTATGTATGCGCCATGTCACTGTGCAACCTGGGACGTGGGAGTAATAAAGAGCCAGGTGCCAGAATTTCCCGGCAGTCTCCTTGCCGACACTTGCACATGCTTGACGTGTCGTTTTGTTCTCGCCGGCCCGCCGGGCGTCATATTAGCTCTGCGGGGTCCCTCTCCCTCACAGGGAGGATATGAGACCACAACACTGCTGACAAGGGCGAGAAAGGTCCCACACCATAGCCTGATCTTATAATAATGGTAGTTTCCTTCAGAAAACATTGCCACACAGAGTTCTCTGCAACCCAGCACCCCAGGCCTGAGAACAGTGAAGGGCAGCAGGAACTCACACAGCTCCCCTTAAAGGCACCAAACACGGAAAGTGCGGACATCTAGCCAGTATCCATAGCAGAGGGCAGCTGTTTTTCAGGGAAGAGGGAGCCACTCCTACCTGGAATGAGGGGGGTTGCACCAGGATACACATGGCAGAAGGCACTCCCGTGCCCAGGCCAGGAACCCTGTATAGAATGGCAGTGTTGCTCCTCACACCCTTGACGGCACAAGTACAGAGCAGCTGTACTGCAACACTGGACCCTCTTTACCCATATACAGAACCTTCATCAGTGGGACAAACATTTGAGATGGCGATGCACTATAAAGACGTCACAACACCAAGAAAGAGATCTCACCTGCCGTTGAATGTAGGGGACGATGTGTTGCATATCTTCAACTACTTTGCCACACGGGATGGTAAGTAAATGTACAAGTCAACAAAAGATGGCCTAACAGCACATTTCTTGCCACAGTTGAACCCAGATTACGAGACATTCAACTTTTGCACCACAATCCAGACCGAGGATGAAATTCTTGATGCGTATAACACCAGGATCCGGCCGCTAGCCCTATCATGTAACTTCGACGACATTGACAAATAAATCAGACGCAAAATAATAAATGGTATGCAGTCAGGGAAGTTGCGACGGATTGTCTTGAGTGAGAAAGGCATCTCCCTAGCAAGGATACTCGAATATGGATGCCAGAGGGAGCTATCACACACCCTGGCAACCCACTCTGCAGAAGCTATAACTCGCCCCGGCGACCACGATTGCCCAGGTCACAAATCATCCAATACCAAGGGAGGAGAACTGTGAACCTCACAATGCTAGGACCGAACAAATGTGGCTGGTGTGGGAGATCACGCCATGGGAGGAGAAACTGCCCCGCCAAGGGGACCACGTGCAGTACATGTGGCCGTCGAGACCATTACGCAAGAGTGTGCTGGTCATCGGGCCCGCCCTCACAAAACCAGGCCCAAGCTCCAAGAACATACACCAAGAAGAAGAAACAAGCAGAAACCTGCCTCGTTGTGACGGAGAACAACTTCTCCACTGGCAAATCCAGAGAGGAACATGACGTAGTGGCGGCAGCAGTTGAAACAGGACACACAAAGAGGAGAGAGAAGAGCCACCTCATTTCAGACGAAGAACAATGCGACATGACACAGGGGAAGAAGAGGAAGCTCAGATGTCTCATACATGTGTAATGACAAGAAACAGTGATGACAGTCGACACAGGGGTCTCTGTAAACATCATGCCGGTGAGGATGCTCAAGCAAATCAACCTCAGCCGGAAGAACATGGACACACTCTTATATGCATATGGCTGCAAGACACCACTTCCGGTGGTGGGACGGTTTCAGAAGACGCTCAGCAGAGGAGATAAGGAAGTCCAATCCAAGGTCTACGTCGTTGACACTGACATAGAGTCCCTACTCAGCTGGGAATCTGCAGAAGACCTGGGGCTGATAAAATTGACCTGTGATGTCACAGACTCTGATGACATCGACAAACTATGAGCAAAGCACCCAGGCCTTCTCCAAGGCATAGGATGCCTGAAAAGGAAGCTAATCAAGCTGCACATCGACACAATGGTACAGCACAAAGCAGTGCGGCAGAGGAGGACACTGTTCCACATGCAAGACCTGGTTGCCAAGATGCTGCACAAGCCCATGAAGCAGACATAATAGAGACAGTGTCAGGTCTAACGTTGTGGGTCTCCCCAAGGTCATCGCAAAGAAACCGAAGCAACCTGGGAAGGTTTGTATCTGCATCGTCATGCGTATACCAAATGCTGCCATAATCAGGGAAAGACACATTACCCCGACCCTGGATGAGATTGTAACGGACCTGACAGGATCTCGATTCTTCTCTAAACTAGGCCTGAATGGCGGGTATCACCAGTTGCAATTGCACAGAGACTTATGGTACATTACTACTTTCTCAACACACCTTGGCCTAAAATGATACAAAAGACTGAACTTTAGAATATCATCCGCAGCAGAAGTATTCTCAGAGACAATCCATTCGGTCATCCAGGGCATCCCAGGGGTACTGAATGTCAGGGACGACATCCCGGTACATGCCAGTAGCAGAGAAGAACACCAATTCCTGGATACGACCCAAGGTGTGGTTCCCTCAGATAGATGCAAAAGTCAAAAGTGTGGTTTTTGTCATGCCGCCCATGCCAAGTGACCAGCGCAGCACTGAGGCCTGAACCAATCCGATCCACCCCAAGGGGCATGGCATTCTGGGAGGCTATTAGTGTTGATTTCTGCTCAATACAGGAGGGGACATACCTTGGAGGTTTGCTCATGCTACCCTGAGGTAGAGATCATACAGTCAACAGCGACAGAATCAGTGATTTTGGCCCTGGAGAAGATATTTGCCACCCATGGGCTGCCAAAATACATTAAGAGCGACAACGGGGAAGGAGCTGGCAAAATACTTAGACGATTTGCAGATCTGCCACCATCGCATCACCCAAAAATGGCCACCAGCTAACGGCGATGCCGAATGATTTATGAAGACAACAAACAAGGTACTATGTATAGTGAAGTCCCAAAACAGCCCATGGAAAGTAGATCTATACTGGTTCCTGCAGAACTACCGGTTGACAGCGCGCACCTCCACTTAAACACCTCCAGCAGAATTGATGTATTCGACCATCTTGAACTCATCAATAGCTCACCATCCAAGCAAACGGGACATGGGGGGCACACACTCAAGACGAGTGGCCGCCAATGAGCACATGAGCATCAGACACTGGGCTACAGGAACTCAGTACAAGGTGGTGGATCAAGTGTTGGTGTTGTGAAACACCTCAAAGTTGAAGCTAGCGACACAACATGACCTCACCCCATGGAGGGTGACTCAGAGGAAAGGGACAATGATAACAGCCAGCCGAAGCCAAGAGACCATGTGGAAGGAAGGCCAAGACCAGACACAGGGGAAGGATGACAAAGTAGCAACCACTACGAGACGACTCCCACTGGAGGAGTCAGACCTGGTCCTGATCCCGTGGACCAAGCAGAGATGAGTGAATTGCCGACCAGCCCCTTTGCTGACAACAAAGATGAGGAGGGCACAGCTGACTTACTGCTCCAGCAAGACAGCAGTTACAACATGAGGGAGGCCCCCAGGTAAGCTGAGAGACTGTGGGCATCATTACGAGGATGGGGGTTACCCGCCAGTGGTACTGGTGGGTTACCCCCATCCTCGTTACACTTATTTATTTATTTATTTATTTTTTACATTTGTAGAGCGCACTGCAGCCCATAGACATCGAGGCGCTATTACATGAAGGCGTAAGCAGCAAGATTATGTAAACATAGGAAACATAGGGTACTTAGTTACAGAGAGAGGTGCGGAGCATAGTTACAAATGACGTTCGTATGCCTGTAGATATAAAGGCAGGTAGGTTTAGACAAACAGCCTAGTTTTTAAGGCTTTGCGGAAGGCTAGGTGAGAGTGCATCCACCGCCTGATATACCGGTGCCACCAGGACATTACAAGTCCCGGCCGCCTGGGATATCAGGTGGCGGATTCGTGTGTTCACGAAAGCACCGGCACTGTTGTTAACAGGGCTGGTGCTTCCGTGACAACTCTACCTTCCAGGAACGTTGCGCCCAGCAGGTCAGACCTGCCAGGCGCAACAGATCTAGAAGGCAGAGTTGTAGTCTGGTGGTCTGGAAAGGGTGCCAGTATGGTGCGACCAGCACCCTTATTTCCAGGCCACCCCATTTGTAATGAGTCCCTAAGTATGTGAAGAAGGACTGAAGTTATAATACTATAAACAATGAAAACGTTGTGACTGTTGACGTGTGTGTTGTTTTTGGGGAAAGAAGAGGAAGGTTATATACATGCCACACCACCGTGCCAGGTGCCCATCCCAACCCCTGCACACGCCTGACGTGTCCTTGCGTTCTCGTCGGCCAGCTGGGCCCCCACATTAGCCCTGCAGTGCCCCTCTCCCTCACGGGGAGGATATGAAACTACAATAGCAGGCAATAGAAAGGAGCTCAGAATCAACATGTTAGTTGCATGATCTGGGACATACAGGTAAGGATTTTCCATTAGCATGTAAATAACCTTACAGCACATGATATGCACAAAATTGTCTAAACGCCTATTGTTCTGATAAACCCATTTCTCTGAGAGCAACCTTTTGTGATTATGAGTGAATGAGTCAGGGAGCGTGTGAAGAAATACGCTAGCATCGATGTCTCGTCGCATCGGCAGGCGTTGGCTGTAAAGCCGTGCACGCATTGTCAAAAAAGTATGTCTGCACATCCTATCCGTCACTGCAGCTAGAAGTGCACGGCTCGGTTGCCAAACACGCGTGATGCAAAACGCAGTGCATTTTATTTTACAGCACAATTTTCTTAGCACATGCCAACACGTGTGTGTATGGTGAAAGGCGTCTTTGCGTCTGACGAGCTGTGTGATGCGTCTGCCAGAAAGTTACTGCAATACTGCCTTCTACCAATATGACGAAATAGTTCTTAAAATGTCAAAACACATTTTTTTATGTTGCTCCAGTCACTACCATATGTTTTAATAGTTGTTTATGTATTTTTTGCTTTATTTATTTATTTATATTGTTGGGCACATTTCTGACTGGAGCAAATCCCACCTGGAAAAACATGGTAAATGCGTATGTGTAAAATAAAAATAGAAGAAAAAAAAATCTTTGGACGCGAAAGCATGGGAAATTGTCCCCCCAAGGTACTCAGATAGGGGGCGGAATTGTAAAAGAGAGGCCTCGCTCGCTTCCAAGGAGGGGTGCCAAAAAAGGGGAATCTTGGCTCCAGCGCTGGCTCTGGAATAGATATTGCTTCTTAAAATACAACTTCAAACCTTACAGAGGTTTGGCAACATATGGCTGCATGTGAACAAGATGGCTGATACTCTCACTTTGACATGATGCATGCTGACTACAAACAAACATAGCACTTATGCGTGGCGCATCATTACGCTCGTGCAAAGCATCATGGATCAGGCGCGGTTGTTCTTTCTGACTATTTCTGAATAGTAATCACTTTGGCAGCCAAAATTGCTTAAAAGCCCATGGTGTTTTCTGGAATTTAAATATTGATTTTAGTGATACAGAAACATTTCGAAAGCATTTGGTATCGATCCCGAAAATTAAGCGACATGTCCGAACACTAGTAACAATGGTAATACATCTGACACCTTTATCATAGCATTACATTAACATTATGGGCCTTATTCATGGAATTGTTAGTGCCACGCAAAGTGGCTTTGCACTGCCAAAAACATCCTGATTCACAAAGCGCTGCAAAGTGCATTTTTGCAGTACAAAGTCACTTTTCACTAACTTTGCACTGGTGCAACGTCACTTTGCTCTGCATAAATACACTTTGCACCGCTATGTGAATCAGGCTGTTTGTTGCCAGTGCACAGTCACACTGCAGCATGCTAAAAAAGTTCCATGAATCAGACCCTTGGTCTGCACTTCTTAGTGTTGTTTTGTGTGAATGAATTAGGCCCATTTAGCACTTTGCTCTGCTCTGTGAATTAGGCCTGGTGCGAAGTGTATTTTTTTCAGTGCAAAGTCACTTTGCTCCTCTCTGTGAATTAGGCCCGGTTCAACATGTTTGTTGGCATTATTAAGTCACGTTGCACCACGCTAAAAGTTCTGTGAATTAAGCTCTAAAAGTGTCTAAAAAAGCTGTTCTACTAAGAATGGACACAGTTTATATAGTCTATCCAATGAGAATATGCCCAATCTGTGACGTTTTAAGTCACTGTTTTGACAAATGTGCTTTGCCAGAGTAGTGACAACCATTCGCATGTCAGTTGGCCGCATTCCACAAAGCCCATTGAGCACAGAAATAACAGCAAATTCTCCCCTGGAAAAGAAATACCAACAACCCCTGACACAGGTACATTTCTTGATGGCTATCATTGCAGTGGTGTGACTGTGAAACTATGGGCCTGATTTACTAAAATGTTTTAAAATGGGAAAGTCCCGTTGATTTTTTTAAAAATATAAATCAGGCCCTATGTGTTTCTAAGCACAGGGAGCAAAAGGGTCCACATTTGTATTTTCCTCAACAATTTAGGATGAAACCAAAAGATTTTAAAGTGTGCCAAAAATGCAACAGTTCTCAACTGACATGTAGCATGTCTTCAGTTGCCTGTCCTATGGTTGAGAAGGTGCACATCCATGAGAGTTTACAATTATGTTTAAACCCACGATGCCTTCCCAGAGGAAGGAACATGCATTTGCATGTCATCATCAGCCCACCCTTGAGGTTAGTCCTTCAATGAAATGCTAAGCAAATTTCCGGTGAACCAGAGAACCAAAATCAACCACTGCACCTGTTTCTGTATTGACGAGCATCATCTGGGTGGTGTGTCTGTGAGCCTGTGTATCTATCTCGATTCCTTTTTGGAATCAATAGAGGCTCTTGCAGCCCGATCAAATATCCTTGCTGGACCCCATTCCAAGATGGCGACCCGTATGCCACGCATACGCAGTGGTCGAAGTGGATGGGAGCGGTCGGGAGCGGTGCTCCTATACTTATTTTAATTAAGTTTTACCGTTCCTATAATTTTATTTTAAAAAGAAACCGTTCCGTAACTGTTTCGTTTTAAAATAAAAGTGTAGGAAGAAGTTGAAATTTGCACTTTCACTGTACTTCACAGGACGTTTCCTTAAAGAGCAGGTACATTTGTTTTGGGGGTTTTATTGTGCATGGGAGGGGGTGTGGCGATGGGGTCTGTGCGGAGCGGTGCTGGCAGTAGGGAACATAGTTCCACTACTTCTTTTCATACACTTCGACCACTGGGCATACGGCGCAATGGCCACAGCCACGTTGGGTAGATACAACGAGATGAATGAGGGACGACTTGTACGCGATCCGCGTATGAGGAACCGGCACCAGGATCCATGCATAAGCACGGCACCAGCTCGGGACGTGGCAAGCCCTACAAGGGATCTCTCTCAAAATGAGCATGTAAACTCAGCAGTTTGTTTGTTCGTGCACTTGTGGGACATATTTCTGATACACCGCCGCCCCCCCTCCTTTGTTCGAGGCTTTCCGGTAACCACACGAACAGCACGTACCGGTCTAAGCATTTGAAACTAAAACATTCTCCCGCCTCTGCCCCTTGAAATAAACCATGCGGAATGGAGGTAAATGATGCACACACCATCTGTGGCATTATTCAGTGGGACATGAGCATAAGAAACACTCATGTTTATTATAAAACATATAATAAATGAAGGGATGTGCCCCAGTGAGGGAATCTAACTCTAAAAACAGTAAAAGCCATTTTGCATTCTTGGTTTTAGCCTTAAATGATGGCGAAATTGTGTAATCAATAGATTTCATAAACAGTGACAACATGTTAGTGACAGCAGCTACACATCTTTGGGAGATGTAGCTAAATCAGCTTCTTCTTGTGTCTCTGCCCCTCCTCTCCCCAGGTTACGAGGCCGCTGTCCGATCCTTAGCTCTGGATCCAAGGGACGAATGCCCCATTATAAAGAACAGGTCCAGACGATGATGACAGTAACGACTGTAGTCATCGAAACCGGTCGACCTTTATATGATATCCGATTAAGGAAATAGGATACATTTTCTGAATAAGTCTACACCTGGTTTTTGGTAACAGGTGTCTTGAGCTTTATAAACGTATCGCTCCCATTCATTTACCTTTTTAATTACCCACTGGCATCTCCATATGATTGCACAAATAACATATTTCTCTGTTGGTGAATAAACGAGGGCCCTGGGAGCCCTACAACTAAAATCCTCTGAGTAAAGTTAGATACATGAATAAGTTGAGAGAGTGATGCGTTGTCCACTCCATGGCTGACCACTCATGTGGGTTTTTATGGTTGTTTGAGATGTTAGTTTGATTGTACAGTAGAGATAGGGGTGGCATTCTCCATCTTTCCTTTTAGAGAGGTGGTGCATCACCGCCACCCTAGGGACTGCACCCCCTGGCAGGGACAGGGTGTGCTGCTTCTTAGGATAGCTTTTGATCTTGAAAAGGTTTGCTCTTGGCAAATGTGCCGTACTTTAACTTAGTGCTCCAAAAACCTGTTTCTTGTGTGTTCAAAAATATCTCTAAACCTAAACAGACGGAGCAAGAGGTTCATATCGGAATTAGCATCAATAACCTAGAGTGAAACTGCCAGTCTTTTAAAATGTGTCAAACATTTGAGAGCCCTCGGCCCTTTCATGTAAAATTAACCTGACTTAAATTGCCTGCTCTAGGGGAAAGAACTAACTCAAAATAGTCGAAAAATGGGTTTAACCCACTGTGCATTACTAGAAGAGAATAATTCATTTGCATATCAGTATGGCCTTGCCCATAAACATAGGCCAGCAAGTAAACTCTTCACAATTGTAAACCCAGCAAGAGTAACAACAACAAGCCAACCCATCGGTTGTGCTTTGCAAGATATATCATGGGGGGGAGGGGAGGGGGCTGGACTTGATGCAAGGGCTTACTAGAGCAAGGGATCCATGACTGGTGTATCCACAATAACTCAGGATGAAACACACGTGTCTCGAAATGAGAAAAAAGGCAAGAGAATGAACATGTCCAAATATCCTATTCTCCGGGATGGTGTCAACTACAGAGCGTCTACAATCACATTTTAGCGCACTGTACTTCCACATGAGAGAGATACCATGTGCATATCAGTCTACTGACACCTGTAATGACGGCACCACAATTCAAGGCAATTCGCCTGAAAGCGATTGTAAAACCCACAACCACAGACACATGGTTCTGCAATGTTGGGCATAAACGGTGAGGTGCCATTTTGGTGCTGTGTTTCTCTAGCACAGAGAGCCATGTATCCAAGCCTGGACTACCATCACTAACTTAGGGTGAAACCCCAAGAGTTTCCAAATTTACTGAGAACTAAGAAAATTCAACACATAAATGTGCTATTTCGGGTTTGCCCCTACAACCATGTTTTACGTCACTGTGATTTCATAGAAAAGTATCCATTTGCAAATTAGTCTAAGTCAGTGGTATTCAAACGTGTTCATAACAAGAACCCCCTTGAGTAAAAATAGTATTTCTGGGCCCCCCATTTAGGGGTTGGGTCCCCCTAAGGCTGCCCAAGTAGGGCCCAGCTCTTTAAAATGTAAGCAAATCTTCTACTGCTTAAATTTTCTATTAAAACCAGTCACCTCAATCCTTTTTTTATATTAAAAACAGTATTCTAAAACCCTTGACCATCCTTCAACCCCCCCCCCACCTACTCCAAGTTTAAAGCCCAGAGTGTATAATCAAGAACGACAAGAAAAGAGTAAGAGGATCAAGATTGAAGTTCACAATTCAAAATCCTACATACTTGGCGTTGGGTTAACAGCAATATTAACAAATCATAGCAAATGCGGGTGTTTACGAGAAGCCTATAGAATGTTGCCACGTATGTTATGCCATTTCCCATACCACATAGACTTCTGGGATTGACGTCGGACAGAAGAGTAGACATGTTGGGAAAACCCCATTAAGGAAATAAGTGTGAATTTGAATGTTATAATACCAAAGACGTACACAGGTGATTGTCCAAAGCATCAAGTGTGGCCCATAAACGCACAAAACTATGGAGGTAAATTAATGGCCATACATTCCAACTGGGGGTGACACATTTCACAAAACCTGCATTGCAGGCACACATTCCATACAAATACAGTCACTATGAGGTCCCTTTTGCCAGAATTTGCTACCTCTTTCTTGAGACATTGTAAGACCATCGAACTCGGGGAACAAAAGAATCTGCCAAACCCCAGACTCCTCTCTATGTCCCCATTCCAGTTACCATGTCTTCAAATACCACAAGAAAAACCGCATTCCAGCAGCAATAAAACACAACAGCATGTGGGTCCAGAAGAGTGTCTGATGTGCACAGCTCGGACACCTCTAAGAGATATCGGGATCAATCATTTCTAAATGAAGTTTGTGAAAATATTAAGTCATGTAAATATCCTGTCGATATGTAAATGCATAATACCCAAAATACCCTACAGATAATATAACCCTGTTACTAAAAGGCATCTCTTCTGCTCGTGTTTTTCTTTTGTTTATACGATATTCATCTATTGTACAAGGAACATCTGCTGAAGAGCCTGTTAAATCAAACCCACCCAAACATGGGTTGTCACTGGGCTGTAATTGATATTGAAAGGATGTAGTAGACAGGTGACCAGATCAGCATTGAATCAGTGCATTTGGAAACATAATGCTGATCTGACTCAACTCTGTGTGAGAAATGCACAGCAACAATGAGCCCATGCCATTGCAGCATGACCCTTAAAAGAATATGAAGCACACATTCTGCTCTTCTGTCCTTCTTCTGTGCATTAGCATGCGATCAGTGCCATTGCCTATGGACTGTAATCTACCAATATGAGGGTTGATATTTAAACAAATAAATAAAAAAGAAATCTGAGTATCCTCACGTTGCCATGGGCCCAGAACTATAAACGATCCACAGAGGTCATCCGCTCAGACAACGCTCTTGTGACACCGGAGGAGGCCAATATGGATTAAGCTCCACCACGGATGCTGGTGCTATGTGTGGAATGAGGAATCCTCTCACCAATCACAGAGCCCACAGGAGACTATTCATGGGACACTCGGCACTAGTCTCCTGAATAAATATCCCGGGTGTTTGCGGAGAAGGAGAAGGGCCTTTATTAATAAGATGCGGAACTGCATCCTCCAAACTTAACGCGTTGGACTGTGAGTAGGGCTTTCGGGTTCAGGGCCTGCCGACTCGAACGGCAGCAAGTGGAGCCTGCGGCAGGTTAAGTGAGAGAAGGTGGAGGGGTCTGCACAGCTCAAGGAGGGCGCTGGTGGACTCCTCAAAGGGGAGGAGGAAAAGACTGGGAACTAAAGACTGGCCATATGAGTGTGCCTTTTTGCCTTGGTATCTGTAAGGTTGGGCTTTCGTTCCCAGCCTTCAGGCGTAAATCTGATGATTGGAGTCATTTAACAAGATGGGTGTCTCCCTGACACCAAACATGTGAGAGCAAGTTTTAAATGTTCTCTTAATGTCTGCACTAAATGCAATCCAGACAATGTGGTACTGTTGATAGTGTGATTGGTAGAAATATTGCCCAAATAATCAATGGTGTGTTTCCATGTCTGGACTCTAAAGAATGCTGTCTCAGTGTCCTCTTTGACTTGAGCATAAACAATGTCTACCCAAGTGGTCAGCTCCACGACCTTTGTGACCAAAACCCCTGTTCCTACTCCTCTGCCCTTTCCCAATGAACATTATGACTGATGCCAATTGGCCCAGCGCATGATCAAGCCATAGTGTTGCGCATAGAGTTGACATCTTTGACTTTTGAATGCCTTTCTAATGCCATTTCGCCGGGCAGTGTCAGGCAACGCTTGCCAACATGTTTCAAGCCCCTGCTAGACGCTGATTGATTGATTGATTGAAAGATTGATTGATTGCATGATAACTTTTACAAAGCACACCATGCTCACAGTTCCCCGACACTATTCACTGACCTAACTGGTAGAAATGTAGGGTAAAGTTGTGATTTCAAGTTGATCAGGATGTTAAGTTAACCTGTAGCCAGGCGATGGCAACGTATGGCAGGTCGTCGGTACCTTCACAGAATGAGCAGATGGTCTCCACCGATGGTGACCTTGAAAGTCTGAGGGCTCACCAAAACGTACCCATTTCTTCTCAAGGCATATCCAAAGTTATAGGTGGTATATATATATATATATATATATATATATATATATATATATATATATATTTATCTCACGTGCTGTACATGGTCCTCACCATCCGGTTCTATGGGATAATGTTGCTGTGAAAAAGTCACCAGGTAGGTGACTTTTTTCCTGACCCCTTCAATTCTTTAACCAAATACAAATATTCTAGGGGGGGGGTATATTTATATATTATTACCTCCAATCCTAGAATATTTGGGGAAAGTGTTTGATTGTCTGGATAGTGCCTTTTTAAGGAAATGTCACCAGCTGGCAGCCATTTTAACTGTGACATTATCACTGGAAACGCACCATTCAATACCCATCGTTCAAACCCCTAACTTTCTGTACATACTGCAAAATGAGAAAAATATTATTTTAAAATCATGGAAATTAAAACTTCTATAATTGTAGATCTAAGCAACAGATTGAGACTTGCATACATTCGGTCCTCCTGCCAGGCATATTGTACTGCAAGCAGTTAAATACATGTTTGCCTATATCGGGGCTCATTACGAGGTTAGCCTGGAACTGTAAATACGGGCAGTAATAACATTACCACATGTTTTGATAATCCACCTGACCAGGGACATCATTTGGGGGTCACCAAGGGTCGCAACTGTGACACCTGAAGTCTCCCTTGCTACCCCTGTGGTCTCCCTTTACTGTAAACTCCTGGGCTGTGGTCAGGGCCATGCAGCTCTTTGTTTCTGGAGTGGCTGGCATTCTTGTTCAGGCCTCTCAAAAAGACAGGGGGTTACACAAGTGTAACACTTGGAGCAGTGACCCTAAATACGAAAGAATAGGAATAACAAATAAAGTGTTTTTCTGGAATTTCGTACAATAATTGCTACATTCCTTAAAGGTTTATTTCAGGCACACTTCAGGAGGTGAGTCACTGATTTAGACTTATTAAACACATTACAGTGAGATCATAACCATATTTTGCGTAGTGTACTTAGGAACAATGCGCCTTCCTGTTTCATCAAGGAGTGAAAGGTTGTGTTCCATTCACTTTGGGGTTGCGTAGAATGACATCACTTCCTGTGAAGTCATCAGAGGTCACAGGTCATGTGATGTCACGTCCGCTACCCCTGGTATTTTGGTGAAATGACGTTCCCGCGCCTGACTAAGGAGTAGGCAAAACCATCGGCAGGAAAAGCAGGCTTGCGAGTGGAGGTATTGCCTCCAAAATAATTATAATTCTGTTGTGGGTATTGGCACATTTAGTAACACTGCCATTTTCAAAGAGGGTCTATGCTATGAGACTTCAGAATATGGAGTAGCAACTCACACGTAATCAAGCTAAAATGTACTATAGCTTTCAGCAGTAATGGTAATTCAGTTTGGTGGTATTAGTGTGCCTTCCTTTGTTGATGGTGTGTTTTTAGGGCAGTATTTCAACAAAGCAGGTGCAGCCTAGCTAGGTATTGGCAAATATGTTGATACAAGTATATTTTCAGTAGCTCATCATCAGTGCTGTGGCACATTTGCACATGCTCAGATGTCCTTTGCACACTCACATTTGTGCCAATGAAAATGCAGTTGAACTGGAAGTGCACTGACACCAACTTGCACGTGGGAAAAGCATTTCCTTATGCACTAACCTATACACCTAAAAGTGCATGTGAAGACATACTGTATGCCACACCTCAGGTCACTCCTGCCTATAAAACATTGGGTTTCCTCCCTCTGTATTGACTCACGTGTTGCTTCTATAAAACTCAGCAACCCGAAAATACGGAAATTCGAGAGCCCAGTTTTACCACATATGTATGTGGGGGCATGGGTTAAGTAACTACAAAAGTGGTATGGGTATTGGAGGAGCTCTGGGGCAATCTCCCCCACATATATATGTGGTAAAAAGGGGTAACAAAAAGAATTAGGTATTTCCGGATTCAATATGGTTGTTTCGCAGTGATGACATGGATCCATAGCTGAGCACTGCACTCAAGGCATTTTGTTGCCTCATCCACACAAAATAGCAATTTCCATGTGTGTAACATGCACCCCCACTGTCTCCACAAAAGCACACACAGAAAGGCCTCCAATGTGTATTTGCCTTAGTACAGTCCCACACTAGTACACGATTCTAGCTTACGAATTACAAAACCTAGTGTGTGTTTTTTTTTCTCCATTAGACATGTGAAATGACCTGGAAATATTGCTGTTGTGAACGAGCTTTGCTCAGTCCACACAAGGGGCTGCGAAAAGAAATTCATTTTGAAGTGTGAAGCAGGCAGCCTTCAAGCTCTGTTCCTTAGCCCCAAGGATTACAGTGGTGTTCTCACCCCAGTCGCCATTTTCACTGAGTATTGGAACTTTGCAGAGGAGGTATTGAAAAGGACACATTTGCATGTAAAAGAGAACGAACAAAGTGCCCGTGTTTTGCATTTTACTCCAATGGTTATTGATGTTTGTTTGTTTTTGTGTTATGCAGATACCATTTGGTGAAGGGGCTGGAGGGCCTTGCAGCAAGTAGAATAGGCGATCAGGCCCAATTTATTTGGAACTCCAGGATGATCTTTTTTTTGGAAGTTAGATGAAAACTAGGTTATTCACAGAAGTCTTGGGTGTGCCTCTTTTTCGTGCCAGGTCCCAGCAAAATCTGGTCTAAGGCCCTTAGTCTGAAGCAGGATCATGTTTTGGAACGATAACATGTTGCCATTTTATGTGAGAACTGGGTGCACAGAAATGCACTTTCACTATGCCCTGAGGGTTGTGCTAGATGCTTGAGGTGTGTGCTAGATGTTTGTTTGAGGATTGTGCTAGATGGCTTTCGTAAGTTTCAGAGCTGTGCTTCGACTGTGAGGTTTCCTTCTTGTTACTGCATAAGAGGCATGGCAGTATAATCGGTGAGGTGTTGGGTATATAACAGCAGTGCGTTAAATCCATCCTGTTAGTAGGATAATGGCGTTACGGTGAGAGCGTATGAGGTACATGGAAGCATGTGTCATGAATGATGGACAGGCGTGCTTTGATTGAGGTGCCGCCAGTGTATCACTGCAGGATATGTTTGCAGAAGTAGCATAAGGGTGGTCAGCTGAGAAATTAGGACTTATTGTTCATGGGTGCATTCATTGGTATTGCAGCTGACTGGCAAGAGACTCCCCTCTCCTCTCTCCCACTCTGCAGTAGATATGCCTCTGGCCTAGTATGCTAGTTATTGTAGTTAGATCATTTGGAATCTTC
Source organism: Ambystoma mexicanum (assembly GCF_040938575.1). Taxonomy (NCBI): domain Eukaryota; kingdom Metazoa; phylum Chordata; class Amphibia; order Caudata; family Ambystomatidae; genus Ambystoma; species Ambystoma mexicanum. Next base: position 177,863,321 of record NC_090924.1, read on the forward strand.
AAGGCCTAAGAATGACGACTGTATTCCCTTGCTCCCTTCAAGCCTTGAAGCGCTTTGAAACACATCACTTGTTTATAAGCGCTTACAAATAAACAATTACAATTACAATGTCTGTTTTGTGGGGTCTAGCTAGCCTGTTTGGCTACTAATGGTGCAGAACATGAACTCAGTTAGGTTTTAAGGGATTGCCAGAATGTGTGGTGTTGTTTGATAGTGTGAACCTGAAATGAAAAAACATTTCCACATCTTGCGTGTTTAGACTGAATGTAAAGAAGTGCTATCGCGGGATTTCAGAATGGGAAAACAAAATCATAGCTTGTTTTGGCCTAGAGCTGCACAGTCTGAAGTGAAGGGGCTTGGTGTCTAAGACCTGGAGTTATGAAGTCAGTGATGCACAATCAGGGCTGGTGTAATCTGGTCCCAGAGGCTGAGATGGAGAAGGAGTCTGACAGATGAAATCCAAGAGTCTGCAAATGCAGGAATTCTGGTGATCCCAGGCAAATTCTATGAGGCTAACCAACGTCCAAGGGAAGCACGAGAATTAGAAGATCCGCCTCTGAACTGTCAAGCTGATTTGAGAAGCTACAAAGAAACCTAACTCGGGTGATAGTGACATCTTATCTAGCTTCAGAGAGCAAGAACAATCTCATGGTTTTGTGGGTTACAGTACCACCAACTGAAAGGGCTGAAATATCATAAGCGACGTGATGCGTTCAGTGTTGGGCCTCTGACTGGTTGGTTGTGTGTTTCGACAGAAAGTGGGAGTGGGACCAGAGAGTTTAGGACACATAGGCACAAACTATGAGGGGAACTGCTTTAGTACTGGCAAAACCTAAAGAGGTGAGACGAATGAGGAAATCACATCTTAGAGTGCTACTGGGCTCAGCCTTAAAAAAGTGGATCGAGGGGAATCATTTGAACCACACTTGTGTCCAGCTGCATAATGCCTGAAGGATAACCCTTGTCATCACTCTAAACCAAAGCAACCAAAGGGTAGCTCTGGGAAATCTATCATTGCAGGGAGCCCTCTTTATGCCGGAGCCTTTAACACTTGCCTTAGAATTCAGAAAGTGTGTTCTGTTGAAATAGTGGACAGTTGTGAAACACATCACAGTTCAGCTATTTCTACACTTACTGGAACAATGTCACTTATTCGTACACATGGCGTGGAATTCTGGGTCTGGCTGCTCTCTGATCATGGAAAGCCCCAGTGACCTTGCACGCCCTTCATACGTGAGAGTGTTTTTGTTTTACTAATCTACACTATGCAAAAGCATCCCAAGGTGCACTTCAACACCTCCATTGTGCTCTATTCCTTTCTGCTCCATTGTTTTATATTCTATGTTGATGTATATTAATTTAATCTTTACTGTCCTAAACACAAACGGGAGTGGTCAGGGGCATCTCTACATCTGTGCCTATGCGTTACACCAGGAACTTCAGAAATGTCACTGGATGCCATTCTTCAGGCTGAAGCGAAGGACCACTAAATTACAAAGAGTGATTAGAAGCACAAGGAGGAGGTACCATAGTGCTGTGGGCCAGTGAGACATTCACATTGTGTCTCTCCTACCTGCATCCTTCTACACACATTGCAATGGCTCCCTCATACAGACCTCCCCCCGCCCCCCGATGTCCTCATTCACTCTGCCCCAGCAGTTGTCAGTCTTTTTGTCCCAGTGTAAACAGTGCAACCACGGTGCATCTAAGAGGGTAGAGGGTTCTGGCTTAATCTCATGATTATTATGGAAGCAGCACACTGGCCTTGCAGCTTTCTGTGTCCCCCAATTTCACAGCAGGACTTGTAAGGTCAATACAGATCTATGGAATTGCACTTAGGGTACCCACAGACTGATACCAGCCCCCTTTATAGAGTGGACCTAGTTTGAGGCAATTAACATTGCCACAAAACCTGAACCTTTTAGGTTGTTCGACTGCAGGAGGAAAGTGTGGCGGAAATTTAAAATGATGAAGGCACCTCAGACCAGCTCCCATTTCACCTATTTCACCAATCATTCAGGTTTTGAGGTGTAACCAATGCTGATTGTGCTGTAAATCCGGCAGGAATATTAATTGACAGGAAGGTTATGAGAGTCTTTTTCAGATATGCAAATGATCAGTGCCTAAATGTTGCCTGCTTGTATGCACAACCACCTTTTGGAGCTATTGGGCAGAGACCTGCAATGACTGCAAACTGATTGTACAGTGTTCTAAACCCCTCCAATGCTGCAGAGGAAACAGGTCCTAACAATCAGATCATACATTACTGCTGGGTCTGAAGTTCCATTGGGGCATTGAGAATCGTATAATACTGATACCTGAAGTAATACACGTCAAAGGTACAGGGGCCTCTGGCACATGCCGGGATAAACTATGCCTAATATTAATCTGAACTTCAATTATCCTAGTGATCCCTGGCACAGCTCCCTTTTGGCATACCTTGAAGGACATTGGTTTTCATTTTGCAGCCAATGAGGCCACGCATGTTAAGAGGCACAGGCTTGATTGGATCATTTCCTGTAACGTCTTACACATTGGCACCGCTGATCAGCCACTGGACTGGCCATATCAGTCGGCCACATTGATGAAAATGCTGATACCCTCTAGCTCCTTATCAAGGGGAGCCAATTATACAACTAACAAGCAGAAGCTGCGGGCACAATTCCTCAACCCTCTCCTTGCGGTGTATGTGTTGCATGGAAAAGCCACTACTTCATTAGATGGCATGACGCTAACTTTTAAGACTACCATATACACGTTAATGGATGAGGTTGCCAATACAGGACCCAGTCCAAATAATTAAAATACGGTAGATGTAAAATCATGACTGACCTGCATTGGAAAAGCCAAGAGTAACTGGACGAATCCATGTTGCACCTATGGTCTGGTTCTAAAACCGCTCGCAAAACAAATAAGCACACTGTTAATAAGGTTATGAAGTGCCTTTAGACACAAGAAATTACAGCAGCACATAAATACACCAAGGAGATTTTCACAATTCTAGCTAACCTTGAAAACATCTGTTGCCAGGTCACGCCAATTCAACTTTCACTGCACCTGTGCTATCAATTTCAGCTTCCTGTATTATAAAATAGTTAACGTCTGTTCCAAGATCAGTAACCGCAGGACAGTAGATGTGCTATATACCACCTTCTCCATCATCGGGGTAAGGACTTCTGCACGCAACATAGATCAGTGCAGGCTCACACTTTAGAATTTAAAACATGTATATCAGTAGATGATACAATTTGGTGAAAGTGCTGTATAAATAACAAATCATCATTATCATTATCATAGGCTTGACATCTTTACAGGTCTGGAATCTACACACTGAGTTTCCTTGACCGTCTCCAGTTATAAAGGAATGGGTTGAAGCTCGAGAACCAATCATGATGGACATTGTCTATGTCTCCTTGGGCACATCGGTTAACCAGATGCCAATCAATTGGCTTGCATGACACTTCTGATTACAAAACAAACAAACACACAAACAAGCAACATCATTGGATCCAGCTGTTTGTGTTAAATATAGCATGCATATGGGCAGCCATGGCGCCCAGCAATGCGAATACCTATATGTTTTATTTGGAGCCAGAATTTGTTTTATAATCAGAGAGATGATAACGATATCTGGGACTGTACACCAGATATATAGATGATATATTTGGCATCTGGAGGGGCCCCCTTGAAGAGTTGGAGAATGTGTACACAATGATGAACAATATGTATCTCTGTATCAAGTTCACGACTACACACAGCTGCACTGAGATTCATTTCCTGGACATGGAAGTTTATGCAGCAAGCAATATGCTAAAAACACGATTTATACCAAAAGTACTGACAGGAACAGTTTACTCTTGGCTACAGGTTTTAATCCGAACACGCACACTTCAAAGTGTACCGATCAGTCAATTCATGGAATATCGACGGAACATCACATCAGCGGAAGAATATAACTTTCAGTCGAATAACTTGAAAGCAAAATTCATTCAGAGGCAGTACGATCCGCAGTTAACTGAGTCTGTATCAGACACGGTGGAACAAATCTCAAGAGAAGATTTACTAAAGTCGAAATCAGTCAAAGAAAATCCAGCATTGGTCTATGTCACTACATACTCTGTACAAAGCCGCAAAATCAAATGGATAATCAAAAGAAATTGGGAAATCATTAAGTTGGATAATACACTAGAAAGATTATTTCCAGTACCCTCAGTGTTTGCCTGCAAGAACGGTATGGCACTAAGACATATGTTGGTACAAAACAACGGAACCACAAGATAAAAGTACACAGGGACACAACCATGCCAGAATTGTCAACACTGTGGCAACATTTTGAAAGGTGATTCTATTGCACAACTATACACAGGGAGAAACATTGTCCTGAGATATTCTAGTGCCTGTGACTCCTCCAATGTGGTTTTTGCCTAAAATACTCTTGCATGTTTTGTTATGTAGGGATGACGACATGTAATGACAAAAACCTCTTGGACAGAGCACAAGTCAAGTATAAGAACAAAGAATCACAAGTCTCTGGTAGCTAGTCACATTCTAAAGGCAAAACGTAGCATTGCACAGTTACAATGTGTATTCTTAGAGAGTGGTGATGCATAGAAGAGGGGGTGACCTGCAAATAATATTATTGCAGAGAGAGATGAAATGGATAGAGACTTTGGAAGCATTAACACTACGAGGTATTAACTCAGAGTAGGACCTCTCATGTTTTCTATATGTTACTAAACTTTGAAATTATATTGTGAACGGACCAGAGATTTGGGAGATATGAGTCACCCTAGTAAACTGAATATGCATGATAATATATTGTATGGAGATCCAGATAGTGACTGAAGCTCTGGTGCGGGAGACAGGAATGATTGAGGAGAATGTTTTATAACGTGACTTACGTGACAACTTTTTGAATGTGAAAAAGACACACAATACAGTGGCCATGACAGGTTAAAGGAGGTATCAGATAGATGGGGAGCAAGGGTTGAGAATATGATATGATATGGCATTTATAGCGCGCCTATACACAAGTGTTTCAAGGTGCGATACATAAGGCAATGGTACACAACAGATGATTTATGGAAGGATACCTCAGGGAATTCATGTAAATACCTTATAGATTGAAGCAGATGGGGAAGTAGTTATCTTATTGGGACTGGGAGAAGGTTATAGAGGATATAAACACGCCCTGTGCAGTTCTAGTGATAGGATTCACTCCGGCAGTGAGACACAAGATTGAGCTAATTGGCTTACAGTTAATTATCTAGGCATGATTATGTATAGTCAAAAGTGGAGTTCAAGTAAATACTCATGACGCATAAGCCAAGGAGGCTTTTAATTTTGATTTAGTAGCTAGAGGATGATTCTTTATATTGAAAGGAAAGGTGGGAGCTAAATAATACATTTACTAACTAACATGCATCTAAAGACTTAAATCCTGGGTTTTAGAGTGGGTTTAAGGATCATGTTTCTGCATCATGTTATTGGTCAGTGCCACTAGGTTAACATGGCTGCCGCGTCATGAGGCAAAGAGCCTTGTTTCCATCTTAGCAGTCTCCAAGACAATGGTGTAAACACATAAGCGGACGCGGGGCACCCGACCGGTTAGCCGGTTGGATGCCTCACGTTCTGCGTCTCATAACATCATGAGAATTACTGTAAGTAGAGGGAAGAAGGGGATGAGCTACGAAAGCTGTCTTTATTGTACACAATTAGCGGCGCCTTAATGGAGCATTTGTTCCCTACGATGCGCTGAGATAGACTGAAATAAACATGCTGAAACACTGCAAGCGCACTGCTTGTGGACACTGACATGAAGTCAGGTGAGTCCAGGTAATATTGCCCCGCCATGACTTTGTTAGGATTGACTCTCTATGTATAGAGTAATAAGGACTGTTAATTAAAATAAATGTATCTTTTATTCTTTTTTTAGACCACTGAACAGTGAAATTCGGAGGTGGGTGACAGAGGTTAATAGAAATGAGTTTAAGTTGAGTTACCATGTAAAGGACACATTTTGAAGCAAATGATTTCTGTTTTAGAAGTCAAGATATTTGGGAATATGAATTGAAAGGCCATATCAGTTTAGCCCTGGAAGAAGGATTCATCAGAAATCCGAAACACGTCGGCAAACAGCAGTGGAAAATGAAAATGAATTTAACCCGAAAATTGTTGGAACATGCATTATTGTACTATACTTATTTACGAATTGGATGTTTAGTTCGGATTCTGAAATGATGAATTATATTTATTATGTAATCTTTGTTATGAAGGATGTGTTGAATTGACAATGTGTGAGAATCATTAAATATGTGTTATGAAAGAAAAGGACCACTGGTTTCATATATTGCTGAGTTTGAACATAATGGTCAATTCGGGAGGTCCCCACTATGAGTTCACGAGGGTTACCTGTTGGCAACAACAGTTTTTTTGGGGAGAATTGTGTAAAATATAGACACTTCACAAAAGTAGCTTTTACAAAAAAAACCTCTTAATAAGAATGCTACAATTAATTTCATGATTTTGTGAAATGGCGACCCCTCTTGGGTTATTGGCAGTCAAGTTTCCATCCCAAATAGAGGTACTGATGCCTCCTTCTCCACCTCATACCTGAGGATAGTATTGGGCATCCAATGCTTCTGGATATGTTGGCCACTTATGACACCTTGACCACGCTCTTGTGCTTTGATGTTGTGGGTGTTATTGAGGCTGAAACAAAATGAGCCATCATAAAATAAAATGTAGTCTCCAGGGTCCCTGTAGACTTATATGAATAACATACAGAGAGTATGGCAAGTGTTGCTTGTCAGAGGTAATGTTTTTTGCCAGTGATCTTTATTGTATGAATTAAATGCTGGTGCAATTTCTATAGAGATTTATGAATAGTTTCTAAAACTATGCAAAGGACATCAAAAGTGTCTTCTCCCTGGAGGACAACTGGGAAGCAGATACCTGTCAGGGCTGGGAGGATACCTCAGGGGCAACACATTTGTCTTGGAACCAAGACAACACAGAGCAACACAGGTTCAAATTCTGGTCCTTTGCTTATAAAGTGGACTCTGTATTAAGTGCATTATAAAAGATACATTAATTACTCTACAGAACATGCTCCTCTCCATAAAAATATGAATAGACATCTTATTGCTGTGTCTGCACCAGGATAGTAGACATTTAAACGCCCAACACAAACTACCCTTGTAGATGTGGCTCACTATCCTCATTTTTCTCACCCTGGTCTTATAATTTCACTTCAGAAGAAGGATCAAATATTAGGCACCCTTTTTGATGCCTCTATTTCTTTGGATACTCAGGTTAAAGATACCTTGAGCTTATTGAACTATCAGATAATAATACTAGGGCAATCCCGACATTTACTCACCAAATCAAACTGTGTCATCATTGTGCATGCCTTTTATTGCACCAAACTTGATTATTCCTATTGCACTGTTCATGGAAACCCTGCAGCAGACCCCCAGGCGCTTACAGGTATTGTAAACTGCAGCATCCTGATTGTTAGAAATGAACTGTGAGAGTGTCTCCCTAGTCACATTGATATCTCGGGAGGATAGCACAGTGGCAATGTGCTCGCCTTGAAAGTAAAACCACACAGGTTCGATCCCGGGTCCGCGCTTAGAAACCGCTGGGTATTAAGCGCGTTATAAATAACCAATCCTATCATATCATACCAATCATACCTGGGGGAGTGCATGTTGTGTTCACATCACTGACCTTGGCATTTGGCTTCTCGTTCAGTGTTATCACAGCCAAGCACTGGAACACCCAGCCAGAGTTCCAACGCATTGAAGACCTGACTATGTTGACCAAGAAAATTAGGATATGCGTCTTCTAGAGTCTGCCTTTGCCCTTGCATTGACTATTCCCCTTCCATACCCACTGGTTCACGCTCTTTGATGCCTTTGGTTTATGTAGTACACTACAAAGGAAAGCAAATCCACTCAAACTGTAATTAGACCCCTATTTCCATGGAAGCTGAGCAGATGGCTCAGAATAAGGGCATGTTCTGGTATTATTGGACCGCACCTTAAACTCTCTGCCTTGCTCTGTGCGTGCCCTTGTGACCTCACTTTCCTCTCCATGCTTTCTTTTTACAACCATCTGCTTATGCCCGCAGAAACCTGCCAACTACTTCACCCAACTGCCCCTGTGCCAGCTCATCTTTGCCCTGCCTTTACACCATGGAAAACAAAATGGGGTTCAGTCATTGCAGAGTTCCCGTTTCATGTTTCCTTGGCTACCATTGCTGTCTGCGGCCTCTTTTTCTCATTTGTTAAGCTGCTCGTGCTCCAACTGTATCATATTCAGATTGCCCGTGCTACTTACTCTTTGATATGTTTAAGGTTGGGTCCTCTTGCCCTTTAGAGAATAACCTTATAGTCTACACTTGCGAGATATAACGGCGTTGCAATATCCCTTCAGCCCTTGATGACACCTGGGTTCACTCAGCTGTTCACTTCGACTCCCGGGACATTTGTAGCTTTCGTGGTCCATGACTGTGGGATGTAAGTGTATTGAGTAAATGCAAAGCGTTTGAGATGACTTGTTACAAATGAGTTCTTGGAATTCCAAGATGGCGATTCACAGCCCTGCTGTGCCTGTCGGGTTCAGTATAGTTACACATAACACTCATTCCAGTTAGAGGACAGCTTAATTAAAAGGTATCTGTAGAAATAATGGAATTTAAAAAAAAAATGAATGGAAGTGAAATGACCACTTTGTTTTAATGATTTTTTTTTAATTTGGGGACATTTTATTAAAATATAGGTGTGGGGTAAGGGGCAATAGTTAAGATGGGGAGTGAGGGTGGTGTGGGGTCTCCCCTGCATTATTTAAAAAAATAAATCGGTAATTTCTCCATTCGATAATTTCATGGTAATCCTAATTAAAACACACACTTATTGTCAGTTTTTGGAATTTTATTTTAAACCCATTGCTCTTGATATGTTTTCCATAACTAGTAGGTGATTAGGAATATCAACCTGTATTTTTTTTGCTGTGTTTACAACTTGTTGACTAGTGCTCTCATCCTTCCTCTGCTATTTTCATGGCAACAGGCTGAGAGGATGACTGGATTCTCAATACACTGAGTCCAGTGATGAAGGGGCAATAAAACGACGGATGCCCCTTAGCCTTGAAAAGAAGTCTATATTTTGAATCAAGTTACATTCCTCAGAGAGTCGCCTGGTGTGTACAATGCATTAACTTGTTGCCTAATTTAGGACCAGATTTATAAAAACACTTTTGAATGGGAAAAACAGCATTTAAAAAAGGTTGTAAATCAGATGCTTATTGGGCAATTCGGGATGGCCTGCAGCAATCATGCGAGTCAAAGACCCGTGCTTACGCTGGAAAAACAGTACGCGGAAAACACTGTTCTTAGAAAATTGTCCTGGTGAAGACTTATCCAGAGAACATTTGCACGAAAGACTAATGATCGGTCAAGATTTTTGAGACCTCTACACCTCAAGGCTCCTGCCTCTAACAGGGGCGTTGCTGAGGGGTGGAGGGGGCATAGTGGGCTATAGCCCTGTGTCTTTTGGTTGTAGCCCCGGATAGAATCTCAGGATCTACAACTAAAATGCTAGCTAGCCCTGAGTCCTGACAGTGCCGACATCCGGATCTTTTCCAGACCTAGCAACACCAGTGCCTCAGACTCAGGCAAGTAATGATCGATGTAATTATCATCTGGTTGCAATTTAGTGACTTGCGTTAGCCGGTTTCTCATCCTAGCAATTCCCAGTGTGCAAGTGTGCATAGCTCCACAAACAACCTCCACAGTGTGCAGTCGCATCAGAGGGACCAAAGGCAGTACAGGGATTGACGGTCAACCTATCGTTCACCTACCAGGTGTGGCCCCTCCAGTGAACAAGCAAGGCTAATTGGTGAAAATCGTTGTTGGAAAGTCTTTTTTTAGTTCACTTTAGTTTAGTTTTACTTCAAATGTTGGTTCAGACCATGATTTTCACGAATGCTAGATACCTCTAAAACAAACTCATTATAACGAGCTTTGCAAGCATCCATGGGGTGCTCTACGTATTTGTGGTAGAGTAGGAAGTTGACACCTAATATGGTCGATTTACCAGTGACATGGTGCTGCCTGGACAACATTTCAATCATATATTTGTTGCCAGAGAACAAGTGCCTTAATAAACGAGCACAACAAAAAAAAACACAATTAGTCACGAAACACGACTTCACGAGGACAGAAAGTTGTAGGCATTTTGCAAATGGAAAGGCCTTTATATCTGGTGAAGTGGTTTGAAGTTGTAGTGGATCAACCTGATGAATAAGATATGAAGTGCCATACACATGATCCTCATTATAAGCACAACACCTGGCATAACAGTTCATTTCCAGCCCTGTCCATGTGCCGGGCGGTGTCCCACCCAAAGTTGCAATGATCAGTTCAGTTCAAGCATTCCATCTTATTGTTTGTATTACTTGTCATTGGGCCTCATTACCGTTCCAGCGGTAACCGTGCCGGTACTACCGGCAGGTTGCCGCCAGACACGTAATTATTTTCCGCCACCTGACTTCCTGGTGCCACCGGAAGATTACAACCCTGCGGCCTGGAAAGTCAGCCGCCGGCAAATTGTAAGTCCCCATTCCCATAGAGTCCTATAATACTCTATGGGAATGGGAACCACGGAAGCACCTGCACCGTTGTTAATGGTGCCAGTGCTTCCGTGAGGGGTCTGCCTACCGTGGCCACTGTGCCCGTCAGGGTCAGACCTGTTGGGTACTGCAGCTGCGGCAGGCAAACCCGTAGTTTTCCGGTCCGGAAACAAAGGTGCCGGTAGGCTTACCGGCACCTTTGTTTCCCGGACCGGGAAACTTAGAATGAGGCCCATTGTCTTATTGATGCCATAGTTGTTTATCATGTGAATTGTTGGCAGTATTTTACCACTGACTGTCATTTTACCACTAATCCTAAATCGCATTACCGTGTAGCCTTTGTTTTCTATCCTGTGTTGTCTGCCCTGTTCATAAGTGACTTTTTGCAAACCTAAATGCTGATTCCGTTATTGTAGTTCTACAAAAAATGTGCAAAGCAGCTACATTTATTTATTTTTTGTTTCCACAAAAGAGACTTTGAAGATGATCCAACTGAATTTAAAACTGACTTCCTGGGCTGAAAAAGTCAGAGAGGGGAGCAATGCTTCAAACAAAACGTATTGTTTATTTCCAGAAATATGCCCCTTCTCCAGACTGGTGGGGATCCCTCAGAGGGGTTTGGAGAGAGGGTTTGTTTAGTTTACGATAGACGAATGTCATGATATGTTGGAGTTTGGTTTTCCAGTGAGTCACACAGTACCACAAACTGTAAATAGCAGACTCTGCTTCAGTTGGAATTGGAAAAGCAAAATCGTCTCACACATCTCAGAATTCAAAGTTTGTTTTTGGACCCTAAAATAAATCACGCAGACAGCAAACACAATCATTAGACACGGTGCCGCACATATATTCTGCTGGTAGAGCCAGCAAAACTGTTTGAAAGATTTTTTTATACTGCTGTTCTCTCATGCGCAAGTGCAACACCAGAATGTCTACCGCTTTCTGTTTCTTGTTTGCTTTGTTTTACAATTAAAAATGATGTGATCACAATTCTGCAGCAAGACATGGGGACATTGACAAATAAACATATCCCACCTATCACTTTGCCTTTAAGGCAAAGCCTTCTTGAAAGTTGAATCCTGATTGTTTTCTAATTTGGGCTTTGATTCTACAATGATACTATCACGGAGTAGACTAGGGATCCTTTCGTTTAAGTTAGCACAATTGTAAATATGTTCTCTGCAGCACTTTAAATTGTTTAAAATAATGAAAAATAAACATAGCATATTAAGTTGTGATAACCAGAGTAATGATAGAAAACACACCTTTTTATTCAGGAGTTTCATTGGTTGCATGTGATAATGTCCCTGCAAAGATGTCTTCTGACAAAAATGTCGCCAAAAAAGGCCGTGGTTCGCAGGGACATTACCACATTGAGCATGCAGGGGACAACCGCACAACCACCAAAACCTTTTTTATCTTCAATGGGAGCGGTGGACACCCCCGCTCCTCTTGACCCCATATATATGGTCAACATATATAAAGTCGCAACAGCCTTTTCCCGGCGACCATATGTATGGCGACCATATCTATGGGGATAATATTACCGGATGCCGCTTTATTAAGTTGATCATGCTTCTAAAGACAGCAGGCTAAAAACACACAGGCCGATTCATGGAATAATTAGCGCGGCGCAAGTGGGCAAAAACGTGCGAATCGCAGTGGAATAGCGAAAATCGGTGTGCAATTGCGAAAATCGCACGAAAAGCAGCGCACGTCGATTCATGGAAGGCCGTGCGCGAGAAAACCAGCGGATGTGCGATAAAAAAGTGCGCGGCGCACGTTGGCGTACAGGCCATCTAACAGCGTGCGCCAGGTCACAGCGAAAATCGCACAGGCCACATCGAAATTCGCACATAGCGCGGCGCACGCAACAAAAGTAGGCGGAACACGGGCGTAACACTCGGAATGGGGAACAACTTGCCAAAACGTGGGCGTCACGGGGGAAGTACAGGGCACAAGTGCGCGGAACGCCCACACGCTCGCCTACAACACGTATTCATGGAATAGAATAGGGCAAAAAAGCGCACGCTCAAACCAGCGCACAGGCACAAACACGACCCCCACAAGAAAGCAGGCGGTAGCGTCTCTGCGGCTGTAAGAAATGTGCGCCAAAAGGTGCGCCAACAAATAGCACCTATATACTGCCATGATGAATGTCCCATACTGTGGCCCTCCAGGAAAAATGACGTGCAAAGGGGTACCCACAAACACGGACACCCGCTGACAAAAAATACGTGTGCGTGTATACCGGGGTGCGCGGGAAGTCTAACACGCGATTTCAGCAGGGTACGTGCATCACAGGGGTTCGCGTGAAGTTATTCACGCGATCGGGCTTGGGGGAGCGGGCTACGTGTATTTCAGGGGTTCGCGTGAAGTTTCACACGCGATCGGGTCTGGGGGAGCGGGCTACGTGTATTACAGGGGTTCGCGTGAAGTTCCTCACGCGATCGGGCCTGGGGGAGCGTGCTACGTGTATTTCAGGGGTTCGCGTGAAGTTTCACACGCGATCGGGCCTGGGGGAGCGGGCTACGTGTATTACAGGGGTTCGCGTGAAGTTCCTCACGCGATCGGGCCTGGGGTAGCGGGCTACGTGTATTACAGGGGTTCGCGTGAAGTTCCTCACGCGATCGGGCCTGGGGGAGCGGGCTACGTGTATTCCAGGGGTGCGCGTGAAGTTCCACACGCGAATAGCCTGGGCGCGTGTATTTCAGGGGTGCGCGGGAAGTTCCACACGCGAATAGCCTGGGGGCGCGTGTATTCCAGGGGTGCGCGTGAAGTTCCACACGCGAATAGCCTGGGCGCGTGTATTTCAGGGGTGCGCGGGAAGTTCCACACGCGAATAGCCTGGGCGCGTGTATTTCAGGGGTGCGCGGGAAGTTCCACACGCGAATAGCCTGGGCGCGTGTATTTCAGGGGTGCGCGGGAAGTTCCACACGCGAATAGCCTGGGGGCGCGTGTATTTCAGGGGTGCGCGGGAAGTTCCACACGCGAATAGCCTGGGCGCGTGTATTTCAGGGGTGCGCGGGAAGTTCCACACGCGAATAGCATGGGCGCGTGTATTTCAGGGGTGCGCGGGGAGTTCCACACGCGAATAGCCTGGGCGCGTGTATTTCAGGGGTGCGCGGGAAGTTCCACACGCGAATAGCCTGGGGGCGCGTGTATTTCAGGGGTGCGCGGGAAGTTCCACACGCGAATAGCCTGGGTGCGTGTATTTCAGGGGTGCGCGGGAAGTTCCACACGCGAATAGCCTGGGGGCGCGTGTATTTCAGGGGTGCCCGGGAAGTTCCACACGCGAATAGCCTGGGCGCGTGTATTTCAGGGGTGCGCGGGAAGTTCCACACGCGAATAGCCTGGGCGCGTGTATTTCAGGGGTGCGCAGGAAGTTCCACACGCGAATAGCCTGGGCGCGTGTATTTCAGGGGTGCGCGGGAAGTTCCACACGCGAATAGCCTGGGCGCGTGTATTTCAGGGGTGCGCGGGAAGTTCCACACGCGAATAGCCTGGGCGCGTGTATTTCAGGGGTGCGCGGGAAGTTCCACACGCGAATAGCCTGGGGGCGCGTGTATTTCAGGGGTGCGCGGGAAGTTCCACACGCGAATAGCCTGGGCGCGTGTATTTCAGGGGTGCGCGGGAAGTTCCACACGCGAATAGCCTGGGCGCGTGTATTTCAGGGGTGCGCGGGAAGTTCCACACGCGAATAGCCTGGGCGCGTGTATTTCAGGGGTGCGCGGGAAGTTCCACACGCGAATAGCCTGGGGGCGCGTGTATTTCAGGGGTGCGCGGGAAGTTCCACACGCGAATAGCCTGGGCGCGTGTATTTCAGGGGTGCGCGGGAAGTTCCACACGCGAATAGCCTGGGCGCGTGTATTTCAGGGGTGCGCGGGAAGTTCCACATGTGATTTGACAGTGTGGGTCCTCCCAGGTGTACCCTGTACACCCTCCACGGCCCCTGCAGGCAGCCCACACCACAGGGGACTACCCTGCATCCCTGGTCATGTCCGGCAGGCAGCCCACCCACCATGGGCATGCCCCCCAGCAAAGGCACATGTCTCCTTGAACTAATGAACACCAACTCATGTCCCCTTGCACCCCCACCCCCCAGCACTGTGGGGCACCTGCCAGCAGGCCCCCACCCATGTCCAACTCATGTCCCCCACCACCCCCACCCCCCAGCACTGTGGGGCACCTGCCAGCAGGCCCCCACCCATGTCCAACTCATGTCTCCCACCACCCCCGCCCCCCAGCCACCAGGGTCACCCTCCACCAGGCCCCCACTCATGTCTCCCACCACCCCCACCCCCCAGCCACCAGGGGCACCCTCCACCAGGCCCCCACTCATGTCTCCCACCACCCCCAAACCCCAGCAGTGCAGGGTCACCCTCCACCAGGCCCCCACTCATGTCTCCCACCACCCCCACCCCCCAGCCACCAGGGGCACCCTCCACCAGGCCCCCACTCATGTCTCCCACCACCCCCACACCCCAGCCACCAGGGGCACCCTCCACCAGGCCCCCACTCATGTCACCCACCACCCCCACACCCCAGCAGTGCAGGGGCAGCCTCCACCAGGCCCCCACTCATGTCACCCACCACCCCCACCCCCCAGCCACCAGGGGCACCCTCCACCAGGCCCCCACTCATGTCTCCCACCACCCCCAAACCCGAGCGGTGCAGGGTCACCCTCCACCAGGCCCCCACTCATGTCTCCCACCACCCCCACCCCCCAGCCACCAGGGGCACCCTCCACCAGGCCCCCACTCATGTCTCCCACCACCCCCACCCCCCAGCCACCAGGGGCACCCTCCACCAGGCCCCCACTCATGTCTCCCACCACCCCCAAACCCCAGCAGTGCAGGGTCACCCTCCACCAGGCCCCCACTCATGTCTCCCACCCCCCCCACCCCCCAGCCACCAGGGGCACCCTCCACCAGGCCCCCACTCATGTCTCCCACCACCCCCACAACCCAGCCACCAGGGGCACCCTCCACCAGGCCCCCACTCATGTCACCCACCACCCCCACACCCCAGCAGTGCAGGGGCAGCCTCCACCAGGCCCCCACTCATGTCACCCACCACCCCCACCCCCCAGCCACCAGGGGCACCCTCCACCAGGCCCCCACTCATGTCTCCCACCACCCCCAAACCCCAGCAGTGCAGGGTCACCCTCCACCTGGCCCCCACTCATGTCTCCCACCACCCCCACCCCCCAGCCACCAGGGGCACCCTCCACCAGGCCCCCACTCATGTCTCCCACCACCCCCAAACCCCAGCAGTGCAGGGTCACCCTCCACCAGGCCCCCACTCATGTCTCCCACCACCCCCACCCCCCAGCCACCAGGGGCACCCTCCACCAGGCCCCCACTCATGTCTCCCTGCACCCCCAAACCCCAGCAGTGCAGGGTCA
This sequence comes from Ambystoma mexicanum, assembly GCF_040938575.1. NCBI lineage: Eukaryota > Metazoa > Chordata > Amphibia > Caudata > Ambystomatidae > Ambystoma > Ambystoma mexicanum. The sequence goes on from NC_090924.1 coordinate 177,879,363, forward strand.
CCCTCCACCAGGCCCCCACTCATGTCTCCCACCACCCCCACCCCCCAGCCACCAGGGGCACCCTCCACCAGGCCCCCACTCATGTCTCCCACCACCCCCACACCCCAGCCACCAGGGGCACCCTCCACCAGGCCCCCACTCATGTCACCCACCACCCCCACACCCCAGCAGTGCAGGGGCAGCCTCCACCAGGCCCCCACTCATGTCACCCACCACCCCCACCCCCCAGCCACCAGGGGCACCCTCCACCAGGCCCCCACTCATGTCACCCACCACCCCCACACCCCAGCAGTGCAGGGGCAGCCTCCACCAGGCCCCCACCCATGTCTCCCACCACCCCCACCCCCCAGCACTGTGGGGCACCTGCCAGCAGGCCCCAACCCATGTCCAATCCATGCCCCCCTGCACCTGGGTCCCAACATTCCCCAATCATGTCCGTAATGCCCATCCTCCCCTGCCAAAAGGCCCAACCAACTATCACACCCACCCACATATCAAAGGCAATTACATGTTACACCCCCAATTTAAATAATGCAATTGAACACATGTCTGTCACACACAATGGCTGCAAGTGAATGACAAAACACCCAACATGACATGCCTTAAAGCAATGAGATGATACGACACATTGAAGAATCAAAAAAAATATGTATTGAACAGCAAGTAGAATGGAAATGAAATAAGAAAAAACACAAAGCAAATCAAACAAAACAAGATGAATGTCCAAGAAAATAATCTGAAAAATTAAAATAAGCCAATGAAGAACCATGAAGAAGATCATCCTGGGTCCATGAGCCCAACCAAATTAAACCTAACTATGACTACTAACTAAAAACTGAACTATATACAAAAAAGTGGTGCATTGTCCAATCGCAACCAAAAAAAAATCAAAAAAACAAAGGAAACCTAACCCTAACTATACAACTATATACAAAGGCAGCGGGCTATTCGGACGGCTCACTGGTTGTTGTCATGGGCCAGGGCATCATCGAACTCCTGGTCAATGGCTTGGAGGCGGGCATGTTCCCTGGCCCCGAGGTCCCGCAGGGATAACGCAGTGTCAAGCTCAAACTCCCTGCGAAGACCCTCGAGGCACTCAGCCCGCCTCAGCGCCCTCCGCATGGAGTCCTCCGCCCTGACCATCGTGAGCCGTTCCTCCTCTGCCCGCTGCCGCTCCGCACCTATCCGCTGGCACAACCGCTCCCACACGGAAGCCACTCCCATTCCAGGGTTCTCCTGCCCTCCGGCCGATGCCTGCACCCCTGATGTTGATGGCCCCGAGCCATGATGCCTCCCACGTTGAGCCTGCTGCTGCCTCCGACGCAACTGCCTGTGCCAGCACGACGGCATCCAGGCTGATGGAAACCACCGACGCCGTCGTGCACGTGCCCTGCCCGATGTTGCCGTCACATCCTCCATCTGCTGGGGTCCAGTTGCTGTGGTGTCCACCCCTGCTGGATCTCTGACTCCCGACTGTGGCAGGGATGGGATCCCCACCGAGCTGGCTGCATTGGTCGGGGCAGGTCCACAGGGGGCCCTGGTGGCATCTGGGCTGGAAGACGGCAAGGAGAACGACTGGTGGATAGCCTGCACAGAGGAGGAGAGGGCCGCCACATTGGCCAACACATGCAGGAAACCCCCGAACATGGCCGATCCCAATTGGGCCACGTCGGCACGGTGCACTTCGTGATGACGTGCGTGCTCCTCCCGGGAAGCACGCACGGCATCACGAATCACAGCCGTGCGCATCGCGACCCCAATCAGGACCTTCTCCGCACGGCCAGGGGTTCCCACGTCCGCAGGTGGAGGGGAGTCAGGTGACATGGACATCCCCTCTACCTGCGGACAGGCCTGGGACGGGGCATCCCTGCTGGTGCATGGTGGTGCACTCACAGGGTCAGGGACAGCGACATGCACAGGCCCCTCCACGGTGACCTGTGCTGCCTCCTGCCCCTGGCCCTGGACTGCACCACTTGCACCAGCAGGGATGCCCCCACCAGGCCCCATGTGTGCCCCAGTGGCGGCCTCCTCCTCCTCTGTGCAAACCACCAACCTGGATGGCTCCTCACCGTATCCCACCGTAGCAGGCCCCTGTGGGGGCTCACCCACCCCTTCCGCTGCAGCCGTGGGGGCATCCCCGCCGCCTTGCTCCACAGCGCCGTCTCCGCCCTCTTCTTCACTAGCCGCTGCGTAGAGGGAGACAAAGAACACAAGCATCAGGGCACTGTACAATGGTCCCCTAGACAGGAAGCAATAGCAGATGAGCACCACTGTCAAAGTACACTTCCATCATGTCCCTCCACAACACATGGGTCAGTCCAGGCAAAACACACACAGGCATGCCATGGACATTTCCATGCATGTCCAATGGACTCTTGAAACATTCAATGATATGTAACTCACATGCATCATGGCTCATGCCTATCACATGCACACACTTCACCTCAGTCACATCCATCTGGCCCCAAACACACCAAACACAGCGGATACAAGGGTAATTTGGCTGCTTTACTGAATCTGTGCATTGTCACACACATGTGTCATGCATCCATGGCATGCACAAGTCACAGACACGCAGGTCAGGCACACAGACATGGCTACCATATATGTACCTGGCATCAGCACCCATCCCTCACCCCCACCCATGTCCAGGTACAGAGACTGGCATGCTCTCATGTTCAAAATCTGCATAGGGCTCCCCATGCGGCATTTCAACACATGCAACAACCATGTGCATCACACATCACTGGTCGCACATGCATTACCATGATGTCCCTGCACACATACATGCATACATGGCCTATGGCACACATACAGGCAAGTATCATAGAACCAGCACACCGCAACATGCCCTGTCTCACACAGTAATGCATGGACACTTACCGCTCAACTCCAGACGGGCCTCCCTCTCAAGGATCTGGGCGTGGAGCGCTGGGCGTACGCGTTCCAGGACCCTCATCTGGATGGAACTCATGCGGCCCCGGCCCCCCTCCACGAGGCGCCGGGCCTTCACAAGGGTCCTGGACCTCAAGTCCTCCCAGCGCTTCTTGATCTTCAGGACGTCGCGGGTTGCCACCCCCTCCGCGTTGATGGCAACCACACAGTCGGCCCAGATCCTCTGCCGTCCTTCCTTGCTGGCGCGGGACGATCCAAAGAGGGCATCATACTGCCCCAGGACATGCTCCACCAGGACACCAACTTCGGTGACAGTGAAGCTGGTGCCCCTCTGCCCCTCTGGCCTGGGGTTGCCACTGGTGCCAGATGTGGAAGTGCCCGACATGGCAATCCCAGAGGCAGGTGTGGGTGGGCAACTGGGTCCTGGGGCTGGACTGTGGAGCGATGTAATCCCAGTCGGGAGTCTTCAGTTCCAGCAGGGGTGGACACAGCAACTGGACCCCTGCAGATGGCTGATGTGCAGGCACCAAATGGCAGGGCACGGTGGCAGCAGGCAGGCAGGCAGGCAGCAGCAGATGGCACGTGGGAGGCTGCTCGGGGCACTGGGGGGCAGTAACTCGGCCTTCTGGGCAGGAGCGTGGTCTTCCGTGTGTTTTCGCGTGGCCAGCTTGATACGGAGTGATTTGGCACGTGAAAATCCTGCACGTCAGCGTGAAATCCGAGGAAAGGCCCTTAGCGCGTAAGCGCGTCAGCACGCATACGCGATTCTATTGGACCAGAGTCCCTCAGCGCGTAAGCGCGTCTGTGACGTGACCCGCACGGGTGTTCCCCACTCAGCACGTGATGACGGGGCACACGTGGAGATACTGCACGTCAGAGTGTCATCGCGTGTAATTGGACAAAAGTGCGCGTACACGCGATTGGCCTATGTACGTGTATTTAATGGGTGCGCGGGCACTTACACACGCAAGTACGTCAGCGAACCTGTATCCCGTGGTGCGTGTGAATTTCCACACGCTATTGGACTGGGAACTGGATTCCAGGGGTGCGCGGGTCACACGCTGTATCCCGTGGTGCGTGTGAATTTCCACACGCTATTGGACTGGGAACTGGATTCCAGGGGTGCGCGGGTCACACGCTGTATCCCGTGGTGCGTGTGAATTTCCACACGCTATTGGACTGGGAACTGGATTCCAGGGGTGCGCGGGTCACACGCTGTATCCCGTGGTGCGTGTGAATTTCCACACGCTATTGGACTGGGAACTGGATTCTAGGGGTGCGCGGGTCACACGCTGTATCCCGTGGTGCGTGTGAATTTCAACACGCTATTGGACTGGGAACTGGATTCCAGGGGTGCGCGGGTCACACGCTCGCCTAGAACACGCGCAAAGCATAAATTTGCGGACTTTAACAATAACAAGCTCAGACGCCAGGATGAACATACCGTTCCTAGCAGCAGTGGCAGTGGGCTACCAAAGGAGGAGGAGGAGGATAGTCAGGGCCAGAATATTCACACCCAGAACCAGCCTTTTCGGGATGCCTGATGACCAGGTGTATGGGAGGTACAGGTTTCCACCACACATTATACTGGACCTGGTGAGTGAGTGGGAGGATGACCTCACATCACCCACCCTGTGCTCCCAAGCACTCAGCCCCCTGGAGAAGGTCCTCAATGTACTGCACTTCTTAGCCACTGGATCATTTCAGCGGACAAGTGCCATAGTGGGTGGGGTGTCACAGGCCACCCAGTCACGCTGCCTACACCAGGTCTTGAACATCATCACTGCACGCCCATCAGTCCGCAGGCACATATACCTGCCCAGAACACCTGCAGAAAGGCATGCTGCCGCCCTGGATTTTTACGCTGTGGCACGATTCCCCAAAGTGCTAGGTGCCATCGACTGCACCCATGTGGCTCTACGTCCCCCCAGGGCATCTGAGCACATCTATAGGAACCGCAAGCACTGGCATTCCATCAACGTGCAGGTAGCATGTAATGCCAAGGGAATCATCACCTCAGTATATGCCAACTATCCCGGCTCCACCCACGACAGCTTCATTTACCGAATGTCCACCCTAAGCCGGGACCTAGAAGCTGGGCGGCATGGCGATACATGGCTGCTTGGTGAGTATGTATGCCACTGCACATGCATGCATGTTGGATACTGAGCAAGGTCACAACCCCACCAATGATACCAATCACCACCTCCACAGGGGACAGGGCCTACCCTCTCAGCCCCCACATGATGACGCCAATTCGGAACCCCACCACGCCACCCCAGGTAAGATATAACACAGCCCACATTACAACCAGGGGCATAGTGGAGCGCACATTCGGAGTGCTAAAGTCACGCTTTCGCTCCCTTGACCGTTCTGGCGGGCAGCTGTTATACGCTCCCCCAGTAGTGTGCAGGATCATAGTGGCAGCATGTGTCCTGCACAACGTTGCAACACGCCGGGGCCTGGCCGTGGACATGGTGGTGGCCCCACATCCCCAACCACATGCACAGCCGCTGCGCATGGGAGGGGAAAGGGCACGGGGGGAGGCAGCCCGTACACAGCTAGTGGCTAATTACTTCACATAGAAATCACACCCCTGTGGAGTGCACACTGCCCTGGCACATTCCATCTGACAATCAATGATGACTCAACCTGACACTGATCCTGAATGTCTGGAGAATGAACCGGGAATACCATGTCAGCCTGAGATTGTTCACCTGGAAGTGTCACAATGTGTGCATCCCTACCCACACAGACACCACCAATGCAGTTTTGTGAAGTTACACATTGAAGCAGCTAAAATGAATACCCACTTGCAAAATGCAACAAGAGGACAGTGCCATGTCAGCCAACCCAACCCCAGCACCGCCACACGACACACCGTGCCATGTCATGCTAATTGCAGGTAAACAAAGTAATCCCCACAACATGACATCAGTCTCACTATGTACAGTGGCACTATTAGAAACCTGCAACACCTGAAATGCTCACAGCAATGCCGGACCAACAACATACTTGAGCACGTACTACCATTAACATGACATCACAAATGTTACATATTAGTAGTCTCACCACCTGGAAATGCCTGCACTCCCACCACTACCAACTGTGCAGTGTTGTCGCCATGTAGAGTTGTAGGTGCACTGCTGCCAACATGGACCCCATCTCCAGACTAGAGGTCCTTGTGTGGACATGAGGAAGGGACCTGCAAATTGGGAGGTAGACACAGAAGAAGAGTTACACATCAATGCAACATGCAGTGTACAACACAACAGCAATATGCACTAGGAATGTATACACAGTATTGACTACAGACTGCCCACACAGCTCATGGGAGTCCAACGTCACTGTGTAATTCACTGTCACTTGGGCACACCCTTTGCAAGCCCATGGAAACGGGAAGCAGGAGGGGTGTGTGTGACTCAAACCCAAGCATCTGAACCAAATACATTACAAGCCTGCATGTGCCCAGCCACAATGCAGCGTATGCCCACAGGAACCACGGAAGCCAACAGATCGTCCCAAAAAAATTGGGAATAAAAGAAATAAAAATAAAAATAAAAATAAGAAACAATCAAAAATGGCCATTGATGGGCCCGGGGGGGTTGGGGAGGCCACCCAGGAGGTCCGAGGACAGGATGCACACCAGAACCCACCTGCGTGGATCCTGGGAAGATAAAACACCTCCATGGGCTCATGGCCCACACGGCTACCCTATTGTGGGAGTATCACTGCTGTCGCTATTATCACCCTGTGCAGCTGCATCCGGAGGTGGTTGCACTATGGGAGGCAGCCCACGCAAGGCCCTAGTCTGCTCCTCCATGGCTGCAAGCATGCGGGTGTGGTAGGTCTGGTTCTGGAGGATGAGTGTGCGGAGGTCCCCATGCAACAACTCACGGGATGCCCGGACCTCCGCCCTCGTTGCCTGCATCTCAGCTGAGAGCGTACGGGTGAGACGCTCCAGCTGCTGTTCTGTCCTTTGGTGTGTTGAAGCCTCAAGCTCAACAAGAGTCGTCCTGAGGTGAAGGAGCTCCTGCCTCAGGGCTTCCCTGTGGCCCTGGGACTCAATGGAGATGGCCTCCTGCAGAGTCGCCAGTGCCGCCCGCCTGTCCCTGTTGGACCCCAACATGTCCTCCCTGTGTGACTGGCAGATGGAGTCGGTTGCCTGCTCTAGTCGCTCCATCAGCCTTTCTGGGGGGACAATGGAAGTGGCCACCCTATCCATGGCCTGAGCCATCATCTCGGATGATGCAGCCTGTTGGGTTGCCATACCGTAAATGGATTGCTCCCATGCGGTATTGCCGGGTGGCGTACGGCCACCACGTCGGCGGGCACCACACCTGTCTGGGGCAAGGCGAACTGCGCCTTGCTGTGCCGGCACTGCCTGAGGCTGCAGGACTGCATTCCCCCTCTGATCTGCTGGCCCAGGAACAGGATCAGATGTCGCGGAGTGTGACCCTGCATCCGTAACCACCGAAGGCGTAGCTGCCAACACTGACATCCCCATGGAGGGTTCTGACCCTGGTGCAGGTGGGTGAGACAGAACAGAATCCCTCCCTGGAACACTCACCTGCGACGGCACGTAGGTCTCATCCGAATCAACACCTGAGTACAGCTCGGGGGAGGTGCAGCCAGAGACACCCCTTGAGAGCACGACCTGCAGCACTTGTGGGTTCTCCCCCACCACCACACCACTTCCCTCACTGGTGGTTGGTCGGCCCTCGGACCCCTCCTGGGTCTGCACCATCTCCACAACCCCAGCAGTATCAGGTGCGTCTTCCCCTGCAAAGACATGAAAACAAAGAAATGGAAACAGGCATTAGCACCATGGCACACATTGAGGGCTGAGAAGCAAGAGAACCAGTACTTGATTGACACATGTCCCACATGACTAAAACCCTCCCATGCATGCACCCTCACTGCGTATGAAGTGCAGGCAAATGGCACACACTGATGACACCAAGATGGAAGATGAACACATTTTCTGCATGCTGCCTGGCAGTGGCATCACACATTGGCCTGTGATTGGCAGGTGAAACACACATGCCATCACACAGATGGCATGTACCATTGCTATTGAGTGAAGATGGAGAGGAGGGCAGCACCTATTCGTTCAGTCCAGTTCCCGCATGTAATTGCTTTTCTAATTCTAACAGGTCAGATTTTTCACCTGGAGCTGCCAGTCTGAAATGGTCCAATTGCAAAGGGACATGTGTGTACAAATGATATCCAGGTAACAAAGTCACTCCACTTTACCATACCCATGTCAGACATGTGACTAGTGGACAGCGACATGCCTAGTGAAAGTGGTGGAATGCAAACAAACTGACTGAATGAACAGTGAAAAAGAAGCAAATATGTTGTGGCAAGGTGACACTTCAAGGGCAACTGGCGTGCAGTTGGGCTAGATGTCTACTGTTGGCAGAAGGGATACTGCTATGGCCAAATGCAGCTGCGCAGGAAGGATTGCATGAAGCACATGGCTGACCCATACGACTCAGGCGCACACACTCTCACCTGGCACCCGAACAGAAGCCCTCACACACACACCATGCACATGGATGACACACACATGCATGTGCACTCACCGGACAATGCCTCGTAATCAGCCAGATCTCCCACGCCTTGGATCTGTTCCTCCGTGACGTAGGTCCCAGCGACTGACTCATGTGGAGTGAGTTCCATGTCTACTACTGGAGACCCACCTCCAGTCACTAGAGTTGCGGCATGACTTGAGGCCAGCTTACTCTTTGCCCTGCGCTTTAGGTCATTCCAGCGCTTATAGCAATCATTGGCTGTGCGCCTCACGATTCCAAGGGCACTTACGATGTCCGCAACGGTCTGCCAGTGTGCCTGGCGTTGTGCAGGTGTGGTCTTGGATCCTGCAACAATGACCATCTCGTTGTCATGTCCGGACACATACTCGACAAGTGCATTCAGTTCGTCATCCGTGAAGCTGGGCTTCCTGGACGGGCCGGACTGTGTAGCCGTGTCTGGGGCATCAGCCTGTGCCGGACGAGCACTCTTCCTCTTCCGCTTGGAAGGTGGTGGTGATCCTGAGTGTCCTGCGCCGCTCTGGACACTAGGGGCAGGAGCCCTGGTGGACTCTGTATCAGGAGTGTGGGATTGCACACTCAGCATGGGAGTTGGTGCAGGCATTGGCTCTAGTGTGATGGTGTCAGGGGGAATGTCAGCAGCATGGACTAGGACCGACACTGTCCTGGCTGGGTGTGTGAGGGCTGGGGTGGATGGAGCCGCAGCTGCCCCTGCAGCCTCTCCGCCCTGCCTCCTTGGTGCAGCAGATGACCTTGCTGCCCCAGATCCACGTGGCATGATGGCATCAACGTGCACCAGCGCACGTGTCGTAGCCCTGCTGACCTGGAAGTCAGCCATGGAGTCAGCCAGGTCTGGTGCCACAATGGGCTGGTCCAACAAGGGCTGAGCATGGATGGTGTCAGCCACATCAGCCTCAATGGGAGGGGGGGAGGGTGGGGATTATGGGTGCCCGTGACTGGTCCTCCACACATGGGGGGACAGGCTCACCCTGCAAGTTACGACCACGTCCCCTACCGGATCCACCACGGCCACCACTTGTGGCTCTTCCACCTTTGCCACCCTTACGGAATCCTCGCCTCCCAGCCATGGCACTGATGTTAATGTGCGTATGGGAGTGGATGTAGACTATTGTCCTGGGCAATTGGGGGTCAAAGGGGTTGGGTACCAGATGGTAATTGTACCCTAGTGCTCTAGCAAGGCTGAATGTAACCCCTGGGGAAAGATGACGGGTCACGCAACGCACAGGAGGCCCAAAAAAGGGAGATGACGTGCACGCAACCCCTCCTAGACCACGTGTGCAGAAAGAAAAACCTGCACTACGCTGTGGCACCCAGAAACACATATGCGTGTCACACGCAGCCTAGAATGACCTCTGAAGGGGTAGGCTACACACGGGGCAAGCACAGATGTTAGATACGTGCGTGACTCACCGTCTGCCTGGTAAACGAGCGTGTAAAAGGAGCACGTTTGGTTGGCAACACCCCCGCCAAAAGAAGATTTGTCCGCTGTCTGAGGAGACAGGACAACAGTAGAAGGGAACACTGTTTGAGTGAACAGGCCCAGGTAAACCAGTAAAAGAGAAAAAAGAGAAAAAGCTGTCAGAGGTAACAGGGAATACGAACTTGAAACGCCGTGAAGTAAATCGCGTGTGAAACGACAAGAAGTACAGAATTCACCCACTCGCTCTCCACGAAAAGCACGTACAAGGAAAACGTGTTCTACACGTACCTTTTATACAGGCCCACACGTCCAGCGTCACTTACGCGGCGTGTACGCGCTAGGGCCATTTCCACCTATTACATGCTTTGTCACTTCTGCGTGTAGGGCCATTTCCACCAATCACACGCTTTGTCACTTCTGCGTGTAGGGCCATTTCCACCAATCACACGCTTTGTCACTTCTGCGTGTAGGGCCATTTCCACCAATCACACGCGATTACACTCTGACGTGCAGTCTTTCCACGTGTGCTCTGTCATCACGTGCTGTGTGGGAAACACCTGTGCGGGTCACGTCACAGACGCGCTTACGCGCTGAGGGCCTTTCCTCAGTTTTCACGCTGACGTGCAGGATTTTCACGTGCAAAATCACTCCGTACCAAGCTGGCCACGCGTACGCACACGGAATACCACGCTCCTGCCCGGAAGGCCGAACTACTGCCCCCCAGAGCCCGAGCACGCTCCCACCTGCTGCTGCCTGACTGCCTGCTGCCCCTGCACTGCTGGGGGGTGGGGGTGATAGGGGACATGAGTGGGGGCCTGGTGGGGGCTGCCCCTGGTGACTGGGGGGGTGGGGGTGATAGGGGACATGAGTGGGGGCCTGGTGGAGGCTTCCCCTGGTGGCTGGGGGGTGGGGGTGGTGATAGACATGGGTGGGGGCCTGGTGGAGGGTGCCCCTGGTGGCTGGGGGGTGGGGGTGATAGGGGACATGAGTGGGGGCCTGGTGGAGGGTGCCCCTGCACTGCTGGGGGGTGGGGTGGTGGGAGACATGAGTGGGGGCCTGGTGGAGGCTGCCCCTGGTGGCTGGGGGGTGGGGGTGATAGGGGACATGAGTGGGGGCCTGGTGGAGGGTGCCCCTGCACTGCTGGGGGGTGGGGGTGGGGTGGTAGACATGAGTGGGGGCCTGGTGGAGGCTGCCCCTGGTGGCTGGGGGATGGGGGTGCAGGGAGACATGAGTTGGGGCCTGGTGGAGGCTGCCCCTGGTGGCTGGGGGGTGGGGGTGCAGGGGGACATGAGTGGGGGCCTGGTGGAGGCTGCCCCTGGTGGCTGGGGGATGGGGGTGCAGGGAGTCATGAGTGGGGGCCTGGTGGAGGCTGCCCCTGGAGGCTGGTGGGTGGGGGTGGTGGGAGACATGAGTGGGGGCCTGGTGGAGGCTTCCCCTGGTGGCTGGGGGGTGGGGGTGGTGGTAGACATGGGTGGGGGCCTGGTGGAGGGTGCCCCTGGTGGCTGGGGGGTGGGGGTGATAGGGGACATGAGTGGGGGCCTGGTGGAGGGTGCCCCTGCACTGCTGGGGGGTGGGGTGGTGGGAGACATGAGTGGGGGCCTGGTGGAGGCTGCCCCTGGTGGCTGGGGGGTGGGGGTGATAGGGGACATGAGTGGGGGCCTGGTGGAGGGTGCCCCTGCACTGCTGGGGGGTGGGGGTGGGGTGGTAGACATGGGTGGGGGCCTGGTGGAGGCTGCCCCTGGTGGCTGGGGGGCGGGGGTGATAGGGGACATGAGTGGGGGCCTGGTGGAGGGTGCCCCTGCACTGCTGGGGGGTGGGGGTGGGGTGGTAGACATGGGTGGGGGCCTGGTGGAGGCTGCCCCTGGTGGCTGGGGGGCGGGGGTGGTGGTAGACATGGGTGGGGGCCTGGTGGAGGCTGCCCCTGGTGGCTGGGGGGTGGGGGTGGTGGTAGACATGGGTGGGGGCCTGGTGGAGGGTGCCCCTGGTGGCTGGGGGGTGGGGGTGCAGGGGGACATGAGCAGGTGTGCAGGGTAGTCCCCTGTTTTGTGGGCTGCCTGCAGGGGCCGTGGAGGGTGTACAGGGAACACCTGTGAGGCCCCACCCAGCCTAATCGCGTGTGTAACTTCCCACGCACCCCTGTAATACACGTACCCAGCCAAATCGCGTGTGATAATTCCCGCGCACCCCTGTAATACACGTACCTGGCCAAATCGCGTGTGATAATTCCAGCGCACCCCTGTAATACACGTACCCAGCCAAATCGCGTGTAAAACTTCCCGTGTACCCCTGTAATACACCTACCCAGCCAAATCGCGTGTGATAATTCCCGCGTACCCCTGTAATACACGTGCCCTGGCTAATCGCGTGTAAAACTTCACGCGTACCCCTCTAATACACGTACCCTGGCCAATCGCGTGTTAAACTTCCCGCGTACCCCTGTAATACACGTACCCTGGCTAATCGCGTGTAAAACTTCCCGCGTACCCCTGATATGAACGTTACCCGCTTTGCGTTCCTTGTTTGGCAGCCCTGTAAACTGGTCCAGGGTTAGCGCAGCCCTTTGCGATGATTTAGCGATTTTGATGGCTTTTCCTTGCGCGAGGGCGTTCTTGGGGGCGTTACTGGCGCTGCTGCAGGGTCGCTGCGATACTCTGCGCCACGGCTGGTTTGGGAGCCTAAAATCCATGAATACGCTGTGCGCAGAAATCGGTTTTAGCGCACGTGCCTGGCGCAGACAATCGCACGCGGACACTCTGCGCCAGCCGCTTGCGACACTTTTCTGCGAAATTCTATGAATTACCCTGACAATGTTTAGAAAATGTTCTCAAGGAAACGTGTCCAGTTAAAAATCTGATAACTCAAAATGAATTATAACATCATAAAAATGTGTATTAAGGGGCCTGGATAAGTCTGGATTATTCCGGTTTTTATATAGGACCAACATCACCAGTAATGCAGTTTCACAGTGCTGGGCAACCAAATTGCATATTAGCATATTTATTACCCCGAAATGTGTTACTCAATGTATCAATCCGGCACTCAGGATGGGGGTGGGGGGGTTGAAGATCTGCAGCGATCATTTCAGGATTTCAAAAAACAGGATGCATGACATTGTCTTGTTCCCAAGGCGAGTGCACTTCACAGGTGCTACCCTACCATGGTTAAAAGTTACTATTTTCTCATGAATAATTCTGAAAAAAACATAGCATCTACGTTCTTTGCAGCACAGGGGTCAATTTCGGCGGCTAGTGGAGACATAGGGTGACTATGAGAGATGGAGAAGAAGGAAGGAGGACCTTATATGTGAGCAATCAGGTGTTATGCACTGGGTCATTGTATGTCAAAGAGGGAATTGATGTCGTTATATCGTGAGTGGAGGGTAGCAGTGTTAGGTGGGTATGAGAATTATGGGTGTGTCTGCCCAATTAGGTGTCAGAAATGTCAGCTTTTAGCCATATTTAATTCAATCTCTCCAAGTGGGCAAGGCTTCATATAATGGTCCTTGACATGCAATCCCACCCCACACTTCTGGGGACAAGAAAAAGGGTACTTTTGTCAATACTGATATTTGTTTTATTATTTAAAATAAAGTAAATGCAGAGGTGGCCCCCAGCTTTATGGAGAGGAAATGATCACCTTGTTACTCTATCACAGATAGCTTGAGCACAAAGGTGAAATTGCCCAGCCTGCATACATCTCAGCAATATTATACAATCACAGGAAGCTTGTGAACAAAAACAAAATTGACCTGCCTGCTTTAATCAAAACAATGATGTACATATGCATCCATCTACATATTACCATCTATGTACAACTTGAATTCATTTATAACTCTGCCGCTCACTGACCACTTGATACAAATGATTCTTAGTTTCAAATTAGTGTTCTTAAACTAAACATGTTTACATCTGCACATAATGTATTGGACTTTTATTTCCCATTATTACCAAGCAGTACTTTTATCAGGGAACGGTTGCATACCACCCTCTTTCCCATGTGATTATGGTGCTGCGGTCTGATGTATGTGTGGGTGTGTGTGTGTGTGTGTGTGTGTGTGTGTGTGTGTGTTTGTGTCATTGAAAGTAAGCTCCGAGTGAATGACACCAAACCTTGCATGTATCTAAGGTTAGAGAAGTAGTGTGACCAATTCAGAACACACTCAATTTCAGCTCACCCACCCCAATCTAGGAAACTGGTTCAGAGATTGTATTGAATACGAAAAAGTACTTCTCACTTTGCAAATTAAATTCCCTGGGCAGTTCCAGAATCAAGGGTTGCCAATAATTAAGATTGTTTTTTTTTATAGAAATTACTCCTCTGAGCAACCTTCAATCCATAAATATGTTTATAAATATCTACAGTCTAAACAGACTGTACATTATCAGTAAATTATTTTTCGTGCTATGAAACGTCATGATTGATTCATAGTCTGAATGTGCAACTCTGCCTGTGGAAGCATGCAGGTTCAACTGCTTAGATTGCACAGAAGTGCTATCAGTTTTACACTGATCACTTAACCCAAAAACGCAATAAGTTTCATTTAAATTCTATCTCACATTGCACTTATTTATAATGCAGAGCACAGTGCATCGTACCTCACAATATTCCCCTGTTCTATTGGAAACTAGCGCCCTTTAGTAATCCCAGACCACCCACTCTAAGGACTTAGTTTGCAAAGCACTAAAGGGCAATTCACATTCCCATTTGGGCATTTATAGATTAACTTTAAAGGTTCCTCCAATTTTGGAAATCAGTGTGGATCTTTTCAGACTCAAATCTCCCAATCAGCCAGGCCCCCAAGCTGATCTGCACACGTTCCCATATGAACTGGGCTCATTTCCTTTCAAAAGGAACCATGCTTTTTGAAGTCCTAAGGGAATCCTGAATCTCCCGTTGGTGTCTCTCATCAATCCAATGTGATTGGGTGAGGTCGAATCAGGTGCAGGACGACCAAGAGAGCAGAGAGGAGTGTGCAGCTGGTGGAAGAGGAGAGAACTGACGTGTTTGGAGAGAGTGAAGGTCAAGTACAGTTCAAGCTTCTCCTTTGTTATTTGTGGCTAGTCAAAAGCTTTAGCTGACTTATCTGTCAGCTGAAACACACTGTGTCGACTACAAAATATAGCAACCACTGACACTACAAAGATAGGACAGGTCTTATGCAAAAAGAACACAACTTTGTATCTATCCTGCACTACATGAGGAACTATAAAAACTGCATTAAGAAGAGAGATCTATGTGAACAATAGGTCTCAACTGTATACAAATTTCATTCTTTGTATCTGAAACTGAAACGATAGGTTTTTGTTTGGAATATAGATTTGTATGAAGGCCCAAACTAAGGCCATAGCATGTGTATAGGTGAGTTGTTTTTTATGAAACAAAGTGTTCTTTTGTACAAAATATAAACAAAAAATGTGTGTTTTATAATAAACAGAAAATTCAAAATACCAATCGAATATTTGAACAATTGTGGTGTGACATAGATAGCCTTGATCATTGATAATTGTGTTTTCTCATCAGTCCATCCACAATCCAAAATCTGTATGCAGTCGATTTTATATTCAAATTATTCACACTCACTTGTTACAGGTACCTATCAGATCCTTGTTGCGCTCACTATTAGTCAATGGCCATTCAAGTGCATACTATGTACAACATATATGTTTTCCTTGTGATAGGTATGTTTGGCACCGAACACGTAAGTGCCTTCAGTGAACTAAACAAATTCAAACAATCCCTAGACTGCACTCAGACAATGCTATTGAAATCCAAATAATGCATTGTTCATGTATTTTTCATGTAAATCAATCATCTGAAACATGAACAACGTTCACTTAGTTGCCCTTCCAAATTCTACACATCCCCCAAGGAAACTGTGGGCCTCATTACGAGATGGGCGGTAGCCATGGTGCTTTTAGCACTATGGGTGCCTCCCATACCGTGACCGGGTCCGGTCTTGTTCAATGGGGACTTACCGGTGCAGTCCGACCCTGACGGGACCGGTAAGTGCCCATTGAACAAACCATTCCCAATTCCCATTTGAGCCCCAATAGGGCTCAATCGGAATGGGGAGGGCGCTAATAACAGGCTGGCGAATGGCAAGCCCGTTATTAGCGCCCTGGTCCCTTACCGCCGATTCCTAACGGTTCCCTCCAAGGGACCTCGGAATCGGGCGGTAAGGGATTACCAGCACCGGTCTCCTTACTGGTGCCCGGTATCCCTTACCACCCGACTCGTAATGACCCCCTGTGTATGTTCTTACTTACAAAGCTACAATCAGGCTTTCACCTCCTATTATGGCACACTGATGAATACATCCGTGACAGCTGGCAACTGCATGGCCTTGTGCAAACTACATGCAGGTCGGGCATGGCCTACATTTCCTACAATTACATATTGTTGGACAGTCTGCAATTTGTAATTGCTTAACTTAGCTGAATCTCTTTTTCAAATCAGGTCAATACCTACCCTGGTTGAAATTATGTTCTTAATTCTTCGGATGTGCTCAGTTCAGCCAGCTTAAGCCACTCTGTACTCAAAATAAACCCTTTTCCGGTAAGACTACAGACATTGTGCATTGGTGTGGGCAAACATTTCCAGGGAATACACACCAGGGCCATAATAACTGTAGTGCAAAAACATATTTCTTAAATGCAATTTTTCACCTGGGCAAAGTTTGCTCTATTGCTAATAGCAAACAGTATTGAACTTGCAAGGCCTCAAACTTTCACTAAGGCCCCCTGAATAGAAATATTCCTGGTTCTGATTCTCACTTCAGATATGGGCCCATTTACACAGGGGTCTGCAAATTTTCTGGACCCAAACACCAATCAGCCCTATTAAGCACAATCAATATTGAGGGATCATAGAAGTTGTATTCCAAACATCAGGAGAGCCAAAAGTTGCAGATGTCATGGAAACTCCAAGCTAATGGAACATTAACCACCAACTTTCTTTAAATTGGGTACAAATATTAAGAAAAAACTATCCCTTCTGATTGGTTGCTTGATAATAATAATAATAATAATAATTTGCATTTATACAGCGCTATGATCCCTTAGGCATCTGAGTGCTGTTTATTATTACCCACAGTATGTGGTGCTCATTTATCGACCTCAGAAGGATGAAAGGCTGAGTTTGGACCCTGCCAGGATTCGAACCTGCATGCACGGATGTCAAAGCGAGCACTCTACTCACTGTGCTATCTGACCGACTGATAAAATACTCGCCAGAGATCATATCTAACTCTGTAAGGTAATATTCTACTTTATAGGTAATATTAAACAAGGCTTCTCCAATACTTCAACAACAACAAAAACAATGTCTCTGAATAGCTTCTGTTTATGTCTAATTTGGGGGTCTGGCGGATAGGTTTTGGTTCAATTCGTTTCTATAGTACTGTTTACCTTTATTTTCAGTTGTGTTTTTTCCAGTTTGTTTTCTCTTCAAAAAGTCCCTGTGGTTTGCGTTAAAGGTACAGAGCCCTGCATATGTCCAAAATTCTTTGTAGATTTGATGTTTCATGCTAATCCAGTGCAAACCTAGCTATCGCGCAACAGAACACTGAACACTGTTGTTTGAAAATTACAACAAAAGTGCCAGCCAGCCCAAGAGGCATTCATGATTGAGCCCTGGCATCCAGTACTGGACACAGGGGAGTTGACAGACCTTGTGTGTTTTGCCTTATAGGAGTTTGAGCGGGGAGGCATTGCTGTTTTGCCTGATTTGTACTATTGTAGCAATGAGGGAATTATTCATTGCTTTATATTTCTCAGGAGGATAGCTCAGGGGCAACGTGGTCGCCTTGGAAGTAAGACGATACAGAGCAACACAAGTTCGATCCCCGGGTCCACGCTTAGAAACCTCTGGGTATGAAGCACTTTATCAATAACCAATTACAATTACATTTGTCTGTGGACCCTGGGATTATTGGTTCCGGTTGCATGTTACAGCAGTGTTTGACTGCTGTAAAGAGGGCTTTGCTCCTGTTAGATCCTGCCGAGATGGTTGTGCAGTAATGTGCGGCTTTGAGTTTATTGACTAGAACAAACATGTGCTGAAGTTCCTTAAACCGAGAAGGTCCTCCTGTTTGTGCTTTATGCCAGAACTGTTCTTGTGTTTGGATGATACATCTGTTGTCAGTTACTTGGTGAGGTTGCCACAGGGCAAAGTATTTGATCCTGGTGGGACATCGCTTAATGGGGGCATGTATGTCTAAAAGTTACATTCTGGTGTGGTTAAAATTGAATAGTAGAATGTTAATGTTGGAGTTGGTTGGGGCTAACTGAGCCCAGTGTTGCAAGACAGTGTTTTGAAGATTCTAAAGGAAGTCCTGGAAGTAGCAGAGTGAAGACAGTGAGCCTGCCCTCGCCCTTCTCAGTAGGGAAGTTCTTGGTGGGATGGAAGAGGGTAGCATTGAAATCTAGCAAGGGAAGTGAGAGAGCATTGCCACAATTGGCTGGTTGATCGGCGGAGAAGACGAGGTAGAGTGTGTATTTCATAGCATTAAAAGGGTTATACACTAGCAAAGCAATGAAGACTTGATTGTTTTACACGTTTCCATGGAATCTGGATTACGAGTTCAGGGAGCGAGTTGGTTCAGTATTTCACTGCCATGAAGAGTGATTTGCTCCCAGTAGCTGCCGCCATGATGGTTGTAGATTGTAGATGGTGCACATGTTGCTAATAGAGAATTTAATTAAGTAGAACAGATATGTCCAGTCTATTACAAATAGAATACAGTCCAAAACCTGCATGCACAAGTATTGATTTGGCTAAACAGAAACGTGTTGTGAACTCAGGACGCAGAATAATTGGATGATATATGGCTGAGCGAATGAGAGTCATGATCTTAACTATCAGGTTGAGAGCGACAATGTTTAGACCTTGGAACCATGACAACCAAGGCTGGTGCTAAAATAAGTCAATTCTAGGCACAGCCCAGTGTGCCACCAAAAACAAACCAATAGAAGGGAGGCTGGGCTCTAAAATGGCGTTGGCTGTTCCAACACAATCTTTCTATTGGTCTGTACATCTGCGAGCCAAACTGAAATAAAAGGAAAGCACGCCCACAGTGACCGTCAAGAAGACCCAGGAATGGTCGTCAAGTCATCAGCTAACTCGTCAGGAAGAGGGGAATGGTAAACAATGATCCATAAATGAAGAACAGTGGCACAGGTTAGTTGTAACTTTGCTGAAAGTAATAGTAGGACTATGTAGGAGAAGATGGTGCTTTACTGTTGCAATGGGCAGCTACATCCGCTCTTGCCACTGTTTCACCCTCATGAAATCTTCCAGATAGTTTATGTGCTACACATGAGTTTGGCGGTATGACCCATGAGCTAACACTGCCAAAACGAATCACCACTACTGCAAGTGGTGACGGTAATTCACTACCTACTTTAGGGTTTCTGGTTACTTCCCATTCTGGAGTCACATAGGACTACATTGGGGCGTGGGAGTATTACTATAACAAAACAAAACAAAAAGCACTTCACCCATCTCTGCTACCGTGAGTGGATGTGGCAGCTCCACACACGAGAAGGAAGAATTTGGGGTTATGGAGTTCTTAGTCCATAATCAGATGGTGCAGTAAAAAGGGAGGTAGTCAGACATACCACCTTATCTTATTTCCCTCCACATAATGAAGCCAAAGTGTATTTATGATATGATGTGTATTTACTAGCATATCTCCCTGGAAACACCATATGGTGTTACCAGGGAGCAAAGAAGTAACTTGGCGATAAAGAATGGACAGGCAAAGCAAATGACACATTGCAGTGAGGGTAATAAACAGTGATCAGGGAGCAAAGAGACACGAGTCATGGACTAGGCATCATGTTACATTATTTACAGTGACAGTCAGGGCTTTGTTATGTCAATAGATTGTGTGCTCATTTAAGCCTGAATACTGATCAAAGGTCTTGATAAGTCTAAAACGTCTAATCAAGGCATGCAGAAACCTTTTCGGATTTTAAAGGGGAACTGCAACCCCACCGCAAGGTGCATGGCTGTTTATATGACATTACGGTTGGATAGTTTGGGGTGATCCTGGAAAGGGGTACCTATTTCCTCTCCAACCCCCTTTCTACTGGGCTGAAACAAGGACACAAAAGCATTCAGAGATAATGGGCCTCATTACAAGTTTGGCGGTAGCCTTGCTGGTAAAACCGGCAGGCTGCCGCCAAACTTGCACATTTTTCCGGCGCCTGGCAATGGGGAAATACAGGGCCATTACAGCCCTGGCGGACCCTGTATTTCCCCATTGCCAGGCGCTGGAATGCATTATTCCCCATTCCCATTTGAGCCCCATAGGGTTCAATGGGAATGGGGAGGCCGGATGCACCGGCACCATTCGTGAATGGTGCCGGTGCATCCGACATGGTCTGCTCGCGGGTGCCGTTCCGCCCGCCAGGTCTGACATGGTGGGCAAAAAAGCACCCGCGAGCAGACCTCGTAGTTTGCCGGTCCGATAACAATAGTACCGACAAGCTTACTGGTACCGTTGTTACCGGACCGGCAACCTCATAATGAGGCCCAACGTGTCTTCCTTAAATGGCTGGTAACATGTTGCAGAAAGAAATGTCAGCCTGCGAGGCCCTCGTGAGGCTCTCTGGATATAAGCATTCAAACCTGAGGTAAAACCCAAACAAAAAAAGACAAGTTATGGTCCAACGTCATTTTCTTAGCAGCCAATGTTTTAAAGTTCTTATGTAATTGTAATTGGTTATTTATAAGCCGCTTAATACCAAGAGGTTTCTAAGTGCCGATCCGGGGATCGAACCTGTGTTTCCCTGCCTCGGGTTGCCCCTGAGCTATCCTCTCGGCAATGTAACACTGAGCTACTAAAGAATTAGCAGCCAGTGGCACCATGTCATGCATGACACCTTGAGCCAAACCTGTTTTTTTCCCATTGAATGATGGGAGTTGTAGTTGCGTTTTTCCATTGTAATTATGGGCCTACATGTCACAGCACCAAGTCACTACCTATGTGCCTTGGAACAATATATAGCCTAAGAACACTGATCAATGTTTGCCGCCTTAGCAATGCAATCCCTCTCTTGTCGCAGTACATGGAAAGGGCATGAAATGTGCGCCTCTCCAGATGTTATGTTCTATGACACCCACCATCCATCAACATTGACTCTGCTAGATCATAGACCTGATGGGAGTTGGCAGTACAAAACACCTGGCAGCCAAAGGTTGCAGGCCCCTGCCTACGGAAATATGTACGCCTTATTAGGTAACTCTAACTGCCAACCTACTAGCCATCACGGAAAGACACGCAGATGGCGTCTGAAGGCCTGATTTACAAAAATGTTTTAACGTGGGAAAGTCCCGTTGAACACACGTTTTTAACGCAGCCCTGAAAACCAAGGCAGGGGGAGCATGTCTCGTAGACTCCGCAGTGCTGGAGTAGTCAGGAACATGTTTTTTTTTTCTTTCTGGAATGACCCCATGGTTCTTATCGGCCATCAGTCTCTTGCCACACCATGTTCAGTACTAAAAGTGGTGCGGCAATAGGTGTACGTCGTGCCCTTCCGCCAGGACACAGATTTATAGCGCTGAAAGTTATATTCTTTTTAATAGTTATTTATACAAAATAATTGGCACCGGCATGGCGTGGTAATGATAATGGAAGAAATGTGGTCGTAAAAAGGCCTGCGGCTTTGCGATCTATCACTCGGTGCCCCAGTCTTGCCGCTCGCGCCCATGCACTCGGCAGTTATCCCGCTAACGGCCTGAAACCGAATCTTCCCGCGTGACAGGGAGCGCAGCTCCATCTGCGGTGGCGCGCGGTCTCCTGTGTGTATCAGTTCAGACCTGGGAACGATTCGTGCCTGTAATCCAAGCTCTGAGATCTTGGCTCGGGGGATGAAAACAAACAGCTGCCCCGCCCCCGCGAGCCCAGGAAACCCCGGAGGGGGACCTGCAATTGACGTCTGCGAAGGATCCTCAGCCCTCGTGAACATGAAACAAAAGCACCGCGGACACTGTTTGGATTTTGTTCATTTCATCTTAAAACGAGGAAATATGGGTCTGTGCGTATAGCATTAACACGGCTACACGCCATGTTGTGAGGTCATTTGCCCATTCTGTTCTTAAGCAGAAGTGGCCGAGCTTAAACGCACTCCTCCATAGGTTTCCTCCACCAGGTATGAGGCTCAGCGAGCTCATGGGCAAAGGGCACAATAATTGGATGCGAGTGCCTCTCTCCCTGGCGTTGCGTTTAACTGTCAACTCTCTCCGATCGCCAACTCTAGAGAGGAAGGCTCTAGTTTACAATGGCAGGAGAAGGTCTATTAAAGATTTGAACTCATAAGAAAACAAGCATTGGCAATGCCAACAGTTTGGGCTTTTGTGTAGACTTGGGAAAGGCACTTGCCAGACAAAGCCGTAGTGATATTAACTGGCCTTTGATGGAAGCAGGTGCAAAATGGTGCCAGTACCTGGGTATATAAAAGCAGTGCCTGACAAATACCTAATACTTATACACAAGCCAAAACTGTTGGCTTTTCCAATGCTTGTTTGTAACAGGACTTCAGTGAAGGACACAGAGTGATAATAAATTGAGTGGCTAAAAGGCAACCTGGTTAGGACACTTTTAGTACATTGGTAGAGGGTTTGCAACTCCAATTAAGTTACTAACTCTCAGATGACTGCGTAAAAAAAAAAAAAAAACTGTCAGGGACTTGTGTGCAATGTTTGATGGTAAGGCTTGATTAAAGCAAGCTCAAAAAGTTCCCATGGGGTGGTGTTTTGGGCAGGGAGCGGTAGGAACTGGGTAGAAATTACCATAGGGATTAGCAATGCCAGGGATTAGCATGGCCATGGACAGACAACGGGTGGGCAAATAACCAAACTGGGTCTGATTGCAAAACATTATGACTGGTTAAATTCTAATCCCCTGCTGCAGATTCTTCGGGAAATCCCTAAGACATATTTGACAGATATATCTATTACTTTGAAAGAGCCAATTGTTTCCCCTAGTGCAACAAGTAAGCTGAAAGATAAAAACGAATGCTAGGGATGCAAGTTTAAAAGTTAGCAATCTGCATATCAAAGCTACTCCTTATTTGCTAGTCAGGGTTTTTGTGTCAGTGCACCTTGCTCTCACTTAGTCAAACCCTGTATAAATCAGCTCAAGAGATGCATTGTCTACATGAGATTCAGCAGTATTCCCAGTAGGGAACTCTGGCCTAGGACCCCTTATGAAGAGACACTGGGCCTCATTGTGAGTTTGGAGGTAGCCTTGCCGGTAAGAGCGGCAAGGCTACCTCTATACCTGCATGAAAGTCCGGCACCCGCGAATGGGCAATTACCAGAGTATTCTGACCCCGCCGGCCCTCGTAATTTCCCTTTCGCGGGTGCCGGTGCCAGTAGATCCCCATTCCCATTTCAGCCCCATAAGGCTGAATAGGAATGGGTATGCCTGTAGCACCGGCACCGTTCATAACGGTACCGGTGCTACAGGCATGCTGTGCTCGCGGCTGCCTTTCATTCCGCCACGGCAGACCTGGCGGAATGAAAGGCACACACAGCACAACTCAGAGTTGTTACCCGACCGGCAACCTCGTAATGAGGCCCATAGTGTCATGTCTGTTGCAATGAGGTTGAAACAATTTGCCATATACTCACTGGTTGACCTAAGTTAGCTGCTCTTTACGTGAAAGGTTACTCCCCTCTGACCACCCGTTTGGAATTTATAGAAACAGATGAGTTCTGGGGCACCATTAATAGTGCTTAATCTATCATGATTACGGCTGCTGCCTTTTATATGCGGAAGGAGGTTTTGCGGTAACTGATCTAGCTTTTATATACTAAATTATTGTGATATGTTAATGTTAATGTTAAAGGATATTTGTACCGTGCACTATCACCACCGGAGTGGTCCCCTGGTGCTCTGGCGGCTCTGAAAAAGGGGGGAGGTGAGTTAGTGTGACAAGCTGGAAAAGTGCAAGAGAGCAGTGATGCGCTGTTGGCAGCCTCAGCCCAGTGGGTCCGTTGGCTGGGCTTGGGGTGTTTAACGTCGGTAGTCGTCACATGCTGTTGTGCAAGTCTATGTGTGGTTTGTTTTGTTGATGCAGTGTAGTGAAGTTTGTGCGGATTGTTGTGTTATAGGCTTGTGGTTGTGTTTGGTTAGAGTTTGAGAAGTGTATGCGTAGGGGTGAAATTGTTAGTGGATTGGTTAATTGGCATTGCTGTCCTTGCAGTTATGTCTAGTTGTGATGGTTGCTATCATTCACTATTCCATCTGACTGTGGTACTTGCAAATCTTCAATATCCTATCTAGATGTGAGGCAGGCTAGTGATCACGATTCCGACGCAGGCTAAAGTTAAGAATTCCATCTAAGTGTGGCACAGGCTAAAAATGGTTACATCTGTCTAAATGTGGCGCATGCTAGCATTCACATTTCTATCTAGATGGAACGCATGCTAAAGCTAAGAATTCCATCTAAGTGTGGCACAAGCCAACATTCACATTTCTATCTAGATGAGACTCAGGCTAAAGCTAAGAATTCCACCTAAGTGTGGCACAAGCTAACATTCACATTTCTATCTAGATGTGACGCAGGCTAAAGCTAAGAATTCCATCTAAGTGTGGCACAAGCTAACATTCAGATTTCTATCTAGATGCGATGCAGGCTAAAGCTAAGAATTCCACCTAAGTGTTGCACAAGCTAACATTTACAATTCTATCTAGATGCGACGCAGGCTAAAGCTAAGAATTCCATCTAAGTGTGGCACAAGCTAACAATTGTTACATCCATCCAAATGTGACACATGCTAATCTCTACTGTACTCTCTAGGTGTGGCACTTGTTAACATTGGCAAGTATGTTACTATGTGATGCAAGGCTAAATTTACAGTCCAGCCATAAATAGATCAGGCTGGTGGTCACAAATCTTTCTACGTATGCATGGTGTAAGTCTATGGAAAGGTAAGGTAGAGTGGCAGGGGTTTTCTGGAATAGAGAAATTGCTCTACACCCCACCCATGCCACACTTACAGTTTTGATGGTGTCTTTTGGCTTCATTGGCTTCCCCTGCGGACACCTGCAGACATGGCTTGAAGCTGCCAATGTAGGAGTCGCCCTTTTCCTCGGGGCCCTTAGCCGGAGGGGCTGCCAGGCAGAGGGCTGCCCTAGGAAGGTCAGTAATGGCCAGGAAAAAGCCAATCAGGGTCCTGGGGTGGGCTGGGAGGCAGGAGGGATAGAGAAAAGGCCGGTGTCGTGGATTGCGAGGGGCACGGGTCGGATGGGGGTACAAAAACAATGCTAAACAAGTAAAGGCAGGCCCAGGAGGGTCGCTGCCCAAGTTATCTCACCTGCACTCGCTGTGGATGGAAATGAGTGTGCAGGGAGTAGCTGGTGGGTACACCGTGCAGCCATTGTTGCCTTTCACCAATCAGGGTCCGGGGGTGGGGTGGGAGGCAGGAGGAGGGAGGAATAGGGAAAAGGCCGGTGCCGTGGATTGCAAGGGGCACAGGTCGGATGGGGGCACAAAAACAATGCTTAACAAGTAAAGGCAGGCCCAGGAGGGTCGCTGCCCAAGTTATCTCACCTGCACTCGCTCTGGATGGAAATGAGCGTGCAGGGAGTAGCTGGTGGGTACACCGTGCAGCCATTGCTGCCTTTCACCAATCGGGGTCCGGGGGTGGGCTGGTATCCCTCCCACAAGATTTTTGAATGAATTATTCTGTATTTCCTCTGACATGTTTCTTTTCTAATGCCTTTTTAATCAATTGTTATATGTGTTTTATTCTATTTGTCATGGGTTGTATGGATGAAGTAATTCATGTTATTAATTATATCACTTGTAAACATATTGTTATTTAAACTGTGCTTATGGTTGTATTAGTTTGACCAAATGTACAATACAAATAAAGAAATAGGAGTGGCCATAGGGATTAGCAAGGCCATGGACAAACAATGAGGAGGAGAGGTGGCGTGGCAAATATTGAAACAGCACCTCCTTATATGCCATGTCTCCCTCTCTACTCTAATGCAATAGTTTTGGTTTATAAGTGTCGTAAACAACACCTAATAGCCTAAACAAAAACATGGTAAAGGTAAGTGATGATTTCAAACATACATGAGTAAACACCCCTTATTGATTTCTCATTGTTCCCTTATTTTGAATGTTTCTGGCATTTTGATTTGCTGAAACCAAAAAAGTTGTGTCTAGCTTACTTGCAATGGGTTGCCTCTCCTGTATATTTAATGGAAAGAGTGGCAGATCACAGGCTTGACAAATGAGCGTTTGTTTTGCTCTTGTCCTTTGTTTTAAGTGTGTGTCAAGTACATTAAATATGTGTATCATTTGTCTTGGTGAGAACCTTTCTACTGTCCTTGAGACATAGCATGATGTTAAGTGTGGCATTTGAGACTGCAGTTGAAATACTGTATGACAGCCAAAATCCATTGGCTTTGTCTATACTTGTTTATCCAGTGAAAGTTTCATGCCACAATCATGTATGCACATAATGCACCTACTCCTTATGATGCATGTGCTATTTAAGCAATAACCCCTGAGCTGGGGGAGCATTACTGCTTCAGGTAATGCCCTGGGGCCCATAGCTACGGGCCTTAACAAAGCAAGGTCCTTAACGCAGGTTCTGGGGCATTACCGGAAACTCTAATGCCCCCCCCCCCTAGTGAGGAGCTTACTGCTATTAGTATCTCGGCCCGTAAAACCAGGATTCTAATAGTGTATTTTTTTAAGTAGCGAGACACCTTTGGTGCTTAGCAACTGAAAAATAATAAATGGCCACCATGAAACAGGGAGAAGGGACCATATGTAATCCCTTCTCCCTTTCCATGGTGGTCATTCAAAAGTGAAGAAAAAAGTAAACAAAGAAGATGGCCACCATGGAACGATGAGAAGGGACAAAACGTAGTCCCCTCTCCCTTTCCACGGCGGCCATTAAAAGGCATTAAAAATGGTTAACAAAGAAGATGGCCACCAGGGAACAGGGAGAATGGACTACACTTAATCCCTTTTCCCTTTCCATGGTGGCCATCCAAACAGTGAATGTGACTAGGAGAAAGGCTTTGTCGGACAGGTAACGTCTCAGTGAGGGCCAATGAGATTGCTTGTTACAATCTAATTGTCCCTTGCCAGGTACTAATTCAAGCTAAATACAAGGAGAAACAGGCGTTTTTGTGCTCTCATGCAGTAGTGTGAACTTGTCCCTCTCTATCTAGTGTGTTAAAGGTAATTTGCTCATCCTTGGGAGCAAAGAAAGTGCCTCTTGATAAACGCACAGTCCCTCCAGAGTCTGATTGCGGAAACATGGAGAACGTGACATTTGCTTACAGTGTCTGGTGAGCAATGACAATAGCAATACAACTAAACATATGCACTCTCGTAGAAGCAAAATGAGGATCATAACCATGCATTACAAGTGGGATCGGATGGATTGTTTAGATCATTTTGATTTGTTTTGCGTGGGGTTAATTTCAACGGCTCATGGGGCCTCTACATCGATAAATGTGCACTCCTCCTGAATAGATGGGTGGAGGTTTCAAAAAGCTATGGAGGGCGTGCAATAGCTTGAAGCCTGGAGGTCTATAGGGCACAGCCAACTACAGCATTGCTGTATGGTGCAGATATTTAGGAACGGTCGAACATCAAGCATCTTATTGTTGGCAAAAATAACTTTTTCTTAAAAATTACAAATGTGGGGGCGTGGCTTGGAGCGCCATCGATGTGGCTGATCCCTTGAGGCCAGCCGTGTGAAGCCTGCTGCAATAACGAAATCGATGCGGTTCCACGTAGCCCAGCAGGAGCCCAATTAACCTCCAAGGCGTCGGAACGCCTGGGGCAGCTTTGGGCTGAAGAAGGGAGTGCAACGCTCATGCCGAACAAAGTTATCTGCCCAGAACCACCGGGCTCGTATCAGTGTCGGAAGATCCAAGATGACGGGCGCGCCTGTTCGTGATCTCAGGAGACGAGGCTGACGGCGCCCGAGACTGCCCTTGGCTTCTGCGCGGCTCACCTTGGATCTTGGCTCTGCTCTGAGGTGGTCCCCCAGATCCTCCTCCCGCAACCCCCCGATAGCAAGCAGCCCACAGCCGGCCGCACAACGAGGTCCCTGGCTCCCCCGCGCCCACCCTGGCCTGATCCGCGGGCCCCGCGGGGTGCAGCACCTTTCGGCTCCGGCAGGGAGGAGGGAACAATGGCACAATCGGTGCCCCATCAGGTAGGGGCTGCTGGGGGATGAGGCCGGGGCTGGGGGCCCTCTTCACACCCTTCCTGGGCCACCGCCGGAATACCTTGCAGTGCGTGCTCCACTGTGACACGGAGAGGCAGCTCCCCCCCACGGCGGCCCCTGAAACTTGCTCCAGCCTTCTCTCGGCACCTGGTCGACGCCTGGGGGAGAGTCCACATCTGACACGGACCCCACAATCTTGATTCCTGGGGTGCCCCGGCCCATGTCTAAACTCCGTGCCTCTCCTCTGGCCTGGGAGGCAGCTGAGATAAAGTTGGGATCCTGTGTGCATAATAGACCTCACTCTGCCAATGCTGGGGGGCCACAATCTTCGGTTTCCAGCTCTACTGCCCACCCACCCTGCAACCCCAAGCCTTGGAACCTCTTTTACCACTCACTGGAGGCAAGTGGACCCGCCAGGCGCCGACGCCTCCCACCTGGTGCCCCAGCCCGATGGTAGTGCTCTTGGTCCCGGGTACAGAAGGTCTGTACCCCATAATTGGTCACCCTGCTTCGGCCATTCTCATCCCCCTTTTAGGTTGAGGTTCCAACCCCACAGCATCCTCAGAAGCAACACACTCCAGCTACCCACTTCCTGCCCACTACTTCACTCACTCTCCTTCCACCAACTAGATTCCAGTGGGGACCTAATAGTCTTCTCACCTCCCTGCAGCTGAGTATCTTACCTCCTCCCCCCCAGACAGATGGAACCTTTCCTTCACCAAAATCCCTCAGAACTGTCAAACCTGATCCTCCACACTGGGGTGCCTCACATCAGCTGACCTCAGAACCAACACCTCCGAACCATAACCAGCGCCTTGGTGGGTGGCTGGACGTAAAGTCAGCCTCTCCAATATCTCCTCCGCCCCACGACCCGGCACAATGTCCAAGCAAACGAAAACATCCAAAAACGCAGACATTGCCACCATGCTTACCGCTCCAGACAAGGGGAAAAAACCAGACCTTGCCAAGCCCTCCCCAAAGCCTTCCCAGGACGGGGGTGATACCCTGGCCACCAGGGGCGACCTACTGGCTTTTATGGCAGACATTAAAGCCGAGTTTCGGTCCTGCATGTCAGAACTTACCACCAAACTGGAGCAAACTGACCACCACGTGGAGCAAAGGCTAGGTGAGGTCGAGGACTGCTCCCAGACCAGGCAACCACACTGGGGGACATCCAACAGGCAGTAAAAGCGCTCCAAGACAAATGTGAAATCCTCAAATTCAAGCAGGAGGACTTGGAGAACAGAGCCCGCCGCAACAATCTTCGGATCCGGGGAGACCCATTCTCAGTCCCGGACAAAGATCTGCCAGAATATATAGGAGACTTATTCCAGGCCCTCCTCCTGCAACTGGACAAATCACAATTACTGCTGGATTATACCCACAGACTGCGCCCACGCCGAGGGGTGAACTCAGACCTCCCTCCGGATGTCATCACTAGAGTCCACTACTCCTCCACGAAAGAAGCCATCTCCGCTATCAGCCACTCTCGTGATGATCTCTCCTTCCAGGGCTCGCCTATACAGATCTATCAAGACCTTTTGATTCTGACTCTTCAAAGAAGAAGGGCGCTCCGACCCCTGGCCCTCTTCCTTCAGGAACGACAAGTCCGGTACAGATGGCTTTTCCCTACGGCACTCCAATTTTCATTTAATGGCTCTCTCCGAAGAGTCAGTCACCTGGAAGATGCCGCCAAGATCATGCACCCCTCCTCCCCCAAAGGGGCCGCCTCGCCGAGCCCAGAGGCAACAGGGACCCTTGAGTTGGCCCTTGCCCCGCAACCTTGGCGGTCCTCATTGTCGAGAGCATCCAGAAATAATAGGAGGAGGTAATCAGGCCTTGATTTATGCTAAAAGACCCGTTACTACACTACCTGCCTAGGCGCCCGACCCCCCCTTTGCTAAACCAAAGCATCAGTTAAGGCCCTTCACAAATTTACGGTCACTCATTGCGGCGGGCTTCACCCACGGTTTATGCCCATTCAAGGTTCGTTCTATCTTAAAGTCCTTGGAAAAACATGTTATTCCTAATGTCTCAATTGGCCCTGTTGGCCAGGGGTTGGGCTGCACTCACAAAGTTGCCCACCCCGCCAGTTAAAAAGTTGGCCTCCCGTTGGGGGCCTGTGTTAAAACCCCAAGAGCAGGACAGCACGCCTCCAAATCATCCTTATGATGCCAACTAATGGGCGATCTACTGACTCCCCCCCGGAGCAGGGGATAACAGAGGCCCTGACCCAGGAGCATCAGATGCTGAGATGCCTTTCATTGAACGTTAACGGGCTTAACGCCCCCCCAAACGCAAATCAATCTTACAGAAACTACAGGATGAGGAAGCCGGGGTGGCGTTGCTCCAAGAAACTCACCTCCTTCCGGCGAACTTTGGTTGCCTTCGATCCCGTATCTACCCATGCCAGTTCTTTGCCTCGGGAGACTCTAAGAAGGGGGACACGGCGATCCTGTTTAGGAAAGACCTAAATCCCCAGATATTGGACTCTATAACATGTCCAGAGGGCCGCTTCGTGGCTGTCAAATGGAGTACCAGACCCCACTAAAGATAAATCTCATCCCCACCCCGGGTGATTCCACACAGGCCCTCGGCCTCCTGCGCCTTTTCAGGACCCTGGATGTAGTTTACTCATGGTGGATGCTCCACCCCACTGAGAAAGATTAATCCTTTTTCTCCCATGTTCATCGAACCTTCTCTAGAATTGCTTCTCCTACCTAGCCCCAAACACTCGCTTTCACCAACGAGGGATCCATCGGCCCAAGGATCCTAACAGATCATGCTCCTATAATAATGGAACTTCGCACCCAGGACCCCAAAGCTAACACCCCACGTAGATGGTCGCTCTATGACCCGATCGTCAATGACATGCTAACTGGGGACAAAATTGCAACCACCATTAGGAACTTCTTCCAGGAGAACCCGGTCACAGACAGCTCCCTGCTAACAACTGGGATGCCATGAAAGCAGTGGTTAGGTGAGCCTGGATGTAGTTTACTCATGGTGGATGCTCCACCCCACCGAGAAAGATTATTCCTTTTTCTCCCATGTTCATCGACCCTTCTCTAGAATTGACCTCCTCCTATCTAGCCCCAAACACTCGCTTTCACCAACGTGGTATCCATCGGCCCAAGGATCCTAACAGATCATGCTCCTATAATAATGGAACTTCGCACCCAGGACTCCAAAGATAACACCCCACGTAGATGGTCGCTCTATGACCCGATCCTCAATGACATGCTAACTGGGGGCAAAATTGCAACCACCATTAGGAACTTCTTCAAGGAGAACCCGGTCACAGACACCTCCCTGCTAACAACTGGGATGCCATGAAAGCAGTGGTTAGGTGAGCCCTGACAGCCCAAGGGGTGGCATTCCACCGGGACCGGAGGCGAATCCTGCAAGCCCTGGAAGAAGAACTGCAAACAGCAGAAGAAGCCCAAAACAAGAATGGATGGTGCCCCAGATCTCAACGAGCTCTCCGCTCAGCCAGAAAGAAGCTGGAGGCCCATTACGTGGAGCATACTGCGCAATTACTGGCCAAGACCAAACAATTTTATTATGCCAAGAACAACAAGGCTAACAAGCTATTGGTAGCCAAGCTGGCCAAAACGAGACGCACCAATACCATTGCAGGGTTCCGAGACCCGCAAGGGGTGATTCAATATTCTGAGACAATGAAACAACAACTAGCAGTGGACCACCTAACCCATGTCATGATGGCACCCCCACAAGACCGATCCAACAAAAGGAATACCTGCGGAGGGCCGCCATTGCACACCTCCCCGATTCCACAAGGGAGAAGCTGGAGGCTCCAATAACAGACGAAGAGGTTAATGAGGCTATCAAAGCCCTTAAATCGCGGGCTCTGGGCTCAGACGGGTTCTCCTCGAGATTCTATAAAATATTCAAACCCCAACTGACCCCCCATTTGGTGACACTCTTCAACTCATTCAAGGGGACGGGCTCGGTGACTCCCTCAATGCAAGAGTCCACAACTGTCCTCCTTCCTAAGCCAGGGAAGGACCCGAGAGACCCAGCCTGGTACAGACCTATTGCCCTACTGAACATAGACGCCAACCTCTGCTCTAAGATCCTGGCTAACCGGCTGTCACACATACTTCCAGACATTATCCACCTCGTCCAGACGGGCTTCATCTTGCATAGAACCGCGGGAGATAACATCTGGAGAACCCTGAACCTGATAGACATTACCCACCGAAACTCCCAAAGCCTCGCCCTGATGGCCCTAGACGCCACCAAAGCTTTCGATAAGGTAGACTGTTCATTCATGGAGTGTACCCTGGAAGCTTTTGGTTTTGGCCCAGTGTTCCGGTTCATGGTTCTGGCCAACTACAAAGCGCCTAAAACCAACCTGAGGATCAATGGTACCCTTTCATCCCCAATCGCTGTCCGCTGTCTCCCCTTCTCTTTGCCCTCACAATAGAACCCTTCGCCCAAAGGATCAGGCAGAACAAACTCATCAAGGGCCCGCAGGTGGGCTCATCTCACCACAAAATTGCACTGTACGCTGATGACGTACTGCTGACGCTCTCAGAGGCTTGCACATCAGCAAGGCACGCATTGGAAGAAATAAAGAATTTCAGGGAGGTCACCGGCTTCACTGTCAACTTCTCCAAATCAGTGGCCTTGGGCATTGGCCTCCAGCAGGAGGAACGGGACTCTCTAACCAGGTTGTGCCCAATCAGGTGGCAGGAATGGCCCAACCCTTATCTGGGAGTTCACATCTTGGCAAACCCGAAAGCCAGCTACCAGGCAAACTTTCCCAGACTATTTCGAGAACTAGAGGGAGACCTGAAGCGCTGCACCATGCAAGAAATCTCACTAATGAGTCGGATCACGGCCACCAAAATTAACTTGCTCCCGAGATTCCTCTACGCCTGTTTCTCCATCGCAGTGGCTATCCCGACACCAGCCCTTCAGGACCTACAAAGGAAAATGTTAAAGTTTATATGGAGAGGCAAGAAAGCCAGGATCCCCCACAAGACTCTTGTTGGTAACGCCAGGGTCGGGGGCAAGGGGGTCCCCGATCTCCAGGCATATAGGGCAGCAACCCAGCTAGCACACATTCACGCCTGGCAGATAAGCACACCCCGCCCCAGATGGGGGGAATTGGAGCAAGCACAACTCCTGGTCCCCCTGCGATTCCTCCCACATATCCAGCCCTCCCTCAGAGAGCACTGGAGGAATATTTTGCGGATGACCAAACAAACTCTGAGCTCCTGGGACTGGGCCATGAAGAGGAAGGGAATCCCGAGAGGCCAAAGTCCTCTCTCACCAATCTTTCATAACCCAAACTTGGCATTGGATAGATGGGGGTCTCAAAACCCTGGAACAACTATACCTTGGGAACAAACCCCGCACCTTCGAAAATGCAAAGAGATGTTTCAACTCCCGGAGCGGGGTAGATTCACCTACTGCCAGGTCTGCCACTGGTGCTCCCACCCCCAGAACCTCCAGGCGGCCACTCGCCCTCTGACGTCCCTTGAGCTAACACTTAAGGACCTACCAGCCAGCGGTAGAACCTTGACCCTATACAGACGCTTCCTGGGGGACTTCCTAGTGGCAAAGACTCGATGCATGGCCCAGTGGGAGGCGGACTTTCGGTCACTCGATTGAGGATCAAACTTGGGTGGACATCTGGACAAGCACCCATACCTCATCCTCTTGTGTGACCAACAAGGAATGCGCATACAAGCTCATGCTGCAATGGTACTACCCCCCGCTCAGATTACACCATATGAACCCCGAAGTGGACCCCTACTGCTGGAGGGGCTGCGCCCAGCCTGGCTCCTTCTTTCACATGTGGTGGACCTGCCCCAAGACTCTGCAATTCTGGGTTAGGTGCCTGTCGACCATCGAACAGATTACCAGGACCGCCCTCCCACTGGATCCTGAAATCATCCTACTGGGGGTGCCGACCCCTGGGATCTACCCCTCTTCCGGAAATAGAGCAAAACTATTAATGCAATGCCTCTTAGCAGGCAAAACTGTGCTGGCCCGTTTCTGGAAGTCCCGGACGGTCCCTGCATGGTCCATTGGTGGGGTAAACTCTGGGACATCCTGATCGCAGAAAAGGTCACCTCAGCGAGAGCAGGGGTCCTGCACCGCTTTCAGAACATCTGGGCCCCAGTACTGGACTATGACCAGCGATTCCCTGCCTTGACATTCAAACCGATCAATACCCGATGGGCTCTGAGAGATCGGGAAGTCGCTTAAGAGGCAGGAGCGGCGGGCTGTGATGTGGCTTCGGAGAACTGGAGGAGGGGGAATGGGGTTCGAGGTAGGGAAAGTGGAAAGGGGGGGAAGAGTACGGACTTGAAGGAACTATTAATGACATGCAAAGTTGCCATGCAATGGTACTTGTAACCTGTCCTGCCTTGCTTTAAAATAAATTTGTTTTAAAAATTACAATTGTAACCAAATAGTACCCCTAATTTACCCTGGCACATGGAATCTGCTCATATATTCACACCGTACCTTGTTAAAATAAAACAAGTGCTGCTATGGCGCAGCACGTAGGCTTCACCAGAATTGGTTGCATACAGAAGAGCTATGTTAGGTATGTTACATTCTATAAAAGGCTCATCATGGCCTTGGCCTGGACATGTCCGCTCCTTGCTGAATACAATTGGTTAGCAGTGTATTTGGGATAGCCTGCAGGGAATAAAGCACATACATACTCAGAAGGTAAGTTAGTGTTGGATTGGCGAGTCATGCAAGGCAAACAAAATTGATAATGTTCACATAGAAAGTTGTGGTGATTAACAATTAGTGTATAAATTCATCAGATGAAAAGCTCAGTTTTCTCAATTGTATGATTTATTCAAAAACATGTGGTGGTTGACTTCTTGCAGCCGGCACGTGTTTCGACCATGGGCCTTTCTCAAGGCTGCCATTACAAGCTGAGAAGGTTAAGTATTCCTACCAAGAATGGAATGTAGGGGATATGGGTCCACCCACTGATGATGAACATATTACAGCAAAACATGTATTTTGCTTGGAATCTTATCTATCGTTACTGGAATTATTGCCGCAGCAAGATCCACTTAAATATCTTGCTGATCACAAATGACGCTAATAATTGGAAGCCCCATTCTAAATCTACATGCACACTGTGTTTACAACCCATTGAAGATGTGAGCGCATTTGCTACTCTGGTGCCCTACCTTTGCTCACTTAATAAGACACTGGTTAATCCCACTGTTTCGGAAGTACTCTGTTGCTACAGAAAAAGGTGCATGTGAGCTCCATAGAGATGGTGCAAAGACAGATGCCATCAGAGCTTTCTCCTCGTAGCTTAAAATAACATGGACAATGAGACTTAATTCATTAGTTAACCATATAGCTGTGGCTAGTCTGCACGTTATTTATTATTGAACACGTTATCCTATAGAATAAGTGAAACCCTGATATGAGACGGGGATTGTGACCCTGTTGATATGAGGTGTGTGCATTTTGTGGTGTATGCTTCAGGATTCATGTGTTGTTGCATTTGTTTTTAATTTGTGTGTGTGCATATTTAAGGATTCTTGTTTGCCTGAATAGATGTTTTAGGATAAATGATACATGATACATGTTTATCTTTAATACATAAGCTACATTGAGTTTTTATTTTTATTGACCAATGTGTATATTTGGTATGAAATATTTATTGATCTTAGTATGCAGATTTTAAATTGTGATCCTTTTATAGTATATGCACGAATAAAGCTAAATAACATTAAAAAATAATTGTTTTTTTTCTGCTTTTGCTAAAAAGAATGGATCCATTTTAATGCAATAAATAAATAAAAAATAAGTTAAAAATTAAGGTATGCTCCACACTGTCCCTCTCTTCTGCTGATGCTTTGGATCTTAAGAATGTTAGCGGCCCTGACAGCACAAGGAAACAGGTTTGCAGGCCAAGCTGCTCTCTCAGCCACTGAGTGCCGTGGGCCTGCATCTTTCATAGGCTCATGGGTGGCTAATGATGTCAGCGAACAGTGACCCAATAGTCTCTCAGTGTTAGAGGCCTTTTGGGGAGCTGAATGAACACAGTGTGCACATCCTCCTGATTTCTTCTAGAATAAGTTGGCCAGGGCAGGTAGAGCGTATTCGATATTGCGCTTCTGTGATGTCACACTACTCGAATATCACTTTTACTATCCACCTGTTCACAGTTGGAGAAAGCAGCATTTGGAATTAGGGATTGCTGCTAAGGGATCCAATGGAAGACATGCACAATAGTATGGTTCACCATTCCACCCAACTCACTGGCTGTTCCTACAGAAGTCATACACATTCATACATGGATTGCCAAGAAGCCAGGCTTGATTTCAAACTAGGCATCGTGGGTACATATCTAGATGGTCTTGGTGGGAGGTTGAGGTCTACTAGGAGGGTCATGCAGTGGAGAGAGAGAAAGGTGCTGCTGAGAACAAAGTTTCAAGTATTGGGGTTCTTGTCAACTCTGCATAAAGCAGGAGTTTAAAGTCCCTGCTAAGGCTTGTGCAGGCAGAAATTGGCAACTGGAAGAATCACACAGTTTATAATAGTTTATATGGCTATCAGTCGCTCTGTTTTGGCCTAGCGGTTGGGGGATAAAGGAGGGCTGTGTCATCAGTTAAATCTGGAAAAAAGAGTTATTCTGCACCAGCTTGTCAATAGGTATTCTTGCCCACAAGCTTGAGTAGGTCATCTGCACAGACCATGGTGGATGCTGAGCAGGTGATATGCTTGAGGTTTATGTGTAAATGCGTCAATACTACGAGTCACAATTGCAAACAGACATAGTTTACCTTACAAACAGGAAGTGCAAATGATTGATAGAGGGACTGTATAAATCAGTGCAGATGGAGGAAGACTAGCTTCTATTAAGGCAACGCTGACTTAAAGAAGATAGTTGAAACTATGCATAAATTCCTCTGTAAAATAAACTAAATGAATGCTCTATTTTCTGTGTGGGGCCCTGCATTATGATAGAAACCTGGCTACATGTGGGTTTCAACATTAAGCCAGCAAAAAAGTTTAAACGTAACACATTGCTTGGCCCATCCATGCATTGTGTTTCTGATCCAGACAACCAGTTGAACAATATCCACTTATTTATTGGTAAAAACCGTAAACTTTG
This sequence comes from Ambystoma mexicanum, assembly GCF_040938575.1. Lineage (NCBI taxonomy): Eukaryota > Metazoa > Chordata > Amphibia > Caudata > Ambystomatidae > Ambystoma > Ambystoma mexicanum. The sequence goes on from NC_090924.1 coordinate 177,916,606, forward strand.
AGATGTGAAGTTCATATAAAATGGATTAAACTACACCCCATCACTTCACTTTGATACCTGTCGTATTGATCTGTCTATGAGTATCTCTTGCCTGTTACCTGCCTCTATCACGAAGCCTCTCTTGATGTACCTTTAGCTGTACTTCTAATGTTTAGGTGTTATGGCATTATTTTAGTACACCATCATAGTGAAGTGATTGGTGATAATCAACAGCAGAGGAGGGACTATCCAAGCAACTAATGCTAGGTAACCACAGAGCAAAAACAAAAATGAAAAATGAAATTCACATAGATTGCAATTAACACATTGAAAAATCATAATAGTATATGAAGGACTGTGGAAAACAAAATAACATATTGGGCCTTATTCCAAGTATGGCAGTCGGAAATAAGGTTACCGCTAGCAACTTACCTCCATTCTTTTGGGATCGCCATACTACAACAATGCTGGTGGGGGTATGGAACTCCCGGCAGGCCTGACCTGCCGGGAATTCAGGTCCCTGCTGGCAGTGTTTTCACTGAAGCACTGGCACCGTTAGCAACAGTGCTGATGCTTCAATGACTCAATTTCCATGGCGCGCTAACAGACTCCATGGAAACGGGGAGTAACCATTACCGCCGACACTTGTGAAATCCCGTTGGCACTAGGATATCAGGCGGCGGTATGGCTATTACATGGTTGCTGGAATCCCACCACCAACTGGCAGGTTTTCCAGAAACATCATGATGAGGCCCAGTGTGGCACTTCTCCTACATTAAGGATGTGGGACACACATTTAGTTCCTGCTATTTTCGTTGTAACATGTGTTACACAACCGGCAATAATTTGTCCCGACGAATGATAAAAAGAAATCACAAGCCAGCCAGATGCTGGTAACATGCCTCATACGTCTAATTTGCAGGTGCTCTATAGCCAAGTGATCCTATGTGGCTAGTGGTCTCCTACATCTGAACACCCTGGAGGTGAGAAGATGGGGGTCAGCCCAAGGCGGGGGGGATATTAACCTGATGATGTGCAAGGTTGGCCCCAGGTAAGAAAAGCATCCAGGCTAAACCCACCCCTAGGCATTGGGGCAGATGGCCAGATGGATAGGGCTAAAGCATCTCAAAGTTTATTAAAGAGGGAAGAGGGAGGAATGAGGTAGTATTCAGAACAGAGTGCTGCAAAATATAAAAATTTCTCCTGATGAGGATTCTGTTCAGCGTGGTCTGTAAGCTGGCCATGAGTTCTGACCTCTCATTTGGAAACAAGGGGGCATCAGCAAGAGACATTTAAAAGTTGAGTTTTTTGGTGACAATCATGCTTTTAAACAGTAGGCATTCAAAGGACTTGGTAGGCAGATGGGTAACATGGTGGTTCAGACATACGTAGATGAGATTAGTGACACCCCGACATCTGCTTTATTTGATCTTTGTGACACATGGGTTGTGTATCCTGCTGGTAGCAGGGCATCAACTGCAGTTGCAAAGTTGTTTGCAACCCACACCTCCTGTCATGGTCACCCGAGAATATAGGAATGACTGTGTCCAGCTCTCTACAACAGAGATTCACATATGTATCCACAAGACAAGTTCTGTGTTGCATCTCGGCTTTGACTTTGTAAATTGTGTTGCTTTCTGCTAATAACAAGCAATCCTTTGATGTTCCTTCGAGCAATCGTTTCCTAAGAAACACTTCTTGCCCACTGCCCGTGAATGAGTACTTCACAGGGACTCAAGAACATAGGGCTGGGATACATTTTGAAAGGCTTTATCCGTGAGTGGATTTCCCTTTTTCTTCTCAAAAGTGAATTTCAGTTTTACAAGTTCAAAGACAAATCCCTTGGCTGGAAATTTCAAGGGAAGATCAATGGGAGAAGGAGAGCTCGACATCGCATTTTCATGGCTGCTCTGATCGACTGCTTGATATGACTCACATGATGGTATTACCCGGCCCGCACTGGTGAGGTGCATAACCACGACTGACGCAAAAGGCTTGCTTCCCTAGAAAAAAAGGACTTAGTGCCTGATTCACAGAGCATTTTTCAATGGGCTTGTGCTATTATAAAAAGCTTCTGTGTATCTGACCCTTACTCTTTAAATGTGAGTGAATCTTTTTTTTTTTTCTGTCCAGAAACAATTGTGAAGAAAAGCAATGCTACAAAATGATAAGGACATTTAAATAAACTGTGGCATGATACAAAATCTGAGTGATGAGCTAAATAGAGCGGACACATGGAACAGATAGTTTGACGCAGTAGGCGTGGGGGTGTGTGCAGGTGCCAAAGATTCACGGACAAATGGAGAGCGCCTGCATTGCCTCTCAATATTACCCACAAAGAGCAATGTTACTAAAGTTCTGTTTACGCAGTTGTGGGAGTCCCCAATGTATGCTACCACAAGTAGGAACCTTGTTCAATCTCACTATTATCAGCATTTTTCTTCGGGCTTTATCTGACAATGCATACTTTACTCCATCATTTGTAAGCATAGGGCCTCATTACAAGTGTAACAGTAATGTGGTGGCAAATCTACAGAAATACCACCCAATGGAATTACCGTTACCACCACTTGGTCCTGCAGATTTACCACAGGATTACAAGTGGTGGTAGGATGGTGGTAGTCCCCATTTTTGGAATCCATAGGACTCTATGGGGATTTTGGCAGAACTATTGCAGGCCATAATTCCGCCAGCGGTAATTCTGCTGATTTTGTCCATTTTTGGCAGTAAAGTGGAGTAATTACCTCCAGTTTGTCTGCTGGAGGTTTCTCCTTCACCTATACACCAAGCCTATAATACAACAGTGCAGTATTGTGGCAGTAACAGAATTACCACCACATTAATACGTTTTTTTTACCACACCTCCATATTCATAATAAGACCATTTGGGGGTCATTGCGAGTATGGTGGCGCATGAAGAAAGTGCTGGTAAGTGACTTTCGTGCTCTGCCATATTATGAGTTTGGCTCTGGAGTGGGGGATTTACCTCCAGCATCATTCTGCTGAAATTCCCCATAGAGTCCAATGGACTGCACTGAGGAAATGCCTGTCTATCACCCTGCCTATGTGTAAAACTACTATGTCTCCAATCTAAACAAACTGCTATCCCATGGCCTGCACATCAGACAGTGCTTCAGGTCTTGCACGGAAGTAAAAAGTTAAAAAGTCAAAGCCGAGATGCAACACAGAACTTGTCTTGTGGATACATATGTGAACCTCTGTTGTAGGGAGCTGGACACAGACATTCCTATGTTCTCTCTTGACCATGACAGGAGGTGTGGGTTACAATCAACTTGGCAACTACAGTTGATGCCCAACTGCGAGCAGGATACACAACCCATGTGTCAGACAGATCAAATAAAGCAGGCGCTGGGGTGTCACTAATCAATGCCTAGTGTTTAAAAGCATGAATGTCACCAAAAACTCTCTTACATTTGTCAACATTTAGATGTCTTTTAGTGATGCCCTTTTATTTCCAAATGAGAGGTCAGAACTCATGGCCAACTTACAGGCCACGCTGAACAGAATCCTCATCAGGAGAAATTGTAATATTTTGATGGCATTTCCTCTTAATACTACCTATTTCCTCTTCAATAAACTTGTTTTAGCTATATCCATCTGGTCATCTGCCCCAATGCCTAGGGGTGGGCATACCCTGGATATTTGTTTTACCTAGGGCCAAACTTGCACCTCAACAGGGTAACTCAATTGCCTTGATCATACCCTTAGCCACATATGGTCACTTTGTTAAAAAAAGCCCCTGCACATTAGACTTATGAGGCATCTTACCAACATTCCCATTGTAGTAACCTTTGATGGCTCAATTTACTCCCTTGGCAAATTTAATGGCATGTTTTCACCTTTATAAACAGAAACATCCAGAACTGTTAAGATCTTTAATGCATATCTATCACCATGACAACAATTATAATAATCCCCACTTAACACTGAGCGGGCACTTAAGAAATGAAAAAGTAGGCTCTTGAGTCTATAACATATATGGCATGAGTCCATCAGCAAAGGAGAACACATTGGCATCTGCTTGAGATGTGCTAAAGGCCATTTTAAAACCCAAAAATTGAAGAAGAAAAATGCCTGCATAAGTGCATTATGCAGGTGATCAACCTACCGGCAGACATTTTCACTTTCAGGATAGGCAATACGCTTTTCCTCCATCCTGAGAACTCATTGTTCCCTCCTGCCTCCTAAGACCATATGGATAACCTACTCTTCTATTTGCCTGAGAAAGGAGTGCTGGACCAAACCAACGCTAGCAGTCATGCCAGTCATGATTGCCCTTCTACATTCACACCGAGCACTTCCTTTTCACCTTCACTCACATGACTCATGTGGACATCATAAAAATGGTAAAATAAAATGAGGGCATCACCTAAACAACTCTTTGCCAATCCAGCAATAAGAATCAAAGGGACCATCACATCACTGCCTCCTAGCCTTGCTACACAAGTGAACAGCTCCCTCAGCTCCGGTTGCTTCACTCAAGTCTTAATGAAACCTCAGACCACCCGCTTTTGAAAAAGCCGACAAAATACCCAGATGTCTTGGTGAACTTGAGGATATAGAAAACTCACACCTTCTTAGGAAACAACATTGAGAAGAGAGTCACCCAATACCAGCTGAACTCGACTGAATCCTCCAACCTCTTTACATGGATCCTCTCCGACCACCATAATAGGGAATAGCAGGCAACGTTGAATCCATTGTTCTCCAAACCAGCCACCATGACATGTAAGGTGCCTCAAGGCTCAGTGTTTTCAAACATGGCTATTTAACGCATACCTGTAACAACTGGCTGACCTTATTTCATCCTCCTCAGTCTCATACTAGACATTTGCTGACACCACCAAATATGGCAATCCTTCCCACATTGCTGATACTATTTTTATAGGTCTATCTAGAAGCAACAACTGGATCATATCAGCAACTCCTTTTTCTTCAACCCTTCTAGAACAGAGATACTGTATTTCAGATACCTGATCCATTCGACACCGCCTTTGATTTGCCCTCTCTATTTGCATTATTCCACTCACCTGATGTTGGTTGCTGTGAACCTAGCCACATCCCTTGATTGCCTAATCTCTTTTGTAATTACTATTTAGACATAGGAGGACGTCATTACTAAACCAGTATATAACAGAACAATCTGATTAAATACACTTTAACGTAATAATAGAAGAAACAATAAAAGGACATTCATTTGATAAAATAACACAAATGTATTCCATTCTCGATTGACCACAGAAAATCCAAACTACGATGGGTCACATGTTTGATTTCCCCGAACAAACAATGTGAAATAGAAGAACTCGTGAATGCAGTCTAACAAACAGAATGCCTGGAGTACCAACTATCCCACAGAAATCAGTGAAAAATATTTTCATAATTCAACAAACTGAATGTGCCCACTCTCCCGAGGTAGCTTTCTTTCCCTAAATGCACATGTTTCAGTCCTATATGTGTCTAACTGCAGGACCTTCTTCAGGGGACTACTTGATTCTTTATCTTGATCTCAAATGTAGGTCTACAAATATAATAGGGATAAGCTGCTGTGTAACTTAATTACTTGAGTAAATGTTATCTCTGTATGGATTCACCTTTGTGTGTTTCACTTTGAACTAAATGGTCCTAGGTCTTCAACAATGTCCTCCTTTCATCATTACAACAACCCCACAGCATTTATCGCTCACCCCTTCATCCTAAAACTTAGCACTTCCTCGACTATCCCATTCCATATCATGCTTTTCTGTCCTTGTCCCTAGTTCATGTGTCTACCTCCCCTGAATCATCTGGTCTTATGTCCACATCCGGGTACCTATTGTAAAAGACACTGGTCCTCTGCTCTGTAAATCAATGTTAATAGGTTTTGTAATCATTTTGTATGGCACAAATGCACTGTTTTCCCTGCAATGTTCAGTAAATAAAGAAATGTATTTATTTAATTATTTTTATAATGCGCCCAATACCGTACCTCAGTCTGGTTTCTAAGCACAGACCCGGGATTCGAACCGCTGTTGCTCTGCATGGTCTTGCTTGCAAGACCAGCCCGTTGCCCCTGTGCTATCCTCCGTTCACTTAAATAAATACAACACTTAAAAAAATGTAACACTGCAATCCTCTGTAATTCTTTTGACACCAGGTAATCTGTTATATAAAAGAATAAAACTGTCAATTCAGATTTCAGACATCACACATCTCCACCTCTAAGTGCAACTAACAACACATGCGCACTATAAGCATAACGCTGCACGTCTGGCTTCAAAGCACTTGATGCCTCCTACATTTTACTCCCAGAAAGCCTAGATGCACTCAGAGCTCACAGTATTTCACAAAGCACTGCAATCCTGCCTGTCCCTCTTCTGCCACCTCACTAAACCTAGCCAGGTCTGCCAGAGTGCGTGGAGAACATGCAAATGGCAGTGGAGTCTGGTACAAAGCCTAATAATATAACCTTATATAACATATTGCATTAAGTATGGCCAGCTTTAGTTTAACATAATACTTAAAAGGAAAAAGAAAACAGGAAATAAAACAAGGAAATCCCATCCTACTCTTTTTCAGTATTTATTCAATAAAACATATTGGTGTAGTCCAGGGTAATTGTAGTAAGCACAGTGTTGTAGTAACAGTGATGTAGTAGGATTGCATTGACGGAAAGATCCCAAAAGAAAATCCAGATAATAGCTGCTACATCTCTGACCAACATGCAACGCTGATTCATGCAGGCTAAAATCAGCATGAGACATTACAAACGCACACTTGACCAATTGCACATCCTCACAAACACATTTCAGTTGTAGGGACATGTGGTTCAAGCGGCCTGAGATATTCATGTCACTCTTTCATTGTGGATGCAGAGCATATGCTGTCCATGCATCTCTGAGGTCGTCTGACCCTTTAGGACACAAATCTGTAGCAGGAGCCTCCCGGTGATCACAGCCAAACAATGCAACTCACAGCCCATAGCTCCGATATGAGATCCCTCCCTTTGGTAACTTCTGCAAAGGACTCAAAACCTGGCTCTTCGGCCAAAGCAACTAGAAACTCAATCCGCCTCATCTAGCCTAATCTACAAGATCATAACCTGCACTATACCAATACTTTCATATTATGTAACCGTATCCACCTTGTCCTAATGCTTACGTAATTTACTTATGCAATGTTTTACTAAACTCTGTAACATGATGTAACCCTATGCAAAGTGATGTCTGTAACCCAACGAAACCTGTAACTAAGCTAACTGTCAATCTTATGTAACCAGTGCCCAGATGCCTCAGAGTTAGGGGAGCTCAACAAATGGCAAAATAAATAAATAAATAATCACAGAGGGGATGACTGGCTTACACTTACAGTATAATATCCAAGCACTACTCTTATGGTACAACCACTTTTTATTCCCATACCACTAAGAAGACGATTGGCTAGTGACTATGGAATGGTGAAATGCTGAGACAATATTTAAACTGCAGGAGGTTCAGTAGGCCTAGGATATGCATTAGCTTGAAAAAAAGCTATGAATGGCAAGAGTGAATGGGGCAGTTCAGTCGAATGGTTGTCAAACAGAGATGCACTGATGGATGGTGGAGCACCACTAGTCACGTGACAAGTTGTAAAAGGCTCAACATTAAAAAACATGTTCCACTGTTTCTCATATGCAGGTTAAATGGATTCAAAGACATGATAACATTGAAATATTTGTAATGTATGAGTACTATCGCTGTATCAATTCACCAGGAACACAGAGTTTCAAATCGAACATATTTTTTATTGGACAATATATTAATAATGTGTTATAGTTTATATACACTTTACACACATGATATAGAATTCATGAGACACATACAATAATAAGATAGAACATGAAACAGTATTTCGGACATACAGTGCAAACAATAAATCACATCATACAGATAAGCATAAGATTTTGGACATATAATTTAATCATTAAAAAAAAAAACAACAAAGCATCCAAAACGACCATAACATGATGAACACATTGCATAATATTCGGTAGGTATTAAAAACATTTAAGTAGACAGACCGACTTAGTTGACAAAGAGAGGTAAGCAAAGTAAAAAATAAAAATATATTTAACAAAAAACATTCCAGTCTGAAAATTGATTAAACGGAAACATCTCAAATTCAACACAGTGAACACAGAAATCGTGCTGTAGGGCCCTCAGTTGCCCTACTGGATACCAGCCAACAGGCCCACAGATGTTGGCCTGTGGTCTGGTTCTGTTGCGTCACATAGAATTCTTGCCATGTAAATGGTCTGTGTATTGTTTATGGCTGCACAAATTGACAAAGTCACCACGCTGCCCTTTTCCAAAGGAATCCTGAAATGGTCTATCTTTCCCAAGCAGTTAATCAGTTCAATGCTTTCATGTAGGGCAACCGACTTTATGTCCTGCCTCTACTTTGAAAGAATACTATTAGCCACAGTCAAACGTCCAGAGTTACATTTATGACATTATGGCTGAGAAAAGCAACTTGAAGCAGCATACGGCATGGTCTAATTGTGTCTGAGTGCCACTCAGTGATATGATAACATCCTGCTCTAGACAACCAATTACCATTGCCAGCGGCCTTTCGAATGCAATGCATTTGGAGGCAGCACGCTTATTCTGCATGGAAGGTTAGTTTCGTGTGCGCTCTCGTGTCTCTTCTGTGCCACACCCAAGTGTCCTTCGATCTCGTGATGTACTCATAGATGGCAGTCTTTTCCCTAATAAGGCGAAGGATAGTGTAATTCACTGCCAGTGAAATGTCCAAATAAGAACATGTTGAAATGCGCAAAAATGAGTGAATGCCTATTGTCAAGCACACAAATACTTGCTATGCTGTGAGCAAGTCACTATGATATTTCAAACGATTGACACTGCGTTTGGTTCACAACGAAACAATCATTTGGATTCAGTAATGCATTTAACTCCTTTTGTAAATATTACAAGATACATTTAGTTTGCAATGCCCAGAGGAGTTTACATTTGTGTTAATATGCCTTAAAACTCAATACAATCACACCCCAGTTCATAAGTGATAACAGAAAAAACACACAAAGGTGTAAGAACATACGTTCTTTTTTAAAATTTGTATTTAATCCGTCCACACTAGATACAAAATCCTCATTACAATGTCACACATATTGGAAACAATCTAACATACACTTGATCAACAATTCTCATATTTCACTAGCACAGAGAGAGTTTTGAATGAATTGTAAATTAGTACTAGTTAATTTTACGACAGTATATTTCTTGCTGGTGTCTCTCTTGACCACTGATTACTTTTTTCTCTCTCTCTATCTCTCTCTCTCTCTCTCTCTCTCTCTCTCTCCCTCTCTCTCTCTCTCCCTCTCTCTCTGTCTCTCTCTTTCTCTTTATTTTTTATAATACACTGATCCAAAAAAGTGTGGGTTTATAGGACACACAACATCAAATGGTTATTAATGTGACTGTATATCTCACAACGCAACACTGTTAAGATTTGTATTGAAGAGTGATAATGAATTACTATCAATGAATAATGACTGGATAAAGCCCAAATGGGTGAAACACTACCAGGTGCTCACTAATGAGTTAATGTTGGTTTTTGGCTTTGGAATATTTACTAAGTTTTGTTGAGAAAAGTTTTTTGTAAGTCTTGTTAATTTTTGCAGAGACAAACATATAAAACGTTTTTAACCACAGCACATGGAAGTATCTGGATCTTTTTATAAACACATAAGGAAGTAGAAGGGCTATAAAAGTCACAAAGAAACAATATGCTCAAAATGCCTCCAAATCAATGTATTGCGTATTGTATACACATGTACTCAACAGTATTGTGTAATATGACCTCAGTGACGAGCATTGAGTCAACAAATGATGTGCTGTCTCCAGCTCAGTTTCAGATGTACAGATTCTGCAGAGCCATTGAGAACGAGGAATTCTTCATCTTGGATCAATTATCATTAGCGAAGGTAATAGTCTGAATCGCAGCACCTTGATAAATCTGTGCAGTTTAGCATTGGGGATCACAGATAGATAGCTTTGTGGTTATAGAAAATCAAAGCCTTGCATCGAATATTCAGCTAATTTAGTTTTCGTTGACAAAAAAAAGAAGTAATGTAATTAAGGTCCCACAGCAAGGCTTTCTTTTTTAACTGAATAAATGATTCGAATCCCATTATCAAATTGCAGTTCAAATCAATCTTAGAATGAGATTTGACGTGATCGAGTACAAATTCCTTCAATTCCAATAAATAAGCCACATGTGTTTGCTAGCCTACCATGAAGAATACATGTTGCACGTTACAGAATATCTGTTTTGCACTGTACTATTAGTGTGAATATCTCCAACCTTTCGGAAAGTGTGGCTCTTCACCAGGGCAATAAGAGGACAATCAAGTAGTGTTCTTTTCTGTTATGTTACGATACTGGAGGTCTCCATGAGCTCTGGAAGATGTGAGTGAAGGGGTGGTTTAGATTAGTGGGAGTCAAGATAACTTCATGCACCCAGTTTGGAAGTACTTGGGTACTGTGTGCAGATGGGTTTCTAAGTGCTCTTTGTTGGGAGCATAGAGGCATGTGTATCTAGATGGGATCCCCATTCTGGTGGTGCTATATACCATGGTGGTGGTATATAAGTTGGATGTAGTGGTGTAGAGTTATGTTGTTTGATGTCTGCAGGGAGGGATTTTACATTGATCTGTTTGAGGGCCATAGCTGGAAAGCGCAAAGAGTGTTTGGGCGTCAAGAGAAGAGTCATAATGTTGGAGTGCACAGTTCATACATAGGGGACATAATCTAGGATGCTAACGGGCAAAATACAGTGGAACGACAATTAAACTAGGCCAAACAATTCATCTGGGGCAAACAATTTGTATGCCGTTAATGATAAAAATACAGTAGGGAAAAAGTAACTGTAGAGCAAACAATCCTTACAGTGGGGAAACAGTAAGTCTAGAAAGCTAATGAGAAAAATGAGGCATCAATTAAACAAGGGAACAAATAATACAGTGGGCCAACAATTAAAGTGTGTGCACAAGTCATACATTGGTAAAACAAACTAGGTCAAACAAAGTATATCATGTGCAAACATGAACCCAGTATCCTAACGTGAGAGTTTGCCAGTGTGAGCATGCAAATGTGTGGGTGTTTTAGTATGCACATGTGTGTTTATGCCAAAGTGCAAGTGAATGTGTGATTTTGCAAGTATGAGAGTATACAGGATGTGCAAATGTATGTGCACTTGTTTTTTGTAATCGCCTGTTCTTGGAGGATTTTCTCTTCAAGCTTCAGCTTAGCAATCAGCAACTATACAGGCACATAGAGAGTGCACTGGAATCATGAAGAACTTTTGGAGGTGAGGTTGCACACTCTTGTCTCGTGTGCAGGAGAACTAGAGGGAATGCTATTAAAATGTCAACAATCATCATCTTAACAAAACTACCCATAAACATTAACCCTCCCCACCTACACCCGAAGACCCAAACAAGTCTCATTTACTTTTTTCCAACTCCCTAAAAACCTTTTCTACAGCAAATCCTTAAGTAAAAACCCTCTAGGTGTATGATGCATTTAATTTTACGTCTCAATTTCAGAACTTACAGGGATGCCTATAATTCTGTTTTGAGGTTTGTCACCAGGTTCCCGTACATATTATTCCCCTTCCCAGGTGATCTAATGTCCTCTGATCACTTCACTACACCAGAGCTTGCATCATATCCAAACACATTTCTTTTTTTCAATATCTGTGCTAAACCCCCTTCAAAGCCACCACCCCATAGTAATTGAAGCTTGCAACATGACCAACAAATATGTACTGTTCCCCCTGTGTAAATCTACCCCTTATTTGGTTCCAGGAAGTAGCCTTGTTACTTTTATTGGGATGCAGTGCAGAGTCTGTAGATGTTAAATTATGTAACTCTGCTAAGATTTTTACCTAGCGGGGGCTGGTGGGTCCACATGCATAAGCCTCCCGTATTCGTCTTCCGATATCAACTCTGCATAATTCTCCGATATTTCTCTTATCTCTGAATAGTTGTGGGGCTAAGAGGATTTCATAGATTGTTGAAATCATACACTGCCGCTGCTTATACTGGCAGCTGACATGAAGGAAGGATGGACTCATAGACCAGGTAAAATTATAACCCACTGGCAGCTGATCCTGTGAAAATAAACATTCTATGTTCCTTGAATAACATCCGTCTGCGTGGACAGCCCCCCAGAGGACAGCACAGGATTCCCCACCCAATCACAGTGGACACAGGTTAAAATGGTCACATAGTTAAATCATCCAACTATCCAAATCAAATAGCTAAAACAGATGCCACCTCGGGGCTATGGAAACATCAGCAGGAGACACACATGGTTGCCTAGTAAATCATTCAGAAAAAGCACAAAAACACCTCCCGGTCCCGCTTGCTCACACTGTCAGACAAGGTCATGCATCGTTACTTTCTCATATCTAATACAAATAATCCCAAAATATCAAATATGCAAGATAATGGTCAGCTAACCACGAACAAACAAAAACAAAAAACAGGAAAAGAACTTGCTACTGCCTAATCAAAATAGACACGGTTAACCAAGCAGTCACTGACAACCTCTTTCATAGCCATCTGCACCCAGAAAACCCACTTAACATCTTCCATCTTCCTAGCTCACACAACGTTTCCAAACCAACAATAAACACACAACCTCTGGCCTCTTAAAAAGTATTACAAACCTCACAATCATCACTCTGTTTTCAAACCATCCCACCCCAAATCACCACCCCAAATCACCGCTTATTGGGAGGAACTCATTAGCAACTGACAGAGGAGAAGGAGAATACCAGAGCTGCCGTTATGGAATCACCAACGCCAAATGCCCTGACCCAACTTACTTAAAATATCTGTGCTTTCAATTCGCATTTGATTGCATCTCAGGTTTTGAGTCTTTCCTCTCTGTTTAATTGCACTAAGCCTACCAAGGTGTAGCAAACACACACGATGGGTTGCTTTCAATTTGCATTCGATTTTGAGTCTTTCCCCTCTGTATAATTCCACTAACGTCAACTCCAGCTCACTTGCAGAACTGGGCACCAAGATCCTATCAAGGTGACAGAAGTGACAATATGCAAGACCTCCGTGCCTTGAAGCACATTACATTGCAATACGTGTAACTATTAATACAAAATACATTATTGTAAGTGTACAAGCCAGATGGTAGCATGGTATGGCGGAGGGGAGGTATTGGTTCTTCTGGTATGGCTACCCTTGGACCTCAGTGGGTGCATGCTCAACTACCAGTTTTTAGATGCAAATAATAAAATAAATCATAATCCCGTTTTTATTATAAAACTGTTTATGCACCAGGTGTTGTAATGGAAAGCGCTGCAAATCAGAGGTGCTTTTCTTACCTCAGTCTCACTCATTTGAGAGCTATTTGAAAGACTCATCTTGCCATGATTTGATACTGTCACCTGTTGATAGCGCACAGATCTCCATGGCAAGTGCATCAACACACCGGACTATTATTACATTAGCATAGATTTATTTTGTATTTAACTCCATGCTCTAATACCTGTTGCCACCGGTCTAATGTTCTTCCATTTGCTTGATGCTGGCCTGCCATCATCGCACCGGATTCCTTAGGGCCTGGTACACAAAGCGTGTTTTCAATGGGAAAATGTGTTCAACGCAGCTCTGTAATCATGCCCTTATTGTGTAAAGTTTCCTGTCTCCTAAATGTTTGTACAAATTGTTCAGGTTCAGCTAGGTTGGCCAAATAAGTTAGACACCATCCAATAATTCATTATAGAACGCATGAACACCCTAAACAGTAACACACGTGGCATGGATAAAAAATTGATATTTACCACATTTAAAAAAAAAAAAAAATAGGACACCTTCAGTTCCCCAAGTTTGAAATGTTTTAAACACTTTCCTGGACTTTAAGCATGTTTCATATATCACCCTTTAAGTCTATTTAAAATATTAACAGCTGCATCAACATGTCGAGTGCTTCTGGAATGTACCTTATCAACCCCACACATAGTGTTTAATGTGGCCGATGTTTGCAATATATATGTTCACTGTTTTTTTTTTTAAAACTATAGACAATAGATCAGGCTCCGATGGCCCATATTTCCAAATATTTACCATCCTGCATGCCATATGGTGAATAGTCTCGCTGGGAAAAAAACACTGTCCAGTTATCTTTCCCCCTCATTCACCAATCTGTTGTCCCCCAGAGGTCAACAAGACCGCTGGGCAGAAATCATTGTTGGCGAAGAGTCAAGTCCTATTCTGCCCCGTTTTCATCATATGTTAAGAAATTGAAAATGTGTACATACTATCTTTGGCAACCTGTTGCTTTCTGGCTATCCAACTACATTGTTACTTGTTGACTCCAGTTATTAAATCAGGTGCATAACTAATCATCATTAGCGGAGAAGTTGGAGTGTTTCTGGAGTGTTGACTGTCTTCCTTCCCATAGGCCTGAGGATTTCCAATGCTTCAATGAATATGTCCAATGTCTCGGATCTGCCTGTATCTTATGTTGACACCCAGGATCATGTCTCTTTGACGCTGTGGGCCTCATTCTGAGTTGGGCGGTAAGTGTTAACGGGCACCGGTAAGGAGATCGGTGCTGGTACTTTACCACCCAATTCCGAGTTCGCAAAGCACACGCAAAGGGACCAGGGCGCTAATAACGGGCGCGATATTTGCGGGCCCATAATTAGCGCCTTCCCCATTCCCATTGAGCCCTATGGGGGCTCAAATGGGGAATGGTTGGCTGAGTGGGGATTCACCAGGTCCTCCAAGGTCGGAATGACCCGGTAAGTCCCCATTCAACCAGGCCGGACCCGGACCCAGGTTTGGAGGACGCCATGGCTACCTCCAAACTCGTAATGAGGCCCTGTGTCTGTCTGTTCTCAGACCTTTCACATACCATGATTCTCCGTTGATCTTCTTAGACCTTCATCAAGATCCGAGTTGGCTTAGCTTTTGGTAAAAATTGAAACGGATGCTCTTTAATAGCCTTCCTATATTTCCCCAGATATCTCTCCCTCCTGTGGGCTACTAGGAGTAGAGCACACTGTATTAGTTTGACGCAGTTTAGCAAATTCATTAGAATGATTAGAGTGGGAAAACCAATCTGGCTGTTCAGAAACAGTGTGTAGATGCTGGTGCAGCCATTCGATTGAAGCAATATTACAAGAGACACGTGAGAGTGCTGTGTTTGAAGGCAGTACTGTCACAGTTACAGTCATGTGTAATGTCCTTATTAACCTTGATGGAGGGAAAGAAGGCTACCTGTTGGCACTTAAGTCAGATAAGAGACTACTCTTACTGTCGTCGACTTTCTTTGTGAGCAGTAATGCTATCTGAACAAATAAATAAATAAATAAATATATGACTTGGTGTTGCTAGGCTATGCAATGTTTTCATTTCACAGAGGGTCTGATTAGCATAAATGTTCATCTGCGAAGAATACATTCACATTTCAAAGGCACAGTTTCTCAGTGAAAAGTGAACTCATCCCTACACTGTGTTTGAAGACATTGTACACTTGTTAGGCATTTCATATAAAACACTGCAAATGAAAGTGTGAAATGCAGAATGAGGGCGTACCTTCATTTTTCACATGATTGAGCATCAAAGCTCTACACCGTGGCAAATCGGTGTGAACAGCATGGAAAAGCCATGGTCATCTATCAGAATTCAAAATAAATCCTGGCTCACCATAGCTTACCAAGAAGCACGAAAACAGAAGATCAAATGCTCACTTGTCCTCGCCGACATGTTGTAACTACAACAAGCACGAAACATTATCAATCATGGAGTCAAATGGAGGCCGGCCATCTACCATGCATATCTAAGGATAAGATTGGAACGCGATGATCCACAGAATAAGGCCCTCCAACCAGGATTAAAGGATATCCCAACAAATATGCTTAAAATATATGTTCATACCATTAATTCAAAGTGGCATTATGTTTCTGTTGGTTAGATAATCTTCTATTCTTTCTGGAAACATGACTGGGTTTTACCTTTTGGCAGATCCATGTGCCCAGCCCAAGCGTCCTGGGCCACAGGTATTGCTTTACGGGCCTGCAGCCTATCACTTTGTGTAGATTGCACCTAAAGGTACTGCTGGTTAGTTATAACAATGACACCTTTAGCACACCAGGGTCATTTCTTGCTTTGAGATAAAATCTAACTCCAAGAACGTGCATGTAGGACTTTGGCTCTATCGCAATATGCAATGCCTACCCCAACATTGCCAAGGGACCTCATAGCACATGCACTAATTAAGCTTCACAGACCAAATCTGAGGAATGTACCCGCCGTCCTGGGCCCAGAAGACCAAGTTAAAAGTTGAGCTCAGCAAGGGGCGTCCACGAGAATTATAGGTACATAACGCCCATTATGGCTTGAGGGTGGGGTCTATACGTCTATTGTAACTGGTGTCGCTCTTGATAATATATGGTGTGGTTCAAAGTGAAAAAATCGAAAACAAAAAGGTCGAAAGTCAAAATGTCAAAAAAAATGTCAAAAAAACTCAAATTTTTTTTATACGTTTTTTATTCGAAATGGGCGAGTTCCCCCCCCCCAAACACCCTTTTTTTAAATTTATTTGTTTTGTTTTACCCATTTCTTTTTATTCCCGGACCCCAAAATAAATATATAATAAAAAAAGGGAATTTTACTTTTTTTTTCGACCTTTTTTTTCTACATTTTTGTCTTTCAACCTTTTTTTTGACATTTTGACTGCACACCACATGGTGTACAGATAAGTATAGTACACCCCTATTTCCATTTTATAATTAGTCTTTGATTGCTCTAAAATGTTCTTTTGCAGTTTTTTGTGTGTATATATTACTTCTAATTCAGATTGGGGTACCTGCTTTTCAAATGACTTTCAAGACAACCAGTATCCCTTTCTACAAACTGAAGTAAAATGTACTTTTGTGTGTGAAATATTCTTCGCATCCGGGAAAGCTTCAGCCTCCCACTAAAGACCTCACTCAGAGTACTAATGCGAAAACTGCCATAGTGCAACACAGCATTGCTATTAACATGACTGCATTTCCATGCATTATTTTACAGAAAACACATGCCATGATTCAGGCAGATGTCTCATGATGTTCCATTTCACTTTCACATTAGGCTTTCTAAAAATACCTTCATCCATTACATCTAACAACTGATCACTTCACCCACCCGCGAACATTGATTTCCTTATCTATGGATCCAGTCTGGCATTACCTACCCTTCAAATTGAATCGTTATCCCTTTCATTTAAGGTGTCTGCCAGCCTTTACTTTGAATTAAAGCGCCATTTCACATGTAATCATGGAGAACGCTAGTGGAGGCATAGTTAATCCTCTTGCCAAGCACTGCTACGGAACAGTGGACATCGATTGGACGAGGAAATGGTAGGCGCGCAGCAATTGGTTTTCCGTGTACTAATCTAGACTAATCATTGTCATCAGAACCATGGCATGGTTCTGTGCACAGAGGGTTGGTTGCACCAGAGAATTGGCAAGAATTTAAATACATCAAAACAACACTCGCCCCTTAGCTTCGCCATACCCACATGTTCTTCCAGATCTGGTATTTTTCTGTGTGACCTTAAATCTAAAGCCAACACATTGGACAGCTTCCTCTAGTCTTATTCAATTTCAAAAGGTAGAAAGGTAATTTGGAAGAGGGAAACATTTTGGAGGGGGACACATTCTTTAATCACATATAGAGAGGACGAACAGTAACGTGGGTCGTTGAAAACATGAAACGGTTTCCTTGGAGGCGCACTCGATGTAAGGTGGCTACTTACTGGAGATATGATATGGCATTTATAATGCGCCTATATACAAGTGTTTCAAGGCGCGGCGAGGCAAGGGAGGAGAAACAGAGGGAAGACAGAGACAGCAATCCTACTAGGCCAGGTGACATTGAGATCGCGCAAGTGCAGGGGATGGGGGAAGGGGAAAAGTGCAGGGGGGAAGGGGAGGTGACAGTCCAGTGCATAGGATGACAGTAAAATGAATAAAGAATAAATAAAGAATAAATAGAAGTGCAGCCAGCTGGTGGCAAGTGCAAGGGTAAGTGCAGACATCAGGTGTCAAGTGCTAGTAGGGGCTGTAGGGATACGGAAACAATCCCGAGTGCAAGGGTTGCCAGGGGGGCAGTGTAGGTGTGCAACTGGCGGGGGGACCTGGGCCCGAGATCAGATGGTAGCCAGGTAGATGGCACAAACCAGAAACATCTAGGTTGTAAGAATGAATTTGAAATAAGCCAGTATTTCATAGCAAAAATGTGTGCACCAATGGCTAGATGGAAAATCAGGAGATGAGGGTGTCTCCTTAATGCAACGGTCTTCAAACTGCGAAGCTGGCTCTCCTAGGGGGGCCTGAATGATGCCCAGGGCGAGCGAGGATCTTCAAAAAGGGATTACGGTGACTGCTTTCAATAGACAATAAAGCAGATATGGCATCTGGGGGGCCCGGAAACAATATTTTTACTCAAGGGGGTGGGGGCTTCAGTATAAAAAGTATGAATACTACTGCCCTAATGTATGGGAGGAGTACTTTACACAGAGGGCCAGAAGCCTCTCTGAAGAACCATCCACTTGATATCCTCCACTAGTGACTGGAGACAGATATCACATTTGGAGAATACATTTGAGTGCTTTCTGGTAGGTTGGTGTATAAAGCTCTATAAGATGTATAACAATCCTAAGAAATATGATAAAATCCATGGTAGAAAGAAGAGTCATTGGGCCTCATTAGGACCCAGGCGGTAAGGGGTTTATGGCGGCGTAAACAGCGCCGACCCTTACCGCCTGATTCCGAGGTCCCTTAGCGCCATGGAGATTTTAACACCTGCTTTTAGCAGGTGTTAAAATCCATGGCGCTAAGGGACCTTGTTGTTAATTACGCCACCGTAATTTAAGGTGGCGTAATTAACGCCTTCCCCACTCCCATTATGCCCTATGGGGCAAAAATGGGAATGGGGAAGGGTAAATGGGTTAATGGGGACTTACTGCCCCACTCACCTCGGAATGGGGCGGTAAGTCCGCCAACCACCATGGCGTAAACGTAGTTTACGCCATGGTGGTAAAGGTACGACCCAGGCGGTAACTTACCGCCTGGGTCGTAATGAGGCCCATTAACATTGGTGTGGTGTCTTCCCAGCATCTGAGCCTCACTATACATGACATGCTGACATGCTTCAAATGAGGATGCATAAGTTATTCTTTTTATGTATTGTTTGTAATGTATACGTTTTAGGAAAGAAAAAACATAGTTTTCCTGTGTCAAGAAGAAAGTACGCTCATCTATCAGACACGTCAGAGATGGGGGAGTGAGGTTTTGCTTTGTACAGTATTTCTACAACTCTGTTTCAGCATTGTGTGGAGACCAGGGGCATGATTATCAACTGTGGCGCATGCGCAAATTAGAGTACCATGGTATTTAGCATCAGTGGTGCAGTGTTTCCACATTATAAAATATGGAGGACCCTCCACTTTCTAAGCAAAAGCTGTGTCTGCTGCGAAATACTGGGAAAGTGGATAAACAACTGCTCTTACTGCGGTGGAGGACATGCCCTGCACTGGCGGGCAATGGAGAGAATGAGTGCAATGCCGTGACTGGTGTTTTACACGGAGAGTGTGGCACACTACATTTTCAGGAGGCTGAAGGAGGCCCCTCAGAGAACCGCGTCTTTCAAATACCATTCCTGGGAACACATGTATGCTGGTAAAGGACTATACGTCCTTGCATGTCATAGGCTGTAGCCACGTAGCTATCTACAATAAATGCTTGTAGAATACCCGGATAAATATCGATGCCTAACAAGCCAAGTATTTTAGACAACGGTCGAGCTATGATGTTTGCAGTTGGAAACATATAGCTTCAAGCATTTTGGCTGATTGTTCCATAATGTTTTGCTCTTGATCAAGGAACTAACTGTGAGGCAATGGAAGGTCATTCTTGACAGTTTATTTACTTATTGATTGATTGATTACTGAGCATTTGTTAGGCGTCTATACAACAACATGGTCTTTCCAGGCACCACAAGGCAAAGTAGGGAGGGAGCAGGGGGTTAAATCAGAATGCAAGAAGCAGTAAATATACAATTGTAGTCCTACTAGCTCTTATGATATATGGATGTGCAAGTGCAGTACAGAGAAGTGCTCGCGATGGGAAGGTGGAGGAAGTAAGATAGGGGCAACTGCTGATGGGAGCCTAAAAGGGAAGTGACAAAGAGTGCCGAGGAGAGAGGCCATGGCTAAGTGCTACAGTGGATGCATGCCCACCAGGTCGGGGGCTCGAAAGAGCAGTGCTGAGGGGTGAGGAGGCTGTGTGTCAACTAGGTAGAGGGCTTGGTAACCTGTGAGATTCATTAAGGACCAGACCACCAGTCTCAGTTGCAGTGGGATGATTAGAAAGGAAGGGGACGAGGGAAAGAGGTAGAGAAAAGCAGAGTTTTGAAGAGTTTCCGGCTCAATTCTGAGAGGGGCAGTGAGGCTGTTCCAAAGAGAGGCACCTGTTGACACGAGAGACCTGCCCCCATTCTCTGGAGAAGCATTTAAGACACAAAGAGTTGGAGTGAGTGGAGCAGAGAGTTCTACCAGGACAGTATTTAGGGAGAGAAAGTTGGAGGTAGTGTGGGCCCAGGCCCCAGAAAGCATTGTGGATGATGCAGAGGGTCTTGTATTTGATCCTCACAGTCACTGAGAGCCAGTGGAGAGATTTTAGGGCTAGAGCGATATGGTCCCTGGGCTTGAGGCCAAGGATAATTCTTGCAGCCCTGTTCTGGATTAGCTGTAAGGGGGCAAAGGGGGAGATTGAGGAAGAGGCTGTTTCAGTAATCCCGGCTAAAGAGGACCAGAGCTCTAGAGACATTGAGCTTCTGGGGAAAGGTGAGGAAAGCAAGAACGCCTCTAAGGAGGTAAAGCTGGAAGTGGGCCTTCTTGGCAGGGTCCAAGATGTGAGGGTGAAGGAGAGAGAGAAGATGACCCCAAGGGTTTTGGTCTCACAGGATGGTGAGAGTAGAGACCCCAAGGATGGCGGCCAAAGGGTAGGAGGGAAACAGGGCATAGGTGCCCAAATAAGAATAATATCCATCTTACTGGCATTAAGACAGAGAGTGTTAGCTGCACACCATGTCTTGATGGTGGTCAGATAGTCGTGGATGAGAGTGGAGGAAGAAGACGTAGTGGAGGGAAGTTTGAAGGGAAGCTGTGTGTCATCGGCTTAACAATTGAAATGAGAAGAGAAGGAGGAGATCAGGTGAGCCTGAGAGGCGAGATAGATATTGAAGAGCCAGAGTGAGAGGATGGAGCCCTGGGGGACACCGCAGGTAGAAAGTGAAGTGGCAGAGGAGAAAGTGCCCAGTTGCAATGGGGAAGGGCGATTAGTGAGGGAAGAGGACAGCCAGTCCAGTGCCCGGTCTGTGATGCTGAGAGTATCATGGAGCTGTTTTATGAGGATAGAATGGGTGACCGTGTCGAAGGCACAGGAGAGATCAAGGATAATGAG
The DNA here is from genome assembly GCF_040938575.1 of Ambystoma mexicanum. Classification (NCBI taxonomy): domain Eukaryota; kingdom Metazoa; phylum Chordata; class Amphibia; order Caudata; family Ambystomatidae; genus Ambystoma; species Ambystoma mexicanum. The sequence continues at coordinate 177,938,125 of NC_090924.1, forward strand.
AACAGCCAGAGAGTTAGAGTCAAGATTTATGAGCATGTCTTCACGGGTGTTCAGGAGAGCAGGTTACATGCCTCTGGATGCCCAGAATCCAGATTGATGGTGATGGAGGCAACCAACAGGTTCGGTAAGAAGGGTCAATTGGGGGTGAACCAACTTCTGCAAGAGTTTACCCAGGAAGGGAGTGGTAGAAATAGCGCAAACCTTAGTCATGCAGCAGGGGGTCAGCAGATGGATTTTTTAGAAGAGGGTGCACAAGGGAGTGCTTGATGGATAGGGTGAAAAACCAGTGGTGAAGGAGTGGCTACATAGGTTAGCAAGAGCAGAGGCGGGAGAGGAGATGCAGTCCTTAAAGGTTCTAGAACAGCAGCGGAGCACCTGTTTGGATGAGACCTTTATAGAGCGGATAAGTTTGACAACCTCATCAGGTGTTATGGGCAGAAGGGAGGGCAGTGGAGGGGGTGGAGGAAGAGGAGCCAAGGGAGAAAGGGGAAAGAAGGGGGAGGAAGTGAAGATGGGGTGGTGGAGAGTGAGAACAGGTTTTCCTGAGTTTTGGATGTGAAATGTGAGGCCAAGGCGGTAAAGAGAGCCTGGGAGGGAAGGTGAGAGGTTTACACAGCAGTTTGATTGGCAAGTTTCTTGCAGAATTTGCAAAGTTCAGCTGTGTTGTTAGTGGCCACAGAGATGCAGGTTTGGATGTGGACCCTCTTCTTGGAGTGGATAGAGAAATGATATTTCCTTTGGAGCAGTCGTCAGGCCAGTTTGTCAGAAGATGAACGCGAGATCTGCCACTTCCGTTCAGCAACTCTGTACTTATGTTTCAGAGAGGCTAGATCTGAGTCATACCAGCCATTGCACTTGGAGGCAGGATTCAGGAGGATCCTCATAATGGGGGCAAGGAATTCAAGGGTGTGAGGGATGGAGAGGTGAAGATTAGCGAGGACAGAGTCAGAGGGAGAGTCGAGGGCAGGTGCGGGAGGGGGGATGAAAGTGGAGGTAAAATCAGCAACTGACACTTTCTTCATCGGTCGAATGATGGCGAAGGAGGCTGGCAGTGTCAGGGGTGGCACAGACAGAGGGCCAAGGGGTCCAAAGTGGGAGGAGAGAAGAGAGTGGTCAGTCTACGAGAGGGGGTGGTGACCCGGTTTGAGGTAGGGATGTCTCTAGAGATGAAGGCATCCAGAGTGTGTCCGGCTGAGTGGGTCGGACCGGAGGGATGACTAGTAAGAGAGAAGGAGTCACAGAGGTCACAGAACTGTGAAGTGGCTGATTCAGGAGAGTCGAGGTGGAAATTGAAATCACTGAGAAGGAGGAGTTTGGAAGTAGGCTTTAAGAGGAAGGAGGTGAGGTCAGCCCATTCAGAGAGGAAGAAAGGTATAGGGCCAGGGCCCTGTAGATGGTGGCACGGGTGAGCGAGAGGGAGAGACCCTGAGCATGCAGACAATGCCAGCAGGGACACTTTTCAGGAAAATCAGGACCACTCCAACTCCGGGCCGGTTGGGCCTGGGTTTGGAGGGGATTTTTTAGCCCTCAGGAAGGAGAGTGTCACAAGCAGTGACAGAGCTGGCTTCGAACCACGTCTCGGTAAGAGCAAGGACGTTGAGGTCAAAGTTTTCAAGGAAGATACAGATGTCATTGAAGTGTTTGACAGCAGAACGAGCATTCAAGATGGATAAGTGAAGCTGATTGAAAACTTTCTGAGGAGGGGTACAGGGACATGGTACTTCCATCGGTGGTGGTGGGGAGGTTAGAGAGAAGGTAGGAGGAGTAGCAGGGGGAGGCAGGAAGTTAAAGAGAGAGGGCAGGGACTGGTCAAGAAGGAGTAGGTTGAGAACCTTGGGCCATCTTGTGCCACCATTAATGGATGAAGAGGAGGAAGGGGAGAGAGTAGAGACCGTGTGGGGAGTCCATAGGTCCGGGGAAGGGACAGAAAAGAGGATGTCTGTAATAGTATGCACGGAAGTGGCATTGATGTCGGTTTCAGCATTAGGTAGGCCTGGTTTAGAGGGCAGGAGAGCTTTTTTAAGCTTGCTTTCTTCCAGACTTCGTGAGAGAGGTAGGATAGGTGATAGAGAAGCAGTTGGAATAGATAGGGGAGATAAAGAATACCATGCGAGTGGCAGGGGAAGGGAAAGGGACAGACAGGGGGGGGGCTGCACAGTGCACACAAAACTTCATCAGGGGGCCTAGCAGCAAGGCAAGTCAGATGAAGGAGGTGCTTTGACAGGAAATCCAGAAGGTAGCACACTTATAGGTACCAGACTGGGTGAGCATGAAAATCCAGCTGAAAACAGTCAATTCAAGGGTTTAAAAGCATATCTAACTTCCACTATCCAACAAAGCACTGTAAGAGGATTCAATTCAGCACTAAAGCCAAGTCAACGCCTAGTCTAGAATACTGAATGAAAACCCTTATTGATATATCTTTATGTCCAGTTCATGCGTTCTGAATGACTACCCCTATATAACACCCCTCTCTCAGAATCCCCCTGACCCCACTGAGCCAAGAAGTAGTTCTGTTTTGCAAGTTTAAAGGTTTATTTGATAACTTAAACAATATATATTATATCACGCTTTATAATAAATTAATAATTGGATATCACACTTAATCTGGTATGATAAAGATTAACAACGGAGAATCTGGCACTAGCACACTTCTTGATAATCACTAAGGAGTTGACATGAAATGGATAAGATAGCAACAATACTTTTATGGTTTCAAATGGATGCAATGTGGAATGAAATGCAGTAAAGAAAATAACTTGATAGGATTTCAGCAAAAACAATGTAATCACTTTCTTGTACAATTCACCCCCCCCTTTTATGCAATGCAAGGAAATGGAAGGAAGGCACACAGTTCTCAGAAATGCAATTAAATGTGATTCAGTTCACCCCAGCAACTTAGACTACAGAAGTTTAAAACACAGGCAAAATGCTTTGATATGTGCTGGCAATGGAGTGAAAATATGTTAAAATGCTTTTAATTCCCTCTAGGAGGTTCAGGGTGAGTGAAATCAAGTTAATATTAGTCCAGGCTCACTTTAGCAAGGATCTAGGAGTAATTGGTAGGTTAAACGAATTTTTGGCAAATGGAAGGCAAGCAGCAGCAGATTTTTACACGTGAAGAAATTTGCAAATCGCGGTAAAATGTCAAATCGCGGCTAAATTTGCGAATGCGCCGAGCGCGATTACAGAGGAACTACAAGGACTATCACTATCGTTTTGGGGTCCTAGGAAAGCCTAGGATCTCAGCTTCCAGATGAAAGTTACTGCAAGTCTCTAGCACAAACGGTCGCGGAGATATGAGCGATTAAATAAAGGTCGTTTTTCAGATTTGAAATTTTAAAGTTCAAAAAGACAAGTGCAGCTTGCAACTAGAAAATGACAAGTGACAGCTTTACAAATGACAGGTGACAGTTAAGAGACAGTTCTACTTAGATTAAAATAGGATTGAATTATATTATTTTAACTAAGAGATTGGTTCTGCACAGTTTTCTAGGTACTCACACTATATTCTTGAATGAAATGGGCCACGCCACGGATCTGGTCAGGTTTTAGACTCGCCTCTGGTCTCTGCACTTCACAGTGATCTGGGTCAGCTCTCTCTGGTTCTGCTAACAGGTCAGCTCTACTCTGCTGGTCTGGTCTGGGTCTCTGGTTCTGCTAACAGTGATCTGGGTCAGCTCTCTCTGCTGGTCTGGTCTGGGTCTCTAGTTCTGGATAGATTGAAGTCTCTAGTTTGGCTCTCTGGAGGTTTGATGGAGGCAAGGTATGGATTTTCCCGGCAGAGCTTCCAGCTGCAAATGGATTTGAAGGTCCCTATCTGTCCTGTCTCTCTGCTTTTATGTGTTTTGAAATGGGTGTGTGTGAGCAGCATCACTAGCCAGCCCCTCTCCACTTATCATTGGCCAAGCTTTCATTTCTCCCCTGATTGGGGGAGCTAAATTGTGTCAGAGTGATGTCATTTTACAGCCTGCAGAAAGTCCACTCCTCCTGTCAACTTGCACACAAATCTAGATTTGAACCAAATACATATTTGCAGAGGTACATATTGTTTAAAATTACATGCACCCATCATGCATTACAGGAGGTATACCCTGTTCAAACTCTGCTCTTCCTGGGAGCTTGCATTCGGAAATGGCAATATTTTGCACTTTTTAACTGGTTTGCAATACTGGACATTACCCCAAATGTACACACATGTGCGCAAGGAGTATGGACATTAGTTGAGGAAGTGTCAGATTTTTCACATGCACACATTTTGAGTAATATCCTCTTTTCCGCTAAAACTCCCCTGAACATACCACCGGTTCTAAAAACCTCTTAAAATGTGGGCAGAAAAATCACAAGAATTATGGTATCATTTATAAAATGTTCACATGTCCGCTCTATGAGTTATTCATCTTTTTAGAGTTATGTTCTGGCCCCAAAGGGGTGTGGTTTTCCTCCAGCACAAGGTTGAATTTCTGGTTTTTCCAGTTCTGCCAAGCCAGCTTGCTCTCACAGGCAGTGCCCTCCCCTGTGCTTCCAGGAGAAATCTCCATTTACGACTCCCGCCATAAAACATTTGCCTGAGTCAAGACAGGGCTTTGTTCAATTTCCTGCAGAGCCCAGGTAATTCAATCAGGGAAGTGTCATATCCCTTTTGGTGTGAGCAGCAAAAGGGCAGCTAGGCCTGGGAACACAGCTGTGACTCAAGTTTCACTCCTGATGGGGGTAGTTGCCAGGCAAATTGGAATCTCTTTAAGCCAGTTTTTAGCTACATGTCATTTCTGTTCCCCAGTTTCTGCATTCAAATAAACTAACAATTTCACATATGCAGCTAGAATGCTGATTCTAAGTTTAAAACTATGACATTTAAACAATTGCAACCTATGTGACACTCAAAAGTAGGTCACTCATTTCTCTTAAACATTGAGATTTTTAATGTCTTTCAGTCCAAATTTACTTAAACTGCTGAAATCCACAGCTCAGCCAGTCTTGTTATAAACCTTCTAGTCACTTCAGAATATAACTTTACATTGGATCCACCTCTCAGTAAGTCTTTCTTTGGCATGTTTTGGGTTCATTTGTTCAGTTTTCTACAAAAAAGTAAAATCTGGTGGTTTTAAAACGCCGGCTTTTGGATAGTGGTGAGTACTGGTACTGCACCCCTTTTTGGGATTTAAGAAAATGAATTCTCCACAGTTATGGGTTTGCTTTTGGCAATCAGCATTGCCATTCCCAATGGTTTCAGACTACTGTGTGGGTAGTCCAATGGTGGTTTTAGGCAGTGTCCTTCTGTGCCCATAACATCGGCAAAAATGGGTGGCAGCCTATTCGTCATGCACTTCCCTGGGCATTTTCTGGGAAGCTCTGGCCATCATGATGTTTTCAATGCCAGTAATGCACAGCTTTGGTGGTAGGGCGTGTATGCATGGATAAAAACATCCCACAAGCCCCCCTTCTTGCGGTGGCCATCTGATCCTTCACTGGTGGGACCCGCAAGATCTGGGATGTAGTTCTCATCTTCTTCCGGTAGATGGCACAGTTCAGCATCTTTTCCTCCATCCGGTACTGATCGATCGGTTCTCCTCGCCGGTCCTGATGGGAAGATTGGGCGGTACCCCGGGCCCGTTGCGTCTCTGCTCCCGGTCTCCGGATCGTCGTCCTTGGCCCGTCTCCCGGTTTTCTTTCTCCTAGGACGACAAAGGAAGAGCGGCAATACCTATTCATAGACATTTTTCCACCACTGTTGAGATAGTGGGGCAGCATATGCATTTCATCATAACGAAACATTACATTCTTATTTTGAAAAAAAAACAGTATAACTAAGAGACAGTTTCATGCAAATCACAATATTTTAGAGACTAGATGTGGTATGTTTTATGGTTGGAACTGAATTAATCTGAGACAGTACCCGCTAGGATTCCAGAGGATTCCTCCAGTTGTTGCAGAGTGTGCCTGGGATGGCAACATTTCAACTGGTTTATGTGGACCCACTTGTCTTCCCCCTCTGCCACAGGACCTTTGGGGATGTGGATTTTGTAGGCCACAGGGGAGATCTTGTCGATGATCTCAAAGGGTCCCTTCCATGTAGGCAAAAATTTCCGCTGCTTGGCCTGGGTCCTTTGGAAGTTGTATAGATAGACCCGGTCCCCCACCTGATATTCCTTCCTGGAAGTTTTCAGGTCATAGTGGGTCTTCATGCTATCAGCTGATCTTTCTAGATTCCGCTGAGCGTAAGCAAAAGCATGTTGAAGGTGTTTCCTTAAATTCTCCACATACTCATGAGTTGTGGAGGCATTTATCAGTGTCTGCTCTTGGGTCCTGTAGAGCAAATGCTGAGGAAGCACCATCTTGCGCCCAGTCATCAACTCAAATGGTGACATTTTGGTTGCAGATGAAGGGGTAGATCTGATGGCCATTAGGACCAGAGGTAATCGGATATCCCAACTTGGCCCAGAATCTGCCACAAACTTTTTTAAGATGCTCACAATTGTCCGGTTATATCTCTCTACTGCCCCAGAAGAAGCTGGCCTGTAAGCAATATGCAACTTCCTTTTGACCCCCAGTATCTCCCACATCTTTGTCATTACTTCACTGGTGAAGTGGCTACCCCTGTCTGACTCAATCCTTTGAGGTAGACCAAAACGGGAAAAGATGTGGTTAATCATCAAGGCAGCTGCCGTTTCTGCCTTGCAATTTGGGGCTGGGAGACATTCCACCCACTTGGTAAACAAGCATGTCACAGTCAACATGTACTTATTCCCCCTAGCCGAGCGAATCACGGGGCCTACGAAGTCGATTTGTAAATCTGACCATGGCAGGGTCATCCCCCGCTTTTGGAGAGGCGCACGGTGTGTGAGGGATGATGGCTGAAATTGTGCACACACAAGACACCCCTTCAAGTATTGGTCGAGGTCCTGCCCCATGTGTGGCCAGTATGCAACCTCTCTTAAGATTTCCAATGTTGTGTGAAACCCCCTATGACCGGCGGTGGCCGCATCATGTGCGTGACTTAACATCAGGCTTCAGAATGAGGTAGGAACCACCCACTGATCGTGGCCAGCTCTGGATTTCCTTACCAGCAAACCGTCTTGGATCCGGAACATTTTTGGACATTTCATCAACACTCTTAGGTCCTCTTTCCCAATGTAATCGGTATCCGTCAGGGGAAAGTTCTCAGGGTCCTCAAGGTGTTGGTAAAATTTACCAATTATTGGATCCCCCTTCTGAGCGGTAATCAAATCAGCATCAGGGGTCTCCTTACTCCATTGTGCAATTGAAAGGTCGTTGTGAGCATTTGTCTGGGACCTAGTGATAGCAGTGACCTGGATTTCCCCCAACAGGGACTCAATCTCAATTAGATCCCCTTGGATGGCCCCGGTTTTGGCCAGCTGATCAGCTAAGTCATTTCCAGTTTTGTCTGGTCCCTCTACTTTGGAATGACCCTTGATCTTTTTCCAATAGATGGTCACCTCATTCGAGGTGACCAGATCATCAATGTTTTGGATCAACTTCCCATGTTTCAAGGGTTTGTTGTTAGCACATAACATGCCTCTGGTTTTCCAATTAACCAGGTGCTCCACGAACCCGTTCCGTACATAATCCGAATCTGTGATTATGACCAGTTCGTGGAGTTGATGCTGGACAGCAGTGAGGATGGCCTGATGCACAGCCATCAATTCTGCCACCTGACTACTTCGGGGACCAATTTTGTATCCAGCGGAGGGTTCTGGGGACTCATTCACCCATGCATTCCCTACGCCAGCCACCAGTTCTTTCTCCCCGTCGTTGTCAACATGGTAAGAGCATCCATCCACATAGACAGTGGGCATTCCCTCACACTTGTCCTCTTCAAAGACTTTGTGTGGGGAATTAAGGTATGCCTCCGTGTTGTCCTTGATTTTTAGACTTTCGTCCTCGAGACAGTTTTCTCTGGCACAATCATGCAAGTCAGCCAGACCTTGCGCGAGGGGACTCTTCTTGTTTTGGCCATATCTGACCTCCACAGGAAAGCCTTGCATTTACAGAATCCAGGAAGTAATTCGGGAATTACTCACATTTCCGGCCCGGATTCTGTCACTTTGGAGATATTGCAGAGGCTGGTGTGGAGTCTCCACTATGATGAGTTCCCCCTGGATAAACGGGCGGTAATTCTTCATTGCCCACACCGTTGCCAGGAGTGCCTTCTCACAATCGTTGAATTTTTCCTCCACAGAGGATAAAGTTTTGCTCGCATAGGAGATTACTTTATTGACCTTGTCATGCTTTTGGTATAATACTGCCGTCAAGCACGTATTAGAGAACCCCGTCTCCAGGAAGAACTCCTTGTTTCTGACAGGGTAAGCTAGGCAAGGCGCTTGTGAGAGGCTTCTTTTGAGTTGTTTTACTGCCTCAGATTGTTCTGGACCCCATTCCCACTTGACACCCCCCTTCAGGAGATGAATCAGGGGTCTGGTGATCTCTGCGTAGCCCTCAATGAACTTTCTGCTGTAATTAGTCAGTCCAAGGAGGCTCCTTAGTTCCCGCAGAGTTGTGGGGTCTTTCAATTTTTGAAGTGCTTCCACTTTCTTTTCCTGGGGACAGAGACCCTGAGGAGTAATCTCATGCCCCAAGAAATTAACACGGGTTCTACACCACTGTGCTTTCTGAAAGGAAAGTTTTGCTCCGGCGGCCCTCAACTGCGTCAGAACATAACGGATCTCCGCTATGTGTTCCTCCACAGATGAACTTTTGATGAGGACATCATCTACATAAGCCAGGTTACCCCTCGCACCCAGGTCGGGCATGGCCTTATGTAGGAAGATATTGAACTCATTACCGGAGTTGAGGTATCCGAAAGGAGTCCGGGTCCATGTGTACTGCTGGCCCCCAAAGGTAAAAGCCAGTTTGTATTGGTCCTCCCTACTGACAGGCACGGTCCAGTATCCATTGGTCAGGTCTATTGCAGTGAATACCTGTGACCCCTGGATCTGGGCCAGCCCTTGGTCAATGTAGGGCAGAGGCCATCGGGAAGTATGGACCCGTTTGTTGAGCTCCCTAAGGTCAGCACAGAGTCTCCACTGGCCGTTTGGCTTCAATATTCCCAGCACCGGGTTATTGAAGGTGCTGTAGACTGGACGGATTATTCCCCTGGACTCAAGGTTCTTAATTATTTCAGTAAGGGACTCCATTGATGCGAGAGGCAAGCGATATTGCTTCACAAACACAGGAGTCATGCCAGGGTCCGTGGGGATTGTGGTTGTGTGGATGTCGGTGCAACCACAGTCATATGAGTCTACCGCAAAGAGATCTTGGAAATCCAAGAAAACTTGTTTCAACTTTTGCTTTTGTTCCAGAGTCACACAGGCATCAGCTAGGTTGACTCTCTCTTCCACCATCTGCCTGAAGCCTGGAAAGACTTCTGGTTTGGCTATCTCCGCGGCCTCCTCCAACTGGGTGGAGAAGTCCCTGGTCAGAGTGCTGATTTGGACTGGAGGCTTCAGGTGGGAAAGGCAGCCCTCATGGACCTGGAAAATCACCTCATCCCTCCTGAAGTCACAAGTCACATCTTCCTTACCATAAGGGCAAGAAGTGTACACCAGGAAGTTCCCCCCATGCCGGGTAAAAATCCTGTCTGGTGTTGTATTGTCCTCACTGTCACTGTCAACGCAGTCCTTGGGGATTGGCCCTAACAGTTCATTACCTAAATCAATGGAAAAATGTCGGTCATCAACCGCCATTCCAATAATGGTGCCTGCGGCTAGAGTAATACTCTTTAAGTCGCTGTTATCCACCTCTATTGGAATGGTGTCATGTTCTATGTTGACTAATGGAGTTGGGTTTACCCCAACCCTTGCTGTTGGAGAGAAGCATTTAGATGTATATAAGCATCAGGGTTTTGCAAATATTGTCCTCTTTTAACTTTCACTTCCAGGGAGAATTGTCGGGTCCTTTCTGGGATGGTGACTTCCTCTTTGATCTGAATTTCAACTGCATAAGGTAGCAATTGAGCTGACCTAAATGCTTTTTCTGGATCATCAAAGCCCATGGGATTATCCGCTAATCGGGACCAAGCTTTGAAGTTTATTAGGTCCAAACTAATGGCAAAGCGATTGAGAATGTCACTGCCTAAGTAAAAGGCGGCAGTGACGTCTCGCACGACCCAACAATTATGGACTATGCTCTTGTTGCCAATGGAGATTTTGAGCATACACCTGCTTGGCAGGAGATGTTTGGAATTAGGTGCTTCCAGGTCCATTTCCCATTTGTCTATCAGTTTGAATGTGGGAATGGCTGGATCTTTTGGGAGTTGGCGAAACATGGCTTCGCTGATGAAGCTCTTACCGTTGTTCACACACACTCGAGCGAGAACATAGTCCTTCCCATCATTTAACTGAACAGGGATGAACAACTGCTCTCCAATTTGCTGAATATCAGCCAGGCTTTGAGCTGATTTCACATCTTTCTGGACTATAGGAGTGGGAGTTTCTGATTGTGGATTAGTATAGAATCTCAGAGTGTTTCCTTCCAGCGTGGAGTACCACTTTAGACTGGAAGGAAGGTTGATTTTCAGAAATAGAGAGGACCCTGCATCACCAGTCTGTTGTCCTACTGCTATTACTGTCACGTCTGGAATTTGGCTATTCTGGAAGTGAAATTCTACTTGGTCAGATTTTTGTTCAACCATGTGGCAGGTGCCGTTTAAACTAACATGGTTGACACTCTGTTTTAATTTTATTGGTCGGCTAGTCTGGGTCCAGAGGACCTTGTTTACGCAATCTATTAGGGGTGACAACCTTCTCAGGAAGTCATTCCCTAGTAAACAAGGGGTGCCCTCTGGGGTCACAACTATGACCGGGTGTTTCAACTTGTGTCGCCCAATTTTAATGTCCAAGTCTGCAGTCCCCTCAACGGGAATTTCCTTCCCGTCAAAGTTCTGGAGTTGTCCAGGAAGTGAGGTGAGAGGAATTTGGTAATTCTCTCCCCTTCCTGCATTCAGTTCATCAAAGGCCCTTCTGGACAGAAGGGTAGCTTGAGATCCAGTGTCCACCAGTGCCAAAATTGTACCCTGCCCCTGTACTCGTACCGGGGCATAGTATCTTCCCTCCTTCTCCTCAAGGGGGCACAGATAATGCACATTTTTGGACAACTGGTGGGCTAATTTTCTGGTTTTGGATATTGCAAGAGAAGAAATTTGGGCAAAATTCTGTGGAGAGCCTTGGGAATCTGAAAGAAAAATTTGGCAACTGGAGATCAGAGCCATTGTGGGTTCCCCTGGTTCCGGTTCTGGGCCGCCCCCCCCTTTTTGGAGGCAGTCCCCAGGATGGGTTTGAACCAGGGGATTTTCTTGCTGTTGGTTCTGGGATGAGATGGTGGGCGGCGGTAGCTCAGTCTCCACATCTCCCCAGTCTGGATTTGCATCCCTAGGGACCCATTTTTCTTTGGGAGGAGTTCCCCCCTCTCTGAAGGAGAAGATCCTTTTCCCAGGATCCTCTGAGGATCCCTCTCCCTCGAATTGGAAGATCTGTACTTCCTCCTCAAACTGAGTCTGTTTGGGTCTTTTGTTTCTCCTACCCCCCCTCTGCTCCTTAGGAGGCAGACTTTCAGGGGCAAGAGATTTTGTTTCCGGTTCCTGGGTTTCCAGGGGCTGTTTACAAGTGAGGAAGGAAGCTTCCTCCAAGGCTTTACACCCCCCTTCCCTTTGTGCCTCCTCCCTGGGAACCGGTGAGTTATCGGGGTGCTGCCCCCGTCATTGTTCTGGGGCACCAGGTCCAGAGTTGGGCGCGTTCTGCGCCGGCATGCCGATCTGAGGGTTCTGCTGAGCCCTCAGTATGTGACCCAGATCCCGCGCCATGTTTTGAACCTGGCGCTCTAACTGGGAAACCCGCTCAGGCTGATACGGGGCCCTGTTTTCTCCCCTGGGCTGATCCCGGGAAGGGTAGCTATCCCTTCTTTGGTAGTACCCCTGGTTGGGAAGATTTGGGTACCCCTCCACCCTTGGCCCCCCCTCTCCCGGATTCAGTGGTCTGGGCTCAGGGAATTGGGGAAAGAAGGATGGATGGTTTTGGGGCTGAAAGTCGGGTGGATATCTGGGGAAAAAGTTCTGCCCAGGGTTTGGTAAATTTCTGCCCTCCTGTGGGAAGTTTGGAGGGAAGTTCCCTGGGTTCGGTGCTCGGTTGGATCCCCCCCCTTGGGCTGGGGGAGTCCACACATAACCCAGGATTGGACTGTTACCTTTGTAGCGAGGACTTACATAGTCAGGAGAGCGAGGGACCCCATTGGGGCTGCCTCCCTGGCTCCCTGTCTGTGACTGGCCCGAGAACCTTCTGGGCCTAGCATTATTAGGTGCAGGTAGGTTTTTAGGCCCCCCCATCTCCAAATCTAAAACGGGGGTGACCTTTACCTCTGCCACCTTGGCAGCAGCAGGGGTGCTGTTGGCTTTGGGGTTTTTCTGGGCATTACTTTTGCTATCTACCGGTTTCTGCACCTCATAGATCCGGGTAGCCTGTTCAATGACACAGTCTAAAGATCTTTTCTCGTGAAAATCCCTCACGAGCTGGGTCATTATGTATTTGGGCAAGGCATGAAAAAATGTATTAATGAATTCTCTACTGTCTGTGCGCACCCTTCTGGTGGTCTGCGCAAAAGCACGTTTCAGTTCCTGCACAAATTCTTGTGGGGCCTGATCCTCCCCACATTGTAAATTGTAGGCTGCCTTGCGAGCCTCTTGAGGATTTCTATGAATGGAAAAATGTTTCAAGATGGCTGCCTTATAGGTGGACCATCTTAAATGATTTTGGTCCTCCAGCCCCGCAAAGAAACTGGAGTATTCCGGGGAGAAGGTCCACTTTATATATTGAATACATCTTTGGCTGTCCTTCAAATGGAAAGTCTCCATCATTTGCTCAAACAACTCTAAGTGCTCCCAAACAGAATACTTAGCGTTCTTATGGTAAGGCGTGATGACGCTCCTGATCGCCTTAATCTGCTTTAAGGGGTCCTTAAGCAAGGCCCTTTTTTGCCTTATTGGCCTTTTTGGTTCGGGTAACCCTTGTCCATTCATCCTCTGACTCAGAGGCACTGCTCCCAGAGGTTCCTGTCTGCTCTTCCAGGTTTTCCCGGATTCTGCGAGCCTGGGAATGGCTGGCAGAATGTGGGGAACTGGTCTCCTGTGTCCTGCGCAGTTCAGAGGAGTCTTCAGATTCCTCCTTGCTGCCAGGATTTGATGGGTACCCCCTCCACTGACCTAACTGGGCAGAGGTTTTCAGGATGCCCTTAATGGGCCTACTCTCCTGGGGTTCCCCATTAAATTGCACTGTGCTTGGGTACCCATACCCGGATGCCCACCCCTCCATTCCTGGGTGGTACTGGCCTATGAGCCCCATGCTTCTGGCTGGATAGTAATCTGCCATCCCTGCGGCCCTGTGCTCACGTGCGCCAGGGGACATGGGGGTGGCAGAGTCCAGGGACTGAGAGGTATGAGGGCCTCTGGCACTAGGGCTCCTGAGGTTATACTCCGGAGTTTCCATTTCCCAGCGAACCTCATCTCTATCCGCCCCTGCTCCCTGTTGCAATGCAAGAGCCTGCATTTGTGCCTTCAGTTCCTCAGTTAAGGCCTTACTAGACTCTATCAGTCTCTCCTGCATCGCTACCTGTTGTTGGAGCCTATCATTGTGTTGACAGAGGGCCTCATTTTCCCTCTGTGCTTCCTGGTTGGTCCTGGAGAACTGGGCCAGTCTTTGCTGCAGGAGGTTTACCTCCTGAGTCCCATCTCTACTGGCCTGCTCCTTTCTTGCCAGAGCCTCTTCCACCCTTCTGGTGTGCTCTACCAAGTTCTGGTTTTCTTTTTGGAGGTCACCCAGCCCCTGGAGGGCCAGGTGATTTTCTTCCATTTTCCTTTTTAAGTGGCAGACTTCCTGGCCTAAGGTATCCCTTTCCTGACTAAGAGCCTGCATCTGTGCCGCCAGGTCGTCCCTTTGCCTTTGGAAGGCACCAGCTTTCTGGCGCTCCTGGTCAAATTCTGCCTGGGTATCCAGGTCTTTCAAAATCAGTTTATTGCTCTCTGCCTTCTCCCTATCTAGGTGGCTTTGCAGGGTGACTACCTGCTCGGCACATGCCCTATTGAAGTCTAACTGTTGCTCCAGCTTTTTCTGGCTCTGCAGTAGGGAGTCCAAACCTTCTTGGTACTCCTTCTGTAAGGCCAGAAATCTGGTATCCTGTTCTGCCTTTTCCTGTTGCAGGATGTCCATATCCTCTTTTATTTTAATGATATACTGCCTACTATCATTTTCTGACTCCTGGCTCCCCTGCAGCCTCTGCTCAGAAGAGACCAGGTCAGATTGGACCTTCTCTAACGCCATCTGTTGCCTATTTGCCAGATTTTGGCTTTCAGCACATCTATCCTGCATGTCTCCCACATATAGGTACAGGTATGCCGCTATCCTAACAATCTTGTCGTGTTCATCTTTGGCCTTAGAGGCCATATATAGTTCACTCAGGGCCACATGTAATGGACCCTGATCTCTCCATGAGTCTGACCCTGTTTCAGTGACCTGTCGCGTGATGGCCTGCAACCAGGCATCCTGGCCCTGCTCAGCCCATTCACCTCTCACAAATAGTTTATGTAAGAAGTGCTCTCTGGCTATTTTCATATCTACCAAGGTCGTCATTCTAGAGATTGGTCTCTGTCCTGACTTACAGAAGTTAGTATTTTATTTTTGCAGAACAGAACTTTTCTTGGAGTGTCCCTTTTGAGGAATGCTTCACAGCGTGATGCAGCGTGGTGATCCGACTGGATGTATGTATCCCGTCAGTTAGCACACTGTATTAAGCTGCACAAGTGGTATTCTAACCCAGAATCCCGGCTACGAGCCCCCAATTTGTAAGAGGATTCAATTCAGCACTACAGCCAAGTCAACGCCTAGTCTAGAATACTGAATGAAAACCCTTATTGATATATCTTTATGTCCAGTTCATGCGTTCTGGATGACTACCCCTATATAACACCCCTCTCTCAGAATCCCCCTGACCCCACTGAGCCAAGAAGTAATTCTGTTTTGCAAGTTTAAAGGTTTATTTGATAACTTAAACAATATATATTATATCACGCTTTATAATAAATTAATAATTGGATATCACACTTAATCTGGTATGATAAAGATTAACAACGGAGAATCTGGCACTAGCACACTTCTTGATAATCACTAAGGAGTTGACATGAAATGGATAAGATAGCAACAATACTTTTATGGTTTCAAATGGATGCAATGTGGAATGAAATGCAGTAAAGAAAATAACTTGATAGGATTTCAGCAAAAACAATGTAATCACTTTCTTGTACAATTCACCCCCCCTTTTATGCAATGCAAGGAAATGGAAGGAAGGCACACAGTTCTCAGAAATGCAATTAAATGTGATTCAGTTCACCCCAGCAACTTAGACTACAGAAGTTTAAAACACAGGCAAAATGCTTTGATATGTGCTGGCAATGGAGTGAAAATATGTTAAAATGCTTTTAATTCCCTCTAGGAGGTTCAGGGTGAGTGAAATCAAGTTAATATTAGTCCAGGCTCACTTTAGCAAGGATCTAGGAGTAATTGGTAGGTTAGACGAATTTTTGGCAAATGGAAGGCAAGCAGCAGCAGATTTTTACACGTGAAGAAATTTGCAAATCGCGGTAAAATGTCAAATCGCGGCTAAATTTGCGAATGCGCCGAGCGCGATTACAGAGGAACTACAAGGACTATCACTATCATTTTGGGGTCCTAGGAAAGCCTAGGATCTCAGCTTCCAGATGAAAGTTACTGCAAGTCTCTAGCAAAACGGTCGCGGAGATATGAGCGATTAAATAAAGGTCGTTTTTCAGATTTGAAATTTTAAAGTTCAAAAAGACAAGTGCAGCTTGCAACTAGAAAATGACAAGTGACAGCTTTACAAATGACAGGTGACAGTTAAGAGACAGTTCTACTTAGATTAAAATAGGATTGAATTATATTATTTTAACTAAGAGATTGGTTCTGCACAGTTTTCTAGGTACTCACACTATATTCTTGAATGAAATGGGCCACGCCACGGATCTGGTCAGGTTTTAGACTCGCCTCTGGTCTCTGCACTTCACAGTGATCTGGGTCAGCTCTCTCTGGTTCTGCTAACAGGTCAGCTCTACTCTGCTGGTCTGGTCTGGGTCTCTGGTTCTGCTAACAGTGATCTGGGTCAGCTCTCTCTGCTGGTCTGGTCTGGGTCGCTAGTTCTGGATAGATTGAAGTCTCTAGTTTGGCTCTCTGGAGGTTTGATGGAGGCAAGGTATGGATTTTCCCGGCAGAGCTTCCAGCTGCAAATGGATTTGAAGGTCCCTATCTGTCCTGTCTCTCTGCTTTTATGTGTTTTGAAATGGGTGTGTGTGAGCAGCATCACTAGCCAGCCCCTCTCCACTTATCATTGGCCAAGCTTTCATTTCTCCCCTGATTGGGGGAGCTAAGTTGTGTCAGAGTGATGTCATTTTACAGCCTGCAGAAAGTCCACTCCTCCTGTCAACTTGCACACAAATCTAGATTTGAACCAAATACATATTTGCAGAGGTACATATTGTTTAAAATTACATGCACCCATCATGCATTACAGGAGGTATACCCTGTTCAAACTCTGCTCTTCCTGGGAGCTTGCATTCAGAAATGGCAATATTTTGCACTTTTTAACTGGTTTGCAATACCGGACATTACCCCAAATTTACACACATGTGCGCAAGGAGTATGGACATTAGTTGAGGAAGTGTCAGATTTTTCACATGCACACATTTTGAGTAATATCCTCTTTTCCGCTAAAACTCCCCTGAACATACCACCGGTTTTAAAAACCTCTTAAAATGTGGGCAGAAAAATCACAAGAATTATGGTATCATTTATAAAATTTTCACATGTCCGCTCTATGAGTTATTCATCTTTTTAGAGTTATGTTCTGGCCCCAAAGGGGTGTGGTTTTCCTCCAGCACAAGGTTGAATTTCTGGTTTTTCCAGTTCTGCCAAGCCAGCTTGCTCTCACAGGCAGTGCCCTCCCCTGTGCTTCCAGGAGAAATCTCCATTTACGACTCCCGCCCTAAAACATTTGCCTGAGTCAAGACAGGGCTTTGTTCACTTTCCTGCAGAGCCCAGGTAATTCAATCAGGGAAGTGTCATATCCCTTTTGGTGTGAGCAGCAAAAGGGCAGCTAGGCCTGGGAACACAGCTGTGACTCAAGTTTCACTCCTGATGGGGGTAGTTGCCAGGCAAATTGGAATCTCATTAAGCCAGTTTTTAGCTACATGTCATTTCTGTTCCCCAGTTTCTGCATTCAAATAAACTAACAATTTCACATATGCAGCTAGAATGCTGATTCTAAGTTTAAAACTATGACATTTAAACAATTGCAACCTATGTGACACTCAAAAGTAGGTCACTCATTTCTCTTAAACATTGAGATTTTTAATGTCTTTCAGTCCAAATTTACTTAAACTGCTGAAATCCACAGCTCAGCCAGTCTTGTTATAAACCTTCAAGTCACTTCAGAATATAACTTTACATTGGATCCACCTCTCAGTAAGTCTTTCTTTGGCATGTTTTGGGTTCATTTATTCAGTTTTCTACAAAAAAGTAAAATCTGGTGGTTTTAAAACGCCGGCTTTTGGATAGTGGTGAGTACTGGTACTGCACCCCTTTTTGGGATTTAAGAAAATTAATTCTCCACAGTTATGGGTTTGCTTTTGGCAATCAGCATTGCCATTCCCAATGGTTTCAGACTACTGTGTGGGTAGTCCAATGGTGGTTTTAGGCAGTGTCCTTCTGTGCCCATAACATCGGCAAAAATGGGTGGCAGCCTATTCTTCATGCACTTCCCTGGGCATTTTCTGGGAAGCTCTGGCCATCATGATGTTTTCAATGCCAGTAATGCACAGCTTTGGTGGTAGGGCGTGGATGCATGGATAAAAACATCCCACAGCACTAAGATACAGCAGAAACAAGCAATGTTCAAATATAAAACAGAAGGATCAGGTTTCAGGGGTGCATGAATGGGAGCAGCAGTTGGAGTTACAGGCAACACACTTTGGCATTTAAGAAAAAGGAGAAGACATCCAGATTCGAGATTCATACACATCTGCAGAAATGCAGTAATGTAGGAAGGCCAGTTAAACACATCATGATAGGGAGATTAGAAAAGAGTAATGCAGGAAAGCTAGAAGGTAACAAACAGCTACAGGTGAGAAATTGCATGCATGTATCCAAAATGCAGAAGCAGGAGCTTGTGCAAAGTAACCATGAATGAATAAACAGGAAAAGTGGATGAAGCAATTGTTAGATTATGAGCACAATATCACAGCTCTAATCCCACATTCTGGGGCTAGGGGACACCATGTGGTAGTGATCAAGAAAGGTGAGTAGGGCCTCAGTTGAATTCTGCAACAAATGTACGTGAAACGGCCAGGTTGAAATCAGCCCCTGCCGGGACGAAGTGGCAGAAGTGATTTGCAGACACAAACATTGAAATATCAGGCAGCACTGGGTAACCCAAGAACACAGGTGGAACGAGGTGGGGTGGAGGGTCAGAGGCAAAATAGTGTGAGTAGCAGGAAAGTCAGGGGGAATGGGCAGTCATAATTAAGTGAAGACACGCAGAAGGCAACAGTGAGTGATGTGTGGGGAGGATTTGTTGTGGCTGCCCGCAGCACGCATGTGAGCACAGGCATAGGGCAGGCCGCACTGAATAGAAGATAGTATTCCGGAGCACGTACCTGCTAGGCCAATAGAACACTAGGCTGCAGAAGGGTGCACAGCTGTGGTAATTCCATGCAGGCAGCTCAAGGTGGAGAATGGAAGTGGAAAGGGATGTGAGACAAGGCATGGAGCGGCCCGGCCACCACGGCCGGACAGGGCCAGATAGGCTGGGACAATGCCATTAGCTGGAGGCCCTTTAGTGGGGGGCCGGCGATTGCCTGCTGACTCCTGGAGCAATTGTGTTCTTCTAGTCATCGGCAGCCAATTAGGGAGCCCCCCAGAGGCTAATGAGATGTCTCAGAACTCAGCTGCAGACCCGGCAGCCATGTTAGCAGGCCCGGGTCAAAATTAATGAAGATTCACCTCACAGCCACGAAGGACTTGCAGGAGATGTGTACAGCTGCTCAGTGGAGGGGGAAATGACCCTCTGAAAGGGTGCAGTTCTCCCAGCCCCAGGATCAACATAATCCTACCAGCATTATTGTAAATCCCAAAGGTCGTCAACAGATGCCTGCGGTAGGGAGACATGTTTCCTGGTGATAGTACAGGAGCTGTAGATTTGTCAAACAACAGAACCGTGCCAGAACTCCGGGACTCTGGGGAAACAAGGCCATGCTCTTAGCAAGCATGTGACACCGACTCCCCAACTTCTGAATACAGCTCTGATTTCTTACAGCATGCAAGATAGGGTTGTATTGATAGGCTATATCCCCTAGTACTATCAAAGAGCAACACAGCTCTTCTGTTTACATTGCAGCAATCTAGGTTTGCACCTAACCCACAAAGATCTCAATGGAAGTGCTCATAGGACCTAATTCACAGAAGCGTTTTATAATGGCAAAACCCAATTTGGAAAACGTTTTGTGAATAAGAGCCATAGTCTCATCTGCTACACTCAGTCTTACATTGGTGTAGCGCTATATACTAGCTCTGAACATTAGCGCCTATGTGCCTGAGGGCTGCGTGTGCTATCTATAAAGGCAATAATACATAAAAAATAAATAAATATTAGATGAGTCATTAGGTTCATATGGAAGCTATGCAAATAAATGTTAATGGACATAATCATGTATATGCATATGAATGTTCTTATTGATGAAGCAAGACTGTTGTGTTCAGTTGAGACATGTTGTTCCTGGTAATGCGAGTTTAGAGTTGGAGGGTAATTGTGGTCTAATCAAAATCTAGTGATTTAAGAAGATATTGCTTTTAGAAATTATGAAGGTATGTTTTTGGTTTCCAAATGCCTTTAGTCAATGAATTTGATCTTCCTGTACAAATGAGGATTTATGAAAGAAGGGGTCAATCCATGTTGTTGACCTCGAAGCCATGGAACAACACGCCCCAAAACAGCTCATTAGCAGATAGTAATTTGTAGCAAGAATGGGATACTCTTTTTGGACAGTAAGATAAACCAACCTATAACTGTACCAAATCAACGAGCAACTAGAAACTTGAGGAAACTTGAGTGATGCAAAATTCTGTTCATGTCTGAAAAAGGGAATACCGAGTCCTCAAAAGAGTAAATACTTCACCATAGTTCTGCCGTTTATGTCAGTCAAATAAAAGGCCTTATTTTCACACAGAAAATGCAAGACTCTTCATACTTGCAGCAGTTGGCCGCTACAACTTTCCGAAATATGAATACCCCTCAAAATCCCATTTTGTTGTTACAGTGTGTATTTTGCAACCAACTGCATAATGAGTCTTGACCAATGCAATTTTCACCAACACATTCTGGGTCTCTGTCTCGTCCATGCATGCCACTGGTAAAAAGGATAATCGCCCACAGATAAACCACAGTGTACGAAGTACGAAGATTGCACCATAGCTATGCTCTGCTGATATTTCTGGATCAGCCATGAACCCCAGGTATTATATTCCAGCATCATGTTGTTAAACCTGTTTTCTTGAATAGAAATCCAAAGAATTCTACTTCAGCCGATATATGTAGGAAAAACACCAATATTGATTTCGTTTTAACAAAAACATACATTTTGCTAGTTTTACAGAACTGGTTTGAGCCTAGGTTTATACCTAAATAAAATGTGCTCCAGTTTGGTTTTCCAGGAAGAGTCCTGCATGTGTGGTTTTGTGCTTAAAAAATCTAACCTCAGCTGTGTTTTTTCCAAGGCTTTTCAATAAGGTATAATTACATGTGGGGCACTCCTCTGCCTAATGCATTCTTCAGCGGTGGAGGATTTTCTGTGGGTTTCCCTTGGCAAGGAGCACATTCATCAGATTCCAGCTAGAATGGAACAGTCTAGGGTAGCACAAATATAGTTTACATCTACATTGGAGAGATTTGGGAAGAATGGTTTTACAGCAATCCTTCACCAACAAGAGAGCATGGCAAGTTAATCACTCACCTTAGACACCTGAGTGATGTAGATAAATTGAGAGCAATTGATTAGTGTGTTTATATCACGCATTATTACATTGCTTAGGGAAGGATTGAGCATGAGGAGCATTGCTGAAAGTGAAATATTGTTATTACTTGTAATATACTGCCTAAGTAAAATACACTTTAAAATTCCATCTAATAAACTTCCATCTTTGACTGCAAACTCAACCACTCTTGTAAATCATCTGCATTTAACAAGAGAGACAGAACCTTTGAATTACCTCAGCTTATTCAAAACATATGAGACAAAATTCAAAAGCTCCTATCTGAAACCTAGCACACATCGGCACTCCTTTGACCATCAAATCATCCTTCAAAAAAAAACTGAGGAAAAACCTAAACACCTTAAAGGGTGATAACTCTGCACTAGCCATAATTAAAAGAAAATTCCTACGCCAGCAATATCGGAATTGGCTAAGGCGACACAAAAAGACACTGAATCATAATGATGCAGAGAAAATGCTGCGTATCATTCAGTCATCAAACACTACAGACATGTGGAAACAGTTAAATCAAGTACAGACTGATCAAAATTCCTTGATAACAGCGCCAATACACCCTGCAGCTTGGATTTCCCACTTCAAGGCTCTGTTCAATCATGAACAGGAAGACATGCCATTCTCACAAGTCAACGAGAAATGGCATTTAATAGACACCTCAGTGAACACCATCGAGAATGTCATTATGAAGCTGTCGAAATCTAATGCACATGGTCCTGATGGAATAAGCAATGCTGCCCTTAAAGAAAATCCATATGAATGGGCAAAACTTCTGTAAATTCTGTTCAATTATATTACATCAACTCAAAAAATTCCTATTTCATGGAAAGAAGCGATAGTCGTACCCATTTACAAAAAGGGCAACCGACAAATTCCAACCAATTATCGCCCTATAGCACTGCTAGATTCCATGGGCAAAGTATTGGGCACACTCGTACTTCGAGCATTGAGAAACTGGGCAACCACATCAGGCCATTTTGATCCATGGCAATCAGGTTTCGTCCGAGGCATTGGGACATCCCTTAACATATTCATTCTAAACCTGCTGAAAAGCCGCACAGAGAGAAGAAAAGATTTGAAAATATACATAGCTTTTGTTGACTTAACTCAAGCGCTTGATAGTATTTCACACCAAAAGCTATGGACCAAATTAGAAAAATTGAGTTGTCCTGTTTCAATCATGGACCCCATCAAAGAATTTCACCATCATACCACTCTCCGTGTTCGGTTTAACAAAACAGGTCTACTAACCGAGCCAATTCCGACCAACAAAGGCGTCAAACAAGGCTGCCCGATGGCCTCTGAAATATTTAACCTCTTCATCTCTGACATAGATTCTACAGCCAACAACATTAGATGCTTTCCTCCTTCAATAGCAAATATTCAAGTCAATCGCCTAGTCTATGCTGATGATGTGGTCCTCATACACCAAACCCCTATTGATCTTCAAAGACAATTAAACGCCCTACAACAGTATGTGGAAACCAACGGACTCACAATTAATCCGCAAAAATCGGCCATACTACCTTTTGGTGTTCAAAGGAGCCAGTTGCGAACTAAAACAATGTACTGGTCACTACTCGGAACAAAAATCCCTGTAGTTCAATCCTTTAAATATCTAGGAGTTTGTGTTAACACAAGCAAGATCAATGCTACACGGCACCAAATATTAAGAAAAAAAATTCTGAACCTGACAGGTCTAGGAAAAATTATCTTGAAACGATACTGTGGCTTCAGTTTAATTCCAATTATAAAATTCTATAAAGCGAAGGTAATTCCGATTCTTACCGCCGAAACATCATTCAACTTTAAAGCCAAAAATTGGGCAGTTCTAGAAGGCCACTTTTGGAAAAACATACTTCGCCTTCCTAAAGGCACACCAATACAGGCAATCCACAGAGAGCTAGGTTTAACCTCCATGCTAGCAAATGTAGAATGGAAGACGCTATCATTCTACAGAAAATGCATGGAGCAAAACCCCAAAGGCGGATTTAACTGCCTAAAAAAAGCCCTGATGGAAGAACTTGACCCAACATTGAGTGGATGGCAAATAGAACGTCGACTTTTACTTAATGCTACAGGAGAACAAATGAATACTTTAATCAACAACCCGAACAAAGTAAAAAAAAAACTGTATTCCTATGACTGGTTCAGAACCGAAAGGGATTGGTTAAAATGTAAGACCTATTGGAAGCCCTGGGAGGACAGCAAAAGACCAAATTCCTTACCAAGATATCTAAAACTGTTTCCTCACTGGTATTTCAGAGATCAATTTTTTAGATTTCGGCTCAACCTAATTAAAACAAGAGAAACTGCTTGGCCACGAAATCATGATACTCCTCTGAATTGCAGACTTTGGCAAAATCCTGAGTCACCAGAGAATCTGTTTCATCTGTTCATGAGCTGTCCGGCCCTATCGCTACAAAGGGCCATCTACATGATTCCCATCATTAACAAGTATGGACATAAATCAAAAGAATTATGGTGGAAAATGCTTCAATCGGGCGAAAAAACATCAGTATCTCTTGATGTAGTCAAATGTTCCATCGCCATACAGAAGCAGCTGTCAATGTGTGAAAATCCGTGCCAGGAAATTAAACATTTACTTAAAACTTGAGAAAAAGATTTTCAATTTTTTAAACTTGATAAAATGTTGTCAATTGTATAACCATACATCAATAAAAAAAAAAAAAAATACACTTTTTATTGCCTGCCCAAGCACATGGGAAAGAGCCAAAGAAAATTACCACTAACAGGTTTTTCATTCAACATACCTCTTCAGGACTATGACCAAAACCACTGCCTGTGCCATGGAATACGCTAGGTGGTATATACCATCAGGCTGGTCAGTGGCCAACTTCTTTCAGAAGATCACCGACCCCACAGACTCATGGTTTCCTTATGGCTTTTCATGCTTTTCATGTGATCAGGTGCCACCATAATGCAGTAAAATGAGCTTGTCCCGGTCTGTTGTAAATTCTATGAATTACAAGGCAGACAGTTTCCCTACACTATTATGGAAAATAATAACATCACAATATTTGGCTTTTCTAAGCTTTTTGATATCTATTTTAATAAAAATTCGAACAGAGTTATGAAAGACATTTGCCAGTAAAAAGGTGCATTCCTATTAGTGATCTAAATGCACATCAAGAATATTCACTCGAATGACAAGTCTATCGCCTTGGGAGACCTAGGGGCCAGAAAAAACCTAACAAAGCAACATCAAA
This sequence comes from Ambystoma mexicanum, assembly GCF_040938575.1. Classification (NCBI taxonomy): domain Eukaryota; kingdom Metazoa; phylum Chordata; class Amphibia; order Caudata; family Ambystomatidae; genus Ambystoma; species Ambystoma mexicanum. The sequence continues at coordinate 177,962,465 of NC_090924.1, forward strand.
GACAAACTCTGCCTGAGTTTAAGGTATGTATAAGTGCACCACGTCAGTGAACTCATGCCGCAGACATGGCTTCCCATCCATGCACTCTAGAATGCAACTACGGCTATGTCAAATTAAGTCTAGCTGCTCACATAGCCTTCCACACTGAAACCCCTGACATGCCTCAACATCTCTGCAATTAGTATATAGTGACAACCTATGATCAATTCGGTCTAGCTGGGCACACATCGAGTCTCCTACACAAGCACTCTGTCTTGACCACCGACAGCACCAGCCAAAATACCTGACCTCCTGGGTTCCTTACTAGAGCCTAGCCAGCCCTTCTAAGCCCTTATCCTGGCAGAATGCACGCACACATCTTAAACTCCACTCTTAGAACTTTTCCCATAACTGGACTTCGGTCCCCGAGGGCATCCCAACCAGAAAGTTCATTGAGGCCATACAAATGGGGAAATTGTGCTATATAAATGACTACAATACAATTCAATCTTCAGCTGTATTTATTTTGTTTAGTGGAAACGTGGTATGCAGGTCACTCTTTTAGCACTCTAAATGAAAAGTGTTGCACAGCCTACTCTGCCGTTGTTGAAAACAGCGTAGGTGAAATCATTGGTAGGAGAAACCATGAGTTTCAAAAACTCAGTAAAAAAGTTCAAGAAAAGTATAGTCTGCTCAGTTAATTCTGAAGTCTTGCATCTTAAATGCCTGATAAACCATAACACCTCTATTATCTTTGCAGTCATGTAGCTGCCTCCCCAGCCGCAACCTTGTCCATAGAGGACTTTGCCAATTTCACTACTCAAACTTGCTCCTTCCTGTTCCAGGCTAGTGTTAAGCGATATTCAATCAACAGTACAGCTAAGTCAATGCCTAGTCTGGGATGCTGAGGAAAACCCTTATTGATGTATTTTTATGTCCAGTTCAGTACTCTGGATGACAACCCTTGTATAACACCCCCCTCTTAGAATCCCCCTGACCCCACTGAGCCAAGAAGTAGGTTTGTTTTGCAAATTGAACGGTTTATTTGAAAATTTAAACAATATATATATATATATCACACTTCTAGAAATAAATTGATAATGGATAATACACTTGTGAATATGAGCAGTAATCTGCGAGAGGTAACTTATGAATAGGAACAGAAGAATAAGGTGCGAAAGAATGCTTTATATGGCTCAAGGAAACGCAATGATGTATGAAATGCAGTACAGAAAATAACTTGATATGGCTTCAACAAAAGACAATGTAATCACTTTTCCTTGACAATTCACTCCCCCCCCCCTATGCAATGTAAGAAATGGAAGGAAAGCACACAGTCTTCAAGAATCCCAACAAAATGCAATACGAAATGCAATTCCCCCCCAGCAAGCTTAGAGGAAACAGGCAGAAGTTTGAAACACAGGCCCAAAATGCTTTTAAATGTGATGGCAATGGATGGGAAAATGTGCTAACTGATTTTAATTCCCTCTAGAGATTCAGGGTGAGTGAGAGATGCTTGTTGGTATTAGTTCAGGCTCACTTTAGCAATGCTCTATGAGTTATTACCAGGTTGCAAACGGATTTTTAACAAAGGAAAGAATGGAGCAGCTATTTTGACAAGTGGCGAAATTGAGCCAAAATCGCAAATCGCTGTAAATTTTGTGAGTGCGTAAATCGCGATTGCGGAAAAAGTATAGGGAGTAGGAAGTCGGTTCTAGGTTCATTGGAAAGCCTAGAATCACAGCTTTAGTTAAATTTCATTCCTAGCCCAAACGGTTCCAGAGATACGGACGATTTAATAAAGGTAGATTTTCGGATTTAAAGTAAAACTCAAAATGACAGGTGACAGCTTGCAGCTGCAGAATTGACAGGTGACACGATTTCTAGGAGGCAGTTCTATTTAGGTTAAAATAGCTTGAATTAGATTATTTTAACTAAGAGATTGGTTCTGCACAGTTCTGCTAGGTACTCACAATATAAATTTGAATTAGGCCTCGTCACGGATCTGGTCAACACGTCCGGCGGCGGTTCTGTCTGCTCGGCGGGTCAATCAGGCACTGGTTCTGCTCACAGCGATCCGGATCTCTGGTTCTGCTCACAGCGGTCTGGGTCAGCTCTGCTCTGCTGGTCTAGCCTCTCTGGATACAGCGGCCTCTGGTTCTGGATACTGCTCTGCTTTCCGGTCCGGATCAAGTGGATTCTGGATGTAACACTGCTTTCTGGGTACTGGCAAAGGTTCTTGGCAAAGAATTCAGACAGCTCGCCCGGCTGTGGAATAGTTTGCAAATGATTTTAAGGATGCTGAGGCCTGCTGAGAAGAGTTCTCAGTTTGTGGGTTTAGGCCCTTGCTTTAAGTTCTGAAGTAAGATTCTGGTCTCTGAAGATTGATGGATGTGAAGTCTGGAGTCTCCCGGCAGAGCGTCCCGCAGAAAATGGAATTGAATGTCTCTACCTGTCCCAGCAGTCTCTTTTTATGTGTTTTGAAAATGGGTGTGTGCCTGGGCCTAGCTAAGCCTGCCCCTCTCTACTTGCCATTGGCCCCATTCTCCCCTCTCCCATGATTGGGGGAAGGAAATGGATTGTCATCATGATGAGGTCTGTTTATGGGTCAGAGGATCCTCCCCTGGTCAATTTGCCCACAAATCTATATTTGATTCAAATACATATTTCCCAGATACACAATTTGTTGAAATTACATGTACGCATGATATATTCCTTATGGTCCATGCTTGTCCGCCTCTGATCTTCCTGGGGGCTTGCATTAAAAAATGACAACATTTTGCTCTTTTTGACTGGTTTACCAATATCGGACATTTACCAAAATTACACATATGTGCGCAAGGAGTATGGACATTAATTGATGAAGTGTCAGATTTTTAACATGCAGACATTTGGAGTAAGACCCTATTTTCCGCTAGCAACCCCCCAGAATACACCACAGGGTCCTAACACCTCTTAAAACGTGCACAGAAAAATCACAAGAATAATTATATTACTTATATAATTTTGACACGTCCGCACTATGAGTTATCTATCATTTTAAAATTATGCTCTGGCCCAGATGGGTGTGGTTTAGGTTCCAAAGCACATGGGGGAAGCTTCTGCCTGTCCCCGCCTCCAGCTCGGGTGGCTCCCAGAGGCACTTCTCCTCCCACTTCTCCCAAGAGGAAGCCACTTTACGGCCCCCCCAATATAACATTTGCCTGAGTCCATTGTTCAGTTTCCTGCAGTCCCCAGGTAATTCAATCAGAGCGGTGTCACCTCCTTTTGGTGGGGAAGCAGGATGCAGCTAGGCCTGGGAAGAGTGGCTGAGCAGGTTTCTCCTGTCGGGGGAAGTTGTCAGGCAGAATTCAGCTAAATGTCGCTTTAGTTCCCAGTTTTCTACATTCAAATCCAACTTACATGCAGCTATTTTTTATATATACATTAAATAATTACTTCCTTCAATCATTTCAGAATATAGTTTTACATTGTATCCACCTCTTAGCAAGTCTTTCCTTGGCCTGGTTTCGGTTCATTTGTTCAGTTTTACACAAAAGTCTGGTGGTTTTAAAATGCCAGCTTTCTGATAGTGGTGAGTACCGGTATTGCAACCATTTTTGGGATTAAGAAAATGAATTCCCCAGAGTTCTGAGTTGCTTTTTGGCAATCAGCATTGCTATTCCCAATGGTTTCAGGCTACTGTGTGTGTAGCCCAATGGTGGTTTTAGGCAGTGCCCTCCTGTGCTCACAACATAGGCAAAAATGGGTGGCAGCCTATTCTTCATGTTTTCCCTGTGCCCTCTCTGGGGAGTTCTGGCCATCATGATGTTTTCCATGCAAGTACTGCACAGTTTTATGGTAGGGCTTGGATGCATGGGTAAAAACATCCCACACTAGCCATACTCAGGGATTTACATATCTGGAATTATCAACAGGCCCAATGGGTATATAGATTGATCTTTTAGGAAGCCTCAGGTTGGATCAGAAGGAACACTCCCCTAATCAGCTTGCAGGTCATACTCTAGACTCAATATTCTCTGTTGTGGAGCACTCTCAGCCTTTTTTCTTCCTTGGTCATATCAAGCCCTGGTCCCTTTCCTCATTTCATTTGTGGGGTCTCATCTTAAGGTAGAATATATTCCAATTCACATACTTTTGATGGTGATGTCTCTCCTGATTATGATCCTTTCCTGTCACTGCTGTATTTTTATTGCAACATTGATTCAGTGGTAGATTCTTTGGCTCAAGCTACGCTGAACACAATGAAGCTTTCTTGGAAGACAAGAAATCCTTGGTACAATCACGAGATAAGATAAGCCAAGCTGACCATTAGGCAGATTGAACACCGCTTGAGGAAAAGCCATGAGCCACCCTCCAGACAGCTTTACCTGAGACAAGTATGTGCATACAAAATAAAGATACAGGTACTCTGAACGTCTTTCCTCATTCCCCAATATCACTAACAAACTCTTCAAGATACTGCATGATCTTTGCACTCCACGAGCCCTAAATTCATTTCTCAATCCCTCACAATAATTTTATGAGAAATTGGCATCATTTTTCGAGGAGAAAATCGATAAGATTAGATCACAACTTTTAATTACATCTCCTTTAGGTGCTGCTAATGCTCACTTCATAAGTGAGCGTGAAAATATTGAGTCCACAAAACATTTGACTCCTTTAGTGCATTATCTTAGACCTTTCTTCCAACTAATGACCAAACGAAAACTCTTGAGATCCCTGTTGGACCCCTGTCCAGCCAGCTTGCTTAGGACTGTGTGCACCTCCACTGTTGCCCACCTTTGTCAAATCATCAACCAATCTTTGTCCTCAGGAATAGTACTTTGCCCCTAGAAGGGTCAGGCAAAGCTATTGTCTTATCCCCCAGCTCCCCAACATTGCAAAGCTTATGGAGGTTGCAATGGCATCTCAAATCCAGGCATTTGAGATTGCTAATCACTGGCTCAACAATAAAGCTGGATTTTGGCCCGGGCATAGTAAAGAATCAGGTATCACTGCAACCCTTGATGATCTAAGAACCTGTGTTGACTCAGATGGAGTAGGCCATTAATGGATCTTTTGGCGGCCATTCATTCCGTGGATCGTGATATCCCCATGGGTCGACTATACAGGATGGGTCTAAGAAGTACGCCTTACTAGTGTGCTACATTGTAATTGACCAATCAAACCCAATAAATTGCTCTTCCTTTTTTTGTACTCTCATACTGCAGAGGTCCTCAATGAGTCTGCTTCTGTTCAATCTTTATATGAAACCGATGGCGGATCTCATTGTTTTCTTATGTATTCAGAAGACACTCAGTTCATCCTTCGACTGGGAGAGGCTTATCAAAGTCAAAGTGATATTTTCAAGCACTGCATGCAAAAATCCTGGGCCTGTATGGCCCTGCATCAATTATTTATGTATTATTTCTTTATTTTTGCATTTATTTAAGCACACTAAACCCTGAGGCATCTAGGCTGTTCTAGTTACAGTTACGGATAGTGTCAGGATAAACAGTTACATGATGGAAACAGATTGGTGCATGATAATGAAAGTTGAGACAGTTGGCTAACTTGGAGAGTTGTAAATTACAAGGTTACAGGTGGTTACAAATAGTACAAGGCAAGAATAGGGTGTAATGGGGGATCTAGGAGGCATGCCCAGCTCACGGTGTCCGTATTACAGCATGATGCGCAAATGGGATCACAGCAGAGCAAAAAGTAGGGCAGTAATAAATTGGTCATATGGCACACATTGGGAAAGCCGCACTGAGTGGGGCTGGGGCTACATCATCATGTTGCAATCAAAGCAGTATTGTAGTCGCAATAGGCGGTGATGGCACTAGAGTGCAGGCTCACTTTAGCTGTAAGGAGTGAGGTGGGAGGAAGGGTATGAGTGGTTAGGGCATGTAGGTCCCAGCAAGTCATGAATCGGTAGTGGTCGTTTTACAGGTACAGCAAGGTACACTGCAGTATTGCCAAGACGCATGATCAAAATGGGGGTAATAAAGGCTGGGAGGGGCGATAGCATGGTCAGAGGTGGAGCAGGAAGGCAGGCATTAATGTTACTGGAGGGTGCAGGGCTAGAGGAACCGGTAGCATCGGCAGAGATCTTCTTACCTTCATTTGTGCTGTGATGGGTTAGTGGTACCTCCGAGTGTCCTTTGGACTTCAGGTTGTGATCCTCAGGTTGCATACTTGGTGACGCAGAGTAGAAACCATAAAGGTCTTGATATTCAGGTTCAAGGGAGAGGTATTTAGATGGATGCTCGTGGTGTGGGTCGGAATCACGATAAGAGCATACCAGCGCCTTGGCCAGGCTCAGACATGGGGACACAATCTCTGGCCATGGAAATCAGCCTAGAAAGGGGGCTGGCATCGCCTGCCGGCTCCCTGGGGTTGATGGTCTTTTCGGTCAGGCCTCTAAATCTCCAATTGCGGAGACGGGCATTCCAGCAGGCCATCGGCTGGTGTACGGGTCGACCATGGCGGCGGCCATGTTGGAGTGGACCTCAGTGGCAATAAGGTACAGCACAGCAGGGCTTAACCTTTGTTCATAAAGTCATACAGTAATAAGCAGGAGACTGGGGAGCAATTTCGCCGATCGGGCAGGCGCTCCTGTGCCACGATGTTGCAGTCACAGGGTCACACTGTACCAGATATGTAATTGTACAGTCAACCCGGCCCGTCAAATTACTCCCTCCAATGTTATCCTAATTAGTTCGAAAGAGAACAACCATCTTTGAACAGCCACTCGAGGGTGCTGTCCTACATCCTCAAAATGGGTCTCTAATCTTGCCGGTTCATATGACATATACTTGGCTATGGACACCCAAATAAATCAATTCAGGAGCAGCTATTTCTTACATTTGAAAAAATAAAAAAGGTTCCTGGACAGTTTTCCAGCAAGGGTAAAGAATGCTTTTATATCCAGGGAATCAAGACCCATCTCTTTAACTGAGACCCAGATTAAAGCCCTCCACCCCCCGCTGTAACTTGAGTTCCCTCCCTTTTTTTGTATGTCCGTAATTGTTTTGTTCTTTGTGCGCTTCGAGGCCCATGGACGATTTGGCAATATAAAAAAATTAAAATCAAATCAAATCCAGTTATCCTGACTTCTGCAATACCATATACCTTGGTCTATCAAAGAAAAAATGGTTTAAGCCACAATTATTCAAAACCCAACAGCAGGCATCACCATGCTTCTGGCTTTTGTGAATCCTGCTGGTTGCTGGCGGTCAAGCATATGGAGTTTATAACTCTCTGAAAGTTCCATAAAACTGTATATCATAAAGGACCCTTTCTTCCTCCATAACCATGTTCACAGTTTGTGCCATGCAGACAGCGTTGGTCAGCATCCGCCAATAGTTTGAAAGTGCCAACATTCAAATATCAATGGTTGGGAGGTTGCTCTTTTCCATTTTGGGCAAGAAACCTGTGAAACCATCTTCCACGGCATCTAAAGACTCTAGAGAACCACCTCAAGTTCAGAGAACATGCTAAGACTCTGCTATTTCTCTGAAATCCGTGGGTGTTGGACCCGGCACCCCTGTGCCATGTCGCCTCTACTAGGGAGATTTGTTGAGCGTTCAAAATCACTTTCCATTCCACATTGTTATTTCCGTTCTGGAAATTTGCAATTAAAAATAGAGTAACACGTGAGGGTGATATAATTCAATGGCACACCGGTTCACATAAACTGATAGGCAATGGCCAATGAGAACTGTGGCAACCTGAGATCAATTATACACTGCATATCTCAAAAGCAGCCACGCCTTACGAGTTCTTCATCCCTCCCCATGTCATTGTTGGGGTTCATTTTAGAGCAATGTTGCCTCGTGACACATTCTTTGAAATGTCCATGAATCACAGTACAAATACCTTTGCTTAGAGTACTGTGGCACCTTAGAATAGCGAAGCATTGCCCATTCTGAGAGAATACACACACACACACACACACACACACACACACACACACACACACACACACACACACACACACACACACACACACACACACACACACACACACACACACACACACACACACACACACACACACACACACACACACACACACACACACACACACACACACACACACACACACACACACACACACACACACACACACACACACACACACACACACACACACACACACACACACACACACACACACACACACACACACACACACACACACACACACACACACACACACACACACACACACACACACACACACACACACACACACACACACACACACACACACACACACTTCTCCTTATCTTCTTCCGAAATGGTTAGTCGTTGAGGGTTGAGGTGGTTCTGTAGCTACATTTCAACTGCATTGCATCGATCTCTAAATGAGCCCATTGGTATGCAACAACGGGGTCAGACGCAACAACAGTCTTTGAGTAAAAGATTGCTTAAATATCTCCAAACATCCAAAGGAAAAACCACGACTCAATTCGAGGGAACACGCGGGTGGGCAGAGTCCCCCCCACTTTTTGCAGAAGTTCCCCCACTTTTTCCGAGGGCACCTTGATATGCTAATTTCAAGTGACAACACATTCAATTGGTAAAACCCTGGAGACCCAACAGAGGAAATATCGGCCAAAGCAATCCGAACACATTCCAACCACGTTTGGGTATTTTAAGATATACCTTGAATATGAAACATCCAAGCTTCCTCCCAGCATCCTACCACTCTTGGACTGAAGACAGACAGACCTTCCTTCCTTCCTTCCTTCCTTCCTTCCTTCCTTCCTTCCTTCCTTCCTTCCTTCCTTCCTTCCTTCCTTCCTTCCTTCCTTCCTTCCTTCCTTCCTTCCTTCCTTCCTTCCTTCCTTCCTTCCTTCCTTCCTTCCTTCCTTCCTTCCTTCCTTCCTTCCTTCCTTCTTTCCTTCCTTCCTTCCTTCCTTCCTTCCTTCCTCCCTCCCTTCCTTCCTCCCTTCCTTCCTTCGTCACTTTCTCTTTCTTCCTCCTGCTGTGTCTCATGGGCCTGTTCTCCATCTACATGTTTTCCCCTATTCATTTTGTTCTATCTGACTTGGTACCTGATTTTGTCTATTCTTCATGGTTGTGCTCTCTCAATCGTCCTTTTGGCCATCTTCCCACGTTCTCTCCCGCACTGTTTGTAGCATAGACATACATTGTTCCATTATCATTTGCCATCTCCATCTCCTACTAATCTCTCTCTTAGAATCTCCTACATTCTCTCTTCAAATTCTAGTTCCATCTTTAACTCACACTACACCTTCCCGTACCCATGATTTTTCCGGGAAAGTTCCTGATCTTCACATTATTTCACTCTCTGTATGTTTTATTCTGTCTTCCTCTAACTGCCTCCTCTTTCTTTCTTGAGCAAATGGTTTCTTTTCCAACTGGTACTTTCTCATTTTATGTCTCCTCTTCGCTTTCTCTCAGTTTTCCTCTTGCTTGATCTCTTTCTCCTGCTTTATCATATATCTTCTGTATTCACCGCTGTTTTTCATTCATTGTCACTCCAATATGTGTCTCTATGGCCTTTTTTCCTTTTTATTTATGACCATTCTTGACTCTTTCTCCACTCTCTGTTCTGACCCTTTTCATTACTGTACTTTCCAGATTACTCAATCTGTATTTCTATGCATTCTGTAAACTGTATGCAGAATCCAAGAGGAGCAACACATAGAATGGCTGACCATCTAGAGGAGAGAGCAGCAAAGCATTTGTGGATAATGGTACAAAATGGGAAGCTTCTTATTGCCGTTGTCATTCTGTGTCTACATCTGTGAAGCACAATTGGCTCATTGTATTGCTCTGCCCTTTCTAAGTCACAGGGGACAAAGTCAGAACCTTTTCTTACAGGGACCCAATGCAATTGCATGTTGTACCCCTAAGATAAGGGGAAAGTGGGATGGATGTCTTCCTCTACTCTCCGCCCTCTGCAACTAATCCAGAACAGGACTGCAAGGCTTATCCTTGGCCTCAAGCACAGGGACATAATCTCTCCAGTACTGAAATGTCTCCACTGGCTCCCTGTTGCTGCAAGAACCAAGTGCAAGACCCTCTGCATCGTCCACAACGTTTTCTGGAACGGGGCCCGCACTACATCTAACTCTTTCTTCCAAAATGCCTACCTTTTTGAGCTTTTCGCTCAACTACTTCCAACTCTCTGAGGGTCATACGCTTCCCTATGCAGAGAGTGGGGTTATATCGCTCACTTTAGCAGGTCTATCCCTCTGGAAAAGCCTCCCTGCCCTCTCAAACTTGAGCCAGACCACCTAAAGTTCCGAAAGCAGCCCAAGACCTTCCTATTCTCCTCTGCTTTCTCTCTCTCCCTCCCCTGCTGTCCTACCTGTCTGCCACACTGACTGGTTACTTGGCTACTCTCTGAGCATAATCGGTAGTAGACTTCTTCATGATCAGTCTTCCCTGCACTGGCTCCGGGCCACCACACACTTTGGGGGCTATAAGTGTAACCTCTACAGTCCCTGCCTCCCTGCACTTACCCAGAGCCGCGCTACCTGGTTGCACTTGATCAGAGTACTGCTGCTCTGATCGCACTTCCCCTCCCTTTCTCTGGTGCTTCCCCCTCTCCCTGCCCACTGCACTTTAGCGTGGCCGCACTTGCATCATCTGAATGTCACAAGGCCTAGTAAGATCGTTTGTAATGCCCCTCTCTGTCTTCCCTCCATTGTCTTGTCGTGCCTAGAAACACTTGTGTACATGCATGTCATAAATGGCTTATCATATATCAGTCCGAAAACAGAAATGTAACTATGTATGATTCCAATTTGCAAGATGTGTCCAAGAAGCCTAGTTCGTGCATAATTATTGCAGAGGTGCAATGTCCTGTTGTGCCACCATACACAGAATGGCATACATTTCACAGTACAGACAAGGGTGATGCCCTCCTATAAGGTGATATTTCTTTCTACTGGGACATATTTTGCAAAGAGACACATCTCATTTGCATATGCTTGAGCCTATGCTAATGAACCTAGTCAATTTGTCATACGAGATGTACTATGGTACTTCTTAGTGAAGCCACCAGATCATTTGAAGGCCGATAACACAAGGGTAATCGTGAAATCCATTGAATAGCTAGTGGCCGTGCTGTGGTGCCGTGGTGCACGGGCAGCTGAAAATGTCCAATGGCATGTCCGGATGAATTGTTTCAACCGAGGACTGCATGCTCCTAATTCTGACGAAAAGTCTCATCTGAAGGTGGCACATCTGAAGGTGGCATCCAAGAGGTAGTAACCCGGAACCTTGGTGGTAGAATGTAAACTGGAAACTAGAACACATGTTTGGTAGGAAATTGATATGCAGGAAAGAGAGCACACCCGAGATAATTTCTTCTGAAATTTTTACTAGTTCGTTTTAGGATTTAGGGTGATATGATGAGATATTGGAGGCATGTGTCTAACCCTTTTATCATGCTACATTCTTGCAGATGATGTAACCAGAAGACGTTGTGTAAGCAACAGATTGCAATACAGCTCACATGAAGAGTACATTTGCAATGCAAAACGTTTGCATTGGTCCTTTATTTAAACACTCTCTTCACCCCAATTGTCCAATCAGCAAAACATTCTCCTTTTGAGCACCAATTCTCAGAGAAGGCATACACCACCTTATGTTTAAGCACTAGGCTGAGGTTATGTTCTAGCGCATATGTTGTTTTCATTGGGGAATTCATCCTGGGCTTGTAATCTGCTACAGAGATGCACATGTATTGGTCTGCCAGTGAAAAAACTCAACTCTCAGAAAACTAATCTCCCCTAGTTTTGGAAAGGAACGTAGGGTGGGATAAACTACATAACTACTGGTCCTTCTAACATGTTGTCTACCATATTTAATAGATATCAATACTTTCTTTATTAGGACGACAGCTAGCAATAATAAAAGACAGTTGGAGTATCTTGTCCCCTTAGGGATGAAAGTGACAAATTACAGTAATGTATGCTCTACTCATTGATTTGATTTTATAAATGTATATATATATATATATATATATATATATATAGCACACAGAAATATCCAATTCTATTTGATCGCCGACAGGTTAAAGAATGTATTTGGAAATGTTTCACTGTAGATCATTTTGGGAAGGTTTTAAACCATATTGGTGCCCAGTCTGCCTTCAGAAAGGAGACTGAACAGAGGCACGGGGGAGAGACATGTGAAGGGTCAGTACAGTTTGCCACCAGAAGAAATGTCAGCCTTCGATGCCAAGCTCATAATGTAGGTGTGCATGGTTGCACCTTAGACCTATGCCAGAGAAGCCTTTCCACAAAGCAAGGACTGCAACCTGCTCCACAGTGGCAAACAATGATGCCAAGGTGCTTTGATAAATGCCATATTTGGGTATCCAGTCGTTGGGTATCCAGTCATTTTAACGAAAATAAAACAGAGTGGCAAGTTTCACTGAAAGCCAAAATACTGACAATTTTTATTAAATATATATATGGTAGTGGGGTAAGAGGTAAAAATGGGTGGGCATGGGGTTGTGGTGTGGTTAAAAGGCTAAATATACAGGGGGTTCGCAGGGTGGACCCCCCAAATAAAATAAAAATCAATATGTTTTCAGTATTTTGGCCACTCTGAAATCCACCATTCTGATTTTACCTTACATTTAACCCATATTTGTATGTTTTGTATGGCAGTGCTGCAACGTTTAGAACCGAGTGAGCATACAATGGTGTCTTTATTTTGAATACCATCTTCTTACGCTGAACAACCACCACACCATGTCCTTCATGTCAGACATGCCTGGACAAAAGCAGACCACAGCCATGGCAATTGTGTGTATGTACACTGACATATATTCTTATTTTTTTGGGGTGGAGGATAATCTGCAAAGGAGATATGCCACACATTGTGCTTGGACACAAGGTTGAGTAGTATCTGCTGCGCATACATTTATAAAGGAGAATCACGCCCTTTCAAGGTAGAAGTGCACAGCCGCCATTCCAACCTTGCGGCCACATAAAGATTTCACACCATTAGTGGAATGAGTGGCCTCCCAACCCCAAAACAATCCATGCCACACATGGACCTATTGCAGTATTTGCTGGACATATGTTGCATACTGTATTCATTTATTAATGTGTTTATTTTTGGATTTATTTATTTATTTATGGTTGCTTGAGGTGTGCTCAGAAGGTCATTCGGTCACTTCGGCGCATGAAAGGGACGAGAGAAGATGTGATTCAGCAGGCTTGTGGGGTAGAATTGGAAAAGGGGGTGTGGAAGGGAAGAAAAGTGTGGCGTAAATAGGCAGTAAATGAGGGTGCAGTAAGAGCATGGTGGAGCAGAGGTAGTTATTTTCCTCGAGGAATGCGTAGGGGCAAGACCTTTCAGTGGGTATGATGAACTTGGGCTGTAAATCTTCATCCACCAAAGCTCTTTGAATATTTGGGGATGTAGACTCTGAAGAGCACTGTGTGGACGGTAGTCTTCAACACAATTGTGAAGAAAGGTTGGATCTCGGTAGTGCAGAGGCTTGCAAGGTGTTATATGCACTGGGAAGAAGGAGTGGATTTTAGCTGTCATCTCTCGGATATTGTGCCCCTGCAGGCGTAAATTAAACTAAACTCTAGTTGTGGTGCTCTTCTTTTGAAGCTGTCTGGGGAATAGTGGACTTTGGCACCCTAGCGTGCTCTTTCTAAAGGAGCAATCTTGCTCTGACGCAGTATGGCGCTAACGTTGCTTTCTGTGTATCCTTCTACCGAGGACATGTGCATCTTTCATATCTAACAGCAGACCTCAAGCTAGATCATCGCTATTTTTAGAATGACCTATGAATCGGAAATAAAGAGCTTACACGCTTTAGCAAGATCTAATCAATCACACATCCATTCGCAGGTCCTTGGGCTACGATACCTCTTGGTGACGGTCATATCACTTGTTACCCGAGCATGGTGGTAATTAAGACATGCCGGCTACAGTACTAATGCCAAACAGGTTAAATGAGTGAGCGCTAATTGTGCAGACATGAATACCTGGTCCAACCACATAAAAAGGAAATGTCAGCAAACATAGACATCAAAAATAGGACTTTATGCAGCTAATAATGGAATGGAATATTGCTCCAGAAGGAATCTGTCCTCAGGCTGCTAACATTATTGACTATTCTAATCCTGTACTGTTTCTGTCCTTCAGTGCAGTGCAGATAGAACGGCTATGCCTCTGTCATATGCTGTAAATCAGCGTTAGCCAACATTGTGTTGAAAGATGCTGGTTCAATTCAAGTTCAAGAAAAAATGTCTCTCAGGGAAAAAAGATACAAGTCCCACGTTTCCCTATTGACCAGTCTGGCGACTATATTTTACGAAAAAAGGGGATTGTCACATTAATCAATGGATTAATACATTCATTGATGGATCAGACTTCTCCTGCATTTAAGAAAAATCGTTGAAACTCTCTCTCAAAGGAAATACGAACAACAGAACACCTAACATTCAGAAAATTACTAAAAAACATGGCTCTTTAACTCACCAAACTAAACAGGAAACTCTGTCAAAGAGAAACAGCTATCAAAAATCAAGAGAAGCACCCAAAACTACTGAAACACGGATACCCTAATAAAACAAAGCATTTTAATGTAGACCACCATAGAAGAACATGAGCCCTGCCAAACCAACATAACCCTTGAATGAGAAGAGCACAGACCACCCTCATCACTAACCCTACTAAAAATTCTACAATTATCCTGCATACTCACACGCAAACACAAAAAAAAAACACATACCTCTGCCGGAGTAGAAACCTTACATCACCACAAAGCACACACACAATCTGCAATACCCCCCTATAGCAAGCACACTAGAAAACTAATTGACAGACACACAAACCACCCCATGGGCACTCATACAGAAAACACTGCCTAACCAAAACCGACAAAAAACAAACCAAGCATACAGAGACCGACTTTTACAAATGGAAGCTACCAACAGCACATCAAAGTACTCTTGCACTTTGCCTCTCAATCCCACTAACTAACCCTCCAAAGCCGTCCATCCTTTTCAGTTCCACCAGAGCGCTTGGAGACCATGAAAATGGCAGTGCTGCACGGTATAAATCGTAACAACATAACATTAATGCAATGTCTGAGCACCTTGAGGTTCTAGCATTATCATATAGAGAGATAGCACATTGAGCGAAGATGCCAGTCTCCTTACCTTATAATTTATCTTACCTGTAACTGTAATTCAAAGGATAAAAAAGTACCTTTTATACACAGCTGTCTGATCCCTGTTTATCCCTGACTACCAGCTTAACTATGATGGCAAAGGGTTGGTCTTTAAGAAACTGAGTGGAGGGGCAGCCTTGAACTGGAATCCCACAACCCTCAAATTTATTGCCAGGATCAAAGAGTTTCAATAAATGACAACCTGACGAATCCCAGGGTAGTGTCACTGCTTCCATGGGGGAAGCCACTTCCCATGGGGCCAGGGACGAAAGGCCGCTACCCGATTGTCCTCCTGGGGATGGAACTCAGTGGGTGTATTTGATGGGGAAGGAAGTCCTGCAAGGGACCAGAGACAATGATCTTTGGAGAACACAGTATTCACCACCTTCACTCCTGCCCCTCTATCCTTTCACCCCACTCAGTTCCAAGTGGCCCCCCACACCTCTATGTGTCTCTGTAGATAGAGGATTCTTTTCACACAGTTCACACTGGGATGAGGTAGAGAGAGGCCACGTGGAGTGCATAATATCAATGACACAAGGAAGATCAGGTAACAAAGCAAAAGTCCACCATGGAAGCAATATATGTGGTAAAGCCACCTCAATCATAAACAGCAAAGAAGGACTGTGTAGATTGTCAAGCCTGCCCAGGAGCAGCAAGGAACCAGATGCTGGTTCCATGACGAGAGACCGGAGGAAAAGAGAACAAGATGCTGTCGAGAAGAGACGAGTGTCTCCAGCAGTTCTGTGGAGAAGGAACCTGTCCGATGATCGGAAGAGATAAAACCCAACTGGCGAAGAGAAAGCAAGAGAAAGATATGCAGCCAAGGATGGAATAGATAGCATGTCGCTGTGAAGCCACCAAGTGCAGGACTCTGAATGCTGAAGGAGTGCAGAAGCCATGCTCCACTCCTTGGACAACCCGGGGACCGCAACAGCATTTCACCATGGTAGGGAAAGGTTCGGGCTGGCTGGTGGGACACAGAGGTCACTGAGTAAAATAAAAGGACACATAGCAATATCCCAAGAGACAGAAAGAGTTAATGAAATACCTTTAGAAGCCAGAAAAACATTACAAAGTATCTTGTGTGGGATAGTACCAGGCAGGAGAGTACGCAAGGTCTGTTCAGTGGAACGTTGAGCAAAACCGGAGTAGATAACCCACAAACAATATCCCAAGGGGCAGAAAGGGGTAAAGAACAGGCTATAGAAGCTGCAACAAATGTTACAAAGTTTCCTATCTGGAATTAGTACTTGGCAGGAAAAGACACCAGGTCTATTCATTGGGACATTGAGCAAAGAAGGAGAAGCTGAAATGAATGCTACAAAGTATCCTACATGGAAAGGCACCTGGCAGGAGAGTACAACAGTTCTGTTCAGTGGGATATTGAGCAAAGCAGGGGTAGAGAAACCACAAAAAAAGTCTGTAGCGGCAGAAGTGGAAAAAAATATAAAACTGTAGAAGCTGGAACAAACGATACAAACTATCCTGTCTGGAAAAGTAGCTTGAAGCAGAGTACACCAGGCCTGTTCAATTGGACATTGAGTGAAGCAAAGGGAGAACACCCACAAACTCAGCAGAGCAGGATATTGGACCCATATGAGGTCAGGAAACCTCCAAAGAAGGAAACCACATGGGTCAAGGACCCATACGAGACTGAAGGAATTCACAGTCAAGGGAGCTGGGGCCCAGAGAAAGTCGGGGAGAGCTGGAGGGAAGATAAAGAGTTCAGGAACCTGCAGATTAGAGAAAGAAGACATAGAACAAGTCAGCAAGACCCAGAGACGACTCAGGGGGATGTGGGATGTAAATAAGAAAGAAAGAGAGGTGCAAGAAGCTGTACCAAGGGGTCAAGTACCCACTATCAAAGGAAGAGACATTATTTGGAACTCCAAGATATATAGTCAAGTCTGAAAGGATAGTGCACCAGACTTGACACCACAATCTTGGAGCTGGAGAAAGAACAAGGGGAAGGGATTTACCACCTTGATACTTATGAAATATATATTTTTTTCAAGCAGGTGGTCTACAACTAAGACTTGCAGGATAGCGAACCAGACTTAGCAATACACGTATGAATTGAAAAGAAGAACTAGGGCAAGAGACCCTGCCTTGGGAATTGTGTTTAAAAGAGTCAATCATTATGTTTTCTCACAAAGAATGGAACATAATAAATCTATATCCAGAACATGAGAAGCCTCCCTCCGGATCAAGAAGACACCTAGGGCCTGATTCACAGAGTGTTTTTCGATGGGGTTGAGCCATTATAAAAGGCTTCTGTGAATCAGACCCAACGTGTTCCTAAGTTAGTTTAGTGTAAGGGACATAAATAGGTTTGGACAAAGGACAGTGGATATTTCACTTTACCCGACATCCTGACCAGGTGCTTAGTGTTTTTGTTGAGGCAGGGTAACCCCTCATAGAAATAGGGCCAGGCATTGTTTCCCTTTATTTTTTTTTTATAATTAAAGGCTTTCCCAACAAGCATGTCAACACTGTGTCAGACTTGTACTTCTGCACCCTTACACAGCCTTGCATCTCAGGGTAGAATTATTATTCTTTCACCCATGTAACAGAAACATATTTCTCTTGGTGATCTTTATCTGCTGGCCAGGAAGAGGAGCCACTTTTCAGTGTGTCATCCCTGCCTTTCTACTGCACAATGCAGGAGAGTGGATGGCCATTCACCAGTACAGGGGTGCATAGTTGGTGATTGCTAGCCTTACTTTGTTTGAGTGGCATGTTTGTGCAGTTGACTGATCTGCTGTTCTAGGGGCATGTTTGTGCAATTGACTGATCTGCTGTTCTGGGGGCATGTTTGTGCAATTGACTGATCTGCTGTTCTGGGGGCATGTTTGTGCAATTGACTGTCTGCTGTTCTGGGGGCATGTGTGTGCAGTTGACTGATCTGCTGGTCTGATCATCGGTAGTGGTACTATTCCCACATGCAGGGGGTGGCAGTGTCCCCGGTGGCAAGGGATCAAAGCTTTATATTTGGAGTTCCTCCCCAAGCAGGGCAATACATTGCAAATGAGCCACAGTATTCTTTGTAGAACGTCTGACCACATGTTGATCCGCAAGCTGTGGTGGTGCTCTACTGTTTTGTGCATGCCTGAAACCCTTAACACCAGGAGTCATTGCTAAAATATGGCAGTGTGGCTATATGCACAGCGTTGTTTTGCCCTATCCATGTCCTTCAACTTAGAGGGGAATTCACAACTGCCTGACACAAATGTGGTTCGACTGGGGCAGGTTGGGTGGGCTTGATAACTTTTGCCACTTCAAGGGAAAGTGGGGACGCTCCACTCAGCCCCACAGCCCTACAAGCATCGTGATTGGCTCCTCTCCCCTACTTGGGAGCCAACCACAAGCCGGCAGGCTTGGAGCCGGCCCACCACGAAGGCACCCACAAAGGCACTGTGCCTGTCTCCAGCCTGTTCGATTGCTGAGCCTGGAGGAGCAGGAGCTCCCTCCTTCTACTGCTGGAGCAGTAGTCAGCCCTGCACTGATGCCCTGGAGCCCTGCCTAACTCCAGGTATGCCACAAGCCTCCATCAGATGATAATCGGAATTCGGAGCGCGAGTGTGCCATTTTTCGGCAATTCGCGGCGGTTTATTTATTAATATATCCGCGCCGCTCCTGATTGCCCAGTGGCCCACTTCCACATAGGATTTGCCCCATTCTGCACTTGGAGTGCATCCAGCCACCATTGGGAGACACGAGGTCTGCCCCACTCAAAGATGGCCGACCGTCACTGCCACAACACTCCACTCAGCCCCACAGCCCTACAAGCATCGTGATTGGCTCCTCTCCCCTACTTGGGAGCCAACCACAAGCCGGCAGGCTTGGAGCCGGCCCACCACGAAGGCACCCACAAAGGCACTGTGCCTGTCTCCAGCCTGTCTACACCATCGAGCCTAGAGCCAGGACCCCTTGCCGTCCAACTACAGGGTAAGCATACTGCCCCCCTCCTCCACAATCCACCCCTGACCCTTGAGCTAGAGTCCTGAACTGTTCCCAGCCATCACGGACATGCACCTCCCAACTTTGCTACGTCCAAGGTCCCACCTGCACCGTTGTGCCCTCGAACTGCAACAAAAAAAAAAAAAAAAAATCTATTCCAATGCATAATCTGTAGCCAACTAACCATGCACTGGCCATGCATTGCAGTATGCTGTCACCTGATAATAGCATCTGCACCACGGTCGCCCAGAGACCATTGTATTACTGTGTAGTGCCCTACAGACCACTGTGATATTGTGTAGTGCCTTATGGTCGCCCAGAGACCATTGTATTACTGTGTAGTGCCCTACAGACCACTGTGATATTGTGTAGTGCCTTATGGTCGCCCAGAGACCATTGTATTACTGTGTAGTGCCCTACAGACCACTGTGATATTGTGTAGTGCCTTATGGTCGCCCAGAGACCATTGTATTACTGTGTAGTGCCCTACAGACCACTGTGATATTGTGTAGTGCCTTATGGTCGCCCAGAGACCATTGTATTACTGTGTAGTGCCCTACAGACCACTGTGATATTGTGTAGTGCCTTATGGTCGCCCAGAGACCATTGTATTACTGTGTAGTGCCCTATAGACCACTGTGATATTGTGTAGTGCCTTATGGTCGCCCAGAGACCATTGTATTACTGTGTAGTGCCCTACAGACCACTGTGATACTGTGTAGTGCCTTATGGTCGCCCAGAGACCATTGTATTACTGTGTAGTGCCCTATAGACCACTGTGATATTGTGCATGTGTAGTGCCTCATGGTCGCCCAGAGACCACTGTGATATTGTGTTGCGTCTCAGGGTCGCTTGAGACTTTACTCGCTAACTTATCTCAACATGTACAGCTGCCACACACTGTACCTCTTCACAGGTATAGTCTACACCTTACTGACTAGTACTACTGACTACCCCGTGCCCTCAGGGCAACCCAACAGCCACTCCATGGATCTCAGACACACCACCACACACGCCACTCCTCCCGAGATCTTACTCAGACAGTACAGACTTAGAACACGCACACCCCCTCTAGCTCTCCTCTCCACACCTATGCAGGTTACACCTAGAAACTCACGCCTAGGCTCTCGCACTCACGCCAAGACCTGCTGCCCACCATACACCACAACCCGCAAGCACCGTATCAGGTCCCCTAAGCTCGCTCCAACCCCACACAACCAATGTGAAGTCAGACATCACTCGAATAACAAGCCTATTCACACTACCAAAAACCGTACCCCCAGTACCAACCTCAAGCCACCACTACCAAATAAGCTCCAACACCTTAAATGTGCTCTATTAAATGTACGCTCACTCAATGCCCACGCCTTAGAAGTCAATGACATCATCACCAACCAAGACCTAGACATATTAGCCATAACAGAAACATGGCTGCACCCTGCCTCTGGCCCGACTATCAGTTTAGCTGTACCATCAGGTTACACGATCCTAAGACAAGACAGATCAGCTAAAATGGGAGGTGGAGTCGCACTAATCTTTAAAGACACCCTAGCCTTAAGACAGACTCCTACCACAGGGGAAGACCTCATTGACATCCTCTCAGCCAAACTCACCCTCTCCCCAAAGACACAGTAAACATTCATGTCATATACAGACCCCCAGGACCCACCAATAACTTTAAAGGCATAGTCAACCATCTTCTTGGAAAAAACATTAAACAAACTTCCAAAACATTGTTTTTAGGAGACCTTAACCTTGGATATAATGATAAACTAGACAAAGAAGCCATCACCCTCACCAGAAACCTCACAGATCTAGGATTCACACAGATAGTCACTGCCCCGACCCACAACAAAGGCCGTATCCTAGACTGGGTAGCTGATCACAACTGTGGCTCCACCCTCAGCTCCAACACAGCCCTTCCATGGACTGATCACAACTGCCTTCAATTCTGCATTCCCATAACCTCCTACTCCACTCCTCTTATACCAGCACCGGCCATGCTAGCCAGAAGTGCAAAAAAACTTACAGCAGAAAATATACGTCCCCTTCTCAACATCCCTTGCCTAGCGCCACCGTTCTCCTCTGACCCCAGCATACTAGCAGAGATCCTCAAAGACACACTCACCCATGCCATCAACACCGCAGCCCCTCTTGAAAACAAAAAAGAAAAAAAATCATTTCACTCCAACTCATGGTTCACGGAGGACTTATCAAATCTACGCCAATGCAAGCGCCAAGCCCTCAAAACATGGCAGGCCAATCCATGTGACGCCACCAAAGTAGACTTTCTCAGTATCGCTAAAAAATACAAACATGCCATATTCCAGGCGAAATCAGAAACCTACAATAAACGTATTTTGGAAGCCAACTCCCACTCAAAAGAGCTTTTCACCATCTTTAAAGAGCTCACCATCCCCCCAATTTGCACAGATGAGATTGTTAAGGATGAGACCTGGTGTAACAGCATTCAAACAGCAATGTTAAATAAAATAGACCTTCTTCAAAATAAAATAGCAGAACACTCTAAGGCACTGCACGCCCAACAAACCCTCTCCGTCAATAACACCAAAGACGAGCACACCTCCAAATTCGATTTCTCCCCATTCACCGAGTCAGACACTCTCCACATCCTCAAACAGCTCAAACCATCTCGATGCAAAGGAGATATATGCCCCCCTAATATCATCAAAGAATGTGCCACTCCCCTCGCACCAATCATCACAGCATTCATTAACGCCTCATTCAAGACTGGCAAAGTCCCTGACAGCCTTAAAGAGGCATGGGTGCGCCCACTCTTAAAGAAACCAACCCTGGACCCTGCTCAACCTAACAATTATCGGCCTATTACTACCGTTCCATTTCTCTTAAAAATCCTAGATAAAGCTGCACATATGCAGATACAGGCCTACCTAGAAAACAACTCTGTCCTAGGCAAAAGGCAGTCTGGATTCCGCAAAGGTCATGGCACTGAAACCGCCCTACTAGATCTTAAAAATCAAATTACCCTCATCCTAGACAAAGGCAAGCCGGCCCTTCTGCTCCTCCTAGACCTCTCAGCGGCATTTGATCTAGTCGACCACGCCATCCTCTCCAACCATCTCACACAGGCCGCACATTTCTCTAAACAAGCCACAAACTGGATCACCTCCTTCCTCGAAGGTAGAGTGATGAAAGTGTATTCCAATACAGCCAACGCAGAGCCTACCACCATCAGGTATGGAGTCCCTCAGGGCTCATGTACGGCTCCTACCCTCTATAATCTTTTCACCAAACCTCTCTTTGATAAACTGGACGCACTTGGGATCACATACACCAACTACGCTGACGATACCCAAGTACTCCTCCCGCTCACAGGACTCTACCACCAGGACGCAGCCACTCTCCAGAATATATACGCAACCATCCAAGCATGGATGGCCACAAACGGTCTATGTCTTAACGGAGACAAGACCGAAATCCTCATCCTCGGCCAAAAACCCACTCTCACAAACCTCGACCCCCTCTTCACCAACTTCTGCATTGACAATTGTGTCATCCCAGTTCTACCTTCGGTTAAAACACTAGGAGTCCACATTGACGCATCACTCTCCATGGAAAAGCAAGTCAACTCCATTGTCTCTGCTTCCGCCCTGAGTACCAAGCTCATCAATGCAATCAAACCATTCCTAACTAAAGATAACTGCCTATCCATTGCCAGAGCCACCATTGGAGCCAAACTAGATTACTGTAATGCGCTACTGGCGGGCACCTCCAACTCCAATCTCAATAAACTTCAAATAACACAAAATAATGCACTAAGAGCAGCCCTCAATATACCTAAAAGAGACCACATCGCGAAAGCCAGAAGGGAAGCACATTGGCTACCTGTTAAAGAGCGCATTACATTCAAAATACTTACCACCGCACACAAATGTATTAACCTGACTGCACCTTCATACCTGTCCGACACGCTAGTTAGATCTCACACCAATAGGCCAATGAGACAATGCCACACTAACCAACTTAGGGTCCCACGCATCAAGCGAGCTAAAGCAGGTGGAATAAGCTTCCCCTACATCGCACCTAAACTATGGAACGCATTACCTAGCACGCTCAGAGCAGAAACCTCTCTCACCACCTTCCGAAAAAAACTGAAAACCACCTTGTTCAACTAATTCCACCAACATGTGTATGCTCACCCTCTCCTCTCTTCTCCTCCTCACCTATAGCTATACACCTATAGCTACTACTTTTCTCTTGCAACTAAGTTATGACCTCTATGTATGTATAACAAGTCATGTTCATATCTGTAAACTTTTCTATTGCAACTAAGTTATGACTTCTCGGTATGTATAACAAGTCATGTTCATATCTGTAACCAGCGCCACGATGCCCTATGGGCTGCCTGTGCGCTTAACAAATGCGAATAAATAAATAAATAAATAAATAAATTGTGCAGGCCATTGGAAGAAAACATTGACCAAGAATGTGCAGTTCAAGCGTCCAATGACGTTGCAGCATAAGCGTGTGCTTCATCACTGGAACACAGCACATAGTGTTGCACTTAAGTGTGTTGCATTTCATTTGATCCCGATGGAAGCCTATAACAGTATGTGTTCCCATGGAATGTCAAGCTAATTGAAGGGCTGGAAAGTACACAGATAATGTGTTTAAAAGAACTGAGGTAGGTGTACAGTGAGGCACTGGACATGTCTGCATGGTTCTTGAATGCAGCTCCTGGAGCTTATTTGAACCAGCTACTATTTCCAGCTTTTATGATTTAGGCATCGTTACAGCCGTGGAGGTCAGCCTGAGGACACAAGCACCCGCACTGGTGCCATTGTGAGTGTTGAGACCCAATTCCAGCATCACTGTGGTTTCCTGAAATACTGAAGAGGTATTCTAGCAAATCCACTGGGCCCTGTGAAGTTTTAATTTGTGTAATATTTGTTTTTCCCTATCCATCCTTACATTGGAATGGAAATGAATATGGTACAGTACAGGTTCATGCAATTCTTTTAATAATCCAAAGGGTCAAATATGACTTTTTTTTACATTATCCTGCTGCATAATTTAAAAGGGTTGATATCAGAGATGGCCTCATTTCACCCCTTAAAATGCCCCCATTTAAAATGATCTGTTCCTGTTTTGAAGCAAAGCACTTGCTCTTTCCTCTTGCACAGGAAAACAAATGTTACAAATCTCCGGTGTTTTCTTGTTTTATATATTTATTTACCTAACCCGGTAGGGTTGAGCTAAAAAGAGGCACATTTCCAGGATGAAATGCATCCTTGCTATTGTGTGCAATTTACTATTGGTGGTGTTCCCTTGAAATACCGCCCAATGTAAATATCACCATGTGGTGAAGAGGCAGGAGATAAAGCAGCTAGTATTTGGTAAATACCACCTGTTTTTGTATTATCTCCAAGGCTCTGATATTGTCCTCCTTCGCTGTGTCTTCATGTATAAAACTAACCTTCAATTGTGTGGGAGAAAGAGTTTTCATATTGGAATTCATATTATATCATTTGCAGTTATGTAGTGAACACTGTGTAGGTGACTTGCGTTTTATTGTGAAACGCATTTTGACCATTCGACGTACTTGAAGTGGTGTTTACCTTACAGTAAACTACATGCATCACTCCTGTGTTGTGTATGGCTTCAAGAGGTAGCCGGGAGCAGGCATTTCTCTTCCTGAGTGCTGCTTCCTCGTACTGTGACGTCATGGCAGGGGATTATGGAATTCATATTCAAATTCAAGCTTCACTTTTGTTGTCTAGCACACGTTACTTGCAGGCCCTCATGGAACTTATCGATAGCCAACTATAGGTATATATAAAGTGGGCTTCAGTCACATTTCATGTGAGCACAGCATATACTTGTCACTGTGGTGATTGGTGCTCTGCCATTGTGTGCGCACTGTACATTGATATTGTGTTGGTTATGCACCTGTGTGAAAAATACTTGAAGATGTTGTGATGGGTGTTGCCCGACTCTGTGTGATTGTATTAGTCTGTGTCAGTTCCTTGAATTCCTTAAACTAGCACCAAGGGACCCTCAGATGGACACACCCTCTATAAATTCATATTTGTATAGCAACGGGTGGTAATAGCACTGTACGGTGGGTGAAAGTGTGCCATCCTTATTCCAGACATCGTGCTTCGATATATCCAGCAAATGTTTCTTATCTCTCTGATCTCTCTCATTTGTCAAGCAGTATAATGATACTCTTTTCCTTCCTCGCTCATATCATGCATGTGTTTTCCCTTTAGCACTATGGACTAACTCTCTCCCTTTATCACATGACGTCTATTGCCCTGCATATTACCTTTTCCTTTCTTCTTTCTCCCTTTTGCCGTCTATTGCCCTCCAACCTTTTCCTGCAGTCCCATCCTCCAATCATGTGTTCTCCTATATTTCCAAATCTAACTTCCCCTGACTGTCCTGCCTATCTATCTCTGTTTCCATACCTCTCAATGTCTTCTCTCATAATGTTTCCTCTGCTCCCTCACTACATTCTCCTGCATTCCTGGGCCCTGCACCTGTTGCATTTTTCTCTGCTTTTGTATGTTACTCACCACATCTATTTCTACGGTAAATACCGGCATGCTGCCGCCGGAGTCATGAATTTACCAGCACCGCTCAATGGGCAATTACCGGGGCATTCTGGCCCCGCCTGACCCGGTAATTGACCATTGCCGGGTGCGGTAATTATTATTCCCCATGCCCATTGAGCCCCAAAGAATGGGGAGGTTGGTTGCACCGGCACCATTCGTGAATGGTGCCGGTGCATTACTGGTACCGTTGTTACCGGACCGGCAAGCTTATAATGAGGCCCTCTGTCTTATTTACACATATATGGAATTTCTCTACCAATTACTTCTGCTACTATTTCTCCTCTCAAATACTCAGTCTTCATCCTAATCCTCTCTTTTGCTTTTCTTTCTGTCTCATATAGCTTCCTTCTTCACCATGTTGCTCTCCTTTTAATTCGCCCCTTCTCATTCTGAGTCTTTCAATCTCCCCAGTAGTATCCTCCCTCACGTGTTCTCTTTCTCTTGTTTGCCCCACTTGTCATTTCTTCTTAACTTTACTTTGTAACATTGTTAACTGGTCATTCATCCCAGATTCTTCCCCATCCTCCTCTGCCTGGCTGTGACCTATGGATGTGGAATTCAGGTGTTTGAACAATTCTGATGTATAGGAATCAGAGCGAAATATTGGAGGCCTTGAATCATAACGGGGAAATGCTGCCCTCTGACCCAAAGTAGTGATGCTGCTGCTTCTTTGAGACTCAAACCCGAACTGTGTCCACATCCGAAATCCATGGGATGTTGGAAACACTCTTTTTGCTTTGATGCCTAATCTTCCTTTGAAACACATGTGTACGAGCGCGATACAAATAAAATATCATATCATATCATACCTTAGTTTCCAGTGTCACCAAGCCTTTCACCCATTTGCGTTTTTGCGATTGTGTGCATAATGTGTGTAATGCTGTTCAATACTCTACAAATTGTGACTTTTCTTTTGTATTTCAAATATAACCATTACCTTAACTGCACTGCATATGCAGATTCATTGTTTGCAATTACATCATGTTTGCATCTGTTCAAGTGGGTTTCTGATGGAGAGGCATTGGGCAAACCACTTTAGGACTGTTCCATTTAAGCCCATGCATATGGCAAGGAAGCTGATGAGGGCTTCATGGTCAATGATATAAAAGGAATCAGAGAAATCATGGAGGACGAGTGAGCATGGGTTATCTTAGTCCAGGATGTTTCGCATGTCATCAATAACCTGAATGATGACAGATTTGGTACTGCTTCATAGTCAGAATCTAGATTGGTAGCCCTGAAGAAGAACCTGCTGAGTGATCCTTGCGTGCAACTGGATGGCGATGGATGTCTCAGTTGCTTTGCACAGGAGTGGTTGATTCGGGATGGAGCGATAGATGGCCAGGTCATCTAGGTCGGAACAGGGTTTCTTCAGCAGGATATGTCCAATTTTCAGTGCATATGAGAAGGTGCCTTGTCTGAGGGATCCATTGATGTGATGATGTTGAAAATTGGTGCGAGAGTTTTACTTTTGATTACCATCACAATGGAGGAGGAAAGAATGCCATCTTTGTCGTCTTAATTATTTATAACGCGCTTTATACCCAGAAGTTTCTAAGCCCGGAACCGGGGATCTAACCTGTGCTGCTGCGTGTTGTCTTGCTTCCAAGGTGTGCGTGTTACTCCTGAGCTATCCTCCCTTGGTTAGTTGGGCACTACAAAGGTGTTGGTCAGGTTTCTTGATATGTTGTAGGCTGTGTGCGGAATGGCTGTGGTGTGATTGGAGATGTCAACGTGTCACGTTATTTTGTCTAACTTTTCTGTGAAGAAGTTGTTCATGGGTTTGTATTTGTTAGTAGATTGTGGTATTTCAGGGTCTGGCAGAGGGTCTTTTCAGTGTTTCATGGCTTGGAAGAGTGCTATGCTCTTGTTGCATGTTTCCATAATCACTGCTGCGTAGTAGTTAGCTTTGTATATGGTGATGAGTTTCCTGCTGATCATAGGGCTCTCAGGGAGATTAGGTCATGTAGTTTATGGGATTTTCTCCAGAGGTTTTCTTTTGTGTGGTTGGCACAATTGCTGTCCATGTGTTCCTACATGTACCAAGGTGTGGAGGGATTATGTTTGTTGAGTCAGGTTTGCAGTGGTGCATGGGCATTGGTCTCAGTAAGGGTGTGATTGATTGCACTGAGATGAGTGATGACATTTGCCAAAGGGTCTGACACAAAGTCCAGGGTGATGAGGTTTCTTTCCATTGAATTCATGGGAAAGTTCTTGAAAGAGTGTTGGGGTATCTTGGTTAGTTTGCACTGACCCCAATGGGGGAGAGGTCGGAGGTGGCGCAGAATGGGCAAGGCTGTGTGGTCTACCCAGTTCAAAGGTAGTGGGAAGACATAGAATGTATGGAGAGGTGGTGAATACCACGTCGAGTTTGCTGTCTTTTTAGTGGGCTGGTTTCATTGGTTATTTGATGTTTGATGTTCATGGCACCAAGCAGTTCCAGTTCTGGTTTTCTTGGTGGCTTGAGTCCTGGGCTGGTTGAGGTCTGAGGAATATGTTAGATGAGATGTTGATGGATTGTGTTGTTAGAACATCTGTGATTTCGCCCAGGCAGGCCTTGTTCTTTTCGGGTGGTCGGTATATCAGGTGGAAGGTAGCTGTCTGAGCATGGGTGAGTGGAAGTGATAAGGGAGAAGTTCCATTGAAGCATGTGGTCTGAGCTTCCAGAGGGATATCCATGATGTCTCGTAGATAATAGCATATCCTATGATGGTCTTCCCTTGGGTTGAATGCTGTTGCCCTTGGGAATGAGGACATTCAGGATGCATTTTGGGGCCGGGTTGAACCAAGTCTCTTTGACAAGGAGTGCATCTAGGTTGTGAGTGGTGATGAGGGCAGAATTGTCCACTGCATATATTACTGAAGAATGAGGAATGATGAGCATGAAGGTGCCACTTTAGCACGAGGGAGTACGAGGCTGAGTGTACATTTTTGAGGTGGCGACACAATGGATGTGGGTGATGTTGTTCAGTGGGTTGAAAGCAAGTGGGAGTGGGGAGTGGACTGAGTGTTTGCATGTGAAGTTTGGGATTGGTAGGCGTGAGTGCACAGTGATGCACGTGTTGCTGGCTTACATAATTTGCCGGGAGGAGGATATCTGGCCATTTCCTAGCCGTAAAGGACCAACCAGAAATTGCCCTTTTCTTTGTCTGCCCTTCACTTCGCACATCCAGATGAGGGATGCCATGTTATCTAAGAGTGAAGAATTTAAAGGAATGGGTGGGGCAAAGCAGATGGGTAGGGCAGAGATCATGTGACTGACCTAGATCCAAGAGGGAAGGCTTACCAACTTCACAATAAAAGAGGCCAGAGGGCAACTTTCAACGGAAATAAAGGGGTGAGGCAAAGATAAAGAGCACACAAAAAAGGCACAAACAGGTGGTTGGTAAGGTGGCACAAGACCTACTGCAATGACTGCAGTGGTATGATATGTTATGTGTGGCAGCATGTGTAAATTGTAAAGTTCACCATTTGCACAGCTTCTTGGTGTTGTTGGATGTTTGTGTGGATGCTACACACATCTGCAAATGGCCCAACCAGTTTCAGAGGTTTCCCCAATGGTTGTGCACGTTAGCATGGGCCTTTACCCTTGAGGTGGTCATTCTTTGCAGCTTTGCACAACAATTGAGAGTGCTATTGTTATGGGACATGCTAAACAAAGATGTGTGTGAGTGTCGTGGCTACTACGCTGTTTCACTGAAGGAGGCACAGATATTAAACACATCATTTAACCCGTCTTTGCTTCTGTTTGCCTTTATTCGATGCAAAACATGTCGACACCCCTTCCAAATGATTACAAATTCCGGCTTCACAAATCTTGCAAGGTTTGACGCTCACAAGTACCCACAAAACAACCCTAACATTTAAATATAAAAACAAATCTCAAGCATGCTTTTATTATGTTGTTAACATGTGCAATGCATGTCTAAATAGCATAATGCAACTCTTTGGGCCTCATTACGACCCTGGCGGAAAGTTACCGCCAGGGCCGTGACTTTACCGCCATGGTGCTAACTACGTTAACACCATGGCGGTAAGGGGATTTACCGCCCCATTCCGACCTTGGCGGGGCGGTAAATCCCCAATCCCCATTTACCCTTCCCCATTCCCATTTTTGCCCCATAGGGCATAATGGGAGTGGGGAAGGCGTTAATTACGCCACCGTAAATTACGGTGGCGTAATTAACACCAAGTTCCCTTACCGCCATGGATTTTTACACCCGCTAGAAGCAGGTGTAAAATCCGCCATGGCGGAAAGGGAACTCGTGATTGGCGGTAAGGGGTCGGCGCAGCTAACGATGGCGCTAACCCCTTACCGCCAGGGTCGTAATGAGGCCCTTTAGAATTCAATAAAGGGCGGATAGATTTCCGCTCAAATTACCGTCATCATTACAGGCTTTGGTCTGGAAGCCATGAAGCACTTGGAAAACAGCCGATATTCCCAGTTTCTTGATCTACTATTTACAGCCAAAGCCTGTTCAGACGCATTGAGATGTTGATCTATTTTCAATTAGTCCTTTAGCATTACTCCCATATTAGCCAAGCAAGTCACAAGCTCTTGCAAGGACACGGAGCAGCACATTTGACAGCGTGCTCAATTATTTTTCACAAAGGCTGGGAGAAAAAAAAAAGAAAAACATTAATGGATCGGCATTGTGCTGTTTGATTCCGCCAATACCCGCAAATGTTTCAGCATACTCCACACGATGAGGAAGATTCTAGATCCTCATGGCTGAGTATAGCAGCCGTCTATTTTTTCCCTTTATCAAAAAAGCAAATAACTGAGCAACTTTATGGAGATTACACGGTTCGGGAGATGATGAATTTATAGTGATGGCTTTACAGTTATCATACATCGAGCGCCCAATTCATGGAATAGTGCACAGAGATCCCACAAAGCCTGCGCACCAAGCACAACTCTGCCCAAACCTGCGCTCAAAAGTGTTCCTGCATGCTCCACCCATTCATGGAATCGTTCATGCAAAGTAACCGTATACGCAAGTCGTGGCCGGAATACCCCGGCCATGCCCCCACACAAAGCAAAACCAGCCAGAAACAACTACCTTTGCATGCTCCCCCAGGGGCGAATGCATGCACCCTTTAAGCAGGCCTGCATCTCGGGGACTCTGCGCAGGCTCCCCCGTATCTGTTACAATCACCCCGACAACATGTATTCAGTATTTCATAACTCTGGTAAAACTCATAAAATCTGCGTGTGAACCTCCATAAACCGGTGCTGCGCCCTGCCGTACTGTGTACGTGTACCCCTAAATTATATCAGAACCCCGGCTGCATATACACACCCTTAATTCCGACACCCGATCTTACCTCTGTGCAATGAATCCTATGCAAAAGTGTCTGTACTCCGCCTTCGGGTGGCAGATAGAATGATGGCTTTGCATGCAATTTCCCCGCTGAGAAGTTGCACGGTCGGATCCATGAATTTGCATCGTTCCACGCAATAGTGAGCGTGCAATGGACTACCTGCGGGCCTTCCGTCGTAACGCCCACATTTTTCCTTATTCTTCCTCATTTTCCGAGTTCCTCCCCCTAGCCTTCTCTCTGCGCACGCCATGCCCATACTCTGCGTGGTGTCTCATGCAGTGAAGTGCTGAGCCAGGGCAAAGTCACCACACAGAACAAAAACGTACTCTGCAGTCGATTCCATGAATCGACAAACAGGGTTTTACACGAGGTTTGGGGCACAAAGTCACTATTTTCCACGGAAATAATTCCATGACTACGGCCCATAGCTGTAAGGTGAACAATATTAAATAACACATGTAAGCCTATCACAGTTTTAAATCAAGAACATATACCAGATGCATTCAAGTACTAAGGTATTTTTTATCTCTTAATTATTGCATTTAGATTTACGCTCCTAAAAAATTGCTCTATCAACAAAGTTGTGGTTTTAGAAATTATACATCAGTTATTGTACATTAAGCCAGTACATTGAACTAGATTAAATAATGCATACACGGTTATGAATGGTTTGTTTCAGGAATAAATGATACCTTTGTTGATGATAAACAAAATAAATTATAATTCTTCCTCTACACATTATAATTTCCTTAAAAATGTCCTCTAGCATGTTAGTTGTTTTTTCAGAAAGTAAAAGTAATTTCGATCTATTGAGGCCTTTGCTTTGTGCTGTTGCGACTGTGACAGCACTGTTTCTTCACCCTTTTGTTCCAAAGAAGTTGCAGATGTTCAAGGTGTCCATAATTGTGTCTTTGAGGTTTGCGTTTCAGCTTACGAACATGCAGCACCCGTTCCAACTCTGCTCCATTGTGTCTGTCACAAGCATACAACAGTTCATCTTGGAATGTCTAATAGAGTTCCTGTGACTGTTACCATTTTTGGCACTTTCTTTCAGCCACCTGTCCTTCCCTCTTAGAGTTGTCCTAACCACACTCACATCAAGTGTCAACTTCCACAGGATTTACATGCGTGAGGAGCTCAGGAGGCTTCATCTGACAATACCAAAACTGACTAAGGTCCAGATTCACAGAGCATTTTCCTATTGGATTTTGCCATTATATTTATATATATTAGGCTCTTCATCAATGGCACTGATAACGGCATCTGTACGTGGCAGAGAGCAAATCTTTTAAGGATGTTCATTTAGTTTTCCTTTAGGCAGAAAGGCTCTACCATGGATTTGCTGATACCAGTCAGGTGAATTCTTCCTGGAATTACGTCTATGTGGCAATTAGCCACATAACATAGACCTCTGACTCTGGCTTCAAATTGTCACATTTATCACTGCCCCTGGTCTTAAGTCTGCATTCTGGTTTGGAGAAAGTATTGATCCTAAAGAGTGTTTGCAGTTTGCAAGTGTCCTTTTAAAGTTGCAGAATACCAGACGTTGCCCGAAGTTGAAGCCTGCCTGACAGAGATGTCCAAACCTGCCTCCATGGAACAGATCACCTGGACTTTATGAGGTGGTGAACATGAATAGGGAGCTGCTTGGTAGAGTTTTGTTGAATTCCTAATTGACAACTTCATGAAAGGCCACTTTCTTCCCTCTCTCCACTGACAGCATACCTGAGCAGGCAGCATCACTTACAGACCCTTTATCCACTTCTGTGTCTAATACAGGTTGTGAGAATTGGCACAAAATTTGATTTGACAATTCCTGGATAGAGGTAGGATTGGAACCCACCAATGATTGTGGAACAGGAATTGGTAAGATTACTGTCCATTTCACGTCTCCTCCATCCCTCTCCCCACCCAAGTCTGATTTTTTTCCTAACTGCCACCCCCACTAAGTCATCTTTTTTGGTATATTTTATTTTTGTATTTTATGGAGATTAGTAAAGTGCGTTTGCCAAAGAGCTGTGCATGTTTACAAAAAAGTTACAATAATAAGAAAAGCTGAAGAGACTAATAATCAGGTGGTGACAAGTTTAGGATGAGCAGAGGGTGCAGGGCTTTTAGACATACCTCTTACTGTCAACAGTTACTTAATGATTTAACAGAGCCAATACTGTTTAACCTAATCGAAATATTTATATGTATATCCTGTTCTCACTCCAGAGATGTAAATAAATGTCCATATGTATAAATAAATAAATAAATATGCATTGCGCATTGCATTGAGTTGCCTAAAATCTGCAGAGTTAAAGATGTTCTTACTTCAATAACACAGACTTGATCTTGTCAATTCTCAGTATGTTCTAACAGTTTTCAAATAGCTGGTGCATTCTCCCCTCCAAAATATGCTGTTCATATAGGCGTTAACATTAAATCATGCATGCTATGCTTTCAGAAAGAGAAGTACAAGGCAGAGTTCCCACCTTGCCTCCTTCTCCAGCCTGAATACAAATACTGTAACAAACAACCTCCGCTTGTGCCTGTGTAGATCCTGTTACCACTGACAAATGTCAAGATCTTAGCTTTTTAAAGGTGTGCTGTAGACAGGTGCCACCTCTCAACCACTAGAGACAACCTTGCTCAATTAAAGAAATAGTTAATTATCAGATGATGTTATAGGCTATTGCCCAATCAGCATAAACAATGGGAACTAAGCTTAGTATATATCAGTAGAAGCATCTACAGTGCACGTATGAATGGACATGAGTAGAAACATTTAGGTGTATTAACCGAGCTATCGAGGAACAGAGGGGCCAACACATGACATAATTCTGTTTGGTTTGGAAAAACCGAGTGACCACAGTTTATTGTATAGATAATGTGGTTATTCATTTCTTTTAGCCACACCACCTTACAATGTGCCCTGAAAAGGTTAAAGACAATCTCTTGAAACACTTGTGTGTACGCGCATTATAAATGCCATATCATATCATATAAACCCATTTGAATAGCTTAAATGTTGGGTTAAAAGTACCCACATTGTGTATGAGGAATCCAAGTGATAGCTCCGTCTAGGACAGTGCTGTTATTTTGTTCTAGTTTGAGTCACCTGTCTAGGGTAATTCCCTTTGGAGATTTAGGGGATAGGCAAAGACTATGTACAGTCAAATGTAGGGGTGCACAGAAATTCAGCTTTGAGTAAGTATTTGGCCGAATTCCAGCTAAAAAAGTGATATTCGGCTTCGGCCAAATACTTATTTAATTATCCTTCGAAGCCAGATAGTTTCCCCTCCAAAATACATTAATTGCTGCTTTGACAGCGTGCATGGAATCATCCAGGAATTACATGTTTATCTTTTAAAAGGCTCATTAAACAAATGCTGCTGTCACTTTTTTGATTGAGTACAGGTAGAGCATAGACGTGAAAGTGCAAAGCCCCTGCCCTTCATGTGCTGGACAGACAGACTTTCAACTGGTGGTTTGCTGTTGAGGGTTAAGCTGAAGCAAAACACTCAATATGTTGATTGTATATAGTCTGCCCTGTATTTTGAAATTGAAAACCATTGAGCTGGAACAATATTTTATGATGCCACAATTGGAAAATTGTATTTTCTTTAGGCACTTATTGATTTGTCAATGGCATGTGTGAGAAATCTTCCTAGGTAATTGTGGCTTCTATATCACCTTTTGGCTCAAAAGATGATGTGATGTAGAAGCCTTAATAACCAAGGCAAATAGGATGGAAATGGATGGAAATAACTACTAAAGATCTCGGAACCTAACAGCAAACGCTAACAGACAATCAAAGAATGGTCAGTGATTGGTAAATGGACACGTAAAAACGGCTTTTAAACCTCCATATGAAGCTAGGCTCAATTTTGCTTCAGTGACAAGTCAGAGGAGTGAGACGGAGCAGAGGTACGATCGTTGCCATACTGTCCTACTCTGTCTTCCAAGTGCATTTCCTTTTATGACTGCATGAGATGTTCATACAGGTGTAAAAACGAAATTGACTCCAATGCAATCCACCATGTTTTTGTAGGTGCAAAAGACCAACTGGAATCCATGTCTGACTCCCTCTTCCAGATACAAAGACTCCAGTCTACTCATCACGCCACCTCCAAACTGCAATAGCAAGGGCAACAGGGTCTTCTCGGCTCTCGGCCCTACACTCTAGAATTCTCTATTGAGAGTCACAAGAAAGTCATGTTCACTCATGCAATGCAGAGCTTCCCTGTATATATACATGTTCAGAGCCTTCGCACTTTGATCTGTCTAACAATATTATGTCCAGGCTCCTCTTTTATCCTACTGTACTTCTACCTCTGATTTTCCCTCTTTTCCTTCAGGTTTTAATGTCTACACAGGTCATCTGTCCTCTGCCTTCATAGTTTTTCATTCCATTCCATTGTTTGCAAGCTCTTTTCTCAACTCTCCTGTTTGGGTTTGTAACGCCTTCCAGCAACTGTGTTTGCAATATGATTTGTATACATCAATGACCGTAAACCACCATTTTCTTGTATCAAACCAACTTGTAATTGCCTGCTTGCTATTTAATGTGCATGGTGCACATTTGTAAACGCAGCGCCTGTTAGCTTGTTTTGGGCTCTACCTTGAAAACTGTATTATGGGATTTGCTCTGAAACATGCAAGTTATTCATTGATGATCACACAAGAAAATCTGAAATATATAATGCAGAGAATGGCAAGAGAAAATTACTTTCAAGGTGGAAGCAGCTGAAGGGAAACAGTGTAAACATTTAAAAACATTGATAGACTGCATAACACTGTAAACATTTAAATACAATGAGTGTGTGTGGAGGCTAAATGTGCTTGCCTGCAAATTAAAATCAGTACACTATGTGATAAAAAGTGTATATTTTGAATTGGATAATTACTTAAATGTGGTACGAAATTTCAATTATCCAATGAATGCTACTGGATTTAATGATTGTCCTTAAAATAGACAATATATCTGACGTTGATATATACAATTAGCAGACTTCACTTGCTGTCAAATTAAAGACTTCTGAGCATGTTCAACTTCAACAATCTCTCATTCCCATTAGTAGCCTTAAAGTATAGTTTAGAAGTGTCCATTAAAGACTTCTTAATATGGTCAACTGAAATGTCTCACTTGGCACTGGCTATCCACTAAATAAAATGTATATTTCCTTTATTATAATTTCTCCTAGATATCCTCCCCAGTTGTTCCTCTTAGATTTTGTAAATTTCCTTTATTATAAATCCTAAAATGTATTATGACCCGTAAATCCTCAAAGGTATCCTCTACTGTGGATCCTCAACACGTGTTTTGCTCACTAGGGCGATGCTGATGTCCACTTGCCATTTTCCTTTTTGTTTTTAAGGTATTACAAAATTAAAAGGAATTTGTTTTACGATTGTCTTTCTTACACTCTTTATATCATAATTGAAAACAATGAAATATGTATCTATCCAAAAGGTACAGAGTGTCTCTCCGACCCAAACAGATCTAACCCTAGATTCCCGTGCTGTTAAAAACCGGTCTGATTCATAATTTGGGGGCTCAGTTATTTAACGTTTCTCACAGTATAGTTTCAAAATTAAACAGCATGCACAGTATAACAGTACGGGCATTGTATATCTATCTGTTTCCCTTTCATGAAAGTATTGACTTTCCATTGTTATGAGCATTACTCACATAAACTTCAATGGGCAGGCTGTGCTTGGAAATATTTCGAAGTCCCACTTGCCGTGCTCCAAGCACGGCAAACTTTTTCTGTGAAAAAGAAAACATACATCACCTAGCTGGTAACAGCCACCATTTTAACATTTGAGAAGTGCAGCTTCATCATAATAACAAATGGGACCAGGCAAGGGTGCTGCATACAATGAATTTCCATTTGCAGGACTGAACATCTTCCAGCAAATACACTGAGAGGCATATTCAATATTCATATTCATGTCCTTGTCTCAGCGACTTCTCCCGCTGATCCACTGCTTCACTATAACCTGGCCCAACAACATCAACAGTACACAACTCTTGTTTGAAATCCACACATTTGATAATGCCACCATCCACAAATGTATTCAGTCTCTGCTTTAAATGAAAGCTGGATGACCGTGAAACTCTTCAAATTCAGGATCAGCAGGATTGAAATCATGATCGCAGAACCTCACTTTCCAAGGCCTTGGTGCCCAAGAGCAACAATCCCAACTTTAAAAACGTGTTTTTTCTTCAGAATCCACCCAGAACTAATCGGACTAAAATCCCAACTCTTTGATTGTCTTCCAAAATGAAACAGCATTATGTTGGGCCAGATTTCAATCTAAAAACCCTAAAGCCTAAACTATCATAAGTAGCCCAATTATTGAGTCAACATTGCTTCACAGTTTCCAGCCTATAATTACTAAGCCTGAACTTGTGCTTAGGAAGCCCGCTCCTCCTTGATTTCACATACTTCATTCCTTTTCATAAGTATGTATGCTCACATATGCAGAACATATACCACAGCAAAATGTTTGAAAAATCATGTTTAAAGTACATCTGTGGTCCTAATGGATGGCCTAGCTCCTAACCCACCTAGGTCAAGCTATATTAACAGACTCCACATTATTTGACTAATTATGCATGTGCCGATCCTCCCAACATATATGCCAGGTAGATCGTTCAATAACAGGCACATAGAAGCCACTGATCTGCTGCAGATCAATCTATATAAATGTATGTCCCCACTCCTTTGCTCACACCCTCATTCACTTCATCCCACCTTTTCACCTCCTAACTCATCTCCCTCAATCACCCACACACTCACTCACTTAACACTTAAAACCAAGATAGTCCAAAAATACTGACATATAATCTTACAAAATGTGAGATTTGCAACATAATCAAATAAACCGTCTCAATCCTCACTAATGAATGGAGAACGGCGAGGGGTGGGTGATCTTCCCATAGATGACAAACTAGAGGGAATGGAGGAAAAGGCAAAGGTTCATCTGGCATAGTGTGGTGGTTGCAATAGGAAGAATGTCAAAGGAAATAATGGCGCGCCTGAGTGTCCATGCCCACGGCACATGTCTGCCAAGCTCCACCGGGGCACAAGTGGCACATGTATGGCTTCCAAATGTCCTGGTACTGCCTTTGATCTCGCTTTGGCGTCCAGTCCAGTATACCAAAGGCTTCTACCCTGCCCAATCAGCAGCACCGGAGGTATACAGTTGTGGATATAGCACATCATTATAGACAACCCTTTTTCATGTTTGGGGAAACTCTAACAAACTGGGGAATCAAGGGACTTGTAGAGAGTCATAGATGATGACCTTCAGCATCTTGTTGGTGCCATTTCCTCACAACTTGGTAACATCTGCAATTTCATGCAAAATCAGAAACACCAAACCAGGGGGTGGTGCATATGATACTAATTGTTGCATACAAATAGATGATAATAGGCTCTAGGCATATTCATTGTGGCCATTTCCCTGACTGCGGTTATAGCAACAGTTACCAAGTGCAGCTTCTTCAATTTATCACATTATTGGGGTGCAGCCAGTGAACCATGCAGAGGAGCTATGGGAGTAACAATAAGGAAGGGTGGGGGGTATTTTACTTCCCTACTCACTTAAGGTGGAGTCTTATATACATCTTATGAGTGCAGTGTTGCAGAATCAAATGGAGTTGCCTCCTTTGGCTGGGAGTTATATGTCTGTAAGACTGCTAAAGACATTTGTTGTCAGCCCTCACTACATCTACATAGTAGCAACATGTAGAAAAGTACATGTAATGGTATGGTATGGTCTTGGGAGGAAAGCTCAGCGGCAACATGCTCGCCTTGGAAGCAAGATGACATAGAGCAACATAGGTTCGATTCTCGGGTCCGTGATTAGAAACCTCTGGATATTAAGTATTTTATAAATACCCTATCATATATATATCTATCATGCGTCTATTTAAAATAGAGAAGACAGTCTTTTTGACATCTCGGAGAAGGAATTCAAAAGGGATCTGCAATCAGAACACATGGTCTTCTATTGAGGGGGGCATTAGAAACAGGACTGTGGATTTTCATGTAAATCAATTTTTCTTGTGAGGAATCAGGGTTAGAAAGAAAAATAAACACTTTTCATTGTGAGATATGGCAAGTCATTAAAAAAAAACATCATTGAAGATACAACCCCCAATTTTGAATCTATTTTTGAACTTGCCCGAAAAAATATGCCAAGATGCTACAAGAGATGACATTTCAAAGTCCCATAGACATCTTTGCCAGATGGTAGCAAAGAAAATAATATAACATCCATGTTTAGTAACCATTGATTTCCTCCCTCCCAATTGAAACAGGTTTTCTAAGAAGCTCTGCCTGGGTTATTTTTAATTCACAATCCATCTCAGAGAATGATGAGGCCTATTTACAAACAACAGCTTCCATGACTGATCTGTGTGTTCAAAAGATCTTATTACAGTATATATTAACACTTTCTCATACTCTGGAGAATAGCTTGCCTCTTATCTCAAAAACATCAGATTACTTTGTGGATACGATTACACTGCATTACCCCTAATTACAATACAAAAAGAGGCATTGCATGATGCTGCAACCATGCACTCTTTTACTAAATACAATTATCATGTAGCTTGATGTTGCTCATTTAATTCATCTAAGAAGGATGAAATGCTGAGGCTTCCCCTTCAGGACTGAGACTTTCACCAATCAATGCTAACAAGAGTCTGACCTTCAGTGTTCGTCATCATGTCCCTTTCGTTGGTGTTTATACAAGTAAATTAGTAGATGTTGTGCTAATGGAGTGTAAACAAATGATTATTTTACTCTAGTATATAATAGCTTGAATATGTAACTTTATTACACAGCAGGGTTTTTTTTTAATTTGTTTTAAATTTGAGCGTGTGCATGGCAGAGAGAAGAACACATAGGAAGTGGAAGATCGTCAGACCATTTGCACCTATAAAATCAGTTATCAGGTAACAGTGCCCCTATACATAATGCCCCCATGCATAATGGGACATTATTACATGGAACCTAAAATCATGAGACACAGACAGCATGTTAGGAGTGTTGTGATCGTCTGGTTGCCGTGGACAGACTTTATAC
The DNA here is from genome assembly GCF_040938575.1 of Ambystoma mexicanum. NCBI lineage: Eukaryota > Metazoa > Chordata > Amphibia > Caudata > Ambystomatidae > Ambystoma > Ambystoma mexicanum. The sequence continues at coordinate 178,002,589 of NC_090924.1, forward strand.
AATTGAAAGTCAACTAGCCAGGGTGGGGTGTATTGGACTGGAGTGGAAACTCCACATTTCTCCTCCTAACTAGACCATGTCAAAATCGAATTGGGCAGTAAAGGAAGTCTGCAAGACCTATGGAGTGTGTACATTTCCTGTCTTACATTGACACACAGAACTTATATGATCTTCACTTGTTCCATACCTTTGCCATAAGCAACACACAACTGCTCAAAAACCTAAATGTGTTTTTTCACGAAATGCAAGACTTGGGAAATTGCTAATGAGGGTTTGGTGTATGTTTCTAAAAGTCTAAGCCTTTTGACAGCCCAGTGTGTCATTCAGCCTGATAAATACGTTGTCTCATTTTGTCAAGTTGAGTAGTGTGTTTCCTGTCAAGAATGATACATACATGTCCTGATAATTGCATCCATGAATCTGTAGAATGGGGTACACAGATAATGCCGCAATAGATATGCCGTCAAGAAAGATAAGAAAATAAATGTCTCTAAAATAAGTAGTGCTTATAATTGTAGTCAGTCTGTTTCTAAACACTATTGTATTTTAAGCAAATATGGCATACAAAATGTATTCTTCCATACACTATTTTTAAGTGGGTGATGAGACCACAACCCTAGTGTCTGAAATTGTGTTCATCAAACAAAAATGTTCTTGTTATCTCAGAAAACAAGGAGAAAATACAATTTTTCGAGACAGAGTCGTCTAGAGGGAATGTCTAGTTTATCCGAGGTGAAATGTCTTTAGTAATGTCATTGATTCAAATATAATTTTAGGTCTTTGCATTAAAACTTGAGACTCAAAACGTTGAACTTTTACACACCTTTTCAATCAGCATTTACCTTACTGGCCATATCTGAAAAATACATGTTTCAGGAAAGAAAACTGAAGCCATGGGGAATACATTGATCTGGTCAAGATCAAACAAACTGATCTATCAGAGAAATCAAAATGAATACGAGATGCTCAGCAATCAATACAGCCATAACATGTAAGAATATTTCGGCATAGGATCCTATGCCATCCATCATAGCATTCTGATGCAGATAATATCGCAAATAAATGTGAAGTTCAAGTCGCACATTTCATAGACATTGGGCCTCATTACAACTCAGGCGGTAAGGGGTTTGCGGCGCCGTAAACAGCGCCGACCCTTACCGCCTGAGTACGAGGTCCCTTAGCGCCATGGAGGTTTTAACACCAAAATCCATGGCGCTAAGGGACCATGGAGTTAATTACACCACCGTAATTTACGGTGGCGTAATTAACGCCTTCCCCACTCCCATTATGCCCTATGGGGCAAAATGGGAATGGGGAAGGGTAAATGGGAAAATGGGGATTTACCGCCCCGCCAAGGTTGGAATGGGGCGGTAAATCCGCCAACCACCATGGCGTAAACATAGTTTACGCCATGGTGGTAAAGTCACGGCCCAGGCGGTAACTTACCGCCTGGGTCGTAATGAGGCCCATTATTTAGAAGGTTGTTTTGCTCCATTCATACAACTTATTTGCCAGCAAATCTAGAAAGCACATTTACATTTCAACATCATTATTCCATTATGAATCCACATCATCCTCCCCTGATATATCATACAAGTTAATTTGGGGAAAGTATTAGACAACACTAGAGTAAATACGCAATGATGGTATTTGTAGGTGCCGCTATCAAAGTAAACACTCGTGTAATAAAATGACCATCTACAAGCTCAAGCATGCATCCATATTTGTCCAAGTGGCAGCCCTGCAAATTACAATCTGAACAATTTTGTAGATTATAGCAGAGAAATGAAAAGTGTGCATGTCTGATTTTGATTTTCATAAATACTCCCGCTATGTTGCTTCTCATTTAGAAAAGAATGTCTGACCTACTTTAACCAATGTGTCTACCTCCTACTCAATTGTTCTCTTCTGCTCTGGTTTACCGCAAGGTATGCACTAGAGACAGCCAGGGTGATATTACTGAACTGTTTGCAGCTTGTGTTCCGTTAACAGAGTGCACGCTTTCACGCAGCACTGGAGGCAAAACAAATGAATGTGCAGCAGCTTGACTCTTCCATGCTTACGTTGACGCATCGCCGGCAAACACATTGCTATACAAACGAAATTGCACAAAAATTTGCAATGTGCTTGCGGATCAACTCACATATGCATAGGAGATGTTGGTGCGGGACTGCTAATCATTTTTCTGTGCATGCTCAAGTTGCAAACAGGTTTTGCAGCGATTGCAACATGAGAGCATGCACTCGGTTTGCGTTGTACTAGCAACAACTCTGTACGGAGAAAAACCACTCTGAAATCTTTTCTACCACATACATGAAAGAATCGAACCGACTGAATACCACAGTAGATTTATATGTGTAATTTGAGAGCAAGGGCCATGTTTTAACCTCGTACCAAAGTGATGTAATCATGATGTTTCTGACAGAAAGATGCCCAGTCGGTCCTCTATAATCTGTGTGCTCTTAGACATATAGGGACTAATTCGCATATATTTTCACTGTAGCAAATCAGGGGATGCAGTGAGCCTCTCAGATTTGCATCTACTTTACAAAGGCTAAAACTGGAGCACATTTGGAGATGCCTTGGAAATCTCTGAGATGTCCTTGATCAAAGCTTTGCAAATTGCGCATTCATGTCTCGAGCTTCAATTTTCTCCAAAAACCTTGAGATTTGCACCAGTTCAAGGCTTTGTGAATCAGAAAAGTCTAGCTAAAATAAGGATGACATTCTAGAACGTTTCACATGTGCAAATCTTTGTGAATCAGACCCACACAAATGGTTAATTAAAATTCAATATTGTCCACAAGCTATAACGGACTTGCTTGGATTACCTGCATTAAAAATTAGCTTTGGGTGCCGCAACGTAATCAGAGTGGAGGGTCAAGAGTAAATCTTAAATATATGGAGTTATTGCAAGTAAAATGAACCTTGCAAACGTCTTGCCATCATATTTTATGGTGAGGATTCCTTGTCGATGCAGGATAAACATGAAGATTGGAAATTCAACCAAGACTTGAATAATCTGAAATTGCCATTTCTGGATCTATGATGTTTCCTTGCAACATTTGTTGGTGGAACATTAGATCAATATTTTGTAGCACATTTTACTGCAAACCATTTGGGGGGGAGGCCTCCTGCAACCTGCACACCTCCCCCACATTTCCCCACCTTTCAAAATAAATAAACCCACCGCCCATCTACATTCTGTGTTAAAATGTGGAAAGAAACGTGCAAGCAAGTGTGCCTTGAGCAAACTGGTCTGCGAGGAAATGGGACAGGTCTGTGAGGCACAGTTAGGTTCCCAAATCAAGTAAAGCCCATTTTGGCATTCTGTCTGGAGTGAGTTCTGTCTGTTTCCTTATAGAGAGAGAAGAGAGAGAATGAATCTTTATTTCGAAACACGTGGACTCCATCAAAGACAGCATTCAAAGGCTGTAAACATTAAAAGAAATACATTATATTGTAAAACATAGTAAAATATCGAAAATACAATAAAAAGACATAACATTTGAGACATTATAGCCACAATCATTCGAGCAGATTGTCCCCGATCAGCTGTTATGTAGCCTCTAAAAACATATACACTGCCGCTGCAACCTCTCTTGATGGCAATGATAGCATATATATCTAAGTGCTTCTTTTGTTGAGCTACCATTTGACATCCTTAGAATTGGTATTAAAAACCTTGCATGGGCAACAAATATTTGATCCGAGCCTGTACAATTCTTGCCGTCATGGCCCCAGACTAGTGACATCAGTCGGCTTGTCCTCAGATGGAGCAGAAAACTCCTCTTTCATTTGCAATAGAAACAGCAAATATACTCGTCATTTTGCCCACTGCAGCCATAATCTTGGTACCTGAAGGCAGACTGATTTTTGATCTCAAGTCAGCCGTGCAAATCACTTCTGTGCTCCAAATATTTTTGCCACACCAATATGGCAACCGCTCTGAAAACACTAGCCGGGATGACATAAAGATCTGAAAAATCGAGACTCAGAAATGCTTTTTCCAGGGTGTTCAACCAAGTAGTAGGGACATCTTAAGATTTCAGATCCTGTAGTATCTTATGTGTTAAATGTTGCTCAGTTTGTGACCATAATCTAATCCAGAATAGCAGGGGTTTGAATTTATAAAACCATTTATATAATCTGCTCTTAAATCTTGATGGAGCAGTTAGGTTGAGGTGATCTTTGTGACCCCTTAAACATTCCAAAATAATCTATTTCCTTTAACCTGAATCGATTGTATTGGGGACAGACCGCAGACTTCTGCGCCATAATCACATGACGCGATGGGTTTACCCTGGTAGATGATAAATGTTGAATTATTGGTTAATCCGCCTATCTCTAGTCCAAATCATCTATGCAACGCTCCACATGCCTGGGTACATTTCTGTGTTGCCTCAGAAATATGATCGGACCAGGGTCCCCGGCAGTTAAACGTCACTCTTAAGTAGCTAAATGTATCCTCCCAGTCGAGTTTCTGTCCAGATGCAAAAATGTGACATAGATTTGTAATCTGACTGCCACCACACATGAATTCAGATGACTTAGTGTCTACTGACAGGTCTCTGCAACCCATGTATTTGACATGAACGTTGACGAGTTTCTGCAGTGCTAACGGAGTGTGTGTCAAAAGAAGTGCATTGTCAATATATGACAACATAGTGATGTGTCTCCCCACAACTCTGGGTGTGTCCTTTGTCAATTCTTTTGGCCAGGCTGCAAACATAAAGGTTGAACAATAGTGGGACTAGGATGCATCACTGCCTGACCCCACGTAAGAGGTGAATTGATGGAAATAGTTTGCATTTGTTGTTCGACCTCACTGGTGCTTTCAGACCTGTATGTAGGGAAATTAATATGTTGAAGATGGGTGCTGGTAGGCCCAATGTTTCAAGCAGTTTGCATTGCTTTGGACGATTTACCCTGTCAAATGCTTGACTAAGGTCCATGAACCCCAAGTACACTGGACAGTCATATCCTTTGATATACATTTCCAGAATCCAGCTGAAGTTCAGGACCTGTTCCACTGTGCCAACTCCTTCCCTGAACCCGTATTATTCTTTGGACAAAATGTTATTTTCTTTCACCTATTTGACTATATGGGTATGGATCACCCTGCTCTGACATTTTGCAGTGGCATCAATCGGGGATATTGGCCGGTAACAACTAGGGTCCATAGTGCCTCTTTTTTTAAAGTTCTTAATTATTATGGATTCCTTTCAACTATCTTGAAATGCACTTCTAGCCACAAACACATTGAAAATGTTGGTAAACATGGGGACTCACACTTGGTGTTCCCGCCTAAATATATCCATAACCACCTGATCTGGCCCTGGGGCCTTTACGGAGATTGGTGCACCTTCACTGTATGAACATTTATAATGACTTTTGTTGAAGTCTTAGTAGAGAGGCAAATGAAAAGAAAATAACATTTATTCTCATACTCAATCTTGAGCCTGTGGATGGCTTTGGTGGAGAATAGCTTGAGTGGGATCTGCATGTCACCTGCATATTGGTGAATGTGGATGTGGTGTGAGTGAGGAGGGGTCCAAATAGTTCCATGTCAAGACTGATGATCATGGAGGACAGGATGGATCCTTGGGGTACACCACAGGTGATGGGTAGTGTTGGTGATGTGGAAGAATCCATTTGTACAAACTGTTGGCAAAAACAAGGTAGGATTTGAACTAGCTGAGGACGATCTCGCTGACGCCCATGTGGTGATGCAGATTGCCCATGAGTGTCTGGTAGCCTACGGTGCCTGTTGGCATCCCGTTCATTCAAACAAAATACTGCTGACATGGAGCTGGAAGGTGGGACTCCAAGCTGAGCAACTCTTTCATTTCCATGGCGGCCAGCGGGGACACAGAGCGGCAACAACAGTGGGGCACCACCACCAAAGGAATCAGGTAAGTGGGTTAGAGGGTTGGCAAGGGACAAGAGACCCAGGGGAAAGGGATGCCTGGGTGGGCCCAGAACTGTCATGTTGCATGGAAGGCAGGCCTGGATTTAGGTTTAAACCCCCACTCCTAGCCACCTGATTGGCTGTATCCCCCGCCATGTGTGCTGATGTTAAACTATGACTCATGACCTTAACAAAAGCAACAGTGTTGCTCATGTTCTATGCCAGCTGTCCAGCTACTAAAACATGCATTTTAGAAAGCAACAGATATTGCAGTGCTAATTTCGGGAGGATAATAAACATAAACTTAATTCTTTGGAAACGGGTGCGTGTATATATGTGTGTGTCGGAAGGGAAAGTTATTCATTAATGTAATCCCTGGGCCTGAAGCTAGCCATTGCCTGTACCTCCTGCAAACAATCATACTGCAGCTCATGAGTATATTTAGCTGAACTCTACTCTCCCCCTGGTTCTGTTTTCACTTAGTGGGCGGAGTAAAGAGGCCGGACCGACTGCACATCACAAAATCGGAATTTTTCTCAATTAGAAACAAATGGATGAACAGGGGTTTCCACTCACTGCATTTATAACATTTAGAAATTAGACTGACATCTTGCAAAAGCCATCCATCACGGCCTAATTAGACACGGGTCGCTAATTACAGGGCCAGAAATGCGGAACCAGGCATTCCTTTCCCTATTAAAGACAATATTGAAACTTTCTATGGCATTATTCTTTGGAACAATCAGGAAGGGCTCCTGGGCCTGGGCGCACAGCTCGCTTCCGGGATCTGTGGTTAATCTGTTTTTGGCGAGTATGTGAAGGTTAAAAATAAAGGCATATTTAAAGAGACCACCACACACAGACTCCTTTTTTGAACATACGTATTCTTGCCTGGCTTCTTAAATTCCTTTCCACTTCTTGGACTTTTTTTTTTTTTCTTGTGTTTGTAAATCTTTGTTTAAGTGGCTAATTCCCCTGTACTTGTTGCTGGAAACGTTAATGATCCATTAGCGTGTGTTTCCATTTAAACTATCCTCGGGTAGGTTCAAGGTGGTTCTAAATATTATTCATGCTTATTTGAAACGATGAATAACTCAATGAATCATTCTAAGAAGCCGTGTGGCCGATTAGGCGATGGAAGCCATTTGCAATGCTTGGCCTAGTTTCAGAAAAGAGAGAGGCTTGATTCAATGAGGAAATGAAATAGGCAACCCCGGCAGATAACCAGGGAAGGCACCGCAATCAAAGGCAAAGTGCAGCTTTACCGCCAGACTTGTTGTCAGGTAAGAGGAAAGTATTGCGCCAATGTATATCACTTGTAGGCAGAATTTCGAGGATTCGCGCAATACGCGCATTTCAAGGCAAGGTTTTGGACCCAGCAAAAAAGCTTGCATGTCTGTCCACAACTAGACTTGTATGGTGCCACCCTTTGATGAGATATCTCAAAGGAGAGCTACAATAGATGTCATTCTTACTTACTAAATCTTTAATAAAAAAAAGCAAGATTTTATAAAAGCTAATTTAGATTACATAATCAACGAATGAAAAGATAATACAGAACATTCAAAATAAAATTCCCCCTAAATAGCATAAGGTTTTCAATAAGAGCATATACAGCACGAGCCACAATCCTTGCTTGGGGGAGAGCAACAGCCTCTTGGCATTTGTTAACTTACATACTCTGAATATTGGTATAAGGCAGGGGTGTGCAACCTATGACTCTCCAGATGTTTTTGGCTACAATCCCCATAGTCAATGATGAGGGATCATGGAAGTGGTAGTCCAAAACATCTGGCGAGCCAAAGGTTGCAGAACCCTGGTATAAGGATGTTCGTCCTTAAATCTTTTCAAATCGGGCAGATAAATAAAGCAAATCTATTGAACCTCCCTCTGAAATAGCAACAGATTCACATGTTGGCAAGACATTCCGATATTTTTTTAGTTTCTAGCTGTGGGTTACAGGGGCCAGTGGGTGACGGTTTGCCCATAAACGAAATAAAATACTGCTATTACGGATTTGGAGAAAACAACTACAATAATTATCCATACAATAGCAGGAATCATGTTCAAAATAACATTGCACTGGATGCTTGACAACTATGAGATTATGACGTTGCACAGTTTTTTGATTAAAAAAAAGCAACGTGCAAAGCAGATAAGTCGACTGACACTGCCGCAAACGGTTCAGAAAAGAACTCAACAAGACCAAACTAGGCATATTTTTTTTCTCCAAAATGACAGTCATGTACTGCAGCGACCAACATCAGAGGCAATGACATCCATAATAATCCAGTGTGTCCCAGAGTCTAACCCACATTTTCAGTCTTTTAAAGTTATGGAAGTCTGTAATATAACATAAACCTGCGTCAAGATGCAAAATGTAACGGGGGGCACCCGCATACACCCCAAATAAACTATGCAGGAAATAGTGTTCCATATTTTGTATTGGGGAAGCAGTAGAGTAACCTCAGACCTCCACAAAGTAACTTGCCACTGAGGTAGAGGTTGCTAGATACATGGGGTGCATTGTACCCAGAATGCACCCGCCCATGCTCTTTTCAAACCTAAACGCTGCACCGTTAACTTTGTGGCACAATTTGAAACCTGGGCACCCGACTCCAGGTTATTCTTGAACACAATGCCCAATGCACAATGTGTTAACCCATTCAAGGTTGTTTGCCGCAACTTTAATCAAAGGTAATTCATCCCTGCAGTTGCCTGCACACATTAGCTTTGATTTAGTGGAATTAAGAAAAAGAACATTCTACAAAACCAAAGACTGGCATGTTCTTGTTGTGTGGGCCTATAAAACTACATCCTCAGCATATGCCAGTGTACATGTATTCCTCCCTGCATATTTTGGTGTGTCAGATGTTCTAGCACAAAGCTCACCAAATAGCAAATTAAATAGAGGTTGAACAGCAGGGGAGCTAACACGCACCCCTGCCTTACCACTCAAGTCCACTGAAAATCTGCAGACAACTCAAGCAGAATGGGCCAGACGAGCCCTGCCAGCAAGGTTATCATGCATAACCACCAGGATGAAACGTACAGGCGTAGGGAGTCCCAGAAAGAAAAAAAAATGATTTGCATAATTACTGACGATTGACATTGCCAAAAGCTGCGCTTAAGTCCATAAATCAAAATATATAGGACACCTGTAACCCAATTCATCACCAATCAACCTGGGATTAAGAGCGTGTTCCACACTACCAACCCCTTTAAGGAAGCTGTATGTCCCCTCAGCCCAGATGTTGTTGGATTCAACCCAATCAAAAATTCTACTAAAAACCAGAGTACCAAACCATTTGGCTGAAGACTCAATCAGGGAGACTGGGTGGCCACTAGATGTGTCCGATTTACCATCCTTCTTAAAAAAGGCAATGACAGTAGCCATCCCAATAGCTTTTCAGTAAAGATAAATGTGGCTAAAAACCAGGACCCAACCTGCAGGATTACATTTAAAAATGCCCAACGATACTAAATCACCAAATGGGGCTTTACCACTTGCTGAATGATGTCACGTTCCATGAGCTTCGGCACAAGAAAACACTGTGGGGTCACCTTCAGCTGCCATCTCCCCTCAAATGTGTGACCGGTACAGATTTAGAGGCAGTCAGACAGGTTATATAAATATTAGGAACTGGTCCAGCATCCATAACTACCTCTAGGGAGGGAGCCAGATGAATCAGGTGATTAGGAAAAGAAAGTTGGAAAGGAACCGAAATCACAGAAGGGGACTCTACCACTTCCCTTATGTTCTCCAAGTCTCGGTCAATCATGGCCATAAGGTTCTCAGTGAAATCCATAGAGCCCCCAGAGGTATCATACATTCTATGTATGTCATGTAACATTGGATAATGTGTCGCCACATGTTGACTACTCCAACAGTCTTGGTGGCTCATGATTGAATGCCTCCAGTTCCCATGGGACCATAGCAGGGTGGGACAGCAGACTCAAGATAAAACACAAAGATCTATAGCCACCTTGCCATCAGATACTTCAGTTTCATTTGACAAACACTTCTGGATATGGCTGAAGAGAACGCAGTGCAAAAGAAGATCGGGTGAAGGGGCAACATGCCAACCACTAGCGGAATCGGGAGCTTTATTATTGCCTGCCCCAGGCTTAAAGCCTTAACATGTGATAGACTCCCTACACTGCTATAATCGTTTGCCTTGTATGCTCATCTTACTCAAATTAGAACACCAATGACATTGGCTGCTATTTAAGCTGTAGTGGTCTCAAGGGGCATAGTGGATTTGGGCATTATGAAACCTCCCACCAAAAAACAGCCCTTGGGTTCCAGAAGCCCCTCAAAAACACTGTTTGCCCAAGCTCCAAAATAGCAGGAGCAGATTTCAAGTAGCATAGTTAGCAACAATTTGAAAAATATAAGGTCTTGACAGTGAGAAAATGCTACTAGTCTTTAAGAGGGTTCAGTCATCCTTTCACCCCCTTCAACTAATCCAAAATAGGATTGCAAGACTTATCCTTGGCCTCATGCCCACAAACCACATCTCTCCAGCCCTAAATTCTCTCCACTGGCTCCCGGTTGTTGCGAGGATCAAGTTCAAGACCCTATGCATCATCCACAAGGATTTCTGGTGCCAGGGACACCCGCTATATCCAACTCTCTCTCCCAAAATACCCACCTGCTAGACCCCTTCGGTCTTCTAGCTCCGACTCTCTGCAGATCAGATGTTTTTCCAAGCAGAGATTGAGGGTAGATCTCTATCCTCCGCAGGTGCCTCCCTCTGGAATGGCCTCCCTGTCCCTGCCCCTCTTAGACTTGAGCTTGATCTTCTTAAGTTCCGGAAGCCTCTCAAGACCTTCCCTTTCTCTTCCTCCTTCCCTCTCCCCCTCCAGTGCTACTTTCCACCCTCTGCCTCTTGACTGGCTGCCCGGTTCCTTCAGATTCTTCAGGGCACCAGGCCCCCATCGACCAGCATACAGTCTACCCCTGCAGTTGCTCTCCCCCGACCCACCTGCAATTGTCCTTCCAGGCCCTTTCCCCAAGCACTAGCGGGGCTGGGCCTTCACCCCTCAAGCCCTTCCATCCCGGTACCTCACGCTTAGCATGTGGTCCTTCTTTCCCTTGGACTCTCTGCATTACCCAGGCCCTGTCCACCTGCCTCCCATGGAACTCACTTACCCTGAGGCCCCTCCACCCTGACCAGCACTTTCCCCCTCCCCTCTCTGCTGGCCTTTTTGTTATTGCACTTGCATGATCTGAATGTCATGAGGCCTAGTAGGACCATCTTTGTTTTTGGCATCTCTGTTCCCCCTCCCTCTTGTCTTGTTGCTCATTGAAACACATTGTCTATAGGCGCATTACAAATACCCAATCAATACAAATTTAAAAAAAGGGTTCATGGCAATAGGCCCCCTCACTTATTTAGTTCAGGACAACTTCGCACAAAAGAAGGCAGCCCAAACTTTTTTTGGGGGGGAGGGACAGTTAGTCCTTAGATAGTAAACAGAAACAGGGACAGAAACAGGTAATCACCAGTGGCCCATAGGCTTTCTTTTAGAGGTTCCCACTTGGAACTCCTTCCGGCTCCCCACATGCCACATGTGACACACTCCACTCAATCCATGTTGGCACCAGGAGCACCAGGAGCACACAGCCAATGTAGGTAGCAGCACAGAAGGAATCCACATCAGAGAAACATTAACTGGAAAAAAGGTGTGGCATCTGGTGTGTAGTACCTGGTGCCGCTCACCAGAGAAACACGCAACCAAGGGAACACAAAGACAGAGTGAACGCCCAACAATCGCTGCTGTGAACAACACTGGTGAAAAGAATCCACCAACCTGTGTCAGTGTCTCTTCATCAAGCCGTCAAGCCGCAACCAGTTCTGCCACCAACAATCAAGTCAGGCCAGCAGATTCCGACAGTTTAGTTCGTACTATGACAGAAGTAGTGGCCTAAGGTGTATCTCTTCATTCATGAATTGATTTTTTTTATTATTCACTAATTCAGATTGTAATATGTTGTTGCGTTAGAAGCATACCCACACACAAGAACTAGGAACTTGAGAACTGTGCCCATCAACAAGTTTTGCATCTTCCTCTTCTACTATCCTACTAATAACCCCAAACCCCTTCTCTTATAGAGTTCCACCCAGAAAGGCCAACATACATGGCAGACTAGCACTATCCAAGATATTATTATATATTATTATTATTTTAGTATAAACAATAATAATATTATTATGTGGTCTTGTCTCAAGGGTCAACTATCTCAGTCACTGATCTTACATAAATCTTAACACACAGTTAATATTCAAGAATACTTCCTTCATTCTCCCAAAACATTGTCATTTTTACTAACATTGGCTCCCGGGTAAAAGAAAGTAACACAATAAAACAAAATCAGCCCTTCAGACCTCTGAAGACGAATTAATAGATCACATCAACCTTAGTAGACCTCATCTAAGAAAGATTGAGATTGTATATAGAGGCAATAGCTCCCTCCAACGTTTTACATGTCTGTTAGAAAAATCCACAAATATGGCATTATTCTAGCCAAATCTTTACTCCTATAATATATATTTAGTATGGGTTCTAATTTCCAAGAGCACTTTTTCAGAACATCACAGAAAACATCAACCCGCCAAGGAATCCCCACGGCAGGCTCCAGCTAAAATGCACTCTATTTAATATCTTTTCACTGACTAAAGAACATGTTTCAGAACTAACAGAACACACCAGGTTTACCCTTACAATTTGACCACCTTTTTTTCCAAATACAAAATGGAATGCTAAAAATTCTTTTGTTTGCTTTTTATTGAATCTGGAACTTTAGTCTAGCCATTAACCAATCAAACTCTCCATGGCTTGAACTATGTAAAGAGCTCTTGCAACATTATCATGAAAGATTAGAATCCAACTATAAACTCACTCATCTCACAAAGCTAATTCCTGATTCTTTTCAAATGTATTGTGAATCATCCAAATGAACACGTTTCCTTGATTTAAATGTTCTTGCCAATATCAAGCCAATAGCTGCTATCCCCTTTCAGCTCGAATCAGCTGAAGTTTTGCTATCCAATTTATCAATCCCACAGATAAAGGGAACCTTCTTAACCCCATGAAATAAAGTGTTCCATCCAATATGTATTATTAAAGGCACCGCCCTCAGGATTGCTATTGGTGCTGGTGATGCACCCAGCTACTGGAAGATGGACACTCCTGCCTTCTCTTCATTCTGGGCCATTCAGTGGCCCATGCTGTGATTGATCACACTGGCATTCATGGTATGATTCTCAAATGGTATGTATCCTTCCTGAATAATCCGCGCTGAAGGTATGGCATTTTAAATGCCAAGAGGGGTCCCTTGGTCATACTTGCTCGCGATACTAGCATCATCAGAATGTTGGACAAAAACACCCAAATCCTCACATTTATTCATTGGTTTACACTGAAGTCAAACTATATTTGTAAAAACTCATTCATCACATACTATGATGTAAACATGCTTTACATTCCAGACAGATCCAGCAGCCTCAGAAACTATTCCTAACTCAAATTAGATCCCCCATCCTCAACATTTCAATATTAAATACATGGCAAGATTCAAAACAATGCTTTTGTGCTGTTGCATCAAGTTCATGGAATGAACTGCCCACAGACAATCCCAATCAGCGTGCCATGCTAACTTTCAGGAAAACATTGAAAACATTGTGCCTCTAACACAAATTGGAGGTGTGTTTTAGAAGCTGACTCTGATTTCCCTCTACTGATATTGTTTCTTCTCATTTAGTAACTCTACTCTTCAGTTACATTCATGTTTTAATCTTTTGAAAATTAGATTCATGATTTTGCCTTTGTGCAATGTATTTCATCTGTTCAGCAGTGGTGGACTAACACGAGGGGTGGCAAGCCTCTGCCCCTACAACTCCCAGTGATACAGACACGTGCCTTACGCTGTTCACCCAACAAAGACTTCACCTGGTACTCTGTGTTTACATGTGTATAGGACAAAATAAAGCTTACATTCAATATTAAACTAACAGTAACCAAGTACAAAACTAAAAAGAACATCATGGCCAGTTACAACAAACACATGTTTCCATCAGTCAAACATTTCCAATTTTTCAGACATCTTGTCAGGAAACCTAGTGACTCAGACACCCTTCCGTCACATTCCTCCCGGAGTTGGTCTAATAATGCTTCCAAAGTATTCAGACGCCCCCAAGTAAGGCCTTTTGCAAAACGATTTACTGAATTAAAGAAACGTGCGCCGTTTACAGCCCGATGGTGGTTGCCATGGAAACTAGGTTATAAACTATGAAGTATACGTCATCACGCGCACGTTCTGTCATGTGACTTCATGAGTATTTAAACTTCACTCTGAATCATTGCTTCTGATTTTGGCTGAAGTACGATACGTATCTTGAGAATATCTACGTTTGGTCTATTGGTTTGCTGATCTCTTACTTTGTTCTTGGACTTCGTTTATGAATATTCCTGAATCTGCTCTCCATGACTCCTACCCTTCTTACCTTGTTTTCTTGTGAGTCCTTTTGTTTTCTGCTTTGATCTGCTGTCTTCCACGTTGCCGACCCGTACTGCTCAAAGGACTTCTGTCTCCTCTCGATTTTGGATTGCTACTGTATTCCACGTTGCCGACCCGGACTGCTTGAAGGATTTCTGTCTCCGCTCGATTTTGGATTTGTTCTTGCCTCCACGTTGTTGACCCAGATCTATTAACGGACTTCTCATTCTTACCTGTACATCCTTGCCGACCCGGATTTTCATCAACCTGCACTTGGATTGGATCCTTACCTGTGATCACTACCTGGTAGCCCGGAAGCTCTCACTCCCTTTCATGCCGGTACGGACTAGAGAGTTCCTAGTACTTGGAGGGTGTTTTGGGAGCGTCCGCGTTCCATCGGGTTCTTCAATTGACTTCCTGGCCTCTAGGCATTCCATTTTCTGTGGGAATAGTTCTGTCCCCTGAGGTTGCTTCTGGATCTACCTAAATAGTGATCATTATTCTACTCTGCACGTCAAGGGCTGATTATCAACAGGAACACGGCAAGGGCACATCTAATACCTATTGCTTTCCTGGTTCCTCTCCTTTTTCAGTTATACCAAATCTCACTTTGTATCTTTATTTCTTGTCTCGCTCCAGAATTGCATACCTCATTGCTAACCGGTTGATTCCACCCAAGTCGAACATCCAGTGCTGTGTTAGTCTTTTCTAGTGAAAAGCTTACTTAAGGTTAGTCCAGTTTGGATACACTGTGTTCTTGCTGATAAGAGAAAAAGGCTATTGTTAACGTGCCTTTTCCTTTCCGACTCTAGGTCTGCTGTTCGTGTTTGGGTCCATTCTTCCAAATAATAGATCCCTTCGTATGGTGATTTAAATCCATACACAGGGTTACATTGTTGGGTAGAATTCTTTGGCTACACTTCGTGGCCATAGTATCATCTTGAAAATGTTCACAGAAACAATACTGATCTTAATGCACATTTTCCAATGTAAGGAATTTTGTCAACATACAGGTTGTATTTACATTAGCTATCTCTACTAATTGTTTCATTCCATTATCAAATCAAATACAAAAATATGCTGTTTGTTGCATATGTCAAAAGAAGAACCAGCTCCACCGAGTCTTTCAAAATCACCCAAACTTAAGTGCTTCAAGGCCTTTTTTATGCATGTGATTTATGACGAGTGAACGCAGCCGGGAAGCAACAAAGTTCTGCACATAGGGAATGTACCTAGGTGGTTACATTTTCCATAAATGATACAAGGTAATAGATCTGTGCCCCGTCCTCTCCAAAAGACGTGAACATAACATGTGATCATGATCCTCTACTTGATGGAGTAGTGGGGGCTAACATTTTAGAACAGCTGGTCTCTTTTAACTTCAATGAAAAAAGTCTGTCTTTCGCAGGAATTTGGCCAAATGATATTTGAGTAATTATTACAGAGGCTAAGGATAAGGTCATCTTTTCAGAACATTTTCTAAAAGCTTTGCCTCTTAGATACATATTTGGTCTGAAAAATTCAATGGAATTGAAATCTCCCAGCAGTTCAACAGACTATGAAGACTGTGTTTCAGCAAATATTCGGCAAAGAGTGTTGATGTCATCGCCTGGTTGAGGGTTTCTGAATTTACAAGAAATCACTTGCACGCAATTCAAGGAAATTAAATGTAGAGTTTGCAATTTAAATATAGGCATATCTGATGTGTTCTGATACAGACCTGCATGAAAATCATATTGCTTTTATCTAATTTCTTTATCACACACCATTTGTCCCCACTATTCTCAAGTCTTTATTTGAAGCAGAACTTCCCCAAGCACACTTGGGGTTGCCTTGTTCTGCAGCTGCTGGAGTTTCTCAATGTTCTTTGCATTCAGTTAACATTCAGGAGATATCGACCTCCAATACCTGGAGCCTCTGCCTATACTTGAAACCCGAATCATAGTAGCACTTATGTACCTATGCCATGATGGAGTTGAATCATTGCCTCTTCCGACAGTAATACTGTACACTGTGAGGCCTAGAGATATCTATCTCAAATTATCTGGATCGACTGTACTAGACTCATAACCCAAGCACTAATTAAGCAATATGACCCGAGCGGCGGGGGCATTACCGACTCAGGTAATGCCCCGGGGCCCATAGTTATAGGCCCGAGCAAAGCGAGGGGGGGTCTGAAATCCAAAAGTCCCCAAACATTCCAAATTTTCTGTCCGACTTCCCAACATAGACAAACGCAAAGGAGGGTCTGAAAAACAAAACGATAAATCACCCTGTGTTTATTTTAAACCAAACGTTTGGGCAAAATCATCGTTACCAATCTTGAAATCCTACTGCTAGACTTTTAAAACTGCAGGAAAATCAAAACCGCACACTACATAAGTGCCTTTGTATTGATCAGTGTAATTATTTTGTGAAGTGAAATTTACAGAAAGTGAAGAATTGTGATTGTGTTCTGTTTAACTCACTTTTGTGATTTGTTTATGCTGAGAGAAGTTGATTGGGTTGTGCCATGGATAAAGTGTTTTTTGACATTTTCGTGCTAATTTATATTACTTTGAATTTAAATAAATACCAGTATATTTCCTGTACACCGGCCTGGTTCTAGGCTCATTGTTAGCTCAGGGGTGAGGGATCCAAGGGGCATGATATGTGTCTTAGATAGTGCTAAAAAAATAATCTGTTAAACAGTTTCTTGAGCAACCACTTAAGTGGGGAGGGAAGGAACTCCCCATGTTGAGAGTGGCTTCTCGATAAACCGTTTTTACAACCGCAAAGGGAGATACCATCCCCTCGACAGGCACTGAAAGCTCATCGGGAACAAGGTCACCCTCAAATCTACACAGCCACTCAAACACACCAATATGCTATATCCTCTTCACCAACAAACAATAGAATGCAGCTACACCCTTCAATTAATTTGGCCTACATGCACACATACTTATACGCCACCATGATCACCTCAACAGTTTTTAGAACATCTATTCCTCAAGAATATCGGCCTAGCTGCACACATAATTCCATTTGCAAACTCCACCGCCGCCAGAATGCAGCTACCAAGTCTAATTGGCCTTGCTGTTCACATTCTACTGACCACACACAACCACCGCGCTACGCCTAGCACTAGAATGCAGCTACACACCACTTAATCTGCCCTGGCTGTACACATACAGTGTGCATCCAAGGACATTTTACTACATTACTCTCTCCACTGACCTGGACTTCGGCCCTGAGGGAGTTCCACCCACAGCATTTTGGAATCATACCAATGGTAAAAGGCGCTATATAAATGTCCATTAACATATCTCTGGTCCAGATCTCATATAATAACACAGTAATGGGCCATTTAACCCGGTTGACATGCAGTTTTGACCAGCTCAGAGGCAATTATCAATTGTCATTTGCACTGACTTACCATTACAAAAATGGCATGGAACTGAGTGATCAATTCAGGAAAAAGCATCTGCACTGAGTTATGATTGCAAGAACTATAGTTTGCACTTGTTAGTCTGTGGTAATGTTGGTGCTACATCGCAAACGCGCCGGTCCTTAGCACAATGTTTGTAATCTTGATGGTTTGGAGTAATGTGCATGCCAGGTTGACCCCTGGTTGCAGAAATCCATATCAGTGCATTGTGGTGACCTTTAGGTTGCAGAGGCAGCGTTAACAGAGAGGAACACATGAAGCTGTTTTTCCCAGTGGACACTCATTGATGTTTTCAATAGAATTGTCACTCTTACCATTTGTAAATTAATGTTCTGACCTTTCACCCAATCGACATGGCCTCTCCCGAATCAGGGATCTGTATCTTATTAATGAATGAATGGCATGCTATGTACAGTCCTCAAAAGGGAGTTGACAATGAATTGGGAATGACGCACTAATAAATTAACCATGTAATATTTAAGTGAATGTGGAATAAACAATGTACACATATTTCGCATTATGACAGTGAAGAAACATCCATGACCAGTGGAACGATAAAAAGATACATGGATGGAGTGCCACCTGTGTCATTGGAACAAATAATAGTTGAATACTTTAAATGTCATATACATGGGTTGAGTGAATAATAGAATAATGCGTAGACTAATAGATAGGTAAACTAATTATATGTTTAATGGCAAATTAATGGAATGCATTGCGATAACAAGGCGTGCATGAATGAATGTAATGCTAAAAGGTGAGTCTAATTCAGAAAGGAAGAGTGGAATGAATGCTCAGTAACATAGTTGTTTTGTAGCTTAGCAACTAGATGAAGGATTGGAAATGGTTGATGGAATATTTCCAGGATGATTGGTCGGAATGGAGTGCATTGAAGGAATAATTATTATTATGGACCTCATTACGAGTAATGGTGCCGGTAAACCCATTCTGCCCTATTACAAGGTCTGCTCGCGGGGCCCGCAAAGGGCGCCTGGTAAAACCAGACATCCTTAGCAGGTACCGCGAGGAGTCCAGGGAGCTAACAACGGGCCCGTTGTTAGCTCCTTCCCCATTCCCATTGAGCCCTATGGGGGCTCGAATGGGGATGGACTGGGTCTGGGTTACTCGGACGAGAAATTACCGGGTCCTCCAAGGATGGGATGGCCCGGTAAATCCTCATTTGAGGAACTCGGGCGCTAATTGCGGCATGGTTACCTCCAACCTCGTAATGAGGGCCATATGTGTATTATTTAATCTATGAATGAGCCGGGTACTGAGTTCTAGATATGTCAATGAATAAGACGCTGAGCTGTTGCCATGTCCATTGAACAATTCATGTCGTTGATGTCTGCAAAATAAACAGAGGGCTGGATGTCCATTGGATAGGCAATTTAGCACTGCTATTTGTAAAGATCAAAAAGTGCAAAGATGTGTTTCTTGCATTGGTCAGTTGGTGCAGATGCTGTTTCCAGTGGCATAGCCGGGGGCGCCCGCATCCTCTGCAGTGCTGGGAGAGCACCGCCCCATGTCTTGGAGGGGCTAAGTCCTCAGATCTCACCTTGACCAAGGTCAGGGTAAGGACTGGGTTGGGGTTGACTGCGGATGTCTGGTGGCATGGGAAGGGACTGCTCCGGATCCCCTGGGCACATCAGGCTACCTTAACTGCCCAGAGAAGCCAAAGCAGCCTCCAGACCGCCTGTATATATCAGACTGTCGACATACACACGGGGGCCGGAGCACCCCACTGTCCAGGCCACAGGAAGCTCACCAGAGCTTCATGATCCTGTCTGTGTGGAGGGTGGGATCCTTAGGCCTGGAGACAGGTGATGTTTGTATGTTTGTATGAAGTGTGAGTGTGTGTCTGATGTGTATGTATGTATATATGTGGGTATGCATGTATGGGTATGGCTGTGAGTACATGTCATCATGTGAAGGAGAATGCAGTGTATGTGAATATTCTTGGTTGGTGCGTTTGTGGAAAATGTAGTGTAAATGTGAGAGAAGTTGTAAAAATGCCTTTTTTGTTTTTTAAATTTGTGTATGGCTGACTGTATGTGTGCATGTCAGATGTGATTGTGTATGTATGTAATGTGTAATAATAATAATGTACTTTTATATAGCGCTGTGAACCCTCAGGCATCTGAGCGCTGCTTATTATTACCCACAGTGTGTGGTGCTCATTTGACGACCTCAGAAAAATTAAAGGCTGAGTATGTACATGTGCGCAAGCATGTGAATGTGTGGGTGTGAGAGCGTGTGCCGTGAAAATGAGCGTGCAGTGTGTGTGAATGTTCTGCATACACAGCATGTGTATGTGAATGCGAGTGAATGTGTATGGCTGAATGAATGCTGAGTGAATTGCTGGGTATGAATGTGATTATGTGTGTCTGTGAAGCACTTTGGGACCACGGAGCCAGGCAATGCATATTTTACTTGCTATCTACAATAGATGCCCAGTAAGCAAATGCCATGCCTCCTTGCCCCCTGGGCCATGCATGCACACATAATGACATTTGTAATACATGTGATTCTATGGGTGTGTGAGGTGCTGGGTGGCTCAAGGGAACAACATTACATTTTCTGCAGAGCATCTATTATAGCCCAGTAAAAAATGCCATGTCTGCCTGCCCTCAGGCACCCCTGGGTCATATATGCACACAAAAATGGATTAATAATGAGTGTGATGATATGTGCCTGTGAGGTGCTGACGGTCTAAGAAGGCAGGCATGGCCTGTTTTGCTGAGAATCTATCATAGTTGCTCAGTCGAATTACATGTGTTTGCCTGCCTCATGTGATCCCAGTGACACACATGCTGTCAAGTGACTCCAATCAAGCAATCCCACTAGGTCAGTGCCTCGCCTCGTCTGGGACGCCCAAGGGAAGCCCTTATTTATATATTTTTATGACAAGTTATACTCTGGATGATAAAAGGTTATATAACGCCCCTCTCTTTGAATCACCCTGACCTCACTGAGCCAAGAAGTAGGTGTGTTTTGCAATTTAAAAGATTTATTGGAAAAATGAAACATATATATATATATATATACATATATATATATATATATATATATATATCACACTTTTATAATAAATTAATATTTGATATCACACTTAGGCATATGAATATAATGTTGATCGACAATAGATAATCTGACACTAGCACACTTCTGTACAATCAATGATATGATATGATATGATATGGTATTTGTAACGCGCCTATACACAAGTGTTTCAAGGCGCGACGAGGCAGGGAGGGAGGGAAACAAGGGGAAGACAGACAAACGATCCTACTAGGCCAGGTGTCATTCAGATCGCGCAAGTGCAGTGGTAAGGGGAAAAGGAGAAAGTGCAGGGGGAGGAGGTGGGGGGGAAGTGCAATACAAGGTAAGTAGCGTAATAAAATAAAATAAAATAATAAATAATAAATAAAAAGGGCCAGCTGGTGGCAAGTGCGAGGTAAGTGCAGAGCAAGTGCTGGGAAGGGGGGCTGTAGGGATACAGTGACAGTCCCACAGTGCAGGGGGAGCCAGGGAGGCAGTGCAAGAGGAGAGTGGCTGGGCCCTGGACCGAGGTCGCTGAGAGTAGCCCAGATGCAGGTTTAGTGCAGAATTCAGTGGGGAGTTAAGCAGGTTTAGCATGGGAGAGGGAGAGAGAAGGCAGAAGCGAAGAGGAAGGTTTTGAGGTACTTCCGGAACCGGAGATGGTTCTCCTCAAGTTTCAGGGAGGCAGGAAGGCTGTTCCAGAGGGAGGCCCCTGCTGCGGAGAGAGATCTACCCCCAGCTCGTTGCTTCGAGAAGCGGCTGACCATGAGGGAGTTGGAGACGGATGAGCGAAGGGCTCGTGAAGGAAGATATTTAGGAAGAGAGAGTTGAAGGTATTGTGGACAATGCAGAGGGTTTTGAACTTTATCCTCGCAGCCACTGGGAGCCAGTGAAGAGATTTCAGTCCTGGAGAGATACGGTCCCTGGGCTTGAGGCCAAGGACAAGTCTCGCAGTTCTGTTCTGGATAAGTTGCAGAGGGCGGAGAGTGGAGGCCGGCAGATTAAGATAGAGGCTGTTACAGTAGTCCAGCCTTGAGAGAACCAGGGCTCGGGAGACAGTGAGCTTCTTGGGGAAGGAGAGGAAGGGAAGAATACCTCTGAGGAGGTGCAGCTGGTAGTGTGACTTCTTAGAGACGTCAGATATATGAGGAGAGAAGGAGAGTGTGGAGTCGAAGATGACCCCGAGGTTTTTAGCCTTGCAGGTAGGGGCGGGAAGGGGGCCAAGGGAGGCCGGCCAGAGAGCTGCAGGGAAGGAGGGAGTGGGTGTGCCGATGAGTAGAATCTCGGTCTTACTGGCGTTAAGGCAGAGGTCATTGGCGGCACACCATTCCTGGATAGCAGACAGACAGTCGGAGATGAGGGAAGGAGAGGAGGAGGCCGAGGGTAGCCTGAAAATGAGCTGGGTATCGTCCGCATAGCACTGGAAGTGAGGGCAGAGAGTGGCGATGCGGTGGGCGAGGAGTGCCAGATACTGGTTGAAAAGCCAGGGAGAGAGGTTGGATCCCTGGGGGACACCACAGGTGGAGAAAAAGATGTCAGAGAGGAAGGAGCCCATTTGGACCTGGGAGGGTCGACCGGAAAGGAAAGAGGTCAGCCATGCCAGAGCCTGACCAGTGATACCCAGGTTATCACGGAGACGGTTGAGCAGGATGGCATGGTTGACAGTGTCAAAGGCAGAGGAGAGATCGAGTAGAATGAGAACACAGGGAGTGTTGGAATCGAGGTTCAGGAGCAGGTCCTCACGGATGTTCAGGAGAGCAGTTAGTATAGGAAGGATAAGGTAGCAGAAAATACTTTTATGGTTTCAAGGAAAAGCAATGAGGGAAAAATGCAGCACAGAATAAACTTGATATGATTTCAACAAAAGATAATATGATCACTTTTTCTTTGACAATTCCCTCCCCCCTATGCAAGATCAGGAGATGGAAGGAGAGCACACAATTCTCAGGAATACAAAATGCAATACAAATTTCAGTTACCCCCAGCGAGCTTAGAGGAAAAGAGGTATGATTTTAAAGCAGGCAAGATTCTTTTAAATGTGGTGGCAATGAAGTAAAAAATATGCTGAAAATGCTTTTAATTCACTCTAGAGGTTCAGGGTGAGTGAGAGATACTTTGAATCAGTTCAGGTCAGCCCTTCCAATGATTCAGGGATGGTTATCAGGTTGAAAACGGGATTCAGTAATGGAAGCAAAAGACAAATATTTTTACACGTGGTTGAAATGAAGCAAACTGTCAATTCTCGGCACTTTTATCCGAGTGCATCAATCGCGATTACGGCGGAACTATAAGGAGTAGCAAGTCGGTTCCAGCACAAACGGTCCAAGAGATACGGACGATTTAGTGGAGGTAGATTTTCAGAAATTAAATTAAAGTTTCAGAATGACAGATGCGCTTGGAAGGTCTGAATCAACAGGATGGACACACAATTTCTTATGATGCAGTTCTAATAGGTTAAAATAGTTTGAATTAGATTATTTTAAACTAAGAGATTGGTTTTGCACAGTACTCACACTATGAATTTGAAATAGGCCGCCAGGGTCTGGTCAGCAGGTTGGACTGGACTCTGGGCCGTTTCTGGTACTGGGTCTCTGGTTCTGGATCTCGGGTTCTGGTCTGTGGTTCTGCTGGTCTGGATCAAGTGGATTCTGGATACAGCACTGCTTTCTGGGTCTGCTACTGGTTCTGGCAAAAGTTCTTGGCAAAGAATCCAACAGCTCGCCCGGCTGTAGGATAGTTTGGTTGGATTGCTGGATTCTGAAGGCCTGCTGAGAAGAGTTCTCAGCTTGTGGGTTAGGCCTTTGCTTCAAGTTCTGAAGTTAAGTTCTGGATCTCTGGATGTAAAGTCTGGAATCTGGATGTGAAGTCGTCCGTCAAAATGCTCCGCAAGAAAGTGGAAAGTGAATCTCTGTCTGTCCAAGCAGTCTCTTTTTATGTGTTTTGAAAGTGGGTGGGTGGGCTCATTCTGCATGGCCAGCCCTCTAATGATTTATTAGGTCAAGGATTCTCTGTGACCTGATTTGAGAAGGGATAGTATGTCAGAGTGAGTCAGAGTCTTACAGTCTATTGAAGAAACGCCCCTTTGCTTTTACTTAGAAAATGCATTTTTCATAACTAACAGGTTTCCCAGATACACACGTCGTTGAAATTACATACACATTTCACAGATTAATTTAAGATACACTCTCGCCCAACTCTTATCCCCCTCAGAGCCTGGGTTCACAAATGGCAACATTTTGTGCTTTTTAGTGACTTTCGCCATGTTGGTTTTTCCTCAAGATTTACACAGACCTGCACCCCTTCCCTGAGCATATTACTGGAAATTACTATGTCTCTATCCTAAACACAGTGTCTGCAATATTAATAAATAGCGGGGTTCGGTCCCAGAACACCGTACAAAATGGAATTTGGGCTCAAATCGTGAGGGCATTTTTCATTTTCAGGATCTCCAAATTGTACATTTCTGTGAGCTTAATACAAGATGTTAGAAGCCTTTAACTTAAACATATATTTGGTGCAATATGAATCCACAGTCCTGTCTGGCCCGCCCCTAGGAACTGGGGTAGTCAGGGATCACATGTCTCTCCTTTCAAGCAGAGCTCTGTTTACAGTCCACATCCAAATCAGCATACTCCATTCAATTGAAAGGGTATATTGTGTTGGGTCCAGCAGGCTGCAGGGAAGTCCCCTCCCTCTCAATCAACAGGGCCATGTGATATCCTGCCTCCTGGTGTGGGTCTCTGGGGTGTTAAGAGTTCTCAGGAAAGGCATGTCTTTTGAACATTTAATTACATAAGACCCCCTTCTGTTCACTGCACAGTTCTGCAAGACAGCTCTCCTATCAGGATTTATAGAGCACCAGCGCCGGTCAGTGTCCAATGCCGGAACTGCACCTATTTTTGACAGCTGTCTTGAATTTATACATTTCAAAAGGAAAGGATTTTACTTGATAGTATATGATCCTTGGTTGACATGGCATTGATGTGGATTTGTAGTAGAGTAAGGTAAAACACTCAAGCATAGTTGGATTTTTGTTTGGTGGTTCCGGGCCCATGATCTTAGCAATGTTTGACATTAATAAAACGGGTTTTGAACAGAACCATCTTTCTTTGCACTGGTGGGTGGCAGGTCAGGGGACCATTTTCGTGTGTGCAAAACTGCACGGTTCTCCTGGATTCTGGTGCAAATGTGGGCTTTTCCACCCTCTTGGATTTCCTAAGCCCACAGCACCAAATGTTGCAGCATAACGGTCCATACATGGGTCAGGACACCCAACAATGCACACAAATAATCCCGTACATAATGAATGTGATTATGTCTGTGTGCGATACACTCAGAGACCTAGGGGGAATTCATGGTTTGTTTTACTACCCATATATCATAGCACAGAAAGATGCCATGCCTGCCTTCTCTCACCCCCCCCAATGTGCTGCACACTGACATAATCACAAATGTGATGCATACATTTTTTTTCTAGGCATCTATCAAAGAAGCCCAGTCAAAAATGGCATGCATGAATGCCTCTAGGCCTGTATTAGCTCACACACACACACACACACACATCATGAATGTGATTGTGTGTATGAGGCACTGGGGAGCTTAAGGGGCAGGCATGGAATTTGTTACTGGGCATCTATGATAAAGCAATCATGATAGTTGTTATTACATGGTTAGACTAGCATGTTAATGCAGCTCGACTAGTCATTTCTTACTGTGTTATGACAATTTGTACTGGGCAACCATGATAAAGCAAGCAGGGTACGTTTTATTACATGGCTTGACTGGTATTTTGATGCAGCCAGTCTAGACCTTTCTTGCTATGGCAGGACATATTTTACTGGGCATATATGATAAATCAAGTATTATAAATGTAATTACGTGGCTAGACTAGCATTTAGGTGCAGTCAGCCTAGCCATTCCTTTCTGTGGCATGGCAATTTGTACTGGGCATCTATCATAAAGCAATCATGATACGTGTTAATATGTTTCTAGACTGGCATTTTGGTGTGGCCAGTCTATCCATGGCTTACCGTGGTATGATATTTTCACTCAGAACTATGATAAAGCAAGCATGATAAATGTTATTGCAATGTTTGACTGACAACCTGTCTAGCTATAATATCTTACTATGGCATGGTGTTTTTTACTGATCATCTATGCTAAAGCAAGTGTGATGTGTTATTAGGTGTCTAGATTGGCTGGCATTGGTGCAGCCAGTTTGAACACATGTTCTTATTGTGGAATGGCATTTTTAAAGGCAAAGAAGTATGCTCTTATGCAGGTGTGCTTGCATATATTGGCAGAGCCACCTTGGACATGTTGTCTTATAGTATACTTACTGGAATTATGTACAAAGCAAACTTGAGTATGTTTTGGCATATATTTTGGGGAAGGGCATCATGAAAGTGTGTTGGGAAATGCTGGTGTGCCCTGTCGGTGACTTGCATCTATTTTTTTATGAGTTACCCTTCAAAACAGATTGCACGCTGTCTGGCTTATTACACAATGTGTCAGTTGAAATGTACTGTAAAATGCACTACTTTAACCCATTATTCAAAATATTTTCTCAGGGGAGAATCCCATTTGCTTGGTTCAGGCTCCCTCGGTACGCTCATTCACTCTTTCATATTTGTGGCAAATATTCACATCCCCTCAAATAAATTAATTTGCCATCCACCACTGGTGTCTGGTACACTTTGGTGCAAGGGGGCCGGCATTGCCCCCTTGTTTCTACGCTAGGGGAAAGATTCAAGCTTTCATTAAAGAACATTCTTACATCTTTCACCTAGTGCAGTGTGTGACATGCCCCTGCAGCAGCATGCTCATCAGGGCATTGGGCATGTGTGGTTTTGCAGGCCTTTGTTCAGGTGCTTGAAGCGGGGCCCCCACATTTTGCATTACACCATTGGCTGTTTCTCGATCAGTCACTCAGTTCAATACCATGTTTGTATTTTAAAATAAGTGTAAATGTCAGTTCAAAGTTGTCTGGCAGCTGGGTTAAATTGCCTGTCACTGTTGCACTAAATGTATTCTGGTTCCTGATCTACCAGCCTTTCTGAGTCATTGGTTTGTCTGTGATATCTCGAATTTTCCAACGAGTCACTTCATTTATTTACCAAGAAGAAAACACAAACATTTACCAAATGACATTTTGTTTTTCCAGTAAACTAAGCCACATCTGTAAATTGGGGTTTACAGTGAACCAATGACCAAGTGGCTTTGATGCTCTGTTTGGGAAATAAACTTACTGATTCTGTAAATATAAAACACACTTCCTAATTCTGCAGGTGAAAAAATCACTCTTGAGCACCTTAAGAAAACTAAAGGTCTGTTATAAAGATCGATGCAAGAAAAAGTGCATTCAAATACTTCGACCTCTATGCAGTAACATGATGTGTCTGAATGCCATCTTGATCAGCAATCAGGATATCTTGTATTTATTTATTTATTTTTGCATTTGTTGCAGGACGGCGTGCTGATCCCTTGGGTATCTAGGCGTTAGTTACACTGTGAGACATAACATAAAATACAGGGTACATTGAATGGAAGAAACAAACTAGAAACCACAAAGGGAGGGAGGGGGTCATAGTGTCTTAAGAGTCTTGTTTCGAGGAGCAAGGGGGCGTGGGGGGAGATAGGAATCTGAATGTATTAGTTAGTTAGATCAGGGGATCTTTAGGTGAAAAGTCAATTTTTTTGTTTTTCCTGAAGGTCCAGTAGGGGGGTTCCTTTCTCAGGGTGATGGGGAGACTGTTCCAGAGCTTGGTGGCCATGACAGGAAAGCTCTGTCCTCCTGCGGTCTTTCTGGTGAAGGTGGGCAATGTGATGAGATGGTTGTTTGTGGCTCTTAGAGGGTGTGGGTGGTATTTCTCCACCCGTTGAGAGGTAGGCCTGGGCAGTGTTTGTGGTGCACCTGTGTATGATGGAGAGGGTTTTGAATGTAATCCTTTCACAGATCAGTAGCCATCTTTCTTGGCCTTTGAGACGTGGTCGTGTTTGGACAAGCCTAGGAGTGTTTGGAGGGCATTGTTTTGATGGTTGCCTACAAAGCACAAAATGACACTATTAATTCTGCCTCTGTACATGAGCTTTGCTAGCCAGGACTCACTTTGATAATGCTCAATGCTAGAAAAATTATAATGCAAACATGTATCTCTGCTAGGACTGTCTACTGATACACCCAACACAGTGCAGTGTAGTTTTTCAATATTGTACTTGTAGAGTACCATATGCAATCTGCAAGCAGGCTGCCGGAACCCAAAGTTCCAAAAAGCCAGGGGTAGCCCTTAACCGTTGTCAATCCAGACACAGATTATATATAACTGTACATCTTCAAGCCTGGTGGCAGATTAATTGGTCAAATATAAATATAAGTAATATCCGGTTAGGTTTGCAAGCAAATGGCAATATACAGTTATGTGGGCAAACAATGGTGTCATGGTATTGTCAACTGATTTCAAGTGCCTCATTCTACTGTCAGTTTGGTTACCACTTGTCACCCAAAGCGTGCCATTTGGGACCAGTTTTAAAAGCTCCCTTTGGCTTGCCAACTTCTCAAGAGAACTAAACATACCCTGAGGAGACAGGGACAGGACTAGTGCATTCAAGGAAACTCCTGCCTGAATAACGGGAAGATTGTACCAGGTTGGTAATCACCTGAGTCTTTCGATGTAAGGCAGACAGCAGTTAAGGATGAGTTAGAGTAGACCAGGAGAGACCTTACATCCATGAGAAAGGTTTAACCATCTTGGAATGTATTTGACTACTCACACTTCCCGCAGACAAAACCCTCTGGGACTGGCATCACCAGGCAAAGTCTCATATCTGTCAGGATTGTACTCTTTCAGAGGGCGGTCTATGCATTAATCCATTGGGGGCAGCAATGCAGTCCTATCTAGCCACAGAACATCACTTATAATGCAAACATGATAAGTGCCGTTTCATAGCTATAATGGACCGCATTGCTGCAGCCATTCGGGTTACACTTCGTTGCCTGCGGCATAGCCCTTTTTTCAATGGGCATTATTGTTAAATCTACCTTTATCATGTTTTCTTTAACATTGATGCCCAGTACCAAAATGCACCCGGTGAGAGGGTCTATCATTTGGATGTGTGGGGAAAGAGGGTGCCGCGAAATCAGAGGTGCACTCACTTACATTGTGTGCAGAGCTCACCGTACAAGTGAGCACACATTTGATTAATTCCCAAATCAAAGGCCCAGTCTTCATTCATTCCCAAATTTTACCTTACACATAAGTATAAAATCACAGACATATATTTCAAATGTATAGCATTCCAACAACACACATTTTAAAAAAGAAGATAAGATAAGTAAAAACGCAAAAGGAAAAGTCCTGGTTGAAATAGAGAATACAAATAACTAATTTCATCAATGTTTAAAATCAATTAAATCGATTTTCATAAACAAATGTAAACGAGCTATGGAGAAGGAAACGTTATGTCTACTATACTATCTTCTCCAAAGTTTTTCAGTATTTGGACATGCACCAAAGATGTCTTACCTGAAAAGAGTTCTAATCTAAAGCGATCCAAAGACGGACAATCTTTCACAATATGTTTCAGGGCTTCTGCTGTTTGGGGCTGTTCACAAAACTGGCAAAAATCAAGGAAACATTATGCCCCTTATAAAATCTCCCCCAAAGTTTTTCAGAATTTGGACATACACCTTACCTGAAAAGAGTTCTAATCTAAAGCAGTCCAAAGACAGACAATCGTTCACAATATGTTTCAGGGTTCCCACTGTTTGGGGCTGTTCACGAAAGTGACAAACATGTAAGGAAATTGGTAAAACATTCCTGATACCCAATATCTCTGTTGCAAGTATCAAATGTAGCCTAAATCTTGAAAAGCCATTTCTATATCTAACATCTGGAAAAGTATTTAACTATTTCGGGAGAATACCCTGCGATGTATTTCCTTGTGCCATTGTTGTATACAGTTTATAGAAATCTTCTGTAATGGTGGATGCTATGTTTTTGCTGGTGGCCACCATTGCAGCTCGCTGGCACAAGCACACAGCATAGATTGAAGTGGATTCAACTCATGATGCAATGTCAGGCAATGTGACATCGGTTGTGCCTGGTCCCTGTGCCTGTAACTGCATCACGCTGTGCATAATTGGACTCGCTCCGAAAAAGCTTGGACCATGGTAGCATTCGCAGGTAAGACCCTCCTGACAGATTTTACCCTTTTAAATGTGGCTGTTTTTTTGGTAAGAGTAAGGGCCTCATTGCGAGTTTGGAGGCAGCCATGGTGCTACTAGCACCATGGCTGCCTCCAAACCCGGGTCCGGTCTGGCTGAAGAGGAACTTACCGAGTCTTTCCGACCTTGGAGACCCGGTAAATCCCCATTCACGAAACCATTCCCCATTCCCATTGAGCCCCCATAGGGCTCAATGGGAATGGGGAAGGCGCTAATTACGGGCCTGCAAATAGCGGGCCCATTATTAGCAACCTGGTCCCTTAGCGGGACCCGCAAAGGAAGTGTGGTCAGACCACACGTACTTTGCGGGTCCCGCTAAGGGACCTCGGAATAGGGCGGTAAGGGTTTACCGGCACCGGCATCCTTACCGGTGCCGGTAAACCCTTAACGCCCAACTCATAATGACCCCCTAAATCTGTTATTTGCAATGCAAAGAAGAGACTCAATAAAAGTCCAAACTTTGCTTAACTGTGGGATCCTACAGAAGGAAACACAATTTAATAGCCCATCTCCTAGGGCCTGGTGTATAGGATGCAAACCCACCCAGCAGGAACATTCCAGCTACACCGCCGAACTGTAGATATCGGTATCTGATATTACATCAATGAAAACATTTTCACACTTGCGTTTTATTTGTTTTTTCAATACAAAACATTGCCTGTCAAGAAAACAAAAATACCTCCATTTTTAATGTGCCACTATGTATGCAGGGTGAATAATGGGTAATTACAATTGAAAAATATAGTCTGAATTGGCACAAGAGAGTTTCTGGGCCTGATTCAAAGAAGTGTTTTTAATGGCACAATCCCATTGAAAAACGCTCTGTGAATCAGGCCTTGCATTTTTAAAAGGTCCTTTCACTGAATAGTGTAATGTGAGCAACTTGTCACTCAGCCACTCAGCCAGGTGAGATAGGCAGAGAAATAAAAGTGCCAATGAGAGAGTGGCATGGTGAAGGACACATAAGGGGTTACACAGAATAAAAGGCGATTGGGGGATAGTTCTCGGAGTAGATACTTGCTTTAGACATGAAGGGGCCTGCTTTGCTCTTTGCAAGTTTGAATGTGGGAATTTATCATCCTACTGAGGTAGATAAATTGAGTAGATTACTATCAGAGAAAAGGGATTCACTTACAGATACATGTGCCTAACAAAGATATACTTGGATTTCAATAAACCATGTTCAGTTATGTCAAAAAATAGACTTAAGACAAGTGAAAAAATATGTTGTGCAATGTATTGTAAAAGTGGAGTGAATGATTCAAAGAATCCACTTATGCAGAACGGATTTTAACAATGTTTACGTTCTGCTTAGACCACTGGTCTGTTGTGTTTGAGTATTTAGCGTGACCTATTTTCTTAACACGCTTGGCCCAAGCCTTTGGCCCAAGCCTTTGACACAACCTATTCACTTTACACACTTGGTCAACAAGTGTTTCAATCACAAATGGAGCTTCCTCATGGCCTTAAACAGGTATTTAGTTTCAGTTGAAAATTACAAACTGAACTGAAACTCTTATGTGATATTTTCATTGAATGATGAACATTCCTATGGGGCAGATTCCTGTTTAAGTGGATTGTGGCAATCCATGGCAGAGCCCTGGCAGTCTCTGAGACAAAGTGCTACCAGGGTTCCCTAAACTCCCTGGTAGCCCCAGCCGATGAGGTTGCTACAGGACAAGGCCTTTTTTATCTAAAGCCTGAAGCACTTACTCATGCGCAAGAGCTTCAGGCTTTAGAAAACAATGCCTTTTCTTCTATAATTGTGGTACAGATGAGGCTGCTAAAAGCCCAGATCTTTTTTTTTTCATGAAGCCTGAAGCTCTCAATCATGCATGAGAACTTCAGGCTTTAGAAAAAAAGTCCTTCATCTCTATTGGTCATCGCCTTCTCTTCCATAATGGTGGTGCTGGAGTCTGCCAGGCATACCTTTAGCCCAGGGGGAGATCGCTACATCTCTTGGGGATTACTTTTCTTCCTTAATGATGGTGCTGACTCCTGACAGGCATCTCTTTAGCTAAGGCATTCAGGGATTATTACCCTTGCACCCCGGGTGAGAGGGTGGTGTTTGCTGCAAAGGGCTCCCTGTCAAGGATCGCCTGGCACTTGTTAGGTCACACCCCATTGTAGGTCACGCACCCTTAAAGATCCCTGGCTCAATTTCCCATTACACATAAGCCACTGATTACTTAGAACATGAAAGTTGCATTTGTGATGCTGCATGGGTAGATGGGTAGAAACCTCAACAAGTTTAATTTGGAATAACAATCTCATTGGAACAACTGAGAGAGGGCCATGGCCATGACTGTTTTGGATCCTTACTTATTTAGGGCCCGATTCATGGAAAGATGTGCATAGATCCTGCAAGCCTGTGTGCTGAGAATGGCTCTGTGTGAGCCTGCACGCATACATTTTTCGGCACCCACCGTGTATTCATGGAATTGATCCTGCAAAATGAGCCTATACACGGCTGGGACACCCCTGCCCCACCAGAAAGCACAAACAGCCACTAACTACTTGTGTGTGGTCCTCTGGCTTGACTGCATGCACCCCTGTAATCCTGCATGGGGTACCCCGCAACCAAGCAAGCACCCCAGCGACACTGTGTGGGGTCCATCGTAACTATTCCCAGCCCCCCATCAACATGCGTAACATGTCTGGTAAAAGTTGACATTTCCCAGTAAATATGTGTGCGAACCCCTATAAACCATTCCTGCACCCTGCTATACTGCTAAGGTGCACCTCGAAATCCAACATGCAATCTTACCTCTGCACAGTGATTCTTATGCGCAAGTGTCTGTACGTTTGCCTTCAAGTGGCAGTTACATCGAGAGCATTGCATGGTCATTTCCCCGATGTGAATTTGCGCGGTCGGGTCCATGAATATGATTTTACCTGCGCAGTTGTTGGCATGCTATCGCCTCTCATGGGCCGACCGTCGGAACACCCACAATTATCCTTGTTCTTCCTCATTCTGCATGTTGCGCCCCCTACTCTGGTCTATTTATTTTGTATTTGTATTTGTTTATTATTTATATCGCGCACCAAACCCTGAGGTAACTGGGCGCTGGGGAAAAAAATAACGTAGGCGTTACATACATGTAAAGCAATAATAAGAACAAGACAGTTACAGAACAGGAGACAAGAATCATAAATAACATAACATGTGCACAAGTGCCAAAGGCAATCATGAAGAGGAAGTTTAGGAGTTAGGGTGGAATCAAGGAGCGGCTGATGGGATCTCATTGGGGAGGCTTATTGCTTAGCCAGTTTTTGATTCCAGATTTGAATCTCAGGGAGGATGATTCTTGTCTGTAGGTAAGGGGCAGGGTGTTCCAGCGTTTGGCCGTTTGAACAGGGAAACTGACTCCTCCCACAGTTTTTAGGTTGAACCTGGGTACTGCCAGGCAATGTGAGAGGGCAGATCTGGTGGTCCCAGAGGATTGGTGCTTACAGACTTTGTTGGACAAGTATTTGGGGGCTGAGTTTGAGAGGCACTTTTGCGTGATTACTAAGGTACGGAAAGTAATTCTATCACGAACTGACAGCCAGTTGACATTGCGTATGGGCGTTGAGATGTGGCTGGATCTGGGGAAGTTGAGTGCTGCTCTTAATGGGTTGTTTTGCAGGACCTGAAGCCGGTTTAGGACAAGTTCAGAGGATCCTAAAAAGAGTGTGTTGCAGTAGTCAATTTTCGACAATGCTTGAGCTCTGGCTAGTGTGAGGCAACTGCTGGTGGACAGGTAGGGTTTGCAGCTGTAAATTAATTTTGTTAGTGTAAACTGTGGCGGCCGCCACAGAGCTGACTTGTTTTCTGAGGGATAGTGTTGAATCGAGAAAGACCCCTTAAGTTTTTATTTCCTTTGAAACTTTAATTGTGTTACCGTCTATGTTAAAGGATGAGTAACTATGATCAAGCTTATTCAAACGTGCCTGAGTGCCGACAATCAGGAGTTCGGTCTTATCATCGTTAAGGCATAAGCTGTTGAATACCATCCAGGCCTGGATTTCTATATAGATATTGTTAAGTAATCTAGAGTCTTAATCATAGCAGCCAGTAAGGGGGATGAGGACTTCGGTGTCATCTGCATAGTTTGTGTAGAGGACACCCAAGTTGTCCAGGCGATCGAAGAGGAGCTTCATAAATATGTTGTATAACGTGGGTGACACGCACAAGCCTTGAGGGACTCCACAAAGAGTAGGGCTTGGGTCTGCTGATGCTGATGAAGAGAAGACTCTGGTGGTCCGATTGGAGAGAAAGGAGTTAACCCAGTCAGATGCATTTGTGGATAAGGCCGCGGCTGTAGTAAGATTGCCAGTTAGAATCTGCTGGTTGACAAGGTCAAAGGCCGCTGACAAGTCTAGGAGAAGGAGGATCACTAGCTTGCCATTGTCCTTTGCCTCATCAATTTGGATCTTCGGGTCTAGGAGAGCTGTCTCCGTTCCATGCACGGGTCTAAAGCCAGATTACCTGAGGCCTAATAGGTTGTTTTCCTCTAAGTGCTTCTGAATTTGCAGATATGCCACTCGATCCAGAATTTTCAGAAGGAAGGGGACGATGGTGATGGGCCTGTAATTAGTATGAATGTTAGCGTCCAGGTTATTTTTTTTTATTTTTTAGGAGAGGTATAACCCAGGCTTTCTTGAGATTGTTAGGGACTTGGTTGGTGTTGAAGGATGAGTTTATCAGGGTGGCGATGAACAGGGCCAAGTCTTTAGCTCCATCCTTAATGATGGAGGCTGGACAGATGTCACCTTGACAATGAGAAGGTTTTAGACTTTTGATGCTGTTTTCCACTTCCTTAGGTGTTACTTGGGAGAATGCAAATGGAGCACATGGTGCAGGGCTGTTCTTTAGCATGGGTTTAGGACAATGGCAGCTTAAAAGGCTAGCTTTTTTGGATTCAATCTTACTTTGTAGTAAGGTGATTTTGTCAGCTAGTGCTTGCTGGATTTTTGTGCACCAGGCTGCGTCCTTGGTACAGTCCTGGGTGGGCGGTGCTGGAGATTCAAGCTCCTTTAGGATACTAAAGAGCTCTTTGGAGCTTGATTTGGCGTTATGGATTCTGGTGTTATAGACTTCTTTTTTGGTGGGTAAGATAGCCATTTTATAGGTAGCCACTGCTAAGGTGACCAGGATTTTGTTGTGAGTGGTGGGTGATTTACGCCATAATGTTTCAGCCTTCCTTTCGGTGTTTCTTAAGATTTTTATTTCCGGTGTGAACCACTTGTTGAGATGGGCAATAGGTTTGGATTTTCTATGCGCAGGCTACGCCCATACTCTGCGAAGTGTCTCACGCAATGTGTTCTACTGCACGCAGGGACCACCCAGACCTACGCAAAAGCCCCACAGAGTACTGATTTCCCCCACACAGTCAATTCCATGAATCGACTAAAGGGGTTTTGCACACGGTTTGGTGTGCAAAGTGCCTATTAACCACGCAATAAATTCCATGAATTGGGCCCTTAATCACATAGGACCTTCCGTTTCATGTGGACCATGAATGCTCATGGTTTATGTTGTGCTTTTTAGTGGCCATGCATGTGTACTGGCAAATTGGAATCGGTGGGCTTGATTTCCAAAGAACTGGGAAACTTAAAAATGTGCAATTGGTGCACTTATCTGAGATGCCTGTTGCGGCAAGATCTGCAGGTCAACCTATTTAGGCAGGTGACTTGCACATTTTTGGGGGCTTTTAGCCAGCATTAAATATTTGCAGCCTTACTGTCAAAAGTGCAGTGGTGTTGGGCACCTATGCCTGGCACTAATGAATTCATAGGTCAACAGCAATTATATGGGTGTTGGGGGCACAATTCAGCATTGTTTTGTCCCTTGGATGGAAAGTCAGGCTGAATTGTACAAATGCTGTGGAACACATTACACCCCTTCTTAAGGGGGGAAATGTATTTGGAGCAGAGGCTTTCCGTCTGCTGCTATCTCGAGTTGAAAATATGCACAGAAGGATCAGAAAACGTTTTGCTGTGCATTGGGCACTGCACTTTGTATTGCGATGTATTGTTTATTTATAAAGCACCTATACACGGGCAAGTGTTTCAAAGCACTTGCTTCCCGAACAGGATCAGGGAAATATATGCAATGCCTCCTCATCACCTAATCCAGGGTGTGTGCAATTCCATACTGCACACTGGGAACATAATTGGACACCTGAATATACGCCTCTATTAAGCGCATTTGCAGATGCCCTTGTGAATGCACGCTAGCAAGAATCCTGTTTTGACGCAAGTGAAGGGGGTGCACAAGCACTTTATTTTTTTTTTGCATTCGTCAAAAAAAAAGCCGGAAGCTCGTGGCAAAATCGTGCAGTGTTGAGTCAAAGTGAAATAGCTTCGGAATGACCCGCAGCCGTCCCCTGACAGCAGAAAAGCGGAGGCTGCTGCTGCAATCCCTGTGTGGAACATATGGAAGTGACAACGGGGAAATGAATTCACGTAAACCCATCCAGCGCCCGGGGCTATGTATGCCGCGCACTTCCTGATGAGAGCCAGATGCGGAAGTTGCGCAGAGAGGCCCAGAAAGGGGCAGGGCACACAGTGTGTGGCAGGCGCTTGAGGGAAGGCATATCATTCCACCGATTTCGTTTGGACTTCCTTTTGCACCCAACCCTACCCTTCTTCTGCTGGGAGGTGGAGGTGTATTGATAGGCACAGTTTGGAATTCAGCTAGGCCTTCGTGTCTGTGTGCATTTTTTGGACGAGGGAAAGAAACGATGGCACATAAAATCGGCTCCACTTCCTTGCCAAATTCAGTGGCGAAAAGAAGTAACTCAAATCCCTATTTCACTAAAGAAATATGCCGAGTACTCAGATTTGTAGCTAGATGGTGTTCCAGAGAAAACTTGTACACGTCATCAAACAAAATCGGTTGGTTACGCGCGCACTGGACAGTGGCTAGAGAGCAAGCGCCGGGACATTTTAAACATTCACATCAGTGGTGGAGGCAGGCTCTGGTACCAGAGTGGTGGGAGGGCTTCTAATTGGCTACCTTTGAATCCCATTGCAATACCTCCTAGGTTGCACAGGGGGATGGACGGGGTGTGGGGGGGGGCGATGTGATTTGAAAGGAACCAGATGGTCTTCCGCCAGTCGCTCCACTAGCCCCACCCTTCAGCGGAGTATTGTTGGTATAGGCATACATCCAATACTGCTATTGTGCACACAAAATTGGGACACACCCTCTCTGAGGGATGGAGTGCATTATCTGGCAATAAAAGCCCTGGTATTCCTTTACTTCTATACGAGATAAAAGAAACCACACCAATTTGTGACCAAGTGATAGGATACCTTTGTGAGTGGGGGCACACTCGTCCATGCATTCATGTGCAGATCTTACGGCTGTTGACTCAGGCTCTGACGACCAAGTTCATTCTGCATTACTCTCGCAGATGTGGAACTCTGCATCGAGAAGTGAGAGGCGCATTGCCCAGTGCTGATCCAATGCGTCCCATCTGATGGGGTCACCAGTCTGAGCCATTAACTTGGCAGCATACGTTTGGAAGGATTACGCTTCCATGAGGAGCAGCGCAGGAAATGGGCCGGAACAAGACGGAACGCCATTCCGGCAACAAATAAAATGTCTTGTAGGAGCGCCTCGCCATCCCTCAGACCCACAGGGTCCCAGACACGACTCTCACAGATCCTGTGCCTCATCGAGGAGACTGCTTTCAGACGACTTGGTGTTCGTGCTGAGTCTTCTGGAAGCAGTCTGCGTTGCACAACTCGTTCTTCAATGAGGATTCAGAACACTCAGTACTAAAGACTGCATACAAAAACCCCCAAAGCCGCACATACAGTTTTGCAGCTGTTCAAACTGATATATATGTCCTGCATTTTATAGATATCTCTTTATTAGGGTGAATATTGTGACCAATCAAGACAGAAGAGTTCATTGCTTAAGGGTTTTCTTAATGAATCACAATAAGATATGTTTAACATTTAAAATTGTGGACATTATGTTGTTCCCCTAATGCTCTTTGCTTTTATGCAAATCGACAGGATTGGGTTCTATATAGAGCTACTGTGTTGCGCAACCTGCCCAGGGGCTGCGCCCCTTGGCCCTGCCCATCCTAAGAAGTGACAGTTCCCCCAATAAATGTTTTCCATTTCCAGCACTGATGAGCAGCCATCAATAACTATTAGGGGTGATTCGTACCTCCACGTATCCAGGAGCCTTAGAGGCAAACACACATCTGTGTATTCTCATAAACAACATCACTGCAGGTCAATTTGAATGAAACATAACAAGGCAGCCTCAGGTTCGTTGCATTTTCACTGGTGATTTCTGCCATGTCAAATGCAGGACTCATCCAGCTTCTAAGTGACAGATGTTGCACGGAATCATCTTGTTCACAAGGTGTGCACGCTCCCCCCTGCTGTATTCTACAGGTTACAGTGCCTTGCTTTATGACACTTCTATAGGTTCAACTAGGACAGTTTAGCTTATGTGGTTATTTGTGGCCTCCCGGCTGTTGATGTGCAGCTTTTGTCTGAAATCTACTCAATGATGCTGCATTCAAGGGCACCGTGAGTCCATGTCCATTGGTGGAGCCGTAGAGATGAACAGACCATCGCTGCTCCATTCATAATCCCAATGCCAGCCACCCATGACAGCCACGCCTGGGCAGATTGTGGCTGTCTGCACAGAACACTGGTTAGAGGGACCAAGCTCACCACTGCACATTCACTGAAGGACATCAGGAAAGTCAAAGCACAGACAATGAAGGCTCAGCTGGTCTCCCTGAAACCAAGCTTGGAATGTGTGACTTTGGGACCAGACAAACAGACCATATTTTATGAAACTATGAACAGGCTAAGAACCTGCAACAGCAGCCAGCAATCTCGTGACGCCCCACCCTATGCTTTGAAACCAGTTGTTTGTCCAATGCATCAACAGGTCCTTCAAGTGGGTTGAGGACATATTACTGTGTCATTCTTTTCTCATGCTGTCCCTGTGCCTACAATCCTGGCTTGGTCTGCCCTATAGGCCAATAGGCCCATGGCCGAACCAAAAACACTAAATGCTGGTATGGGGCAGTTATTTGGGTGTAAGTGTGCCACTTTTGGGGTCAATTTGTGCCACTTTGGTGAGTTAATTCACTCTGCGGCTAGTAGTTTTGACCAGTGTTGCTGAATAAATATTCTTTAAAATTCACAATTTGCATCACACTTTATAACAAAAATCCTCTGTGGTTACTATTCAAACAGAGTCACAAAAGGAATGACTAGCCATTCGCAATTTGGGCCACGTTTTCATTGGTGTGCGAGACAAATTTTATGGCCCAGTCCAACACTGCTACAATCCGGTCTGCTGATGGTGTAGCGTCCAGGGGTGATGACTACGTGGGTGCTCCAGGGCCGGGGCACTCGTCGGGAGAATTAATTCGGGGTTGAGCCCCCTCCGGCACAGAGAAGACGAGAGAATGCCTTTGTGTTGGGCTCCATACTGTCTCTTTCTCTCTTTCTCTCTCTCTCTCTCTCTCTCTCTCTCTCTCTCTCTCTCTTCTCTCTCTCTCTCTCTCTCTCTCTCTCTCTCTCTCTTTCTCTCTCTGGCCCGTGGCACACTGGGAGTGTCACCTAAGCCCTCTCCACCAGGCCCCTCTTGGTGGTAAGGCCTAGACGAGAGGGCTTAAGGATAGGCCATTGGAATTTCTTGCACCTTCTGGGTTGCGCACGGTGCAGCAGCAGGCAGTTCTGCCCCCAGTAGGCCCACACAGATGCAATGCCAGCCGGCCTGACAGCTCGAGGAGGAGGTACGTTTTTAATGTTCTCGTCATTTGGGCCCGTTCCTTCCTTCCTCCCCTACTTTCCTTATCCTTCTCCCCCTACTTTATTCTCCCCCTACTTTCCTTCTCCCTCTATTATCTCCCCCCACTGACTGCCCCTCTATTTCATGTGCCTTCCCACAGCCCCGTTTTTTGTTTTGTCAACACCTCCGGGTCCTGGCATTTTCACACTTAACTCGCCCTCCCACCGCCCCGCCTGCTCCCTCAACATTGCTCCTTCCACCCCAGGGGGTTATCCAGCAATGCAGGGGTAGGGTGGGGTGAGCCACGAAAATAGTCCTGCTACTTTTCCCCCCAAGTGCAGTGCACATGATTCTATTTGTCTCATTCTTACCCTCAATCCCAACCCAGCCCCCAAATCCACTTTTTTGGTTACATGATGGTGGCAGATGGCATTTTAACACATACACATAACAAAACAAATTAAACTGCAGGACCATTACAGATGAAGGAAACACATCTATTACAGCTCTGTCCAGGCTATGTGGGGCAAACTACATGCATACTTTCTGCATATGTTGTACACTACATACATCGCCATAGATATATGAGCAATAAGAGTATGGCTTTAGTTTTATTCTCCCCATCCTGCATGCAAAGTCACAATAGCATCATGCAGATTAATGTGAGCCTAACAAATCCATCTTGGGTTTTAAAGCCATAGTAACTGTTTCCTAAAGCAAGCAGCGTTTTGCACCCTTCTCATTTCTGATCATCCCCATTCACATTTCATAAGGGAAAAAAGTAACTGCTAACAGTCCCCCCTCCATCCCATCAGTGCCTAATGGCTCCCTTTGTAGTGCCTTGATGAAACACAGAGCAAAGTGTTGGGTCCCAGGACAGTTGCTCTGCTGCCGGAGCTCTGCGGGATGGTGTCCAGGCGAGGGACACCTCCCCAGTTCGGCACCCTCATTGACAATCAAGCTGCTGAATGGGTAAAGTGTCCTGCTGCCCTGGACAATGAGAGTGCTGAGGAGGAACACTGTGCATCTCAGCACCCTCTTTGGCATGCCGG
The DNA here is from genome assembly GCF_040938575.1 of Ambystoma mexicanum. NCBI lineage: Eukaryota > Metazoa > Chordata > Amphibia > Caudata > Ambystomatidae > Ambystoma > Ambystoma mexicanum. The sequence continues at coordinate 178,043,510 of NC_090924.1, forward strand.
GTGGCCTGCCTGAGGGGCCGAATGGTAGTGGTGTCGTGCTTCCAAATGTCCTGGTCTGGTTATTGAAAGAGCCACTGGGGAGGGCAAGCTGCCCCACACAGACTTGCCTACATTTGGAAATCAAAATCCCTGGCATGTAGGTGGTCCGCTGTGCGTGCACTCCATGCGGCACTCCTTGCGGCACCTATAAGTGCAATAAAGTATGCCCTTGCCTCCTCGCCATGAAGCTCTCTGGTAAACCTTACCATCCTGCATGATATGGACAGGCATAATGGACCTCTCTGTAATGGGCTGCCTTGCATCAGTGACCCGATCAGGCTAGAGTGTAAAATCTGGCAACAAATCCAGATGTGGGAGCTACTGGAATTAAACAAAACCCAACTGTACATACTCAGCTACACCGCTCCGCCACAGACCTGACTACATTTGGAAATCAACACCCTGGCATTTATGTGGCCGATTGTGCGTGCACACCTCGCCGCACCTGTAAGTACTATAAACTATGCCCTCGCCTGCTTGCCACACCTCAGATTAAATTATTAAAGGGAGCATATATATGTATCACAAAAAACTAAGTCGGACAATGCTCCGAGCTCTGGAAACAATATCCTCTTTATTGAAAAACAGCACATCGGAGGGGAGGCCCTCTATTGACGGCATGTTTCGCCCTACTCTGGCTTTGCCCAAGTGCATATATACACACACACTCACTTATATCAAGTGAAAATGTAATATTAGGAATCTGAACAACATACCACCTCAATTGCAACTTACTATCAGCATCACTAATGCATGTTGACCTGCAAAAGATGAACCCAATTATGTTTTTCAAAGTAGAGATGGGGAAGCGAGGCATGATTGGGGGTGTTGGTGGGGGGGCATGTGCCAAACTCTGGTTTGAGGTTGGAGCCAGTAAATGGTTAAAACACGGGCCTTACTGTGCGTGCTTGTGATATAACACATTTTTGTATTTAAAAACACACTCGTCCACCCGATGCTACGAGACAGTGTCTGGGTTTGATCTTGGGGGCACTTTGCAGAGTTAGAAATGACGCAGAAGGGTTTTTGACCTGACTGCTGGTCAGGTACTGTTGCCAGGGGGGGTGACTGAGAACCAAAAGAGGCTCTGGAAATAATTTTGAAAGTGGCCCCATATCAGCAAGCCCAACCCTTTTCCTAGGAGATCATTTGGAAATAAAAGAGGTTATCATAAAAAATGCCCAGGGTACATAGGCCTACTCGGGACTTTCCAGAGTTCCCTACAGGCCAGTCCAACCCTGAGCCTGTTGCCGTGCATGTCGTTTTGTTTTTCTTTCATACGATTAGTGGGGTAAACCCATGGTAGTTGGCCACGTATTCTGGTAATTTGCTAAAGAGTGATTTACTGAAACAGTAGGGGAGAAACAGAATAGCATTGAATGTTTATCAGACACACAGCACAAGGGTAATAAGAATAATACATATATTCACACAGAAGGCGGACTCAGAACAATATTGCTGTCCAATAGTATGTCTGCCTGGCTCTCAGGGGTAGTAGTTTCACTTGCACCACACCTCGGTGACCCACATTTTTGCATAGCCTTTCTTGTGGCACAGCAATAACGTGCAGTTCAAAAACTGCCAGAGCTTCAGGTGGGCATTGAGACCGCCTTTGGGGTGAAGGTTATGTTCCGGTATGCAGGGTATGATGCAAATCAGGACAAAGCAACGTTGCCCTTTTCATCAAGAAATGTCATTACTTATTCATCATTTCCCTTGAATTGCGAACGTTTTTTTTTGGTGGCGGTACTTCTTGCGGCTGAACCTTCTGTTGAGCGATCATGACGCCTCGTTCTCCCATCCTAGTCGTGCGGCTCCACCTTTTGAGGGCCGCTGCAACCTGGCTGATTATAGAGGGGTGGAGCAGGGGCAGTGATGGCCTCCTGGAATGCAACTGGAAGGCTTGCATCTGCTTCTTTACTGACTTGTGCCTATGCAGAACATGCTAGCCAATGGGCCTCATTACACGGAAGGCGGTAATCCAGGGTGCTATTAGCACCCTGGACCATGCCGGTAAATTACACGCACCGCCTTGGCGGAAAGGGGATTTACCGCCCCATTCCAAGGTTGGAGGGGCGGTAAATCCCCCTTCCGCCATTGCCCTTCCCCATTCCCATTTCTGCCCCATAGGGCTCTATGGGAATGGGGAAGGCGCTAATTACGGCACCGCAATATTGCGGTGCCGTAATTAGCTCCGAGGTCCCTTAGCGGGTTGGTACTTAACGCCTGCAAGAAGCAGGCGTTGATTCCTCCAACCCGCAAAGGGACCTCGTAGTACGGCGGTAAGGGTTAACGGTCACCGTTGCCATTAACGGTGACCGTTAACCCTTACCGCCGTCCGTGTAATGAGGCCCAATGTGTCCACTGTTCTGCGCCCCTCCCTTTTACCAAGTTGGCGACTAAGTACCAATGTGGTGATATCTCTGCCAGCGATGCCACTTCCTTCTATCTGGGCACGCCCCGGGAAATTCATAAATTGGCTCCCCTGCTAGCGTCCTGTTAGTTTTCGTTTTTTCTGCCTTTCTCTTTACACGGAATCAATCGCCTGAGAACTTGCTGTGTTTTTTTTTCTTTTTTGTTTTTTTTTAGCCGTTTGAAGGTAGCCCACACGGATGATGCCGTGGTAAGCTGATCAGTTGCTCCTCCTCATCTGCTCTCTAGTAGAAAGCAAGCACACCTAGGTTGTGCTCGTCTTCTCCTGGCGTGGTTTCCTGCAGGCACCCTGCCTTGCCGCCCCATCATTAGCTCTCGGGCCACTAAAAGGCCCAGTGAGGCAGCGGGACATTCTGGCATTTCACACCTCCCTATGTATACAGTTTCATGAGCTGATATTTATCAGCGCGACGGATAATGATCTCGTTTTATAAGTCCGCCGTCTATCAACAGCTTTATTCTCTGCCTGTGCATTTTTTTTCACTGAACAGCTCTATTATTGGAAAAATGGTTTTAAAGGTTAGCTCGGGGGAGCCTGGATTCTTAGCCATTTTGCCTCAGTGGCCTGGAATCGGGCCAAAAACAACCTCTCGTATTTGTTTTTAGTCAAACGATTTGTCTGCTCCCTTGGAGCGCGGCCAGGCCTCACTCCCTCGCTCTCGACCTCAGGGACTCCCCCCTAAACTGAGCGGGATAGGTTTGCAAGCATTTTGTTTATTTTTTTTACTATTTTTTCGGGGTAGAGTTTTTGAGGGAGGCCTGCATTCTGGCCGCCGGACTAAATAGCCTGGGGCAAACTGCCATTTAAATGTAGAGCAGAAGAGGGAAAAATGCAAACTGTGACAACTGTGTAGTGCATGAATAGTGCTCCGAACAATTCACGAGAAACAGACTTGGTGCGGATGCCGCAACGCTGCTTTAGGGAGATGTCAATTCCCCGCGGGTGCCGGGTTCCAGCGTCAACTTCCATCAACATTGGGCCGGAAGTTGCTCCTAGCGTAGCATTTGAAACAAAACTCCATGTGTTTGCCCCTTGACTTCAGTGTGAACTACTGTGTGTCATTGTCTCTCCCACTCTGTGGGCTAGAGGGCTAGCTTAAGAGCTTAACACCTTAGTCCACTTAACACTGCGCTATTTGAAAAATACGGGGCCTGATTTACAAATAATTTTTCAATGAGGTTTTCCACATTCAAATGTTTTTTTTGTAAATCGGGCCCACTCGGTTTTCGTGAAGTTAGGCGCACTCCTGCCAGTGAGAGATGTTTACAAGTGTAGCTGCTTCAGAATGTACAGTATTGCATGGGCACTCTGCATGTAACCAATGCACGTGTATGTTGTTAGACATCTCAAAAGTTTCAAATAAGCATAAAGCAAGCCAGCCTGTTCCCACTGAGTCATTAAATGAGGGCATGAACATGTATGCACATCACTGGCACGCAGAGTATGCTACCTTCCTAATTATGTAAACGAATTTCAAATGCAGCAACATGTGCCCAACTGCCTCTTGGTTCCCTCCAACTCTAGACCTGCAATTTAATTATTATTTATTTATTTGTATATGGTTTTAAAAAAAAACCTTTACAAAATTGTGCAAAATTACAAAATTACAAAAAATGTATAGACAATTTCAAAAGTTAATACATTAAGACTTAATACAGAATTTCGCTTCTAAAGTTCAACGTAAAAACAGTTTTCACATAATTAAGGAGTGCAGAAAAGAGAAAAAATAAGAGAAATTACTAAAAAAACACAGCTAAAATCCACCAACATTTCATTAAAACATTACTCTAAGAACAAGCAAAAATCTAGCAAAATGCTAAATAGAATGAATATCGGCCTAATACTTCAGTTCATGAAAATACTTCAGCCTATTTATATCAAAAAACATACAACTGGGAAGATTTCCATTTTACCAATGATTGCATATATTGCGGAAGCTAGGAGAGACCACACTCTAATTTAAGAAATCTTACAATCGCTAATTGCAATGAGGTCTTTTTATCAAATAACATGCATTTCCACACCTGATCCAGATCCACATTTGCTACATCAGGGACAAAGCGAGAGAAGTAACACAGTCTCTTTGTTCTCAGGGCCGAGCAAACTAGAAGCAAGTGTCTCAGTGTTTCTTTTGCTTCCGGAGCCTTACAAAACCTACACAATATGCTTCGTACCGGCTGTGTCGATCTTACAGTCAACTTAATTGGTGCAGATTTAAAGAGAGTAGGTTTTCCGTTTCACTTTCCCGCTGCACTAAATCCTACCGTCTTGACATGGCGGTTCTAATTCCTTAGGATGTTGTAGGGTTCCAGATGTCCCGGTTTATCAAGATTATGTTTCCATTGGAAACTGCTGTGGTCCCGGTTTTGGTAGGCAGGAATGCACAATCTCGCACAGAAGAAATCCTGCATTTTACAATTTAAAATACTGTTAGTTTGTGATATATTAATAATAATATGTGTTTATTTGAACAATGACACTTAAACCCCCTTCTCCTCCGAACGCTACTGAAGTGTAGTGCCTTACGTATTTATTTATTATTTAGTATTTATAAAGCGCACATCAGCCCCGGGGGCATCGTTACAGCTACTTTTAAGAGTTAGTCCTACTTTTATGTTAGTAGCCCTGTCCCGTTTTTTAAAAAACTTTTTTAATCTGGTTACCATAGGATGTTGGGTAATTTGAGAAAGCCCAGTCAGGACCGGCTCATTGATATAGTGGACTGCTGATGCCATTCATCCAGTGTCCTGAGTTCCATTGTCAGAGGGGCATGCTGTGAGTTGCATTTTTTAACATATCTAAATGGGGTTCAACGCGAACTAGGCTATTTCCGGCTTCTGAAAACGGCACGGGAAATGTGCCTTTTTCTGAGGATACTAAGGAGGAATTCTATTTTTTTGGAATCTTTGTAATTTGTTTTGTGCTCAGTTGCTGGAAAGGCAAATGCAATATGAACTCACAAGTTATAGAGTTTTAACAATTGAATATGTAAGTCCAGGTATCCTCAGTTAGTTCTAACACTGGGACTTGGATTATCCAAGCACAGGGTTGCATCTGCTAGTGCACAGCAAGGAGTTTGTGGGCCCTTAATGAAAATATTTGCTGATACGAGTGCACATGCAACACTTAGGGCCTATTTCATAGAACGTTTAGCGGGGTGACCGTGCACTGCAAAAATATTTTGCACCGAGGCCTAATTCACAGAGCATAGCAGAGTGATTTTGCACTGCAAAGGTACTCTTTGAACCGCGCTAAATTGGGCCAATTCAGAAAAAAGTCTGCCCTACTTAGTGCATTTTGTGTGAATTAGACCCATTTAGCATGGTGCAAAGAGTACTTTTGCAGTGCAACCAGTTTGCACCGGGCAACACATTCTGTGAATTACGCCCCTAGGGTCACGCAGCACGTCTAGCATCAGGTTGCTGCTTTTTATGCTCTGTGATGCTGTCCGATGAATAGGCACTTGAAGGAAGTTGTGGGTGTAGCATATACCAGCATCCCCTTTTGGAGGCGCTGCTTGGGTAGGAACCTCCTTTCATGATTCAAATCTTCACAGTCATGGTCTGGGTCTGATTGCTGGTGCACATGTGGCAGTCACACATGGCACAAATGAGAGGTCCTGCTGCGCAGCATGGCAGCCAACTGGGCAGTCAGGGTAGAGTAAAAGACACACAGGATGGCCATAGAGTTTGAGCACATAGACGCAAAGACAAAGTGGTAAGAAATCAACAAATACTTGAAAAGCATTATAACTGTACCATAAAATTTCAATTTTCCATATACTCAACATACAGAAACTGACAACCACCCATCTGCACAGCAATCTGCATGCACTTCACCACACTGCAACAACAGACTAACAACACATAACCCGCAACAACAGCACATGGGATTTCTGGCACTGATCGAACACCGCACTTAAGCTCAGTGAACGGTGGAAACCACACTGAAGCAGACAACAAGACATCACAACTCTCACTTTCCTATTCCCAATACCCTGTACGAACCCGCCCTTTTTTTGACACCCTCCTTTTCAGATCCACCAGAGGGCCTGGGGACCACAGCAGTGGTGAAGTTGTGCGGTTTAACATTAACATAATACTAAGACTCCTACAATTGAATGTCCCACTCTCTTATGCAAATCATACACCACAAAGCTCATCCACAGAGGTCGGATGTGTGCACTAAGCAATAAAGAAACATCCTTGCAGCCACTTTTGTAAAAACATTATGTCCAACCTGCGGTCAGATTACAGAAACGTTGCACCGGTGCAAGTGCAAAGTTGCACAGTATTAGCACTAGGGCTGTTTGCCCTATTTTTAAAAACAGTGGGACATGCAATAAAACTATTTCACCATGACAAGTGAAGTTTGGCACGTTATAAGCACCAGGGCACAAATTGCCATACTGCAAAAAAGATACATTTTCAATGTATTTTTTCACCAGGGCAAAGTTTGCCCTAGTGCTTATACCATTCCGTAATAGTGCTAGGGCAAACTTTGCCCTGTTGCAATAATGCAGTGAAAATGTATCTTTTTTTGCTCAGAGGCAACTTTTGCACTGGTGCTTATACCATGGCAAACTGCACTTGTCATGGTGCAATATTTTTCGAATATGTCCCAGTGTTTTAAGAAATAGGGCAAACTTTGCCCTGGTGCTAATACCATGAAACTTGGCTCTTGCACCAGTGCAACATTTCTGTAATCTGGTCACAGATGCGCTAAATAAGATAGAAATGTCCCAAAGGAGCACAACAATTCACCCAACTATGTGAAAGCATCATATAGCAGTATATTCAGTAGCAGGACTGCAGAGTTTATGAACAGGTAACCCCAGGGAGTTAAACATTGTATACACACACACACACCAGGTAGGTAGTCTTCATTTTCCCTACGACAATTTTCTCTTGAAATGCCTTTGTTATTTAGAACACAACCTGGGGGAACTTGGTGAGAAGGTCAAACAATGGCATTGGTCTGCAACCCGACTTTGTATGCTGTTATGTTATAAACAATTAACATGCTTCACATGGAATAAGCACACACATTAGAAGGACACGGGTTGTGCTAGGTCTATTGGAGAAAGCATGAAGGATACCTGGGCAGCAACATTTCCTATCTGATGATCCACAAGGTGATGTTCAGACACTAGCGGAGATCATGTTACCGATAGAAATCTGTTATTGGCTTGCCACATCCATCACACATAGTTTCTATTTCCCCATACCACTTTCCTAGCAATTACTTAGGGTTGGATGCATCAATGCACAAGCGGAATGCCGCCACCCACCTTAGATTGCCAACTCACTATTTGATCCAGTTCTGAAGAAATGACTTCCTTTGGTATTGTACACTAGTAGTGCATTTAGGATCAATGTGCCTCTGGCATAGAATAGACCCATCTGTGCATGGCAGAAGGCTGTGCGCACTGTGCCTTTCAAGTAAGGTCAATGTACTTTGGACATGGACAATTCCAAAGAAACAACGATGGCTAGCGTCAGTGTGGTCGCGACATGTCACATTGGCTGCTCGGATTGAGCATTGCATTTAAGATCAATGTGTCTGGAGGCTTTCTCCATGCCTTGGTCACAGTTTCTGCATGCTCTGTGGTCACTGCAGAAGGTGCTACTGTGACTGTCTACAGACTCCATCTTTGCCCCCTCCCTCCCACAAAATCCCACCGACATGGCTTATGGCATCTGTGGAATGGCCTACTTCTATGTCATGTATACTGTATTATTTGCCTCTACACCCACTGAGTATGGCCTGTCAAGTAGGTCCCTTGGGTTCTGCATACACTTAACACAAAATTTTGAACCTGTTTTTCCCTCAGGACGATAACACATGCGTGATGTGATATGTGATGTCATATGCAGCCTAATATTTCGGAAGTGTTTGACAGGGACTATGGGGTGGTTGTGTAGGTAATCATACTTGGTGAATTTCAGTGTTGTTCAACTGCATTTTTCATTTTTTTGGGGGGGGGGGAATTAGTCAAGTTTTTTTGTAATGATTCAAGTCATATAAGCATGCCAAAAAGCCACATCTTCCATTCTCAAAATGTTTCTGTGTTTTTTATTTTCATTTTTATGAGATACCTAAGAATAGATGCATACATTTCTGAGACAGATACAGGATCGCTTGATATATATCAAGGTTCCCTCTGATCGGTATCGCACGGACACTTACTGATCTTTTAAAACATGGACATCACAGAGTTTACTCAATGCTGATGAAAAATATATTCATTGTGCCATAAATTGTTATACTTATTTACCTTCTGGCCAAAGATCAAAAGACTGTTTTGTTTCCACCATGTAGACCTATTATATAATATCAGTCATGGGCCCAATTACAGAAATTACCTCTGGGAGTACTGACTCTTTTTACAACCCAATTTACTGGAGTAACTGTCATGCATAAGAGATAGTATAGATACACTTAGTTAAATGACACAAGTACTTTGTTCAATCAACTTTGTCTTGGTGACTTCTAGATGTGGAGTTCATTTACACACTAATCAAGCTTAAATTGGAGATATTATCAGTATGATTTTTCACTAATATCAGGTCTGCAAGATGTGTACAACACAATTAAATGTTATTTGCCATGATTAATTTTTCCCTTTCCAATAACATCTTCCAGTTTTATTATAAAGGGGTATATCACGATGCATTACTTGCTCTTAATTTTTACACATGTGTTCATGAGATTTGCTTAGCATAATCATGTATGCCATATGATTGATTATTTATAACGCTCTTAATACTGAAGAGGGTTCGAAGCCCGGACCCAGGATTCGAAACTGTGTTGCTGTGCATTGCCACTGAGCTATACTAAACGGCCTCATATTGAGGAGATGTAATATACTGAGCACATAGTGATCTGGCCAAGATATCTGGATTGTAAATTCAAGGTCTGGGAGGGATCAAGGAGTGATTGACATCTGATATGATATATGATATGATATGATATGATATGATATATGATATGGTATTTGTAACGCGCCTATACACATGTGTTTCAAGGCGCGACGAGGCAGGGAGGGGGGGACAAGGGGAGACAGACAACGATCTTACTAGGCCAGGTGTCATTCAGATCGCGCAAGTGCAGGGGTGGGGGAGGGGGAAAAGTGCAAGGGGAAGGGGAGGGGGGGAAGTGCAGTACAAGGTAGGTGGCGTAACGTAATAAATAAATAAATAGGGCCAGCTGGTGGCAAGTGTGAGGTAAGTGCAGAACAAGTGCTGGGGGAGGGGGGGGGGCTGTAGGGATACAGAGACAGTCCCGCAGTGCAAAGGGGTTCCAGGGCATCAGTGCAAGTGGAGAGTGGCAGGGCCCAGGGCCGAGGCCGTTTAGAGTGGTCCAGTTGCAGGATCAGTGCAGTTTCAGTGAGGAATTAAATTAGCTGTTCAGCAGGGGAGAGGGAGAGAGAAAGCAGAAGCAAAGAGGAAGGTTTTGAGGTGCTTCCGGAACCGGAGATGGTTCTCCTCAAGTTTCAGGGAGGCAGGAAGGCTGTTCCAGAGGGAGGCCCCTGCCGCGGAGAGAGATCTACCCCCAGCTCGTTGCTTCGAGAAGCGGCTAACCCTGAGGGAATTGGAGGCGGATGAGCGAAGGGCTCGGGAAGGAAGATATTTGGGAAGAGAGAGTTGAAGGTATTTAGGGCCCAGGCCCCAGAAGGCCTTGTGGACAATGCAGAGGGTTTTGAACCCTCGCAGCCACTGGGAGCCAGTGTAGAGATTTCAGTCCTGGAGAGATACGGTCCCTGGGCTTGAGGCCAAGGACAAGTCTCGCAGTTCTGTTCTGGATGAGTTGCAGAGGGCGGAGAGTGGAAGCAGGCAGATTAAGATAGAGGCTGTTACAGTAGTCCAGCTTCGAGAGAACCAGGGCTCGGGAGACAGTGAGCTTCTGGGGGAAGGAGAGGAAGGGAAGAATACCTCTGAGGAGGTGCAGCTGGTAGTGTGACCTCTTGGCGACGTCAGAAATATGAGGAGAGAAGGAGAGTGTGGAGTCGAAGATGACCCCATGGTTTTTTGCCTTGCAGGTAGGAGCAGGGAGGGGGCCAAGGGAGGCAGGCCAGAGAGCTACAGGGAAGGAGGGAGTGGGAGTACTGATGAGTAGGATCTCAGTCTTACTGGCATTAAGGCAGAGGTCATTGGCGGCACACCATTCTTGGATAGCAGACAGACAGTCAGAGATGAGGGAAGGAGAGGGGGAGGCTGAGGGTAGCCTGAAGATGAGTTGGGTATCGTCCGCATAGCACTGGAAATTAGGGCAGAGAGCGGCGATGCGGTGGGCAAGGAGTGCCAGATACTGGTTTAACAGCCAGGGAGAGAGATTAGATCCCTGGGGGACACCACAGGTGGAGAAAAAGATGTCGGAGAGGAAGGACCCCAGTTGGACCTGGGAGGGTCGATTTGAAAGGAAAGAGGTCAACCACGCCAGAGCCTGACCAGTGATACCCAGGTTTTCCCGGAGACGGTTGAGCAGGATGGCATGGTTGACAGTGTCAAAGGCAGAGGAGAGATCGAGCAGAATGAGAGCACACGGAGTGTTGGAATCGAGGTTCAAGAGCAGGTCTTCACGGATGTTCAGGAGAGCAGTTTCCGTGCTTCTGGCAGCTCTGAAGCCAGATTGATGGTCATGAAGACTACCAACAGATTCAGCATGGAGGTTAAGCTGGGAGATGGCCAGTTTCTCCAGGAGCTTGCCCAGGAAGGGAGTGATGGAGATAGGGCGATAGTTAGCCGGGCAGGAGGGGTCGGAAGAGGGTTTCTTGAGAAGAGGGTGCACAAGGGAGTGCTTTAGGGGGGAAGGGAAGACTCCAGAGGCGAAGGAGTGGTTGCAAAAGTCAGCCAGGGCAGGAGCCAGGGAGTCGATGTGGTCCTTGATAGTTTTGGAGGAACAGGGGTGAACCTGTTTAGACGAGACTTTCATAGATCGGACTTGTCTGGAAACCTCGTCAGCAGAGAAAGGTGGAAAGGCAGAGAAAGAGGGAGGAGGGGTGACCGCAGAAGGGCCAGAGGAAGGGTCGGGTAGGGAGGGAGGGAGGTGAAAGGAGGAGAGCGAGGACAGGATGTCCTGAGGTTTAGAGATGAAGTGAGAGGCCAGTGCAGTGCAGAGGGCCTGGGAGGGGACAGGAGAGGTAGAGACTGCAACAGGGTTGGCCAGCTCCTTGCAGATTTTAAAGAGTTTGGCGGAGTTGTTTGATGCCGCAGAGATGCGGGCTTGGATAAGGGCTCTCTTCTTGGTGAGAACGGAGAGCCGGTACTGCCTTTGGAGCAGGCGGCAGGCCAGTTTGTCAGAGGATGAACATGAAGCATGCCATTTCCTCTCTGCAACCCTGCACTTGCGTTTTAGGGTGGCGAGATCCAAGTCATACCAGGAGTTACATTTGGCTTTGGGCTTCAGGCGGATTCTCATGACGGGGGCAAGGATATCAAGAGTAACAGATATAGCAGAGTGGAGCATGGAGAGGGCTGTGTCAGGGTGGGAGTCAGCTGATGGGGCAGGGGGGGCGAGAAGGTAGCAGCAAAAGCCTCAACTGACACACGCTTCATGGGTCGGATGACCGAGAAGGTGGGTGGCAGTGAAGAGGGTGGCTTTGCCTGTGGGGTAGGCAGGGTGAGGTGGGAGGATAGGAGAAAGTGATCACTCCAGGAGAGAGGAGTGGAGAGAGGGACGGAGAGGGGAAGGTCAGAAGAGATCAGAGCATCAAGAGTGTGCCCAGCAGAGTGAGTAGGCCCAGACGGGAGAATAGAGAGTGAGAGAGAGTCGCAGAGGTCACGAAAGAGACCAGTGGGGGGACTGGAGGCATCAAGGTGGATGTTGAAGTCGCCAAGAAAGAGGAGTTGAGTGGTTGAGGACAGGAGTGCGGAGGAGAGGTCAGCCCACTCAGAGAGGAAGGAGGAAATTTGACCAGGTGGCCGATAGATAGTAGCCACGGTAAGGGAATGGCTAGGAGAGAGAGAGAGTTGGCAGACAAGGCATTCAAAAGAGGAGTAGGTCTGCGTAGGAGTGACAGTGGCAGGAATCCACTCAGGGAAGATAAGGGCAACACCACCCCCTGCACGGTTGGGCCTGGGCACGTAGAGGATCTTGTAACCATCATATATATCTATATATCCAACATCTTAGTAACAATCAGTATCAGCAGCAAAGAAACAGTATTTTTGTTATCTATAAACCCTTGTTTTTAAGAGTATATGCAAAGTAGAAAACATGAAGTAATTATGTATGACGTGTTTAAAAAGTACTTACAAAACTATTTTCACAATATATGATGTACACTGCTTTTGAAATAAATTGCTTTGTCACAAATCATTCAACATGTGCCACAAATAAATGTTGGCAAGGGAATTTTGTCCTCCCCTGAACGCCCCTCTTGCCCAGAACCCTCTGTGTCAATATTCCCACACCTTTTACCTCCTTTAAGCTGCTGCAAACCTCTGGCTTTCTGGAACTGATAGTTGGAAGCAAGAAAGCAGGCTTCCTTGTGGCCCTCCAGACATCTGGCTCTATTCAAGCATTTCCTGGCACACCCACCGATACACAAATTGTTTTACTCAATGTTCTCACCACGGATTGTTTCACCAGCATGAAAGGTTTCCTCCAACAAGCCCACCTAAATCACTCCTCCTCAAAAAACTGCAGAGGTATTACCAGTTAGCATTAAAGTCCCAATTGGGACATTGGGCACAATCTACTTCACATAATGGCACAAACCACTTCACACAGTAACTGGGCAACTGACCATGGTGTTTCACCAAATTTAAAAAAAAAGCCATTTTATCACATATTTGTGTGGCATTTTTTAGAGCGGGGGCTTGGATAATGGTTTGGTTTTCAGTACATTTAATGGTACTTGGGTGGGGGGCACAGAAGAGGGTTTGGAGGATTTGCCTCCATAAAAAAAGCTGCAAAAATTGGCTGTAATGCGCAACACGCTGAGATGTACACGATCCACTTGACACAGCCCACGCATGATTCAGCTCATGGCGGGAAATGGGAACTGAGTTTCTAAGAGAACACGAAAGATAGGTAGATACCAAGAGAACAGCAGTACTAGTCAGAAGCATGTACATGACGCAGATCTCAGTTCTATTCCGACAGCTCAGAATTTGGACAGGGCACTCAACTAGATCTCCTTATTGATGTCCAGCCAATCACAATTAGAGTGTCTCCCACCATCTATACACAACCTCTGGGTTCCTCATGGCTCTTTTATCTCCTTCCTGCTCGTCTTTGTTTACTTCAGCTCACTCCCGCCACTTATCCAGCTCTCCAGACTAGAATGATACAATAATGACGATGACATATCAATAATACTCAAGATCAGGAAACCCTGAGACCCCTTCCTTCCCACATAGCCCCTAACATGTGGCCTGCCTTCACCCGATCAGCCATTGGATGTCCTGAAATTGCCTCCACTAAACCCAGCCAAGATTAAAATCCTGCCATCTGAGAACTCCCTTATGTACTGTATTGCCCCTTCTCTAGACTGAAACTCTCCCACCAAAATAGCCCACGATCAAGGGTTGTTATATCGTCGAAGCTGTGATTTATATTGCTTACTAGGATAATGGCCAAATCAACATTCTACAACAACAACAAAAATATCTGAGGTGTGTCTTGCCATTTCTGGCATCCCCGGAGAGAGCACAAGGCATGATGGCCATTATCCAATCATGCCTGGATGGTGCAATCGCTTCCAACTGGTTTCCTCATCCTACTCCTACCCCAGCAGGCACAGAAAACGTCCCCCAGGCCTCGTGCTCGGCATAGGCTCAACATCTCAAATCACTCCAGTGCTTCATCTGCTCCAGTCCGCAGCTAGGTCACCCTTATGGTGCTCTGCATCATCAAAGATTCATTCACAGGGAAGGACCCAATTATCCAGACACCAAGCTGGTATTCTTCATCTAATAAAGACAAAGTACTTCTATCAATATTACAATATACAATCACATTTTGTTTGCTAATACGTATTTGTGTATTTACTTTACTCATTAGAAAACTAACCACAATGCCAAACTATAATTTAGTGCCCCCGCATGCTGGCAGCCTTACAGATCTCAGGAATGGCCTTTAATACTGGGTATAATGACCCTTCCCCATTGAATATTCATCTTTTTTACTTGGAGCCCTAACTTGTCGTTGGTTGATTACCCTGTAATGGCAACTCCTCTCTTAGTTGATGAGGCTATATTATTTTCATTTGACACCTGCTCAAACAACCCACAAATGTGTGTGCATTATGAACATTCGTGTAAGTAGCCCGGAGAGTGACATCAACAAGGCCACCAAATTAGTCCTGGCAAGCAACACAACTTCTCCTCAATAACAATAACTGAAAATGCCCACTCCTTAAATCTCCACAGAACTCTGCACTGCTGCAGTGGTCAACCTCCTACTCTCCAAAGGTGCAGCTGCAACAAGATATGATGGACTGTTAAAGGTCCAGTTTCATGCATTCTGAACATCTCTTGCCGGAAATGTCTGCAGAATCCTGAAAGAAGTGTACTTCCTGCCATCAGATCAAGGACAGCAACTCAATATTCTCTGACGTGCGCCCCATTGCCTGTCATGCCAACCCCAAATAAACCTGGAGGAATATTGCACACACACAAATGTTTAGCAAGTCAGAACTTCCTTTTCTGAATCTTCTCCCACCCACCTGCGTCTGTATTTTGGCTTTGCCCACAGTAACAATGTTTATGTAAAGATGGACGTTTTCGTTTTCAATTTCAATAACTAGTGAAACCCCAAAGTTCAGCCTAACTCCCGTTGCACTAAGTAGAGCAAATTGCTTTCTTTTGAAGGCTTTTTAATTTACATTAAGAAAACACTCTAACAGCTAGCCAAAGTAATTTAAAAAGTCGTGATTGGGTCAGGTTCTCATGTAGCAGGTGAACTAAGGAGATGATGCTGTCGAGTGGAAGGTGTCTGTTTTGAAGTATGAGTGCCATACATCCTTTAAGTTACATTTTGATGTGTACCTCATTCACAAGTCAGAAATGTGTATGCGCGTCACTTGCCGTGTGGCATAGAAACATTCATGGATCACGCACAAATAGATCCCAAATGACGTGACATGCACACATAGTTATTTGGGGCGCAAGTGATGAGCTGCTGTTACGTGCTGGAGAAGTTGCCACATATAGAGCAGTACAGTCTAACATTTTTTAAAACCTGTTGCAGAGATTCAATTTTTGAGAATATCTGCACCATGTAAACAAGGACATTGCTTGATGGAGGGCCTACATCCATCAGAATGGAGGCGCAACAGAGACATCCCAAATTGCAGCACTACTTGACGTAAATGTACAATGACAACGGCCAACCCTACGCCTTTGACATAATTGGACCATGGATCGCCTCAGAAATTGCTGTTTGTATTTTCTCTCCAAATGATACATGTATCCATCTTTGGACTATCTCCTGCTTGAATTTCCATCCATTAGGGGGGATATAGGTAGACGTGGGGCATCACCCTCGAACATTAACAACCATGGCCAACCCTGCACCAGTACCACCCAATTGCCACAACAGCAGTTCAGTAATGTTGATCACTCTCCGGGTGTTTTTTGACCTGGCAAAAATGCAAAATAATGCCATCAGGATTATCAAACAGAAACCCAAGACTGAACACATTAGTAATGTCAGACGGGAACTTCATTGGCTCAAAGTGGAAGACAGGGTCTTGTTCAAGGCCATGACATTGGTACATACATGCCTTTATGGGAAAGCTCCGGCATATATCAAATCAAACATTTCTAGATATGTTCCAGGCTGTTCATTAAGATCAGAAAACAGAGGCCACATTACAGGAGCCTCTCAAAAAAGATCCAACAAAAAGGGTAAAGCCTTCCCCATATCCGCATCAGTCAAATGAAACAGTCTGCCTGTAGATCTAAGACTAAAAACCGACCTTCTGAGCTTCAGGAGAAAGCTGAAAACCCTCTTCTTGAAATAACTAGCAAAAAACAGTCACCATCCTTTTATTGTCCTGCCTCCATGTTAGTCACCTTGTTGTTTTATGTGTCTTCATGTTGCACGCAGATGCCTGCGGGCGACGGGCACGATACAAGTAAATAAATAAAAAATCATAAAATAAGTAAATAATTGATATGGCTAACCCTTTGTTTGAGAACAGGTTTAATAACATAATGGTAAAGACCCTTCAAGCCATTGTTGATACACCTTGGGCCTGATTTGCAAACAGTTTTTGAATGGGGGTCAAGAATCTAATTTATTTTTTTCTGCTTTCCTTTTTTTAAAAAAAAAAACATACTATTTACATATATGCCTGTTAAGGTAAACCATTAAATTGTTGATTTTCTGTGCATGCAGTTGTGGCAGTGTGTTCTGGACATATATGATCAATACGTTTTCGTTCCCCCTATGAACACGTATTGCAGATTTTCATCAGCTGTGGGATATTTTGACCCATTCCGATATGCCTCACTGCATCACTTTACAAATGGGGAAAGAAACAGCCAAAAATTGGTCCGCTAAACCCTGTGCATGCAAAAATCTGCAAAACTGCGTATGGGTCACAATCACAAAGGGCTGCAACCCCTGCCACACACAGTCAAAGTGGGAGGGGAACCCATGACAATGGGTGCTGTTACATTTAACATGAAGCAAGGCCATAGAATGGGGCTAAAAACCGAAAATGCCTTTTAAAATGCAGCTTTGCAACCTTCAAAGTGCTGTTTTGGCGCTATATCCATTTTATTTTCCAGTGAACCATTGAAATTGAAAGGGTTACAGATCATCCAGTGTTGGATTGAGGGGCTCATTGACTGACAGCAGCTAAGAAATGTATCTCATGAAAAACCAGCCCAGCAACATTGTTTTCAGTTCCACTGAAAATATTCGGCTAAAAATGGCAATTTCAGATGTGCAGAGAGAACTCCAAGCAAAGGCTGGATACATACATCCAGACTGCAGACAAATTCCAGCACTCAAAGGAAGAACTGGTGCTGAATAAAATGTGTGTGCTGCAGAGGAAAATTTAATGTAAAGGACTCGTTTTATGTGCTTTTTCAGGCTGGAAGTGCAAAATTGCCTGTTTAAAAGCATTTTTTTGTTGAAAGGCCTAATTCTTTAAATGTCAAAATCCTCTATAAACTGTGTTCATTTTTAAGTTTTAATGAAACATGTAGGTAACTTAAAATAAAATCGACTTTCGAGTAATTACAATTCTGCTTGACAGCTTCAGCCTAGGAATGGGTAGCACCTCACTGCTAGCAGGAAGGCCTAATTGCTATGGGGAGGCCTCACATACTCAGGACAAATGTCCTCATTAGACATTCGACTTTGCTTCAGGCACAGACAACAGAAGGCTTGTACTCCCAGGGGAGGGCAGGATGTGTAGGAGGCTTGTTTGTTTGTTTGTTTATTTTATTTATATTGCGCACCTGACCCGGAGGTAATTGGGCGCTTGAGGGTGGAAAGGTTACATGGTATAGTATAGGCAGTTGAAGGCATTAATACAGTTTGTAAAATTACAGTGGTACATATATACATAAACATTTATACAAGTTATACATATTATACAATGGGTCAAAGCAGTAGTATAGCAGATCATCTAGCTATTGATGGTATCAAGAACTACTGTTTTATGTTTTGTTAAGAATCCAAGTGATAACATGGCTTCTGAATTTGTTGAAGGTTTGAATAGTTTGGATGTTCTGTGGGAGGGATTTCCACAGCTGGGTGGCTAATACCGGGAAGCTAGAACCTCCGGCTCTTTTTAGATTGTATCTAGGCACCACCAAGGATGGCGTGTTGGATGATCTGGTGAATCTATTGGATACCTTCCAAGTGAACTTGTCTGTGAGATATGGGGGGGCTTGTAAGTTAATCGCTTTGTGTGTGAGGCAGATGGTTTTTAGGGCAATTTTGTCATGTATAGAGAGCCACCTGTGTTGTTTTCTAATTTCTGAGATGTGCTCTCTTTTAGGAATATTCAAAGCTGCTCTAAGCGCATTGTTTTGCATAATCTGTAGTTTATTTAAAATGGACTTGTTAGCTCCTCGATAAAGGCTGTTGCAATAATCCAGTTTGGATTGTATGAGCGCTCTTGCCAGAGTAAGGCAGCTGGTAGGGGAAAGTACAGGTCTACAGGCTCTGATCAGCTTGACAGTGTAGGCTGTGGCTGATGAGGTCATGTTGATCTGCTTGGTTAAGTTAGCCTGGGCATCGAGGTAGAAACCTAAGGTTTTTACATGTTTGGCTATGGGTATCCTGTTCCCATCGATAATGATATTTGTGTAGTGCGGACTTAGTTTAAGAAGGTTATTAGATGATCCGACTAGGAGTAGTGCTGTTTTATCATCATTCAGGAAAAGGCCATGTGTGGCCATCCAAGCCTGAATGATGATGTAGACTTCATTAATCCGCGGAACGTCTGTATCATAGGTTCCTGAGAGGGGTAGGAGTATCTGGGTGTCGTCTGCATAATTTCTGTAGGTGACACCCGGACGGTCCAGTTTGTCGAATAATGGCTTTGTAAAAATGTTATACAAAGTGGGCGAGACGCACAATCCTTGGGGGACTCCGCAGGTGATGGGGGGTCCCCCAAGTGGCTAGTCCCCCAAGTGGCCCAAATGGCTAGTCCTTTGAAGTGAACTTCAAAGGACTAGCCATTTGCTCACTTGTGAAGAAAGAGAAAAAAAACTGACATGGATTTTGAATGGAAATTACTTATTTTGCCTCAGAACTTCATGCATCTAACATGGCAGCCAAATAAGTAGACAAGTGAAAAATACATACTTATGAATCTGAACTCATGCTAGACATTTGAAGATGTGATTGAACCTAGTACTGCATAAGGAACAAAAAGTTATACTGAAACATTAATTGCGCCAAAACTATTAATGCTGCAAGTCTAATATTGTACACCCGTGTTCTAGGGGTGATTGCACAGATATGTACTGGGTTAGGAATTGTTAGGGCAAATCTTTATGATTAAAATTGACAAAATTGCACAGAAAGACAAAGCCAGCTCTCACGGATGTAGGAGTTGGAGGTAAATGTAACCCATAAAATATGTAATGCATGTGTCTGATTTTATTAAAGGGCATAATTATAGAAATGTGTATTTGTAGGAAAGTTAGATTTTGGTCCAAATCACTGTGGGAGTTCCCAAGTCACATCATAAAATATGACAGCTCTTTCTGGCTTCCAACCAGGAAAAGGCAAGTACCTGTGACCTATCCTAGCCTTGGGGTGTGGATTGAAATTCTTCCCCTACCATAAACTTAGTGATGTCACTTGGCATGATAAATAGGGGAACTTCACCACACACTGACACACACTGATTACTGTCTACATCCTGATTTCCGCGTGACATTCTGGTCCTGACTTCTTCATCCTGTTCCAGAACTTGTTATCTTATCCTGATTCCAGACTACTTTATAAAACCCAGGCCTCAGTAATTGCTGAACTCTTCTTCAGCTAGGCCCAAATCCTAAACTATCCCAAACTTAAGGGAAATAATTCTGATCCAGTCTGGCTTGCTACCATTCATGCTTGCCTGCTGAAACTCGCCATCCCGCTTATCTATTGTGTCCAGTGACCAGAAGGGCCAATCAATCCAATCCGATCTGAGGCTCCAGTCCAATTGATCAGAACCACCCAGCTGACCATCCCGCCAGAAGTGCCTTGCTGCCTGTACACCCGATCTGTGATGACCAGAACCTGACGGTCCAATTTTAATTTACAGTGGACTGTAAGTATCAACAGGAATCATAGTCACCCATAGTATATTTGTCTTGTCCGATTCCAATCTATAACCCATCCTCCCTTTAACTTAAGAACTTGTAATAGTGTCACTCCAGTCTTGAAACCTTGCTTTGATTCCTTGTGCTAGTAATAATTTCTTAAAATCCTTTTTGTCTTGTGAAATCCCAAACTCTTAAAATAATCCCACAGGTAATCTGACTAAGTCCTCCAAGGCAGACACGGAGGTGCTGGGGTTGGTTTCCACGGACCACTCTGTAGCTTACTGTGTTTCAAACTGGTAAACCAGCCTGAATACCCGAGTTTAGAGCATAATTGTCATTGTAAAAACTGATTTCTGTTTTCATTTTTGCTGTTTTATTTTCAAAAACACCTCTCATTCAAATGTGTGCAACTTCTTCAATTTTATAGCGAGAGACTTAATTTCAACTCATTGCGAAACAGTGAATTTGACCCGTTTTTATTAAAAATTGCATAGTGAAATTTAGGCGGGAATTCACATTTCTGTAAAAGTTTGTGTGTTTTCCATTCAAAGTATTTCCAAACATTCTTTTTTGTTTAAATTGTGTACTGTCGCTCATATAGTAGCTTACATTTGCTAGGACCTGTTCAGTGTTGCTCCCATAGGACTTGATTTCAATTTAAGGATTTTTGCACACTTTTCAGTGTTTCACAAAGCCATTTTTAAACTTTCATTTTAAAAGTGTAAAAGTTCCAAAACACTTTTCTCTCTTGTTTGGGGAGGGAAGCTTGCATTCAAACTCGATATACTGTTCTTTTATTCCTGAATACCTGCTGCGTACTGACATCTGTGTAGAACTGCTTATTTGTGAATTGAGAACTTTGCAGGTGGAAATCTTAACCTAGGCGCTATCTTTTCACAACCCAAAACTGTCTTTTCCCTGTGTTTTATCTTCTGTGCTGCTAAAAAGTGAATTCAATTGCCTTACTTACTTTTTGAATTGTTTTGTCACCACATTGGTGATTGCTGCCCCATATATTAATTTGTGTTTGGTTTGAATTTTAAATAATAAATATTTACCTTTACCAACCAGCCTGATTCCTGGTCCACTGTGACCTGGGGGGTATTTTGAGAAGGGTGTGATATGAGTGGTATATCACTCAGAATATTGAACCTATAGACACAATAAATAAGTATTTCATTTGCACATTGCATGCTAGGCGAGACCCGGGTGTATTGGCTGATTGAAATCTTTAACACCGCTAAAGTACTGAAATGATTGCTTCTAGATAGGTTTTCCTCTAATTGATGTATCACATATGTACCTTTAACACAAAAGTATGCAAACCAAAATATGCAGGTTCAAGTACGCCCCTTTCATTAACTAATATGCAGTGTTTCCATTGGGCCAGCAATCTGCAATATTGGCTCTTTAGCAGGAGGAGTCTGGGGACCAAAAGAGACCGTAGATATGCACAGTGTGAAAAAGCCCAACCCTTTTTCCATAAGAACATTTGGAAATAAAATAGGTAACTGCACACAAGAGGCCCATGAAGCAGAGGTTCATCAGGAAATCTCCAGACTTCCCGGCAGGCCAGTCCACCCTCGCCCTTTAGATGTTTTGGACAACAACTTCCATAGTGCTTCACTGCTGGCTATGTTGGCCAGGTTGATGGGAGTTGTAGTGCAAAATATCTGTAGAGCATGAATGTTGCAGACTCTTGCATTAGGTTGTCTTTCCAGAGTGTATTGAAAAGTGGATGGACCCTTGTACCATTGCAACACACTCCAATCACCACCAAATCGCTCTGCTGTTAATATCATGTCCTATTCTTCTCCTCCGCCTGCAAACATCGAGGCAGTGGAGAGATGATTTTCTGTGTACTCGCCTACAACCTCTGGAAAAGTCTCATTGTATGAATCAGGGCTCTTCCCAGCCTAAAAAGCCGCTGAACCGCTGAATACAAGTTGTTCCCATCACACCCAGCAACAGGGAACAACAAAGTATGATTTACTTTGATTCATTACTGAGGTGTTCAGTACAAAAAAGAAGGTGGGTGAGGCGCGCACCCCCGGTCCTGGTCAATTGAACCTGTTGCAAAAAATAAGTAGCTGGGTCACATCCCAAAATGGACAAATATTCACAGGGTTAGATCCCTTCTGCTGCAAATCAGGTACTCAGTATTAACAGGGTTAGATCCCTTGCTGCAAATCAGGTACTCAGTAATAACAGGGTTAGATCCCTCAGCTGCAGTTCTGTGGTCTGTAGTTGTTCTCCTCCTAGTGCTTTCTTACCTCAAATAATCATCAGGGAGGCTATTGAGCAGGTGTGTCTAATTAGACTCAAAGGATTCTGGTAGCTGTAGTGAAAACGTTTTTTTCTGTTCAGGTGACCAGCAACCGACACCCCTCCAAAGCACAAGTCCTTCCCAAATTTGGGGGAGGGGAGAGAACCATCTTTATGATTCTCCAATGTGGGGCACAGTCACCCCATGGCGCTGCCTCTGGAGCCCGGGACTCCCATAGCATTCAGTACAAAAAAGAAGGTGGGTGAGGCGCGCACTCCCGGTCCTGGTCAATTGAACCTGTTGCAAAAAATAAGTAGCTGGGTCACATCCCAAAATGGACAAATATTCACAGGGTTAGATCCCTTCTGCTGCAAATCAGGTACTCAGTATTAACAGGGTTAGATCCCTTGCTGCAAATCAGGTACTCAGTAATAACAGGGTTAGATCCCTCAGCTGCAGTTCTGTGGTCTGTAGTTGTTCTCCTCCTAGCGCTTTCTTATCTCAAATAATCATCAGGGAGGCTGTTGAGCAGGTGTGTCTAATTAGACTCAAAGGATTCTGGTAGCTGTAGTGAAAACGTTTTTTTCTGTTCAGGTGACCAGCAACCGACACCCCTCCAAAGCACAAGTCCTTCCCAAATTTGGGGGAGGGGAGAGAACCATCTTTATGATTCTCCAAAGTGGGGCACAGTCACCCCGTGGCGCTGCCTCTGGAGCCCGGGACTCCCATAGCATTCAGTACAAAAAAGAAGGTGGGTGAGGCGCGCACTCCCGGTCCTGGTCAATTGAACCTGTTGCAAAAAATAAGAAGCTGGGTCACATCCCAAAATGGACAAATATTCACAGGGTTAGATCCCTTCTGCTGCAAATCAGGTACTCAGTATTAACAGGGTTAGATCCCTTGCTGCAAATCAGGTACTCAGTAATAACAGGGTTAGATCCCTCAGCTGCAGTTCTTTGGTCTGTAGTTGTTCTCCTCCTAGCGCTTTCTTATCTCAAATAATCATCAGGGAGGCTGTTGAGCAGGTGTGTCTAATTAGACTCAAAGGATTCTGGTAGCTGTAGTGAAAACGTTTTTTTCTGTTCAGGTGACCAGCAACCGACACCCCTCCAAAGCACAAGTCTTTCCCAAATTTGGGGGAGGGGAGAGAACCATCTTTATGATTCTCCAAAGTGGGGCACAGTCACCCCGTGGCGCTGCCTCTGGAGCCCGGGACTCCCATAGCATTCAGTACAAAAAAGAAGGTGGGTGAGGCGCGCACTCCCGGTCCTGGTCAATTGAACCTGTTGCAAAAAATAAGTAGCTGGGTCACATCCCAAAATGGACAAATATTCACAGGGTTAGATCCCTTCTGCTGCAAATCAGGTACTCAGTATTAACAGGGTTAGATCCCTTGCTGCAAATCAGGTACTCAGTAATAACAGGGTTAGATCCCTCAGCTGCAGTTCTGTGGTCTGTAGTTGTTCTCCTCCTAGCGCTTTCTTATCTCAAATAATCATCAGGGAGGCTGTTGAGCAGGTGTGTCTAATTAGACTCAAAGGATTCTGTTAGCTGTAGTAAAAACGTTTTTTTTTCTGTTCAGATGACCAGCAACCGACACCCCTCCAAAGCACAAGTCCTTCCCAAATTTGGGGGAGGGGAGAGAACCATCTTTATGATTCTCCAAAGTGGGGCACAGTCACCCCGTGGCGCTGCCTCTGGAGCCCGGGACTCCCATAGCATTCAGTACAAAAAAGAAGGTGGGTGAGGCGCGCACTCCCGGTCCTGGTCAATTGAACCTGTTGCAAAAAATAAGTAGCTGGGTCACATCCCAAAATGGACAAATATTCACAGGGTTAGATCCCTTCTGCTGCAAATCAGGTACTCAGTATTAACAGGGTTAGATCCCTTGCTGCAAATCAGGTACTCAGTAATAACAGGGTTAGATCCCTCAGCTGCAGTTCTGTGGTCTGTAGTTGTTCTCCTCCTAGCGCTTTCTTATCTCAAATAATCATCAGGGAGGCTGTTGAGCAGGTGTGTCTAATTAGACTCAAAGGATTCTGGTAGCTGTAGTGAAAACGTTTTTTTCTGTTCAGGTGACCAGCAACCGACACCCCTCCAAAGCACAAGTCCTTCCCAAATTTGGGGGCGGGGGCCATCTTTATGATTCTCCAAAGTGGGGCACAGTCACCCCGTGGCGCTGCCTCTGGAGCCCGGGACTCCCATAGCATTCAGTACAAAAAAGAAGGTGGGTGAGGCGCGCACTCCCGGTCCTGGTCAATTGAACCTGTTGCAAAAAATAAGTAGCTGGGTCACATCCCAAAATGGACAAATATTCACAGGGTTAGATCCCTTCTGCTGCAAATCAGGTACTCAGTATTAACAGGGTTAGATCCCTTGCTGCAAATCAGGTACTCAGTAATAACAGGGTTAGATCCCTCAGCTGCAGTTCTGTGGTCTGTAGTTGTTCTCCTCCTAGCGCTTTCTTATCTCAAATAATCATCAGGGAGGCTGTTGAGCAGGTGTGTCTAATTAGACTCAAAGGATTCTGGTAGCTGTAGTGAAAACGTTTTTTTCTGTTCAGGTGACCAGCAACCGACACCCCTCCAAAGCACAAGTCCTTCTCAAATTTGGGGGAGGGGAGAGAACCATCTTTATGATTCTCCAAAGTCGGGCACAGTCACCCCGTGGCGCTGCCTCTGGAGCCCGGGACTCCCATAGCATTCAGTACAAAAAAGAAGGTGGGTGAGGCGCGCACTCCCGGTCCTGGTCAATTGAACCTGTTGCAAAAAATAAGTAGCTGGGTCACATCCCAAAATGGACAAATATTCACAGGGTTAGATCCCTTCTGCTGCAAATCAGGTACTCAGTATTAACAGGGTTAGATCCCTTGCTGCAAATCAGGTACTCAGTAATAACAGGGTTAGATCGCTCAGCTGCAGTTCTGTGGTCTGTAGTTGTTCTCCTCCTAGCGCTTTCTTATCTCAAATAATCATCAGGGAGGCTGTTGAGCAGGTGTGTCTAATTAGACTCAAAGGATTCTGGTAGCTGTTGTGAAAACGTTTTTTTCTGTTCAGGTGACCAGCAACCGACACCCCTCCAAAGCACAAGTCCTTCCCAAATTTGGGGGAGGGGAGAGAACCATCTTTATGATTCTCCAAAGTGGGGCACAGTCACCCCGTGGCGCTGCCTCTGGAGCCCGGGACTCCCATAGCATTGAGTACAAAAAAGAAGGTGGGTGAGGCGCGCACTGCCGGTCCTGGTCAATTGAACCTTTTGCAAAAAACAAGTAGCAGGGTCACATCCAAAAATGGACAAATATTCACAGGGTTAGATCCCTTCTGCTGCAAATCAGGTACTCAGTATTAACAGGGTTAGATCCCTTGCTGCAAATCAGGTACTCAGTAATAACAGGGTTAGATCCCTCAGCTGCAGTTCTGTGGTCTGTAGTTGTTCTCCTCCTAGCGCTTTCTTATCTCAAATAATCATCAGGGAGGCTGTTGAGCAGGTGTGTCTAATTAGACTCAAAGGATTCTGGTAGCTGTAGTGAAAACGTTTTTTTCTGTTCCGGTGACCAGCAACCGACACCCCTCCAAAGCACAAGTCCTTCCCAAATTTGGGGGAGGGGAGAGAACCATCTTTATGATTCTCCAAAGTGGGGCACAGTCACCCCGTGGCACTGCCTCTGGAGCCCGGGACTCCCATAGCATTCAGTACAAAAAAGAAGGTGGGTGAGGCGCGCACTCCCGGTCCGGGTCAATTGAACCTGTTGCAAAAAATAAGTAGCTGGGTCACATCCCAAAATGGACAAATATTCACAGGGTTAGATCCCTTCTGCTGCAAATCAGGTACTCAGCATTAACAGGGTTAGATCCCTTGCTGCAAATCAGGTACTCAGTAATAACAGGGTTAGATCCCTCAGCTGCAGTTCTGTGGTCTGTAGTTGTTCTCCTAGCGCTTTCTTATCTCAAATAATCATCAGAGAGGCTGTTGAGCAGGTGTGTCTAATTAGACTCAAAGGATTCTGGTAGCTGTAGTGAACACGTTTTTTTCTGTTCAGGTGACCAGCAACCGACACCCCTCCAAAGCACAAGTCCTTCCCAAATTTGGGGGAGGGGAGAGAACCATCTTTATGATTCTCCAAAGTGGGGCACAGTCACCCCGTGGCGCTGCCTCTATAGCCCGGGACTCCCATAGCATTCAGTACAAAAAAGAAGGTGGGTGAGGCGCGCACTCCCGGTCCTGGTCAATTGAACCTGTTGCAAAAAATAAGTAGCTGGGTCACATCCCAAAATGGACAAATATTCACAGGGTTAGATCCCTTCTGCTGCAAATCAGGTACTCAGTATTAACAGGGTTAGATCCCTTGCTGCAAATCAGGTACTCAGTAATAACAGGGTTAGATCCCTCAGCTGCAGTTCTGTGGTCTGTAGTTGTTCTCCTCCTAGCGCTTTCTTATCTCAAATAATCATCAGGGAGGCTGTTGAGCAGGTGTGTCTAATTAGACTCAAAGGATTCTGGTAGCTGTAGTGAAAACGTTTTTTTCTGTTCAGGTGACCAGCAACCGACACCCCTCCAAAGCACAAGTCCTTCCCAAATTTGGGGGAGGGGAGAGAACCATCTTTATGATTCTCCAAAGTGGGGCACAGTCACCCCGTGGCGCTGCCTCTGGGGCCCGGGACTCCCATAGCATTCAGTACAAAAAAGAAGGTGGGTGAGGCGCGCATTCCCGGTCCTGGTCAATTGAACCTGTTGCAAAAAATAAGTAGCTGGGTCACATCCCAAAATGGACAAATATTCACAGGGTTAGATCCCTTCTGCTGCAAATCAGGTACTCAGTATTAACAGGGTTAGAACCCTTGCTGCAAATCAGGTACTCAGTAATAACAGGGTTAGATCCCTCAGCTGCAGTTCTGTGGTCTGTAGTTCTCCTCCTAGCGCTTTCTTATCTCAAATAATCATCAGGGAGGCTGTTGAACAGGTGTGTCTAATTAGACTCAAAGGATTCTGGTAGCTGTAGTGAAAACGTTTTTTTTCTGTTCAGGTGACCAGCAACCGACACCCCTCCAAAGCACAAGTCCTTCCCAAATTTGGGGGAGGGGAGAGAACCATCTTTATGATTCTCCAAAGTGGGGCACAGTCACCCCGTGGCGCTGCCTCTGGAGCCCGGGACTCCCATAGCATTCAGTACAAAAAAGAAGGTGGGTGAGGCGCGCACTCCTGGTCCTGGTCAATTGAACCTGTTGCAAAAAATAAGTAGCTGGGTCACATCCCAAAATGGACAAATATTCACAGGGTTAGATCCCTTCTGCTGCAAATCAGGTACTCAGTATTAACAGGGTTAGATCCCTTGCTGCAAATCAGGTACTCAGTAATAACAGGGTTAGATCCCTCAGCTGCAGTTCTGTGGTCTGTAGTTGTTCTCCTCCTAGCGCTTTCTTATCTCAAATAATAATCAGGGAGGCTGTTGAGAAGGTGTGTCTAATTAGACTCAAAGGATTCTGGTAGCTGTAGTGAAAACCCTACTAGCCTGTAGGATCTAACCCTGTTATTACTGAGTACCTGATTTGCAGCAAGGGATCTAACCCTGTTAATACTGAGTACCTGATTTGCAGCAGAAGGGATCTAACCCTGTGAATATTTGTCCATTTTGGGATGTGACCCAGCTACTTATTTTTTGCAACAGGTTCAATTGACCAGGACCGGGAGTGCGCGCCTCACCCACCTTCTTTTTTGTACTCATTACTGAGGTGGTTTGGTGTCCAGTTCTTGTGTAGCCAGGGACAAACGCGTTATTTTTGAGAGGACTGCATAGGCAGGCATCTGGAATGACTCCTTTATATCATACTCTTCACACTCATGGCACTCTTTGTCTCTGGAGGATAGCTCAGGGGCAACGTGCTGGCCTGCACCACAGGTTCGATCCCTGGGTCCGTGCTTAGAAACCTCTGGGTATTAAGCACCTAATAAATAACCTATCATATCACTCATCTGGCATTGCACCTTCTGATCCTACTCTCACTGCCCCATATGTGCTCCCCAACCCTTTTCCTGTGCCTCAATGGAACCTCACGATGCTGTGAGATTACTTGCGCTGAACGTACATTACAGATTGTTCTATGTATCACGCACTTATTGAGGTGTACTGCAAATTGATGTGTGAACACTGGGCGTCTCTCTCTTTTGCCTGGCGTCAAGGGGGGAAATAGGTGCACTGGGTGAGTAGCTCTGCAGTTAGGCGCTGCCAGGGACCTGAAAGCAGCTGCACCTGGCATGCTCGCATTTCAAAAGGGCCAAATCAGCCCTTCATCATACTGAAGTCAATACATTGAGAATCTTTAAACTGGGGAATAATAAAAGATAATATTAAAGCCATTAGAAGCAGATAAAGCTATCGTGAAGCGCTATATTAACACCTATTGTTGTTGTTGTTATTATTATTATTATTATTATTATTATTATTATTAGTAGTAATAGTAGTAGTAGTATTATTTGCCAGAAACACTACGGTGCAGTGGTTATTGGTGCAACTCTTGTTCCCTGGAACCCTCTTTAAATCAGCTCAGGCGATGAACTTGCATGTTAAGGAACAGGCGTCTTTTTTTTCGGGACATTTGTGTGTGTGTGTTTTTCTGAATATTCTTTCAAAGAATGAGACCACTCAGACTCGTGTTCCTTGACTCATAGTGTGCTTGCATTTATTCTGACATATGCTTCTGAGGGCTGAATTGATGATTCCATGCTGCGAATAAAAGAGGGACGCAGCTGCATTTTCCTACCGCTTAAACGCACCAGGAAGACTCGAGTTGCTTTAGTGCACGCGAGAGAGCACAGAACGTGTACGAGGGGAGGGAGAGGGTTGAGATGTCTTCCTTAGCCACGCTGTTCCAAGCAGTTGGTCGTCGTTTAGAACAACCCCACACTCCGCCCTCGTCTCTGCCAGCGTTCGATAATGCACTCAAGCTTGGTTTGAAAAATTGGCAAAGCTAAACCTTAGTGTCTAAAAATAGGTACACTCACGGATGAGGATTTCAATGGGTAGCACCGACTGTGTATGTTTCAGGGGTTTTCCAGACGCCATCGTGTGAATTTCGCGGGCGTGCTCCTTTTCAGAAAAGGTGCGGCTGTGTGGCTGCCCCATCCCCTTCGCACTGCATATTACACCTTATGGTTCGGTTTTGCTTTGTTGTACCTGTACGTGTCCTTGTTTTGCTGATCATGAGGACTTTTATTGGATGCCGAGGCGCTCCTCGCAGCTTCAGAAATGGGGCTATAAAGCTATCAGTGGGCCAGGAACTCTCATCTGCAATGTTTTCCATGGCAGGGCTCCACACCAGCCGGCCTTGCCAACAGCGGCGTCAAATGAATAGCGCTCACTCTCTGCTTGGCGGCCTTATTTCACACGTATGACGCTTCGGAAGCAACCGATTAAGGCCCGCTGGCCGTCTGCTCAAGAGCACGCAATGTACACCACCACCTGGGCGTCTACCGGCAGTAGACAGCACAGTACCTATATCACAAAATCACATATATAACACAGCTAGGCACTAAGAACCGAAGAGGAACCCCACACCGAAGGATTGGAATTGTGTAACAAATAGCAAGAGGGCAGAGGAGAATTTAGCCACAGCCTCGATGACCCACACACAATAATACACTAAGATATTTCACTATTTTAAGGGGGTTGTGGTGTTACCTGGGCATTAAGTAGGCTGTGTCTAGCTGGGGCCGAGGCCCAGCAGTCTCCCAAATGGTCTCCTCAGCCGGTGCCCTGCCGGGGCTCACCCCTGCTAGCCCCAGCCATGCTGACACTGCAATCAGCCCATGTAGCCAAAGCGCTGTGCGTTAAAGGGCTGCCTGCAGGTGTCAGCACTTCGGATTGGAAAAAAGAAAAGGCATTGCCTCTCCTTTGCTCTAATCTGAAGTACTGACACCTGCTGTCAGCCCTTTAAGTGCAAAGCGTTCAGCTAAATGGGCTGCCTGAGGAGGGCTGGAGTGGCTGGCTCTCATTTTGTTTCTAAGTAAAGAGTCATCACGCAACTTGAAGCTCTTTAACCGCATGTTTAAAGTGCTTCATGAAGTGTGATGACTCTTTTGTCAGAAACACAAGGAGAGCCAGGTACTCCAGCCCCCCTCCACTCTCTGGGTAGAGAGACACGCAGCAGGCAGCCCGTTCACTCAAAAAGCCACATGATTAAAGGGTTGCTTGCGGGGGTCCTCTACCATGCAGCTCTTGAATGAAAGTGCTGCCTGCTGTGAGTGAGAGCTGGTGTGCACTGTTGTCACACCTCTGATGCGCTCAGCCCTCCTTTTGTTTAAAAGGAGGGTCTGGGTGCACCAAATGTAATAATGCCAGTGCGCCCCAGTCCCCCTTGGTTTAACCACTCCCCTGCCCCCTTTAGGCAAGGAGGGCCTCTCGTTAGGGGACATGCTATAAGTACACCAGTACTAAGGCACCCCCTAACAAGAGCCCCCCTTCGATGTAGCACCCCACTTATAGCACTGGGTGTTACTTATAGGTTAAGGGATTTCAGCATGAAATGGAAAGCAAGTACATCAAAAAGGGCCCATTGTGGTGCAATGATAACTACTCTGCAGGTGTACAGGAGTGAGAAGTGACTAAACCACCTAGACAGCCCCACCACACTCCTAAACCAGCATTGATCCTAATCATAACAGTGAAACAGGCACAGCCCAACAGGGTTATCAATCATCTCTTTTGGTAGCGCAGGATATATCCTCTGGAGGGGTAACAGCTGATAACAGTATCAACCTAAACAGCTTTAGTACAATGTTTCCAAATTAAAAGAATGTCCAATCAATGTTCTATAAAAGATTAGAGACTAATAAAACAATCAATGCAATCAAACTAGCTACAACATTATAAAACACATACATGTAAAAGAACCACAGATAATGCAATAACGTGATGTAAACGGGGCACTATGGGTTGATAAGCAGGGGTGTTCAATCAAGGATTTACTGCAAATGCTGATTTACAAGGATATCTTCTTGTAGAAAAATGTAGAGAAGGGGGCTGCTTAAAAGGCACTATGGTCCCAGGAAGTGGATTAGGAGGATAGGGCACAGTACATTTAGGTCTTGTATTTGACATTATTGAGCTGGGCTTCTTGGGGCTTTTTCTGGGACCAAACAGATTACGAGACATTCGAGTAGATGCATTCACATTGGTGTTCTTAGTCAAGGCAGTTTAAAGGTGTGGGCCCCCTTTAGGACAGGTTGGCGGTCGAGAAGCAGGATTTCCAACAGTTTGGGTTGACTGTCTGCTGGGTCAAAAAGGCATTCAAGATGGGCAAGTCGATGGCTTCTAGCAGTCAAGTCAGCTTTCATATCAGATGCTCCCACAATGTTGAGCCTGTGTTTGGGTCGAGAAGAGTCAGTCCGCTTCTGTGGGTTGGGCTAGCATTAGAATGGCTGGAAGTGGAGCCAGCAGTTTGAAGCTGCGTAGAGTGTCAAAAGTAGCACTGTGGTTCCTGTGGCGGCTCGAAGGGCTTTGAGCCTGGCCAATCCAGCACAAAGATGTCTGGTGTTGATGAAACCGAATTACAGCTGCTTCAGGAATTCTGGGTTGCTCGGAGGACAAATCCAAGCTCTCAAGTACAAAATGAGTCCTTAACCCTGTGCTTCCACTCAAGTAAGTTGGCTGCTAACTAAAGGGGCCCTTCACCTCCAGGGGGTCTTGGTTCAAGTAAAATAGCCAGCATAGAAGTCTTGGTGCAAAGACGTTCACCCACTTTGTTCCCTGGAAGCAGAGCTTGCCTCTTCCTTGGATGCCCTCTGTCTTCCCTTCTCTAGCGGACGACTTTGGGATAGGATGTATCCCAAATGGAGATCCAGTGAATCCTTCTTCTTGTCTTGAGAGTCCAAAGAGGAATCCAAGAATGAGGAGGTGCCCCCTTCCTTATAAGGGAAAATGTCACACAGAAATGGTCCAAATAAAACTTGAGATATGAAGTCAAATCCAGTCTGTTTCAATAAGTACCCTTTGCCTTCTGACATCATACTCTAAGAGCTTTGTTCTGCTAGAGCTGATGGGACAGGAAGTAGTAGAGAGTCCTAGCAGAAACCAAGGAGGTGGAACCACATTCTCATCCTCTGTTACTCCTCTGGCTACTCTAACTCTGCCCCATCCCATGTCTGCTCACTACAAATGGATTCCAGTGGTCAGCACACTGGTGTCAGTGTAGCTGTGTTATATCTCTGATTCCTTTGAGGCGCTGGTTCCAAGGAGATCTCCTGGGGATTACCTCTTTGTTCTGTAGGAAAGTGTTACCCTCACTGTAGGAGGATACAAGAGGCAGTTCCCCTGCCATTGCCCATCACTGCAGTTGTGGTAACCTCCAGGCCAGGTGTCTAATACACAGCAGCCCTGTCATAGATGAGGCACTGTTCACAGAGCGGACATGAGTGTGATATAAAATTGTAGCTGTATGATTGTTTGTTTGACTTTAGTATCCACCGTGCCTCAAACAGGCATGGCTTATATTTGAAGAGTAACGTGCTGCCAGGCTAAGAAAGGTAACCAATCATAATGTTTTGAAACAGAGGTGTTGAAGATTTAACAAGCCACGTCTCCCTGCTGTCACTTTGTATTGCTGCAGCTTTCAGGAATGGACTTGTGATCTTTGAGCCTGTCCTGTGCCACTGCAGGGTTGGTGCTGAGCGTATCAGGAGAGCACTTCCATAAAAGTACTTTTGCAAAATAAATTGGCATGATACATTTATGAAAAGTAGATCCGATTAGCAGACCTCTCTTTCAGAAACTGAATTAACCACATCATTTTATATAATATAAATTAAAAAGCTAGATCCTTTAGACCTTTGCATATGGTAATCCATAGGTGCACAATACAAATAAATACATAAATAAATAAATAAATAAATACAAATACATCACACACATCCCCTATAGCACTTGAACGTCTTGAAATTATACTTGCTTTAGAGCTTAATAAAATAGCATTGGCATTTCACTTCCGGGGTCCTCTGGATGAATGCAACAACGTGTTTTCTGCCTCCATGACAAATATCAACTTCAATATTAAAGTCCCTGTTTTGTGTGTGTGGCATCACTTAGCAGGACCTAGTCCTTTGCGCTACCCAGTTTTTGCAGGTCAAACAAATGGGGATGGGGGATCTGAGGGTGGGTGTGAAGAATTAGCAGATCAAATCATGTTCTCAAGATCATAAAATGAGGTCAAGCGGGCAAGCCACCAATAGAACACAGGTTTTGTCGTTTCACATCTGGAAATATAGTCACTGCCCTGCCTGGAAATACTGACTTATGTCATCTTCATTCAAAACAAACTATGAAATTACATGCATGACCTCGGTTATGCAAGCAAATGCTCACGAATCACATTTTATTGCTCATCATTGTAATATTTCTGATAAAAAAAAGGTGTTGGGTGTAAGCGTCTCATTATGTTTTAAAACGGTTATGGATAAACTGAAGCACTTTGTATCCGAGTAGTTCAACCCGTCATTAGAGACAGCACCAAGATGGATATTCCCAAATAATGTATTTAAATTACACATGTAGTGTGCTAATATTATTCATTTGCAAACAGCACAGCATCCCAGGACCTAATTGCTGCTGCCATGGGGCTCCACTAGGAAAGAAAACATTGCATTATCTTAATTAATGAACGTGCCTGTCAAACTTGTGTCTGCAATGGCCACGAACCTTCCACTAGAGACGATATTTACCTTGGCACAGAGTGAATGAGATCTACAGTGTGTTTTAGATTACGGAAATCTTACCTTTAATTATTAACCAGTGTCTTGCTCTAGCCGTGAGAGCTGCAGCAATGCAAAATGAGTCCAGCGATGACAATGCATTTCACCGCAGCACCGAATGAAATGTCACTGTAAAAGGCCCATCAGGTTACACTTCCAAATAGAAGAAGCTTGGAGAATGAAGCAGACCCAAGCCAGTGGTCGAAGTGAGCGGGAGCGGTGCTCCTCTACTTTTTCAAATTAAGGTTTACTGGTCCTATACTTTTATTTTTAAAAAGGAGCCGTTCCAGAATGGTTTCATTTTCAAATAAAAGTGTAGGAAGAAGTTGAAACCTGCACTAAAGTGAACGTTCCCTTAAACAACACTTGCATGTGTTTGAGAGTTTGTATTGTGTGTGGGCGGGGAGTGGTGATGGGTTTGTGGGGAGTGGGGGTAGGCCAGCAGGGAATATAGTTCCACTACTTCTTTTCGTACACTTCGACCACTGATCCAAGCACGTCTGATTGTGCGCCTTGACAAAAAGTGACAGTATCGTCAATGCCTGTATTGCCACGTGTTGGGGTTAGGTCCATTTTTGCCATATTTTCTTATAGAACGTCCCCGTTCTCTACATAGATAACTAAGACTAACATATTTCTTTTTTTTCGGTGATCAGTGAGTGTATTTACGCTCAATTTTCAGAAAAATCCACAGAAACACAGAGATTCTGAAGGGTTCGCCCCCAGAGAATCTTTTTTAAACATATGCGTTAAAATGATGCATTTTACAGCACTTGCTGTGAAAAATTGGATACAAAGCCACACTGTTTGCAATAAGTTTTGTAGGATAGCACATGAAAAACCCATAAGGTGCAAGTTAGTGCTCAGGATCATTTCCCAATGCATTTGTATTACACCTTTTCCCACATCATATGCTATTATATACAATATGTTTATGCTGGCTGTGCCCATACATGTCCATGCATGCTGCACCAATATTTTAGAATTACCATAAAAGGACTCCCAAGCAGGTAAAGAATTGCCATGCCGCAGAAAGAAAATACGTCCAGCTGGCTAGACTGGCCTACATTGGAAGATGGCTAGCGACAACACTTGTCATGTTCACTTTACCCTTGATGCACAGTTAAGATGCACAGTAAGTATGCATGAAGCATAAAGCAAAGTCAGGTATTATTATGTGGGTAGACTGGCCTAAATTCAATGTAGGACAAGTTTAGCCAAGTAACAACCAGAGATATCAACTGACCCACCACTCCCAACCCGCTAAAAACCAACAAACCCCTGATGTCACAAACATGTCAGAAAACCCTCAAGCTGAGGAGGCTGAGAAAGATCAGTCATCACTTACTAAAGTGATTACATTTTTGGAGGCAAAGTGAGTCTTTCATCGTCAAACAATGGCTTTACTGAGGTCTGCTTCTGACAGTGACAGAGCTTTGACTTCCTGTGATCTTCTAAAGTTGGCAGATTTCTCAGCCCAGAAGTCTAAAGCCTTACTGTCACATCTCCAAAAAAAAAAAAAAATTAAGTGCTTTCAAGTCAGACACAAAGGTTATTGGTGGGTTTGGGTTGAAGAAAATGACACATTCTAAAAGTAACCCATACCCACACAAGTGTTTACAAATGGGTTCATTGTAATTCCAGACAATTGTGTTTCCCCATCACTACATGTATTCAATACTGAGGTTTCAATTTGTCAGGAAAAACACTGATAGTCAACAAATTCCCAGAACAGTTTTGTTCAAGGTCACAAGCCACTCCAGTGCAATCCCAACACTTCTAACTACCTTTTAAAGGAACACTCAAACATACAATGCAGTGCACACTTTAGCTGAGTGATGCAAATAAGATGACATGCGTGTCTTTCAAACTAATCCCAAATCATATTTAATTGATTTTCAGCTCCACTGGGGCAAATAAACGTAACTATGCTATTAACCACTATTACAAAACAGTAAAATAAAAGGGAACTGTGCTTGGTTCTAATTCAAACATAATTGTCTTCAATGCTGTGGGTTCACAGTACATTTTCTCCTTTTACTGAGGGTGGCAGAGATCTACAAATTATGCACATTTCTGGAGTGCTAGCCATGGGAGTATCAACAATGCATAAGTGACCCTCGAGCCCACTGTACAAATTTGGCATCTCCGGGTAATAACACTTGCCATGTTTGCTTTACTCTTGATTCACAGTAACTGCCTGTGCATCAAGTGTAAAGCAAAGACTAGTGCTATTATGTGGAAAGGGTGGCATGCATTCAATGTAGGCAGAGAAGATCTTAGCGCTGGCAGTGCCCCGGGACAAAAAAAATGTGCCCCCCCCCGGTGCAAGCACAGGCATTGGGTACTTTTCACTTAAATAGGGTGGCAACAGCCCCTGCCTTGGGAGGGGTTAAGCCTCCCACATTGAGGAGGTTTCAGGGATAAGGCAGCACTCTGCCTTGATGTCTGGGTACTAAGCCCTGGGCTCTGCTGGGAATGGGGTTCTACCAAGATACCGCCAGATTTTTCACCTGGGAGAGCAAACTATTTGCATTTAAACATTAATTGACATGGCAACAACAGCAATCATAGTATCAGAGAACAAATGCCGGCCCAGGTGACATCAATACCTTATCAGTATAAGGACAAGCTTTCAAAACTGTCCTCCAGCCACCCTTCAAAAAGTAAACTCAGGCTGCCTCCTCCACCGCACAAGATCAGGGAGGCACCCTATCTAAAAGAAAAGCTTCGGGCACCAGTACAGGAAGCTTTTCTGTCCCGAGTACCAGGGATGACCCAGGACACTCCCAGATCTGCATCAGAAGACTAGGCAGAAGACTGAATGCAGAAACAATCTTCCTGAATGTCTCTTGAGGATAGCTCAGGGGCAACATGCTCGCCTTGGAAGCAAGATGACACAGAGCACCACAGGTGCGATCCCTGGGTCAGCGCTTAGAAACCTCTAGCTATTAAGCTTGTTGTAAATAAGCTAGCATATCATATCATAACCAGGTTCACATCCTGTTCAAGGGACGTCCAAATTGGTATGTATGCCTTGCAATTTAAAGACATTTCTTTGTTGAGCATTGTGACCAAGGAAAATATCACAGTCCAACTTCTATTACTCACTCAGAAGGATTTCATGTTGATTCACTATCGCAGACATGATTCAAATTTAAAATTTTGGGCGATTTTAAATTTGAAACATGCATTCTGCATAAATGCAAAGAGCATTTGGGAACATAAGAAATTCTTATGTTCTGAAAATGCAATTTGCTTTTATCCAAAATTCCAGGTTTGGCCACAAATCCTCAAACCCGCCCTTCACCTCCCCAAGGTGAAGGGGCATCCCTGAGAATTTTGTTTTTGGGCATTGGCACCCTATTTCAGTGAAAGGCTCCCCTATTCAACACAGGAGAGGGGCGCTTTTCACTTAAATATGGCTTTGCCATCAGGCCACCTCGGAGGAGCCTTTCAAAGGCTTCCCCCTGCTGGTGTGGTAGCGGACCCCAATTAAAGTGAATATCATCTGCTCCAGCACTGGAGCTGGCAGCTTTTCACTTAAATAGGGCACTGCCACAATGCCAGCTCGGGGAAGCCTTTCAAAATCTGCCCCCTACTCATGTGACAGCAGACCACTAGGAGCTGTTCAATTAAGTAGGGTGCTGCCACCACGCCAGCTCAGGGGAGCCTTTCAAAGGCTGCCCCATGCTAGCATGCAGCAATGCCGTATTCAAATGAAACGCTCCCCACTCTGATGGTGGAGCGCACAGAGCCAGCATGAGAGTGTGCCACTTTTTCTTTAAATAGGGTGCCACCAAAATTCCAGCTCCGAGAAGATCTTCAAAGGCTCTCCCGAGATGGCATAGCAGCGGAACCTAATTAAAGTGAAAAGCTTCCGCTCCAGCACTGGCGCAGAGAGCTTTTCACTTAAATAGGGGTCCACCACCACGCCAGCTCAGGGACGCCTTTGCAAGCCTTTTGAAGGCTCCACCTAGTTGGTGTGGTGTGGCAGCGGACCCCTATTAAAGTGAAAAGCTTCCACTCTGGATGGTCCTCCCCTTCTCTGGGGATGTAGACACAATGCCTGACAGGAGATTTCCTCACCTGAGGCCCCCATGCAGGCTGTTCTTCAGACGTCTGTCCTTCCGTATGCAGTGACAGTCTTAGTAAAAATGTTGTAGATGTGATTATGCGTTTGGCTCAGGGGTGGTCAAAGATTAAGCCTCATATATGCCAGGGTGTTACTTTTGAGCCTGGGATCGTTCAACAATGGACAAGGGAAGTGCAGGCATAAGGCATCCCCACTTTCTCCCTAGGCCACAAACAGCCAAAATGGCCACGTTCGATAGCGATAAAAGCTGGGAGGAACTACAAGCATTTTTAACATGAACTGTTTGCAGAAAAATATCACACACATAATTTAGCAAAGTTATGCACAATAGAAGACATCCACAAGAGAACATCTATAATTGTTTTGACAACAAAGGAAAACAGAGATTTATAATACGCACTGCAGGAAGATCTTGCTCCCACATTGCACTTAAGCAACAGTGCTGCATTCATTCTCCTGAACACTATAGGCAATAAGTCACCAACTAATCTCCAGAGGAGCTCAAGACTAAGAATCCTCATGTGAGGCCGGGTCCAGGTGTACCTGCTCCCACATTGAGCTGGCTCGGTCTAATACCACTTTGGTCTACTCACAGTGGATGGTCGAACGATTTAAGCAATGACAGCAGTGGTGTTGCTAGGTCTGGAAAAGATCCGGGGCTATGCTAATTTTGGGACTGTCGGGTCTGGGGTCTAGCTAGCCTTTTGGTTGTAACCCCTGAGCTTCTATCCGAGGCTACAACCAAAAGACCAGGGGCTATAGCCCCATCAGCCCCACCTAGCAACGCCTCTGAATGGCAGTCTTGGCAAAATACAGGCATTTACCAGTGTGATCTCAGGGCCTTTTCTATGCATCATGTTTAGACTGAAACACCTCCATTCATGGGTTCAAAACAACGTGCATGAAAATATGAACAGTGCAAGGGTGGAGTAAGTGCCTGCTATGGTCTCACAATCACCAGAGTACTAATCCAACTATGCCTACATTTTCCTTAGCCATGCAGAGGACTGTGATGCCAACCGTCATGCTCAAATAGCACCATGCATTATAACGCGCCAATTCATCACCTCTTAGACAGCGTGCAGACAACAGGGGTGTCTTCACTGCAAGGTCAGAATTCAATGTGGCTAGAACTCTCAAGGTCACATTCTAGGAAAGAGCCAGGTCAAAGGAAGATCACCTCAAGGAATTAAATCGATACACACAGTTCTAAATGAGATGAACAGTTCAATGTCCACGAGGTACCCCTCTACCAGCGGAGAGGAATGCAAGTTGACCAATGTTGAACGTCTTGATAGATGACAGCAAGTCAGAGGGTTTCAAAAGCAAGCATTTTTCTTTAACCTGCAGATTAAGCAGCAGAGAGGCTTCTCAAAACGTATTTATTTATTTTATTTTATTTATTGCATATTAATAAGGCGCCTAAGCCTAAGCACAATGTGTTTCCAGGCTTCACAAGACAGAAAAAAGGGGTGGGGGAGGGAACAACAACAATAGAGGCCCTACTAGGCCTTGTGAAATTCTGATCATGCAAGTGCAGCAGCAGAAGAGCAGAGGGAGAGTGGGGAAAGATAGTGTGGATGGGGGTGGGGGCAGGAGGGCCCAGGGTTAGGCAAGTGCTAAAGGGAGCCCAGGAGAGCAAGTGCCAGGGGATGACGAGGGTCACCCACCAGTGAGGGGAAGTGGGGTGGACAGGACTCTGGGGAGGTGACAGGCTGGTCAGGGAAGGGGCCCGGAAAGGCAGCGCTCGGTTGGGTGGGTGCTGAGGGAGACTGGAAGAGGGGGGCCTGGAACCCTATAATACTCATAGAGGACCAGGACGAAGAGAAAAGCAGGGTCTTGAGCCACTTCAGGAATTTAAGGAGATCCGTCTCAGGTCTGAACGGGACAGTGAGGTAGTTCCAGAGGGAGGCTCCTGCTGAAGATAACAATCTACCCCCTCCCAGTCTCTGCTTGGAGAAGTGACAGATCCACAGAGAGTTTGTGCTAGAGGACCAAAGTGCTCTAGGTGGGAGGTATTAAGAGAGAGAGAGTTGGATGCAACAGGGTCCCAGGCCCCAGAAAGCCTTGTGGAAGATGGAGAGGGCCTTGAATTTGATCCTTGCAACCACTGTGAGCCTGCGGAGAGATATGAGGGCTGGAGAGATGCAGTCCCTGGGCTTGAGGCCAAGGATACGTATTGCAGTCCTATTCTGGATTAGTTGGAGGGGACCAAGAGAGGAAGTACGTAGACTGAGGAAGAGGCTGGTGCTGTAGTCCAGCCTAGAGAGGACCAGAGCTCTGGAGACATTGAGCTTCTGGGGGAAGGTGAGGAAAGGGAGATTGCCTCTGAGGAGGAGGAGCTAAAGGTTGGCCTTATTGGCAAGGGCCATGATGTGAGGGGAGAAGGAGAGAGAAGAGGCAAAGATGACCCCAAATTTTTTAGCCTCACGGGAGGGTGAGAGGGGGGGACCCAAGGAGGGCAGCCAGAGAGTGGGAGGGAAAGAAGGAGCAGGCATCCTGATGAGAAGGATCTCACTCTTACTGGAATTAAGGCAGAAATCATTAACAGCGCACCATGCCAGAATAGCAGTCAGGCAGTGTGATATGAGAGATGAAGCCGGGGAGGAAGAGGAGGGAAGCTTGATAGAGAGCTATGTGTCATCAGCATAACACCACTTGAAATGAGAGGAAAGGTGGAGATCAAGAGGGCCGAAGGGGCAAGGTAGATGTTAAAAAGCCATGACAATAGGATAGAGCCCTGAGGGATGGCACAGGTAGAGTTGGAGATGGAAGAGAGGAAATGGCCCAGTTGCCCTCCGAAGTTCAATTTGATAGGCAGGATGTCAGCCAAGACTGTGTCCGGTCTGTGATGCAGAGTGTTTCACGTAGATGTTTTATGAGGGTGGCATGATTCACCGTGCCAAATGCAGAGGAAAGATCGAGGAGGATGAGAACAGAAGGGGAGGTGGAATCAAGATTTGAGAGCAGGTCATCATGCACGTTCAGGAGAGCAGTTTCCATGCCTCTGAATGTTCTGAAGTCAGACTGGTGGGTGTCGAGACAGCCAGCATATTCAGTGTGCTGGATCAGTTGGGGAATGACCACCTTCTCCAAGAGTTTACCCAGGAAAAGGGGGGATGGAGATTGAACAATAGTTAGCCGGACAGGAAGGTTCAGCAGATGGCTTTTTTAGGAGATGGAGCACAAGGGGGTGCTTGACGGGTAGTGGAAACATGATTACAGAAATCAGCCAAGGCAGGGGCAGTGAGG
The DNA here is from genome assembly GCF_040938575.1 of Ambystoma mexicanum. Taxonomy (NCBI): domain Eukaryota; kingdom Metazoa; phylum Chordata; class Amphibia; order Caudata; family Ambystomatidae; genus Ambystoma; species Ambystoma mexicanum. The sequence goes on from NC_090924.1 coordinate 178,085,068, forward strand.
AGATGTTGTACTTGATAGTTCTGGAAGAGCAAGGGAGCACCTGTTTGGAAGAGATTTTCATAGAGCGGACCACTTAAGAGACCTCATCCGGTGCAATGGGAGAGAAAGAGGAGAGTATGGGGCAGAGAAAGTAGGGCCAAGGTAGGCCTGAGAGGAGAGGTCTGGGGAGGGGAGAAGAGGAGAGTGAGGACACAGTGTCCTCAGTTTTGGTGGAGAAGTGGAAGTCCAGTGTGGAGCAGAGGGCCTGAGAGGGCAGGAGAGAGGTGGAAACTGCAGTTGGATTGGCAAGGTCCTTACATATTTTGAAAAGTTCTGCCATGTTATTGGTGGCCCCAGAGATGCAGGCTTGGACATGGGGCCTCTTCTTAGTGTGAATGGAGAGACAGTATTGCTTTTGGAGCAGGCAGCAGACCAGTTTGTCAGAGGTTGTGCATGCAGTCTGCCACTTCCACTAAGCAACTCTACACTTGTGTTTCAGAGCAGCCAGATCTGAGTCATACCAGGAATTCCACTTGGAGGCAGGCTTCCTGCAGATCCTCATGACAGGGGCAAAGATATTCAGGGTATTGCAGATGGAGAGATTAAGTTTAGCAAGAGCTGAGTCAGTGTGAGTGTCAGAAGAAGGGTAGGAGGAGGAATGAAAGTGGCGGAAAATGCAGTGACTGACACTCGCTACATTGGTTGAATGACTGAGAAGGAGACTGGCAGGGGGGGCACTGGGGGATGAGGCATAGCCACAGGGCCTGATAGCTCCAGATTGGAGGAGAGGAGAGCATGTATAGTCCAGGCGAGAAGTGTAGAGAGAGGGTTAGAGATAGAGATGCTTGCGGAAATTAGCGCATCCGAGGTGTGTCCGGCTTTGTTATTCGGACCGAAGGAGGGAAGAATTTTGAGGGAAATAGAGCCACAGAAGTCACTGAAGAGTACAGTGACCAAATCAGGAGATGAGGATGAATGTTGAAATCTCAGAGGAGGAGAAGCTTGGAGGAGGCGGACAGTAGAGAAGAGGAGAGGTCTGCCCATTCTGAGAGGAAAAGCGAGATGGGTCCAGGGGGCCTGTAGATGGTGGCGAGAGTAAGGGAGAGGGTAGGAGAGCCACCAAGCCTACAGAGGAGGCATTGAAAGGAAGAGTGGGATTGAGAGGGTATTATGGTAGCAGGGACTGATTTGGGGGAAATAAGGGCCACTCCACCGCCAGATGAGTTTGGCCTGGGATTGGAGAGGATCTTGTAGCCATCAGGGAGAAGAGTGTCAAAGGCAGTGACGGAGCCAGCCTTGAGCCACATCTCAGTGAGAGCAAGGATGTCAAGGTCAAGGTCTTCAAAGAGGTCACAGATGTCATAGGAACGTTTGACAGCAGAGTAAGAGTTGATTGTAGCTAAGTGAAGCTGGTTGCCACCTTTAAAGGTCTTCCGAGGAAGGGTACAGGGGTGGGGTACAAACCTCAGAGAGGGAAGGGAGGTCAGAGGGGTGCCAGAGGGGTGAGATGGAGGAGAGGGGGGAGTTAATGAGAGACAGGAAATGCCTATCCAGAAGGAGGAGATTGAGCTGAGAGCCCTGGGCCATGACAGTGCCATTCAGGTAGAAATTAATGATGCATCTACATGATGTGAATTGAGTCAAGGGCACTTCTAATCTGATTCCACCATTATTGGGTGAGAAAGAGAAAGGCAAAAGGACAGAGGCCATATGGGTAATCCATAGGTCAGGAGAAGGGACTGTAAAGAGGATGTCAGTGATAGTTTGCCTGGAGGAAGCATTGACATACGTGTCAGCAATGGGCAGTCATGGGTTGGACACCAGAAGTGCATTCTTAAAATGTTTTCATCCAGGCTTCGAGAGAGAGGTTGTAAAGGAGATAGTGTAACAATTAGAAAAGATAGGAGAGATGGAGAGAAACATAGTTGAAACAGGGACAGGGGGGAGGGGAGACCAGGGGGGCTGCACAATTCATAAGGAACTCACTGGGCGGCCTAGCAGAAAGTCGGGAAAGGTGGAGTCAGATGAACAAGTAACAGTATAACAGAGGTTAGTAAAAGATTTGCTTTTCAGAGCTACAGTCAGCCAGTAATGTAGGGCAAAGCACACCGACTCAAATACAGACAAACTCGAATTTCAAACATACATGCACAATGTAGCAATTTAGATAAGGTCAGCAAAGATCATGACAGCCAGATTCGATTTCAAGCATGTCGGGAAAATGCAACATGCAGATTTAGTGTAACATAACCAGACACCGAATTCTGGAAAAAAATAGACAGAAAGCAGCAGAAAAGTATGGTCAGCAGTTTTATAAAGAGCATACACAACATTCAGAGATTGCAGGACACCTTGAGATGGTATTCAAGAAGGAGAGATAGAGGTCTCACAAGCAAAAAAAAAGACAATAGTTGAAATAAGGCAGGTGGAGATCAGAGCAGGCCAGGCTGACTGAAAATATAGGGTTATGTGCTACACAAGTTACATTAAGGCAGCAGTAGAAGGCAGATTGGCTGGAGTAAGAAGGATTCAGGGCACAAGTGGAACAGGATTAGAATGGGGTCACATAAAGGGTGGGGAGACTGGTTAGGCAATAGTAGGTGAATATGTCAAGTGGGGGAGTACATGCAGTAAGAGCACAGCTGTGTAACAGCAATCAGAAAATATGTGTGGTAGGCGAGTAGTGATTGCAATAACAAGCTGAAACTAGGATACGGATGAAGGTAAGAAAAAAGTACAACTTTGCAGGTGAGGAGGGCACAAGAGTCAAGAACAGCGTTCCGGTAAAAGTCAGAAATATCAAGTGGCCTGTAGGAATGCTTGGTCCAGGCCGTGGAGGACCTGGAAGGCACAGCGTCAGGAACGAGAGAGACAGGGCGATTTTGCAGCATGGGCCATCAGTGAGAGAAGTGGATGGGAGGCACTTACCGGTCTATGCAGTGGCAAGGTAGCTGGAAGATGGTGCAGTGACAAGGAGAGAGGCCCCCTCCAGCTCTGTACAGGGCCAGACTGGGTAAGCCTCTGCTCTTTGAGGTGGCCCTTCGAGGGGGGGGGGGGCAGTGTTCATCGGAGTGGACAGTCCTTTACCCTAGCCTTTTCTGGAGAGCACAGTGGCTTAACTAACATAAATGGCCATGAATAGAGGGTTAACTCTGCCTCTATGTTCAGACATTTTATGATACACTGGACACATCTAGCAAAGCTGTGGTGAAAATCAGCGAACCATATGAAGAATTAAATAGGTTATAGACAGGACCATCTATATTGACAGTGCACACCAGATGAGTGGCACAAAAATCTTGGGAGGGGGCCACAAATAGATGTTTTATGAAATCAGAACAAGTTTATGGCAGGTAACATAACATAATCTAAAGGACTTTTCAGTGGGGTGGAGCGGGTCATGACCCTACGTCAGTTACAGTGTCATCTTAGTAAAGCTGGTCTGCAATTTCATTGGAATGTGCCACCAACAATTCTCACATTCTGACATTGCATGCACGTTTCCATTGACCCACGAATCTAACCAGGCTGTTTGTTTCCACTGTGGTAGTATGCCGGCTAATCGTCATTAGGTGTAGCCCCATATAAGACATGGCCTTGATTTTTCACACATATTTTCCTCATGGTCGGTTTTTGTCACTTGGAAAATACTAATTTCCCCCTGAGAAATACAGTGACATTCTGTTGACAATCTCTACATGATGGACACTAAGAGTTTACTGGGATTTGAGCAGAACAAAAACTTTTCCGTGGTGCTTCTTATTCAGCGAAAGACTCCGTAACGACATGCTGTGACCTCACCTATAACGTATACTAAGGTACATATCTCTTACCTTGGGTTGTGGCAACTAGCCCCTTGTACAGGTATACTAAAGGCTGAGGTGTACTTTTAGGACAGGATATATATGCTACATATTTAATTCATAATACAAGTATGCTGTTCTCCCACTGGGTTGCATCAACCTCTGTGAACGGTGCATCCGCATTAAGCATGCACTAAGTCCAAATCCCAGAAAAATATGAAACAATTTAGGAGAAACATCTACAGTTTCAACTGGCTCCACTGCCAGACATGTTGCAATTTGGATGATGACAGTGGCTTTAGAAGTGTGTGACTTCCTGAGTGTGTCAAATTACAGAAGCCATGAAAATAATTATACATCTTGTTTGTATACCTAGTAATTCTTTGTTCTGCATAACTATTTACGCTAAAATGTACTTAAGAATTTCTAGGCAGATGTTGGCTAATTCTGTCGTGATTTAGGCCCCTTCGTCATAGGAAAATGCTTACTAGATTGTTCAGTGGTTCTAAAGATAATTAAAACACGTATTTATAAGAACTAAGACACACCTAGAGAAAAAAGTACACGTTCTTATTCATAATGTTCCCCTCCAGATATTTTGAACTACCACACCCATAATCCTTCAATATTTTGTCATGGCAGCGGGGGATGATGGGATTTGAAGATGAAAACTCGTGGAGGGTCACATGATGAGTATCCATGACAGCGTCACGTCCTACCACAGGACTTACATTCTACTGGCTGCTTCATATGTCCCTACAATCTTTATTTTATCTTTCAACAATACCTGTTTAGCAATGTTATTTCAACCAGGCATTGCAATATGTAATACTACTAACCTGCCAAAATATGTTCTTTGTAACTGTTACACAAGCTATTGCAAAGAAACCCATGGAAATGTGCATTGCATGCCCAGCTGCGCTGAGCTTTGTTTAGTATGTTCCCTTTCCAGATCAGTTAAGATCTGCATTATTTATTTATGACTTTCTATTTTCAAGTATGTAGGCTAAACATAACAGTTTCTGGCAGAGGCACAAGCCACATGCTCAAGAGTGACACACCTTATACATATAAAAATGTGCATGTAGCTGGAATTCCTATGTTATGTTATTGTGCTTTATACCATGCACCACTGTCACTTACATGGTCTTGAGGTGCTTTGGTTGAATCTGAAAAGGAAGGAGAGTTGGAAGGGCTTAGTGGGATTGAGAAGGAAAAACGGAATAGAGCTTTGATGTGCTGTTGGTAGCTTCAGTTCTAAAAAACGGGTCACTGTGTGCTCGTTTGTTTTTAGTTGGTAGATATTATGTGGTGTTTGGTGCATGGGTGTGTATCAGGTGATTTGCGTGTGATTGGTTTAGTTTCCTGTTGGGTTTTGTGGAGTGTGTGTGATTGTGGTGGTTTTTGTTTTTTTTTCTCTGCGGTGGCGGTATGAGTGTGATTTGTTCAGTGTTTAAGGATGAGTATGCAGAGTATTAGAAATTGTTTAGTAGGGTTACTGTGGAGTGGCCTGGATCCTTTTGTGTGAGGTAATGTTGATCTGTCAGGTTAATATTAATCTGTGTTGATTTGCAGCAGAATACTTTGTTTCTTTGGTTCGACTTGATTCGGTTGATCAGGTTTTAGCTGTTTTTGGTGATTCTATTGTGATGTGCTGGCAGTTTCCTTTTGATGATGTCTCCTGTTTAGCCCGGTGAGGTAAAGAGCCATGTTTCTTAACAATGTTCTTAATTTTAGGTGATCTTCTGTTGTTCGTATTTCCTTTGGGAGTAGTTCCAAAGTCTCTCTGCTATGCCCAAGAACGCTGTTCCCCAAAATATCTGCTTTGAGTATTGGTTAGGTTTGAAGCAAATGTCGTTTCTGGACCTTAGTGTTTAGTTTGGTTTGTAGATGGACATTTTTCCCAGTAAAAATTATTCTCCTTGGCCATAGATTACTCTGTGTGTTATGCAAAACATTTTGAAGAAAATGTGTTTGTTTCTTGACCGGTAGCAAATGTAGTGTTCTCAATGCTGGTGTGATGTGTTCTCTCTTTGTGAGTCTGAGGGTAGTCTTGCTGATGGGTTGTGTATTCAATTTTTATAATGTAGCATTGCATTCCAAGATAGATGCTGTTGGGGTAGTCTATGTTTGACATGATGAGAGAAATGATGGCAAGTGTTCTTTGTGGGAAGGTGAAAAGGGAATATTATGTTTGATTGTGTTTAGGTGGAAGAAGCATTTATTTACTACTGAGTTGACTTGCAGTTCGAGTCGTTGTCCATTAATATTCTGAGAATTTTGATCAATTTTGATGGTTATTGTCAGTTTACCAATTCAGTAGGCCATGCAATGTGACAATGGTTTTCATCATGGTTTCTTTTTTGTCCAGGTTTAGTTTAAGGCTGTTGGTACTCATCCAATGGTTTATTTGTTTAAGGCAGTTGGTAAGGGTTGGGTTTTGTATTGATTTTGTAGATGATTTGTTTGTCGTCTGCATAATTGTGGGTCTTGTATATGTTGAATGGTAGTGGTGAGAGAGATGAGCCTTGTGGGACTTTGCACGTTGTTTTGCAGAGGATTGAGTTGAAGGGGGTAGCCAAGTTGTTTCTTTCTGTCATGAAGGATTTTAGCCAAAGTAACGCTGTGTTGCCAATTCCTATATCTTCAAGTATTGTGTTGAGTTTTTTGTAGTGAACTCTGTTGAAGGCTGCTGATAGATCAAGTAATGTTACTTCCGATTTGACATTGGAGTCTGCATTGGATTTTGGATCCTCCCAACAGCCTTAAACTTTCTTCCTTTTCTCTTGCTCCTTTTCTCTCCCTCTCTCTTGCTAACCTCCTTTCTTTTCTCTCCACCCTCTTTCACCCCCCTAACTCTGTGCAGTTTTGCTGACTGGTTGCTCGTTTCACCTCCAGACCCTACAGGTCCAATGCTCCCCCGCCAGTCTTTTTGCACTTGCCTCCGGGCCACTGCACTTTGTTCAGCATTACTGCACTTTCAGCTTACGCTTCATGAGCTGGGCAACACAGGCACTTAACCGGACTTGTTCTGTTGCCCCCACCCCCCTTTCCCTGCACCTCCATCAGTACATATGCATAACCTAAATGTACTTGCACCAGTTTGTCTGTTCTTCCCCTCCCACCAACCATTTCTCTTCCCCCCTCCGTGCTTGGTAGCAACTGTAACACTTCATGCACTTGAACTAGGAGAAATGTTGTCAGGCCTACTACTCTAGTCTTCTCTGTTTAGATCATTGGGAATATTCAATGCCTAAGAATGATTACTGTATGCCCTTGCCTACTTTCCACCTTGAAGAACTTTGAAGCATGTCACCTGTGTTTAAGCACTGTATAAATAAACAATAAATGCATGAATAAAATTGATATTAATGCTGTTTCCATTCCTTTAATGGGTCTGAAGTCGACTTGTGCCTGGTCTAGTGTTCCAATGTTTTGTACATGTTCTACAATTATCTGAAAGGGCCCTTCAGATTTTAATTTCCATTCACAAAATAGAAGACGGAGAAGTGAATATAGTCGTCCTCAAATGTAAATATGGCGCAGGTGCCTCTCTGACTGCATCTCTCTGTGATCTCCCTTTAGATTCTGCCCCTTTTTGGAGCAACCTATTAGCCTACCTGTCCCCATGCATAGCATCCATCTTTTGATCCTTCTCATTACATGCATCACTCCATTTAAATGTGCACCCCACCAGGAACGGAATTCCAGCTGTGGAACTGTTAAAAACAGGCTCAAACCCCACTTGCTAGTGAGCAAAGAAGGAACCCGAATGCCATCCACCTTCCATTATCGAATGATCGACCAAACCACTTCCCCTGCTAATTTTCAAAAGGAGTTTTAATACCGGCCCTAGACCCTCTGTGGATGATTTTTCAGATTTAGATTTGTTAAATAATGTATCATATTACATGAACATATCTCTCTTGTCAAATCAGATACAATTTGGTTAGAAAAAACAGACCCCTACCCATTCAGACCTTCCTTGATATGATATGATAGGTTATTTATAATGCGCTTAATACCCAGAGGTATCTAAGCGCGGACCCGGGGATCGAACATGTGGTGTTCGGTGATGTTTTGCTTCCAAGGCGAGCACATTGCCTCTGAGCTATCCTCCCGAGACTCCCTTCCCCCTTCACTCCCATAACAATTCATGCTTTGTTATGTATAAGATTGTTTAGACTATTTTTTGTTGTGTCCCCTAGCCCCTGCCTCAGATCTTTTTTTCTTTTGTTCCCCTTTTTCACAGGTCTGCATTGCCCGGTCTACAAATGATCTTTGGAAAGGAACCCCCTACTTCAGAACTACTACTGACTTCTGGCATGGTATACTCACTGTTTTTGTGTAAGTTACAATGTTTTGTATGCTGGTGGTCACCAGGAAGGCAGGCAACATGCCACATACAGTAAACAGACAGTTCCTCTACATGATTGCTGCTAATTCTGCAGCGTGTATGTTATTTATTTATTTTTACATTTGTATTGCACGCTTAACCCTTGGGCGTCTATACACTGGATGAAGCTTAGTGTGTTACAGAAAGCAGGACATATGCTGCTAATGAAATAGGAATGTTTTGAGTCTCTTAGAGCACAGTATGGAAGGGCTCCGATTGCAAGGCGTGTGGAAGGGCGTTCCACAGCATAGCCATGGAGACAGGAAAAGCTGGAGCCTCTGGCTTTGGTCAGCTTCTATCTAGAAATACATAGGCGGTTGGCATAAGCAGAACGAGCAGGCCTGGCAGTGGCTGGTTTGGACAGTCTCTCTGACAGGAAGCCCGGCACAGTGTTGTCAAAGCAGCAGTGGGCGACTGTAAGTAGCATATGTACAGCAGCAAACAGGGCAGATAATAGACACCATGTAAGACAGCGGCTGCACTATATATAGCACAGAATATCCCAGAAGCGTGATTGACCTTTGCAACAAATCTTTGCATGATAGCATGCAAAAAATATACAGAAAGTATTCTGTCTGGGAAAAACATACATGCTTAAGACACCAGACCTATACAATACATGACAGTGATGGAAGTGATCAGGAATGGACAGGAACAGAGTTCTACTAATTTTTGGCGGGCAGAAAGGCACCCGCTCGCAGACTTTGACGGTAGCACCAGCACCATTATGAATGGTTCTGGTGCTACCGTCTTCCCCATTCCAATGGAATATTATGTGACTCAAATGGGAATGGGGAGTAACTTTTTCCGACGCCTGGCAATGGGGAATCACCGGGGCATTACAGCCAGAGAAAATACACAACTCTGACGGCAGCCTGCCATTTTTACCGGCATGGCTACCGCCAAAGTTGTAATGCGGCCCAGAGAGTGTTAAGTATTATGTCAAAGATCACACACACACATCTGCAGAGAGGCAAAGCTGCCGACAATGCACGCCAACTACTGACACCCCACTGCACCTCCCCTCCCATCAGAATGCACGCACAAAACCATTCAGTGACTAATGGCCCATCCTTAGCCATTTTGTGCACTACATTCTGATTGGAGGGGCTGGTCATGGTGGCAATGTGCTGCTCCGCCCCCCCCCCATTCCATGCCGTTGCAGGTGGGTTTTTTTGTTCCCCCACCCAGCGCAGAGCATGGGTTTGGGGCGGCTGACTCTGGCTGGATCCTGAGATCCAGCTAAACATCTGGTGCCAGTTCGCCGATCCGTCGAGAGCCGTCCCAATCGCCAGTGCTGATTCTACGAAAGATCACTGAATGTGTAGTCCCTTCCTGGTAGCACTCACTAACTAACCTCCGCTGAGCCCAGCTTTCCTTTCAGTAATCCAACCCTAATCTGCTTGCTCCCAGAGGTCATCTCACCGTCAATCCTGAGCTTTACAAAAACACCACAATATAACCTAGAACATCACACAGCATGCACTCGACCACCCGCTTTCAAGGCAGGATACTGTGTGTGGAGTACATCTCATGTAGTGAAGCACAGACACCCGCTAGCAGTACCGCCTTCATGGATTGGTCGTCTTGTCCTCAGGAGTTAATCAATCACAGGCGCTGTCATTACTTATGTGACATTTGAAGGCACTCAATAGGTGTATTCGATTGACTGCTCATTCAGAAGTCCCTCTGTGCTGTGACCCTGCCCCAGTTCATCCTGCAGGTCAGGGCTGCTTTCTACATGAACTGTTCCCCCCACACAGCCCTGCGATTGCGCCTCGTATGATCCCTCAATCAATGTTAATTGAAAGAAGCCCTTCGCGGTGTATTTTATACACTGCCCTACCTCCCTCTGGGCTCTCGCAAGCCACTTACAATCAGCAGTAGCACATCACGTTAACAGCAACACAGTTACTGTGGCATTGATGTACATTTTTATTTAGCAGCAGGACTTACAGTTTAAACAAAACTGCTCTGCCACCACCTATGTTTCCTCTGCAGAATGTTTTCAAATCTATTCTATTGTGTTTCAAATAGGCCAACTGTACTCTTAGACAGTATGATGGTGTTATACAAAAACTCCTAAAATCAAACAATTATACAAACGATTAGCGTGGTGCTATACGGCCGTGGCCGGGCCGAAATCGTCCCTGAGCAGTGGGGCCGGTTTCTGCCCATCCCTGGGCCGGTTTAAAAGTAAAAAATAAAAGAATTGAACATTTTTTTTTTTTTGCAAAACTATATGTTTCCATATTTTTCGTAGTGCACTTAGGAACAATGCTATTTGATGCCACTTCCTGTTTTGTCAAGGGGGGAAAGGCCGTGTTTCATCTTCCCTGGATGTCACTTTGGTGTGGGGGCAAATTACATCACTTCCGTTAATGTCATCAGAGGTCAAGGGTCGTGAGGCGAGGGGTGGGTCCCTTTTTTGAGGCGAGGGGTGGCCCACTTTTTTTTAGGCTGTCCGGGCCTATTTCTTGTCCCAGTCCGACCCTATTTCAGACACCTTTGTTTTAATATTGAATTGCAAAATGTACTACATTAACCTCCCAAAAAACCTGTGTAACTTTCCCAGCAAATGATTCTAATAGTCCAATGTATAAATGTGAGGGCTTTCAGCATGTGCCAGTGAGACTCTCGCTTCAGTTTCTTGCTGTACTACTTGCCCTGAGATCACCTTTTCCCTGAGCTGCCCTCCTTTGGTTAACTGGAATGTTAAGCATCTCCCCTCGCTCTGCCCTGTTCTGTACCCACCTTCAGTGCGGACATTTGCTACCTCTATTCATACGTGTCTGCGGCTGCATCCCCCTGAATTGCTAATGGCCATTTTTCAATAGCACCACCCAGGCTTGTAGAGCAGATCTCGTTAGTGCGCAATAGAGCATCACACCTGGGGCCCTGGAGCGACTCAAAACACATGCTTCTGAAATCGACCAGAATCTCACTACCACACACAAAGCAGCTACCTCCGCATATGCACTCATCCACACTTTAGGATTTGCGCCTCGCCTCTTCTTCTGCCTCCACAACCCACTGCTTCCTCCCTTTCAGAACTCAGAACCAAGATGGGATGCAAGACTGGACCAGTCGCATTACATCACATGCAGAGACTGGCCTTTGAGACGGGATATGTATTTATTTATGTTTACATTTGTAAAGCACATATAAGTATGTGGTGAACTGAACTTCTGTGAGAAGACGTTTTAAAAAAAAAAATTACTCTGAACCCTTTCAATCAATAATCCTTTGAATGCTGCACGCAGTGTTGCGATGAATTATGCACCGTCCCAGTCAATCACAATAACAACATTTAACGGGAATACATTGTGTCACACTCACCCACTAGACAGGCGGGGAGAAATGCACGCTGCTTAGACGGGTAGACACAGCCATGGTCGGACTGGGACAAGATATGGGACAAGATATAGGCCTGGTTACCCAAAAAAAAGTGGCTCAACCCTCGCCTCAAAAAAGTGGCCCACCCCTCGCCTCACGACCCTTGACCACTGATGTCATCACCGGAATTAAGGTCATTGGACCCCACCCCAAAGTGACATCCCAGGGAAGTGATGAAAAACGACCTTTCACCCCTTCATAATACAGGAAGTGGCATCAAATAGCATTGTTCCTAAGTACACTAAATTACTGTGAATCCAAGCAGAAGGCCAAGGCCAAATGATATGTTATTGTATAGCACTTATGCTTAAACTATTTTTTTATAGAACAAATATGCATACAATAATCACCCAACCTGTGTTGGTACTCATTTATCAACCTAAGAAGGTTGAAAGGCTTTTTAAAAAAAAAAGAAAAAAAATTGGAATTTTTTTTTTTTTTTCCAATTTCTTTTTCTCCAAACCAGCCCAGGCATGGCCAGAAACCGGCCCCCACTCCCCACGGACGATTTCGGCCCGGCCATTGTGGAGGAAGAAAACGTAGCCCTACTCTAGAATTCCTAAATGCAAAAGGAGCGAGGAACCTTGGAACAGGTCCTCTATAATCAAACACACCACCTCAATATCTGAGAAAATCTCCCAACTCTCATATCGAAGCCAACATGCTGTGTTCTGCGGGCCATCCCAAGGGGGAAAGGCCCAGTGCCCAAGTTAATAAACAGAGGGACGCATAGGCATTTAAAAGGCTCTGCAGGTCATTAACACCCTGTATTGCACTCTGAACAGGGCATTGCAGCTACTAGCTCCTGACAGGGAAGAGAATTCTCACTAGAAGGCGGAGGCAGTGGCAAAGCCGTCTACTTGGGTGGAGGCACGGGATGGGGAGAAGCAGATTCAGCACCGGGTAGGTGGCAATCAGTCCCAGAGGAGTTAGCATGGCCTGGAGATGTTGTGAGGGGCCAGACGTGTGGAGGAGGTGCCAGAAAGAGGGTATGTCCCAGAGGAGAGGGATCTTTAATGGCTATAAGCTGAGGAACTGCTAGCCCATTGGGACATAAACTCTATACACTACATACATAAACCATCACTCAGAAACTTGTTTTGTGTTGACAGTAATAAGGCTGTGGCATTTTATTATACATAATAGTAATAAAAACAAAACTGAGTGTTATGGGTATTCCCTAACAAATGTGTGCAGTGTCTACTTAGTTCTGTTCTTTTGGGCACTTGGGCTCGGATCTGTAAATTGCCCTTCCTTGCTCAAAGGGTGCCCCCAGCGTGAGCTCAAAAGTCTGTTTGGGACCTGTACTGTACCAGCACTCCTGTGTCTGATGGCAGTTTCCTTCCAGGCCCGCGCCGTGTTCTCTGTTCTTCTGTTCAACGACTTTCAGACAACTACCGTTGTCCTGTGCTTGCCCAAATGTACCTTTTCCAGGGGCGGGTGAGATCTGGGCAAAAGAAAAGGTGAATCAGCGAGCACAGAATCCTGGTGCACTCCGAGCGGAGTGTTCTTTCTGCAGGGATGCTCCAGCAGCCCTGCCTACATAGGGAGAATATGCCATGGGGTCATGCCATGCATATGGCTACTGGCCACCCAAATGGGCGGTCTGTGACAACAGCCACATCTCACTAATGGGCGTGGCTTCCTGCCTCTCTCCTCTCCCATAGTCTGAGTATTCTCTACCCCTATGAAGAGGGGGAGAGACACTGGGGGTTTTGGTGCTGTCACCCACCGCATATTCAGCACCATTTGTTGGGTCCCCTCCCTGTCAGGCTCTGAATGTGAGTCCTGCAGCGGGAGAGGACAGTAGGGGGAAGCGGGTGGCGTGCCTTTTCATCGTCTTTCATCCCCCTTGTCCCTCTGTATCCTATGGGAAGCTCCATAAGCTTAAGGGCCACTACCCTTGAGCTCCATGGGGTGTCCTCATTCTGTGGCACTGGGCATGAGTGGGGGATGCAGAGAGGTTGCACGTATTCAGGGGAAAATGATTGTGACAAATCAACTTCCGGGGCACCAGTGGTCCAGGGATTAATATCGGTTTCTAAACCATCAATCAACCAACACCTCTATTACACCAAAATGAATCCAAACAGATTGCAATACAAGTGAATTATAGGACCTGCTTGTCCAATTTTGGTAAAGTGAATGGCAGCCTTATCTCTGCAAGGTTGTGGATCGTTGGTTAGTTGCAACACAGCGAAAATACAATTATTACCCAATGGTAAAAGGGACTGTCAAGTCAAGGTTGTATACAAACATCTACTTTATTATTACTCCAACAGATAGTTCTAGCACACTACAATTACGACCCTCCCTGTAAAGGAACACAGAGGACAGACAGTTTCACGAAGGAAAGGGATGCACTCTGAATACTGACAGGAGGGTAGTTGGTAAAGTAATCAGTCTTACTGTTCAAGGTTATTCGGTTCCAGCACCAAGGGGCAAAGGGTTGTAACTGCCTCTATGGGCCTTCAAAGAAGGACCAGTGAGGCAGAACCACAATGTACCTGGTGCTGAAGAAGTTCTTGGTGCTCAACAGCGTTGAGGCAGTGCCAGGGCTCTTTTCAGCCCCTGAGACTTAGTTAGTGGTGGGAGACAGCTGCGGGTACCAGGCGGCAGGCAGTTCGACAAGCGAGGATGGACAGAGGTCTGCAAGCTGTCCAGCACGGAGGCTCAGGGCCAAGAATCGTTGTCTCTGTGCTGGTTGGCGGTTCTGGAATACTAGTCGAGGCGTCCCGGATGGCTCTGGTGACTGTGGTGTGACAAATGTCAGCAGTGCAACCACATGTGGTTCGATGACTCAACTGTCTCGAAATTGTCCTTAAAAAGATAGACACTGGATGATGCTTGTGTGGCACTCCTCCAAGCTTCTTCGCAGGGCTCTTGGCCTTTCAAGGCCGAGGGCTCAACGTTCAGGAGGGTGTTAGCAGGCAATGGCCTTGTCTTTGTCCAGACACTCTCTGGCACTTCCCACCTAGGAAGCTTGCTGTCAGAACCTAGCAGGGCATGCTGTGTGCTGGCTGGGTACCGGTTCTGGAGCTGCTGGATAGGCCCTCTGAGTCTGGTAATTCCCTCTGTTCCATGGGAGATGTTTAGGTGAGGGATCTTGCTTCCCTGTTGGAACTCCTGGCCTTCCTTCACTGGTGGAAGATGTAAGGTAGACTGTACCTTCTGCTCAGGTCCAAATGATTACTTCTTCTTACTCCTTTCAAAGTCTTCAGATGATCTGCTAAGTGAGGGGTCAGCCCTCTTTTAAAGCCAAATGGGCCCCAGCGATTGGTGTAGCCTAAGCCTCCCTTAATGAACCAATCCTGGGTCCCCACCAGCAATCTTCTGTTATGCATGAGGTCCGGACCAGAGTGCTCTGCAACACAACAAACAAAAGGGTGACAACACATACCTAAGTCCCACCCATCTTCCTGTCTGATGTAGATCAAGGTGTCTCGCCGGTTAACTGAGCCCTCTGTGACTCTTGATTAAAGCGCAGGTTTTCCCTTGAAGTATGTGCTGGGAGCAGACTTCCTGTCTCCCCCAAACCACATACTTCTCCCCTCTGGAATCAGTCAGCGAAGGGGTCAGCTTTGCAGCGGTTTGCCTACGGTAAATAGTGGACCCAGACATGCATTTCGCTGCTTTTCATACAGAGGCGTAGGAACTAGCTTCAAGTTGACACATTGCACACCAAAGGCATGTTAGTCCTGCCTTCCTGTTGTTTCTCCAGCAACCAAGCCCACTCGGCAGGCTTGCCTCAAGTATCTCTCATTAGTATTTACTATCACCAGCCGGAGAACAAAGAATTGCAGATCCATGGAGCCTTTGATATTTTAATTAGGCTGCTCATGGCTGGAGGAAGGTGTGCTTTCATCCTTCTTGGAATGCTTTGATGTATCCAGGGCTGTCACATTCTATGTGAGTGTGACAGGGGAAGATGGCGCCTGTAGGCTGTGTTTTCCCAGAGTACAGATGCATTTGGTGCGGGAAGCAGATGAAATGGGTGCGGGATGGCCACACTCATTTCTTGGCGGTTGGCCTCCCATCATTCATTTTCATTTGTCAAAAAATCAAAAAAAGCCTAAGCGAACACATTCTCCCTGTGCGGATGGTCGAATTCCTCACAATGATGGCCATTGTAAGATCGGAGAGGACAAGGATGCAGTGCGGCAGCGTGGAAGGGCACAAGCCAGAAGCATTCTGCTAGAGCTCTTCGAACATAGGCTTTATTCAAGAGCAAACACTCACTTTTTGGGTGCAGTGAAAGGCTAAATTAAGAAAGCTGGGTGATAATATCAAATCGCTAAGCACTCAAATCTGTAAACAGCACGTTCCTTGAGAATATTATGGGTGTGATTCCCACAACATTTTTCAATGGGAAAATCCCTTTGGGAAACGCTTTGTGTATCAGGCCCATATCTTGCAGAGCTAATGTGTAGAAATGTCTTATTAACTGCTGTATTAGTTTGCTCAGTAGTCTAGAGAGGATAGCTCAGGGGCAACGTGCTCACCTTGGAAGCAAGACGACACGGAGCAACACAGGTTCGATCCCTGGGTCCGCGCTTACAAATCTCTCGATATTAAGCGCGTTATAAATAACCTATAATATCATATCATTCATTCATCCCTGAGGTGGTGGAGACAGGTAGCACTTCTGAGCATTCATGGTGCACGCTGTATACTGTGGTGGTACTAGTGAACATGGGAAAGATGGTCTCTATTTATATCCTTCCGCGTTTATACAGAAATTCCCTGGGGTACTTCCCTGTCGCGCTGGAAAATAAGGCCACGGGGACCCATTCCATTGTAGGCAGATCAGCAGTGCTTTCTGGTCTACTTTGCTGACAATATTACAGAATGGGGACTGGGAAGACGCATGGATAGCGAAGACAAACAGCCTGCCAACGAGCCAGCATGCAAACAGAGAGACAGACAGGCAGACAGAAGGTACTTGCCTGCATCTGTGGGTGCTTGGGAGGATTACTACAGAAACGTTGCACTTGTGCAACTGCCATTACTAGGGCAAAACCATGGTCTTTGAATGAATCTTTGCACCAGGCCAATGTCTGCATTAGTCCTAGTTCTTTGCCCTCGTTCAAAAATGCATTGAAAAAATATGCTTTATTCAATAGGGCCAGTTTTGCCTTCGTGCTTATTGCACGTGTGCAGGTTCAAAGATTCCATAATACCACCAGGCTCGAATGGCCAATAGGGCAATGTCCGAACCAAAAACGCAAAATCCTAGAGTGGGCCCGTTTTTGGGGTCAAAGTGGGCCACCTTTTTTGGCCCATGTGGGCCAGTTTGATGGGTTACTTCACTATGCAGCTAGTCGTTTTGACCATTAGTGCTGAATAAATATTCTTTAAATTGCACAATTTGCATCGCATTTTATCAAAACCCTCCCCCTTGGGTACTGCTAGAACAGTCTGTCACAAAAGCAATGAATTGTCTTCTGCAAACTTGTGCCACATTTTCATTGGTGCCTGAGACAATTCTATGGCCCAGTCCGAGTCTGAAGTCCACCTTGCTACAAAAGGGCCTTGCAACCTTTTCTTTGAGCCAGCCACAAAAAAAGGAAAAATAAACGGCAGCACTTATTTTATTTTGTGACCGTAGTTTAAAATAGGCCCCCAGTCTCACTAAATGACAGTCGCACCTAGCTTAAAATAACCATTTCATCATGACCCACCAATGTTTTCCAGAGACATTCCGCGTACGGGCTCCTCTGAGCGCTGATCTCTCAACGGGGAGATGAAAAACAAATAGGAGCAGCAGCTTGAAAAAGAGGTTGCATTTGATGGCCGAGTCGCAGGCCAGACAGTCAGACAGGGAAGCAGGCTGGGCCGCTCAGCTTGGACGGCTTCCAGCACAGCGCAGGTCATGGCTGACTGGCCCATCCCTACGGTGAAGCATATGTATTCTGTGTGTTGCTCTTTCACACATACCT
Organism: Ambystoma mexicanum; assembly: GCF_040938575.1. Classification (NCBI taxonomy): domain Eukaryota; kingdom Metazoa; phylum Chordata; class Amphibia; order Caudata; family Ambystomatidae; genus Ambystoma; species Ambystoma mexicanum. Next base: position 178,102,581 of record NC_090924.1, read on the forward strand.
GTGAGTCATGGCTGCTGCCTGACATGGCCCTCGGATTGATCGGAGCTCCATGCATCCTTTCCACCATATATTTACTTTATGTTTCAAAGCTGCCCTTGTCCTCTGCGGCTTGCAACGAGGAGAAGGTTTGCAGGATGCTAACTTGTACAATTCGGAGCTCAGTGGATAATCTAAAACTCCGCAAGTATGTAACGCGGGCACACCTATCTGACTTGCGCAGTGGAATTGAACCGATGTTTGTGTTTTCTGGGCCTTAGAGCTTCGAGGGTTATTAAAGCGCGAATCCGGGAGGATGACATTGTGGCTTGAATGCATGGGCGTAATTTTAGGGGGGCACAGGGGTGTTTGTCCCCCCCCCAACTTTCATGGCATACCATTTTGTCCCCATTTATTTGACTGGGGCGCCTTTTCTGCAGATGTCATGTCCCCCCCCCCCAACATTTTCAGCAAAGTTACTCCACTGCTTGAATGATAGCTGCTATTATCGTTCATTGCAATGTTTCTCCTCGGTTTACAGTGTGGAGCAGGCCTTCGGGAATTCGAACCTGCAAACGGCAAGTTACACTCAGATCTCTACAGCAGGGACTCCACCTATTGAGCTATCCTACCAGACCAGAAACAAGGACCTGCTTAGAGTGATATCATGGCACGGCTCATTGCTAAATCAGTCAGCTTAAAAAAAAAACACATGTAAATGTTAAGAGTCCCAGATGTCAAAGGGCTGGCAGGTGCTGATGTTATGGATGAGTGCTTTATTCTGTACATAATGGTGATCAGTGCCACTTTGTTAGCTCTCAGGGGGGTCAGGGGGGTTGGGGCGACCCATTGTGTTCATAGGAACAAGAACATACAGTGTTCAGACCCAGTCCTTTGGAACGAGGCCAACGCTGCTGGGAATTCCAGGGGACAAGGCAAGTTGCACGCCACTTCTGCCCCTACAACAGAAGTCTGTGGCAGATCCTTAATGGGGACATGACATTGTAATAGACATGAAATCCTCAGTAGCAGTACTCTGAGTACAATAACGGGGACCATGAGTTGAGTAGTGGCAATAGTACCGTGGGGGTGATACTAGATGTAGTCATATTAACCCTAATGATACTATTAGCATTAGTAACAGTTATCCTGGCATTAGAAGCAGACGCAAAGATCAGGGACGCCATTTCACCAAAATACCAGGGGTAGCGGAAGTGACATTACACGACCCTTGAGCTCTGGTGACATCACAGGAAGTGATGTCATTTGACCCCACCCAAAACTGACATCACGGGAAGCGAATGAAGACAGCCTTTCACCCTTTGACAAAACAGAAAGTGGCATCACATAGCATTGTTTCTAAGTACACTTCAAAAAATATGGTTACAAAATCACTGTAAAGTGATATACATTTATACAAGAATGGATCACCACATGCATCATTAATATCAGCGTGTATAGGCCCATATTACCAAATTACAGTGAATGCACGCAGACGTCCAAGGCCAAATGATAAGGAAGTGTTATTATGTAGCACTTACGATTAATTGCTTCATACAGAAAAATATACATACAATATCACCCAACAGGGTTGGTACTCATTTATCAACCTCAGAAAGATAAAAGGCTAAGTTAAACTTGCCGGGAGTCCAAACTCATTGCAGCAGCGAGCACTCAAAACACACATTGCAGATCACACACACATTGCAGCAGCAAGCGCTCAACCCACTGAACTATCTTACCAGTTATAGCTATCAGAAAAACAGCCACTCCAGAAACAAAGAGCCATATGCTGCTGGCCACAGACCAGGAGCCTCAGTTTAATAAAGAAATATTTTAAGTGATCGGGCCAGTCGCCCTAGCCATCTGTAAAAGGGAGTTCACTGCGTGTTCTTGCTTTTGCTCTTTCGCCCAGCAGGGTGCACCCCAGTCACCCACCCACCCTCTGCAAGCAGTCCTCCTACCTCGCAGTGGCCTGCGCCGGTCCCCTTGTGACACTTGACCCACACAGGGCTCCTCTCCACCTGCAGGGGAAAGCAGTTGTTGTGGCAGCGCCTCTCTCCCCCACTGTCAAGCCTCCATTGCCAGGCCTCCCTTCCTTGTCCGCAATCCAGGCCAAGTGAGCGCTGCCCACAGGTACCTTCTGCCACCCTTGTGTTAGTTTCCAGGGAGTCCCTGCTGATGCTCCTGCTGACTTCTGCACTAGGGCCCACTGCCTTGCACCTCTGCACAGCTGCCCACTGATGCCTTCACTAGGGCCAGTTGTCTAAGAGGCCCTTGTCTCGATGTAGTATATAAGCACCTGTGATCAGGCCACTTCAGCTCCGGGGGAAAGGAGGCCAGCCCTCCAAACAGGCAGGGGGTCTGTCCCACGCATTGGTCTCCAGCAGCCAAGATTCACCACTCCCACTGACCTCGATTGTCACAGGGGCCCCCAGCGCTTTGTGAGCACACCCCTGTTGTGTTCAGGCACCTCCTCCGTTGGTCTCACTGGGCTCATAGATCCAGACGCACTCTCCCTCCACCACTGTGCCGCCCGGGAAATTTCATTTTCTGCAGTCGGGTCTCCCCAGGCCTGGGAGACAGACCCGCTCATAGGGGGGGAAGGATCCCCGTGTACTGCGCCTACCATACACGTGGCTGGCTTGCCATATTCCTTGTTCCCGCAGCGCCCCCCTCCCCCGCCCGCCGCCTGGGTACTCCAATAAAGGATGGTCCGCGACGCACTTACACCCCGCCGAGCCCAAGCTTACCTCAGTGCTGCACCTCCTGTGGCCATTGGCAGCCAACACCACCACTGCGGCCCACCAGCCTGCATCTCCCTCCCTGCCACCTATCTCACCAACGATCGCCCCGAGGAGCAACAGAGTGACGGACAGGCTCACAATGGTCCTGGTCCTCCAGCAGTATGGCAGCCACAACTCCAAGTCCTCTGCCGGCTGCGACTGTGGTCGCCTCTTCCCCCACTTCCCAGCCTCATACTGCACCAGGAGTGCTACAGGTGGTCCCTGGCACCTCCCACAGCATAATTATGGCTTTTGGAGCCTCTGCGAGCAGGTTCAACTAAGGATAGTTTGTAGGATTCATTGAGCCTCACGGGGCGCCAGAGTTCTATGACTGCATCTGCTGCTGCTCAGCAGCACTGTCCCCTTCCCAGGATATCATGAGGCCTAGTAAGAACTTCATTGCTAGGGTAATAGTGGTGTGTCAGGCAGGACATTTTGTAGGATGAGTTCTTGGAATGAATCTGCATAATCCAGCCCTGCGTGTCCTTATTGGCCTGGGCTGCCGTTACAGTATTGTGTTAATAGAGGGCATCATTTGAACCTTAGGTCATAACAGGGGTGTAGAGTCTCCCTAGCAGACTACATTTCCAAGTGTACTTGGGTTGTTTTGATGCCTTTTTTAGTTTGGGCTATTGTGTGGTGCTTGCACCACACCTATAAGCCAAAACGGTTGTATTAGAGTACAGATACGGAGAAATGGCACATGAGGAGGGACACGCAACTTGTTATAAATGAGTGTCACTCGTGTGTGTTATTTATTTGGCTCTTTTGGGGTCCTCCATCTTATGGGTGCTTCAAACTGCTTTAACATTAGATGTTAATGCAGAATGACATAACGAAGCATCACATTGTGACACATTCCCTTTTTCCCTGCAGGAGTACAAGGACGAGTAGAGGCTAAAACACCCACTCGGCCCTCACACTTCTACAAATCAAGAGCCAACACAATTATACAAGTAAACCAGGCACAGTCAAGCGATATACCTCCTTTGCCTTTTGTGGTAATATGGGCCAAGTAAGGCTATACTCATAAGAGGGGTGTGAGTGCGGTTCAGTAGCAACCCAAACAGCAAAGTATAACAGTCCACAATAAATCAATGTCCAATCATGGTTCTATACAAAAATATAAGGCTTTAATTAGACATAACATGTACCATTCTAACTAACTAGAAAACACTGTACAAACAAACCCCTGTAGAGGAAACGCAGGATATGCACAGGTAGAATAGATGCAGTACTCTAAGTGATGAGATAAGAGGATAAAAGACTTTCAAAAGACCACAATATTCAAAAGGATATTTTTCGAAGATGCAAGAAGGGATAACAATGACCTAGCCAGTGTTTAGAGCCCAAAGATGGGCCAAGGGGCAGATATCATTCAAAATACCTTCTGCCAATGTCTTGTAGGTTTGACTGCATCGAATCAGGTTTCTCGGCATCAGCCGCGATGTGTGCTTGGGTTGCAGGTGTGGCAGGCGTGGTGGTCCAGCAGCAAACAGGTGTCGAGGCTGGGTCGAATAGAAGGGGAGCTGTGGTCTCGAAGCATCTACTCGAGCTGTTCACATCAGGTGGTTACCAGGGCTGCTTCGGTGGGTGAGTTGGTACCAAGATGTGCGGGCGACCCATTTCGATGTGGGTGTGGCAGTTCGAGGAACACCAGAGTCGGGTGGATCAACTCACAGAAGCGCCAGCGAAGATGCTGGTGTTTCAGATGGTGACTCGAGCAAGGCAATGCAGCTGTACTTCATAGTTCGAGCCAAGGCAACAACTCTCTATTGCTAGCTGAGTGCGGTAGTGAACAAACTCAAACCATGGATGGTGGTTCCGGAGAACAATGGACACCAAACAGCAGCATGAACAGGTCTTGCCATATCTCTCAGTGGCACGTTGAGCTCAAATCACAGTTCAGCGTGGGTAATCGCCCACAACAGGGTTCTCGGCTGTTCTGACTTCCAGGTGCTATGAGTCCTACTCCATGGTCTCTAGGGCCAATGCCAGTCTGTTCTCGGGCTACCAAAAAAGGGGGAGGCTGACACACACCTTTAGGGGACCTGCAGCACAGTGAGGTCCTACGCACCAGCTGGCTGGCAGAGAGGCAGACTTCTGATCCAGCAGCAGTGTTCACCCCCAATGGTCCCTGGGGATGATTAGGGACCATATCTTGCTTCTACCCTTGGAACCTCTGCCTTCACCCCATAACAGGAGGACTTTAAAAATCACTGCTCTCTCAGCGGGGTCCAATGAAATCTTCAGGGTGGTTCAGGATGAGTCCAGATGATTCAAAGAAGTGGTGGAGACCCCTTATTTAATAGGCGAAAGACCCCAGGTAATTGGACTAAAGCTAGCGTGCCTTAAGGGTCCAATACCTGCTCATGAAACTAGCAGACGTTGCCCTTATGAAGTGCTTTGCTCCAGAGGAAGTGTTGGGGACAGCAAAGAGAGTCAGAGAGGATCAAAAAGCAGCACCATCTGTACAGACCCCTAACTGGCTGTCTTAGCCCCACCCCTCCCTTTTTCAATAGGATCAAAGGTCCTTTAGAAATGCACCACCCTGGTGTGAAGCCTGGCTCTCTGTTAATGGGCGTGCCTCTGGGTTTCAGCTAGCAGGCCAGTGTCCTGTGGAGTGGCTGTCCTGGAAGAACCCTTACAAAGGAACACAGAGAAGCAATCCCCCAAGGCTAGTCCTGTCAGTGAACAGGGATGGGCCTTGTCTGGGAGGAATACACATAATCCTTCCACAGCTGAACTGGGGACACCGGCTGACACCTTCATTGTGGCTGCAATAACCCCGAAAGATGCTGGCTGCCTTGCCCTGACTCAGGTATAGCTTATATATATACAGTTATATGTGCCACCTGGACATCTTCAGGGTTATGACATTTATGGAGCAGAGGTGCATATTTTAAATGCATTCCCTGCTCTGCAGAGTCCTGAGTGTCACTGAAATTGTCAAGATGGTGCCTGTGGCCTCTGAGCCTGCTCTGTGCCACTGGTAGAGCAGGAGCTTCGAATTAGGACACTGATGCAGTAAGGCACAAGTACACACTATGCTTATGGCATGGAGCTTATGAAAGGGGAATCTGCTTGGCAGAGTTCCCTTTCAGAGTTGGCATTGCCTGTACCATTGTGCTACTGAAAACAAATCAAAAAAAGCCAGAGCTTTCACACCCTTGCCAGAAAAGGCAAGTCATCACACATAACATAACCTGACATATACTTGACCCAACCACCTGGTAGAACAGAGACTGGAATCAGGTCCCAGAAACTTAAAAAGAAGGGGTTAATTAATATGTAGAGATGCAAATGAAAAATAAAAAATAAAACCTTTTTAAAAAAGAGAAAAATAAACATGGTTGTGGGAGTGCCAAATCACCAAGGTTGTTGGGAGTTGGATTGACATCAATATAAACTAACTTGTGGAAATTGATGACCTAGAGTGCCAAAACAGATGCGACTCCTTGTCCAACTCTTTTATGTGACACCACTTCTGGTTAAGTCAATACTTATGCAAACAGGGAGGTTTGCATGTCTTTTGATCCAAAGGGCCTCAGAAATCCCGGGACTGCCCAGGTGTGAACACTGAAAGGTAAGTGGCCCTATGCTTAACGGTCCTACAGTGTTTTGGTATATATTTTGTGCAGCACATGTATTGAAATGACATGTGTCACTAATATTAGCAAACAATTGGATACAGGGGTTAGGTGTGTGTGAAAATGACGTGCATACTGCAGACTGCTTCGGATGTACCACCTCCTCTTCTGTGTCCTGTGAAATCATTTTGTAAAGTTGGACACCATGACATAGCCTAAAGGAGAAAAATGCTTATTTACAAAAAAGGTGTTCATTAAACAGTTTAAGACAATGTTTGCCCTTGAAATCGGCATAAGTAGACGTATTACTGGTAATGAACTGCATTTGTTATTCCTGCAAACATGAAGTGTCATTTTAAATCAGCATTTCGCTTTAGAAGCTGGGATATGTCGTCCCTGCACTGGCGTTTACCAGCTCAAATAAAGGAGCCTTTCGAAGGGGACTGCAAATGGCCGGTACTTCATCTCCAAAGTAACTGAAGCATCTGGTCCAATCAAAGAACCACACGACGTCTTGCCATGTGAGTGCACACACATCTGGAGCTCCAAATAGGCGCGGGGAACCCACCCAATCTGGGTTCTGAAACTATGCAAACTGGTCTCCCAGGAAATCGAGTTCTCTTAGTAGGAGAGGCCTCTTAAATATCACCATTACCAGGAAGAGCGTAATAACACCTTCGCGGGGCCTGAAAAAAGCTTTCACAAATGTTCGACAAGTAGCTAAGCATTCCAAAACCCAAACCAGCGCCAAGGAACACATTGCTTTTGGAATTAATGAAAAGACTGAAAACTTTGATTTTTAAGTAATACTCATACTCCCTTTGAGCAGCCCCTTGTGTATTGGGGACGGGGGGGGGGGGGTGTATGGTGGGGCGGCGTTTATGAAGAGCACTATCACCCATACTGGTATCTTAGCGCTACAGAAGGAGTATCACAGATGGTCTGTGCAAAAGTGTGCCCATGTTAGGCATGATTGAGCCAGTGGGTTTTTAGCAATATCTGATCCCTCACCCTCCACTTTCTTTTCCTTCCTCCCATTTTTACCCTCTTGGGCACTACCCCTTTAACCAACTACTTTCCTTTTCTTCCTCCTGTTTTTACCTTTTTTTTTTTTTCGTTTTCCCCACATTAACTTTCTTTACATACTATATAGTTGGTATGGTAATTCATCAACATGGTTGGAGAAAGTGTTTTCATTTTTTTTTCAAATGTACTTTTGCCCACTTAATTGATCAATTAATCATTTCTAGGCAATCTACGCATACTTATCCCATATCAAAATATATGTTGGTCTATAAAATAGTAATTGAGTACCATAAAGCGAAGTGACCTGCTTTATGCTATCTAGCACTTTACAAATCAACAACAAATAAATAAATCATTCTCAATTCATATTTAATATCATTACAAAACATGTTTTCTGATAACAACTTCCTGCTCTTTTTTGCCATGTGCTTATCTTAAAACTCAATGAGCCAAATTTACAAAACATTTTTCAGTGGGATTGTGTCATTGTAGATCAGGCCCAATAGGTACCGCAGGTTGTCATGTTAGTTTTAAAACAGTGATAATTAATAAGGTAATTGCTACCCCACATCCACATTCTTTGCTGGGATCATGTGGTATATTGATCTCCAAACTTAGAAATTGTCTTAACATTCTAATATAAACTGCAACTCCATGTTTGCATTTCTTTAGCCATTGGCTGAATTTGCCACTGTCCGATTATACCTCCTAAAGTAGCCATCCATAGTCTTATATGGAGGCATGTTATCCTAGAATAGGGATCTGCAACCTTTGGTTGTCCAGATGTTTTAGGCTACAGCTCCAAACAACACTAGCCAGACTTGCCAATAGTGAAGGTTCCTCAGAGCTGTAGTTAATGACATCAGAAGAGCCTTTCATGTTGTCCGTGTTGTGGCCTCCACTACTTGGTAGAATAGGCACTATGTCTAGGCTAGGGCATATCCATCCTACAGCATGGCAACACTTGACAGCTGCGGAGGGAACAGTGCAAGGAACTCTCATGGTCAGAGGCATGTTTGCTGTTTTAGGGTATAATGGAGCATGAAGAGCATCCAGGCTGTGTGTAATGCCTTCTCTGTGGATTCAACACCAAACTCTTCGGTTAGGAAGGTGGCTCTCTAGCCTCTGCCCCCTCAACAGCCAGGGTTGTTGGACCCCCAGGTCATTGCCTGATAATCTCATTGCTAGTAATGCTTACAGAGGGCGCGTGACCATGATTAGCCCCATAACATCACTTCTGTTGTATTAAGAATGGGATTTGAACAAGATGGAAAGAGGAGAGCGAGCATTGAGTGGCAGGTGATAGAGGGAGAGGGAACAGGAAAGAGGGAAGAAAAGAAGGGAGGAGGAGCAAGAGAAACCGAACAGGGGAGGGGGGGAGGTGAGACAGTGTGGTGAGCAGACAAGAACCGGAGAAATCAGAATAGAAGAATATGAGGCAGAACAGCAGGGGGTTTACATGGGATGTGAGGAAGAACAAGAATGCAGGAGAGAGACCATATAGAAATCATGGAATAGGTGAACATATGCCTTGCAGGTGAGTAGGGAGCCAACAGAAAAGGGAAAAGATAAAGATTAACACCATCAAGTGATGTAGAGTTCAGGTGTATGTTTATGTAGCTGCAGGCCGAGTGGGTGGTGAAGAACTGATCCTAAAGCAGTGATCGAAGTGTACGAAAAGAAGTAGTGGAACTATGTTCCCTACTGGCCTGCACCACTCCCCACAGACCTCATCGCCGCAGCCCCTCCCATGAACAATAGAACCCCCAAAATAGATGTGCCTGCTCTTTAAGGCAACGTCCTGTGCAGTGCACTGAAAGTGCAAGTTTCAACTTCTTCCTACACTTTTATTTTGTATAAGGTTGTGGGAGTAATGCTGTGGGTTGCATAGGTCCCTTTTGGAAAGCAGTGTTAAGACAGCTTGGAAGGTCCCAAAATTACACAGAGGTTCTGAGCCAGATAACAGCAGACTCCATACCAGAAATGGAAAAAGTGCAGGGCAAACCCTAGCTTTTTTATTGTCAAAATAAAACAGGGGCAGCATACACACATTACATTGTCGTCACTATAAGCGTGCTTATCAAAACAACAGGTTTTATAATCAATATACATCATAACTGACATCATACTGTAATCTAAGTTACCAAAACCTTCGGGGTAGAGGGATTGGTTAATAGTGGTGACTACATATACATTCTATAGGGGTTATGTTTATCATTGGGTAATGCTTGTCTGATGGATCCTCTTGAGACAACCTCTAAATTGATGACAGTAAAAAGACAAAATCTCTAAAATTAGCTATTGGTTGGAATAATACATGATGCCTGGCCTAACATCAGGGGTTCTGATTGGTTGACTTCTAATGACCAACCTTGGACAACTGACAGGTCGTCCAGACATGAGCCAGACAGGAGTAGGGGGAGAGGAGTCCATGGACTGCTTTCCTGTCAAAGAAAGAAAATACCATCCCTCATTTCATGAGCCAGGAAGATCACTTTGTATTTGGCTTTGCACGGCGTCTCCTGTCTGGGGATATGTGTGAGGAGTGAGACAGGTGTCTTATCTGGGTCCACTACTAATGAATAGACAGTGTTCTTCAATTATGGGTCACGTGGGATGGGACCGTGTTTGGAATGATTTCACTCTGCATTTTTTCGGATTTTAGCTAATATTGTTGCAAGTGTTATAGTTTCTCTTACCACTGGAGTCATTATTGAGCAATTCCCCATGGGGTCTTTGGGCTTGTAATTATCCTGCGCCTGGCGTACAAGGACTGGTGGTTCTCTTGTAAAACTTTAACTGGGGAGTATCCTTCTTACATCATGGGAATTACTATCTCGTGCTTTCACTGGAACATTCTGACCCTCCCTTAATTTGCAGTAACCTTGTCTGTGGTTGTCAGCTCCTGCCTGAGCTCTACATCGATCTGTGTTTTGTTATTTCAGCATTTTGAGTTCTTGTGAAGCCTTGATGCCTTTCATTTACTCAGAAGCATGCTGTCGCTTCCATTTTGGAAAAGATGACGGCTCAGTACTGTTGCATTTCTATCTTAGTGAGCTATATGTGTGTGTTGATTGTGTGGCATTCAGCCTATGCATTGCTTATGTTAGTATTCTTCATCTCTTGTGGTTGCTATGTTAATATTTTTCATGTATAAATGGACGTGTTACCGAGTGTTTGCTTTCTTAATGTTGAAAACATATTTGATTCATTTCTAGTGGATGCACATTAATAGTTGTAACATTGGTTTGGTTTATTAGTGCTATCTTCAGAAATAGATTGTGTCCGTCTTCTGCTGTGCCTGCCTGCAATAAGGATGGTATGGTTGCCTTAGCGAGTAACGTTTCTCACCTGTGCAATACTGGGATAGGGGAGGGGCAGAAGCTATGAATGACATATTCATCTGCCTCTCAACAGCAGCTACAAATTAATTTAAGTGGGTGAATTATACTGAGCATAGCTGGGCCTGAATCATAACATAAAATGTTTAACAGTCATCATGGATTTCCAGTAGGCTTGGACAATACCATTGCTCTCAGATGAGTCACAAAGCAAAACTTTTACTTGAATTTGTTGATAGTTCCCATTGTTCCAGCAAGATCCTCTGCATTGTGTTGCCCAGAGAGTTGGGGTAGGAGTATTTTGCTATGCCCTGGGCATTGCCAGAGCCGAGCAGAGAAATGTTCTGCCACAAAGTTCACATCACTTTAAAATAGGTCCAACATTCCAAATATCTGCTTGGACAGGCAAGCATTCACTGTTTCGGTTCTCATCGTTTTTTTGCAGACAGGTGAAAGAAAGCAAAGTTTTGACCTTCCCTTGGACCATGCTGGGACCCCCTTAAATTTAAATGAGAGAGATGGGCCCAGCAATCAGATACAACTCTGTCAGTGTCTCTCCATCAGAATCCAGATGGAATAATCAATTGTCCAACCAGACAATTAATTCGGACAGGTCCTTACTTAAAGACACTATGCCAAGGCAAGCAGGTGCCTTTCCATGCCAGCGAATTGACATGTAACAAACAGGAGCACACGTTTAAACAAAACAAAAAAAGTACATTGTCAGCATAAATGAGTATGTGTCCCAACGTTCAGAAAAAAGGTACTTCCCTTTCCTAACACCTTGGTTTCATGCCAGCCTTTGTCAGTATTTTATAGGTCCCTGCAACATGCCCCACTTGTTGAAACCACCCCACTTACAGAGTATAGGTTTACCACCAAACGTGTGGAAACCATGACCTGTTCACTCCATCCTGATTTTCCCCAAAATCTGAGAACTACTTATAATGTTCATTTGAGAGGCTAGTTGACATAACTCTTCCCGTCGATAGTAAAGAATACCTTCAGCAGAGAGTAGAATTCCATCTGTTACTACAACACTCAATGAAACCTGTCACTAACTTTATAAATTCCGTTCTTCTAAAATATTTAATATTTTTGGGACTGTGGATTTTAACACAGGAGAGCAAGAATCTATCTTCATATTATCATTTATTTTAAACGGTTTCTGTTGAATTTTATGAAACTGCTGAAACTATTTTTCTTCAACTCAATACAATACAAACTATGCTAGTGTTTTTAAAAACATTATTTTTACAGAATGTATGTTGATTATCTGTATCAACAACTGGAAGATCTGTTACATTTCATTACACAAGAGGCCAGGTATGGAAGGACGTGACTGTATTACCCATACAGTCCATGCAAATGATACTCTAAGTCACCTCAGAGTTTAGTGAATTTAGTCTTGTTCCTCTTTGGTCACAGAACTCACAGTGACTTGCAATATCCTTATGAATTTTGGTAGGTGGTACATTATGTGAGGGATCAGTAATGCAAGGTGGACAACTGCTTGTATAGTTCTCCGTGTTAAACATTTTAATAATAGAAAATAATGCAAATACATCCTCACAAAACCTACTCTATCAGGGAGTTCCTTACATAGTCTAACAACTAAGGTCTTCACTCCTAACAGAAACAGACTGGCCCTCACACTAAACAACAAAACATATAAAGAACATGTCCAACAACATAAATGAGCAAATAGTAGACAACCAGTGATTATCTTCACTTGTCCAGGGTGAATCCCTTCCCCGGGCTATTCATTTTAATTGCCTGACCTTGGCAAAGGAGGTCAGGCATGATTGCCTGGCCTCTACTTCTACATGCCTCTTCAGCCCTTTTCTTCGTCTCAGTCCCTATGGTATTGTGGGACTTGTAGTTCAATTTGTCAAAGTTTATCAGTTTTATGTCTACTAGAGGGAGATGTGGTAGAGAAGGCAACACTTTCACCATACCGTGTAGTGTACTTTGATATTGAGGAGGACATGTGATGTTAGGCATAAAAAGGGTTCTGTATTTGGGTGTAATAGGGCTTGGTGTTACAACCTTAGGTTTTAACACTTTAGTTTTAACTGGAGCTTGAGAGATATTGAAATGACAATAAGTCATAACTTCCTCTGTCACAGTGGCAAGAACATGCCCGTCAGAGGAAAAATATTGTGTCTCATCCCACAGAATCTCATTACTTCCTGGGCCTTGTCTCCGTCCAGGGGATCCTCCAACAGTACACCACCCTCTGGGTTAGGATCAGAGAGTTCCTGCCTTCCTCTGGCCACGTAGGAGTTTACTTTAGGGAGGCTTTTAGTGAGGGAGCCGTAGGATTCTTAACAATTATCCCATATGTCATATCAAAGGTGGCAGCAATATATACAAAATATTCACGTGTGCAGAGGCTTTAATTAACTGCATATCTTGATAGAAACGGAGAGCTATTTCTCGATAGATGTGTCTAGCCTCCTTTAGAAAAGCCTACTTGACACACATCAAATAACCTTTAGTTGTGTTCCTCATGCCTCCAAACATCTTAATATATATGTCACAAAGTTTCTAGTAACATTATAGCCTTTGGCTTCATCAAAGCAGATTTAAAGATTGCCCGCCACAATCGTTTAAAATTTGGGAAAGCTAATTTTTCTCAGAAGACACCATAACTACTATTTGAAAGCTATGTCTGCCTTATGAGCGCATATGGGGAATTGCTCCCTAGAATGGTGGTGAGTAAACCCCAGTTGATCACTGGCCCATACATTTAAATATTTATTTTAATAAACTATAGTTCCAAAAAAAAAACACTGTTTTTTTACGTTTTATTTAAATATATCTTCAAGGAAAGTAGGAAATGCAAGTCCTCCCAATATATATACTTTTCTCAGAATAACTTCTTGTGAGTCACAGTGAGTCATATGCCACAGTCCAGACTGTGTTAAAATATAGCAGTGGATATAAAATATAGATGCAGGCAGCATGAGAGGCAATGTGGTACTGCCGAAAACTCGAATTAGAACTACTGCATGGCGCTGTGCTAAGTTTGCTACATTTCTTTGAATGGAAAGGTGAATTTAGAGGTACTGTTCTGGGGCAGCACAAGTCAGGAGGGACTTCAATTGCACAGCCAGCAATAGGGGCAACTGCGACCCCTGAGTTCTCCCTTGCTACCCCTGTGGCCTCCCTTGCTAGCACTACAACATAAAATGTGCAAAAAAAGTTTTCTTTTAAAAAAATGTTTTTAATGAAAGATCCTAGGATGTGGCTAGCACCATGTGGCTCTTGGTTTCTGGGTGCCTGGCTTTCTTGTTCAGCCCTCTTCCCATAAGTGTAACACATTGAGCAGTGACCCTAAATAAGAAAGAATAGGAAAAACAAATAATAAGTATTTCTGGAATTCTACAAATAATTGCTAGGCTCATTAAAGGTTAATTTCAGACAGGGGGTGAGTCACTGATTTAGTCCGTTCTTAAACACCCCAAATTCACAATGCAGACAGAAACATTCTAAAAGCATTTAGAGTAGAATAAGCATCAATTTCGGACTATGTATTTTGCTTTTTGCAAGGTGCAGTCATAGCATATTTTTTCTGCCATTGTCTATGCTGTGATCATCACAAGAAATTCCATCTCGATGCACTCAGTCACTTGAAAAAATCCTTGTGCCTTTAAACTTGTGTACAGTTAGAAATGTCTGACTATAGCACATAAAATGGCTCTTGATTTCATTTTGCCACAATTTATGCGTTATTGTAATGGGTCTATCTTTCCCACGGCAAGCTGTGGAGGGTGTTTGAATTGCATGTATGAGGTAACAAGTGCCCAGAGTATGGGATGCCATGTCAGTGCGCTGCTTTCCCGGCGCTACCCTAAATTCTTTAGTACACAGTTATGAACCCTGCCAATGGTATTTTGTCAACCTCTGAAGCCTGAAAAGTAGATACACGCAGGCTTCACATGTGGCCAACTTTGCACCACACCTGCAGATGAACTGGCCTGCTGTTAAATCTCAGTTACCAGTTTAATGGTATCCACTACAGAGTGTTATTTGCTTTCTGACTTTGAGAACATTCAGACATGTAATTGTTCATTTTACTATAGCTGGTAAACTAGCACATTGTGTTTTGAGCCCTCGCTGCTGCAATGTGTGTCGCCAACTCAGCCTTTCATCCTTCTGAGGTGGATAAATGAGTATCAACACAGATTTGGTGATATATGTATGTTTGTTCTATATAAAGCACGTAAGCCTAAGTGCAATATAATAGCACATAATTATCATTTGGCCTTTGACGTCTGCTTGCATTCACAGCAATTTGGTTATATGGGCCTATACCCACTGATATTAAAGATACATATGGTGATCCATTCTTGTATGAAATGTCTATCACATTACAGTGATATTGTAACCATATTTTTCATAGTGTACTTAAGAACAATGCTATGTGATTCCACTTCCTGTTTTGTCAAGGGGTTAAAGTTCATGTTCCGTTGCTTCCAGTGATATCACTTCGGGGTGAGCCAAATGACATCACTTCATGTGATGTCATCATAGGTCATGGGTCGTGTGATGTCACTTCCGCTACCCCAGGTATTTTGGTGAAATGACGTCCCTGCCGGCATGGAGCAAAAACAGATCGCTTACAAGAACAGTGAAAGGGCCTTTTCTGTTATGATGTATGGTGTATTTATTGAGCAAACAGGATTTCATTTCTCACAGAAACAACGTACTTTGGGGAAATGCAGAACAGGAACGCAGAGGGAAACTGTATAAGGTGGCATTGCACAAGAACTGGGTCAATTATTATTGAAAGAACCAGGTATTGTTTTTGTTGTAAAGTGGGACATATACTGGGGATGAACTGGGGACGAATACTAGAACAGACATAAAAACTTTATACAGCAAGGGTGGAGTCCGAGCATGCAGTGTGTAGACATATATACAATGGTAACATGGAAGTAATTCTTGAGGAGTAGGTAGTAGGTTGGGATCAATTAGTGGTGTGTGCTGGTGTGTGGCGGGCGTGCAGTGTGCCCCTTCACCGGCCAACAGGCGGAGTTTAAGTCTGGTCTTAAATAAGTCCACTGAGAGCTTTGAAATAAGTGGGGAGGGAATTCCAGAGGAGGGAGAGCAGTGAGAATAAGCACAAGTGGGAGGAGGCACGGGGCCATGGAGAAGAGCAATGTTGATCGGAGAGGAGGACCGTAGCATGCAATGGGAAGAGTAGAGAGAGATGCAGTTGGCAAGGCAGATGGGAGTGAGTACCTAGACAAACGTGTAGACGAGGAGTAGGAATGTGATGTTAGTGTCTTTCCTCTACGACTGCAACCTCAGCGAGGGTGTGTATCAAAGATACTGACGTGGAAAACAGAGTCAATCGCAGAACAGTTTGACAATACTGAAACAGATGCTTGCAAGATTTGCAACAATGTGTCCTAGAACACTAGAGCTACAATGGAACAATATTTACACATGAAAATGGAGACTTTTCAAGTCGTATACCAAAGGAACATTTCATCATTTTGCTGGGAAAACAGAACAGATTAAAGCTCAGGTACTTTTATTCACACTGCCAAATCTCCCAAAGAGACACACAATGCAGAGTGTCACACTATGCACAACGTCCTTGTGATGTGCCAGGTCATATGATGCTCACGGTAATGTCATCCATTTGCTACATAAGCACAGTCACTCCATTAGTAGGGAGGTTTCGTGAACAGGTTAATGTCATACACAAGTTGGAGTCATTTGCAGGGCCCTTTCGTGCTCAGCCGTATTTTTTGTTGTTGGTACATTAATGGGTCCTTTTTTTTCTTTTTTTTTTTGCTTACACGAGGAGGGTTTTTTATGCATTTTAAGCATATTGACATTTGTTTGTGCACCGTCACTTAGTAGGCAGAATCGTTTCACTCTTGCAAAGGGAAGTTCATAGAATTCTCAGTCTTTAGGAATGTGGAATGTGGAATTTGTAAGAAAGGCGAACAAGATGTGTCGAAAAGGAATCCTGATTGGACAACAGAATTCCCAAGCAGAACGTGTAATCCCATAAGGAAAACAAGTGTTGGAATTCCAGATGGGTGCAGCGTTGGCAACCGAAACTCAGATGCCTGGAATTTAGCAACTCAGTATCTTAATGATGTGTCCTTCAAGAGGTAGGACCGTAGATTAGGAAAAGCCGTGTTGTATTGGCCCACTAGGCTTATCCTAAAGTGTGAACACAGTCGAGTGCATTCTATTTAGGTTGGTAATCAGCATCAAGACCAACATATATGCCTAAGTATTTCAGAGTCAAAGGTCAAATGCCAGCCCATGGACCCAGAGGTGAAAGTTGATACTTAAAACTTAAGCATTTTCGGAAACCCAAACCACATATTAACCCAAGAGCCAAAAACATACACACACATACAACGCTATGTTTGGATTTATGATTTATGATTTATGAATCACTCAAATCCAATGATTACATGCAGTAAACTGGACTATTCCTTTAGATCATCCAATTTTCCAACAGTTGCCAAGTAGGTTTGGTATATTGTGTATCCCATCTACCTCCTTGAGCTTCTCCTTCCCTCTTCTTCTCTCACCCTCATGGACTCCCCTTTTTACTCTTATTCGCTTCTTAACGCTAGACTCACAAGGAGCCGAGAGCTTAGCAATTGTGTGATTACCCTGCTGCAGTTGAATGTGGGTGTGATAACTATTCCCAAAGCCTCCATTCTCCCAGGGAACACAGGAGCCCATATCCAGCCCATCACACACATGAAAAGTGAATCGCACTTGCTCTGCGAGTACGAATATTTTGGCACCCAGTTACAGTCTATTCTGCAGCTATCACCACTTCCTTCCGGTACAGGAATTGCCCACCAGCCTGAGCCAAATAGTTAGGGTTCAGAGATGTTATTGGCACAGGTGCCCACAAACAAGCGGGTGATAGGTTTTAGCATCTGTCTTTTTGCATGGAGCACTAGTAACAATTTTTATGGACATTGTAGCTGCAGCTGCACTTCGTTCTCAATTGTCTTCAACATAATTACAAACACTTTAGAAAATATTAAAGCCGCTAAGTGCCTTTAATTTTCCATGGCAGGCATGAAGGGAGAGTGTGGCAGATGGTGGGTAAGCACTCCTGGAGCTGCAGCCAGGTAGGTCGGACAGGCAGGTGCGCAAGTGGGATGTGTTGAGTACATACCAGGGAGCATGCGCTCTGTCGCGCCACAAGAGTAGGACACAGGGTTGAGGCGGAAAACAAACACTGGACCGGGAAAGTAGCTCAGAGAGAGTGTATTTAAATTGCATTCAATATGTGTTAGTGCAATTATGAGTCACATATACCTGGTTTGGGTAGTGGTGTATACCAAGGCTACCCACTCTCTCTCTAGGCCCATTGCAGAATGATATCTCTTGCCCTAGTCTGAGTCATGTAAACCAGAATACTTCTTTGAGGTCATTTTCCAAGTGAGAGGTTTACTGATGTGTCCCACAACCGATGGTTACTTGCTGAAACATCATGCCCAGAATTGTAATCTTGATAATTTCAGCCATCAGCCTTCTGCGCCTACTATTGGTCTTCTATAGTTAAGACAGGGAACCACCAATCACAAGAAGACATTGATAGCTGTGGTGTTCCCTGGGGATATTGTCTGTCACCTTTGTTCTTCAATATTTCTCTTAGACCTCTTGAAAACATTCTGTTGGATCTTGTTATTGTGTTTAAACTTGGCAGATGGCACATAACTCAAATTCAAGCTTGGCAAAGATGTTTAAGCGAACATCATCAGAATTTAGTATATCGTAGATGAGACCGAAAGATGGATAGCCAAAAATGTCTTAAGACTAAACTCTAATAAAACCAAACTCTTATTGTGTCATCAAGCAAATACCTAGCTGCTGTCCTCAAACAGTCCCCAACTAAAATAATAGAAATCTTTTATTCCATTCTTTCCTTGATAACTGAGATAAATACCGTATTTAGTTCGATCAACTGTGTCTTAATCATGTTACTATAACTGTGACCACGCTTGTAAGCATCACAATGTGCAATCATTGCTAGAGCCATTAAAGGTTCTAATGTAGACTAGTGTAATGCTCTTTAGTCTGGATCTCCAAAATTCACAGTCAAATCACTTCAAAAAGCATGGTTCACAGAGCGGCTAATATTGTCTGACAATCACATATTACCCCGGCATGGACGGCACTGAACTGGGTTCCAGTTAGAGCCAGAATTGTTATTTAATCTTCTCAAATTGACCTGTATGCCTTACTATGGAAGTGAACCTGTATATTAAAAGACCCATTTGTTGAAATATATCCCATCCTTGGTGTTTAGATTGGTCTGTACCTCAGCTTCAAGCAAGCTCATGGATTGGGCCATGCGTACACAACCCATGCAGGTAAACCATGCAACTTGCTTCGGCTACACGCTCACGACATAGTTGGCTTAATTCCCTTTCAGAGAAAAATCAAAACTGCACTGTTACACTAGACCTTACAAGCTGTTTCTTTTATAGTTGTTGGCAGTGTGGTTAGATGCCGACAGTTCGTAGAACCCTTACCGTTGACATATGACATATGACATTTTAGTTGCCCGCTTAGCCCAGTGCAATGGTTGTATGGCTAAAAACATCCCTATAGACTGAATTTGACCTGTATTACTCATATACTGAGACTATAAATACTACCAATAATGTATGTTCTTATGCAGCCTTTCATGCCGCTTTCCTCCCACTTCCAGTAGGTGTTACTGTTACCCCATTTTATGGTAGGCAATTGACTAACCTCAAAGGATAAAAGTCTAAGACCGCCTTGCAGCCAGATTTTAACGTCACAGTGAACTCCGGCCCACTTGAGAGGCAAGCACTTTTTCATGAGCTATGCACTCGGTTACAAGCCTAATGATTTCTACAGCAAAGTATTCCTAAATGTGTTAATAATGACACATGGAACGCGAGACAGCAGCAATTAAGCAACATGTTTGACTTAAAGATTCCCTGCGGTCTTAGTGCAGCCCACAGATCATTTATGATCACCACAGAATTTGTATACTATTAGTATTATATTGTTTAATAATGCAGACCTGGCTCAGGGGCAAAGCAGTAATATCCAGACCATAGAGCAAATCATTGACAGCAAGAATGTTGACGAGTCAAGTAAACATTAGTATCAATTATCAGAGTACAAACACTTGCGTACCGGTGTGTGTAATAAATGACATATCATATCATATTAATATGCAGATGGTGGTGTGCACAGGATACTCACAATGGAGGTTACTCCTTGTGTTCCGCTGTTTGAAGAGCCAGGTCTTCAAATATTTCCTAAAATGATGGAGACGTGGTGCGGTCCCCATTGACACCGAGCTGTCGTCACAGAGGATCGGGGGATACCATGAGAAGGATGGTTTACTTTTGGAATCCAATCAATTTTCCTTTCTGGTCGTATTGTGACATGACCCTGTGCCACCAGATGGTTTTAGGGTGGTCATCAGGTACGCCGGCCTTCAGGCAATGGACGCCTTGTAGGTGAGGGACATAGGTTTGAATGAGATCCTAACTGGGATGAGGAGCCACTGTAATTCATTCAATTTGGGGAGATGGGTCAAATGTCCTAGACCTGGTGACGAGGCAGGCCATGGCATGATGGGCTGCTTTGAGCAGGGTCAAGTGAGGAGCCCGGAACACTAAAAGGAGGGCCTTTCCCCATCAGTATGCCTGATGAATTGGGAATGGCCCCACATTCCAGATAAGAGATTATTTGTGAAGAGTAGAGGGATCTGATACCAAGTCTCTTTAGCTTATTTTCCATGATGTGCTGATGGACATATAGATTGTTATTCACAATGAAGCCTAGGGAGGTTGCTGAGGGGGTCAGGTGGGGGTAGAATCTCTTATATCACATTTCGGCTGTGCCTGTTGCTAGCTATGTGTTAGGTCACCATGGGTGAAAGACATGGTCCAGACTAGTTATCATTATGAATATTGTCTCTCTGCTGTATATTAAACTACGAATTGGCAGCCACATCCGCAGGCTATGCCTTGAGTAAGGTTGATGTGAAGAAAGTCACAGTGTCACCCTAGTGCTTATACTTAATGTATACCTCATTCCATATATGTCTCATCATTGCTCAACACTTGATTTTTCACTCACGAGGTGCACATATATATATATATATAGGCACTCCCATGTAACAAACAGAGGTTTCAGTTAAGTTATCTTGGTCGGTTTCCATTATTGGAATTATTGTAGAACCCTAAAGTAGCGGCAAGGAGCAAAAATACTTTCATAGATATACTGTGTTTTGAATATGACTTCCAGCTGTGCAGACTCAGAAAATGAAGGTGATTCTTTTTTAAATTAGGGTGGGGCTTACCTTGTTGCCACAAATATGTGTAAGCGACTGAGCATAGGGAGGGAACAGGAGCCAACAAAAGAGGGATAGGAGTTTCTCCCCAAAAAACATTTTTGCATAATGGGTAAAAATGGTGCATTTCAGGGCACACGTTCTGTGAACAATTGTGTAAAAATGCAAAACAGATTATAATTTGTTTTGTAACGTAACTCATGGGAAAATCCAATAGATGGAAGTCAGCAACAGTGCATTGGAGCATTTCTCAACACATTTTCATGATGGCTTTCCCCACAGTATATGCCAGTATAAAACATAAGTTTACACTGACTGTGCCCATATATTTGCATGCTTGCTGCACTTATATATGCTAGCATTCCCATATTTGTACATACTCTTTTTTGCTTTGCACATAATGCCAATAATGATACAAGAAAGCATGTCTAAGATGGTTCTGCCAATATAAACCAGTACCCGCACATTAGAAATAATCCTCGGTGGCTTTGCCTTTAAAAATGCCATACCAAAATAGAACAACATGCCCACCACATAACACGTAGCATGTTTGCGTTATCATAGATCCCCAGTAACAAATGCCATTACACAGTAAAATATTATACATGGTCTGGCCACGCCAAAATGCCAGTCTAGCCACATAATAACACGTATCATACTTTCTTTAACATAGATGCCTAATAAAAAAAATAATTAAAAAAACAATGTCAGGCCACACTAAGAAATTGCTAGAATGGCTGCACCGAAATGCCAGCCTAGCCACATAACAGTTCTTCCTTACTTTATCAAAGATGCCCAGAAGAACATGTATTGGCAAAGTAAGAAAGGGCTAGCCTGGCTTCACCAAAATACCAGTCTTGACACAAGATAACAATTATCATGATTGCTTTATCATTGATACCCAGTCAAAAATATCCCTCCCTCTTCCTCCCTCTCTCTCTCTACCTCTCCCCTATCCGAAATCAGGGTCCTGGCTGGCACCCAACACAAGCACATGCACATCCACTCCCACGTTCGCTCACTCAAACAAACATGCATTCATGCAGCATTCATTCACTCGTTCAAACACACATTCATGCAGGATTCACTCGCTTGATCACACAGTATTCAAACAGCATTCACTAGCTCGTTTCCATGTGCACCCATACACCATAGACTCACTCCTTCACACACGCATACATACATACATACATAAAAACATACACAACATGTTCATTGCACACTTACCTTCAGCCCCAGTGTGGATCCTGCTCGTACTGTGCCTGCAATCACGACTTCAGTCACAAGGGCCCTTCCGCACCCACACACAAGAACAGGAACCAGGAATCAGCACTTCATGGTTCCTGCACATGCGCCCCGGTGCGCCACTGTGACAGTGCCCCGTGGAGTCTGGATGTGCGGGGAGGCCCAGGAGCGTCCGTCTTGCACATTCAGACATGCAGTTCCCCAGCTTGCATATCCAATTAGACATGCAAGGGTGAGGAAGCAAAACACCCCCAGCCTTGCAGGGCCCATTGGACATGCGCGCTGCTGAACTTAAACTGCCAAAGGAAAACCACGTTTTCCTTTAGCAGTTTAATCCGCATCTCCTCCACAATGGGCAAAGGATTTGGTGGGTCAGTGCACTCTCACCCATTATGGACGCGAAATCACTGTTATTATTAATATTAACAGCCTGCTAACGTTCTTCTGTGAGCTCCATGAGCCCAGGATTGGTCTACTACAAATCCTTTGGAATTATGTGTTTTTTGCTTTTTTCTCACACTTGACAATCTGAAGACTGCAGGAATCTCACTTGGCACCATATCCAAAAACGGACTTGCATTATTAGTTCTCAATGGATGGATACAGTTTGGCTTCAAAACAAAAACACACATACGAGTGTTTTTTTTTTAAAAAAAAATGTTAAAGGGACATTTAATAACATCCTCTTTCAAATCATTCAGTTTAAAAAAGAAAACTGCAACCAAAGATTGCCACATTGATATAATAACATAATTTCTTTTTTCTAAATCCATAGTGGCAGAGGCGACTCATGGCCAACGAGGGGGCAGGTTTAGAGATGTGAGTGGGCTTAGGGTGCCAGGGGTGCAAACAGAGGAATATGACACTATGGGGGGGGTGTAGGAACTGGTGTCCTACTTGAAACAATGACTTTACCCTACAGTAAATCCTGCGAGGCGGCGTTCCCGTCCACCTGCTTGGCGGACAGCCCTGCCACGTTTTCTCACTGTTCGACATCAGAACTATTAGGAATCACATATATTTGCATTGCCATTAAGTGTAGTTATATTTGGATTATGTTAGCTTATTTGGGGATATTTTCTACTAGAAGTGCTGCGCATAACGTCGTTGCCCAGATATGGTCGTTATCACAGAATGCACAGAAGGGGGTGCGTCACATAAATGGGTGGCCACATCAGATGGCATAAGGGGCCTGAAATAAAGACAAGTGATGGCCCTCAGAGCTAACTTGGGTGAAGCGGGCAGTGGTGGGGCGACGGTGTGCCCGGAGCCTATTTTTGTTACAGATCTGACCCGCATACCAAAGCTTACCCCACTCCACCCCGTACTTTGCACGTTGCAGGAAATGTAAACATCTCATCCACGATCAGCAGGGAGGAGTCAGGCACGTTGAGCCGCCAATATCCACTGTCCGTCCACGCGCTCGCGCTGCTGCCTTCTTGAGAGGCCATGTGTGTACTCTTTCCGTGTGGAGGATGAAAGGGTTGGGAGGGGGGAAACGCACTTCTTATCAGCGGTCCTTTGATTAGCAGAAGTATTTCATGGAGAATTCCCGAGAAATGAATTACTCAAGCAGAGAGAGCTCGCTGAATGCCAGATAAGTGCTGCGCATGTGGGAACTGCTGGAGCCTGAGAAGGCTGCCCATGCAACCATGGGTTTACAATGTGCCCCTGGTTATCAGTCTATGAAGGCAGGGTTTTAAGGGGCAGAAACCATACATATTTCTACACTACCAGTTATGCGGCAGCACATCAACTTTGAACCCTCACTGTTCCTGCCAATACCAACCTTCCATTGTGTGTGTGTGTTTTCCTAGAATGTGCTTGACCGGTGGATAACTCATAGGGTCCGTCTGCACTTCACGAGTTCGACTTCCTGACGCTGGCCGACTCAGCCTCATTAATCCGCGCTGGATAGCCGAGTACCATTAATAAGGATCATATTAACACCTGTTGGTACAGTGCTTTGAAGTGGTAGGAAACCGGGTTGAAGCGCTATACAAACAAACGCAGATTATTCATATTATTAATTAATCTGACGAATGTGGTTAAGTTGAACTCAGCCATTTTCTAAATAGGTGTTTCAGCACCAGGATGCCTGAGTCACAGAAGCTTTGAAAAATGGTGCAATCCCATTGGAAAACGCTCCATGAATCAGGTGCAATGGTGTTGTATCAAGGGAACACACCTGATGCAAAAGCTTTGCTTATTTTGGTAATAAAAGTTCGTTTTTCTTTTTCTGCAGTGACATTATTTTCTATGACATGTTAAATAAGCATAGGTGCACATGAACACATGGTTTTTGCTCTCTTTTGTATAAAATATGTATAAAAGCAAAGGCACATCACATAAAAATCAGCAGAGCACTTTTTGTCATGAGTTCACGTGAATGAATCCAAGAGCAAAATGTCAAAAAAGGACAATATGTAATACTTGCATAAACGTATCATTAGATAACATCATAGGTAAGGCTGCCAAAAAAAGAATAATAATCTAAGAAAATAATAGAACCAGTGTAATAGCATGCAGTAACAGCACGTGTACATGCTTGGGGGTGTTTGACTGAGAGACTGTGTAGTTGTAGTAAATGCACACTCTTGCAGCGTTTTTGATTTCTTGATTTTTCTTGAGGTGCTTTGCACCTCAAACCTCAGCTTTCATTTTTCACACACAACCAAAAGGCCCTTCTTGAGGTCCCCAGTGAAAAAGAACACACAAATGGAGGAGTTCTTCCCTGACCCAGGTGAAATGATGGAAGAGCCATTTACACATATTCTGCAGATGCTGATAATAATGATAATAATAATAATAATAATAATAATAATAATATTAGGTCTGCACGACATGAAATTCAAGGTACCATTGAGCAGCATGGCTGCGACTTATCCCATCTATCATTCATATTTGCTCACTGAATGTTTTACTTTCGCTCACTGTTTTTTGCAATCTCTCCGGACCCATGTGAATTATGATATGGGTATGTAATGATATTAAATATCTTCCACAATGTGGCTATCACTGGGTGCATATTATTGAACCTGGCTGCTTGTGGTCATTATGTGTTTGTACTATGTATGCGTTTAGAAATGTGGCGCACAGGCCTGAACAATTCCGAAATGCATTGGCTCGTTGTGCCACTTCACTGATCTGGATATGCACACTGCTTTCTGAATAAAACATGGAACTGCGTTACTAAACAAAAACGACAAGTCGGGTGCTAATAGACCTTTGTGAAATAGTGAACTAATTGGAAAACCTTTGTCAAAAGTTGATTTAGCTCTATTAGAAGAGCATACAGTGAGCAAGCCACGAATTAGAATTCCTTCCTAATTCTCATTTTGCGATTATCGATACCTAGGTGCCTAGGCCTTAGTGGTATGCTCCGATACTTCATAAAGCACATTCTCACTACAGGATTATCTAATAGAATCAAAGGGTTGTGGTGCCCATCCTTATCCCTGCAGATTTTTCAGTATTGCCACGTAGTATGACATCATCGCTGACGTATTTTTGATATAAATGATATGATTTGTGTGAAGATCGCTGAAAGAAACTGAGTGTACATCCATTGATGTTCGTTGTAAGCTCCCTGTTTTAGATAGTTGTTAATAATATAGCAGTACTTTGCCATGTTCCTAAATTGGTTTGATTATTTGAACTCAGAATTAATCTGTGTGATCCCATCCATTACATATGCATGTTCCTAAAGGGCGCTAAACTCCGGTGTGAAGGAGGAGAGTGAGAAATGTAGGTTGGAGTGAAAGGGGGTAATGACAGAAGGTTTACATTTCCTTTTAGTAATCGGGGAAGCATGTGGTGAGAAAAGGTCAGAGGCTGGAAAGCATGGTGGTGTAAATAATTGAGTGATCAAATATGGATGGTGTGACAGTAGTATTAGTGGCTGAGCGAGAGGGGGAGATGAATAAGACACCCCAGGAGTTGCCCCTTGTGTGGGTAGGTTATGGATATAGTGGAGAGCGTGATCACTAAGTAAAGACTGAAGTTCAGATTTCTGTGAAGGGATTGGCCAGGAAAGGTTAAAGTCATCTAAGAGAATGAAGTGATGTTTAGTGGAAAGAGAATCAAGGAGTTGCCCAAGATCATTAAATAATGGTCTAGTGGGACCCGGAGGGCGATAAAGGGAGATGATGTGAACCGAATAAGGCAGAGCAATAGTAGAGTTGGTGAATCCAAAGGAGGTCGGAGAGGACGTGACATTAGAGATTTGCAAAGCATTGAGAAAGGAAGAGAGTCGGTCTCAGATGCCTACACCTCTTGCAGTCAATTGAGGCGTGCGAGTGAATGAAGGATGGTTTAGAGTCGTGTAGGGCCACCAGAGTGGCAGTGTCAGATGGAGGAATCCAGGTATATGTGATAGCAAGAAGGTCTGGGGGGGAGAGGGGCTTGGGGAAAGTAGTAAGTGATAAAGTATGTTTCAATGCATACAGACTGAGCCTTCCAGACTGCAATGTTCAGTTGAGGAGGTAAGAAAGAGTATAGAAGCTGAGTCGCAGAGGAAGATAGGCGAGGTGGATATGTGTTAGAGGAGTTATGGTTAGCTTGTCGTCTTTGTTTGTTGGAAGGAGGTGGAAGAGAGATGGAGTAGTGGGAGCTTGAATTGCAAGTTTTATACTTCGGATGAGAAAGAAGTAAGTTGTAGCTTGATTGGAGTAAGCATGGGGAGAGGTGAGTAGGAGGAGCAGCAGGAGGAGTAGGAGGTAATGCATTATAGCTGACCTTATGCACCCAAATACCAGTGACAGATGCTAATTCCGTACCCTTCTGAATAAATTAAAGAAAAAAACGGTCCAACAGATAATATAAAACAGAATTTTTATCTAACCTTCCCACTTTCCAGAAAGTGTTGTTTTGATCACGGTTTTCATCATTATCTGGAGTATTGGTTTTAAAATATCCATACATTTAAAAAGGCTCAATGCAGTCACGTGACACACTTAAAGGAAAGACGAGCTTGGTTGCCCTGCAGCGCTGCAAACATAACTATTGCCAGCATCCAATCAATAACTGTTTACGAGTGTGCATATTGCTCCCTGTGGTAATAAATCTGAAAAATGGCGCCCACTTATCTGCTGCCACCAGACAATCTGAAAAGGGCACACAGCAAGCAGTGAACATCAGCACCCACTAGCTAGACAACTCTTCAAGATAGTGCACGCTAGACAACCCTTCAAAAGAGCACACAGCAAGCATTGAAAATAAGTGTCTGCTAGCCAGACAACCCATGAAAAGAGCACAGAGCAAGCAGTGAACATCAGCGTCCACTAGCCAGACAACCCATCTAAAGAGCACACGGCAAGCAGTGAACATCAGGGGCCAATGGCCATTAGCACCTTGATGGGGGAGCCAACCAATCAGGTGGCTAGGAACGTGGGCTGAAACTAGCAATCTCAGCCCATGTTCCACCCCGCCTGATGGCCGGTTCCCATACCGCCATCTTCCCCCCACCCTCCGTCCCCGTTCTTTTTGTCCCCCCCATTTACCTAATTTCGGCTGCTTCGAGTGCTGTCGCCACAACCGCTCCTTCCTTTCGACTCCCGAAGGCCACCTTGAAATTGGACGAGGGCTCTGCATCCCTTTCCACGGTGGCTATCTTGGAATACTATTTTCCTCCTGCTATCGGGATTCCGCGAGGCCTACCATTCGTGGAAAGAAAATACTTTTAATTAGGCCCATCCCAGCCCTTTTGACGGGTGCTAATGGCCTTAACTCTGGTTCCAAATGCTGGAACGGGGGTAACAGCCCGGTGCCCTCACCTCCGCCAATAACTTGGACTGCCGGGCCATTACCGATGTTCTAGTGCTTGAAACAGGGCAGTGGGGGGGTTATGCCACAAACAGCCCTTCAAAAGAGCACACAGAATGAAATGAACATCAGCGTCCACTAGCTGGTTGTTACAGGGATACATTTAGAACTCAGCAGTCATTTATTAAAATAGGACCGCTGGGTAGCTGTCATACCTTTGTGTAAAGACAACATGTTTATCTTGATTAAACGGATTCTCTAAAAGACACACACACACACACACACACACACACACACACACACACACACACACACACACACACACACACACACACACACACACACACACACACACACACACACACACACACACACACACACACACACACACACACACACACACACACACACACACACACACACACACACACACACACACACACACACACACACACACACACACACACACACACACACACACACACACACACACACACACACACACACACACACACACACACACACACACACACACACACACACACACACACACACACACACACACACACACACACACACACACACACACACACACACACACACACACACACACACACACACACACACGAATGCAGACAGGAAAGATAACTTACAAACCTGGTGTGATGTATACATCATTGTGCCATGAGCATTCATCAGGGCTGCATGATGGATTTCTGTCACTCATATAGGGAGCCTACAGAAAGAGACAGACTTCCAGGATTTTAACATGTACTTACATCTGCACCAGTCAAAGTGTACGTATATGGTATTTAGATGACATCCTTAGATGTTGCCATTGCTTTAAGTGGGCCGGGGCCTGCCGTGCCCCGGCAGTCTCCAGAAAGTGGGGCTGAGCCGGGGCACTGCTGGGGCCCCTCGGTCCCACACAACATTGGCGGGCCTCATCCGCGTTGGGAGTTGCGTCGCCATTATGCCAGGCAAGCTGACAGAAGTGCCAGCCAGCCACAGAGACGCTGAGGCTGGCAACACTTCTGTCAGTCAGTGTAACTTCCTCTGATGACCCTTCATAAGGGTCATCAGAGGAAGTTACTGTCCCTTTGTGTGTCCTCCCAAGGTCACTGACCCTCGCAAACCCACGGGCCCCATGATCTAATATGCAGATTAGATCACAGAGCCCGCGGGTTCGCAGAGGGTGAAAGACGCCTGGGGCAGCCCAAGGCGTCTATCTCCGTCGACAAAGCTTTATAAAAGATGCCTTGAATTGTGTACGTTTCAAGCCATCTTTTAGAAATATAGAAACATGTTACAAATGTCTATGTTTATAAAAGGTGACTTGAAAAGTACACAAACCATAGTAAGGTACAAGTGTGCGTAACTTACTACGGTTTGTGCACTTTTCAAGCCACCTTTTATAAACATAGAAATATGTAACATTGCTACGTTTATAAAAGATGGCTTGAAAAGTACACAAACCATAGCAGTACGCATACAAACATATAAATGCTCACATACATTTATATATTTGTTTGCGCACCTTACTATGATTTGTGCACTTTTAGGCCACACCCACAATGAAAGCCACGCCCACAATGAAAGCCACGCCCCCAAACGAGGGGGCCCCCCTCAATTTCTTACCCCACTTAAAGCACTGGATGTAGCAATGCCCCTCTATTAGTTCACTTTACAACTTTAAGAATTGGTAAAGCATAGCCAGTAGGCACAGGGGACCGACCACAGACCTTACTACCATTATGGGCACACTATGTACTTTTTCAAATAAAAGAAATAAAAAATATGCAGTGCATTCATTTGAAAACCTTTGGTATAGCACCAAAAGCCACATGTGTATTATTGTGAAGGGAAACTTGGTCTTTAATATGACTGCAGGGATTATTTCACAGTCCCCACAGTCTGCCTTCCCCCAAACAGCACATGATAAGTGGGGGTAGCCATGCACGCTGTCATCCTTGTGCACAGCAAGGCAACGTTTTATCCCCCCCCACATAATGTCGGGCTTTTAAATGGTCCCAAAGCTGCATAATTATAATATAATTCGCATTTATATAGTGCTACGAACAGGCATCTGAGCGCTGCTCATTTATTGGTCTCGGAAGGATAAAAAGCTGAGCTTTGCCCTGCTGGGATTCGAACCTGTATTGGCAGACACTGCACAGACGTCAAAGTGAGCGCTCTACTCACTGTGCTATGTGACCAGCACAGTGAACACATGTTCGGCAATTAGTAATGGAAAACATCTGATTGTAAGCACCTGCGATCTTAAGCATACATTTTAGGCAATTGAAATCATACAGAGTGTTAGTACTTGCAGGTGAGTGAATGGGAGGCTAGTGGGAAAAGGAGGCAGCTCTTTCTCACGGTAGTTCTTAAGTGTGTAGTTTCCCACATGAAGGAACGAGTTAACTTCTTGTAGCAGTCAGGCTGCACTATAATAGCCTCATTAGAATGTGAGAAGAAATGAGGTGCCCCAGACAAGGAAGTTTGCCCCTCCAATGCAGCCTCTGAAATTAGCACCTCTCCCAGCGTTTGAAGGGTAAGACATGTTTGCTTAGGTGCACTCTCGCGTGTGCCCGGCACAGACCCCTGCAGAGCCAATGTCACAGGACCAGCACACGCAGGTGAGGGCGACCACCTCCAATAACACAATTGCACCATGAAACAATGTTCAGAGAGGAGTGAATTTGTGAGACATGGGGCCTGATTTACAAACATGTTTTCAATGGGGCTTTCCCATGTTAAACCATTTTTTAAAATCAGGCCATAGAGTTGCCCCCTTCTGAGGTGTCAATGTTCTGTGCTTTATTGCTTTGAAGGCAGAGAAAGAAGTGAAACTACGAATTTTGAGGACTAACCTGATACTGTGGCCCAGGTTCATGGAATTTTTATTGCAGTGCAAAGTGACTTTGCACTGGTGCAAAGTGACTTTGCACTGCCAACAATCACCCTGATTCACAGAGCAGTGCAAAGTGTATTTTTGCATTGCACTACTGCAAAAATGCGCTTTTCCCCGCTCTGTGAATCTGGGTGATTGTTGGCAGTGCAAAGTCACTTTGCACCACGCTAAAGATTCCATGAATCGGGCCCTGAGGGTTCACTGAACAATGGGCAGTTGACACACGCCAGAATGGGCTGAAATGCACCTGGCACATTTAGGAACACAATGCAGGTATGACGGGAACGTAAATAACAACGTCCCACGCCCTACTTTACATGCTACGTCATTTTCCATGAATTTCCTAAATGGACGAGGAACTCGAAGTGTAAAATTCACTCCGCCTGTTTCCCGTACTGTGTGTGGGCAGGAAAACCGCCATGGTCATAGCCTGCATCTAGCTTTGATGGCGGAATTCAGGCAGGAATCCCTAGGGACTCGTTTCTCTTTTTACACCAGCACCATGCAGGTGGAATCCATAGGGATTCAGTGTAATGACGGCCGTCAGGGCGTGTACTTGGGCACTGCCATTTCGACTTCCTTCCATCCTGGATGGGTTATAAAAAGACACATCAATCCAGGACCGCTTGGATTCTCCTGACTTTTCCACACCCCAACCAGAGAGGAATCAAAATCACCCGAATAAGATTCAGGACACGACAGTGTGAGCGGAATCAGTCCTTTGCTAGGGATTTGCACTTCATTTGATATTGACCCTGCGCACTTTGTGAGATAGCCACTTGTACAGAGAGGCAGCCGACTGTGTGGGTTTAGCAAGGGATCTTGAAGCCATTTGGATACAGAATGGAGCAAATGATGTCATCACGGGATTAAGGGGTGACGGCGCAGCCAGCGAGGTGCAATACTTGTAGAGGGAAAGGGATGGCAATAGATTTGATTCTCCAGGCTGTGTTCTTTAGGAGGCTTAGACGATGGATCCCATTTGATGTTATCATCCCCAAATGATCGGATTTGTTGAAAAAACGTTTGCACACTATAATGAATTAGAAGGCTGTAATACCTGACACAGAAGTCAATTCGTCGGAGAATGTGTTTGAATGCACGTCATCAAAATAAGATTTGCAACTGGAATTTGTAGCAAGGGGCCAAGTTGGACAACTAGGAATAACATGTTTTGGTCTAAAGTGCTGAACTTTCTGTAACATACATTCATATATGAAGGATACTATTTTGAAATGACGATGTATATGCATGGATAGCTCTTCAAACGTTGTTTTAATGCCATCTGAGTTCGTGAAATGTGGCTAAAAAAAAGTGCGAACTGCCTCGTGGGATGCTCAGTTTGCAAAGCGGCCCTTTGCTTGTCACATAAGCTCCCACTTCTGCACCAGGCTGAAGCTCGGATGCCGAGGCAGGCCGCGCAGAGGTTTACTACTTGCAATGTAGACTGGAGCAGAACCTTTCTGCTCCATCCCCTATCCCTCAAACAGAAAAACAGGTGTAACATTGCAGCAGAGAACACGGCCCCATAATAAGAGCGAAAATGAATTGTCTGCCTATGTCTCCTGTGATGAAGCAGGAAAAGAGACATCGCTCTGCCAATTAAATATAAACAAAGGGGAAGGTCGCTCTGAAGGCCAGGAAGGGAAGCGCGCCCTAATGATGATGCAGAAATCTCATTTCCACCGCTAATGGATTACAGGAATGGATCGGCCGGAGAACAATTACTACTGCAGTGATGAAGAGAATTGGGCTGCCCCTGGGGGAGGGCACAGGGAGGGCTCGCTCTGGCTTCACTGACAGACATCTCTAGACAGGCCACGAGTGACCGCCAGTCCGGCCCATAGTAAACGTTGAAGGGCAAAGCGTAGGTGCACTCGTGTCGATAAACTGTGACCGCATCACGCAGGGTCACCTTACAGGAGATGGACGCGGGGAAAAGGGCCCTGCAGATCTTGCTTTCCAGTCCCATTTCTATGACTAGTTCAAGGTCTTGGGTGACACAGCTTTTCGAGCTCACTCTTCCAAAACCACCATTCGCAGGAATGATTGGAAAGATGCCTTGGACCACACCACCAGCAGACAGGTTCCAGGCTAACCTTGAAAGTGCATCTGACATCTTTCCATGAGAATGGAGGAGCCAATGAACGCTTTCCTTGGCCCAAACGATTAGAACGTTATCAGACTGGCAGTGATGCAACTAAGGCATCGAATCATGAGCCTGTATTAGGTATCAGAGACATCATGTGACCTCAGCAATCTCCAGAATGTCAGGTCAAAGAGGTTCATCACAACATCTCCAGCAGACTCCATTACGCATAGAAATGGTTTGCTTCTACTGTATAATTCCTAACAGTTGTTTCCATTTTATTCTGTTTGTGAGCCAATACTAAATGTGCTGATACTGTCTGTTTGTGCAAGAGTGTGAGCTTCTCATTTTTGTGTGTGCCTCCTCTATTGCCCCATAATAAACAGCCCTTCATTGCTCTACTTGCCCATCCACCTGGACGGATGCTCCAAACCCAGTGATGTTCACCGTCCCCCCACAACGGTGTTTTCTTTTCTATGCAAGCCCCCCACCACCTCTGATCCATTGTTGCCACCATGCCTCCAGTTGTGTTGCTCTGCTCCAATCTTTTGCCTTCCTAGACAAAAGGCCTGATTTACAAAGCGCTTTTCAATGGGCTTGCACCATTGTACAACACTTATGTAAATCGGCCCAGCGTGTTTTAAACACGCCCTGACCCAACGTAGTATACCCTCTTTGGAATGGAGCAGTCATCTCCCTCTCGTGTTGAGAGGTCTTCTATTGAGGTGCTTCCAAGGCAATGTCCCAACAATTAAGTACGCTCCAAGCACATTGCGCTCAAGATACATAGTGATTCAAGTGTATAGCCTTTTTCTCACAATCATATTTGTCAAATGTAAACGATCTGCGGTCATTCTTATTTTCCTAAAATACTCTTTGATCCAATTCAAAGCAGCCATGAACCACCGTCAGCACTGTTTTCCCCTTCTGTGTTATCATACATGCATTTCAGAAGAGTACCCTATGAGTGTACCAGAATGTCCATCTTGGAATGTTAGAAGGTTATCTATCACCTCATATCAGAAAACAGATTATATTGTGCTTCTAAATTTTGATACAGTACGTTGTCTAATTATGTTCTAATTCTGTGAAATGCAACTGTACTAAGACAACTACTGTGATTACACTGTGACACCCACAATGCCAGATGCCAGAGACCATACAGAGTGCTTAAAGAGGACAACGTTCTCAAAAGCAAGGACAACCTAAGAAATCAAAAAAACACCTGACTATCCTTTGAGATTCCTTTCATGTGAACTCTGCTAACTGGTAGTTTTGAGCTATTAGTGAGAAGGGAATACTTGTACCACTGTTTTGACTCCCCTTTTTTTAGAAGTCAGGGCAGGAGAACATGAATCTATACACATGTTACGATAAATGATAGAACACAAAGCATCTCATCTTTGAAAGTGACTCGCATAACCTCCATAGAGAAAACGTGACAAACATTGTTGGACAAAAAATCAAGGTGCCAGTTCTTTTTTCCCATTGCATGAAATCCAAATGTTATTTTAATTTCTTCAATCAAGGTTTCCCTTCTATTGGGGTGTGCCACCAAGGATTGAATTGTGTGGCTCAGTGTTTCAATTTTGGTAGAAAAATATTTTAACATTCAAGGAAATTCTGAGCAGAGAAATGTGGAAACTAAGATAAATTGATGCTTAGCGTTGTGCAAATGACTAAATTACTATCCCATGTACTCACTCGATACAGTAGTGTACCCTTTAATTATAACAGATAGTTAAAGTCACTTAGGAACCTGTGAACTCATAATAAAAGCCCCATATGCTTAGACCTAGAGGTGACTTAATAGAGTATATCATTCAATCAATGCATGGTAGTTTAGTTAGATTTCACGTCCCTGGGTTAATTTAAGTTATTTTTTATATCCACTTGGATATTTCTGACAGAGTTCGAAGGAGGTCTGCAGTCCCAAAATGCAAAGAGAAAACCAGGACTGGATAAGCACCTACAGATTGGAATGGCCATGGTGGCAACCATGCTGAGCCTCCCTTAAGACACTGAATGCGTTTCTGGTTTCTTTTCAATCGTATTTTGGGTATACCCAGGTTCATGTTAAAGTATGAGACGTGCAGGGTGAATTCCATGACTCCAAATTGTCTTTCAATAACATACTCCTGATCAAGGGAAAACTATCACCAACTGAACACGGGCAATTGGGTGACAAGAAAAGTGAAGGAATTCCAAACTACTGCAACCTCCTCTTCTACGCAAAACTATTCCCGTATGCAGCGAAGTAAAACATCTCGGATTGCATTTGTATGGGCAGTTTTCACAAGACTCCCAAATCAATGCCAACCAGGATCACCATCATTTTTACAGTCTAAAAACCATGTACATATGTAATTCTTCACTTGGTCTCAAATATAAAGATCTGGTGATTGATGTGTCTACGAATGGGCAACTTAACTGCACTACCATCATGTATGTGGGTCACCAAGTTTGCCTTTAACCGCTGATTTTATAGGCAACATGGGTGACCTTGCGTCTGTTCCTCGCACTAAATGCCTGTTAAACCTAGCTGCAGCATATATAACAGTGTTGGCTCTATAATCCGCATTAGATCATGTGGCAAGTACTGCCATAACATGGCCAAATACTAACACCATTTCCCTGCTGTTACCATTACATCGGCGCCTGGAAAATACCTATCCCATGTCTACACGAAAGACGAAACTGTTGGCACTGCCAATGCTTGTTTTCATTGGCTTATCTGCAGGGCTGTAGCTGATATGTTGGATCCCCCTCCCCCTCCAACACAAATACATCAGATGATGAAGTGGAGGCACAGTGAGAAAGCTACGTAAAAGCTGAAACCCTTCTCGAGCCTGGGTATCAGGGTTATGTGGAGACAGAGACAGGCATCATGGATCAAAAAATAATGTATTGCTAAACAAGGTATATACATGGTAGGAGAAAACGGGCGGGCCCTAGATTGGGAACACCCCTGCGCTAAGCTCTACGTTCTTGTACTAAGGTCGTATTATATATGCAAGGTCACAGGTTGGTGAAGGCCACACCTCTTAGGCAAGATTGGAGGGAAAATCCTGGCTACCTCGCAATGGTATATTTGGAAAGGATACATTTCCACACTGTTTGCGGTTAATAGGATGTGAGTTTATTGGAGTGAAGACTCTTGGTCTTAGTGGTGGTCAGCCGACATGTGTATGGGCGCACACAGAAGCCTGTGCACCCATAAGTCCATCCATCCATGCGTAGATACTAATACCTATTCCCCATAACCACCTGTCCAGGCTTGCTGGAAGGGGACATTAGACCTGCTATGTCAAGCCTACAGGCGCCTTCCCCCTCCAGCCACAGCATAGCGATGAGGATGTCATAGGGTACACCAGCATTGCCCCCTTCTGTGGCGCTCTCGAGAATACCTAATAGGATCCCACCGCCTGGACCGGGTCATGCTGTGCACTGCGGTGACCAGGCCAGTTGGCCTCAGCCCCTTGTGTTTAGATGCAGCACCTCATTTACATAAGCATTAAAACTCACATGTTGGGGCCACAGTCAAGTGGCTAAAGGCTACTTAGCAGGCAGTGTGAACGATATGAAAAGCACACTTTTACTGATTGCTCCAGCTTCAAATCACGCTGCATATTACACAGACACCACTAGTCAGAAATTGCGCTAAATACGAATCCAACTAATTGTACAGTGCGAAAAGGCACCCTCAGTGGTACCTCAAATTCCAATACAGAAAACAAACCAGAGCCACATAATGCCTTCTCGTCCACAATGAACTATTTCTGCTGGCCTTGTGTATGCTACATGTCTGACGTGGATCTCCGTTTTACGACCCAGCGCCATTTTGACGTTATCTCTAATGGAGCCGTACAGAATCTTGGCTCAGACAATCGTAAAATTAAAAAAAGATCCAGACGTGCATGTGGTTTGTTGGGAAAAGAATCTAATAGCCCTTGTTCTGTTAATAAGCTAAATTGTATTTATGGATCAGGATAGCTATCAATCCCAAAGCATCATGGGAACAGTGTTATCATGTTCAAGCAGGATCCGGAACCTCCCAAAGGAACATTCTTAATGAAGATGTTAAGCAGACATCAATAGTGTGGATAGTACAAGGCCCCAAGAAGTGAAAAGTAACTCTCATCCTCTCTGTCAGCAAAAACAGCGCCAACAGCTCTACAACAAAAACAACAAAACGGCTCCCTGTCCTTATACTCAAGGGGCCTGATTCACAGAGAGTTTTCAATGGAATTGAACTATAATAAAATGCTTCTGTGAATAACGCCCGGTGTGTTTTTTTCGTATAAAACAGTACTCCTTTTTAATTGCTGGGAAATTGCATTGTATTGCCCTAGGTTGTGTTAATTGATTTAAGGGGTTCTGTGATGCTACTGGCATTTATACCATGCACCGCTGCCTTTTCATGTTCTTCACATGATCTGGCAGATTGGAAAGAGAGGGGGCGGGATAGATAGTGGGGAGGGAGGAAACAAACATTGGCGATGCCTGCAGTTGTGTAGGCATTGGAAAGGCACTTGGTGGACTGCCATAGTGGTATTAACTGGTCATTAATTTTAGCAGGTGAGTTAATGGTGCGAGTACCTGGGCATTTAATAGGGCCTGGATAATGCCTAATACTTTCAGACAAGCCAAAATTGTAGGTAGATCCTGAATCCTGAAGGCAGACCTGGTTGAGACATTTTTATTACACCAGTAGTGGGTTTACAGCTGCAAATAAGTAATTCACTCTCAGAAGACTGCTTTGAAAAAACACTGGCAGGCACGTCCAGTGCAACGTTTGGTGGCGAGGCTTGATTAAAGCGAGATCAGAGAGTTCCCCGGAGGCAGTGTTTTGGGTGGGGGGGCAGGAACTGGGTGGGAATGAACATAGGGATTAGCCTGGCCATGGGCAGTCAATGGGTGGGCAAATAACCAGACAACACCTACTAGATTTGTGTTCCTCCTCATATGATAGTTCCCCCCATATATACTCCAATTAAATAGGTTCGGCTTGCAGGTGGAACAAGAGCCACCTAATATTACAAACTAAAAATGCAGGATAGCTTTGCTGTTGTGTCGATACGTGCAGACCAGAAGTACCCTCAGCTCCATGGTCGAGTCAGTTTCGAGGTGTTCTGTGTCGAAACATGAAAACATTTGTGTCCAGATGGTGGCAGGGAAAGGTAGTCTTGCTTTACTCTAAGCAAAGATGCCATATTTAAACATCTCATCCACAATCTCCGCCCCTTGAGTGGGCCGGTTACGTGACTTACTCTCTATGGTTCCGGCGTGTGATGTCACAAGTGTGCAACGAGTACCGCTAAGGAGAAACCAATTATTAAGACACTGCTGATTGGAGTTCACCATTTCTGCTGCAGTGCCTTCTTTTTTTGACAATACCCTGTATTTTGAAAGATCACCCCAGTCACAATTGAGTTGCCAAGAAATCGGCAGGGTCAATAGTCCTCATATGAAACCAGAGAGCTCAATGCAGAACAGCCTTGAACTAGAACAATGTCCAAACGTGTACTTAAAATGAAATCTTGGGAGGATAGCTCATCTGCAACGTGCTCGCCTTGGAAGCAAGAGACATGAAGCAACACAGGTTCAATCCACGGGTCTGGGCTTAGAAACCTCTGGGTATTAAGCACGTTATAAATAATCATATCATATATCCTTGCACATCCAATTAGGGCTGAAGTGGGAAGTGGCCTTCAAATCCGGAAGAAGTGGCACAAGGTTCTCTTGGGGTGGTCCTTCACTGCGGGCTTAAACATGTTGCCCTACATGGCATGCCTTCTGCATGGACTCCACTCATGTTCAGTAGGACTGCTTTATTAGAATCGAATTCTCAAGGACCAAACACAGACTTTTAGGAAAGTTAATCATTTCGTGACAGGGTAACACATGTTTTAAGAAATGTGCATGCATTTTAAAAATCACACTTGTCAAAAGGAATTTCTCCCAAAATTCACAGTCAGTATTCACCCTTTCACACAGTAACATCCACAGCTTTATGGCTTTAAACATTGCATCCTCACTCTATTTTACAAGTTATTGACATATCATATAATTACTGAGGTGTCCGAGGTGTTCCATTCTCCTTGTTCATTATGAACTAAACTTTTTTTTAAATTATTTCTTTGAAGAACAAATAAATGAATGGTAGTGTTCATGGACGTTCTTGTCTCTGTGTCCATGATCCGGACTCCTGCCAAACGCACACTAGTTGTAGTGAACTTGAAGTCTGGAACACAAGCGTTCTCATCATACCATAGACATGTTTGCGACATTAAAGAATTGCCTGCTTGGTAAAGCTGTAGCCACACTGATCATTATAGGAACTTAAAAGGAAAATACTCTGGGATATGGCAGCATGGCTCCGGTCAAAAGGTCAGGCATGCCTGGTCTTAGAATGGCAGACCTCCATTTTGAAGTAGCCCTAAGAAGAAAAAGAAAGTTGACACCATGGTGCCGCCCTGCTAAAATAGTGCACATGGCTGGACGTGTTGCTACCCCTCTGCTTTCCCAGCATTGGTTTGAAGCCAATTAGACCCCAATCTTCCACCAGACACAGGCACCTGCTCAACACGTCAAACACCATCCACAGTGAAGGGTATTCTGGTATCATGACTGTCGGAAAAGCATTGCAGTCCAAAAGAAAAGATGAACTGAAGGAGAGGCCAAATATAGGTTCTTAAAATGAAAGGTTAGAGCACTGAGGTGTGTGGTACCCTCTCACTCACTAGTGCTCCATATACAAGGGTCCAAGGTCAATGGCCAATGAAAATATGCATGAAAGGAATTCAAATGCTAAAACTAACTGAACCAATTATGGATAGGTCAAACCAACGATGGGCATTGCAGGGGGGAAATATTTCAGTCAATGGGCAATGAGTCTTCTTTCCATTTCTATTAACAATTTGTCACATCAGATTGGTTGGTTGTGTGGTGTTTATGCCACACCATAGCTCATTCATTCAAAGCACTGCAAGGTAACAGAAGTTGAAGTTGGGGATATGATCAAGAAAAGTGAAATAGGAGAGATAAAAGGAGTGAGCAGGACTTTGAGCCATGCTAGTTGCTTATGCTTCCCTACGTGTGTTTCATAGAACAGTCGGAAAACAGAACAGGGAAGGAGGGTCATCTCAAAGCTAAGAGGTATGGCATGCTGATATGGTGACCCCTGGCTCAAATCTGCATCTTGAAAGTTATGCACTGAAACTGTGCCTTTCAATAAAAAGCTGCGACGTTTAGCACGTTCTGCAACTTGCAGGCTATGCACGCTGTAGCCGTCTCTCAACCCACTGAGCTCACCTCCGAAACTTGCGTCGCAGTAAGGACAAGAGCCCTGCACGTATTCACTTACATTTACTGTATTATCACTTTGCTCGCTTCCAGAGATTTTAATTTCTCTTGAAAAGTACCTAACAAGTTCCACTCAGAAATCAAAGATGGCTGCCACGTTGACCTCAGACAGACTGTAAGACGCATTGTATCTGCTCCTGTTCAAATATGAAAACTGTAAGTATCAAGCGTATCTGTGCGGCTACATAGATTGTGCCACAAAGTGTACTACAGCTTTTACAGTTTGGTTAGTATAAAGCCGCGTGCTGCGCAATGAGCAGAGGGATGCTCTGACTTTATAATGAATGAATGATTCAAGTTGAGTTAAGTTATTCTGAACCCTTTCATTTGTCGTAACTTTGCAGTTTAAACTGGTGCAGTTACAAGTGGTTGCCCGCACCAGGTACACGTCAGGTGCCGTCTCTTACGTACATCTTGGATCAACTAATACCTCTTGTGTAATGCATGTACCTGTTTACCGGCTCGCAAAGGGTGCCTGCCTACAGGCAGAAATGTCTTCCTACTTCTCCAGACATTTTCCTCCCTCAGATGTCGATGCCATTCCTCCCTGAATTTCTCTCCAACCACTGGTTACCAATCTTTCCAAATCTCCCTGGCACTGATCACAGGGCTGAGATTTGGGGAACCTGAATGTACTGTGATTACAAGTACTGTCGGGCAAGTAGCAGTGACACGTGCCGGCAATTATGCACAGGCACTGCCCCATCCAATGGCAAGCTGTGGCGTTTGGCAGGTTCAGAACAGCATTCAGGGATGTTCAGCTGCCCCATGGCAGATGTGAGTGGATTATCCAGTTCTGCTTTTCTTTCTCCTTTTACCTTCTATCCTAGTATAGCCCTGCTTTCATAGTGAGGAAAGGTGGTAAATGAAGTACAAGAACTACAAATAAGACAAGACTGACACAGGACCACTTTACATGTCTACCATGCCACCCTGGCAAATTGGCTCCGTGACACCATTGGAATCACAAGCCTGGCACTGGACTGGTCGACCTCATTCCTCTCTGAGCGACCTTCTCAGTTCAAATTGGCCCTTTTCTCTCCCCTATCACACTCTCCACCTGCAGCATCTCTCAACGCTCTATCCTCTTGCCATGGCTCTTCAACATCTACCTTGCCCCTCTGGCCCATCTGATCTACTCCCTCTCTCCTGGGTTATGCAGACAAAATGCAGCTCTCCTTCAAGCTTCCCTCCACTGCCTCCTCTTCCTCCTCTATCATCCCTGACTGTCTGACTGCTAATCAGGCATGGTGTGCTACCAATCATCTCTGCCCTAATGCCAATAAGACTTAGACCCTTCTAATTGGGGCCCCAGCTCCCTCCTTCCCTTCTACCCTCTGGCTGCCCTCTATGGGTCACAACCCCTCACCCTCTTGTGAGGCAAAAAACATTGGTGTCATCTTCAACTCATCTCTCTCCTTCTATCCTCGCATTAAGGACCTTGCCAAAAAGGCCCACTATCAGCTGCACCTCCTCAGAAGAATCCCCCCTTTCCTCACCTTCCCCCAGAAACTCAATGTCTCTAGAACTCAGAGCTCTGGTCCTCTCTAGGCTAGACTACTGCAACAGTCTCCCCCTCAATCTTCCTTTATCCTCCCTTCGTCCCCTTCAACTAATCCAGACTAGGACTGCAAGACTTATCCTTGGCAACAAGCCCAGGGACTGCTTCTCTTCATCCCTAACATCTCTCCACTGGCTCCCGGTTTCTGCCAGGATCAAGCTCAAGACCCTATGCTTTATCCACAATGTTTTCTGGGCCCTGGAACCCACTACAACCAACTCTCTCTCCCTAAATACCTCCCTGCTACAGCCCTTTGGTCCTCTGGCTGCAACGCACTGCAGATCAGACCCTTCTCTAATGAGAGAGTGGAATCCCTCTGCAATGGTCTCCGGCCCCTCTCAGGCTTGAGCCGGATCTCCTTAAGTTCTGGAAGATACTCAAGTCCCCCCTTTTCTACCGGGAGCTACTCAAGACCCTCCTTTTCTCTTCCTTTCCTCTCCCTCTCACTTGCTGAGGCCCCCGTCTGCCACAGTGAATGACTGCCTGGTTTCCCTCTGAGTTCTTCAGCGCACCAGGCTCCCAGGCTCAGTCCACCCCCTTCCTCACACTTCGCATGTGGACACTCACCCCCTACACACCATGCAATCTCTGGCACTTGCCCACCTGGCCTCCCCTTAGCACTCGCATAGCCGCTCTGGCCCTCTTCCCTCCTACTCTCCCCCTTTCACTTAACTCACTCCTATTGCCCTGCACTCCCCTTCCCACCCTAGCACTTAGCATTTCACACAAACA
The DNA here is from genome assembly GCF_040938575.1 of Ambystoma mexicanum. Taxonomy (NCBI): domain Eukaryota; kingdom Metazoa; phylum Chordata; class Amphibia; order Caudata; family Ambystomatidae; genus Ambystoma; species Ambystoma mexicanum. The sequence continues at coordinate 178,145,311 of NC_090924.1, forward strand.
GGCACCCTACCCCACCCCCCTGCACTTCTTGTTACTGCACTTGCAGGATCCGAATGTTACAAGAACTAGTAGGACCGTTATTGTTATCTTTCTCCCTTGCCCCACACTCCTTTTTTGATTTGTGGTGCCATGAAACACCATTTGTTGTATAGACGCTTTACAAATATCCTGTCATTAAACTAAATACAATTTCTGCCTTCAAAACCGCCTCTCCAGAAAGATGTCTGACGATGAACTAGTCTGATTCCTGCATTTTTTGCCATAACGAAAATCAATGTAGAGTGGTAAAGGTCAGATTTCGTCTGGAGACCTACCATCTGTATTTAGAAATTGCTGCTTCTGTTGCACTGAGGACCAATAGCCTACAACTCCCATCATCCCCAGCTTGCATAGTCAATGATGAGGGATCAGAGCCGGCTTGAGGCATGGGCTACCAGGGTGCCATACTAGGTTCCCATTAGCCCACCGGCCATGCCAGCTCTGGGGAGTCTTTCAACGGCTCCCCTGAGCTGGAGTGGTGGTTGAAGGTGTGGCAGGTGCCTTATTGAAGTGAAATGTGCCCCATTGAAGTGACATGTGCCCTGCTCTCCTGCTGGTGCCAAGCTCTGCAGCAAGGGAGCAGAGTTATTTTTATTGCAATAGGGCAGCTGATGCTAATCAGGCATGGGGCAGCCTTTGAAAGGCTGCCCCATGCTGGTTTAGCAGCAGTACTCTATTGAAGTGATTAACTCCCCGCTCCACCAGTTTAATCACGTAATTAAATAGAGTATCTATCACTGCTGCTGTTGACACAAACTCGCAGGGTGTTTGGTACAACGCAAGCGTGACTGGCCCCAGCCAGGGAATTCACTTAGGAGAGGTACTACCTCCGGGAATGGGGGACATTTCCAGGCAGATCAGGGCTTATGAAAGATTAGAAATGTCAGGGCAGAGTCCAGTGCAAGTGGCAGCCTCCCTCAAATGGAGCCATGCATATGTATTTCACCTAGTCCCCCAATGCCTGCCCAAACTACGAAGAAAGATGCCTGTTTTATGACGAGGGGGTTATTAAACAGCCTCTCCCCTTCTACTGTCAAAGTGAGTGGCCCACACTCACCGGCGTGCAGGCCTCGGGTACCCACGTCAGCCGTGAATGAAATGGCGGAGACTTACATGCACTGCAATTTCAACAAACCTTCTTTATTAATACACTTTCTAATAATTAGACACAACCCCTCTCGTCCCTCAGCCCGCTCCCTCCCTAGCCCAACGTCACATCCCCTTAACACACACTGGCCCTAACGTGGGCCACCCCACATAACGATGCGGGTGAGCGCGGGGCACGCCACGTTACGACGTGACATCTACTGGACAGCCTCTCCCCCTAGGGCCCCAGGATGGGGGGTAGCGGGGGGGGGGGCACCAACATTTATTTTCTCACCCAGGCGCTTCCAGTGCTAAGGATGAGGGAGAGTGGAGGGTGACAGGCTGTCCACCAGTGACTTAGACCACGTTGCACCACTCTTAGCACTGGCAAGGCAATTCGGCATTCCTCTTGCATAATATCAATATGCACACGTGCAGGTCATGCACTGGCACATTGACTGAGGGCTGTCCCCACATTTGCACGATGGAAACTGTGCATTCTTACATGCATTCCACTTTTTCGGAACATGTACTTGGGGATCTTTCGTGGCCTTAGAGTGGATCACCATATGATGTATCAGGAGTGTTTTTACAGGTTCTTGTTCTCTCAAGGCAGGGCACGCATAGGAGGCAAGGAGGGTCTGAATGCAGTGTGGGACGGAAAGGAGGGATCATTATCAGCGATCCAGGTGGCGTGGTCATGTGCCAGCGGCCAGGATTTCGCGGGCAGAGTAGTCTGCTGTTTCTGCTGTGTGTGCCATTTGTAGCAGGAGGTGTGTTCCAAGGAAGGAGAGGCAGCTCCACTTCTAAACCCACTCTCGTCGCCCTTATAACATCATGTTTGAGCGGAGCAGGCAGCGTAGCAGGCTGTTTCCGCTGTGTGTGTCTTTTGCAGCGGGAGGTGTGTTTCAAGGAATAAGGGGCGGCCCTACACCTGAACCCGCTCTTGCTCACCCTTATAACATCATGTTTGAGTGGAGGGGCTGGGTAGCGGGCTATTTCCGCTGTTCCCGCTGGGCTCGTTTCCGTAGCCAAGTGGCTGATGGCCTCCATGCTCGCCTCCCTGTGGCCTTCCTGTGGCTTTGCCATGGCTTCACTGTGACTCCTTAAAGCTTTTATAAGCAGTGATCTGTCCAGTTCCTCAGAGATCCTGCTGCTGCAGTAGACACGTTCCATGCCTTTATCTTCGATTGCTGGCTTTTTAAATCACTTGTTTGCAGTGGTAGAAGTGTGCCTAAAAAAGTAGTGGAACTATGGTCTCGGCAAGGGGGAGGGAAGGCGGAAGCCTCGTGCAACATGTGTCAAGGTGTTGCGGCCGGGGCATTGCAATAGTCTAAGTGACTAGTAACAGAGGCTCCTATTACAACTTTACACTTGCACAGGGACATGAATAGACAAATCCTCTGTATATAATGGCGAATATGGTCGTAAAAAGTAGAGGAATGGTAAACAGAACAAAATAAAAGTAGTGGAACACCGCTCACGACTGTTCCCGCTCACTTCGATCACTGCTTGTTTGCAGCTGGCAGTTAGCAAGGAAATGCAGCAGGTCAGAGGGAGCAGCAGAAGAGACCGGCAGGTTTACCCTTTGTGTTTCTCAGAGCATTCTCTTTGCCCCCTTCGCGAGGGAGGCAGCGTGGTGTCCGCGGCAGAGCTAGCCGGGGATAAGTGCTGATTGGAGTCTGCTGATCCATTGACTCTTTAAGGCCCCATAAGGATTCTCAGGCCACTCAGGCCATCCACGCTTCAGTTTTGACTTGTGTGAAGCAAGTGTAGATTTTACTTTTGGAAAGTTCCATTGTTGGCCAGAGTGGCAGGGTGGTAGGTTGGTGGGATATGGTGAAGAGGAAGGCCATAATTAGCCCTTCAACATCTTATGGGGCCAAGTCTGGCAATGTGCCTTAGAAATCAAAGGGGGAGAAGGGGGAAAAGTCCCATGTTACTTTGGACTCCTATCTAAAAAAAAAGGTTTTTGGCAGCTGGAGGAGAAAATGAGGGCTGCCAAGAGGGCCATCCCTACATCAACTAACATGCTCCCGGGGAGCCTCATTCCTCTGTGTCTTGGCTGTTGAAGGCCGGCCCTGATGAGACAATGTACCCTAGTGCTAAAGTGAGGGCAGTTACTGGGCAAGCTGTCACAGGGAAAAGGTTCCCAGATCCATGTGCTACTGCTGCTGTTGCAAGTGGCCTTCTCTGTGTGTGTCATCATCCCACCACCCTCCAGCTTTGGTGTTAATTTGCCCCTAGATGGTGCTCTTACTATAAATCAGGCACACAATCCCAAGCCCAGCGCTGCCTTTGAACACCGTGCTGGTGCTGACTTGGATGTTAGTAACCTGGGTGGCTTGAGGTGGGCTGTTTTTGCTGTGTCTGCCTTTTGCAGCAGAGTATGGATTCTGCTTTTAATAATATGAATTTGGCAAATAAAGATTTGTCATTGAAAGTCAAGCCTGTGTTGGACTTCTTGATGAATATTAAATATGGGGTTTTTAACACGTTAGTGATTTTAGATGATCTGATGAGGTCTCTTAAGAAGGGCATTTTGGAGATTGCAGCCCCCACACAGATGTGTTGTCAGCTGTGTAGTTTTAATGGTATGGCTAATGCCCAAACTAGGGCAGAGGATGGTGGATGTCCCGGTAGTTAATCACACCTAGGCTAGATGGTTAGAGTGGATATCCACAACGCTCATCACCTATCCCTGCCCCCGAAGTTGCCCATGAAGGTGCTTGGTTGTAACATTGGGACTGCTGGGGAAGGTATAGCGCTGGGGGCAGCTTGAAATTCTTTACAACGCAAAAAGCGAACAAGGGTATGGCCGCTTGTGGGTGCGCTCAGGCCCTGATAAGTAAGGTGTGGTCTGCCGCATCACCAGTACGCTGAGGTTCTACCCTCAGACCTCATATATTGTGGAGAGGTTGGCTGGTTATACTGATGATTTGTGCTTTGCCAACAAGTAAAACAACTAGTTGTCGGTATGTGTCACAGATTAATCTGTAAAGTTCATAGTTTGCAAAAAACACAGTTTATTCTAATCGAGATATGTTTTCTGATTACAGCCGACACGTGTTTCGACGCAAGGTTGTTTTCAAGGCAGTTCATTAGAGCATGATTGTCAAAAAACATAACAAAGTAAAGGAATTTCAAAATAAATGTCATTACAAACCATAATTATGATTTATGGGCAGGCAGGTGAGACAGCAAGAACAAACAAGCAGAAAGATAAGCATGTATTAAGAATTGAACCAAAATAAACTTTTGTTCTGATTAGCATGTACTTTGTTGACCTTATTTGCCCTCATCTGGTGCTATGAATGATCAGTGTTAGGTAATAAGAACCTGTAGTGTGGATTGTGTGAAGCACCCAAAATCCTTTATTAGGACTGGTGACCATGGTAACACGCTAAAACATGCATTATTCCCATGTGTGACACTATAAGTTTGTTGTAACTACTAATAGTCACTAGTAGATGTTTTGATGGTTTAGCAGTGTGACCGACTAATAGTACACAGTGAAACCTGATCATGTTACCCCAGTGGGTATAGAGTGGGATCTGAAATGACTCACCAATTGTAGCATAATAGTCTTTCCTATAAGTCAACTGTTAGGTATTGGTGAGTCGCAACATTCTTTATAGGTCCATTCCGATCATATGATATGCACTTTGCTAGTTAGTCACTTACTCATTGGGTTGAAGATAACTTGTCAAAAGATAACAGTACTATACTTTTCTCCTGAAGAGAAATCCTGTATGGTAGCTAAAAATGTTATTACACTGGACTGGTTAAGAAGTGTCATAGTGATAAGTGTTGTGCATTGGCGGAACACCTGTGTCAATTTTACCCAGAAAGAGGGGCTTTTACGGCCAAGGTAAATTCAGTCAAAACACAATGGCCCAGGGTTGTTCGCATTAGTGATGGCTGGGATTCCCTGGGCTTAAATTTGAGGTAACAGGTCAACAGGGGACAGATCTGGCAGAGCATGTGTCCTGATGGCACTGCCCGGTTAGAACATTTGCTTCCCCTAACCAGCCGCTTTGAGTGTCTAACTGAAATGGATGGCTTTGAATGTCCACCACAGTCAGAGTTAGTTTGTCATGTTGTATCTGAAACCTTCAACGGATCTACTAAGGACCCATTGAAAGCTCAGTCTTTGGTAGTCCTATCGTGCAATGTGGCAGGCGTTAAATCCTGGCTGGTTAGTTGGGAGACCCTGACTCTTTTTGAGAAGGCAGACATAATTCTTCTCCATGATACCTGGTCTCTGGAGGAAGTGTTTTTGGATGGGTTGTTGCTTATTCTGTACTGGCCCAGAGAAGTCATAGGGGCATAGCTATGGAGGCCTGTGTATACTAGTCGAAAACAATGTTTTTAGTAAGTCATTTCCATTGGAGCCATCATATTATTTTTTTCAGGTGGTCAGAATTTGAAGGTCTGGCATGAATGACATAATGTTGGTCAACTTTCATAATCGCCCTCCTGTCAAGTATGCAAGGAGCTCTCTCTCTGTATTATCATCTGTGATGGAGGGTCTTACTACCTTGTTAACCTCACCAAACATGTTTCTCATTCTGGGGTGGGGACTTTAATGCCAAGTTGGGTGAGCAAAAAGGTCTGCTGAATCAATGGCCTATATGATTGTCTGTTTTATTCTACCCTGGATGTCCCTAGGCTGGGAAATAGGCTCTTGCTGCTCTTACTGTACGCAGACGATACAGTCCTAATGGCGCGTACCCCTCAAGCATTACAGATGCTTATTCGTGACTACACCTCATTCATGGACCCTTTGGATCTTAGGTTTAATGCCCAAAAGTCAGCCGTGATGGCCTGTGGTAGGGGGAAGCGCCCTCTGAAATTTCAAGCTATGATCAGTAAGGGTGCTCTGATTCCAAGGGTCCATAGTTCTGACTACCTTGGAGTTAGGTTTTCTTCTAACTTTAGTCCTGACCCCATGTAACTAATGAAACTGTGAGATTTGAGCAGGCCGTGGGTGGGGTGACTAGATCCATAGGTAGGCTTAAGGCCAAACCTGTTGGTGGAGAATAATTTGTTTAAGGCAGTGTTGGGCCTTCCTCAATCGGCTGCCAGCTTTGGAGTACATCTAGAACTGAGTTCTAGATATGTCAATGACATCATCTCAGCACAGCCTGTCTGTCATTGGCTCAGACTTTGGGCTAAACCGAAAGCTGTACTGACTCAGGAGCTAATCAGATATTTGTTCTCGATAGATCCTAATGGAGGAATTCCTTGGCTGGGTTACGTGAAGGCAAAACTGGCAGAAATGAATAGAGTCAATCTGTTTCTTCCATTAGACATGTTTTCTGTTAGGGAACTAAGGGCTGTAACAACGAGGGTCTATTTGCATATTTCAGAGAATAGGGACTCCCAGGAGATTATGAAACCCTCAAATAGGAAACATGCTATTATTTCAGCCCCTGGTCTCCAAAGCTATCTGCTATGGGCCAATAATCCCTCCAAGGTATCCTCATTACTAGGGCATGTTTTAATTGTGTTTTTTAAGAGCAGTGGTGGCAGCTAACAATAGTTGTGCCCTCTGTGTAATGCACTTGGGGAGGGCCTGTCCCATTTGTTTACTGTTTTTGTCCTGTTTATTCTAGACTGAGAGGGCAGATGGTAAAACCACGCCTGCATGAGTTGGGGTTCTCTCAGCACAGACCCGCCCATGTTCTACTCGTCATGGGCTGACTCACCTCGTGTGGCGTGGGCACTTCTGTCTTTCTTGAGGAATGCATTATCTATTATAAATTACTTAATGAAATTGATAGGAATCTGATCTGATCACTTTTAGCTGTATTTTGATGATGTGTATCTTCTTTGTATATGTTTCTGCAAATGTTATTGCTATTTTATGATGCTGTTTTTATGGAAATAATGTGTTTCCGAAATAAACGTTTATGATGACGATTATAGTGACGCACTACAGTCCCGGTCTCGGAAAAGGTGATTTGGAACACACTGGGACAGTGTGTAGCTGTGTTGCAAACTGGTGCTCAGTTTGTGAAATTGGAAGCTCCTGTGATGAAATGCACCAGGAGCAAGGAGATTTCTTCCGCGCTTGATCGAAATCAGGGATGCAGGCACAATGTTTAATGCCACTCGAGAATCCTAGTGCAGATTTAGCCCTTGGCCAAGTTGTGTGACCCTGTTCTTATGGGGCAAGCATATGGGACGAGTCAATAAGAGGCTAACCTTCAGTACTATGCACTAAGTAAGAACAAGACATTTGTGTTTAACGAAATTAAAACATAATTAGCATTTGAATATGATTTGACTCTTTTAAACCAACAATGACCTGCAACGCGTGCACCTTCAGTAAAGGGGAATCCGCATATCCCCATGCATGGAGCTCAAACACTGTTAAACTGCACATTATCCAGTGTGCAGCAGAGCTGGACAATAGTTAAAATGGCTGAACAATAGTGAAAATGGCACTATACTTTTAAAGGTACAATATCCAACATGTTGACCTTATTGGTAGCTTTTGTTTTGGAGATGCCAGATGAACATCTGTATTCTGGAGGATTCTGTCTGAGCCACAACAGTGGGAATAAACACCCAGGATAAAAAGTGTAACATGGGGACATATTTAACATAAGTATGCGACTAAGAGGACCTACATCTCCATTGGTTCAAGATGACCTAGCAGTGCACAAAGTGTGTGCCTCACTGTGAGTCGGCACCACTTTAGGCACTGTACGTTTCCCTATGTCATTTGTGAGCATGGGCTCCAGCCCTGATTTTCTTTGTATTCTGCTCGGTATGGTCCTATCTGAAAAGGGGTTCCTACTACAACCGGCAGTAGAATGAATGGGCAGAGAATAATTCAGCTGACGTGCAGGGTTTTCAGTGGGATTGTGTGCCTCGTGGCTCTGCCCCAAAGCGTGTTACATTCAGCCTTGAGATAGGGTCCTGCTAAGCCCCCCATCCAACTCTGGGCAGATTCCTCCCGACTCTTCATGTGTGCTGCCTCCTCTGTAGCAGCCTGATGGCATTAGAACACAAAAGGAGCTAATAGATACATTGCAACCTCACTTATAAAAACAACAGCAAATTGGAGAGTGTGGTTTCTTTCACCTTTTGGGGGTGGGCTGAAAAAGAGAGAAAGAGCAGAGCTCTTATGTTTTTTTTTCTTTATTTTGTTTTTTGGTGTCGAGAGCTGTACCCAGCATGTTACAGACAACCTACTGCAGAGGCCGTTTAATTCCTAGAGCTATCCCATTTGGATGGGAAATTCTGCCTGGCAGCATATAAGTATGTTACTGCAGTGGGCACTTTAAAACTCTGAGCTATCTTACACCCATTGCAGCCCTCTGACCTATTTTGATTTTATTTGTTTTTTTTTTTTCGGCTTGCATTTTAGTACATTAATTATGGTATATGGTATGCTATTTTCTTAGTTTTTCTCACTTTTGTGATAAACCTCAATATCCTGCTCTCAAGTGGTGAGGGAAAGGCCATCGCTTTTGGATCCCGACGCTGGCAAAGGATATGCGAGGGAGGATCACCTGAGTGGAGGGAACTTGGGGAGTAGGGATAGGACGTCCTTATGTGAGACATATCACCCATTCCCATTTCAGAATGAACCCTCGATCCCTCACGCCTTTGTAGGCTACTGTCAGCCCTTTCCCTTTTTTTCCCTCCAAAATGTCCTCCAAAAATACTACTTAAACACGGGGACGAGGAGTAGGAGGATACCTCCTCATTTGGGTGACATAAAAACACATTTATATTGTAAATCCAAACACATATCAGTCAAGTACCAAGATGAGGAAGAATCAACACAGGGTTATGCACACTACCTTTAATTCAGATAGCCGCAAACACCACTCTGGTTCTGAGATGAAGAAGATGGCTATGGAGTTGTACCGATGGAACAGACAGCATGTCCAACTATTGAGTTTCACTATGGTCAGGATATTAAACTTGATGACCCACACCTGTGGTCATTTTACAATTCCAGTGCATATAAGAAGCCTTGCCGCCCATCCAGAAGGGGAACACAGAAGCGAGCGGCAGATGTGAGCTGGAGAGAAGCTTGCTGGAGAAAGAGGTACGGGAGACACAGGGCCCAGGAGCCGTGTCCAGCAGGAGAGAGGGATGCCGTGGCAGAGGCTGGCTCGAGAGGGTCTGGAAACCCTGCAAGGGCTTCTTGCCAGTGCACGCAGTAGCCGCAAGAACCAGGAGAGCAAGCGTTGCTCTGTATTACGTCTACAACGTGAGAGCGAAGTAACTGGAACCCGGAACATAGTACAAGGATCAGAGCGAAGCCGAAAGGAGCTTCTGTGTGGAGCCGTTGAGTGAACACAGGGAAGCACTCCTACTGGTGCACTGCAGGAGCCTGAAACACACATTCTTCAATATCGAATGAACTGAAAATGGTTAAAAGCACTTTTGAATGGTGAAACAAATGCTTTAGAAACCAGAACAAGCTGAAAGTTATTATTAGCAATTTTGAAGGCTCAAACAGATACTTTTGAATACCGAACAAATGTGAAAACATAAGCACTTTTGAATGCCGCACAGAGCAACAACAAGTTATGAGTACTTGGGAATAGAATGGAAGCAAAGTGGTGCAAGTAGCAGATACCACCAAATGAATTGTTTGGGATACAAGTGTTGGCAAGCCAAGAGAATACCAAGAAAGGTATGTGTGGGGTAATTAAAGACCCAAAACCAACCAAATAGAAGGGCCCACTGGGGAAATGCCCTGCAAGCATTCAGAAACCTGCATGCTGAAAATTGGCCAATTTAGGCAGACTGGCTGTCTTTCTGAAGTGGACATCCAGAGAAAGCTAAAACAAAAATATAATCTGAGAGCAGACTGGAAAAGCACATCACATTGTGGGCTGAGAAATAAATGCAGCATGTTTCACCAAAACTGTCACCCATCAAAAAGTGGTGCACTGTGACAATTCAACCCACTTTTCAGCAGAAAAACGAATGGCAGATAATTAAAATTGTATGTTATTAATGACTGAAACGAACAACCCTGTACTTTCAGGTGCCATCTTTAAAAGAACCATTGTTGTGTGAACAGAAAGAAGAAATACATCGATGGAAAAGCAAAGTAAACCCTGTTCAGTACAACACACAGACTGTCAAAGAATAAAGGTGGATGTTAGAAAATGCAATATGTGAGTTCCTTTCAAACAAGGACAATTGGTGGGCCTCTGGACAGAATTCGCAAATGGCTACCACCCACTGCACACCTGGTTTGTGCAACCCCACTAGACTGCCTGAAGGGGGCCTGCCTGAAGGGTGTTGAAAACCAATTTTCCGCCAGACCTGTTGTCTCTGAAGGCAGTTCTGTGCAGGCCAAATGTTTAAGCCAGTGTGTGACTTGAATGTGGAAACGAGGATTTCTGTTTTGCCAAGCCCTGCCAAGTGTTAAGGACCAGCAGTCACCAACTTCAAACAACAAAGAGGCAAATAAAAAAATAAAAAACTCTGGTCACAGACTGGCCAAGAGTGTCAAATGGCCTGGAGACGGGAGCAGTCCAATTTTCATAACATGAAGGTTTCTATTAAAATGATGCATTTTTCTCAGCTACCATAAGTCGTACTGCCTTTATTTCTGTATCATTTTTTAGATACTTTTCAGACGATTTTGCTGAAATAAAATGCATCCACTTGTGACTTAGGGAATTGTAATGACTAGCAAAAAGGTGTTCCTGGCTGCTCTGAACATGTTACGAAAGTCAGAGTTGGCGAACTGGTGGAGGGTAAAATTAGCAATCTGGGGAGTAAGTTGCATATGCATAACTATTATGCTTTTTGTAAAAATGGCAGAAAATTGCCAAAACAGCTGTACAAGATGTTGCAGAGTCGGTTGTTGTTTTATTAAATTCCCCATGATTAGCTGACTCTCAAAATATATACATTATGGCAGTTAGTAGTAAATCACAAAGTTTTTGACACATAACTAGATTTTTGCCAAAAGTTGACATGAAAACAAAAGGCGATTTCAATTGGGAATTGTCATATGTTTGCTCCAGAGTCCTAAACCAATCCTTAGAGAAAGGCTGCATTTTGGAGAAGAGAAAAGGGTGACCAATCCTGATTGCAGGAATTCTTGATGGTGTCATCACTGGTATATAAAGTGGATGCATTTTGAGAGAATTAACGAAGCTCATTCCCAGTGTGCGCTGAAAACTATAGACTGTAATGTAATTGGGTAATCCTATTTTGCCTGTTAACCCAGACTTCTTTTAGGAAGAGGGGTTGATTTCTCCCTAAACTAAAATATATCATCCCCATTTTACCATCCAACTTCCCAAACACAGGCCTTTAAGTGGAGGGGGTGCTGCTGAAATCCGAAATTCTTAAATCATCCCAATATTTTCTGTCCTGCTTCCCCAACACAGGCTATTGGGTGAAGGGGTTTTGACATACACAATTCTTAAATCCTCCCAATTTTTTCTGTCTGACTTCTCCAACAGAGACCAGAGTAGGGGTGGGATCTGACAAACTAACTGCTAAACCATTCTGTGTTTATTTTAAAGCAAAGTGTGGGTGAAGTAATATTTGTCGTATGCATTTGTTCACATCTGTAACCAAAACACTAGCCTTTAAAGCATGAAGTAAAATCGAAATTGCACAGCATTGCATCTGTAATTGATTTTCTTCATTGACTAGTTTGATTATTTCTTGAAGTGAAATCTGTAGAAAGTAAAGAATTGAGTTTTGTCTTTTCCCAACCCACTGGTATGATTTATTTGTGTAAAAAAATGTTTAATTGTGAGCCACAAAGATGGTGGTGCATGCCATATTAGTGTGATCTGCATTATTTAGTATTCAAATAAACACAAATATATTTCCTGTGCACCTGTCTTGGTTCTTGACTCATTGGTAGCTCAGGAGTTGGGATCCAAGGGGTATTAGATGAATCAGAAATAGGGCTGAAAAAAGAACTGACATTAAATGGTTTATTGTGCGACACCTAGATTGAGGAGGGAAGGGACTCCCTGTGTTGGGGATGGGCCCTCAATAAACTGTTACAGGTTTGAGAGAAGAAACCAAGTATTGAGCAAAGCTAGGAGAGTTCAAGGAACAGCAGGTTAAGGGAAAACCTGTGTTGGCAAGAGCCAGAAGAATACAGAAGGTGTCGCAGAGGGCATGGTGGCCAATTAAGCCATAGTAAAGTGTTGAAAGAGTGACACTGATGAAATTAAGTAGCTTTACTGACAGAGGAAAGCAGTGGCCAATTGTTGATAAGAAGGGTTAGCGGTTGCATGACCTGTAATCAGTGGACCGTGTGGTCTGTAAGTGTGTCTAGTCCAAGTGTCCCCCTTTATGAAAAAAAGCATATGAAAGTATCCATAAACAAGCTTGTATTTTTCAACAGCCGCTTATGCAAATTTGAAGTCAAGAAACAGACTTATTTTTGTGAACCAGTGAAAAGTACTGATGACAAGAGGGCTGGGAAGTGTCCCAATGAATTGTATTGTTTTGAAAAGCTCGAAGATTTGAACTCTTGGGCAAGGGGACCCCGATATCTCGTGAACTGTCTTGAACTTGGGGAATGGGAAGCTGATGATAAGCTGAGAGCTGTAAGAAGCTCTGAACTTTCTTTTGAAAATTATCCTGGTAACGCTGACATCCCTACAGCTTTTATATAGTTAGTTGTGAGAGCATGTTCAGGATTTTGGTACATAGTTTCATTTGGACATTCTGACACAGACTATCCTTAGTTTACTTTAGGAAAGGAAATCCCACTTTAGCATAAGGCAGGTTAGGCCTTATTCCATCCTAACCTTTTAAGTTAAATAAAACTTTTGAGTCCAAATATGAATCTGGTGTCTGCTTCTACTTCATGATGCCTTCACTTATTAATATTGGTAGCAATTGTAAAAATAGATGTTTTACATTAGACAATATGTATAATATGAATTTGTATCAACTTTTCCTGTGATATGGATCCCTAACATCTAACATTCACCCACTGTTACGAAGCATATGCATTGGTCTAGGCCATGGCAGTTACCATCGTGAAACATGTGTACATAGTCAATGTAAATGTATGTCTGGGCACTTCTGAGAAGATGTGCGTTGGAGATGCATGCATAATGCAGCATGACATCACTCAGCCATCCCTTGCCCTCAATGGTGCATTTTAACTCCAGCTGCTCGCCCGTGCCAGAATGCATGCATTATTGGGATTTAGAGCCCGTTCCAAGCAGGCAAGGCTGTGTTTCGCAGAGCTCTCACTCCTTTGATCGACCACTTCCCGCAAAGTGTCTCTTTCAAGGAGTGGCGACATGTGCCACCAACGACCAGTTCAAGCGCCTTTGGAGCCCTACAAAGAAGCACTATACATGATTTTCGGATCCCTGCCTGAATCATGTCCAACTTGGAGATCAAAACTGTTAATAGAACCGTGTATTGCTGCCTGTGCCACAGCTACACTATCAAGAGCGGCAGCTTGGAACCCTATTTATTTATTTGGATTTGTAAAGCACACTAACAGCCCAAGGGCATTGAGGCGCTGAACATGCTCTCCCACACATGTCCCTGCACACATGAGAACTTCACGCCCTGGAGGATTCCAGGAAGTGTGTCATTCTAAGTATGTTATTAAATGAATGTCACCGACTTGGACTGGAAACAGCACCGGCTGCTGCCTTTAGTGCTTAGAAGCTTCGCACGTGGGCATTTAGCACTCCACAAACATGACTATAGCATGGAATCTCACCAGATCACCACTTACCAACGCTGCTGGCATTACGGCTGAAAACGCTCTTTGCAATTATGCAAAGCTGTCACCGTTTTGCAATAGCCCTCCAAAGGGAAAGGTCCCGGGGTTATTTGCGAGGGATGTTGGCTATTAAACTCAGTCAGCGTCTGCCTGGATGAGGTGCAGCCGGCAAGCCTGCGGGGCTAGCACCCTGATAGTTAGGGACCCCCCCGCTAGTTAGGGACCCCCCCGCTAGTTAGGGACCCCCCCGCCCCCATGCATGCGAGCTCTGCCCTCCACTCCTCATCAAGGCAAGGGCGGCCTCACCAGAGGCACAAACATACACGTTATTACCATAGGTGCCTCTTTTCTGCAGCGCCCCCTCCCATGATGTATGCATTTATTTATTAATTTATAATCACCATTCTAAACAGGGGTCTGCTCACTAGTCATCTGCATCTCCATGCATCATTTACCTTGCAGTGTAGATAGCTCAATGGGTTATGTGCGTTTGCTTTGCTGCAACTCACATGTTCAAGTTCCAGAGGAGCCAACTCGGTTTGTCATCCTTCCTCGGTGAGACGTTGTGTTCTTTTAATGGTTAATATGATTAATATTAACACTGGCGCTGTGCAGCAAGGAGACAAGTACAATAGCGAAATGCAGACTATTATCAATTATGTGCAGAGTGCAATGTTTCATTGTTTGATTCGGCGCAAAGCGCTTGAGCAAAAACAACCCGTTATGAATATAGTAAAATTTTGGGAGTGTGGGATTTTAAAGTCTTCTTTTTCTGAGGCCCTGGTTCTGAGCAAAGAGGAGCTCACAGAGGTGTGATCCTGTTCGAGGATGGGACTATTTTCAGACTCCAGGCCTGGTCTGCAGACGGTCTCATGCCGCGCAGGCGCCTGGAGACTTCCCTGTCCCTACACCGGGCGTTCAAGGCCGCGTGAAACGTCGCTTTGCTAAACTCTGCCCCCAGACGATGCCCGTGGCCCAGCCCGTCCGACCCACGAGGCTCCATTAGATTTAAAGGGCTGGGGGCTCTGACCATCACGTGTGTGCCTTCCGCTATTGCACTGTACATGATATAGAAGACTCGAATTAAATTCCAAGCTGCACGCACTAGTAACAGTGTCAGTCACTTTTGAAGGGCCTGAGCCATGCATCTAAGACAGGAGACGGCTCTAACGATCCCATTTCACGGGAGCTGTGATGTCTAGATATGTGTATTTAGTGTAATTTCAAGGTATCGGTGCCATTGTGTTGTGCAGTATGAAAGGCAGAAATGCAACAAGTGTCCGTGAACACCCTGCTCCTGATTCACGCAGCTTGTTTTTCAATGGGATTGCAGCATTACAAAACAGACCTGTGAATCAGGCTCTGTATATTGTAGCCATTGCGACCCCAGTGCCTTCTGGGCACCCCGCTTTATCTCCTGTGAAGGGGGATGCTTCGAGCTAAAATCCTTCAAAGCAGTGCGAATACACGAGCCTCATGCTCATATACCTTGACCCTCACATACACCGTAAGTAGCAGAGTACACTTTCTGTGAGCTCATTGCCTTCTAGGCGCACGGCTTTAGTGCCTGTGGAGGTGGATGCATTGAGGCCACCGGGTCAAGGTCCTCAGAGACAGCGCAATTATACACTCTCCATACACATGCCTCATGCTCATACACTGGGACCCTCAAATGCACCATAACTAACAGAGTACACGTTCAGATAGTACACATGTGAGCTCATTGACTTCTAGGCGCACGGCTTTAGTGCCTGTCAAGGTGGATGCTTTGAAGCAACCGGGTTGAGGTCCTCAAAGACAGTGCAGATATACACTGTCCACACACATGCCCGATACACCGGGACCCTCAAATACACCGTTAGTAACAGAGTACACTTTCGGATGGTACAAACTGGGAGCTCGTTGACTTGATATGATATGATATGATATGGCATTTGTAACGCGCCTATACACAAGTGTTTCAAGGCGCGACTTGGCGCACGGCTTTAGTGCCCGTGAAGGTGTATGTACAGAGGCCACCGGGCAAAAGTCCTCATAGAGAGTGCAAATATACACCATACGTACACGTGTCTCATGCTCATACACCGGGGCACTCCGATATATCACTAGTAATGGAGTACACTTTATAGCGGTGCACACCCTGTGAGTTCAATGACCTCCAGGTGCACTGCTTTAGAGCCCATGAAAGGGGAGGAATTCAGGCCCCCGTGCTAGAGTCCTCCGAGGCAGTGGAAATATACACCATCCATGTGTGCGCCTCATGGTCTTACACCAGCTCCCACCCCCCTACACCACAAGTAATGGGGTACACTTGCAGACGGTACACATTCTGAGCTCATTGACTTCTAGGCACGCCACTGTAGCACCGAGAAGGTGGATCCATTGAGGTCACTCAGGGTCGAAGTCCTCTATGGCCGTGCAGATATACATTATGCATGCACATTCCTAAATCTCATATAATGTCTATTTGCCACACACCGCAAGCCCTCAACATTGCTCATGTGCCCCAAGAGCGTCACTCACTTTCACTGTCCTTGTGCTTCAATCTCTCCACACAGCATGTCCAGCCTGCCCACACAGCTCCTGACATTGTCTATGCATGTTCCCCAAGCTCCCCACACTGTCTTTTCATGTTCCCCAAGGTCCCTGCACTGTCTATGCATGTTCCCCAAGCTCCCCACACTGTCTTTTCATGTTCCCCAAGGTCCCTGCACTGTCTATGCATGTTCCCCAAGCTCCCACACTGGCTTTTCATGTTCCCCAAGGTCCCTGTACTGTCTATTCATGTTCCCCAAGCTCCCCACACTGTCTTTTCATGTTCCCCAAGCTCCCCTCACTGTCTATTCATGTTCCCCAAGCTCCCTGCACTGCCTATTCGTGTTCCCCAAGCTCCCCACACTGTCTATTCATGTTCCCCAAGCTCCCCACACTCTTTTCATGTTCCCCAAGCTCCCCCCACTGTCTTTCCGTGTTCCCCTAGCTCCCTGCACTGTCTATTCATGTTCTCCAAGCTCCGCACACTGACTATTCATGTTCACCCAGCTCCCCACACTGTGTATTCATGTCCCCAAGCTCTACACACTGTCTGCCCTTGTTATGTTATCAAAGCTCTCTGCACTGTATGCCCTTGTTCCCCATGCTTTACACGCCATTTGATTATGTTCCCCAAGTTCTCCACGCTGTCTCCCTTTGTTATGTTTTCCAAGCTCCCCACATTTTCTGTGCGTGTTCCCCAAGCTCCCCCACACTGTCTGATCATGTAACCCACGCTCCCCACACTGTCTGATCATGTACCCCAAGCTCCACACACTGTCTGATCATGTACCCTAAGCTACCCACACTGACTGATCATGTACCCCAAGCTCCCCACACTGTCTGATCATGTACCCCAAGCTCCCCACACTGTCTGATCATGTACCCTAAGCTACCCACACTGACTGATCATGTACCCTAAGCTCCCCACACTGTCTGATCATGTACCCCAAGCTACCCACACTGACTGATCATGTACCCCAAGCTCCCCACACTGTCTGATCATGTACCCCAAGCTCCCCACACTGTCTGATCATGTACCCTAAGCTCCCCACACTGTCTGATCATGTACCCTAAGCTACCCACACTGACTGATCATGTACCCAAAGCTCCCCACACTGTCTGATCATGTACCCCAAGCTCCCCACACTGTCTGATCATGTACTCCAAGCTCCTCACACTGTCTGATCATGTACCCCAAGCTCCCCACACTGTCTGATCATGTACCCCAAGCTCCCCACACTGTCTGCCCTTGTGATGTTGTCCAACCCCCCCACACTGTTCTTTTCTCCCAACCCCCACACCTTCTCTTAACGTGCCACAAACACCTCGCACTGTCTGTGCATGAGTTCTAGGCTCCCCACACTGTCTGTCTACTCCACCCTCTACACACTGTCTCTCTGTGTGTCCCAGGTGCCTCACACTGCGTCTTCATTAAGAATAAGCACCCCACACTGTCCTTGTGCACCAAGCTCATCACACCCTCTGCTCGTGTGCCACATGGCCTCATTACGTCCACTCGTCTTAAACATGCCCCAGTGTCTGCCTGTCCCAGTGTCCAAAGCTGCTCACATTCCGCTCATGGCCCCCCAGTGTCTGTCCACGTGACCCATGCCCTTCACGCTCTTTTCATGCGTGTCGGTTCATGTGCCCCATGTTGTCCCCCACACAAACTGCTTAGCATAAGGTCCCGACTCCGTGTTGAGCAGAACACCCCTCACTCTGTCCAACGATGACTCTTCCTGTGACCAAAACTGCTCACCTCACACTGCCATATAACACAGCACACTATGACTGTGTGACTACAGATAGTGCGCCGCACTCACTCTGCCGGTGTGTGACTCCCACTTCCTCAGCCTGTCCGCCCAAGCCCCTCAAGCTCCTCACATTCCGCCTACGGGCCTCAAGCTGAAACACTCTGCACGCGCATGAATTGTGTGCTCTTCAGGCCATGTACCTGATTCACAGAAGTGTTTTAAAATGGCACAATCCCATCGGAACACGTTATGTGAATCAGACCCTATGTCTGTGTCCTCAACCATTCACCAAAAACGTGCATGTGCCTCAGATTCCTCACAATCTGACCGTCTACCTCAAACTCACCACAGTGTATTCATGGGTGCCTACGAACCCTCACAGTCAAAATTCCCAGACATCATCTCTTCGTGGGGCCAAGACGCCACACACGTTCTGTTCATATCCTGCAAAACAACTCAACCCACTCTCTCCGTGTACCCGAGGCTTTGTACTCGCTGTGTGCGCATTAAACGCCTTAACGTGGCTTTCTATCCGCCAACACTCCCCAACTCTCGATGCCTGCTCCGGTGTGATGAGGGTGGTTCGAAGTGTCTGGTGAGTCTGTTTTGGAATTTGGGAATGTGAGGAAGAGGGAGAGAGAGAGGAGGGCGCTGCACTGTTCTCGTGTTTTAACCTGCGGAGGATGCTGTCGAAATATGACGTATCCACCATTACGTCGCAGGTGGTTTTACCGTGGCACTCAGCCATGCGCTTTGCACTAATAGGATGCAGACTGAAGGGCGTGCACACGAGGCGTTGCCATTGTATGCAGGTGTGCACAGAAAACGATGAACTGGTGCGCCGTTCTATGCACGCAGGTCAGTGTGTTGTTCAGCCGGGCACCAAAAGTGCACCGACCAACTTGACGCTTGCCCAGTGTGCCAGTCCCTTCTCCCATAAAGCTCTGGCCAATTCAGGTGGCATTCTTTCACGGGCAAGCATTACCACTAACAATCCCTGGGGGCGATATCTTGCCTCCAAGGATACTCGCTGGGTCCAGGCCTCTGCTCCCCTTGGCGACCCTCGCTTAAAGGAAGACGTGCCGTGATGCTATCAAGGGAAGCCCCGTACCGCTAGTACTGGGGCCCAGCGAAAGGAGGGGGCGATGTGAAAAGTGGCAGGGACAACTCCGAGGCGAGGCTAACACTAGGCGAGCCTGCGGGGCACGGTATCCAGGTCCAATTAAACAAGTGGCACAGAAGGACGCCGACCGCCCGTCGCCTGGAGAAGCCGGCTCTTTCACGTGTATCCCCGAGACGGGATGTCTTATTCCAGAAATAGCGAGCGGAAGCGGCATCCTGGTTATGCAGAATGCCCCCACACAGGAGCGTACTCCTCTGCACATCACAGCCCCATGAGAGTCAGCGGCGCGCAGGGCACTTAGAATCCCGGCTCAC
Source organism: Ambystoma mexicanum (assembly GCF_040938575.1). Lineage (NCBI taxonomy): Eukaryota > Metazoa > Chordata > Amphibia > Caudata > Ambystomatidae > Ambystoma > Ambystoma mexicanum. The sequence continues at coordinate 178,164,877 of NC_090924.1, forward strand.
CCTCGAGGCATCGAGAGAGCGCTCGGCGTGTATGTTAGGAGCCACCGACCGTCGTAGCGCTCTAGCTCGAGGCTATAGCACCAGCGCACAACACTGCAAGGAACAATAAGCTTCCATTGTGGTGGGCGGATGTGTTAGTCCGCGAGCAGACACCACGTGTACCTGGGTCTCACAGTTCAGGGCTAGCATAGGAGCGACTGTTAGCCCGGGTCACAGTGGCGGCGGTGCGTCTGGTCGCTAGGATAGCTTAGTAGACTAGGGCATCCACTTGAGAGATCTTTCCGCAGCCTGAAGGTCGCAGGTTAAAGTTCATGCGAGCCTTGATTCTTCTGAGTTTGATGAGTATCAGTGAGTTGTGTGATAGAGCCCCTGTATCAGAGGCTATAGGTACCCGTGTTCACGATAGCAGCGTAGAAGGTTATTGTGGGTGAATGAGCCATGAAGCAGATCGCAATATGTCGAGTCGCCTAGGATGGCTGTGCACGGACGGCATCACTCATCAGAATGAGTAGCCTCACATTTCCGGGGGGGGGGGGTGAGGGGGGAGCTGGGACAACGTGTAGGCAGTGCGAACAAGACACGTGCGTTATCGCTCTCAATACACGCAGCAGAGCACACAGTGTGTTTGCAAGAGGAGCTACGATTTAAAGCGTAAAGGCGGAGAACCGCGCCTGTACTGGAGACCCGACGCAGCACAGGACACGCTCTGGAAGTGTGTATGTAGGACTTCACATGGAAAGAGAGATGCGGACGTGCTCCCAGTGCCAGGGTGCCTACTCCCCACGGAGTACTTACTCTCCGGTGCGTAAAGTTTATGGCAGGCACTCTAGTACTCTATTGTGCCAGAAAATCGGGCCCCTGCCGAGAGGTGACGTAATGTCCAGTGCTTGGAGTGTTGCGGAAAGAAGTGGTGGCGCTAAGAGCTGGTGCTCTGCAGCGTTTACAATATCCGGAAAGCACGTCAAGCAGGTTGCAGCAGGGCTCTCCAATGGAAAGTGCTGGCAGTGAATGCACTGCAGCTGACAAGTGCTGCTAGTTAGTGTACATTAATAGGCCACTAGAAAATCAGATGGCAAGCAAGGCGCTATATAAAAACCGATGACATCATGTAACAGTCCAGCCCACTGAAACTATTAAACCACTGTTGGGAGGTTGTCAGCACCCTCCTCTTCGGAGACAAGATAGGCAGAAAGTCCCAGAGAGACACCACTTTCTCTGTTTAAAGCCGCCCTGGCAGAGTCTGAATGGGCACGGAATAGATGACAACTGTACAGTCAGTCCTAATATCCGGAAACGCTTCTCCTCTGCACGGCCCATATGATGCACGTATGTGGACCCAGTCAGGACCCAAGACAGATAGTAGGCCAGATGTTTCAGTAGCGCGTTGTAATGGGGGATTTCCCATTGATGAATGGGTTTGCAGATCACGTCCCATGTCTTTACACGGGGATGATAAGCATTGTCCTATTTTCATGAATTTAAGGTTATTTCAGTCTCGGGAAGATAGCTCAGGGGCAACGTGCTCCCCTTGGTAGCAAGACGACACGGAGCACCACAGATTCGATACCCGGGGCCGCGCTTAGAAACCTCCAGGTATTAAGCGCGTTATAAACAACCTAGCATATCATATCATACATAGGTGTTGCGGCATAGGGCCTGATTGGAAAAAAGATGTTAGGCTCTCTTAATTGCAGTGGAACGCGTGTTGGAGGGTTTCAACCTGGTGTTTTAGAAGGTTACCTTCCTTCGGTTAATCTAAGATGTTTTTAACATAGGTTCAATACGCTCGAGCGGGAATGCTGTGATTGAAGGATTGTTATACTTGGTTGCTCCCAAGAGATTTCCCCTGTGTTGACATCTATGCTTTCCTCTTTGCCATCCGGATGGGTATACGTCCCAACTGAGACGGCTGGCTGAGGGGAGGGCTGAGAGTAATGATTTGTGATTTAGTATTCTTGTCTCGTTTCATCTGATTGTATCGTATATGTGAAGAGAAAAAGAATATTGTTTGTTAATTTAACTTGTCTTTTGTTGGTTCAATTGTATATGTAAAAGGTCAAAATTTGACCAAATACATTAATTAAAATAAATAAATTAAGAAATGCTATTTTACAATGGCACCATCCCATTGGAAAACTCTTTGTAAATCAGTCCCATCATGTCTCTTTTCAAAACAGACGTGTTTTAGGAGGGTCCAACGTTCTCGGATCTAGGTCCATTGACTGCAATGGAAAGACAGGGTGGAGCAATGAGGGGGCAGATAAGGACTGGCACGCTCTGGCGCGCAGCGTAAAATTTTATATTGTGGCACCACCATGCCTCAAGGGCCCAAAATATTTGGTGGAACATGTCCAAAATGTTTGAGCAAGAAAACCCCTATACTCCCCAAGTGCTCCATCTGCGCACCCAACGATCACATACCCGCATGCTCCGAACGTGCCCCGTTGGACACAAGCTAAGCGTTTTTGCCACTCTGCCATCCTCATTGCGGAAAACCACCAGTCCTTAACAGTACAAACTTGCTTTTATCTGAACACCCTGTGGCCCCACTCCTGAAGGGCCTGATTTACAAAGATGTTTTCAATGGGACTTTCTCATGGAAAATCATTTTTGTAAATCAGGCCCTTAGTGTAGATTAATTTTAGGTGAGCCAGTTTGTGGAAAGACGCTATAGCAGTTTTTTCATTCATTCATTCATTCATTCATTCATTCATTCATTCATTCTAGGAGGAGCACGTCAATATTGTGTACACGTCACGTGTCCTCTCACCAGAGGAAGCCCCGAATGCCAAACGTAAACACGTGCCCAGTTCCAACAACAACAGGGCGCCCAGCGTAGAAGGAAAGTTGCGAGCACTTACCATAGCGTGGACGGAACCCAAGACCGAACAGAGGAGCACCACACCCAGGCTGTGACTGACCAGAGAAGCGCCCATATCCAAGAGTCTAAACATCCAGACCATTCCGTGGGAGGGGGAGTTTCTTCAGCCGACCAGTCACTACGATAGTTCCTCTAGGACGCCTGTGTGTCCAGCAAGCAGCCGGACCGAAAGCTCGAACCCTTGCCTCGTTTTCTCATTGCGGGAACTCGGGCGCTGTTCCGCCAACAGCGAATCTGCGCAACTAAGAGCAGGAGGACGCGGACACTATCAGTGTGTGGCCTTTTGATCAGTTCTCGGCTGCATGCTCCGCGTTCAGGCTTTCCGACCGCTTCAGAGAAGGGATGCCATGTCCACGCGCCAAACAAGTCGCCTGAGTCTGCCTTAAACTAAGCAGTCTGCAGTTCCACACTCTGTGCGCTTCAGCAGACGCGCGAGAAAGGAGCCACTCCAACTTTGCGATATTTACGTGCCTCCCTGTTTCAGAGTGAATGTGGAATAGGATTCTCTCGCAGCATCTCCCTCCACCCCCCTCACCGCGCACGCAGTTTTTGCGCAGGCGTCAGAGATGGGACGTCCCTTGCGCGCATCTCTCGCCTCGTACAGATGTGGAGCGTGTCACGTTGGTCAAGAGCACTGCAATGCAGGAGGTTAGGAGTCCGCGGAGCGGGACGGGAGCTGGTTTTCTTCTCGGAAATGTCTGTTTTTTTGGCAAGGTTAAAACTTCCCCTGGTTGGACGTCGCCATGCCCTTTCCTCGTCCGTCCACCTCACCAGGTCCAGTCCGCTCCAAGAAGCTGATGACTATATGTATGTCGACAACTGTGTTGTTGTTTATGTTTTCCCCAGGTATGTCGTGGCGTGATGCCCCAGGAGACACTCAACACCGGGGACCAGCCTGAGCTGCCAACTCCAGATGTGCAGCCCGGATGCCGGTTGGCCCCCGATGGACCTTAGCAGCTTCTCAAATGTATGCCGCCTCTTCTGCAGCGATGCCAACTGTCACTTTCATTCATAAAGTTAAAAGTCCCGTAGCCCCGCGGAGAATGAGTCTCGACGTGTGTGTTTAAGCAACAAAAAAAGGCACAGTCCATGCGTGTGTTCCTTTGGATGCGAGTGGTGGCGATGACGAATTACTCTGTCGTGTCTGTTTTGTTGATGCTTCTCCTAGAAGTTGCCAACCTCCCTGTGTCGTGGCAGGCAGCGCAAGTTACGGGTGCGAACCCCGGGAATGTAGAAAACAGTAAGTGGGAACGCAGGGTTGAGTTCCAACTCTTCTCGAGGAAAATCACATGCAATACTTGTCAAATAAATACCCCCATGCCAGCACGTCCCCGTCAGATGTATGAGTTCGTGTTCTTGTATTTTGGTGCACAGAGTCCCGGCCCTGAATGGCTGCCTTCAGCTGCTTTTATGAAAAGGGGCTCTCTGCGACGCTAAGGTGGAGAGGGCTTCCTGTACGAAACTCCTGCTGCCGATGCCGTAACTCCCTCCCTCCCTCTCCCTCTCTCTCTCTATCCCTCCCCGGGTCTCAGTGAAATGTGTGTGGCTTGGAGGAGAGGCAGGTATAAAAGCAGCATGGCCAGGCTTCCATTGGCTGGCTGGGGCGGGGCACGTGACCTCCAGTCACTGCAAGCCGTGTTTACCCACCCGCCGCCGCCCTCCCTCGCTGCCGTTCTCGCTCAGACCTCAACTCCCCTAATGATACAGCGCGACTACGCTGGAAAATTGCAGTGTTGCCTTCGCTGGCATCTTTGCAATGACCGGCCTTGTTTCCAGCTCGTACAAAGTGTGTCCGCTTTTCTACAATTCAGCACTGGGTGTTTTTATTTGGTTTGGGTGGAGCACATTTATAGCAAACCGCACTCACCAGGAGAAAATACCGCTTGATCTGGCAACAGCTAAAACTGCTCTGCAACAGAAATGTCCCTGGTGGAAAATTGAACTGGATCTATATTTGATGACAGACGCTAGGAGTATTTTGACAACGAAAAGCGACCTATCTGCTGTTTTGCATTTTCGCGTCTATTGCACACTTTTCATTGGAGGATCCGATAATGACAGCGTTGCTATCAAATCGTATGCATGTACCCAATCACTTGGAAATCATAACAATTTGTCATTGTTCTAATTTCTTGAACAATGAATGCATACCAAGGTTCAACTGCTAACAGTGATAATGTGTGTGATATATTTTGGCCAATGTAGGAACAATAAGTTAGGTGGGCACCTTGGTTTCATACCCCCTCGTATACAGTCCCACACCACAATTGTGGACAGGAAGTAGGTGGTTTGCTTAAAACTCACATGTATTTAAAGAAATAAATCATAGCTGAATTTGCAGTAAAGGTGGTCTCCAGTTTTATGCATAGAAAGTCCCCACAATGCTACACAATCACAAACTGCGTATCTACAAAAATGACAACGACCTGAATGCATTTATCACACTATTTCTTACACACAAGCCCACTGTAGTGGCACGTTGCTCAACTGGAGTCTTTTTTCCCTGTCTGTGACCTGGAGGAGGAGTGTTCGTCTGGCAGAGCATGCACAAGTCTTAAGAGCACAACATAGGCGCGCCACATGCGCGGTGTGTAACTGTGTTTGGAGGTACTGGAGTGGTACGTTGCACAACTGGAGTCTTTTTTCTCTGACTGTGACCTGGAGGAGGAGTGATTGTCTGGCAGAGCAAGCACAAGTCTTTAAAGGACACCATATGCGCAGAGCGCGCATTGTGTATCTGTGTGTTTAGAAGGTAAGAGGTGAGAACTACTGCAGTCTTCAATGGTGCAATTAAGGTGAACTTGATCTTTTGGACTCTTAGCTGATATCTCTGCCTAGTTTCCACTGCTGCCCCTTTTGGAATGTTAACGCTCTGCCGTCTACTGCAACTTTCTGCTTATTAGATGCACACATTTGGATAGCTCGCTTATAGTCCGAGTGCTGCGCAATCTGCCTGTGGACATTTAGAATTGTGAAGTGAGGCGGAAGTGTTTTGTGTACCTTGCTGTGGTCAGGGAGGGAGGCGACCAGCTGCCTGATCAGAGTTTGCTATTGAGCGCCTGATTCTGTTGGCTGCAAAAGCCCTTCAAAATTGGTGCTGTCATTTGCAGCGGGTCTGCACACGGTACATCGACCACGTTGCTGGCGAGTGCTGTAGTTGACTTTTGCCGCCACTGTTAACCCTGTTTTGTTTACCTCCTATTGGCCATGAAAACCACTAAGCAAAGAAAGTACAAACTACACAGTTCAACCAACTGTGATAAGAAGCAGACACGCAGCCCCACCGAAGTAAGGAAACAATCAAATGGCTTGCTATGTCCAAAAAAGGATAAACAGGATAATTTGTCCCATTTAACTGAAAATCAATCAAGGATTACTGTTTTTTTTTCCAACTAGAAAATCCAACATGCTTGAGGAAAATAGCCTGCTTGACCTTCCTCGTGCAACGTACAGCCCCAAAGTAGTCCTGGGGAAATCTTTCTCTGACCTTCCTCCCATCGATAATGACAATTCATAACTAAACTTGTGTCTTGATCTAAAAAACATCCCTGGGGATGGGGCGGATACCCATTAAAAAAAAAACAGAGGGACGTGACAATATTATAGGAACAAACCTTTCTATCAGTCCAGACCTATAAAGACTTGTATCTTCATTGGAATCCTCCGAATAGGAAAGCGATGATGAAAGTCTAACATGTTACAATATGCCTCGCCTCAATTTCACCAGTGTTAAACAAAGCTACCTGCACAGCAAACACCTTGCAAACTATGTCGGCAAAACTTAACTTGTTATATGTACTGTGTGCTCTTATGGCCGAGGAGCAACACACTTTGAAATGTGTCCTTGCAAAGATTGTTGACATTGTTTTAGATGCTCGCGCAGCCACTCAATTGGAGCAATCAAAAGCAAGGATAATGGTGGGTGGAGACATCAGGTGAGAGGAAATACTAAATGAACACTAGTCCCCTATCTCTATTCTATCTACAGCACTCAATTCGGGGCCAGCCGAAGCTATGTCATCAGCCATTTCATTGGAGTTTAATGAGGGCCATATAGAGGTAATGCACACTGCTGCCCCTGACCCCCCACAAAGAGCTTGCAGAAGGAAGCTTAAATTGGGGCTTACACATAAATCTAACCCATTAGATAAAGGCAAGTTGACAGTTACGAATAGAGCACCTAAGATCTCACAATATAGCCCTCAGTCTACTTAAGAGGGCATACTGGGCAAATTGAAAGTATCAAGGACACAGGGGGATAGGACGGTCAGACAAGTCTACCTCCAGAGCCCTTTGAACAGATGGTTTGGTATTGTCCCAGAACAACCAATTCCACCATCCAGGTTAGTAAATCCAGGGACGGTCAATTCTACTGATGTTTCACCAATCGTGTTACCTGTGGCTATACCAAAAAACGAGCCGCTATAGTTCCAAATCAGCAGCCTCTTGACAAGAGTACACAGTGCGCTCAGCCGCAATTTCAAGTCTATATCTAGTAACCAGCTCTTCTTCCACAGCCAAACAAACTAAAGAATTCATCTTTAGCCGATAGTTTGGCAGATCAAACATCAACGGTCCATTATACTCATTATGATTTGGTGGGTGCCATTCCCCATGGGAAATGGGTTAAATTAGAAGAGGTAAACCGCAGAGCCGAGAGCCCATTTCTGAATTGATCTCAATTAATGGAAGTGCATCAGAAGTGCTCTTAGCTGTTGTGCTGGTCGCGCTGGTGCTGACAGGATATAATTTGGCTCTGCCCCTTTCAATACCGGAAAAAAGCATTATTTAAAACCGCGCACGTACATCTGCACGCCCGCATCAAGGAAGTGCATCAGAAGGGCGGTTAGCTGTTGTGCTGTCGTACTGGTGCTGATTACGTAAAAAGAATAAACAAAAATGGGGTGTAGGTGTCAGAGATTGTGCATTGGAAGCAGTGCACTGCTTATTTGTGGATGATGGAGAAAAGAAGCATAGTGATCATGAGATGGTTGGTGGTGCTACTGTGGGATGTTTTTACCCATGCATACAAGCCCTACCATAAAACTGTGCAGTACTGGCATGGAAAACATCATGATGGCCAGAACTCCCCAGAGAGTGCACAGGGAAAACATGAAGAATAGACTGCCACCCATTTTTGCCTATGTTGTGAGCACAGGAGGGCACTGCCTAAAACGACCATTGGGCTACACACACAGTAGCCTGAAACCATTGGGAATGGCAATGCTGATTGCCAAAAAAGCAACTCAGAACTGTGGGGAATTCATTTTCTTAATCCCAAAAATGGTTGCATTACCAGTACTCACCATTATCAGAAAGCCGGTGTTTTAAAACCACCAGACTTTTGTGTAAAACTGAACAAATGAAACAAAACAAGACCAAGGAAAGACTTGCTAAGAGGTGGATACAATGTAAAACTATATTCTGAAATGACTTGGAGGAAGTAATTATTTAATGTATATGTAAAAATTGTAAGTGATTTAAACTGGGAACAAAAAGTGACATTTAGCTGAAAGCTGGCTTAATGAAACTGGATTCTGCCTGACAACTACCCCCGACAGGAGTTGAAACCTGCTCAGCCACTCTTCCCCTTGCCAAAAGGAGTTGTCACCTCTCTGATTAGATTAGGGGTGGAGCAGCTGGGGACTACAGGGAGTTGAACAAAGGCCTGTCCTGGACTCAGGCAAATGTTATATTGGGGGCGTCGTAAAATAGCTTCCTCTTGGGAGAAACTGGGGGGCAGCTGTGCCTCTGTGAACAAGCTGGCTTGGGGGAAGTGGATAAACCAGTTATTCCACCCTGTGATGTGGGAAGCCACACCCCTTTTTGACCAGGGCACAATTTTAAAAAGATAGATAACTCACAGTGCGGACTTGTCAGAATTATATAAGTAATATCATTATTTTTGTGATTTTTCTGTGAACATTTTGAGAGGCACTAGGACCCTGTGGTGTATTCTGGGGGGTTGCTAGCGGAAAATAGGGTCTCACTCCAAATGTCTGCATGTTAAAAATCTGACACTTCATCAATTAATGTCCATACTCCTTGCACACATGTGTGTAATTTTGGGTAAATGTCCGATATTGCAAAACCAGTTAAAAAGCGCAAAATGTTGTCATTTTTGAATGCAAGCCCCCAGAAAGACCAGAGGTGGACAAGCATGGACCATAAGGAATATATAACGTGCACATGTAATTTCAACAAATTGTATATCTGGGAAAGATGTATATGAATCAAATATAGATTTGTGGGCAAACTGACCGGGGGAGTATCCTCTGACCCATAAACAGACCTCATCATGATGACAATCCATTTCCTTCCCCCAATCATGGGGGAGGGGAGAATTGGGCCAATGACAAGTAGAGAAGGGCAAGCTTAGCTAGGCCCAGGCACACACCCATTTTCAAAACACATAAAAAGAGACTGTTGGGACAGGTAGAGAGATTCAGTTCCATTTGCTGCAGAGCATGCTGACCGACGACTTCACATCCAGAGATCCAACACTTAGACTTCCAAGATAAACAGAGACTACAGAACTTTGAATCAAGAAGGCCCACTGCAAGCAAAAGTATTTGTCAGCAGGCCTCAAAATCATTTGCAAACTATTCCACAGCTCTTGCCAGTACCCAGAAAGCAGTGTTACATCCAGAATCCACTTGATCCGGAAAGCAGAGCAGTATCTGGAACCAGAGGCCGCTGAATCCAGAGAGGCTAGACCAGCAGAGCAGAGCTGACCCAGACCGCTGTGAGCAGAACCAGTGACCCAGATCGCTGTGAAGTGCCGAGACCAGAACCAGAGTCCAGTCCAAAACCTGACCAGATCCGTGGCGAGGCCCATTCCTGCACAAAATATATTGTGAGTACCTAGCAGAACTGTGCAGAACCAATCTCTTAGTTAAAATAATCTAATCCAAAATATTTTAACCTAAGTAGAAATGCCTCCTAGAAATTGTGTCATCTGTCAATTTTAAAGCTGCACAACTGTCATCTGTCAATTCTGCAGCTGCAAGCTGTCACCTGTCATTTGAGTTTACTTTAAATCCGAAAAACTACCTTTATTTAATCGTCCGTATCTCTGGAACCGTTTGGGCTAGGAACGAAATTTAACTTTCATCTGAAAGCTTAGAATCTAAGCTTTCCAACGAACCTAAAACCTTATACCTTTGCCGTAATCGCGATTCACGCAATCGCGAATTTTGCCGCGATTTGCGATTTGGCCTGATTTCTTTACCTGTAAAAAGATAGCAGCTTTTTTGCTTTCCTTTGCTAAAAATTCGTTTGCTTCTTAATAACCATCCCTGAATCATTGCTAAAGTGAGCCTGAGCTCATCCCAAGTATCTCTCACTCACCCAGAACCTCCTAAAGGGAATTAAAAGCATTTTCAGCATATTTCTCACTTCACTGCCACCACATTCAAAGCACTTGGGCCTGTGTTTTAAAACTCATACCTGTTTTCTCTAAGCTTGCTGGGGTGGGAATTGGATTTCGTATTGTATTTGATTGCATTCCTGAGAACTGTGTGTGTTACTTCCATATCCTTGCATTGCATATAAGGGGGGGGGGGTGGGTGAATTGCCACCAGGGGAAAAGTGAACATATGATATCTTGTGAAACCATATCAGTTAGTTTCTGTACTGCATTTTTATTCAACATTGCATCCTTTTGAAACCATAAAAGTATTTTTGCTACTTTATCCATCCTATACTAACTCCTCATTGATTGTAAAGAAGTGTGCTAGTGTCAGATTACCCATTGTTGATCAACATCATATGTCTAAGTGTACTATCAGCTATTCATTTATTATAAAGTGTGATATATATATATATTGTTTAAATCCTCAAATAAACCTTTTAATTTGCAAAACAAACCTACTTCTTGGCTCAGTGGGGTCAGGGGGATTCTAAGAGGGGGTGTTATACAAGGGTGGTCATCGAGAGTACTGAACTAGACATAACAATACATTAATAAGGGTTTTCCTCAGCATTCCAGACTAGGCATTGACTTGGCTGTAGTGTTGATTGAATATCGCTTACACTACTCAGAAGGAAAAAGTGACTTCCATAGGTTTTAAAAGGGTGGTTGTCCCCTGTTTATTTAATGCAGCCTCTCAGACAAGGCCAATTGGACACACTGAACTGAATAAATGTTTGGACGGCCCACAGAGTGAAGTGTGGAGCAGTACTGTAAACAAGAGTAGGGCAAAAACGACGGCTTCAGTTAGAGTCTTGCAAATGTGATCTGTGTCAGGCATAGATCGGCATCTACCACTAAATAGGTATATATACTGTGCTGAATATCTAACATGGTATTGTCACATTACGATGAATCAACACAGAAGACATTCTGATTGTAGATCAACTGGAAGATAAGAAAAATGTGACATCTAACATAATATTTAGAACTGAGAGTATTATGAACTACCTTTTTTGCTTATGAAGATGATCGTTTGAAGCCTGGATATTGCTGTAAAGAGGCAAACATGTCAACAGTTAAATATAATACCAATACCATAGACACATCTGAGCATATGACTGAATAAGTTGTGGAAAATCCAGATACGGTTAGCATTCAGAGCCAAAGACCTGTATACAGTGTCACTAACAACAGCGATCATAAGAATGAAAAATAGACTAATATAGATGACGTGAGCTATAATTAGGGGTATTAGCAATGGCTCCCTAAGGCCTATAAAGCCCACTTTAAAAAAAACAGTCAATACCAATAGCCTTGTCTGTTCATGGTACACTAGGTGTCATGCCCATCTTTCTGCAGAAGATGATCTGTTGGTTAATATTAACCTTTTTTTGTATTGTAGCATTACAGGAAACGTTGATGACCTCAGTTTGGGAAATAGATGGTTGTAGCACATCACAGAATCTGGAAGTGAAGGGCCCCATTGGGAGACCGAAAAGAGGGCTATTGCTCACAATGTGACATCCATGGACCATTGTGAACACTTAGTGGTCAAAATCAACGGTGCAAGCTGTTAAAATAAGTTGTGACCAGTTAGAACACGGGGTGCTTGCACTAATCAACACATACAATACACCTAATCTAGTGGAACACAGCCAAAATATTGCAACTGTACGAAATATAATAGGTGAGATAGCTAGTGGGATTCCGATCATGGTGGTAGATGATTTTAATGCCAGAATAGGAATTAATCAGGAAGGGTTTCCTGTACAGACAGCTTCTGGCCCCTTTAGGATGGTGAAGAGCACTAAGCAGAGCAGGGGGTGGGCCAAAGTGCTCTACTTGCACAATATGATCATGCTAAATAGCCACTGTGAGGGGTGCACTCAGAAAACCTATACGCACAATATGTGGGAAGAGTGTAACCACTATAGATTGTATTTTTGTGAATGATGTGGCACTTGCACTGGTGGAGGACATGGCCGTTTTAACATGTGAAGAAAGTGACCACAGGCCTGAGTGTGTATTGTTAACTACAGATGGGTGTCATGAACAGTATGATTTGAATGGAGACATTTTTTATTAATAACGGAGCAAATCTAGTACAGTGGAATCCCACCAATCTAGAATAAGTGAGGGTTGTGTGCAATTGGGTACTTCCCTAGTTCGCTGAAGAATGGCTAAACATAGGTGCAAGTAACGGGACCCTGCAGATAGCAGAGTTTGTGGAGATGACTGCCAGTATCAAGGAAGTAACACAAAAGAATTGCAAGTATATGAGCCCTAGTGAGTGCTGCAATCGAAAGAGCGGACACTGTTATGATAATAGAATACAGGCATCAAAAAAGAAACTGAGGATTGACATTGCTAAAACATTACAGCTAGATGCAGTGGTAAGGACACCATCTGAAATGTCTAAGTAAATAAAACTGCCCAAAGCTAGTTATCAATGGTCGCTGATAGGTCATTTTGTGAGGAGTAAGAACGAGTTGTGGATGCAGTTTGCTCATCACGCCAGGACCAATAACAACACGGCAATATGGTTAGTGCTGAGGGAAGCAGCCAAGAAACATCTATCGATTAACAGTGTGTCTGAGGAGGCCTGGCTGACCCAGATAGGAAATACACTGGGGTCTGTGATACCTGTCAATGAAATACACACAATTGAAGCTATGAGCAGGACTTGTAAATTCACTATTTCTGATATAACCAGCATGATTGCAAAATTGCCTTCATCTTGTGCTGCTGGTCCAGACGGTACCTGCTATGGCTTGGTAGAAATGTTGCTGGGTAGATGAGCACATACGTTACATACACACTTGTGAGTATTGGTAAACATGGACAGGTTCCCCCTTCATGGAAGGAAAGCACAATTCTCCCAATCTACAAAAAGGGTTGTTGGAAAAATCCCTTAAATTATCGCATGCTGGCCATGCTTGATATCCCAACTAAAATATTTACGATGGTATTTTTGAGTAAACTAAATCAAGGGATAAAAGATAACAAAATTCTTCTGGGAAATCAGGTGGGATTCAGAAGTAAATCCAGTAACATACACAACCTCTTCACTTTGGTATCCACATACAAATATGCCTTGAATCATCGCAATCTTTCTGTGTATGGTGCGTTTATTGATTTTCGTCCAGCTTTCAATACGGTCATGAGGAACAGACTATGGAACAAATTATCTTCATGGAACATTCCTCATGGCCTATTGATGAAGATTAGGTTGTTATGTGGGATACATGTACCATCCCAGCAGAACTGAACATCACCAAACTGCACTTCAGCAGTCACCAGCAGAATGGGTGCGCTCACTCTGTTGAGCAATATTGCCTTGCATCAAAACTGCATTTTGCAGTCACCAAAATAATGACTGTGCTGTCTTTACCAGGCACATATGGGGAGGAATGAAACATAGAACACCCCGAGAATTGCTGCAAGTAATTTTTCTTCATGTGCACCAAAAAGAAGAATTCAAAAGGAGCCTAGTGCATCGCTGCTACGCTGTCAGCTTAAAACTTCCCACTGGAAAATAACATATTCTGTGTTAAAATGGCTTGGCACTGATGTCCTTTCCATCTTTTCAACATGGCACAGTGGTTCTAGTAAGACACATTCATGCCCAGCTATCGTCAGGCCATACACCTGCAAAGGAGGGCAGTCCTCCCTGAAAGGCATGATGTCTCAAGTCAAATCTGGAAAATAGCAGAGAAATTCACTCCAGCCACACGGCAAACATTTTCCCTTTGCAACAATCTAACACCTTCCAAGCTCTTCAGAAAAGCTCTCTCTCTACGTTTGTTTGATGTCAGTTTCAGAGAACCCTTGTGTTGGACAGATTTCTGTGCATAAAAATTGACTAGGGCTATAAATAATATTCAGAATATGGATGCGAGGAAAAATCAAATCTATAAAAGTGACATCCAAGAAGAATCAACCCATGTGTGAAAAGGTGCTTTTACCAAGCAAAAAATGTCTTTTAAAAGTAAATGTTAAAATGATGCCCTGTGCTTGCACAGAAATGTGATTGTAGACGGGGGTTGCTCTAAAATGTACATGATATTAGTCCCAAAAAGACTTGGCTTTTGTTAAAGAAGACAAACAACGTTTAAAAGCTGTTTGGAGAGTCCAGAACTTGCTGTCAAGCTGGTTTTTGCAAGGCAGGCACTTAAAAGTGTCCCTGCCTCTCCTGGGAATAGAATTACTTCACCCAAGTGGACCAGCCCCCTGGGCACATGAAACAGGCCAATGTGGGGGATTTCACAATCTCATCAGATTGCTTGGCATTGCTCCAGCATGAGACAATGGACTGCCAAGACTCACAGGTGTGAATTCCTATTGACACCTCTCCTCAGCTACAACTGCCAGGATCAAAGAAGTTGTCATGACAACCTCTGGGCCAGTGGGCCAGAGAGAGAGACATTTGGCTTGGGGGGGGGGTGGAAAGACTGCCCCTCTTTGGGGACAAAGCCAGCCCACCTGGGTCAAAAGACTTTTCTTCTTAAAACATTTATTTCTGCAACCTGCAAACACAGTTATTTGAAATTTTAACAGTTTGAATGTTGTTTTGCTCCTTTAAAACAAGACGATGTGGACCTCTCTAGCATGGGGGCGGAAGCAAACGCCAGATAAATGACATTTATGAAAAAATTGTACTTGACACGGTTATGAAATTTAGATGCAAATATGTCCCCCATTGCTAGGCTTCAGTGTACCGATTTGTCGATTTTTAGGGGAGACAGTTCCCATTAGAAATTGCAAAAGATTATTAGAAGATCTAAACAACATCACACAAACTTGGGAGTTGGAATGACAGGATCTGTGTAAAATATGGAACTGTAAACAGGTGCATTTTTGTGTTATAACCGATTTTTGCTAAAGTAACTGTGGGATGGCCCTGTACATCATAAAAACACACACCATAAAACTGAGTCTCCTCCTTCAGTTGAATCTGCTTCCAGGGAGGAGGTGACATCGACAGCTAACCTAACCGATGTTAAAAGGTGTGTCAAGCTTGAGTCAGCCCCATAGTAAAATCTTCTGATGTCATGCTCCTCATATAAAGGGGAGGCATAGGGAGCTCTGTACTCTCTTCTGACTTTTCCAGCTCCAGCGCATCCAGCAATCTAGACATTCCAGATTCCCACTGCAAGATTCCAGATTCCACTGCCAGAGCTAGCTGTCCCTATTCAGGCAGAACCACTGATCTAGAAAAAACCCAAATAAAAATCCCAATAATTCAGGGAAAAAGTGGGGAAAAGCTGTTATACCCTTTTAGGAGTATCCTGTGATCAGATTGGCTTTTGCCCCGCTTCATGCTTGCCCAGATGATCCACCTTGCTGTACAATGACCAGACTCGACCAGCCGTCGCCTCCTAGGAGGCCCGCTGCTTTGTGCACTGACCAGACCTTGCCTCGCTGTTCAGAAACCTGGTCCGCTGTCCAAGCTACCCCATTCAAGTGCTTGTTGTGAGTATTTCCCTTCCCCAGTAACCACAAACTGCATTCCTTGCTTTGTTACCTTGTATTACGTCCAATCCCATAGAGATACTATCACTGCCCTAGAAACAATCCTCAAACTGTCAGAATCCGCTGTGTACCTTGTTTTTAGGAACATCTGGAATGATCTCCAAGTGTTAGCGCTATTCTTTCAACTAATTTCAGTCCTTCTGTAAGTCCTTAGTACTCTTTTGAATACATTAATAAAATTCCCACCTAAAGAGGCACACGGAATGAAGAGGTTACACTTGCAAAGTAACCTGTGTCACGGGCGGCGTTCCTCTTTGCTATCACTAAAATATAGTACCAGTAAAACTTGTCATTTTCCTTTTAAGCCTATTTTCCCTGTGCAACCGCTTTCATTTTGAAAAACGAGTTTCCTTTCCCGTGAAAAGAATCTCATACTGTCATCCCTCCAGAGTTACCCTTTCATTTGCTTATTATCCCAGTGATGTGCCTTTGTCCCTTAGCATCAAAACCGCATTCTGATTTTGCCTGTTTAACCCATTTTTCAAGATGTTTTGCATTTAAAACCTGTGGAAATAAGCAAATGCAATTTCTCCACTTGTTATTTGGCTGCACTGTGTTTTTCCTTCCCAAATTGATTTTCTGAACTGCATGCCCATTGTTAGTACATTGCCTTGTAGTTTGCTAGTGTTCTAACATCTTTGATACTGCTATACTCATTTCTACCTTATCCATTCAACCGCACATGTAAAATAAGTATTTAGCAATTCCGCATGCTATTTTAGTCAGTTTCAAAGGTTTCAACCCAATTTTGCTGCCCATTCAGAGGAGTAGGTCAAATCTGCATTCTGTTTGTTGCCTAGTATACCTGACTCCTTGCTACTTCTTTCTACCCACACAAAATTCGGTTAACAGGGGTTTGAGGGAGTGTTGCAGGGGGAAACATCAACTGTGGTGTTAGTGGATTAAAAACACCTGAAAAGTAATCTTGCTTTTATTCATTGTGCATTAGGTTTCTTATGTTAAAACGTCAAAGTGAGTGTATTCTATCATTTTACAGCGTAATTATCACCACACTGGTGATTGCTGCCCTATATTAAATTTGTGTGATTTACTTTAGAATTTAAAAATAAATAAATATTGTGTTATTACACACTGGCCTGGTTCATGGTCCATTGCGACCCGGGGTATTTGTAAAGGGGGGTGTGAGACGGGTTGGGTGCCTTCTCAACTGAATTTGTAATAAATAAAGTAAAAGTGTTTTAATTGTGCACTGCATCCTTGGCCAGTATCAATAGTCCTGGTCTGGAATGTGACATCCCTTTAGAATCCTTAACAGTTACATGATGGCACCAGAGTGAAGGTGAGACTAGATGGAGAGGGGAGGGTCTCGTGCTCATTACCAATGGCTAGGGGAGTGAAGCAGGGATGCATTCTGGCCTTTAGCATCTTTAATATATATTTGGCAGACCTGCTAGAGCATGTCCGGTGAAGCTTGGGGTGCTAAGAATAGTCTGGCTTGGATATGCTGACAACCTTCTTTTACTGGGCCACACCGCTAACGTCCTTCAATGTATGCTTGCTGTACTAGGTGAATATGCTAAAGTCAATGGGCATGCATTAATATTGAAAACACAAAGATAGTGGCTTTCAGGGGGAAAAATAACAATAAAACCAGTTCACAAATCATTTGGAAGCTTGATCAGAAACTATCAGTGAGACTGTGGGATGTTATACATATCTGGGTGTACTAATTGATGTCTCAGTGGGAGGAAAATAAGAGTAACTGCATGGTAATCACACAATCACTATGCCTGTTCATTAGTTGACAAGGTGAATATTCCATTAAGATGATATTGCTTCTATATATCTATAAAATTGTACTCTGTTTGTTATATGGTGTTAAGTATGGGGGACACATTTTATGGCAAAGGTAGTCAAATTTGAAGGTAAAATTCTTTGAATATTATTTAGAATGCCAAGGTCTGTCCCAATTGTATATACACTCCTGGAATTTGATATCAACAGAATATCAAGAGTGATCAACAGTAATATTACCCTGGCCTATGTGAATTTGCTGAACCTAGACAATGGAACAATCTTGGTTTAGGTGTGTCAGGCCTATAAAAGAATATATGAGTATGAGAGATGTGGAACGCTTGGAAGTTTGTTGGCTAAACACAAAATCTGGATGGCAGGACATGAATGGAAGATCCAGAGGTCAATGCGAAAAGGGCTGAACAGATGGGTAAAAGAAAAAACACACCAGTGTGGGAGTAATGCTGATTTTGTACGATTAGCATCAACTGTTAATGGTGGACCGTTTATCCAGTACTGGTTGCAACGTAGTGCTGTGCCAAAATATATTGAGGCCTACCCTAATAGTGCCATAATCAGGCAGTATCTTGTGGTTAAACTTAACAGCACTCACGTATTGGAAATAGAGAGAGCAAAAAGGGGAATACCCCGGTCTGAGCGCTTCTGACGACTCTGAAATGGCAATCGAATCTGCGGAACACATAATGTGCCATTGTGTTAGCTTATATGCTATCAGGAGTACATACATGAAAGCCTATAATAATAAGATAACTTGTGATGATGCGACTTTGCTGTGGACATTTTTGCCACAGGGTAATGATGTTAATCTTATATATCACATGGTTACATTTTATGTTGTATGTATGGAGATTTTAGGAGCCTTGTCTCGAGGGATTTTTTAAAGTATAACAGGAAGCGCTTTATGAGGTGGAAATGACGCCTCTTTTTATGTTTTTATGTGTTATGTATTTATTGTGTGAAATTGCATATGTGTTGTTTATATTTATTGTGTGAAATTGTATATGTGTCGTATATACAAAGCCATGTTTTGGCTGTAAGTAAATTAAATTAAATTAATGGAATTATATTGCAACATTCCCGGCCTGTCTACAATTTTCTCAGAAGACATACTACACATTGAACTTCTGGTTATGGCTAGTACCAACAACTGGGCTCTTATTGAATTCATTTCACTGACTGTAGTGGGCGTGCTATGCACCAATTTGTTTGCTCTAAACAACGAGTGCTACCAAATTACGGCATGTAGAAAGCATAGCACTAATGTGCCAGAGAATAAGCTTTCGAAACTTTCAGAGCCTTCTCTTTCTTGTGTACTCCCACAAAATGTTGTAATTTCTGAGCATGCTAGTCTGCGAGCCTCACTGACCTGCAGTAGAGAACCAAATAATTCCACCAAAGAAGTGATTCATTGGGTTCCTGACACACTTTGCATAGCTAGCAATTGACATAGCAGTGTGTGATAACATTTACTATATATCCTGGAACACAAGAGGCTTTAGATCATTCCTATTTATTCTACTTGGCAATTCATATATCACTAGTAGTGATGTTTTTATTCTACTTGAAACCTGGGTACATAATGATTTTAAAGTTGATGGCTATCAGGCTGTTTGTAGAGCTGCTGAGAAGAAGACTGAAGGACGTCCTTATGGCGGCCTTATTGTAGGTTCACATGTTTATTTCAGTTTAAAGCCTTTTTTAGTTGGCTCTATCAGCCCTAATATACTTCCTGTTATTCTTTGTGACCCATCATGCTCAAATGATGGTACCCTTATTGTAAACATCTGTGACCTCCAAGATGGCTCTGGGATAAAAACTATGCAATGTTTGGTTGATAAGCTTTTGTCTTGTTGGGCTGACCTCCTACCTGATGGAAATGTTGATTTAGCAGGAGACTTTAATGCCCAAAAATTGCACAAATATTTACATCCACATCTAGAAATGGAGGTGGAAATGACACAACAGAAAGTGGTGCCCAGAGATTCTGAAAGCGAGCTTGCTTGGAAAACATTGGTAAATTCACATGATTTGCACTGACTTAAAAACAAGGGTGTGTTCAATAATACACCACCCACGTCATGGTTAAACAGTCTTACATCTTCTTGTCTGGATTAAGTGTTTTTGGATGCGATATCCTGGATTACCTTTAGTGATCTGACCATTTGCTGGACTGAGCTGAGTGACCATGTGATTCTTGAATGGTCACACATGTAAATAGACCTCACACAACCCATTATATCGACATCTCCACCTCGATCGATCTAAGGGGCAATTGTATCATATGGTCTGCAGCTAACCTGAACAAGTTAAGTAGGTATATTAACACCAATAGTGTGTGCTTGTGGAACAGCTGGAGTCTACTAGCTGGGACATTCGTAATTTGATGGGTGCTCTAGGGAAGTTACACAGCCTTAATTTAGGGATGTGAATTAAGAATATTACCTACAAGAAGCCTTTTGATATTTTAATACATCAAAAGAAAAACAATGTATCACCGATGTAAAGCAAGGGTCAAATTTAGCAGCTGGTTGTCAGCTAAGGATAAAGCAGCACAATTAACTAAATTATCAACTCAATGTAAGAATTGGCTGAGGGCACATACATTTTTCACTTCCAACGTTAATTGAAAACTCTCATATTGCTTACTTAGGAACAATGATAATAAAAAAATGTTGGGCCATGATCAGACATTTTCGCTAGGGCATGAACCTCGGGATCAGAATGTTATTCCAGAGTCTGCATGGACTAAGACCATCACTGAATTATATTATGATTCAGTAATTGTAACAACTGAACCCAAAGCTCATTCCCCGATCCTCGGGAGTAATTTGGTCTCTGATTCCACTGATTTGTACTGTATTATAAAGAAATTAAAGAACTTCAGAGCGCCAGGCACTGATGGTATCTCTAATGCAGTGATTAAGGCCAACCCTATATTTTGGATGGGCATACTGCATCATCTTTTTCAGGACATCATGACCAAACAAATCATACCATCTAGTGGGCGGTAATCCATCCTCATCCTAGTTTTTAAGAAAGGTAGTAGGGTGGACCCTGTTAACTATAGACTATTGGCCATGATGGATTCTGGACAATAGATTTTTTTGCCTCATTACTTTTAAAACATCTCAATTCCTGGGCCACAAAAAAATGCCTGATACTTTGGCAGCAGACAGGATATCATAAAGAGCACAGGACAACACATAACGTCTGTGCACTTTATTGTGCCATGGCTAGGATCGGAGACCACTTTCCCAGGAAGCTCTATCTTTGCATTGTGGACTTTTCAAAGCCTTCAACTTAGTCTCTCGTCTCCTACTTTGGGCTAAACTAACCCATTGGGGAATTGATCCCAGTCTGATATATTGGCTAAATGCTCTCTGTTCAGACACATCATTGTACGTCTAAATAGTGAGTGATTTTTTATCTAAATCAGTGGCAACAAATGATTGACTAAAGCACGGATGCGTGTTAGCACCCCTGCTTTTCAATCTCTATATTTCAGAGCTGAATGTAGCAATTAGTGTCATCTGAAATGTTCAACCTTCAACTGGGGGTGAACAAATAGCATGGTTGTGTTATGCGAATGACACTTGTCTGCTGTTCTGCTGAACTATAATGAATAGAAGTGCTAGTAGCATATACCAAGCAAAACTGTCTCTGCATTTTATCATTGGAGGCCGGACCAGAATTAAATCAGGCTATAGCTGGAAGATTGACCATATACCTCTTGGTGTGGTTGAATCCTATACTTACCTGGGTGCCCCTATTAAGTCAAGTCCTAGACACAATTGTCATGGCAAGACTGTAGTCCCCAGAGTTTTAAGGAAATGGTTGGTTATGAAAAATGTACTGGCAATAAGGGTGGTAATAATATTGAGGGACTCGTCAACATTTATGAGACAACAATTGTTCCTGGCATTTTGTAAGGTTTAGTGGCCCTCTCTGAACAAAATATGAGGTGGATTGATAGATTAGAGAGTAAAATCCTTTGTTCCATCTTGGAAGTTCCCTAATAAGTCCCAGTCGAAGCTTTAAGACTGGGAGGTGGGTTACCTTCCTTGAGATCCTTATGGATGCTGCAAAATTATAGTTTTCTATTGACTTTGGTCTTCCCTCTATTAAATCCCAATTGGTTGCTTGGACTCATTGCACAACAATATCATTCTGAACAATTCAACCATTTAATTGCGGAATTACGAGACTCGGTTGATGCTCACTTGGACAAACATGTGACAACAATGACATATTTGATTACCCTTCTTAATGCAGCGGCCAAATTAAAGGAGAAAACCATTGCCTGGGATGCAAACAGTAACTTGTATGCTTTGCATCAAAATAAATATTATAAAAAATATAGCTATAAAGGGTTTCGCCCTAATTCATTATGCAAATATCTCACTAGGTTTTCCAGTGGGCAATTAAGAAGATTCACTACCGGCATGCGTTTTAATATCCTCTCTACTTTGGAGCATGTCAGTAGTTAGTCTAGTATTGCATATGAGGACTGTAAGTGTAGTCTGTGTAAAACTTAAGTTAAAACCATTCCTCACATTCTAACGACATGCCAGTTCGGCACAGTGCTTATTTGAAGGGCTACGCATCGCTTGTGCACTCTATGGATTTTATCGAGACCAATTCTGGAGTGGCCTCCATGGTGCTGAATACAGTCTGACTGTAGCATCTGCTTGCAAGATATGGAAAAATGAACTTCAATCAAATTAGATTTTATGAATGTATTTTTTTCTTTTATTGTGGGGTTCAATATATTCTGTGTATACACTTTAGCACTTAATTTATGGTTCTTGGAAACACATTTAATTCTTCTGTTTTTACTGAAAATGAATTGTAATCTTAAGATTGCCTTTTATTGTATGTTTTAAATTTTGTATCTCTATTTTAACATGTGTTTAATGTGATGCCTATTGATGTCTTGATGGTTTACTTGTTCTTTTGTGTTAAAGGTTTTGTTTAACCAACTGCACTAAATAAAAAAAACAAGCCCTCTTTACCATGATCAATTCTATGAATAAATGAAGAATATATAAAGTGCTGAATAACATTAAGAGCCTGGTCACAGAAGCATTTCATAAAGAGCAATCCCATTGGAAAGTGCTCCGTGAATCAGCCCCTAAACATTCTAATTATCATTCTACAGTTTTTTAGTCAGTGTATTGAAATCCTTGACTGCACTGTAAAACATTTTCAAATTATACATCAAGTCACATCTGCAAATACATACTCTGCTTTCCCCACTGACACCAATGCATGCTAGAATCAAATAACTGTTTCAGGTTTCCTATTCTCACATAAAGGTTGTGCCAAGGGATGCTAAAGTGTGTGCAATATGCACTATGGTTACAGTAACTTGGTTCTATAGGTCTTTGATCAGGAATTCATGCTTTCAATTTAGACTGCACAGACTAGTTTAACACAGCCACGAGAAATGGTTTTCAGATTGTAGTGAACACATATGAATACCCCTCCCCTTTCAAATCACAAATCCATCTCACTGTGTAATTTCAGAATGAGGGGTAGTATGGGGGAACATTCACATTATTGCTATGGGAATATAAATGACTCCCTTAAACTTGCTCTCATTTTAAAATTTAGTTTAAGCAATTACAGCCTTCAAAGAACATATTGGTCCTCATTAGGCTCTCATTTGGATGCCATTTTATCACAGCCCACTGTAACTATTTCTGTGAAAACTCTTTGTAACAATTTAGCTAATTATGATTTGAAAGAGTGACTCACCACAATTCACAGACATGCTATATATATAGCATTATACGCACACAACTCAGAAAGGTATTTTAAATTGGATTGAATTAGCATCTCACTTCATTTTACATGAAGTGAGATGACACTATGTATTTTCCTTATAAATCAATATATTTTGAGAACACCTTCCCAATACACTTTGGAACCTAGTAGGCAAGTAGTTATAAAGAGCGTGTATCAATTATTTTGGGAACATCTCATACTCACGTTTGGTTAGTCTTTAGCTGCACAAACAGAAGAAATGATCCTGTGTTCCCAGGGAGTCTCAGTCATCACACCCTCTTCTGCTGAGCCCCTTGTGGGTAGAAGTCACCCCCTGGAAGATGGACCTTCCCTTCTTCAACCCTTAAGTTGGTCTCCCTCAATAATCCATTCAGTTGGCTAACATGGTGTTCTTCCCTATAGATCTTAATGTGTGTCAGAAACTCCCTCTTTATTCACGTTTTAAAATCTTCATAATGCCCACCTATTGTCATAATTATGTGACAGTATATGATTGGCCAATTTATTTCATTGGCCTATCTCACCTTTAGACACTCACATTGAAAATCCCTCCCACCCCAATCTCCATTGGATGAAAAAACAGTGGGAGCCAAAACCACAACAAATACTTTTGACAGCAATGAGATTTTCTTTAATTTATGAAAGTAATATGCAAACATAATGAAACCAAGGTGATTGTATTCAGTATTTGCAAAAATACATGTGGACATGCAACACAACTGTTTTGCATATTGTTTCATACAATTATTATTTTTTCTCTTTTTATTAAGGATTAAAAATCATAGACAAGTCAATTTCGCTGTCAAATCGAAGAGGTCTTTGACCTTTAAAACACACTTAGGGCCTGAGTCATAGATTTCTTTGGGTGCTGAAAAGTGACTTTTCTCACTTTTCAGCGCACAAAACTCCTTTCACTGATTCATGATTCAGACATTGCGTGTATTTCCGGGCCTTCGCGTGGGTCAGTCACAGCTTTGCGTGCAGTCGAGCACTTTACGTGACACGCCATGCAAAGTGTGGGATGGGCCTATGTGAAGAAATAAATAGGGGGTGAAACATGCATATTCCCCATTCTCTATGCAAAATGAGGAAGAACAAGTAACAACATGGGCATGTTGAATGACGGGCCCCACAGAGAAATGGCACGTCCAGTCAACAGCAAACATAACTGTATCCATGGATTCCAGAGTGCAACGTCATGTTGGAAAAAGTCACACTCAAACCTTGTGAACTCTCTGACACATGACAGGAGGTGCAAAACATTATGCGCATAGGATGCAACATGCATAGGTAAGGTTTACATAGCAATTTAGAGGCAATGGCACATAGTTGATGTGTAACTTGGAGTTAGGGGGGATCGCAATCAGATTAGTGGGATGCTGCCTCGATTTACGGTGCTTTGTATGCAGGTTAACCAGGAGCTTTCTTGCGTTACGAGGAATGGTAAATAGGTTATTGGAGTGCAGTTTTGGGCTACGGCGGCTCAAACACAGTGTTGTCGGGATGATGCCTTGGTTGCAGGGGAACAGCCCAGAGTATTGCAGAGGTGTTTGATGGTGGGGATACGGTAGGCGCAAAGGTTGGTATATGTCGCTGCTTTTGATTTGCTTGGGGGTGTGTCATGGGCATTCCAGGCGCTTACTTGCACCTCGGGTTACTTTACAGCAGTGGTCTTCAAACTTTTTGACCCCGAGCCCCCGCTAAGAAAAATTTCTCCGGCCCAGGCCCCCCCTATACACATGTACTCCAAAATGTTACTCGGTTGCGAACGGTTATCGCGCGCTGGAGTATAATGGTGCCCCCAACGAAGGAGTGCATGCCACACACCACGTTGTTTCAAAATCATTGCTTGCAATGATTCAAATCAGATGAGGACAAATATTTGTGAACAAAGCATTCCGATTATTTTGCTATAATACAGAGGACTCGACTAAAAATAGTGTTGG
Source organism: Ambystoma mexicanum (assembly GCF_040938575.1). Taxonomy (NCBI): domain Eukaryota; kingdom Metazoa; phylum Chordata; class Amphibia; order Caudata; family Ambystomatidae; genus Ambystoma; species Ambystoma mexicanum. Next base: position 178,190,213 of record NC_090924.1, read on the forward strand.
GTATTTATTTCACACAAACGAAAACACCCAATATTGCTGTCCTGTAGTAACATTTGCTATGCAAGTGCTGTAACAATTTGTTTCTGAAGTACAACAACGTACTGTCAATGCTGTCACTTGCAAGTTGGACAGTGGCATACTGGAGAACTAGTGTGAAGGGTGGGCCTGCCTTTCACCAGCCAGCCTGTCAATATTGGGTTCAATTTTTCCAATAGCCAACCGCAGGCTTTCTTCCACCTCCAGCTTTGACCGATATTTTGTCTTTAGGGCTGCAAGTGCAGAGAACCCAATTTCGCACAGGTATGAGGTGCTGAAAGGTAGAAGTACATTGACTGCACATTTCGATAAAGTTGGATACTTTGCAGACACATGTTGCCAAAATGCACCCAAAGACAATTTTCTGAATTGGCTCTCTACTAGGCGGTCACTTTGGAGCTCCATTAGTTCCTCCTGGAGTTGTATTGGGAGATGGGCTCCTACGTCAGCTAGGAAAGGCTGAACCACCCAGTCATTCATGTTGCAATTGTCGTCAGGAAAGTACTTTTCGAGACTGGTTCTGAGAGCATTTAAATGGTTTCCAATTACTTCAGAAACACATGAGAGATCATACTCCGTCTCCTCAAGAGCATCTTCTAATAATGGGAACGCATCGGCTATGCCAATATCAAGTTTACAGTTATAATTACATGAATATGCAGTGCACGTACAAAACATTTGCATGCAGGTAGGAGCAAAGTTGTTTTGTATGCTCAATACCTTGTGGTGACTTTGTGCTTTTTCTATGAATTGGGCCCTTCGTTTCATGTTCCTAGGTTTTGTTGTTCCAAAGTTATGAGTACTATCTAATTTCTGCACGTACATTCAATTATGCTGCTTTAAAATCAAGGGAAATAACTTGCTCTGTAATTTCCCTGGGAACCTTGTGCTCAATACATAAGAGCAGTGCTCTGTGAGGCCTTAATTAATGATTAATGTTGGTCAATTGACAGGGTTCTTTTGTTCTCATTGCAGTATTTAGCCTTTGAAGCTGGGCATAAAATAGCATTGGTGTTACGCTCACCTGATATCCCCGGGGTCATCTGGAAGGTTCTGAGATCTGGAACCCTGGATGCGTAGTTGTCCAGGGCTGAATAATTGAATAACGAATCTTAGTTATTTGTAGGGTGAGCTATCCGCCCTGCGTTTCTTGTGCAGGGGAGCTTGACGTTTGTTGGCAAGCTGCCCGAGATGCTTCACTGGTGCAGTACGCCTTCCTTGGGCCCAGGCCTGCTGTGACACTGAATCTGCTGGTAGGCAGGTAGGTTTGTTAATTGTAAGTCTTTATTCTGTTTATGGTGGGAATTCGTTAATGTCTTTATCTCCTTCTTTTCGGGTGTGAAGGTCTTGATGCTGGTGCGCTGGATGGAGAGGCACGTTTCTAGGTAAGAGAAAGCACAAAGCGCAGCACCTTTATTGTCTTTTGAAGCTAACCTGTGTTTCCTTCTTCTTCTCCTCACAGGCCGCTGTGGTGCTGTGAGTGGATGAGAGCGCGATGAAAAACAGGCCCCCGGAATCCGTTAAGGTAGTACAGTGCTGTGCGGTTGTTTAATATTGAAAGCAAACCTGAATATGTCACTTTTCCTTTCCAGATGTTGCTGTGGTGCTCCGGATGGAAGCGTGGCGTGGCGTGATGGAATTCAGGTAAGTGTTATAGACTGCATCACAAGGACGCTGCGTACCTGTTCGTCCGGTTGAGGACCTTGAAGATGATGCCAGGCTGTCAGGAGTCCTGCGTTGATGTGGTTGATGACGCGTGAAGCCAGCCCAGCTCCCGCCCGAATGGAACCGGGTTGGAGATGAACCAGCTCCCAACGCCACGAGTCTGCTCACCCCTGATTAGCGTGGCGTCAGGACAGTGCAAGCACTGACAGGGGGAGCCTTTCCAGATGACGATACTGAGTCCCAAGGAAGACTGGATCCGGAAAATGGAAGTCCCAAGGAACAGGACACAGTGGAAGTTGGTTGGAGGCTGGATCCGGCAGTGGAAGGTAGTGGGATAGCCCACAAGGTAGGCACAAAGGCAGAGGGAGGCAGAGCGGGCAGGCAGACAAGGTGCTAGAGCAAGAGCCAACTAGTAGACACAGAAAGGGAACCACCCAACTCAGAAGAAGGGAAAAGGGAGCCCCAACCACAGGACAAGGAGAAGGGAAGACAGGACAATACAACTTCAGGTTTTACCAGAAGGGTACCAGGAACAAGTAGAACAGGAATCAGGTAACAGGTAAGGAAGGCACAAGGAACCGGCGAGGAAACACGATCCAATTCAAACCGCCTTGAGACTCGGTTTGAATGAATGGCCGGGCTCCTTAAATAGGACTACCAACCCCTAGGAGGCTTGGAACGCAAGCCGTGCTGTCTTCCATGCGTTGGTTGGCTTGGAGAGAGGCGTGGACCGCAAGGTACTCCAAACCGAGTGACCCGTGCAGTGCGCATGCGCGGAGAACGCGAAACGGCCGCCCGCGCATGCGCAGACCAACATGCCCAGGAAACCCGGAAGCGCCCGAGGACCAGGACAACCCAGGAGCCCCCAAGCGAAAGCGCGGGTACATCCTCCAGGATGGGGCGCGCCGCTTCAAGTAAGTGGACCCCAATGCGGGTGGCGTGACACTATGCCCCCTCCCAGAAAGACCCGGGGCCCCAGGCTTCCAGGGACAACGAAGGAAAAAGTCACGAACAAGACGGGGCGCATGCACATGACAGCGTGGCTCCCAAGTGCGATCACAAGCAGGGTAACCCTTCCAACCAACAAGGAATTGGAGCACGCCCCGACGAATCCGTGAGTCACATATTTCCTGCACTTTAAATTCAGGGACCCCCCGTACTTGAATGGAGGATGGCCGAGGACTGGAACGCCCAAAGACATCCTTCACAAAGGGTTTCAAAAGGGAGATATGAAACACTGGATGCACACCAAGATTGGGGTAACACCAGTCGAAAAGCAACTGAGGACAAACGTTTACAAATCCTGAAAGGTCCATAGAATCGGGGTGCCAATTTGGTGGGCAGATTACGTACTGGCAGGTTCTTAGAGGACAACCAAACCAAATCGCCCACCTGGAAATCCGGCTCCGTGGACCGACCCATGTCTGTCTGCTTTTTCATGCGCTCCCGTGCCTCAACCAGGGTACCCCGGGCCAGGTCGTGCTGCTTTTGGATGTCGATGTTCTGACTTGATGGGTCCGACTTGATGGTCGTGCAGTTATAAAATGCCTCCGTCCCCAAGTACCGCTCGAGCAGAATATAAACACTGCCCGAGCAATCTTTGAGGCCACAGGAAGGAGTGTTGTCGTCAGCCTGGTATTGAGAACGCCGGAAGGACCCCTGAGTGCTGTAAGGCAAAAGGTTAATATCAGGAATGTACTCTATAATGGCAATGGGCAATGGACAGAAAGGGTTAAACAAGATGCAGTGACACCAGCTTACCTAGTAGAGATGGAATGTAGGTAGAACACCTACGCAGGGAAATCCACGGCAAGCTGGAATGATGTAATAGGCACTCCTTCCCAGTACCTCGTGGAGCGTGGCAAGATGTGTAACAAGGCTTGAAGCAATCCGAAGGTTGCAAAACAGAAGGGCAATCCAAGAGCAAGTCCAGAGTATAACAGGGGTCGGATGTCCAGAAAATCAGAGAGCACGCCAAAATCCAAGGATAATCCAATAGCAAATCCGAAAAGAGTTCCAAGGTCGAAGCAAACAAGAGCAAGGGTAATGCGTGACAGTCCTCCGTAGCAGTTGAAGTAGCTGTGAAGCAAAGAGTCTTGTTTGCCGGCTTCTTTTGAAGGGGCGAGTGGTATCACGTGACGTATCACGTGACTGCTCGCGTACGTTGCATGGCGCGCAACGCGGCCAGCGATTGGAGCTGCCGGCACTTCCTGGTATTCTGATGTTGCCGGCTGTGTAAGAGGCGCCATGGCAGACGCCAACGCGGAAAAGGGCGAAACGAGGCAGAACCGCCCAACATGGTATTCCGCCTGCCGTGTTTTCCCTGCTGGTGGTGCGAATGGGAAATACTACGGCGCGAGGCGCCTGAGGAGGAGGGGTGCGAAGAGGGAAAGGCCGTGTGAGAGGGCGTGACAGAGCCCCCCCTCAAAGGCCCACGACCGCGTGGGCTGGAAGGATGCTCTCGATGAAACTTGGCCACCAGGCGAGAAGCATGAACATCTCGAGCAGCAACCCAGGAGCGATCTTCAGGGCCATAACCCCGCCAATCCACCAGATATTGTAACCCACCTCTGTGTACACGGGAACCCAGTATTCCCTGGACCTCAAAAACATCAGGAGAAGAGACAGAGACCAGAGCAGGAGGGGCAACTAATCGGGTAGGACCAGGGCAGGGCTTAAGCAGGGAGACATGGAAAACTGGGTGGATTCGCCAAGCAGGAGGTACCGCCAGACGCATAGCCACCGGATTCAGAACCTTGGCCACCTTGTAAGGACCCACAAAGCGAGGGAGAAGCTTGCGACAACCAGGAATGTGTAAATGACGAGAGGAGAGCCAAACCCTGTCCCCCACCTTGTACGCAGGAGCATCCGCCCTCTTCCTGTCAGCTGTGGATTTCATGGAAGATTGGGCCTCACGCAAATGGATCAAAGTCTGGGCATGTACTGACACTAAATCCCTAGCGCAGGCCGAGGCAGCGGGGTTATCAGAAGAGGGGTAATCTGGCAGAGGAAGAGTACGAGGATGTTGGCCATAGAGAGCGAAGAAAGGCGAAAAACCAGTAGCAGAATGCAAAGAGTTGTTATAAGCAAATTCGGCAAGATGCAATAAATTAAGCCAAGCGTCCTGATATTGTAACGTTAGGCAACGTAGGTATTGCTCCAATGACTGGTTAACCCTCTCAGTCTGCCCGTCACTCTCTGGATGGTAAGCAGAGGAATAATGAGCATCAATTCCCAACAGAGAGGTGAGGGCCCGCCAGAAACGAGAGGTGAACTGTGTGCCTCGATCGGACACCAAAACATGAGGCAGGCCAAAGAGACAGAAGACAGACTTAAAGAAATGCCTGGCCAAAACCGGGGCTGAGGGTACTCCCTTACATGGTACAAAACGAGCCATTTTGGTATAGGAGTCGACAACAACCCATATCGTATCGAAACCCTGTGTGCGTGGCAAATCAGTAATTAAGTCCATTGAGACCGTGTGCCAGGGACGTGGAGGAACCGGGAGAGGAAGAAGAAGACCCAAAGGCCGGCCCCTACGTGACTTGCCCTGAGCACAGATTGGACAGGTATTGACATAATTCTGTACGTCTCGTTTCATAGCCGGCCACCAACACCATCGTTTGAGTAATTCCAGGGTACGATGCTGCCCGGGGTGACCATTAATGGCAGCATCATGAGACCATTCCAACGCCAAATTCCTGGTTTCACTCGTGGGAAGGAAAAGCTTCCCATGTACAAAGGGCAGCCCATCCTGCATAACGGGATCCCATTCTGTTAGTGACTGTGGATATCGGGAGACCCATTGTCGTATGGTGGACTGCAATGAAGGAGATGGTGTGCAAACGCATACTACGTGAGAATCACTCAACATGGTTTCAGGGAAGGATGGTAGAACTTCCCCCCCAGGAGAGCGAGACAGGGCGTCTGCTTTCCCATGCCCTACACCAGGTCTATGTTTGACCACGAAGTCGAACGCGGCAAAGAAAAGATGCCAACGTACTTGTCGACTATTGGTACATTTCAAGGAGGCAAGGTCTTGGAGATTCTTATGGTCTGAGAACACCACCGTCTGGTGTTTTGCTCCTAGAAGGTGATGTCTCCAGGTCTGTAGGGCGTCCTTAATGGCCAATAGTTCTTTTTCTGTGACTGTGTAGTGTAATTCACTTGTTGTGAATTTGCGAGAGTGGAATGCCACCGGATGTAGCCGACCAGTGGCAGGACATGGCTGGGACAGTACAGCTCCAAGTGCATAAGAGGATGCGTCTGCCTCAAGGACAAATGGGAGTTCAGGGTCAGGGTGTTGTAACACCGGAGCAGTAGTAAACATAGTTTTCAGAGAATCGAAAGCATTTTGTTGTTTTTCGGACCAGACATAGGGGACTGAAGGACTAGTGAGCGCAGTGAGTGGTGTTACAATAGAAGAAAACCCAGCTATGAACCGTCGGTAAAAGTTGGCAAAACCCAAAAACGACTGTAATTGCTTGAGTGTGGTCGGAACCGGCCAATCGTTTATTGCCCGAACTTTGGACTGATTCATGGAGAGGCCTCCAGGAGAGATATGGAACCCCAAGAACTCAACCTGGCTGGTATGGAAAATACACTTTTCGGGTTTAGCGAATAGTGCATTGGCTTGCAGACGTAACAACACTTCCTTAACGTGTTTGATGTGTTCATCGAGAGAGGAAGAGAAGACCAATATGTCATCTAAATACACCACTACGTATGCGTTCAGGATATCGCCAAATATGTCATCCATGAAGCGCTGGAACGTAGCAGGAGCATTACAGAGACCAAACGGCATAACTGTATACTCAAACAGCCCTTGTCGTGAGCAGAAAGCCGTCTTCCATTCGTCTCCCTCTCGTATGCGTATGAGATTGTATGCACCCCGTAGATCCATTTTGGTGTAAATTGTGGCATGAGTAAGTCTGTCCAATAACGGGGTATTAAGAGGAATAGGATAGCGGTTTTTTACTGTGATGGCGTTCAAACGCATGTAATCAATGCAGGGACGGAGATCCCCTTCCTTCTTTGGCACAAAGAAGATGGGACTTGCAGCTGGAGAGGTTGATGGGCGAACATGACCTAGACGCAGAGCCTGCTGTATGTAATCCTGAAGGACCCGCTCCTCTGTTTGGGTTAAGGAGTATATCCGCCCCTTTGGGATAGGGGCGTCCGGGATTAAATCAATGGGGCAGTCGTAAGATCGATGTGGAGGAAGGCCTTCTGCAGAGCCTTTATCAAACACCGCCCGAAATTCATAATACTCAGGAGGTATGTTATGTGTGACCGCCCCTATCATGTGTGTGTCTGGGGAATCGGACCTGTCTTCTATGTCTAATGAAGCGACTATCCCTAGGATGTCTGCGGGACTGGAAACCTGAGGTGTCTCAAGCAGGCAGTAGTATTGACATGTTTCGGATTCAAAGAGTACCTGACCTGTACCCCAGTTAATCAAAGGATTATGCCTCTTTAGCCAAGGAATGCCCAGGATAACACCAAACTGAGGCGTAGCTATGAGGTCAAAAGTCATGGTCTCTCTATGGACTTCCTGTATGACTAATTCCAAAGGGGCTGTCTGGTGTAAGATCGGCCCAGAGGTCAATGACGTCCCAACTACTGCATGAACTGGTTCGGGGTGTTTCTTTTGGACCAGAGGTAAGTTTAGAGCATTGGCTAGCGCTATGTCTATAAAGCAACCAGTAGCACCAGAGTCGATCACTATTTGTATTTCATGGGAAACTCCTGCAGCTAGGTTTAAGGAAGCTTGCACCACCACAGGTCGAACGGGACCAAAAGTAAGATCAGAGGTATTAGGTATAGGACTCGCCCCAACCCCTGATCTCAAGGGCGAGTCTTCGGAAAACCCGGAGCTTTGTTTCTTGGTCGACGGGGACACTCCTTTACAAAGTGCCCATTGAGTCCGCAGTAGTAGCAAGCGTTGTCTGCCCTCCTGCGCTCCCGTTCGGCATGTGTAATAGGACTGCGTACCCCGCCGATCTGCATGGGTTCAGGTAAGGTGCTAGATGACGTTGAAGGTGAGCTCTGGGAGATCCCTGCTTCCCCCTTACGTTCTGCCCGCCTGGCGTCGATTTGCAAGGTTAAATCCACCAGATCAAGATAAAGCGAGGGAAGGGAGGGCACTACAGACAAAGCATCCTTCATGGAACCACACAGACCCCGATAATAGATCACTGCCTTCTTATTCTCTGGCCATGAAGTCTCTGTGGCGAGTTGATTAAACTTGGTAATATACTCAATGAGAGTAGATCGACCTTGAGTGAGATCTAAGAGCTCCATGTCTCTGGATTGGGCTTTATATCTAGTGTCAAAAACCTTAGCCATTTCTTGAGTCAATAATTCGAAATCGTACAGAGCGGGATGATTGCTCTCCAAAAACGGATTAGCCCATGTGGCTGCTACACCCGACAAATGGGAGAGTAGAAAAGCCGCTTTAGAGACTGGATCAGAGAAAGCTTGAGGTCGGCATAAGAAATGTAGTTTGCACTGATTTATAAAAGTGCGATATTTCAAAGGATCTCCCTGGTACCTCTCAGGGGCTGCTAGAGGAAATGGAGTCTGAACCACCACAGACGGGACTGGCAAAGTAAGTGGAGTGATGGGGATGTTCTGGGATGTGGTAGCATCGCCGAACTCAGCGTCAGCAGGTAAGGGATGTCGGGTGCTTTGCATGGCATCAAGACGATGGTTCAGTGCAGTGGTGGCAGAGGCTAAATCAGTGCGGAGGGCAGTGGTAGCAACTGCCATATCTGTCCTAAGCGATGTCACTGCTTGCATTAAAGCAGTCACAGGGTCCCCGGCTGAAACATCCATAACTGGACGACCATAAGGCTTCACAGTCTGTTCTGACTTGATGGGTCCGACTTGATGGTCGTGCAGTTATAAAATGCCTCCGTCCCCAAGTACCGCTCGAGCAGAATATAAACACTGCCCGAGCAATCTTTGAGGCCACAGGAAGGAGTGTTGTCGTCAGCCTGGTATTGAGAACGCCGGAAGGACCCCTGAGTGCTGTAAGGCAAAAGGTTAATATCAGGAATGTACTCTATAATGGCAATGGGCAATGGACAGAAAGGGTTAAACAAGATGCAGTGACACCAGCTTACCTAGTAGAGATGGAATGTAGGTAGAACACCTACGCAGGGAAATCCACGGCAAGCTGGAATGATGTAATAGGCACTCCTTCCCAGTACCTCGTGGAGCGTGGCAAGATGTGTAACAAGGCTTGAAGCAATCCGAAGGTTGCAAAACAGAAGGGCAATCCAAGAGCAAGTCCAGAGTATAACAGGGGTCGGATGTCCAGAAAATCAGAGAGCACGCCAAAATCCAAGGATAATCCAATAGCAAATCCGAAAAGAGTTCCAAGGTCGAAGCAAACAAGAGCAAGGGTAATGCGTGACAGTCCTCCGTAGCAGTTGAAGTAGCTGTGAAGCAAAGAGTCTTGTTTGCCGGCTTCTTTTGAAGGGGCGAGTGGTATCACGTGACGTATCACGTGACTGCTCGCGTACGTTGCATGGCGCGCAACGCGGCCAGCGATTGGAGCTGCCGGCACTTCCTGGTATTCTGATGTTGCCGGCTGTGTAAGAGGCGCCATGGCAGACGCCAACGCGGAAAAGGGCGAAACGAGGCAGAACCGCCCAACATGGTATTCCGCCTGCCGTGTTTTCCCTGCTGGTGGTGCGAATGGGAAATACTACGGCGCGAGGCGCCTGAGGAGGAGGGGTGCGAAGAGGGAAAGGCCGTGTGAGAGGGCGTGACAGTCGAAAACCAATTGATCCGCAGAAGGAACAGCACTTGGCAGTACTGAACTAAAAGAACCAACTTGGGATGTAGTCCGGTAGAGCAAAAGAAAGGGCTGACACCAGTAGCAGTATGCGTTGCGTTGTTATAGGACACCTCAGCCAAATCAAGATTCTTCACCCAGTTGGATTGAGTAGCATTGGCATAACAGGATAGGTACTGCTCAAGAGTTTGGTTAGTTCTCTCCGTCTGTCCGTTTGTGTGCGGGTGATAACCAGAACTCAAGGCTCTGCGGATACCAAGATGATTGCACAATTGATGCCAAAATGAAGAGAGAAACTGCGAGCCACGATCTGAGATGATCTTCTCCGGTAATCCATGCAGTCGGTAGATGTTGTGTAGAAATGCCAGAGCCATCTGAGAGAAGGTAGTATCTTTGAAAAAGGTATAAAGTGAGCATACTTCGTGAAACAGTCCACTACCACCATAATGCAAGTGTTGCCCTCAGAAGGCGGGAGCTCGACAATAAAGTCAGTGGCAATGGTGTGCCATGGGTAGGGCGGTGTTTCAGTAGGCTGAAGTAATCCCAAAGGTTTTCTCCTTGGCGTCTTAGTCTGAGCGCAGATTGGACAACTCTCCACATACCTCTTGATCTCCTTGGCCCAACCCGGCCACCAGAATTGTCTGGAAACCAGCTCCTGAGTGGCCTTGACGCCACGATGACCACCGACTTGTGAATCGTGAAACCCTTGGAGGATGTCTAACCGAAGTGAACACGTCGGTATGTACAGACGTTTCAAAAAGAACAGAAGACCGTTGCGTTCAGTGATTTGTGGTCGCTTCAGAATGTCGGCTCGATCTGGGTCCACCAGTGTTTCTTGTACTATTCTCTGCAGATGAGGAGAAATTGTCAAAAGAAAATGCTTAGGAGAAATCAATGGAGTGTTTAAACTGCAATCCTTCTCTTCCTTCTCCAGAGAGCGCGATAAGGCATCAGCCTTCAGGTTCTGAGAGCTGGGGATGTAAGAAATGTTGAAGTCGTAGTGAGAAATGAAAAAGGCCCACCTGGCCTGGCGAGCGGTGCGACACTGCAAGGATCATAAAAATTGCAGGTTGCGATGATCAGTACGGACCTCTACAGAAAAAAGAGCACCCAGCAAATGGTGCCTCCACTCCTCAAACGCAGTCTTGATGGCCAAGAGTTCCTTCTCTATGACTGCGTAGTTCTGTTCACTCGGAGCGAGCTTTCGTGAGAAATAGGCCACCGGGTGTTCTTCGTCAGATATTGGATGCTTCTGTAAGAGAACAGCGCCAACAGCGAAGTTGGAAGCATCAGCCTCAACGATGTAGGGCATCTTGTCGTTGGGATGACGTAAAACAGGAGCTGTACTGAACGCCGTCTTCAAACGGGTGAAGGCTGCTGACGCCTCTGAATCCCAAAGGAACGGAATCTTAACACTAGTCAAACGTGTCAACGGGGCCGTGACACGAGAAAATTGAGGAATGAAGCGCCTATAAAAATTGGCGAATCCCAAGAATCTTTGGAGGGATTTCAAGTCGTGAAGTTGTTTCCAATCTCGGATTGCTTGTACCTTAACAGAATCCATGTGGATTCCAGCCTCGCTGATCACATACCCCAGAAACTCCATCTTGTTCCGATGAAATGAACATTTTTCAGCTTTGGCGAACAACTGATTCTGTGACAGACGTAGAAGGACCTCACGTACATGGGAAACATGTTCCTCCAGATTGTCTGAGAAGACCAGGATATCATCCAGATAAACCCAGACCGAGATGCCAATCAAGTCACTGAAGATGTGATCCATAAACCGCTGGAAGACGGCCAGGGCATTACACAACCCGAAGGGCATTACCCTGTATTCATAATGCCCAAATGGAGTCTTAAAGGCCGTCTTCCACTCGTCGCCCTCCTTGATTCTGACCAGATGGTAGGCTCCGCGAAGGTCTAGTTTGGTGAATTCTCTGGCTGACCGTAATGACTCCATGATGTTCCGAATCAAAGGTAACGGGTACCTGTCCTTAAGGGTGATGTCATTCAGTTGACGATAATCGATACATGGCCGTAGAGTGCCCTCCTTCTTCTTCACAAAAAACAGCGGGAATCCCGCGGGGGATTTGGAAGATACGATGTATCCCTTTTCGACACAGTCATCCAAGTAGTCCCGAAGTACCAGTCTTTCGGTCTGAGTCAAGGAATAAACCTTCCCATGAGGGATCACCGCATCCGGGATCAGGTCAATGGAACAATCAAAAGTTCTGTGAGGTGGAAGGGGTATGTCCCCAGGCTCAGAAAACACTGTCCTCAGGTCAGCATATGCATGTGGAATCTGGGACAAGGAACACAAACCAGACAGGTTCTTACCAGAGGTAAGAGGGGTTGAGGTTGGTGACTTCAATGACGTGCCGGAACCACAACATTCCTGAATTCAAAGAGTAGAGGTAAACACTAGACTACGAGACTCCCAATTGATCGAGGGATTGTGTCGCTGAAGCCAAGGTAATCCCAACACCACTTGATATGAAGGTGATTTGATGACATCGAGAGCAATTCTTTCCTCATGAGCCTCGATTCGCAATAGCATGCCAACTGTATGCAATCGTATGGGTCCGGAAGATAAAGGTGTACCATCAATGACCTCCACAGGTATCGCATTCCTTCTGGTAAGCAATGGTATGCCGCTGTTGATGGCGAATTCCTTATCAATATAGTTACCGGAAGCCCCACAATCCAACAATCCATGGACATCAATTGTCTTCTCCTGCCACTTCAGACTGATTTTCAAAATCATCAAGACGGCTGGCTGCATAGGTGGAAACGCCGTACTGGCACAAGAAAGGACTTGTAGCAAAGAAGGACCTGTCGTAGCCTTTCCAGTAGATGACAGGTCTCCTAGTTTCCCCCTTTCTTGATAGGACGCAAAGGACAGGTACCCAGATAGTGACCGGCAGCTCCACAGTATAGACACAATCGCAGACTTCTTCTGCGCTTCTTCTCTTCTTCTGATAAGGGACCTCTTACTGCACCTAACTGCATAGGTTCAGTAGAGGAATCCGAAGGTACTGGCAGTCCAGTCGGTAGGGTTGAAGGCCTGGGGAACACCTTCTCAAACCAACGTCTCTCACCCTTTCTCTCGGCCAATCTCTGGTCTATCCTCAAAACTTGTTCAATAAGTTTCTGTAGATCTTCGGGTTCAGGAATGTGCAACAACTCATCCTTGTATTCCTCTCTTAATCCCCGGCGAAACAAGGTCTTCTGTGTTATCTCTCGCCATAGGGAATCAGTCGCCAGTTGACGGAAACGGCCGATATAAGTTATTATATCGGTATTTGCCTGTTGAATATCCATCAATTGATTCTGTGCTGTGGAGGCCAGATTAGGAGACTGGAAAACTTCCAAGAACGCTTTTTCAAAGGCCAAGAAATCGCTAAGAATGGGGCTATTAGTAACAACCAGGGGTGTAGCCCAAGCAAGAGCATTCCCAGATAAATTGCCCAAAATGTAGCCAATCTTGGCTTTATCATTGTTGAAATGAGTCGATCGGTAGAGGAAATGTATCCGACAATGATTGCAGAATTCACCTACAAGTCTGGGATCTCCATCGAACTTGATGGGTGCGGTGTGAGCCATGGTGTTTTCAGACTGTGGAGTTGCCCCTATGTTCTGTGTGACCATTTGACGTAAAGTCACATTCTCCTGATGGAGTGCTGTCATCTCAGCACGAAGAGCTTGTACTTCATTACGAAGACCTGGCTCCTCTTCCATCTCAGAGTCCGAAGTATCCGAAGGCAGGCGTCTCAATCTGTTATAGACTGCGTCACGAGGACGCTGCATACCTGTTAGTCCGGTTGAGGACCTTGAAGATGATACCAGGCTGTCAGGAGTCCTGCGTTGATGTGGTTGATGACGCGAGAAGCCAGCCCAGCTCCCGCCCGAATGGAACCGGGTTGGAGATGAACCAGCTCCCAACGCCACGAGTCTGCTCACCCCTGATTAGCGTGGCGTCAGGACAGTGCAAGCACTGACAGGGAGAGCCTTTCCAGATGACGATACTGAGTCCCAAGGAAGACTGGATCCGGAAAATGGAAGTCCCAAGGAACAGGACACAGTAGAAGTTGGTTGGAGGCTGGATCCGGCAGTGGAAGGTAGTGGGATAGCCCACAAGGTAGGCCAAAGGCAGAGGGAGGCAGAGCGGGCAGGCAGACAAGGTGCTAGAGCAAGAGCCAACTAGTAGACACAGAAAGGGAACCACCCAACTCAGAAGAAGGGAAAAGGGAGCCCCAACCACAGGACAAGGAGAAGGGAAGACAGGACAATACAACTTCAGGTTGTACCAGAAGGGTACCAGGAACAAGTAGAACAGGAATCAGGTAACAGGTAAGGAAGGCACAAGGAACCGGCGAGGAAACACGATCCAATTCAAATCGCGTTGAGACGCGGTTTGAATGAATGGCCGGGCTCCTTAAATAGGACTACCAACCCCTAGGAGGCTTGGAACGCAAGCCGTGCTGTCTTCCATGCGTTGGTTGGCTTGGAGAGAGGCGTGGACCGCAAGGTCCTCCAAACCGAGTGCCCCGTGCAGTGCGCATGCGCGGAGAACGCGAAACGGCCGCCCGCGCATGCGCAGACCAACATGCCCAGGAAACCCGGAAGCGCCCGAGGACCAGGACAACCCAGGAGCCCCCAAGCGAAAGCGCGGGTACATCCTCCAGGATGGGGCGCGCCGCTTCAAGTAAGCGGACCCCAATGCGGGCGGCATGACAGTAAGACTGATGGAATTCAATGTTTTGGAAGCGCACGTTCTAATATTGTTTTTCCCTTTCTCGTTATTGCAGGTCGCAATTTTCGAACAGCAGCTGTGTAGCGGTTCGCCAGAAGTCCTTAAGCTAGTATTCACATGTCAGTGATGTTTCTTCTTCTCTCAGTTTCCACAGATTGCAGCCCAGTTGAGATGCTGAATGCTGGATGGTGTTTTCTCAGGTAAGACAGAATAATCTTGTTCTTGGTCTTGCAGGATTACAGGAAGATGCTGAAAACCAGGAGCTGGACACAGTGAGCGTCAAGCTGCTGGTTGCAGAATAACACAAAGCATTTTCTGCAGTCAGGGTGTGGTTTATATAGCCCAGGTAAAGTAGTACCAGGGAAAGTAGTTCCACACCTGCCACACCCAAAACACTAGACCTCATGGCTTGGTTCTTAGAACTAGACTCTGTGGGTGCTTCCATGTTGGAATTAAAGGCCCATAAATAAATGGGACCTAGTTTGAAAAGCCCTTCCTTCCTACAGTGGTTTTAAGGCGCTCAGGGTCTTGTGGGAGCCTGCTTGTTGCACAACATTTGCCCCCTCACAGTGGTCACGACAATTGGCTCCAAACATTTAGTAATTTTAGGTCTCAATCTAGTGTGTATCCTATTGATTTTTTATTCTTGAAATGGTCAGGTGTCTTTCTAACATCCGCTTTCAAAGGTGGGGGGATTTTGTTCAGAGTTGAAATACAACCAACTAAAACTCATCACAATGTTGAAAGAATTAAATACAGTGTTATCCAAACCAATATAACTATTGTTTCTTTTTTGACTTCCTATATATAATTGTTTCATTATTATATTCAACATTGTTTCATATGATTTAAATTAAATACATAGCAGGATATGATGCACTTATCAACTAGTTTTGCTCCATTTGAAAGCAGATAAAATGTGAGTTTAGAAAATCACAGGTTAATTGGCTAGTGCATTGATTGCCATGCATGTATCCACAGTTTAGGTTCGGTTAATGTCCTTGCTGATTCAAATTTGCAGACTTGGTCATTGGTATTTATGGTTGTGCAGTTCCATTGTGGCAGCACAGATCTCCATGAATGCAGATTCCACTTAACATTATTCAAACCTAGTCTTTGGGTGAAATGTACTCCAAGGTCCAATATGTTGAGTGTTATCTCTCAGGTGCACATGTGATTAGCCACATCCTGTAGGTGCACCCATTTCGTGATGGTGAGTAAGAAGAAGAAATCATATCTCAAATGTTGCTTTATTGGCACCTCTATCACATAGATTAGAAACAGTCTCAATTGGTCTTTTATACTCCTTACATTTGAGGCATCTGCCTTACACTCACTAGGTGCAGCACAGTCCACAGTTATTGGCATCGGTTTTCTTTAGGGAAATTGTCTTGGGTTGCATTTTTTCGACAGACGATAAATATTTTTAAAGTTATGTCAAAAATGAGATATAAAAAAAAAAAACCTTATGTAGGATGTGGTAGAATATTAGCAAAGTTAAAACTGGAAACTATGGAGAACAACAGATAAAGAGGTGCAAGCACTAAACGGGTAGATTTCATAGAACCTGCTGCCCTAATCCACTTATAAGTTCTATGGGGGCCGTTTCAGAAAAGGAATGCAGTACTTGCACACACTTTAAGTATGCAATTTACATATGAGTAAAAGTTGCCGATTCACATATGAAATAGAAGTTTAAATTAGCCTAATTTGCACATGGATATGTTTGGCTGAAAAAAGACGGCCTCTAGTAGCACAGGTAAGTGGAACACTTATTTGTTGAAGTTCAATTTATTCTCAGGGAATCAGTCATGTTGACCTCTGTGCATAAATGTGGGTTCTAGCATCCTCAAAATGTGAGAAGCATACACACTGAATTGACACATAGCTGCAGTGCACCACAACTATTTCTTCTTAACTGCACAAACAAATATCTATCAGAGGACTGCCATGGTTCTGTCCACCTGTTATTCAATTCAGTGTAAATGCAACCATGCAATGCACTCTCAAAAATACAAGTACACCATGAGAGTTTCCTCCATGAAATATCTATAAACAAAAAAGTCAATGGATAATTTCTTTTTACTTGAAAGTGATCTGAGGAGCAAGTATCCTACCCAAACCAATAATTACAAAAAACAATGGCGCGAAGAAAGCTCCGAATAGGGAATAGGAATGGCTGAAATAAAACAATCGAAAATATTATGCATAGCTAGATTTGAGAAGTGTTTGAGAGTTTTTTTGTTTTTAATTGTTTTTTTAAGACTGTACTGACAGAAAAATAATTTCCCATTCTGTGTCGAATGCTTGATATGAGTAAGGTTTCAACAAATAATATCTCTTTCAACAACTTGTAACAATCTATTGGGAGACAATGCTCAACATAGGGAGCTGCCGCCCCCAATTAAGCACACCATTGATTTTTGGATTCAGCAGGCCCTGTCTATGACTCATATAGAGCCACATAGATCCACCCCACTGTGCCAACAATGAGCCAAGATTCAGACCGGGGTATAGAGAGAATATATTTGTATTTAAAGTATATTTTCAATAAAGCTTGCACTCAAGGGATACAGCTGCCAAATTTGCTGTGGCACAAAACAAAGCTTCAATGCAAACCACACTTTTTTCTTTTTGTAATAACAGGTAAATATCACTTGATAACATTTAGATTGAAAACAAAGCAATTCAAACATTGATCTGGTGCCAGGGTCCCTTACTCACCCTCAGGAAAGAGTGTATATTATTAAATAGGGAATTACACTGGGTTTCACTTTTGCAAAGCACCTACTCTCCCCACCAAAACCTAGGTATCAATTGAATGCAGCACTACTCTGTGTAAAGGCCCGGCCTAGGGAGTGGTGACAGTTTAGGAAGTTTCTTTTGGGCCAAGCCCACCCCTTTGTTTAAAGACAATGGGCCTCATTATAAGTTTGCTGGTCCGGGAACTACGATACCGGTAAGCATGCAGGATCTACAGGTGGAATTCAACCCGTAATTTTTCCATGCAACTCATCTATACTAAAACCCATTGGAAATGAAACCGCGACTGGCCCTGATTGAAAAAGGCATTGAAGTTGCCAAAACACATGTCTCACAAAGGGCATTGATTTACCAAATACATATCAAGACATATTGACAAAAACTATAATTAGCTGTTTGCATTATTTACTGTGGTGATGTGGAACAAGTGAAGAAGGAGTTTTCCTTATATTTGTGCATTCACAACTGAGCAAGGGGTACTCTCCGTACCTTCACAAGCATGCGGCACCTCCACAGGTGCAGGGCACTGTAAGTTGATATTTCAAGACCCCAAGGTTCGAAAATCAATTCATTAATGTATGTCTGTAGGTCGTCCGATGTCATTTTATTAAAGTTCCTACTAATTACTTTTTGCAAGTTATTGATTCTGGGGATCATCTTTTTAGGGAGGAGAATATTAAAGGTCTCGGTATAATGGGCTGACCAAATTCAAGGTCTGATGTGGAGCATTTGTAGGCGTAGATTTATAGTAGCAACCCAATCAAGGGCATTTCAGTGTGTGTGTGTGTGGATTCTTTGCTGAATATAGTTAAGTCATAATTATAGAGCAGTTGCTGCAGTTCGATAGCTTCTGGGTCCTTAGGATTCCCCAACCATTTATTAAAATCTCCAAGTATGATAATATGGATATGGGGTTTATTAAAATTCGACAGAATGCCTGATATCTCATCAATAAACATAGGCATCTCAGTCGGCGGGCGATAATTCAAGATGAGATTTAAACAGTGATCAGGGGTGAATATAGCTTTCATATGTATAATTTTGCATCCCGTACATGAAATAGGAGCTTGAAAAAAATCTATTCCCTGTCTTTCAATAATTGCCACGCCTCCCCCTCTATCATTTTCTCTATGTTGTGCATGAAATGTGTATCCTTCAGGAGCAGCAAGACTTATATTGGGCCCACTCCAATCTTTGAGCCATGTCTCGGTGATACACATAATAATTATGTGCTCATCCGAGACATGCTCTGCAATGCTAATGGCATGTTTCTCCAAAGACCTGGAATTAAGTAAACATATCTTGAGGGATTGTCCCTCTTTGGCATGTCTTTCACATGTTATGTCATCCATGATGGTGTCAGGCATGGAGGTATGGGGGCCAAGGGGTCAGTGGCTTCTCACGGTTTCGTATTTGATGAAGTATAGTTAAATAATACTGGCGATACAGTCTATAAAAGGCAGAAGCAGAAGGCTCCAATTGTAGGGGGATAAACACACCGGTAAATCAGCATACGAAGAGGACAGGTTCCGTAGCAAGTATGGAAGAAAGCTAAGACGGAAAGCGCGTCCTGCATGGACTCACGCAGACTGGCACTTCCCGGACACACCAGCGCTGACGCTCTTGCTCGATGGGAAATAGGGTCCAGGAACTACATGTCATTGAAAGCTGATGTTACAGCCTCCATCTTTTTCTCATTCCTGCCTCTGGGTGTCACTTCCTCCATTTCACTACTGTCTGCACCAACTGATGCTACCACCTTCTCCTTAATTCCACCATATTTGGTGAACTATTCCTTCCTTCTCACCAGCTTACCCTCCTTCTGATCCCACCCCCTTGTTTGAACTTTCTGTGAGTGTCTGTAGACATGTGCTACAATTGGGGACAGAACAGCCTTCTCTAAATTCATCTGGGCTTACTTTGGGCTTATGGGGCCAGACCAAGCCTTCAGCTGATTGGCCTTCATCTTGGGATTATTTCAATGCACAGAGTGAACATGGACCCTCACAGCCTCTAGGCAACCTACCAGTCAGCAAGGCCCCTTTGCTCCACCACTAGGAAATCAGGTTTGCCTTAGGTCTTTCTCTTGGAATATGCCCATCCTTCTTTCTTATCAATCAAGATGTCATCCCACCTCAGCACTCATCTGGTGGACGTATGATCCCTTTCTGCACCCTTTAAAATCCTAGAGCTCCTCCCCACTTTATGTGTTTTTCTGTTTATATAATGACTAATCTTCCAACTGCATGTCATAATTGAATCACACTTTTTAAATGGTCACATATTTCCATTGACATGCTTAACAGGCTGACATCTCCAGAGAATACACCCCTTTTTCAATAGGTCTAAATTATTACAACATGTGACAGGGGTGTATCATGAACAATTTAAACTCAAAGTCATAGGGCCTCATTACGATTATGGCGGTAGGGGGTTAACGGCACTGGTAAGGATGCAGGTGCCGTTAACCCCTTACTGCCCCATTCCGAGGTCCCTTAGCGGGTCCCGCTAGGGCCGGCTGGTTTGACCAGCCGCCCTTAGCGGGACCCGCTAAGGGACCAGGGAGCTAATAAAGGGCCTGTTATTTGCGGGCCCGTTATTTACTCCTTCCCCATTCGCATTGAGCCCTATGGGGGCTCGAATAGGAATGGGGAATGGTTTTCAGAATGGGGATTTACCGGGTCCTGAAAGGTTGGAATGACCCATTAAGTCCCCATTACGACTATCCGGACACGGGTTTGGAGGCAGCTATGATGCTAATAGCACCATGGCTACCTCCAAACTCGTAATGAGGCCCATAGTTTTTACCCATATCTCCCAACAGGAATCCCTCTCATCAATGACATATGGACACATTCAGGGACATGTGAGGTAAGTTTAATGACATTAAGTTAGACAATGTTTTTCAATTATATGCATGCATTAATATTGGATACATATAACATATTGGGCCTCATTACGAGTTTGGAGGTAGCCATGGTGCTATTAGCGCCATGGCTGCCTCCAAAATCATGTCCGGGTCCGGGGTCTGTGAATGAGGAATTACCGGGTCATTCCAACCTTAGAGGACCTGGTAATTCCTCATTCAAAAAAACAATCCCCATTCCCATTCGAGACCCCATATGGCTGAATGGGAATGAGGATGGAGATAATAACGGGCCTGTTGATAACGAGCCCGTTATTAGCTCCTTGGTCCCCTCGTGGGACCCAGAAAGGACATCTGGTTTTACCAGACATCTGTACCAGGTCCGCGAGGGAACCTCGTAATAGGGCGGAAAGGGTTTACCGGCACCGGCACCATTACCGGTGCCGGTTAACCCATTCCGTCAGCCTCGTAATGAGGCCCATTTTGTCTAGTCCTGCACCGAATGGCAGAGTCTCACAATATCAGGGCATTTCTTCTTTATGCTCTAAGTCATACAATTGCAGAGTATGTCATTGGATAGATGATTGATTTTAAAATCGGATGCCTAGTTTCTAAATACATCACAGGACTTGCTCCTGTTTATCTACCTAGTAAAATGTAATACTAACCGACTTGGTTGCGTTACACAGGTAACATGTTTTTTCGATGAACCAATCATGCCGCTGTGCCTATAGAGCTGATAGATGATTTACTATTCACTATCGTTACGCAGACTGACCTCTTTTGCAGCTTTCAGGAAAGCCTTAAAATCCCTATATTTTAAGTGATAGGTGCCCACTGTTTGATGTTTATTTTCTGAAAATCTGCACCTAAATGTGGTTTATTGTGTCCAGTGCACTATATAAATCCTGCAAATCAAACCAACTCATAAGCACGATTCCTCAAACAGCACGTCTTTTTCATCCATTACTTAGTTTGCTTCCTTCCATTGGCTTAAAATATCACATTCAGATGTTGCAACCAATGTGGTCTGTAAAATCATGTCCGTTGTGAGAAGGCAGTACAATAGGGTGGGACTACAGAGATTTTCCGTTTGTCACCCAAGCTGGCACAGCAGTCGAGTGCATATCGTTTCAGTGTTACAACACACGTAATGTAAAAGTGGTATGGTATTTTTTGACATTAGGGAAGCCAAATCCTTCATCCTTAACTATGCATATCACTATTGATATTGAGACATGTGACCTGGCCCCAGTGTTAGGAAAGATTCCTCTTTACTGCACCTTTACTTCCACTTCTATTGACTCCCAAAAGTTTAGCTTTTATTTTTGTATCTGACCTGCTCTTTTTACAGTGCATTAAAGCTTTAAGCTTCCCTACACTGGCTTTTGCTCATCTGTTATGGGGAAACTGGCATGCCTTTCAGGCTGTCAGTACTGGGAAACATTGTTTGCCTAAGTCTAGTTACTGTTAAGGATTCAAATCGGGCATCACACACCTGACCAGGATACTTGGTCTTATCCTGGGGTGTGGCGCTCAATAGGAATGCTTTTTCTTTAATTTTAATGAATTCAAATTGAGCCGATACCCAACCCATCTGACACCCCCTTTTACATATACCCCGGGTCACAATGGACCATGAACAAGGCCAGTTGGTGAAAATACAATGTTTATTTATTTTAAAATTCACAAAAATCACACACATTCTAATATTGGGCAGCAATCACCATTGGGGTGATAATTACAATAAAAACTACTGAACTACACTTGATTAACCTTCTACAAGGACATTTCCAAAGCACAATTGAATAGGAGCACTTTTTGAATTAGGATGGATAGCACCCAAGTTAAGGTTTCCCCCTGCAATATTCCCTCAACCCACAAATTATTAGATTATAAATCGATAGACAGAAGCAGCATCTAGTCAGAAATAAGAGGCACCAAACAGAATTAAAATCTGACCTTCCCTCACAAAATAAGAGACAAAAACAGACTTTTAAACCCTTTGCAAAGGCCTAAGATGACACTCGGATTTTGACAAATAAATACTTATATGTGTGTTTAAATAATGATATTCATATGTTTTATCACAGTATTAGGGATGTTTATCTCATTATAAACCATAAAGTAATACATCACAAGAGCATACAGTTCACAAAACAGATTGACATTGAAAACCCAGTGCAGCCGACTTCACATGTGTAAAAGTGAATTTTTTCTAGTTTGCAGTTTTAAATGTAAACATGCTTTTTTTCAAAAAACGGGAGAAAATACTGGTAATTCATAGAATTTCGCAGAAAAGTGTCGCAAGCACGTGCGCTAAAACCGATTTCCGCGCACAGCGTATTCATGGATTTCAGGCTCCCAAACCAGCCGTGGCGCAGAGTATCGCAGCGACCCTGCAGCAGCGCCAGTAACGCCCCCAAGAACGCCCTCGCGCAAGGAAAAGCCATCAAAATCGCTAAATCATCGCAAAGGGCTGCGCTAACCCTGGACCAGTCTACAGGGCTGCCAAACAAGGAACGCAAAGCGGGTAACGTGCATATCAGGGGTACGCGTGAAGTCATACACGCGATTAGCCAGGGTACGTGTATTACAGGGGTACGCGGGAAGTTCTACACGCGGTTGGCCAGGGTACGTGTATTACAGGGGTGTGCGGGAAGTTCTACACGTGATTCGGCTGGGTACGTGTATTACAGGGGTGCGCGGTAATTCTCACATGCGATTTGGCCAGGTACGTGTATTACAGGGGTGCGCGGGAATTATCACACGCGATTTGGCCAGGTACGTGTATTACAGGGGTGTGCGGGAATTATCACACGCAATTAGGCTGGGTGGGTCCTCACAGGTGTTCCCTGTACACCCTCCACGGCCCCTGCAGGCAGCCCACAAAACAGGGGACTACCCTGCACACCTGCTCATGTCCCCCTGCACCCCCACCCCCCAGCAGTGCAGGGGCAGCCTCCACCAGGCCCCCACTCATGTCCCCTATCACCCCCGCCACCAGGGGCACCCTCCACCAGGCCCCCACCCATGTCCCCTATCACCCCCACCCCCCAGCCACCAGGGGCACCCTCCACCAGGCCCCCACCCATGTCCCCTATCACACCCACCCCCCCGCCACCAGGGGCACCCTCCACCAGGCCCCCACCCATGTCCCCTATCACCCCCACCCCCCAGCAGTGCAGGGGCACCCTCCACCAGGCCCCCACTCATGTCTCCCACCACCCCCACCCCCCCGCCACCAGGGACACCCTCCACCAGGCCCCCACCCATGTCCCCTATCACCCCCACCCCCCAGCAGTGCAGGGGCACCCTCCACCAGGCCCCCACCCATGTCCCCTATCACCCCCACCCCCCAGCAGTGCAGGGGCACCCTTCACCAGGCCCCCACTCATGTCCCCTATCACCCCCACCCCCCCGCCACCAGGGGCACCCTCCACCAGGCCCCCACCCATGTCCCCTATCACCCCCACCCCCCAGCAGTGCAGGGGCACCCTCCACCAGGCCCCCACTCATGTCCCCTATCACCCCCACCCCCCCGCCACCAGGGGCACCCTCCACCAGGACCCCACCCATGTCCCCTATCACCCCCACCCCCCAGCAGTGCAGGGGCACCCTCCACCAGGCCCCCACTCATGTGTCCCACGACCCCCACCCCCCAGCCACCAGGGGCACCCTCCACCAGGCCCCCACCCATGTCCCCTATCACCCCCACCCCCCAGCAGTGCAGGGGCACCCTCCACCAGGCCCCCACCCATGTCTCCCAACACCCCCACCCCCCAGCATCCAGGGGCAGCCTCCACCAGGCCCCCACCCATGTCCCCTATCACCCCCACCCCACAGCAGTGCAGGGGCACCCTCCACCAGGCCCCCACTCATGTCTCCCACCACCCCCACCCCCCAGCCACCAGGGGCACCCTCCACCAGGCCCCCACCCATGTCCCCTATCACCCCCACCCCCCAGCAGTGCAGGGGCACCCTCCACCAGGCCCCCACCCATGTCCCCTATCACCCCCACCCCCCAGCAGTGCAGGGGCACCCTCCACCAGGCCCCCACCCATGTCCCCTATCACCCCCACCCCCCAGCAGTGCAGGGGCACCCTCCACCAGGCCCCCACTCATGTCTCCCACCACCCCCACCCCCCAGCCACCAGGGGCACCCTCCACCAGGCCCCCACTCATGTCCCCTATCACCCCCACCCCCCCGCCACCAGGGGCACCCTCCACCAGGCCCCCACCCATGTCCCCTATCACCCCCACCCCCCAGCAGTGCAGGGGCACCCTCCACCAGGCCCCCACTCATGTCCCCTATCACCCCCACCCCCCCGCCACCAGGGGCACCCTCCACCAGGCCCCCACCCATGTCCCCTATCACCCCCACCCCCCAGCAGTGCAGGGGCACCCTCCACCAGGCCCCCACTCATGTCTCCCACCACTCCCACCCCCCAGCAGTGCAGGGGCAGCAGGCAGTCAGGCAGCAGCAGGTGGGAGCGTGCTCGGGGCTCTGGGGGGCAGTAGTTCGGCCTTCCGGGCAGGAGCGTGGTATTCCGTGTGCGTAGGCGTGGCCAGCTTGGTACGGAGTGATTTGGCACGTGAAAATCCTGCACGTCAGCGTGAAAACCGAGGAAAGGCCCTCAGCGCGTAAGCGCGTCTGTGACGTGACCCGCACGGGTGTTTCCCACACAGCACGTGATGACAGAGCACACGTGGAAAGACTGCACGTCAGAGTGTAATCGCGTGTGATTGTTGGAAATGGCCCTACACGCAGAAGTGACAAAGCGTGTGATTGGTGGAAATGGCCCTACACGCAGAAGTGACAAAGCGTGTGATTGGTGGAAATGGCCCTACACGCAGAAGTGACAAAGCGTGTAATTGGTGGAAATGGCCCTACACGCAGAAGTGACAAAGCGTGTAATTGGTGGAAATGTCCCTACACGCAGAAGTGACAAAGCGTGTAATTGGTGGAAATGGCCCTAGCCCGTACACGCCCCGTAAGTGACGCTGGACGTGTGGCCCTGTATAAAAGGTATGTGTAGAACACGTTTTCCTTGTACGTGCTTTTCGTGGAGAGCGAGTGGGTGAATTCTGTACTTCTTGTCGTTTCACACGCGATTTACTTCACGGCGTTTCAAGTTCGTATTCCCTGTTACCTCTGACAGCTTTTTCTCTTTTTTCGCTTTTACTGGTTTACCTGGGCCTGTTCCCTCAAACAGTGTTCCCTTCTACTGTTGTCCTGTCTCCTCAGACAGCGTACAAATCTTCTTTTGGCGGGGGTGTTGCCAACCAAACGTGCTCCTTTTACACGCTCGTTTACCAGGCAGACGGTGAGTCACGCACGTATCTAACATCTGTGCTTGCCCCGTGTGTAGCCTACCCCTTCAGAGGTCATTCTAGGCTGCGTGTGACACGCATACGTTCATTCTTGTGTTACTGGGTGCCACAGCGTAGTGCAGGTTTTTCTTTCTGCACACGTGGTCTAGGAGGGGTTGCGTGCACGTCATCTCCCTTTTTTGGGGCTCCTGTGCGTAGCGTGACCCGTCATCTTTCCCCAGGGGTTACAATCAGCCTTGCAAGAGCACTAGGGTACAATTACCATCTGGTACCCAACCCCTTTGACCCCCAATTGCCCAGGACAATAGTTTCCAGCCACTCCCATACGCACATTTACATCAGTGCCATGGCTGGGAGGCGAGGATTCCGTAAGGGTGGCAAAGGTGGAAGAGCCACAAGTGGTGGCCGTGGTGGATCCGGTAGGGGACATGGTCGTTACTTGCAGGGTGAGCCTGTCCCCCCATGTGTGGAGGACCAGTCAAGGGCACCCATAATCCCCCCCCCTCCCGTTGAGGCTGATGTGGCTGACACCATCCATGCTCAGCCCTTGTTGGACCAGCCCATTGTGGCACCAGATCTGGCTGACTCCATGGCTGACTTCCAGGTCAGCAGGCCTATGACACGTGTGCTGGTGCACGTTGATGTCACCATGCCACGTGCATCTGGGCCAGCAAGGTCATCTGCTGCACCAAGGAGGCAGGGCGGAGAGGCTGCAGGGGCAGCTGCGGCTCCATCCACCCCAGCCCTCACACACCCAGCCAGGACAGTGTCGGTCCTAGTCCATGCTGCTGACATTCCCCCTGACACCATCACACTAGAGCCAATGCCTGCACCAACTCCCATGCTGAGTGTGCAATCCCACACTCCTGATACAGAGTCCACCAGGGCTCCTGCCCCTAGTGTCCAGAGCGGCGCAGGACACTCAGGATCACCACCACCTTCCAAGCGGAAGAGGAAGAGTGCTCGTCCGGCACAGGCTGATGCCCCAGACACGGCTACACAGTCCGGCCCATCCAGGAAGCCCAGCTTCACGGATGACGAACTGAATGCACTTGTCGAGTATGTGTCCGGACATGACAACGAGATGGTCATTGTTGCAGGATCCAAGACCACACCTGCAAAACGCCAGGCACACTGGCAGACCGTTGCGGACATCGTAAGTGCCCTTGGAATCGTGAGGCACACAGCCAATGATTGCTATAAGCGCTGGAATGACCTAAAGCGCAGGGCAAAGAGTAAGCTGGCCTCAAGTCATGCCGCAACTCTAGTGACTGGAGGTGGGTCTCCAGTAGTAGACATGGAACTCACTCCACATGAGTCAGTCGCTGGGACCTACGTCACGGAGGAACAGATCCAAGGCGTGGGAGATCTGGCTGATTACGAGGCATTGTCCGGTGAGTGCACATGCATGTGTGTGTCATCCATGTGCATGGTGTGTGTGTGAGGGCTTCTGTTTGTGTGCCAGGTGAGAGTGTGTGCGCCTGAGTCGTATGGGTCAGCCATGTGCTTCATGCAATACTTCCTGCGCAGCTGCATTTGGCCATAGCAGTATCCCTTCTGCCAACAGTAGACATCTAGCCCAACTGCACGCCAGTTGCCCTTGAAGTGTCACCTTGCCACAACATAGTTGCTTATTTTCACTGTTCATTCAGTCAGTTTGTTTGCAATCCACCACTTTCACTAGGCATGTCGCTGTCCACTAGTCACATGTCTGACATGGCTATGGTAAAGTGGAGTGACTTTGTTACCTGGATATCATTTGTACACACATGTCCCTGTGCAATTGGACCATTTCAGACTGGCAGCTCCAGGTGAAAAATCTGACCTGTTAGAATTAGAAAAGCGATTACATGCGGGAACTGGACTGAATGAATAGGTGCTGCCCTCCTCTCCATCTTCACTCAATAGCAATGGTACATGCCATCTGTGTGATGGCATGTGTGTTTCACCTGGCAATCACAGGCCAATGTGTGATGCCACTGCCAGGCAGCATGCAGAAAATGTGTTCATCTTCCATCTTGGTGTCATCAGTGTGTGCCATTTGCCTGCACTTCATACGCAGTGAGGGTGCATGCATGGGAGGGTTTTAGTCATGTGGGACATGTGTCAATCAAGTACTGGTTCTCTTGCTTCTCAGCCCTCATTGTGTGCCATGGTGCTAATGCCTGTTTCCATTTCTTTGTTTTCATGTCTTTGCAGGGGAAGACGCACCTGATACTGCTGGGGTTGTGGAGATGGTGCAGACCCAGGAGGGGTCCGAGGGCCGACCAACCACCAGTGAGGGACGTGGTGTGGTGGTGGGGGAGAACCCACAAGTGCTGCAGGTCGTGCTCTCAAGGGTGTCTCTGGCTGCACCTCCCCCGAGCTGTACTCAGGTGTTGATTTGGATGAGACCTACTTGCCGTCGCAGGTGAGTGTTCCAGGGAGGGATTCTGTTCTGTCTCACCCACCTGCACCAGGGTCAGAACCCTCCATGGGGATGTCAGTGTTGGCAGCTACGCCTTCGGTGGTTACGGATGCAGGGTCACACTCCGCGACATCTGATCCTGTTCCTGGGCCAGCAGATCAGAGGGGGAATGCAGTCCTGCAGCCTCAGGCAGTGCCGGCACAGCAAGGCGCAGTTCGCCTTGCCCCAGACAGGTGTGGTGACGGCGACGTGGTGGCCGTACGCCACCCGGAAATACCGCATGGGAGCAATCCATTTACGATATGGCAACCCAACAGGCTGCATCATCCGAGATGATGGCTCAGGCCATGGATAGGGTGGCCACTTCCATTGTCCCCCCAGAAAGGCTGATGGAGCGACTAGAGCAGGCAACCGACTCCATCTGCCAGTCACACAGGGAGGACATGTTGGGGTCCAACAGGGACAGGCGGGCGGCACTGGCGACTCTGCAGGAGGCCATCTCCATTGAGTCCCAGGGCCACAGGGAAGCCCTGAGGCAGGAGCTCCTTCACCTCAGGACGACTCTTGTTGAGCTTGAGGCTTCAACACACCAAAGGACAGAACAGCAGCTGGAGCGTCTCACCCGTACGCTCTCAGCTGAGATGCAGGCAACGAGGGCGGAGGTCCGGGCATCCCGTGAGTTGTTGCATGGGGACCTCCGCACACTCATCCTCCAGAACCAGACCTACCACACCCGCATGCTTGCAGCCATGGAGGAGCAGACTAGGGCCTTGCGTGGGCTGCCTCCCATAGTGCAACCACCTCCGGATGCAGCTGCACAGGGTGATAATAGCGACAGCAGTGATACTCCCACAATAGGGTAGCCGTGTGGGCCATGAGCCCATGGAGGTGTTTTATCTTCCCAGGATCCACGCAGGTGGGTTCTGGTGTGCATCCTGTCCTCGGACCTCCTGGGTGGCCTCCCCAACCCCCCCGGGCCCATCAATGGCCATTTTTGATTGTTTCTTATTTTTATTTTTATTTTGATTTCTTTTATTCCCAATTTTTTTGGGACGATTTGTTGGCTTCCGTGGTTCCTGTGGGCATACGCTGCATTGTGGCTGGGCACATGCAGGCTTGTAATGTATTTGGTTCAGATGCTTGGGTTTGAGTCACACACACCCCTCCTGCTTCCCGTTTCCATGGGCTTGCAAAGGGTGTGCCCAAGTGACAGTGAATTACACAGTGACGTTGGACTCCCATGAGCTGTGTGGGCAGTCTGTAGTCAATACTGTGTATACATTCCTAGTGCATATTGCTGTTGTGTTGTACACTGCATGTTGCATTGATGTGTAACTCTTCTTCTGTGTCTACCTCCCAATTTGCAGGTCCCTTCCTCATGTCTACACAAGGACCTCTAGTCTGGAGATGGGGTCCATGTTGGCAGCAGTGCACCTACAACTCTACATGGCGCCAACACTGCACAGTTGGTAGTGGTGGGAGTGCAGGCATTTCCAGGTGGTGAGACTACTAATATGTAACATTTGTGATGTCATGTTAATGGTAGTACGTGCTCACGTATGTTGTTGGTCCGGCATTGCTGTGAGCATTTCAGGTGTTGCAGGTTTCTAATAGGGACACTGTACATAGTGATACTAGTGTCATGTTGTGGGGATTACTTTGTTTACCTGCAATTAGCATGACATGGCACGGTGTGTCGTGTGGCGGTGCTGGGGTTGGGTTGGCTGACATGGCACTGTCCTCTTGTTGCATTTTGCAAGTGGGTATTCATTTTAGCTGCTAGAATGTGTAACTTCACAAAACTGCATTGGTGGTGTCTGTGTGGGTAGGGATGCACACATTGTGACACTTCCAGGTGAACAATCTCAGGCTGATATGGTATTCACGGTTCATTCTCCAGACATTCAGGATCAGTGTCAGGTTGAGTCATCATTGATTGTCAGATGGAATGTGCCAGGGCAGTGTGCACTCCACAGGGGTGTGATTTCTATGTGAAGTAATTAGCCACTAGCTGTGTACGGGCTGCCTCCCCCGTGCCCTTTCCCCTCCCATGCGCAGCGGCTGTGCATGTGGTTGGGGATGTGGGGCCACCACCATGTCCACGGCCAGGCCCCGGCGTGTTGCAACGTTGTGCAGGACACATGCTGCCACTATGATCCTGCACACTACTGGGGGAGCGTATAACAGCTGCCCGCCAGAACGGTCAAGGGAGCGAAAGCGTGACTTTAGCACTCCGAATGTGCGCTCCACTATGCCCCGGGTCGTAATGTGGGCTGTGTTATATCTTACCTCGGGTGGCGTGGTGGGGTTCCGAATTGGCGTCATCATGTGGGGGCTGAGAGGGTAGGCACTGTCCCCTGTGGAGGTGGTGATTGGTATTATTGGTGGGGTTGTGACCTTGCTCAGTATCCAACATGCATGCATGTGCAGTGGCATACATACTCACCAAGCAGCCATGTATCGCCATGCCGCCCAGCTTCTAGGTCCCGGCTTAGGGTGGACATTCGGTAAATGAAGCTGTCGTGGGTGGAGCCGGGATAGTTGGCATATACTGAGGTGATGATTCCCTTGGCATTACATGCTACCTGCACGTTGATGGAATGCCAGTGCTTGCGGTTCCTATAGATGTGCTCAGATGCCCTGGGGGGACGTAGAGCCACATGGGTGCAGTCGATGGCACCTAGCACTTTGGGGAATCGTGCCACACCGTAAAAATCCAGGGCGGCAGCATGCCTTTCTGCAGGTGTTCTGGGCAGGTATATGTGCCTGCGGACTGATGGGCGTGCAGTGATGATGTTCAAGACCTGGTGTAGGCAGCGTGACTGGGTGGCCTGTGACACCCCACCCACTATGGCACTTGTCCGCTGAAATGATCCAGTGGCTAAGAAGTGCAGTACATTGAGGACCTTCTCCAGGGGGCTGAGTGCTTGGGAGCACAGGGTGGGTGATGTGAGGTCATCCTCCCACTCACTCACCAGGTCCAGTATAATGTGTGGTGGAAACCTGTACCTCCCATACACCTGGTCATCAGGCATCCCGAAAAGGCTGGTTCTGGGTGTGAATATTCTGGCCCTGACTATCCTCCTCCTCCTCCTTTGGTAGCCCACTGCCACTGCTGCTAGGAACGGTATGTTCATCCAGGCGTCTGAGCTTGTTATTGTTAAAGTGCGCAAATTTATGCTTTGCGCGTGTTCTAGGCGAGCGTGTGACCCGCGCACCCCTGGAATCCAGTTCCCAGTCCAATAGCGTGTGGAAATTCACACGCACCACGGGATACAGGTTCGCTGACGTACTTGCGTGTGTAAGTGCCCGCGC
Organism: Ambystoma mexicanum; assembly: GCF_040938575.1. NCBI lineage: Eukaryota > Metazoa > Chordata > Amphibia > Caudata > Ambystomatidae > Ambystoma > Ambystoma mexicanum. The sequence goes on from NC_090924.1 coordinate 178,221,159, forward strand.
ACCCATGAAATACACGTACATAGGCCAATTGCGTGTACGCGCACTTTTGTCCAATTACACGCGATGACACTCTGACGTGCAGTATTTCCACGTGTGCTCCGTCATCACGTGCTGAGTGGGGAACACCCGTGCGGGTCACGTCACAGACGCGCTTACGCGCTGAGGGACTCTGGTCCAATAGAATCGCGTATGCGTGCTGACGCGCTTACGCGCTAAGGGCCTTTCCTCGGATTTCACGCTGACGTGCAGGATTTTCACGTGCCAAATCACTCCATATCAAGCTGGCCACGCGAAAACACACGGAAGACCACGCTCCTGACCAGAAGGCCGAGTTACTGCCCCCCAGTGCCCCGAGCAGCCTCCCACGTGCCATCTGCTGCTGCCTGCCTGCCTGCCTGCCTGCTGCCACCGTGCCCTGCCATTTGGTGCCTGCACATCAGCCATCTGCAGGGGTCCAGTTGCTGTGTCCACCCCTGCTGGAACTGAAGACTCCCGACTGGGATTACATCGCTCCACAGCCCAGCCCCAGGACCCAGTTGCCCACCCACACCTGCCTCTGGGGTTGTCATGTCGGGCACTTCCACATCTGGCACCAGTGGCAACCCCAGGCCAGAGGGGCAGAGGGGCACCAGCTTCACTGACACCGAAGTTGGTGTCCTGGTGGAGCATGTCCTGGGGCAGTATGATGCCCTCTTTGGATCGTCCCGCGCCAGCAAGGAAGGACGGGAGAGGATCTGGGCCGACTGTGTGGTTGCCATCAACGCGGAGGGGGTGGCAACCCGCAACGTCCTGAAGATCAAGAAGCGCTGGGAGGACTTGAGGTCCAGGACCCTTGTGAAGGCCCGGCACCTCGTGGAGGGGGGCCGGGGCCGCATGAGTTCCATCCAGATGAGGGTCCTGGAACGCGTACGCCCAGCGCTCCACGCCCAGATCCTTGAGAGGGAGGCCCGTCTGGAGTTGAGCGGTAAGTGTCCAAGCATTACTGTGTGAGACAGGGCATGTTGCATGTGTTCAAATGCCGCATGGGGAGCCCTATGCAGATTTTGAACATGAGAGCATGCCAGTCTCTGTACCTGGACATGGGTGGGGGTGAGGGATGGGTGCTGATGCCAGGTACATATATGGTAGCCATGTCTGTGTGCCTGACCTGCGTGTCTGTGACTTGTGCATGCCATGGATGCATGACACATGTGTGTGACAATGCACAGATTCAGTGAAGCAGCCAAATTACCCTTGTATCCGCTGTGTTTGGTGTGTTTGGGGCCAGATGGATGTGACTGAGGTGAAGTGTGTGCATGTGATAGGCATGAGCCATGATGCATGTGAGTTACATATCATTGAATGTTTCAAGAGTCCATTGGACATGCATGGAAATGTCCATGGCATGCACCATGCCTGTTACTGTGTGTGTTTTGCCTGGACTGACCCATGTGTTATGGAGGGACATGATGGAAGTGTACTTTGACAGTGGTGCTCATCTGCTATTGCTTCCTGTCTAGGGGACCATTGTACAGTGCCCTGATGCTTGTGTTCTTTGTCTCCCTCTACGCAGCGGCTAGTGAAGAAGAGGGCGGAGACGGCGCTGTGGAGCAAGGCGGCGGGGATGCCCTCACGGCTGCAGCGGAAGGGGTGGGTGAGCCCCCACAGGGGCCTGCTACGGTGGGAGACGGTGAGGAGCCATCCAGGTTGGTGGTTTGCACAGAGGAGGAGGAGGCCGCCACTGGGGCACACATGGGGCCTGGTGGGGGCATCCCTGCTGGTGCAAGTGGTGCAGTCCAGGGCCAGGGGCAGGAGGCAGCACAGGTCACCGTGGAGGGGCCTGTGCATGTCGCTGTCCCTGACCCTGTGAGTGCACCACCATGCACCAGCAGGGATGCCCCGTCCCAGGCCCGTCCGCAGGTAGAGGGGATGTCCATGTCACCTGACTCCCCTCCACCTGCGGACGTGGGAACCCCTGGCCGTGTCCTGATTGGGGTCGCGATGCGCACGGCTGTTATTCGTAATGCCGTGCGTGCTTCCCGGGAGGAGGACGCACGTCATCACGAAGTGCACCGTACCGACGTGGCCCAATTGGGATCGGCCATGTTTGGGGGTTTCCTGCATGTGTTGTCCAATCTGGCGGCCCTCTCCTCCTCTGTGCAGGCTATACACCAGTCGTTCTCCTTGCCGTCTTCCGGCCCAGATGCCACCAGGGCCCCCTGTGGACCTGCCCCGACCAATGCAGCCAGCTCGGTGGGGATCCCATCCCTGCCACAGTTGGGAGTCGGAGGTCCAGCAGGGGTGGACAACACAGCAACTGGACCCCAGCAGATGGAAGATGTGACAACATCATTAGGCAGGGCACGTGCACGACGGCGTCGGTGGTTTCCATCAGCCTGGATGCCGTCGTGCTGGCAGAGGCAGTGGCGTCGGAGGCAGCAGCAGGCTCGACGTGGGAGGCATCATGGCTCGGGGCCTTCAAGATCAGAGGGGCAGGCATCGGCCGGAGGGCAGGGCAACCCTGGGATGGTGGTGTCTTCCGTGTGGGAGCAGTTGGTCCAGCGGATAGGTGCGGAGCGGCAGCGGGCGGAAGAGGAGCGGCTCACCATGGTCAGGGCGGAGTTCTCCATGCGTCGGGCGTTGAGGCGGGCTGAGTGCCTCGAGGAAGCTCGCAGGGAGTTTGAGCTGGAAATGGGGTTATCCCTGCGAGACCTCGGGGCCAGGACAGAGTCCCGCCTCCAGGACATCGACATGGAGTTCGATGATGCCCTGGCCAGCAACATCACCGAGTGAGCCGCAGGACTTGCCCGCTGCCTTTGTATATAGTTATTTAGTTAGTTAGTGTTAGGTTTCCTTTATTAATTTTTGTTTTTTTGGACCGCTCGGACAATGGCCACTTTTTTGTATATATTATTTTCATTAGGTAGTAGTAGGTTTCATTTATGGTGTTGGGCTCATGGACCCTGGAATTTTCGTGTTCACCCTGAGGAAATGGTTTTTCATTATTTTACTTCCACATGATTTTGCTTTGGACAACATTTGTTTTTGGATTACTTTGTTTTTTTTATTTTTACATTTGTTCTCGGACATGGACCATTTATTTTGTTATCCCCATTGTTGTATGTTTGATTTTTTTACTTATTTTTCATCTTTAATACATGTTTTTTTAAATTTCACTTGTGGTATTTTCTCATTGGTTTCATACATGTCATGATATGGGTTTTGACATTCACTTGCACCCATTGTGTATGTGTGTGTGACGGACATGTGTTCATTTACAGACTTGCCATTGGGGTTGTATCATGTAATTGCATTCACTATGTGGGTGGATGCAATCCTTGCCTGGGTGTTTGTGCTGGGTATGCTGGCCATTACTGCCATGATTGAGTATCGTCAGGACCTGGGGGCAGGGGGACATGTGTGGGTGCCTGGTGGAGGATGCCCCTGCACTGCCGGGGGGTGGGGGTGGTGGGAGACCTGAGTGGGGGCCTGGTGGAGGCTGCCCCTGCACTGCTGGGGGGTGGGGGTGATAGGGGACATGGGTGGGGGCCTGGTGGAGGGTGCCCCTGGATGCTGGGGGGTGGGGGTGTTGGGAGACATGGTTGGGGGCCTGGTGGAGGGTGCCCCTGGTGGCGGGGGGGTGGGGGTGGTGGGAGACATGAGTGGGGGCCTGGTGGAGGGTGCCCCTGCACTGCTGGGGGGTGGGGGTGATAGGGGACATGGGTGGGGGCCTGGTGGAGGGTGCCCCTGCACTGCTGGGGGGTGGGGGTGGTGGGTGACATGAGTGGGGGCCTGGTGGAGGGTGACCCTGGTGGCTGGGGGGTGGGGGTGGTGGGTGACATGAGTGGGGGCCTGGTGGAGGGTGCCCCTGCACTGCTGGGGGGTGGGGGTGATAGGGGACATGGGTGGGGGCCTGGTGGAGGGTGCCCCTGGATGCTGGGGGGTGGGGGTGTTGGGAGACATGGGTGGGGACCTGGTGGAGGGTGCCCCTGGTGGCGGGGGGTGGGGGTGGTGGGAGACATGAGTGGGGGCCTGGTGGAGGGTGCCCCTGCACTGCTGGGGGGTGGGGGTGATAGGGGACATGGGTGGGGGCCTGGTGGAGGGTGCCCCTGCACTGCTGGGGGGTGGGGGTGGTGGGTGACATGAGTGGGGGCCTGGTGGAGGGTGACCCTGGTGGCTGGGGGTGGGGGTGGTGGGTGAAATGAGTGGGGGCCTGGTGGAGGGTGACCCTGGTGGCTGGGGGGTGGGGGTGGTGGGTGACATGAGTGGGGGCCTGGTGGAGGGTGACCCTGGTGGCTGGGGGGTGGGGGTGATAGGGGACATGGGTGGGGGCCTGGTGGAGGGTGCCCCTGGATGCTGGGGGGTGGGGGTGGTGGGAGACATGAGTGGGGGCCTGGTGGAGGGTGCCCCTGCACTGCTGGGGGGTGGGGGTGATAGGGGACATGGGTGGGGGCCTGGTGGAGGGTGCCCCTGCACTGCTGGGGGGTGGGGGTGGTGGGTGACATGAGTGGGGGCCTGGTGGAGGGTGACCCTGGTGGCTGGGGTGTGGGGGTGGTGGGTGACATGAGTGGGGGCCTGGTGGAGGGTGACCCTGGTGGCTGGGGGGTGGGGGTGGTGGGTGACATGAGTGGGGGCCTGGTGGAGGGTGACCCTGGTGGCTGGGGGGTGGGGGTGATAGGGGACATGGGTGGGGGCCTGGTGGAGGGTGCCCCTGGATGCTGGGGGGTGGGGGTGTTGGGAGACATGGGTGGGGGCCTGGTGGAGGGTGACCCTGGTGGCTGGGGGGTGGGGGTGGTGGGTGACATGAGTGGGGGCCTGGTGGAGGGTGACCCTGGTGGCTGGGGGGTGGGGGTGGTGGGTGACATGAGTGGGGGCCTGGTGGAGGGTGCCCCTGCACTGCTGGGGGGTGGGGGTGATGGGGGACATGGGTGGGGGCCTGGTGGAGGGTGCCCCTGGATGCTGGGGGGTGGGGGTGTTGGGAGACATGGGTGCGGGCCTGGTCGAGGGTGCCCCTGTTGGCGGGGGGGTGGGGTTGGTGGGAGACATGAGTGGGGGCCTGGTGGAGGGTGCCCCTGCACTGCTGGGGGGTGGGGGTGATAGGGGACATGGGTGGGGTCCTGGTGGAGGGTGCCCCTGCACTGCTGGGGGGTGGGGGTGGTGGGTGACATGAGTGGGGGCCTGGTGGAGGGTGACCCTGGTGGCTGGGGGGTGGGGGTGGTGGGTGACATGAGTGGGGGCCTGGTGGAGGGTGCCCCTGCACTGCTGGGGGGTGGGGGTGGTGGGAGACATGAGTGGGGGCCTGGTGGAGGGTGCCCCTGGTGGCTGGGGGGGTGGGGTGGTGGTAGACATGAGTGGGGGCCTGGTGGAGGGTGCCCCTGCACTGCTGGGGTGTGGGGGTGGTGGGAGACATGAGTGGGGGCCTGGTGGAGGGTGACCCTGGTGGCTGGGGGGTGGGGGTGGTGGGAGACATGGGTGGGGGCCTGGTGGAGGGTGACCCTGGTGGCTGGGGGCTGGGGGTGGTGGGTGACATGAGTGGGGGCCTGGTGGAGGGTGACCCTGGTGGCTGGGGGGTGGGGGTGGTGGGAGACATGAGTTGGACATGGGTGGGGGCCTGCTGGCAGGTGCCCCACAGTGCTGGGGGGTGGGGGTGGTGGGGGACATGAGTTGGACATGGGTGGGGGCCTGCTGGCAGGTGCCCCACAGTGCTGGGGGGTGGGGGTGCAAGGGGACATGAGTTGGTGTTCATTAGTTCAAGGAGACATGTGCCTTTGCTGGGGGGCATGCCCATGTTGGGTGGGCTGCCTGCGGGACATGACCAGGGATGCAGGGTAGTCCCCTGTGGTGTGGGCTGCCTGCAGGGGCCGTGGAGGGTGTACAGGGTACACCTGGGAGGACCCACACTGTCAAATCACATGTGGGACTCCCCGGCACCCCTGAAATACACGTACCGTGCAAAAATCGCGTGTAAAACTTCCCGCGCACCCCTGAAATACACGCGCACAGGCTATTCGCGTGTGGAACTTCCCGCGCACCCCTGAAATACACGCGCCCAGGCTATTCGCGTGTAAAACTTCCCGCGCACCCCTGAAATACACGCGCAGAGGCTATTCGCGTGTGGAACTTCCCGCGCACCCCTGAAAAACACGCGCCCAGGCTATTCGCGTGTGGAACTTCCCGCGCACCCCTGAAATACACGCGCCCAGGCTATTCGCGTGTGGAACTTCTCACGCACCCCTGGAATACACGTAGCCCGCTCCCCCAGGCCCGATCGCGTGAGGAACTTCACGCGCACCCCTGAAATACATGCGCCCAGGCTATTCGCGTGTGGAACTTCCCGCGCACCCCTGAAATACACGCGCCCAGGCTATTCGCGTGTGGAACTTCCTGCGCACCCATGAAATACACGCGCCCAGGCTATTCGCGTGTGGAACTTCCCGCGCACCCCTCAAATACACGCGCCCAGGCTATTCGCGTGTGGAACTTCCCGCGCACCCCTCAAATACAGGCGCCCAGGCTATTCGCGTGTGGAACTTCCCGCGCACCCCTGAAATACACGCGCCCAGGCTATTCGCGTGTGGAACTTCTCACGCACCCCTGGAATACACGTAGCCCGCTCCCCCAGGCCCGATCGCGTGAGGAACTTCACGCGAACCCCTGTAATACACGTAGCCCGCTCCCCCAGGCCCGATCGCGTGTGAAACTTCACGCGAACCCCTGAAATACACGTAGCATACACGTAGCATGCTCCCCCAGGCCCGATCGCGTGAGGAACTTCACGCGAACCCCTGTAATACACGTAGCCCGCTCCCCCAGGCCCGATCGCGTGTGAAACTTCACGCGAACCCCTGAAATACACATAGCACGCTCCCCCAGGCCCGATCGCGTGAGAAACTTCACGCGAACCCCTGAAATACACGTAGCCCGCTCCCCCAGGCCCGATCGCGTGAATGACTTCACGCGAACCCCTGTGATGCACGTACCCTGCTGAAATCGCGTGTGAGACTTCCCGCGCACCCCGGTATACACGCACACGTATTTTTTGTCAGCGGGTGTCCGTGTTTGTGGGTACCCTTTTGCACGTCATTTTTCCTGGAGGGCCACAGTATGGGACATTCATCATGGCAGTATATAGGTGCTATTTGTTGGCGCACCTTTTGGCGCACATTTCTTACAGCTGCAGAGACGCTACCGCCTGCTTTCTTGTGGCGGTCGTGTTTGTGCCTGTGCGCTGGTTTGAGCGTGCGCTTTTTTCCCCTATTCTATTCCATGAATACGTGTTGTAGGCGAGCGTGTGGGCGTTCCGCGCACTTGTGCCCTGTACTTCCCCCGTGACGCCCACGTTTTGGCAAGTTGTTCCCCATTCCGAGTGTTACGCCCGTGTTCCGCCTACTTTTGTTGCGTGAGCCGCGCTATGTGCGAATTTCGCTGTGGCCTGTGCGATTTTTGCTGTGTCCTGGCGCACGCTGTTAGATGGCCTGTGCGCCAACGTGCGCCGCGCACTTTTTTATCGCACATCCGCTGGTTTTCTCGCGCACAGCCTTCCATGAATCGACGTGCGCTGCTTTTCGTGCGATTTTCGCACTTGCACTGCGATTTTCGCTATTCCACTGCGATTCGCACGTTTTTGCCCACTTGCGCCGCGCTAATTATTCCATGAATCGGCCTGTGAATTGGAATGTGGTTATTGTGCAGGGGGATAGATGCACAGCCCAGAGAAAATATAGAGGTGAAATGAGGGCTACAGGTGAAGATTTGAGATTTGGAAGGTAGAATGAGGTTAGTTTTTAGAAAAATAGAGCAGTTAAAAAGAGAAAATCGGTTTTAAAATTGAAAGGCAAATCTTACTTAAACTAAATTATTAAGACTATATTGTTAAAGAAAGCCACGGTACGTTCAAAGATTGATTCACAACGTCACCCTTTTCCCGACATGTTCTCATCTATGTGGGAATTAATACAAATTACTAATGAGTTACAAGGTGAGGTGAATAAAAGAGTTGCACTAATATTAGGAAACAAGAACAAGGTGCACAGCAAATTAAAACAGTCTAGACAAGTTATCAGGGTATAGGGTTGCTTAGAGAGTGGCACTATGCCAAAAGTCAAGATGGGGTACACTATGTGTTATGGGATGGGGATACTCAAAGTCTGCTTTTAAAGTTGGGATTAGGAACAATCATCCAGGTTCTGGACTCAAGGGCTCGGGTCACCAGGTAGCGGCAGACACTCCTAGCAGAACAACAGCTGTGCATGTCTGGTCACCAGATAATCAGACCAGATGGATGACAGGGTTGCAGCGGGCATGCAGTTAGTGGGCACAAAGCCAGTCTGCTTTCAGGATGCTTTCCAAAAGAACACCACTGCATTTGAGGCCTTGCTAGGATGCTCGGCAATGCTTTGGCTTTGCAGTGGGATCTGGAATCAGCTATGCTTTGGCTTTGCAGTGGGATCTGGAATCAGCTATGCTTTGGCTTTGCAGTGGTATCTGGAATCAGCAAGATGAATATAGAAGATCAGGAATGCAGGCGCAGGGCATTCCGGAAAGAGTCTCTCTAGAGTTTTGTCAACCACCCTTTTTATAGAGCATGGTGACATCATAGAATTATACGGCAGGGCAGGCTTAGTTAAGCATGTCTCTAAACAACTGGATTGGTCAGGGGAGATTACTACCGCCTTCCTCCCAGCTGGTCTGGTTTCAAGGGCATGATGTCAGATTTATGATGTGAGTTTTACAATGTCCAGAACCTCCCACAGTTACTTTAGGTACAATTCAGTTTTGCCATAAATTGCACATTTGTACAGTTGGGGCCTTCTAACAAATTACATAAGCAGGTTACATATTTTATGCACAACACGCCAGTCCAACTCTACAATTTGCAAGACATTGTTTTGCCCTTCTAATCATTTCTAGTCATTTTTAGTGTGAACTATTCGGCCTAAAATTCTATAACTTTACACGTGTGTATGGATTATCATCAGGCATGTCGGTATTGAATTTTATCATGTACACTTTCCTTGTAATACCCCATTCTCTGCCATTTCTGTTCCCTATATGGCAATGAAGGCTACAACATCTTAAATTAAAACCCCCAAAATTACATTATAACTGTGCACTTTTTACATTCCAGTCTTTTGAAACAAATGGGCATCCTTTGTCCTTCACTGGGACCATGTATTTCTCTTCAGCTACCTCCAACTGTCACTTCAGCCGTGTGTGTAGAGGGGTTTTCCCAGTTTGATTAAAGGTTTATGGCTGCTTCTCCTTCACAGTTTGGTGTCCTAGAACTTCCATTATAATAGGCCTCAGCCCAGACGAAAGTCTGCCAAGGTAGCAATTATCACTTGTGTGTTCTAGCGCCTACTGTGAGGGGCCTTTTGTTGCTGGCAACCCCCAAGCAGAAACCTGTTTGGGCTGATTTCACCCAATGCAATTTAATTCTTTATTTGATTTATTTTTGTTATAAATCAGAATAAAGCCTGTTGACTAAGATCTCCCATGTATGTTTCACAGCACAAAATCCCTTCACATTGCTAGATGAGGACAGGGCTTTATCCAACATACACTTTTAAACAAGTATTTTTCTTAGTTTGCAAAAGTACATTTCAAACATGTGGTGACTACATTTTCCTTGCAAATTCGATTTCTCTCTTCCATCTGAATTCCCACATTGTTTTGTAGCCATGGTTAGCTTCTGGTATGCCGCAATGGGTTAAAACACAGATGCACTGAAATTGACATAGGCCCAGAAAGCCAGGGCCTTTTTGACGCATTGACCCTTGACATTTTGTAGCCAAAAAGTAAAGCGTTTCTTGTGTAGCTGAAATAAAGCTTCTTTTGATTCCTTCAGACCTGAACAACAGCCTGCCATTCAGAGACATTGTTCTTGTCTGCTGGAACACAATGTGAATGTGGATGGGTTTAAGCGGGTTTCATTAATAAAAGTAGTGTGATGAGGAATCAGAGCATCAGATCGGCATCATTTTGAAATGTAAATATTTCCCTTTTTCAAATGGGAACTTTGGGCTTGCAGTAAAGCAGCTCTTCTTTTTCACTCCCCTTCTTGTGTACATGTAAGAACACCCTGGCAGGCTTTCTCAGTGAGCCCCATTGTTCCATCCTGCCCAATATGTGCTTGGCAAGATGGTGCAGCCACCTTTTTGCAGCTGAAAACACAGTTTTGGTGTGAGGCAATGGTGCTCACAGGAGCCAGCGCAGCCATTTTGCTGCTTCTGCTGAAGTGCAGCTTGGTTATGAAGGGAGTGCAGCTGAGTGGGTAAATATATCCCATATCACTTAGTTATTACTTTTAGTAACATGTTACCACTTCTGGTAGTTTTTATCATTGTACAATGCAGTACAATGGCGTACACCTTTTGTTTTGCCCTTGACTAGCGCTCAGAGGATTTCCGGCTACTCTATGGGCCTCATTACGACCCTGGCGGTACCGAGTGAACGGCCCTGTAAAAGGTGCCAGCGCCGTTCACTGTGTACCGCCGCATTACGAGTTCCCCTCGCGGGACACGGTAAGCACGCCTGGGAAAACCAGGCGTGCTTACCGGGTCCCGCGAGGGGAAGAGGGAGCAAACAATGGGCCATCTCGTAATGGCCCATTGTTTGCTCCCTCTCCCATTCCCATTCAGCCCTATGGGGGCTGAAATGGGAATGGGGAAGGACCATGTCCGGGTCCTGGGAGGGAGGAGGAATTACCAGGCCTTCCGAACTCGGAATGGCCAGGTAAGTCTTCATTCCGAGGACCCAGACCCTGACACGATTTCGGCGGCAGCCATGCCAGCAATAGCGGCATGGTTACCGCCAAACTCGTAATGAGGGCCTATGTGTGCTAAATGGACAAGCTGGTGGCAGCATTGACTTTTTACCATTTGTTGGTGCATTTAGATTTAGCATTACCGTGTTTACCACATTTATCTACTAACTGTGGCTAGTGGTCAAACATGGTCATGCTACAAGGTATTTCACTTGTTCTTTGACATTCTTGTATTTTAGTCTTCTTCCTGGCCTGTGAAGTCAGGAAAATCTTCATATGGACTTTCAGAGCCAGGGAAAGCCAAGGCTTTTGGCAGGCTACTGGAGGGCTATGTGTGTTTGATGCCAGGAAGTGGGCTGGGGATGTTTGGTCTCAATCCAAAAACTGGCACCAGTGTGCCTGAGTGGTATTGCCACCAGTGGTCCCGATTGGACCACTGCTGATGTGTGTGTTTGTGTGTGTGGGCCAGATCTGTCTTTGGCTAGTGAGAGTTTCTGCTCTTACCTGGCTATTAGGATGAGAAGAGGAACCCTGTATCCACTCTACAGAGGTCCTTGAAGAAACTGAAGGAGCCAAGACTCCTGTCCAGATGCAAAATCCATGAGGAGACCGGAGACCCGTTTGAAGAAGGCCTGGCAACCAACTTCTGCTGCTGTCCTGTGAGAGCCCTGTCTTGGAGGTGACCTTCAGCAGTCCTGCGAGGGAGCTGCAACCCTTGGAGTGGAGGGAACATCCATTCTCGATGTCAGCATGGAGTCCTATGTAGAACATCCTTCGTAAGGGCCCCTGGATGCTTGTGTCACCGTGCATCAGTGGCCGTCATCCATAACTGCTTACCTGTGTCCAGTCCTGTCCTGAGAGGGGACCTGCGTCAAGTTCCTTTGCACTTCTTTACTGAAAGACCTTGCACCAGCATTAGGCAATGAGCGGAGAATTGCTCAAATCTGCAAACCTTGGCAAACAAGGGATGAGGCTGATGGTGGGAAAAGGGACCTACCTGCCAAGTCCTGTGAAGAATCGGATTGTACTGGGGTGAGTTGTAGCAATACTTACCTGAACCCCTAACTCTCTTTTCAAAGTTTTGATAACTTCTAGAAACCTTTGTATCACTTTGGCTTTGCCATTGCTTGTTCACACAAGAACTCTGAAAGTTGGGAACATGTTATTTAGTTAGATTAACTTGTCCCCTAACCATTGGAACTTTTCACTGTACACTAGAGACCCTACCTTCATCTTCTCCAGCTTCACAAAACTGTATAGAACTTTGCTGAATATTTAGGTACAAGGCCCCATACATCGTAGGGATGGACTTCTGAAGATAGGATTGAATCTCTGTGGACCTGTGGTGCTACTTCTAATCAGTACCTTCCTTTACAGGGGTTTGATATGTATTTTTCCCTACCCTAGTGATTGTGTATATTGGTAAATGACTTCAATTCAGCAATCCACTAAGTCAGTGCCTCGTCTGGGACGCCCAAGGGAAGCCCTTATTTATATAATTTTATGACAAGTTATACTCTGGATGATAAACCCTTATATAACACCCCTCTCTTTGAATCCCCCTGACCTCACTGAGCCAAGAAGTAGGTTTGTTTTGCAATTTAAAAGATTTATTTGAAAAATTAAACAATATATATATTACACTTTTATAATAAATTAATATTTGATATCACACTTAAGAATATGACAGTGATCAACACTGGGTGATGTTACACTAGCACAGTGATTTAATTACTTAAGAGTTAGTATAGGGAGGAAAAGGTAACTGAGAATGCTTTTTGGTTTCAAGGAGATGCAAAGATGAATAAAAGGCAGTACAGAAATAAACTTGATATGATTTCAGCAAAAGATAATATGGTCACTTTTTCTCTGGCAATTCACTCCCCCCCCCTATGCAATATAAGGAGATGGAAGTAACACACACAGTCTTCAGGAATACAATCACAGTACAATACAAATACAGTTCCCCCCTAGCAAGCTTAGAGAAACAGGGATGATTTTAAACACAGGCAAAGTACTTTAAAGGTGGTATGCAAAGAAGGGAAAAATATGCTAAAAATGATTTTAATTCCCTATACGAGATTCAGGGTGGGTGATAGCTACTTCAAATTAGTTCAGGATCACTTTAGCAATGCTCTATGAATGATTGTCAGGTTGCAAACGAATTTCAGCAAAGGAAAACAAGAAGCTGCTATTTTGACAAGTGAAGAAATTTGAGCCAAAACGCAAATCGCGGCACTTTTTCTGAGTGCGTCGAGCGCGATTACGGAAAAAGTATAATGAATAGTCTGTTCTGGGTTCGTTGGAAAGCCTAGAATCTTAGCTTTAAAATGAAAGTTAAATCTCACTTCTAGCACAAACGGTTCAAGAGATACGGACAATTTTGTGAAGGTAGATTTTCAGAAATGAAATAATGATTCAAAATGGCAAAATTACACTTTTCCAGGTTTAAAATCGGAGAAGGGACACACGATTCCTATGATGCAGTTCTGGACAGGTTCAAATGTTTTGAATCAGATTATTTTAAGCTAATAGATTGGTTTTGCACAGTTCTGGCTGAGTACTCACACTATGAATTGGAAATAGGCCGTCAGGGTCTGGTCACCATGTTGGACTGGACTCCGGGTGGTTGGTTCACAGCTCTCTGGTTTAGCTCTGCTCTGCACTTCACCGCAGTCTGGTCTGTGGTTCTTTGGTTCTGGTCTCTCTGGTTTTGATCTGGTCTGTGGTTCTGCTGTCAGCACTTCTTTCTGGGTCTGCTACCGGTTCTGGCAAAAGTTCTTGTCAAAGAATCCAACAGCTCGCCCGGCTGTAGAATAGTTTGGTTGGATTGCTGGATTCTGAAGGCCTGCTGAAAAAGGATTTATCTGGTGGTCCAGGCCTCTCTGCTTTAAGTTCTTGAGTGAAGTTCTGGATCCTGGAGTTCTCTGTCAGAGTGCTGCGCAGGAATTCAGCTGAAGGTTGGAAAATTAATGTCCCTGTCTGGCTTCCAGAGGCTCTTTTTAATGTCTTTTGAAAATGGGTGTGGATGCTAACTTTCTTTGCCCAACCCACTTACGATTTGATAGGTCAAGGATTTCTCTTTGACCTGATTTGAGAAGGGAGCAGTGAGTCATCAAGCGTCATCTTTATGGCATACAGAAAAACACTCCCCTTTGCTTTTACCCTAGAAAATCATTTTCATAACTAAACACATTTCCCAGATACACAGTGGTTGACATTACATATACACATTATATATCACATAAGGTAGTTTCTATTCCAACTCTGATGTTTCTAAGAGCTTGGATTAAGAAATGACAACATTTTGCGCTTTTTGGTTGGTTTACCAATATTGGATTTTTACCAAAAATGACACAGATGTACCCCGCCTTTCTACACATATTCCAGTAAATTTTCATTTTTCTAGCGTGAACCCCGTGTCTACAATCTCCATAATTCATGGGGTTTTGTCTCAGAACATGGTACAGAGCTCTAACACCTCTTAAAATGTGCACAGAAAAATCACAAGAATAATGATATTAATTATATAATTTTGACAAGTCCATACTATGAATTATCCATCTTTTTTTTAAATTATGCTCTGGCCCAGAGGGGTGTGGATTCCCAAAGCACATGGTGGAATTTCTGGTTTGGCCACTTCCTCCAACTCAAGTTGCTCACAGAGGAACTGCCCCTCCCCGTTTCTCTCAAGAGGAAGCCATTTACGACCCCCCCTAGTTTAACATTTGCCTGAGCCAAGGAAGGCTCATTGTTCAGTTTCCTGCAGTCCACAGCTGCTCCTCCCCTAATCCAATCAGAGAGGTGTCATCTCCTTTTGGTGGGGGCAGCAGAATGCAGCCAGGCCTGGGAAGAGTGGCTGAGCAAGTTTCAACTCCTGTTGGGGGTAGTTGCCGGGCAGAATTCACTCTCTTTAAGCCAGCCTTCAGCTAAATGTCATTTTTGTTCCCAGTTTTTTTCTTCCAAATCAAACTTACCATTTTTACACATGCAGCTAGAACACTGATTCTAAGTTCAAAACTATGACATTTAACATTTGCAAACTATGTGACACTCAACAGTAGGTCACTCATTTATTTTAAACATTTAGATTTTAGTGTCTTTCAGTCCAATTTAACTTAGGCTGCTGCCATCCACAGCTCAGCCAGTTTTGTTATAAACATTGTTTAGGGCTCTTCATCTTTCCAGATTTTGTATGCACACAAGTCTACCTTCTGCCAAAAGTCTGCTAGTGTTCATTGAGATTTTTGAATATCTTGCAATGTTTAAAATAGGCATTTTTAGCTTGCATTTCAGAGAACAAAGGTGATTTCAAAGCGCTTGCTGAGCTAACTGGCACTGCTGTTTTTCCTTTGGCACGCATTCCACTCATGGCACTCCTGGCCCATCACGCTCGCACTGGTGGGTGGTAGGTCAGGCGACCATTTTGGTGTGCGCAAAAACTGCACCGTTTTCCTGGATTCTGGCGCAATGTGGGCTTTTTCGGCTATCTTGGATTTTCTAAGCCCACATCACCAAATGTTGCAGCATAATAGTCCAAACGTGGGTCAGGACACCCAACAATATGTATCATATTTTTGGTGTTGCGTGATATTATTACCTGTTAGTAGTTATTTTTCACTGTGTTATTTGGCCATAAGTTAAAAAAAAAAGTATTTGTATACCTGTCTGTCTAAGTGTGTTCCTTGACTGCTTCACTGTGTGTGCTCATTGTCGGCCCTTACAAGGTCAGCACCACTTGAGACCTATTCTAGACCACTCACCTTGCTACCTTGAACTGGTTTGGCCACATCTCCCAGAGTTGTCCCTATCATATTAGTAGGTTGGCCTTCTATACATCTGTCCACCAGGCCAGAGTATAGAAAATTTGTCCTAACACCCAGTTCTCCAAAATTAGTAATTAGAGCTTTTTTCTCTTTATTTCTTGCTGTAGCTTGTTGTGGAGAGCCAATGGGAATATGCTAAATAGATTGTGCAGCGTTTTGTCGAAAGCGTTACCTACATTCCAATGAATACAAATCTCTTTTGCCCTAGTCTTACCATTGTTTTCCCGAAAAACAAGGTATATCTTTAGTAATGAAATTACAAATGCATTTAAATCTGTCCTTAGCCCAATGGGGTGCTTGATCAGTGAAAAAGTGTCTGAACCATGATCTTGAAATTGAGAATATCTCAGTGTTTTCTATGTTTACTTTAAGGTTGGACAGGTTGCAAAATGTTTTGAAGACCTCCATTAGTCTGGTATACAATCATTCTGGGTCAGAGACAAAGATCAACAGATTATCTGCACACAAGTGAACCTTAGAAGTATACATATCATGTGTGATGTCCTTAATTTCCTAATGAGTGCCTATTGCTACGGTTTATGGTTCCACAAAAAGATCGACGAGAAAGCACAACCACTGGTATCTCTGTTGTGTTCTGTAGTTTATCCCAGACTGTCTCCAATTTACTAGGATTTTTGGTTTTGTCTCACTTTATAGGCACTTAAATATATATTATCTCATCTCCCCCGGTTGAGCAGGAGCTCCACCTCATTGCAGGAGCAGTGATTCCCTCACCGGAGCATATCCGGAGAATGCCGCCACCACTAGGTAAGCCAATGGGCTTCACCTCACTTGAAGACAAGCAACTTGTCTAAAATTATTTCCTCCATGCTAATAACGTTGCAAGAGCACCCAAAGACACCGCACTACATCCCGCTTGCCGCCCCCACTGCAGATCACCACTTTCCAACAAGTATCTGAATATTGCCTCCATTACCCTGCACAAGGCTGTGGTGCACGCCAAGATGGCTGCCACCATTTTGTCTGCCTGACTCCTGAAGCACCAGAACGCCCACGCCAAAATCAGAAGCCTGATTGGCTGCCCACCGCTGTATTTGCACCTATCCTGTGCCAGATGGCGAAAGCCGGCCCACCGCCCTAAGGACCATGAACCAAGGACCTTACCTGTCCTGTGCCTGTCCGTTGTCATCCGGACTGTATGTCCGGTTAGGCTGCCCCCAAAGCCCTCCACCACGCAGTGATCATGCCCTGGCTAATGACCCATTTGCCCATTGCCTCGCTGTAAGTAAAACATTCCACAGTAACCCCGCGCATCTTCGCTACCCCTTGGCTCTACTCAACCATCCACTATTGTCACAGCCAAGTGTCATACCTGAGTTCCTACCAGACTGCTGCTAGAACGCACACCAGCGACCACACGCCCTCTTCCACGCTTCTGCATCGAGCAGACCTGAACACTCTGCATATATCACCCGCTTATGTACTATCTAATTACGTCTAGACATGTTGCTATCTACAACAGCCCTCTGCCCCCCTAACTAAGCCATGGCTCTGACTGCTCACCACACGTCTCACCTCTTCAACCTCTCTATGTCCTTATAAGTACCCTGCACTAGCGCATCATGCTCATTGTGCCAAATGCAGCATATCGCATCAATTCATTGTGTCTTTTGCCTTAAAAGTATCCCACACCTATCCATCCCACCCTTACACTACTCTAAGTAGACTGCTTTATCCTATTGTGCTCGCCCGCCACAGTAAGTGGTCAGCATCATCCCACTGTGCCTCCGCACCAACGATAATCGTACTAGACACTTGCCTCCTCATGCCCCCTTCTCATTTCACTGCCACTTTGTTGAAACTGCCACCTGCCACTTTGTTGAAACTGCATTTTATGATCACCTGGTTGAAACTGCATTTTGATTGCCCCTACTGAAACTGCATTTTGGTTGCCGCTTCTGAAACTGCATTTTGATTGCCCCTACTGAAACTGCATTTTGTGGTCACCTGGCTCAAACTGCATTTTGATTGCCCCTACTGAAACTGCATTTTGATTGCCCCTACTGAAACTGCATTTTGGTTGCCCCTTCTGAAACTGCATTTTGATTGGCCCTACTGAAACTGCATTTTGGTTGCCCCTTCTGAAACTGCATTTTGATTGCCCCTACTGAAACTGCATTTTGTGGTCACCTGGCTCAAACTGCATTTTGATTGCCCCTACTGAAACTGCATTTTGATTGCCCCTACTGAAACTGCATTTTGGTTGCCCCTTCTGAAACTGCATTTTGATTGGCCCTACTGAAACTGCATTTTGGTTGCCCCTTCTGAACCTGCATTTTGGTTGCCCCTTTTGAAACTGCATTTTGATTGCCCTTAACTGAAACTGCATTTCAATTGCCCCTTCTGAAACTGCATTTTGATTGCCCTTAACAAAAACTGCATTTCGATTGCCCCTACTGAAACTGCATTTTGATTGCCCCTACTGAAACTGCATTTTGGTTGTCCCTTCTGAAACTGCATTTTGATTGCCCCTAATGAAACTGCATTTTGATTGCCCCTACTAAAACTGCATTTTGCGGTCACCTGGCTGAAACTGCATTTTGATTGCCCCTAACTGAAACTGCATTTTGTGGTCACCTGGCTGAAACTGCATTTTGATTGCCCCTAACTGAAACTGCATTTTGTGGTCACCTGGATGAAATTGCATTTTATTGCCCTTTACTGAAACTGCATTTGGTTATCATCTGGCTGATACTACATTCTAGTGCCCTGACAACAGTGCTTCCCACCAACAGCACTCTCCACCTTAGCCCAACCCTCCAGCGGACTCATCCAAACGCACTGTCACTATTCACTGGCAAAACCCGCGTTCAGCGGCCATTCACTCTGCTCTGCAACCTCTCTTCAAGCCACTCTTATCAGCTGTGGCATCCTCTCTTTACCTCACACTTCTCACAGCACTTGCCCATAACTTCAGTATGATCCCTCTAACCAGCCACATTACCACAGTCATGGCCACCCCTTCTCTCTCCACAAACCCATACCTTAACAACCCTTCCCTCTGGCTGCAACACTTTGCCACTAGATCTGCACCGAACCAACCATGCACAATCCCACTAAGGAATTCTAGACTTATCGCCAGACTCACTCACGCCTCTCATCGCCTCCTAACCTCTACCCGACACAATAAGCACACACCACCTACTACCACTACTAACATTACTCCATCCATATTGACCTTGGTCAAGAACTTCGACATAATCCCCACTCCTGCTCCTAAACAGTCAATCCAAGGGGCATTAATCAACGCCGGGTCTCTCACTGCCCATGCTCTAGATATCGCAGACCTCATCACAACACACAATCTCGATTTCATTGCCATTACTGAAACGTGGCGCCATGCTGCCTCGGGATCGCTACTCTCACTAGCCATCCCAGTAGGATATAATATCATTAGACACGACCGCAACACCAGCCAATCCAAAGGAGGTGGCATCGCCATCATCCATAAAAATTCTTTAAACTTCCGCACTTCCACTATGCATCAAATCTCTTCAGCAGAAGTGCTGACAGCTAAATTAGCCCTCACCCCAAACCAGACTAATAGGTTCCATCTAATATACAGGCCCCCAGGCCCTCTATCCACCTTCGCTGAAGACCTATCCTACATACTTGCTGACAACACTAAAACCAAATCTCAAATCATTGCACTAAGTGACTTTAACTTGGGTCTCTTAGACACCAATGATACCGCTGCCCTTGCTATTAATAACCTGTTTAGCAACTCAGGCTTCACACAACATATTAACAAGCCTACAATGTTGAATCCAACCAACCTTGTGCGTGGACAGACCACCACCTAATCACCTTTAACATCCATGTTAGTACCATCAATACCACTCCTGATGTCGCACCTGTGATCTCCACCAGAAATAAGTGCAACATAACCTGCGAAAAACTCCGCCCCCCTTATCCTCCCGATTCTCAACGAACAGACACTTACATGCACTGACCCGACAGTACTGGTTGACACATTCAATCAGACCATGATGAAAGCCCTTGACTACATCGCCCCTTCCAAACTCTGAAAGCCCAAACCTCAAGCTCACCGCAACTCTTGGTTTACACCCCAGCTAAGAACCCTACGCAAAGAAAAACGTAACCTTGAAGCGCGCTGGAAAAGTAATCCCACCGAAACAAATAGAGCCAGCATTATTCTTACTACCTTAAATTACAAAGAAGCTATACTACAGGCGAAAAAAGACACCTACAACAAACGCATTGAACAAGCTAAATCTAATACCAAAGAATTGTCCAGAATACCAAAAGAACTGGAAACCCATGTCACCCCACCCGACACTGGCACCAAAGACAACACAAGGTGTGCTTATATCCAAAATGCACTACTTGGGAAAATAGCCTCTCTCCAAACTGAAATTAATGACAAGCAAACTAGTCTCCAGTTTAACCCACAGCCCAATAATCATACAGTCACTAACAACCCTAGTCTTGACTCACTGAAACCTTTCAGCTTCTCACCTCTATCCATCACAGAAGTTGAAAATATCATTAACATCCTCAACCCACCAACTGCCAGGGAGACCCATGCGGCATCCATTATTAAGGAAGCCTCTCACGACCTAGCTCCTTTCATTACTACTCTCATAAACTCCTCATTCAGCACTGGGGCTGTCCTTGACAATCTAAAGGACACCTGGGTTATACCACTCCTAAAAAACCCATCTCTGGATGCTAATATACCAACCAATTACAGGCCCATCACTACAGTGCCTTTTATGCTAAAAATCCTTGATTGAGCTGCCTACCTACATATCAAAGAGTAACTTGAATTTAACAAACTTCTAGGACTGAGGCGATCTGGGTTCCGCCCCCAGCATGGTGCCAAAACTGCCCTCATCGATCTTAAAACCCAGATCGAAGACCTAAAAGATAAGAGCAAACTTGCCCTCCTGCTCTTACTTGATCTCTCTGTGGCTTTCGATCTTGTAAACCACTAAATACTCTGTCACCACCTCAAACTAGCTGGCCACTTCTCTGATCAAGCAACGGTCTGGATCAGTTAATTCCTGGAAAACAGATACATGAGGGTCTTCTCCCCCGCTGCCGCAACCAAACCCTCACCGGTCACCTGTGGAGTACCACAAGGATCGTGTGTCTCCCCTACTTTGTACAATGTGTTTACAAAGCCACTATTAGATATTTTGGACTATCTGGGTGTCACATATACGAATTATGCTGACGACACCTAGATACTCATCCCTATCACGGGAGACTATACCACTGACTGTCTTGCTGTTAACTCCATCTACCAAGTCATCCAAGCCTGGACGGCGCAACACGGACTCTGTCTGAATGACAAAAAGACAGAGCTCCTCATCCTTGGCTCTCACCAAAGACTCAGCAAACTAGAACCCCTGTTCAAATCCCTCACTATTGATGGCAATACCATCAAGATCGCAAATGAGACTAAAACACTGGGGATCTATATTGATTCCACCCTATCCTTGTCTAGACAAACTAACGCAGTGTCCTCCGCTGCGGCTCAGACTTGTAAGCTCATCACAGCAAGCTGCCCTTTCCTATCTCCAGCCAACTGTACTACACTAGCCAGGACCCTAGTGATGTCTAAAATCGATTACTGCAACACCCTCTATCTCGGCACTAACCTCTGCAATCTCAACAAGCTACAAATCATCCAAAACAACGCCATCAGAGCCGCACTAAATATTCCCAGAAACCAACATATCTCGGACACCAGACGAAATATTCGCTGGCTCTCAGTAGCGCAAAGAATATCAGTGGAAATACTTGCACTCACACACAAGCGCCTCTCTAACCAAGCACCTAGCCAACAGATTCTCCATCCACACCTCCATCAGACCCCTCAGAAGTGCCCAGACTAACGGCCTATCCATACCTCGCTTGAACCTTCAAAGATCTGGCGGGTTCAACTTCCCAGTAATGGCTGCCAAACTCTGGAACTCGCTCCCCCGCCCACTAAGAGCTGAACCATCCTTCCACACCTTTAAAAACATGGTCAAAACCTGGCTATCTGCCCAAGACCTGCACCCTTCCGCCCATTAGCCACCATCACCCTTACGACGGCTCTCAGCTTCACACACTTGTAAATATGCAACCAGCTAACCTGTAACATGTAACATGTATGTATATAATCCTCTATGTAATTATCCATAATTCTCTTTAAACTCTATGTAATTCCTTGTAAATTTATGTAATTTATGTCTGGTCTGCTCATACCATGTTGTAACCTAAGCAAGCGGTGTGCCCGGATGCCTCTGGGCCTGGTGCACTTTATAAATAAATACAATACAAAATACAAATACAAATATTCTACTGCAGCTTTTTAAGTGCACTGAATGTGCATAGTATGCTAGTTTGCAGTCTACTTGTAATTTTGTATTCACAGTGAGGATTCACTCTGCCACAAGACAATGGAACAGTAAGATTCAATCACTCACATTTGAACACACTCTCACAATTTTATGAACCAGCAACATTTTATCAGGCATTTGCTTCACGAGCTGGCAAAGTGTCTACCTCGGATTCGGAACTAACTTCTCTGTTACAGTGGATTTACTGGTAACAGCGAAAGGGAGAAACTCACTCTTTTAGAAGTGAAGTGTTTGTTTTCTCTCACTCATGAATTTGCCTCTGCCTAGAGGTGCCTTCAGGGTTTCTCATTTGGAGATGCGAAAACTAGTATATTCTATACATTTCCCATTCAATTTGATGGTGCCTAGGGGGAGGTGGCTAGGGCATCCTCTCGATACTTCCCCTTGGCTCATGATCCACTGGCTCGAGAAGCAACCATAGCCCCTATTGCATAATGTAATGGTTACCGGAGCCGGACACAAGACGTTGTTACACTCCATATGGGTAGTGTCAGGATGTTGGCTGAGAAGTAGGAGCAAAAGAAACCAGACAAGAAGTGTGTAAGATGCAATGGTTTTAATGTTTTCAAATGAAATCAAACAGTTCCCTTGTCATCATGTTAAAATGAAAATAGACTACTGTTTGGGAAAGGGCTATTTTGCTAGCATACCATTCTACAACTCAGTTGCAGGAGTGACCAATACCATCTTGGCCCCACTAAAATCCTCTAGGTGTAGGCTTCATAGGGGAAGATCTGAATCCCATTTGTCATTTCAGATTGGGGAGTAGCTTTGTCTCATGCTTGCATTAATTAACGGGAAGTGTCTCATGTACTTTTTAGGTACGCACAATGGCGCAGTGGGGTGCTACAAACTACCTGATGCTTTGGGATTTGGGGAGTGAGGTTTTTGTCTCTTTCGAGTCGGGTGAAGTGATACCATGCCCAGCAATGACAACTTGAGTTGAACCTTCCTCTGTGTCACCATGCCAAACTTGTGCACCTCCTTCTTTGAGCCAATTCAGAACCCAACTCAATTAACACATGAGGGATCTCCTCCTCATCCACCTCTTGCCTTCACCATACCCTGCTGCTTATCCTGATCTGATATCTGATGGGAAAACCTCCACCTCCTCATTCACCCCTCTTTTACTTGTACCGCCTCTCTTCTTCGTCTGGCTTTACCACTCAGCCTCCTACTGTTTCCTTATTTATGACAAAACCTCTTTATCTTTGAATGAACCTCTCAGAGTCTTCCCCAAATGCCAAAAGGTGGGCAGCCTCAAGGAAGTCTGAGGATGACATGAAGAAAAAAAGAAGGGAAAGTGGGAAATGCAGGTTCGGCATGTCATGTTTTATTGACTGCATTAATATAAATGTTGTTTCATGTTTGTTTTGTTGTACTATTATATTAATGTCTGCTTATGTTTAAAATGTCATTTTCAGGCTTATGCATTGAGGACTTCCAGAATGTATTTGTGTTTTGTATCTATTTTTCTTTAAATACTACCACAGGCCCTGTAGTTTTGGTTAAGTTGCTCAACCCATAGGAAGAGCACTTTTTGGGAGGCTTCCCCCCCGGACGAATCCTTACCAAAATTTACAAAAAATGTATATGGTCCCGTCAGAATTTTTCTGGGAAGTTTAGGTGAGGTTTCGTCAAGGGGGGGACAAGTTCCCAAATTTTCTGTTTTTTTCCATAGACGAAATGGGAAACTCTTTTGATCACTTCTACAGCCCAAACCGCTGGACAGATTTTCACCAAATTTGCAGCAGGAGAGGCGGCTTGGTCCCAAAAGCATGCTTTTGTAAATTTGGTGTAAATCTGTCCAGTATTTGTTTTTAAAATGCCCCAAAAGTAGGTAAAAAAAAGTAGTGATATCTGGGTTTGGTCCGTGGACTCACTTCCTTGTTCAGTCCACGGACGGGCCTCCGATTGGCCAAGAGGGGGATGTGATGTCTGCGGACATCAGACACGCCCAAGGATTGGATGGTGAAAAGCATGAAGTGCATCAGATTTTGGGAAAATGCCCGCCATTTTGGATTTGCAAACATCCACCGGTGTCTGCAAACATTGCGTTAAAAAAATATTGAAAACACAACATTGCACTTGTCAAACTCATCAAACAATCTATGGGGATGTGGAGGGTGATGAGTATGGGATAGGATATGGCTGTAAGAAGCCAAATTGAGATAGATCTACGGTCGCCTGGCCTCTCAATAGGGAGATATACAGGAAAACAGCCACTGAGCATTTGAATATCAGAGTCTAATCACCCAACTATGCCGAAAGGTCCCATGAACTGAATCGCCTCTAATGAGACAAAGACATATATTACTTACAAGATTACCTAGTCACATAAATCAGGTTGTTATCATTAATCAACCTTGCCTTAAAAAAAACAGATTTTTCGAAACATGTGTAGGCTGAGAAAGCTGTATTGATGATGCACACTGAATTAAACTACAGCTTATTCAACACTTGTGATGACTTATGCTGAATACGATTTGTGATGACTCATACAGAATAAAACTTGAAGTCTATCTACTTACCTGTGCCAAGAACATATGACTTTGCAGGCTAGCGCAATCACCCTGAGCCACCCTGTGTTCATTTTTATTGGACACGGACAGACCTTTGGGTTGAACTCTTTGATTCAGCCTTTCCTTAGTTTCGTTCAGGTCGGGAAATCCCATCTCAGCATAGGAAAAGTTAGGCCTTTAACCATCATGACATTTAAGTTAATAAATATCTTTTGTTTGAATGTTAAGTCTGTTGTATGTGTTGTACTGTGTGATGCCTTCACAAATCGTCTCAGAAGTGGGACACAGCTCCACCGATACAAATTTGGGAACCCTAAAGGTTGAACAGCTAATAGTCAGCATTTTGGATCCCTTGGCAGCTACTAAGGGCTCCTTTGGGTTTGATATCTGTAGTAGTACGGATGAGACATTTGCTCCAGGCAAAAGAAGATTGATCCCCACTGATTTGATATTGATACCATCCTCTGGTACATACATCAGGCTGGCACGCATATCAGGGTTAGCATGGATATTTTGAAATGATGTATTAGCAGGAGTAATAGACCGAAACATTAGGGCGAGTTGAAGTATTGTTACAAAATCATGGAAAAGACCCATTTCAGATTCAACAAGGTAGCCCAAGGGTACTTGAGAGAGCAGTGTTTCCAAGGCTTGAAGAAGAATCAGGGGAGGAAAACAATGACAGGGGAACTTGAGGCTTTGGGTAGATTGATGAGACTTCGGATATTCCTTCCAAAGCTGAACCTAGGAAATCTACAGAAGAAGAGCCTGAGACAATTCCCGACATAGCTTTCGCTCAGAGAAATTACCCTTTTTTGGCTGAAGCATTTTTGCAAGTGGTACCCTAACCAGAGGGTTGTCGAAAAGTGGACCCTTTTTCTTTCTGAAGCATGGGCTTCTTTAGAGAGGAGATACCACTTCGTAAGGTCTAGTAAAAACTCAATTAATTATCCCTAAGAGTCACAAGTGGGAGGTCTTGGAGATAGCCTATTCCCATCTGACAGGAGGCCATCTGGGGAAATCTAAAACTCAAGCACATATGGCGGATACATTTTACTGGCCCAGAATTTACGCGAACATTAAAACCTTTATTCAAGCATGCACAGTTTGTCAGAAAACTTGCACAACACCAACAGTTCCCTTAAATCCATTACCAATATTTGAGATTCCATTATCCCGGATCTGTATGAATATTGTGAGGCCCCTTGAAACTTCCAAACTGGGGAATAAATACGTTCTAGTTGTTGTGGATTACACCACATGTTATCCTGAGACCTTCCCACTGACAGCCAAAATGACACAGCAAATACTGAAACATCTACGTCCTTTCTTTTCCAGAGAAGGCTTTCCAAAGGAGATATTGATTGATCAGGGTTCTACTTTCATGAGTAAGCTCATGTGGGAAGTGAAAGAACTATTGTATATCACCACTCTCAGAACATCAGTGTATCATCCCCTGACAGATGGTTTATTGGAAATGTTTAATAAAACCTGTTAGACCATGTTCTGAAAGTAAACTGAAAAAGATGGTAAAAACAAGGATCAAATGACACAATGGGCCTTGTTTGCAATTAGGAAAACTCCTCAGGCCTCAACAGGATTTTCCTTGTTTGAACACATGTATGGATAAGAGCCACAGGATGTCCTGGATATGTTGAGAGTAACTGGGGAAGAGAGAGAGGAGGCTCAAATTCCCCTCTCCCAAACTGAGAATAGATTGAAAGAACATATGGTGGTTATAAGTTCTTTGGTACAAGCTCATACAACCAAAGCACAAGAAGAACAAAAGACCTCTTAAAATAAGTTTAAATCAAATCCTTTTCTATCGGTCAAAGTGTACTTGTCTTATTGTCTGTTTTAGAAAATAAACCTTTGTCCAAGTGGCATGGACAATACGAAGTAATAGAGCAAACCGGTCCATGTAAATATAAGATCTCACAACCACACGGCCACCTTAAGACCTGCATCTATCACACAAATGTATTAAAAGAGTGGAAGGAAAACCCCACAGAGACTCCAACCATAATATTATCTTGTCTCTTACCCAAAGATGCAAAAGTGAGTATTTAATTTCATTTGACCTTAATAACAATCAGAAACAGGATATATATGATCTAATAAAACAGTACAATGATGTGTTTCGGGAAGAACCTGGAAGAGTAAAGGGGATATATCATTATATCCGCTCTCCAGTAGGCAAGGTGCTACATCTGAAACCCTATCAGTTACCCGAGGCTAAGAAAGAAATCATAATTCAAGAAGTCAAAACCATGTTAGAGGCTAACATCATTGAATCTTCTGATAGCTCTTGGTCCTCCCCCAAAGTGTAGGTGGCAAACCAGATGGGAGTTGGAGATTCTGTATAGATTTTTGTAAAGTGAATGCCATCTCTGCCTTTGACGCTTAACTACTGCCCCGTATAGATGATCTGATAGATCGACTGGGTAATGCCATCTATCTTTCAACACCAGATCTCACAAAGGGATATTGGCAAGTTCCTTTAAATGGGCCTGATAAAGAAAACACTGACTTTGCCACTCACGTAGGGTTGTTTTATTTCAAAGTCCTACCTTTTGGGTTAAATGGTGCTCGTGCAACTATCCCAAGACTTATGGATAAAATCTTACAACCATACTCAGAATTTTGCAAAGCCTATGTCGATGATATTGTAATATACAGCAAGACATTGGAAGACCACCTGTACCAACTCTATACTATCATGAGAGTATTGAGAAAGGCTGGATTAACCCCTAATCGCAGAAAGTGCAAGCTGGCCCTATCAGCAGTAAAATATTTTGTAGGTAATGGTACAGTCCAGTCACAACAGGAAAAAGTGAGGTGATCATGGAAACACCCCCTCCAAAAACAAAGTAAGAGCTCAGCATCTTTTTGGGACTAAACGGGTACCACCACTGATGTATTCAAAATGTTTCTAGCAAGACATCCAGACATACAGATACGTTGAAAAATGCAGAGGCACAACAGATCAGGTGCATTTGATATATTGTGCATGTTTCTGCCATTTTGGCATTTTTAGGATATATTAGAATTTAATATTAGATATTGGGGGTCATTATGAGTTGGGCAGTAAGCGATAAAGGGCACCGGTAAGGAGAGCGGTGCCGGTCATCCCTTACTGACCAATTCCGAGATCCCTTTGCGGGAACCGTAAAGGATGTGTGGTCTGACCACACGTCCTTTACGGGTCCCGCTAATGGACCAGGGCGCTAATAACGGGCCGTTATTAGCACCTTCCCCATTCCCATTAAGCCCTATGGGGGCTCAAATGGGGAATGGTTGGTTGAATGGGGACTTACCGGGTCCTCCAGGGTCGGAATGACCCGGTAAGTCCCTATTCAACCAGACCAATGCCGGACCCGGTATTGGAGGCAGCCATGGCGCAAATAGTGCCATGGCTACCTCCAATCTCGGAATGAGGGCCATTGTATTTTAAATATCTCAGTTTACGTGAGACCGTTTATAAAATGCCTTTCTTTTCAATTACGCCATTTTTTGAACATCATCTAATCATCTTGCTATTTCATTGTTTAAACCAAATTCCAAAATCATGTTAATGGGTGATATACATCTATGGCTGGGATGTAAAGAAGATCATGTTGCAAAAACACTTGCAATATCCTTGAATAATCTGGGTTTTATTCAGTTGGTTAAGGTGGCTACAGATGCTAAGAGTCATGCATTGGACAGGGTGGCCACTCCCAATATGACAGCCAATCATGTGACAGTACATCAATTTCCCTGGTCGGATCATTATTTTGTTCAACTTAATATAGTATGTGAACAAAATATAAGGATCAGAGAGACAACAAAAACATAGTAACCTTGAGGATTCTAATGAACCCTACTCCTGCATCGATGGAGGCTTGCTTTCACCAGTGGCGACAATTGTCGAGAAGTTGGATAAGGTAGACAATATCACAAAAGTTCTCCAGGAGACAAATATAAAAGCTATCAACACTCTTGCACCTCTCAAATCGAGATTGGTGTCATTAAGAAACAAACCAAATAAATGATATTCACAGGACCCACAAAAGTTTAAAGGAATACAAAATAAATATTTTCAAACCTGGAAATCCTCTAAGGATAGTTGGGATAATGAGGCACATACTGTGGCACATACCCTGGCCTCCAACATGTTTAAACAAGCTGTCATTAAGGCAAAAAGAACCATGTTCGACACAACAATTCAGGATACTCAGTATGAATCAAAAGAATGATTTAAAGTATAAAAAGAACTAGAAGATCCTTGTCCGAGTAAACTGGGCAGCCCTATTAAAGATACACCATGGCGTGTCTCAGTTAAAACAGCCATGCCGAGTAAACTGGACAAGATTAAGCAGAACATTGAAAATAACAAGATAATATTAGGGCTATCAGAGTCATGGTCATATAGTTCTATGTAAAAGTGTTCAAATACCATGTTTAATTTTAGTCCTGTAACAGAAGCCGAGTTTACAGACATTACTGGTAAATTAAAACCTACAAATTGTAAAGGGGACTCCTGTCCTGTGAGTACTGTCAAACAATAGTCCTCTATGTTGATAAAGACCGTAGTTATATTTGTCAATGCCTCTTTTTGTGAAAGTCATCTCCCAGAAGAAATGAAGAGTGCATGGATTACCCCAATACTTAAATAATCTGGCCTTTGTCCTTTAGATCGATCCAACTATAGGCCTATCACCAATACCCCATTTTTATTGAACATTTTAGAACGATTATATGCACATTTTAGAATATCTTAATTTTCATAATATTTTAAATATGAGTCAATCTGGTTTCAGGCAGAGACATAGCACTTAAATGGCACTGCCAGACCTGAAGTCCAAGACTTATAAATACCATGGATAAAGGACAAGCAACTATACTCATGTTATTAGACTTGTCGACAGCATTCAACTTGGTGGATCACTGTTTGCTTATCACCAGGTTGAAAGAGGTTGCAGATTTTTTGGATAAGGCAGCTTAGTGGATTTGTTAATTTCTAGGCAACATCCTATGGAGGGTTTGCAGTGAAGTGTGTCATTCCTTTATCTGGCTCATATGAAGAGGATGTGAAAAATGTTAAGGAGGTGTATGATGTAATTCATGTATGGTTCATGGAGAATGGTCTTGCCTTAAACAAAGAAAAAACTAAGCTGATGGTTGTAGGAACTCCTAACAAAATCTTACAGCTAGCAGGAGAATATAAGGTGTTCGAGGTGGCTGGTTGTGAACCTGTGACAAAAAAGAAAGACAAGACCTTGGAAGTTCATTTAGATCAGTTCATGACTATGAATGCCCGAGTAAATTAGTTTAGTCTCTGCCTCATTGCATTACATTAAGTTATTACCGCAAATATGTCCTTATATTTCCATGGCTAACTGTGAGACAGTATCATGAGAAATTATAGGATCTAAAATAGACAACTGTTGTAGTTTGCTGGTAGGAATCAACAAATAAGATTGTGACAGACTACAAGTCATACAAAATAGTGCTGTCAGGGTCATGCCTGGCCTTAAAAGACATGAGCATGTTACTAAGGCAAGAAAGGGCCTACATTGGATTCTGATTGAGGCTAGGATAGATTTTCGTCTTTTGGTGATCACCCATAAATGTCTCATCAGTAAGAGTCCACTTTATCTTTCTGAAGTAATTATGAATAAATCAAACCCCAGAACCCCATTATGTCGATATGGAGAGGGGATATAGAGTCCTTGCATCAATGTGTATAGTTTCTCAACACTAATAACTACAATATCCAACTGACCATGAACAACAGTACTGAACAAATAGCTTTCATGGATCTGAACCTCTATGTCATGAAATAGGACATTCAAACAACTTTATACAAAATAAAACTACTTCAGCAAACACAATACTTCATACAAAGAGCAACTAACATCAACACATTGGCCCTCATTACGACCCTGGCGGATTTTTTCCGCCATCGGCGGACTTTTCCGCCATGGCGCAAAGTCCCTTTACGCCATGGCGGATGGCGGACTTACCGCCCCATTCCGAGGTTGGCGGGGCGGTAAGTCCCCATTGACCCATTTACCCTTCCCCATTCCCATTTCGGCCCCATAGGGCTCAATGGGAGTGGGGAAGGTGTTAATTACGCCACCGTACACTACGGTGGCGTAATTAACACCGAGGTCCCATAGCGCCATGGATTTTTACGCCCGCAAAAAGCGGGCGGAAAAGTGACCATGGCGCTCTGGAAACTCGTAGTTGGCGGTAAGGGGTCGGCGCAGCTAACGCTGGCGTTAACCCCTTACCGCCAGGGTCGTAATGAGGCCCATTGTCAGAAATATACTGTGCAGTGATGTTTTAAGGATCAAGAGAAATTGCAGTGATATTCATGAATATGAAAAAATACAGAATAAATATTAGAGGGATTCAAAAGTGGAGCTTACAGAGACAATATATAAATCATGCATATGCTTAAGCCAATTTGACAACAAGACAACCTTATATGGAGAGGACCAAAGAACAATTAAAAGGAGACAATTGGAAGATCACATTTGATTCATAACCACCTTCCGTTCATATCATGATAAAGACATGAGGAAAATAATCTCCAAACTTTGGAATCAATTGTAGTTTGATAACAATATAAGTAAATATCTACCCTACAAGCCATTAATAACCAATTGAAAAGCTCCAATTATTAAAAGTAAAATCAGTCCCAGTTATTTAAAACCACAAAGAGAATTAGTGGTCATTTGCAGGATATCATTGTGGATGCCATCTCAACTGATGGGCAATTTCAAATGTGGATAGAGCAATGTAATGTATGCCAGTATATGCTGGATTAATAAAAAAAAAAAAATATATATATATATATATATATATATATATATTACACGGCCACAGTATTGGCCGTGTAGTTATGGTTAAGTTGCTAATCCCATAGGAAGAACACTTTTTGGGCGGCTTAAACTTCGTTCTCCCTGGACAAATCCTCACCAAACTTTGCAAAAAAAAAGTATATGGTCCACTCTGATTTTTTTTTGCAAAGTTTGGTGAGGTTTGGTCCAGGGTGGGCAAAGTTAAAGGGGGGACCCAAAATTGATTTTTTTTCCCATGGACTGGATGGGGAAAAAACTTTGCTCACGCCTACAGCCCAAACCGCTGGACGGATTTTCACCAAATTTGCGACAGGAGCAGCAGCTTGGTCCCAAAAGCTTTTGTAAATTTGGTGAAAATCCATCCAGTAGTTTTTAAAAAAATGACCAAAAAGTAGGTCACAAAAAATTATTGATAGCTATGTCCGGTCCGCGGACACGCTTCCCCGTTCTCTCCGCGGACAGTGTCCTTATTGACTAATCGGCTTGCGTCATGTCCGCAGACATGCAACGTGTTCACTGATTGGATGATGAGGAGCGTGAAGTGCGTCAGATTTTGGAAACGCCGCCATCTTGGATTCACAGACAGCGGCCGATGTCCATGGCATTGCGGTAAAATCATATGAAAAAACACAGCATTCCACTTGTCAAACTTATCAAATAATCTCTGGGGAGGTGAGGGGTGATGAGGATGGGATGGGATATGGCTGCAAGAAGCAAAAAAAACGGGTGTTTATTGCCACGAAAGTCTGCGAACAGTCCTGATGTTCGCAAACAGTCCTGTGAAAGTTCGCGAAAACCTTAGCATTACACGGTTGGCGAAATGCAGTTCTTGGATGGCTTTTAAATTTGGTGCCACTTTATGGAACTGCATGAAATGTTGCATGTATATTCCTGGGCTGATTTTGAGTGAGTACGCAAAGTTTGGTGGGATTCTGTCATGAGGGGGCAAAATTAGAGGGGGTGTCCCAAAATAATGTAAAGGCTTATAAATGAGGTGCCATTTGATGAATCCTCACTTAATTTGGGAAACTGATAAAAACCTTTAGATATGAATGTTTTTCTGAAGTTTGGTAGGATTTTGTGAAGAGGGGTAAAAATTAGAGGGGGGTCCCAAAATAATGTAAAGGCT
The DNA here is from genome assembly GCF_040938575.1 of Ambystoma mexicanum. NCBI lineage: Eukaryota > Metazoa > Chordata > Amphibia > Caudata > Ambystomatidae > Ambystoma > Ambystoma mexicanum. The sequence continues at coordinate 178,253,626 of NC_090924.1, forward strand.
TATAAATGAGGTGCCATTTGATGAATCTACACTTTATTTGGCAAACTAATAATAGATCAAGATATACATGTATTTGCAAAGTTTGGTGGAATTCTGTCAGAGAGGGAGCAACATTAGAGTGGGGTCCCAAAATATTGTAAAGGCTTATAAATGTGGTGCCATTTGACAAATCTACACAAAGGTTTGCAAAAAGATTATAGATCTAGATTTAGATGTTTTCGTAAAGTCTGAATGGATTTTGTCAAGTAGGGGCTATGTTGTATGACAATTGTATGTGCATACATTTGACACTTTTGAAAAAATAAAACATGGGTGGATTTCCAGCAAACTTGCGTAAGGATCATTGGCAAGGACCTACAAGCATGGCTTTGCAAATGTGCCAGTGTTTTATTATTTAACAAGTGTCACAATGTAGCTACAAAAAATAGTGTTATACCTTTAGTGACTGAGGGGTAGCCTGTGGACATGGGCAGTGGCCAGATTGTCCGGGTTGTGGAATAAGGTCGTGATCTGGACAATCTGGCTACTGGCCATGGCCACAAGGGACAAAACATAGGATTAAAGTGGCCATGTCCAACTGGGACTGGCTTTGTGGTAAAGTTATTCGAAATTAGGATAGATTTGAAAGGGAAGAAAAATGTGCTTGTGGTAATATGGTCATAAGGTTCTCTTTTTGCCTTCTGCAGGCTGCTATGGAAAACGAAGAGGGGCCCTGTATGGAACCCTCACCTTCCCTTTCCATGGTGGCCATCCTCGAAAAGGATTTTCCTTCCTACACCGGGAAAAATTGTATTTTTTAGCACCCCGGGTTCCCGCTTTGGGAACCTAGGGTGCTAATGGCCTTCATCCCTCACTTCAGGGGCTGGAATGGGGGGATAATGGTCCAGAGACCTCGTTATCCACCCTCGCTTGGCTTGGGCTGATAACTTGGGCTGATTGGCCGGTATCCACCGTTCCAGTCTCTGCAACAGAGGATGAACACCACAATATTCCCATTAGCATAACACGAAATGCAAATGGAAATGTTGGAAAATCTTATTTAGTCTATCTACTTCACTGAGAAATATAAAGTAGATGGAGTCTATACATTTTTTTTTAGTTCTATTTTTTAACTGTGAAAGGTGGTTCCTAAAGGAATAGGTTGTTTGTTGTTTTTGGATGTATTTTTTTGGCAGGAGAGCTGAGAACAAAAGGTGGGGAGGGAAATGAGGGAAGAGCAACCAAACACTAATATGGAGGGGTAGGTGGACAAGGGAAAATGTTGTGCGTGTGTTATTTCTAAGTTAGGGGGCACTGTTTCTCATGCTCCTTGATTACAGCAGTGGTGGTGGATCTTGGGGAGGAGGGATGGCATTAGCTGATGCCATTTTAAGATAAATAGCAGATTTGCTAAAAGTATGTACTGTGTACTCGATTGTTAATGGATAATGAGTAGGAATAGGTGTTGGAGCTGTGCAGCGGAAATGTTGAAGTTGGAAGTTCCTAGATCAGTAGAAAATGCAGTTCCGAACTGTCCGCCAAGCAGAGATCTTATCTTGAAGTGTGGACGGGTTCTCAGACACGTCATAATGTCGCGCGCCAGCGTATGGTCATGTGGCACTGTCCGGAAGGTCCGCTATGAAGTCAGATGTTCATAGACATCTACGGATGCAAAACTAGTTGAAATAGTTGCAAGAAATGTATAGAAGTGTTAAAAATTATTCCAGATGGTGGGAAATGGCAGTTTTAAGGTGAAACTTTGGAAATTGGACACAAATTTTGCCATATTGGGTAAGTATGATATTAGTAAATTGTAGGAAAATAGCATGTAGTTATGGTTAAGTTGGTGTTTCCATAGGAAGAGCACTTTTTGGGCGGCTTATAACTTCGCTCCCCCTGGACGAATCCTCACCAAACTTTGCAAAAAAAGTATATGGCCCACTCTGAATTTTTGGTGAGGATTCATCCAGGGGGGGAAACGTTATTGGGGCGGTCCCAAAACTTTAGTTTTTTCCCATATACATAATGGGAAAAAACTTTGCTCACACCTACAGCCCAAACCGCTGGACGGATTTACACCAAATTTGCGGCAGGAGCGGCGGCTTGGTCCCGAAAGAGTGCTTTGCTTTATTTGGTGTAAATCCGTCCAGTAGTTTTAAAAAAAATGACAAAAATGTAAGTGAAAAAAATTAGTGATATCTGTGTTCGGTTCACGGACACACTTCCCTGTTCGCTCCGTGGACAGGACGGTGATTGGGCATGCAGCTTGCGTGATGTCCGCGGACATCTGACGTGCTCTCTCATTGGATGCAGTGAAAGCGTGCAGTGCGTCTGGCTTCAGAGACGCTCGCCATCTTTGTTCCTTGCATGAGAGGCTTTGTCAGCAGGACCGGGATCTGCCGCCTGCACAGTAAGTCCGCCCGTGTCTGTCTCCTGTTCCTCCCACCCCCGCTCATGCCCCGTGTGTCCTTCTTGTCCCTCCCACCCCCACTCATGCTCCGTGTCTCCGCTGTTCCTCCAGCCCCCCGCTCACGCCATCAGCACACAGTGGCCAGCTGAGGGCCGAGGAGCAGGATCGCCGTGTGTCTCTCTCCCTCCCCCCCACCCCCCGCTCATGCCCCGTGTGTCTCTCTCCCTCCCGCCCACCCCCCGCTCATGCCCCGTGTGTCTCTCCTCCTCCCCTCCAACCCCGCTCATGCCCCGTGTTTCTCTTCCCCTCCCGTGCACCCCCTGCTCATGCCCCGTGTGTCTCTCCCCCTCCCGCCCACCCCCCGCTCATGTCCCGTGTGTCTCTCTCCCTCCCGCTCATGCCCCGTGTGTCTATCCCTCCCTCCCGCCCACCCCGCGCTCATTTCCCATGTGTCTATCCCTCCCGCCGCCCACCCCCCCGCTCATGCCCCGTGTGTCTATCCGTCCCGCCGCCCACCCCCCGCACATGCCCCGTGTCTATCCCTTCCGCCGCCCACCCCCCGCTCATGCCCCGAGTGTCTGTCCCTCCTGCCGCCCACCCCCGCTCATGCCCCGTGTGTCTCTCCCCCTCCGGGCCACCCCCCGCTCATGCCCCGTGTGTCTCTCTCCCTCCTGCTCATGCCCTGTGTCTCTATTCCTCCCGCCGCCCACCCCCCGCTCATGCCCCGTGTGTCTCTCCCCTCCCCCCCACCCCCGCTCATGCCCCGTGTGTCTCTCCCCTCCCCCTACCCCCGCTCATGCCCCGTGTGTCTCTCCCCTCCCCCCACCCCCGCTCATGTCCAATGTGTCTCTCCCCTCCCCCCACCCCCGCTCATGCCCCGTGGATCTATCCCTCACGCCGCCTACCCCCGCTCATGCCCCGTGTCTCTATCCCTCCCGCCGCCCATCCCCCGCTCATGCTCCGTGTCTCTATCCCTCCCGCCACCCACCCCCGCTCATGCCCCGTGTCTCTATCCCTCCCGCCGCCCACCCCCCGCTCATGCCCCGTGTGTCTCTCACCTCCCCCCACCCCCAACACCCCGCTCATGCCCTGTGTGTCTATCCCTCCCGCCGCCCACCCCCCGCTCATGCCCCGTGTGTCTATCCCTCCGGCCGCCCACCCCCCGCTCATGCACCGTGTGTCTATTCCTCCCGCCCACCTCCGCTCATGCCCCGTGTTTCTATCCGTCCCACCGCCCACCCCACGCTCATGCCCCGTGTGTCTATCCCTCCCGCCGCCCACCCCCCGCTCATGCCCAGTGTCTCTATCCCTCCCCCCTGTTCATGTCCCGTGTCTCTATCTCTCCCCCGCTCATGCCCCGTGTCTCTATCCCTCCCGCCGCCCACCCCCTGCTCATGCCCCGTGTCTCTATCCCTCCTGCCGCCCACCCCCCGCTCATGCCCCGTGTCTCTATCCCTTCCACCACCCACCCCCGCTCATGCCCCGTGTCTCTATCCCTCCCGCCGCTCACCCCCGCTCATGCCCCATCTCTCTATCCCTCCTGCCGCCCACCCCCGCTCATGCCCCGTGTCTCTTTCCCTCCTGCTGCCCACCCCCGTGTCTCTATCCCTCCCGGCGCCCACCCCCCGCTCATGCCCCATGTGTCTATCCCTCCCCGCGCTCATGCCCCGTGTCTCTATCCCTCCCGCCGCCCACCCCCCACTCATGCCCCATGTGTCTCTCTCCTCCCCCCCACCCCCCGCTCATGTCCCGTGTGTCTACCCCTCTCGCCGCCCACCCCCCGCACATGCCCCGTGTCTATCCCTTCCACCGCCCACCCCCCGCTCATGCCCCGAGTGTCTATTCCTCCCGCCGCCCAACCCCGCTCATGCCCCGTGTGTCTCTCCCTCCCGCCCACTCCCCGCTCATGCCCCGTGTGTCTATCCCTCCCGCCGCCCACCCCCGCTCATGCCCCGTGTGTCTATCCCTCCTGCCGCCCACCCCCCGCTCATGCCCCGTGTGTCTATCCCTCCCGCCGCCCACCCCCGCTCATGCCCCGTGTGTCTATCCCTCTCGCCGCCCACCCCTCGCTCATGCCCCGTGTGTCTATCCCTCCCGCCGCCCACCCCCGCTCATGCCCCGTGTGTCTATCCCTCCTGCCGCCCACCCCCCGCTCATGCCCCGTGTGTCTAACCCTCCCGCCGCCCACCCCCCGCTCATGCCCCGTGTGTCTATCCCTCCCGCCGGCCATCCCCCGCTCATGCCCCATGTGTCTATCCCTCCCGCCACCCACCCCCCGCTCATGCCCTGTGTCTCTATCCCTCCCGCCGCCCACCCCCCCGCTCATGCCCCGTGTCTCTATCCCTCCTGCCATCCACCCCCCGCTCATGCCCCATGTCTCTATCCCTCCCGCCGCCCACCCCCCGCCCACCCCCTGCTCATGCCCCATGAGTCTCTCCCCTCCCCCCAACACCAGCTCATGCCCCGTGTGTCTCTCCCCTCTCCCCCACCCCCAACCCCCTGCTCATGCCCCGTGTGTCTATCCCTCCTGCCGCCCACCCCCGCTCATGCCCCGTGTGTCTATCCCTCCCACCGCCCACCCCCCGCTCATGCCCCATGTGTCTATTCCTCTCGCCCACCCCCCGCTCATGCCCTGTGTGTCTATCCCTCCCGCCGCCCACCCCCGCTCATGCCCCGTGTGTCTATCCCTCCTGCCGCCCACACCCCGCTCATGCCCCGTGTGTCTAACCCTCCCGCCGCCCACCCCCCGCTCATGCCCCGTGTGTCTATCCCTCCCGCCGCCCACCCCCCGCTCATGCCCCATGTCTCTATCCCTCCCGCCGCCCACCCCCCGCTCATGCCCCGTGTCTCTATCCCTCCTGCCACCCACCCCCCGCTCATGCCCCATGTCTCTATCCCTCCCGCCGCCCACCCCCCGCCCACCCCCTGCTCATGCCCCATGAGTCTCTCCCCTCGCCCCAACACCAGCTCATGCCCCGTGTGTCTCTCCCCTCTCCCCCACCCCCAACCCCCTGCTCATGCCCGGTGTGTCTATCCCTCCCACCGCCCACCCCCCGCTCATGCCCCATGTGTCTATTCCTCCCGCCCACCCCCCGCTCATGCCCTGTGTGTCTATCCCTCCCACCGCCCACCCCTCGCTCATGCCCCGTGTCTCTATCCCTCCCCCCGCTCATGCCCCGTGTCTCTATCCCTCCCCCGCTCATCATGCCCCTTGTCTCTATCCCTCCTGCTGCCCACCCCAAGCTCATGCCCCGTGCCTCTATCCCTCCCGCCGCCCACCCCCCGCTCATGCCCCGTGTCTCTATCCCTCCCGCCGCCCACCCCCCGCTCATGCCCCGTGTCTCTATCCCTCCCGCCGGCCACCCCCCGCTCATGCCCCGTGTCTCTAACCCTCCCGCCGCCCACCCCCCGTGTCTCTATCCCTCCCGCCGGCCACCCCCCGCTCATGCCCCGTGTGTCTATCCCTCCCCCGCTCATGCCCCATGTCTCTATCCCTCCCGCTGCCCACCCCCGCTCATGCCCCATGTGTCTTGCCCTACCCCCCTGCCCCCCACCCCCCAACCCCCCGCTCATGCCCCATGTGTCTATCCCTCCCACTGACCACACCCCGCTCGTGCCCCGTGTGTCTCTCCACTCCCCCTCACCGCCCCGCTCATGCCCCATGTGTCTATCCCTCTCTCCGCCCACTCCCCGCTCATGCCCTGTGTGTCTATCCCTCCTGCCGCCCACCCCAGCTCATGCCCCATGTGTCTATCCCTCCCGCTGACCACACCCCGCTCGTGCCCCGTGTGTCTCTCCACTCCCCCTCACCGCCCCGCTCATGCCCCATGTGTCTATCCCTCTCTCCGCCCACCCCCCGCTCATGCCCTGTGTGTCTATCCCTCCTGCCGCCCACCCCCGCTCATGCCCCGTGTCTCAATCCCTCCCACTGCCAACCCCACTCTCATGACCTGTGTGTCTCTCCCCTCCCCCCAACCCCCCGCTCATGCCCCGTGTGTCTACCCCTCCCGCCGCCCACCCCCGCACATGCCCCGTGTCTATCCCTTCCGCCGCCCACCCCCCGCTCATGCCCCGAGTGTCTATCCCTCCTGCCGGCCACTCCCCGCTCATGCCCCATGTGTCTGTGTCTATTCCTCGTGCCGCCCACCCCCCGCTCATGCCCCGTGTGTCTATCCCTCCCGCCGCCCACCCCCTGCTCATGCCCCGTGTGTCTATCCCTCTCGCCGCCCACACCTCGCTCATTCCCGGTGTGTCTATCCCTCCTGCCGCCCACCCCCGCTCATGCCCAGTGTGTCTATCCCTCCCGCCGCCCACCCCCCGCTCATGCCCCGTGTGTCTAACCCTCCCGCCGCCCACCCCCCGCTCATGCCCCGTGTGTCTATCCCTCCCGCCGGCCACCCCCCGCTCATGCCCCGTGTGTCTATCCCTCCCACTGCCCACCCCCCGCTCATGCCCCGTGTCTCTATCCCTCCCGCCGCCCACCCCCCGCTCATGCCCCGTGTCTCTATCCCTACTGCCACCCACCCCCGCTCATGCCCCATGTCTCTATCCCTCCCGCCGCCCAATCCCCCGCCCACCCCCGCTCATGTCCCATGAGTCTCTCCCCCCAACAACAGCTCATGCCCCGTGTGTCTCTCCCCTCTCCCCCACCCCCAACCCCCTGCTCATGCCCCGTGTTTCTATCCCTCCGGCAGCCCAACCCCCGCTCATGCCCCGTGTGTCTATCCCTCCCACCGCCCACCCCCCGCTCATGCCCCGTGTGTCTATTCCTCCCACCGCCCACCCTCCGCTCATGCCCTGTGTGTCTATCCCTCCCACCGCCCACCCCTCGCTCATGCCCCGTGTCTCTATCCCTCCCCCTGCTCATGCCCCTTGTCTCTATCCCTCCTGCCGCCCACCCCCCACTCATGCCCCGTGTCTCTATCCCTCCCGCTGCCCACCCCCCGCTCATGCCCCGTGTCTCTATCCCTCCTGCCGCCCACCCCCCGCTCATGCCCCGTGTCTCTATCCCTCCCGCCGCCCACCCCCCGCTCATGCCCCGTGTCTCTATCCCTCCCGCCGCCCACCCCCCGTGTCTCTATCCCTCCCGCCGCCCACCCCCCGCTCATGCCCCGTGTGTCTATCCCTCCCCCGCTCAAGCCCTGTGTCTCTATCCCTCCTGCTGCCCACCCCCGCTCATGCCCCGTGACTCTATCCCTCCTGCCGCCCACCCCCGCTCATGCCCCGTGTCTCTATCCCTCCTGCCGCCCACCCCCCGCTCATGCCCTGTGTCTCTATCCCTCCCGCCGCCCACCCCCCGCTCATGCCCCGTGTCTCTATCCCTCCCGCCGCCCACCCCCCGTGTCTCTATCCCTCCCGCCGCCCACCCCCCGCTCATGCCCCGTGTGTCTATCCCTCCCCCGCTCAAGCCCTGTGTCTCTATCCCTCCTGCTGCCCACCCCCGCTCATGCCCAATGTGTCTCGCCCTACCCCCCCCACCCCTGACCCCCCGCTCATGCCCCGTGTGTCTATCCCTCCCGCCAACCACCCCCCGCTCTTGCCCCGTGTGTCTCTCCACTCCCCCCCACCCCCCCGCTCATGCCCCATGTGTCTATCCCTCCCTCCGCCCACCACCGCTCATGCCCTGTGTGTCTATCCCATCCGCCGCCCACCCCCCGCTCATGTCCCGTGTGTCTATCCCTTCCGCTGCCCACCCCACGCTCATGCTCCGTGTGTCTATCCCTCCCTCCGTCCACCCCCCGCTCATGCCCCGAGTGTCTATCCCTCCCGCCGCCCACCCCCGCTCATGCCCCGTGTGTCTATCCCTCCCGTCGCCCACCCCCCGTTCATGCCCCGTGTCTCTATCCCTCCCGCCGCACACCCCCCATGTCTCTATCCCTCCCGCTGCACACCCCCCGCTCATGCCCCGTGTGTCTATCCCTCCCACCGCCCAACCTCCGCTCATGCCCGGTGTGTCTATTCCTCCCGCCCACCCCCGCTCATGCCCTGTGTGTCTATCCCTCCCACCGCCCACCCCTCGCTCATGCCCCGTGTCTCTATCCCTCCCCCGCTCATGCCCCGTGTCTCTATCCCTCCCCCGCTCATGCCCCTTGTCTATTTCCCTCCCGCCGCCCACCCCCCGCTCATGCCCCGTGTCTCTATCCCTCCCGCTGCCCACCCCCCGCTCATGCCCCGTTTCTCTATCCCTCCCGCTGCCCACCCCCCGTTCGTGCCCCGTGTCTCTATTCCTCCCGCTGCCCACCCCCGCTCATGCCCCATGTCTCTATCCCTCCCGCCGCCCACCCCCCGCTCATGCCCCGTGTCTCTATCCCTCCCGCCGCCCACCCCCCGTGACTCTATCCCTCCCGCCAGCCACCCCCCGCTCATGCCCCGTGTCTCTATCCCTCCCGCCGCCCACCCCCCGCTCATGCCCTATGTGTCTCGCCCTCCCCCCCACCCCCCACCCCCTGACTCCCCGCTCATGCCCCATGTGTCTATCCCTCCCGCCGACCACCCCCCGCTCATGCCCCGTGTGTCTCTCCACTCCCCCCCACACCCCCGCTCATGCCCCATGTGTCTATCCCACCCTCCGCCCACCCCCCGCTCATGCCCCGTGTGTCTATCCCATCCGCCTCCCACCCCCCGCTCATGCCCCGTGTGGCTATCCCTTCCGCTGCCCACCCCCCGCTCATGCCCCGTGTGTCTATCCCTCCTGCCCACTCCCCGCTCATGCTCCGTGTGTCTATCCCTCCCGCCGTCCACCCCCCGCTCATGCCCCGAGTGTCTATCCCTCCCGCCGCCCACCCCTGCTCATGCCCCGTGTCTCTATCCCTCCCAGCGCCCACCCCCCGTGTCTCTATCCCTCCCGCCACCCTCCGCCGCTCATGCCCCGTGTGTCTCTCCCCTCCCCCCTCCCCCCTACCCCCCGACCACCCGCTCATGCCCCGTGTGTCTATCCCTCCCGCCCACTCCCCGCTCATGCTCCGTGTGTCTATCCCTCCCGCCGTCCACCCCCCGCTCATGCCCCGAGTGTCTATCCCTCCCGCCGCCCACCCCTGCTCATGCCCCGTGTCTCTATCCCTCCCAGCGCCCACCCCCCGTGTCTCTATCCCTCCCGCCACCCTCCCCCCGCTCATGCCCCGTGTGTCTCTCCCCTCCCCCCTCCCCCCTACCCCCCGACCACCCGCTCATGCCCCGTGTGTCTATCCCTCCCGCCGCCCACCCCCCGCTCATGCCCCATGTGTCTCTCCACTCCCCCACACCCCCCCGCTCATGCCCCGTGTGTCTATCCCTCCCACCGGCCACCCCCCACTCATGCCCCATGTGTCTATCCCTCCCGCTGACCACCCCCCGCTCATGCCCCGTGTCTCTATCCCTCCCGCCGCCCACCCCCCGCTCATGCCCCGTGTCTCTATCCCTACTGCCACCCACCCCCCGTTCATTCCGCATGTCTCTATCCCTCCCGCCTCCCAATCCCCCGCCCACCCCTGCTCATGCCCCGTGTCTCTATCCCTCCCAGCGCCCACCCCCCGTGTCTCTATCCCTCCCGCCGCCCTCCCCCCGCTCATGCCCCGTGTGTCTCTCCCCTCCCCCCTCCCCCCTACCCCCCGACCACCCGCTCATGCCCCGTGTGTCTATCCCTCCCGCCCACTCCCCGCTCATGCTCCGTGTGTCTATCCCTCCCGCCGTCCACCCCCCGCTCATGCCCCGAGTGTCTATCCCTCCCGCCGCCCACCCCTGCTCATGCCCCGTGTCTCTATCCCTCCCAGCGCCCACCCCCCGTGTCTCTATCCCTCCCGCCACCCTCCCCCCGCTCATGCCCCGTGTGTCTCTCCCCTCCCCCCTCCCCCCTACCCCCCGACCACCCGCTCATGCCCCGTGTGTCTATCCCTCCCGCCGGCCACCCCCCGCTCATGCCCCATGTGTCTCTCCACTCCCCCACACCCCCCCGCTCATGCCCCGTGTGTCTATCCCTCCCGCCGGCCACCCCCCGCTCATGCCCCATGTGTCTATCCCTCCCGCTGACCACCCCCCGCTCATGCCCCGTGTCTCTATCCCTCCCGCCGCCCACCCCCCGCTCATGCCCCGTGTCTCTATCCCTACTGCCACCCACCCCCGCTCATTCCCCATGTCTCTATCCCTCCCGCCTCCCAATCCCCCGCCCACCCCCCGCTCATGCCCCATGAGTCTCTCCCCCAACAACAGCTCATGCCCCGTGTGTCTCTCCCCTCTCCCCCACCCCCAACCCCCTGCTCATGCCCCGTGTGTCTATCCCTCCTGCCGCCCACCCCCTGCTCATGCCCCGTGTGTCTATCCCTCCCACCGCCCTCCCCCCGCTCATGCCCCGTGTGTCTATTCCTCCCGCCCACCCCCCGCTCATGCCCTGTGTGTCTATCCCTCCCACCGCCCACCCCTCACTCATGCCCCGTGTCTCTATCCCTCCCCCCGCTCATGCCCCTTGTCTCTATCCCTCCCGCCCCCCACCCCCCACTCATGCCCCGTGTCTCTATCCCTCCCGCTGCCCACCCCCCGCTCATGCCCCGTGTCTCTATCCCTCCTGCCGCCCACCCCCCGCTCATGCCCGTGTCTCTATCCCTCCCGCCGCCCACCCCCCGCTCATGCCCCGTGTCTCTATCCCTCCCGCCGCCCACCCCCCGTGTCTCTATCCCTCCCGCCGGCCACCCCCCGCTCATGCCCCGTATGTCTATCCCCCCCCGCTCATGCCCCGTGTCTCTATCCCTCCCGCCGCCCACCCCCCGTGTCTCTATCCCTCCCGCTGCCCACCCCCGCTCATGCCCCATGTGTCTCGCCCTACCCCCATCCCCCCCACCCCCTGACCCCCCGCTCATGCCCCGTGTGTCTATCCCTCCCACCAACCACCCCCCGCTCTTGCCCTGTGTGTCTCTCCACAACCCCCCAACCCCCCGCTCATGCCCCATGTGTCTATCCCTCCCACCGCCCACCCCCGCTCATGACCTGTGTGTCTATCCCATCCGCCGCCCACCCCCCGCTCATGCCCCGTGTGTCTATCCCTTCCGCTGCCCACCCCCCGCTCATGCTCCGTATGTCTATCCCTCCCGCCGTCCACCCCCCGCTCATGCCCCATGTGTCTATCCCTCCCGCCGCCCACCCCCCGCTCATGCCACGTGTCTCTATCCCTCCCGTCGCCCACCCCCCATGTCTCTATCCCTCCCGCTGCCCACCCCCTGCTCATGCCCCGTGTGTCTATCCCTCCTGCCGCCCACCCCCGCTCATGCCCCATGTGTCTATCCCTCCCACCGCCCACCCCCCGCTCATGCCCTGTGTGTCTATTCCTCCCGCCCACCCCCCGCTCATGCCCTGTGTGTCTATCCCTCCCACCGCCCACCCCTCGCTCATGCCCCGTGTCTCTATCCCTCCCCCCGCTCATGCCCGGTGTCTCTATCCCTCCCCCGCTCATGCCCCTTGTCTATATCCCTCCCGCCGCCCACACCCCGCTCATGTCCCATGTCTCTATCCCTCCCGCTGCCCACCCACGCTCATGCCCCGTGTCTCCATCCCTCCCGCTGCCCACCCCCCGTTCGTGCCCCGTGTCTATCCCTCCCGCCGACCACCGCCCGCTCATGCCCCGTGTGTCTCTCCACTCCCCCCCACGCACTCGCTCATGCCCCATGTGTCTATCCCTCCCTCCGCCCACCCCCCGCTCATGCCCCATGTGTCTATCCCATCCGCCTCCCACCCCCCGCTCATGCCCCGTGTGGCTATCCCTTCCGCTGCCCACCCCCCGCTCATGCCCCGTGTGTCTATCCCTCCCGCCCACTCCCCGCTCATGCTCCGTGTGTCTATCCCTCCCGCCGTCCACCCCCCGCTCATGCCCCGAGTGTCTATCCCTTCCGCCGCCCACCCCCGCTCATGCCCCGTGTCTCCATCCCTCCCATCGCCCACCCCCCATGTCTCTATCCCTCCTGCCGCCCTCCCCCCGCTCATGCCCTGTGTGTCTCTCCCCTCCACCCTTCCCCCTACCCCCCGACCACCCGCTCATGCCCCGTGTGTCTATCCCTCCCGCCGGCCACCCCCCGCTCATGCCCCATGTGTCTCTCCACTCCCCCACACCCCCCCGCTCATGCCCCATGTGTCTATCCCTCCCGCTGCTCACCCCCCGCTCATGCCCCGTGTGTCTATCCCATCCGTCGCCCACCCCCCGCTCATGCCCCGTGTGTCTATCCCTCCCTCCGCCCACTCCCCGCTCATGCCCCATGTGTCTATATCTCCCACCCACCCCCCGCTCATGCCCCGTGTGTCTATCCCTCCCACCGTCCACCCCCCGCTCATGCCCCGTGTGTCTATCCCTCCCACCGCCCACCCCCCGCTCATGCCCCGTGTGTCTATCCCTCCCACCGTCCACCCCCTGCTAATGCCCCATGTGTCTATCCCTCCCACCCACCCCCCGCTCATGCCCTGTGTCTCTATCCCTCCCGCCGCCCATCCCCCGATCATGCCCCGTGTCTCTATAACTCCCGCCGCCCACCCGCCGCTCATGCCCCGTGTCTCTATCCCTCCCGCCGCCCACCTCCCGCTCATGCCCCGTGTCTCTATCCCTCCCTCCTGCCCACCCCCGCTCATGCCCTGTGTCTGTCTCCTGTTTCCTGTTGGCTGTGGTGCCTGCATGTAGAACTCGCAGGACATTTATGTGCGGCCAGTTCGGCACGGGCTGCCGCGCCATGCCACGCTGAACCGGCTCCTGCGCCGAACCGGCCTCGCCAAATCATCCTGCGCTGAACCGGCCACCCCGAAATGTCCTGCTCCGTGCCCCGTGTCTCTCTCCTGTTGCATGCCACCCCCCTCTCATGCCCCGTGTCTGTCTCCTGTACCCCCAACCCCCCGCTCATGCCCCGTGTCTGTCTCCTGTACCCCCCACCCCCCGCTCATGCCCCGTGTCTCTCTCCTGTTGCCCCCCAATGCCCCCCTGCTCACGCCCAGTGTCTGTCTCCTGTTCCCCCCACCCCCCGCTCATGCTCCGTGTCTGTCTCCTGTTCCCCCCACCCCCCGCTCATGCCCCGTGTCTGTCTCCTGTTCTCCCCACCCCCCGCTCATGCCCTGTGTCTCTCTCCTGTTGCCCCCCACACCCTGGTCATGCCCCGTGTCTGTCTCCTGTACCCCCCCACCCCTTCGCTCATGCCCAGTGACTTCCTTCTGTTCCCTCCCACCCCCTGCTCATGCCCCGTGTCTTCCTCTTGTCACCCACTCCTATGGTGCCCCTTGTTGACCTCTTGTTCCCCCACCCCCTGCTCATGCCCCGTGGCTCCCTTCTTCCCCCCCAACCCCCGCTCATGCCCTGTCTTCCTTCCCCCCCACTCCCCACTCATGCCCCGTGTCTCCCTTCTTTCCCCTCCACCCCCGCTCATGCCCCGTATCTGCACTGTTGGAACAGGGCAGACACGGGGCATGAGCGGGGGTGGGGGCCCCACCTTGCCCTACCGCTGCTCATGCCCCGTGTCTCTCCTGTTCACCCCCGCTCATGCTCCATGTCTGTCTCCCTCCTTTTCCCCCCGCTCATGGCCCGTGTCTCCCCTGTTCACCCCCACCCCCCGCTTTTGCCCCGTGTCTCCCTTCTTTCCCGCTCATGCCCCGTGTCTCCTTTCTTTCCACCCCCTGCTCATGCCCCGTGTCTCCCTCGTGTTACCCCCCCACTCATGCCCGGTGTCTCTCTCCTGGTCTTCCCGACCACCTACCAATGCCCTGTTGTGTTCTCTTTATACATCCTGCCTTCCCTTTCCCTGGTGTCCATCTTGGTAAAAGATTTTCCTTCCTACACCGGGACGCCTGCCTGCGGTGTACTGGTTTGGGAAGAAAAATCTTTTTTTTACCACCCCGGGTTCCCACTTTGAGAACCTAGGATGCTAGTGGTCTTCCTCCATTGAAAAGTAAGTTATGGTTACGTTGCACTAATAAAAACCTATGAAATTCAGTAAAAAAACTGTGTTAAAGCGACGTTATGGTTAAGTTGCGCTACTAAAAACCTATGAAATTCAGTAAACAAACTTTGTTAAAGTGACGTTGTGGTTAAGTTGCGCTACTAAGAACCTACAAAATTCAGTAAAAAAACGTTGTTAAAGGGACGTTATGGTTAAGTTGCGCTACTAAAAACCTATGAAATTCAGTGAAAAAACGTTGTTAAAGGGACGGTATGGTTCAAAGTAAAACCGAAAACCCCGTGAAATTCGGCAGTTATGGTAAGATAAGCAACCATAACTCGCGCCACCGTGCACTGTTAACACTAACACCCAGGACATCAAAGATAACATCACAAATGTCATTGATGACATCACTGATGACATCACATGTGCATTTACTTTTCATGAAAACTCTGTACAAGGGATTTTTATAATGCTGACCAAAAACTGTCAAGGATCATTGGGTATAAATATCATGAGCTAATTAGTGCATTAAGCAATGCATTGATATAAATAGCATTCTATTATGAAGTTCTATCCAATATACTAAGCTCCTCATGCAGAAACATAGGCAGTGTGTGCAGCATACATGATGAAGGTGCAATATTCATAATCTTGCCATGTTGAATAGTGAAATGATAACTGCTTTCTTATTAGAGTTTTGCGTACTGTGAAACATGTAATAAGTAGATAATAAAACCCACTTAATACATAATTATTACAGACAAAACACAAAGAGACAACAACACATACAAATATGAGTATATACAGGGACAGTGAAGTAAACAAAAAAGCAGAAGTAGCAGCAGAAAGAGTTCATAACCTAACTGATTGTCTTCATGCAAAGAAAATATTGCTCTGTTTCAAAGCTGCTACTTACCATATGTATGTGTATCACATGATGTGACTGCACCCTAAGGAAAGGAGAGTGAGTACAATGTATACAAATATGAGCATATACAGGGAAGGTAGAGTAATAAAAATAAAACTATGAGAAAGTGCTGATAACTCTAATGATTATCTTCATGCACAGAAAGGATTGCTCTCTTTCAAGCCTGTGTCTTCCGCTATGTATATGTTTCATATGATGTGACTTGACCCTAATTCTACAAATATAGTACCTTTTCAATTTTTACTTCCTGGCTGTTACTGAAGAAAACTATGTGGCCTAGATATGTCAGTAAACGGAAAAAAGGGAGAACCAGACGTGTGATGTCATCAGTGATGTCATCAATGACATTTGTGATGTCATCTTTGATGTCCTGGGTATTAGTGTTAACAGTGCACGGTGGCGTGAGTTATGGTTGCTTATCTTACCATAACTGCCGAATTTCAGGGGGTTTTCGGTTTTACTTTGAACCATAACGTCCCTTTAACAAAGTTTTTTCACTGAATTTCATAGGTTTTTAGCAGCGCAACTTACCCATAACGTCCCTTTAACAACGTTTTTTTTACTGAATATATATATATATATATATTAGAACCATACAATTAATAACTACAATTGTTTATTGTTGCACCAATTATGTGATCTATGGGATTAAATGCAAGTGTTCTAAATGGTAGATTGGAAACACAATTTAAAAGCTCAAAATGTAATGAAGAAACACAATAGAGCAATCAGGAAGACAGACTTGAAATATTTCCTAGCACAACACTGGCGCACATAACAGCCTAATGAAATATTTTGCTAAATCAAATGCATGGGTCTGAACGTGATCAATTTGCCACCCAGATGAATAAATAGGGACATGTTACTAAAACAAAAAGAATTAGAATGATAAATAAAATCGACATGTGTCTTGCGAGTCTTAAACAGACTGGTGAATTGTAGGTATTTCTTTGACCGAGGCATCTTCTATGTTTCTTCATGACTCTTTATTTGGTTATAGAAATTCGAAATATTATTATTGATTCAAGTCATACTGTAAAACACTTTTCAATTCTATGTTCTTTTTATGTCTTCAGACTGAATTTACGTACATTTTGTAAATCCTTGTATTAAACATGAATATTAAGGAGTCTAAAAGGATTGGATTAGAGTACATATTGGTAAAGAAACAGGAATTGAATAATATCAAACCGATCAAACATATACAGTTGATGTTATTTGTGTAAATCAATAGTTAAAATGGCAAATTATCGAATGCATACTATTAGAATGTGAAATACAAACACTGTTGTGTTTAATTTAATTTGATGGTGTCATACCCACAAAGTTTAATTAAAGTCCTTCTTTAAATCGAGAAAATTCGTAATGTGATGAACATGGTGGGTGCGAGAAGCAATGCCATCATCGTGTAGAATGTAACCCGTTTACGTCATAAGCACATGGGTAAATAAAGGCCATCTTTGAATTCTTAAGGTGTATTTTTACTGGGAAAGTGGACACAGCCAGAACTGAGAGCGACTCTGACTTTGAATCAAATTGAAAGAGGTAATAAGGCAACTATTTATATGACTATCATCACAATTCTACAGGATATTTTTACTAATATCTTTAACCCACTGTTGCTAACTATCGACAGCTTCTGGATTCCAAATTCCAATTTAGAATGATTACTTGAATATCAAAATTAAGGCAACATATGAGAAGAAACATTAAAAAAGAAAAGAAAATCGAATCATCTTTTAATTTTAGGATAACACTATTCAAGATTATTAAACTATGATGAATTGGAATTCATGATAACAAATCTACTGGTGCATTCAACATGTTATCAAAGGTTAGTGTTGTAATTTGCAATGCTTTTCAGTATTCTTTGAAAAATGTTCTCAATACACAATTGTCAATGTAAATGCTTAATTAAAATATTGGTATCTTTCGTTTTAGATATAAATGTATACAGTTCCTCCTGATGAGCTACACCAAGTAGTGAAATATGGGTAGGGGATGGAGACAATGATAAGATCATAAGGATACTTCCAGAGGATGAGGGCAAGGATAAACCCATAAGGAAACCTGCAGTAATCGTGAAACAAATGAAAAGAGAAAGGGTAGATCAGGTTATTGGAATTTAGTAGATATTTATATTATGTTGCCCTATTTTTGAAGATAAAAACAAAATGAAGGGAAATTCAAGCTATTGAAAGACAGCAAAAACAAAAACATTAAATTATGGACATTTAATCAATGTGAGTCAATAATCATAAGGAAAAAGTTACTACGTAAAGAAACTTTGAACTTGTGTCTTTAAAAAGATTGGATTAAATTAATTGCATTTTATATGAGCTACACACATGCAAAACAAAATAAAACACATTTTGAAAAATGAATGCATGATTAATTTTGTTTTTCTTGAGTAAAAGGAATCACTCAACGTTTCTTAAACACATATCTCACATGCAAATATATGTTTTAGCTACTACAGGCACGGGCGTATTTCTTTATTCTAGCTAATAGACTGTATTGGACAGGAGACTGCAGATGTAGTCTCCAGGGAGTGCATGTGGCTATAGATTTTTGCATTGTTGAATGTAGATGGACGCACATTTGGACAATTGACATCTGCACCTCTTTTCTTATCATTCTTTTTTAAACATGCATTGTTTTAAGTTGAGCCTGCCACTTGGCTTGAGAATTCCCTTGCCCCACCCTGTTTACCCACGTCCCCCCTTTGCATAGAAATGCAGCCGAGACACAACTTTGAGTAAACAAAGTATGGCACTGTAGTTATTCATGCTTCTTTCCTACTCCCTATATATCAGCTGTAGGCAGGGGTGGATTGGGAACCAAAAGAGGTCCTGGAAATAATTTTCCAAGTAGCCCCATATTGCACGTTTTCAGCAAGCCCAACCCTTTTCCTATGGGAACATTTGGAAATACCGCACAAAAGAGGCCCAGGGTGCAGAGGCCTACCCCGAAATCTCCAGAGTTCCCTATAGGCCAGTCCACCCCTGGCTGTAGGATGCAGGTGAGTATATGTTGCTAGAGCTGCTAAAGGGGAGGTATGTGTTCTTTGCTGAGCATGCAGAGTGATGCCTAGTAGGGCTTCTGCTGCTGCATTGTGCCTCTGGTCTTTTCTCCAACTGTTGATTGAGTTGTCTGTCTTCAACAAATGCAATCATCAGGTTATGAACATACAGCGTCAATACCCCAACGATCAGCATGTTGATCTGTGGTGTGATTGCACTTTTGTGGCAGTTTTACACCTGAAATGACACAGTCCATAACAGTCGCTACTTCCACTGTCTGAGAGGAGCTCAATATTGAAAGAATTTACGGTTGTTTTCTGTCTGTTTTCTGATTCATAATTGTGCAGGAGAGTTTGTATGTGGTATTTTTTTAATACGGAATGTGGCATTTTGCGAATGCTGCATTCTTGAATTTTGCATGTAGGGCCTACTTTCAAACATGCAGATGGTCAAAACAAGCAGCATTTCAAACCTGGCCTGCTGTTACCATTTCTGCCAAACTAAAAAAAAATAAAAAAGTTTCATGTGGCTTGATTTTGTGATCAGGAGGACCTTATTCCTCAGAGGGATGCTGTCGTGTGTTCTTTTTTTCTCTGTCACTGTTGCCCCATTGCCTAACGTGTTTCTGCAACCCTGCTTAAAAGAACGTTTCCCGTATTAGTGTTGAAGCATTCGCTCTCTCTAAAACAAACTGTAGATGGGAGGGTTCAGGAGACTGTTGTCAGAGCATCACTGGGGTTTCCGGAAGTTTCTTGAAGTTAGCCATTGGCCTCAGCTGTGAATTGTCCGGAGCACATTGGAAAATAGAGGGTCAGAAAACAGTGCTCCCATAAACAAAAATAGCATTGCCTCGGCAAACCATAGGACAAGGATTTGAAGGAACAAGAGATACTGCGCAAGGTTGAATCCGTTTTTAACACATTTCATCAGGGACTGCCCTGGTGGTGATTTGATCTTTTTTTAACATTGGGCATATTATCTAACATTTGCAATCCACGGTTTCATCACACAGATGGCAGGTTGGAATTACATTCACCACGGTAGATGATTAAGCATGGCGGTTTGCAGTCGCTGTACTTGCATTAGGGATACATGAGGCATTTCAGAGACTGCGCAGGCACTGAAATTCTGTAATCCAATTACAGTTCCATAGCCCCAGCAGCGTGCCCAATTACATGGCTCCTTACCCGTAGGCATTTCGGTGTAATCACCCAGCAAATGCTTGATTTCAGATGGTCTGATTATCGATAACATATTCGGAGCCATCTTTCTGCTGCCATCTATAGACGTTATCAGAACCTGGGCAATGAAAAGGGCATCACTCCAAGGCCTTTCAGAATGGTGTAAACTGCGGACATCAAAGCACACCTGCCTTGTCCATTCCATTCCATTTAATTTAAGCGTAGAAATAATACTGCTTGCTTTCTCAGAGAATCGTTATTCGTTAAAAATCTTTTATTGAAAAATCATTGCATACTTGTAGTTATGTGCTGGCAAACATTGTACTTACTTATTTGCATTTTTATAGCTTATTTTAATAGTGAGGAACAGATAAAGTAAAAAGCTTTTGAGGTGGAATATTATTGATGTTTCTGTCACTCCTCGCTGGAGCCTGTTGAATGCTGCAATAGCCCCTTCATAGGCCACTGCGCCACGCTCCACCCCCCCAGTCCACAGAGCTCACACAGGACACTGTTACACGTCCAGGGCCGCTCTGGCGTGCATGTGACGTGCCGCCTTTATTAAGCACACGTGGCACAGTTACATCACCACACCGTGCATGTCTTTCTTAAAGACACAGACAATACACCCCTCCTTTATCATAACAACAAAACACAGCACACAATATAATGTCCCCCACCTTATAGAACTAACAATGACCAGTACGGTGTACTGGGCATGCCACAACAGTTGGCTGGGTCCCAGTTTCCTTCATGAGAGTCAGATCAGGAGTTCAGTACATAGTCACTGAGGTGGGTAGGCCTCCCCCTCACCACTCTCTGGGGATACCTTCAGCCCCCTCCCGGCATGGACTCTCCTCACCTGTTGTCATGGCCACAGGCCCCAGAACACAAAAACCACACCATCTAGTGATGGGGCAATGGGTCACTTGACTCACTTATGTCCCTTTGGGACCTATAAACACAGGGGCTCTGGCTGGACTCAGTCCTTGCACCTTTGACGCCAGGCTCACATAGAGATGTGAGTAGAAACACTTTATTTCAGTGTAGAAGTGCTTTTATTTTACAAGAACTTTCCAGGAGCTGAAAGCCTTTATTCCAGAGAACATCCTCATGTTCTGACTCATCGGGTGTGGCTCCCTAAGCCTGGTCTTCATGTGCTGACTCATCGGGTGTGGCAGGGTGTGGCAGGCAGACTGAAACTGGTGGGCGTGGCTTCAGAAGCTCGGCTATATAAGCTGCTCCATCCTTAAGGCAGGTGATTCGTGTTACTGTGCACTCGCGTCCAACGTGACGCTCACCACCACTTGGACCAGTTTACTTACCTTTGAAACCAGGTGTTCTCCTGCATACTTAACTCCAGGAAACCGGTGCTTCATCGCTTCATCTGCAGACTTATCTCCTGACATCCAGTGATCTTGATCCCGACACCGCAGCATCGCACTCTGCATCCACGAACTTGGACCCTGTGAAGAAGAAGAAAGACAAGGTTAGAACATCCAGCCTAGGGCTGTGCTGCATTTGAACCCTGCACGTTAACAATTTACCAGCTACTGTACCGCTGCAGCTTCGTTCCTCATTCTCTCCGGCTATCGCCTCCAGCTCCGCAGCTTCTGCCGGGCCAGCAACATCACCTGCAAGGGAAGAAAGCAAAAGAGCAAACATCAAAAGTGGAACGGACAGCAATACAAGACAACAAACTTTACAATACAACAAAAACAGACGAGGAAAGACAAAGGCAAACAAGAACCCTTACTTGAAGTATAGTGGCTCAGTTGCAGCAGGACTGAACTACCACGTACAAGGGACCAGTGAAGGAACTCGGTCCAGATCATACAAGCGCCCCTGCCAGAAGCAGCAGGATGTAGTGCTCGCCAAATCTAATCAACAGGTGAGCTTTCCAGGGACAGCGCATCCCACGGGTACCACGGTTTGGGAGAAGGGGTCTGGAAAGGGATCAGGCGCACAAGCTGGCATACTCACGCCCTCTATTCTCCATGCAGGAGCAGTCCCGAACAGCATCACCTATTACCACCAGTCACCACATAAGCGCAGAGGGCAAAGTTGGACCCCAGCAAACTCACCCCCGGGAGGGCTGCAACCGTGCCCCAATGCCTCCGCAGAGACCAGGTGAGCGTGACACCTGTGTCCCATCGATCCAGGGGAACCGACGTACCTGCCGAACCTCCTCCTTCATCTGACACTTTGGCTTGCTTCTCTTCTGGTGGTGGCCTCCAGCTGGAGAGCCTCCCCCACCTTCCTGAAAAAGCTGGCGTTCCTGGTGATCATCAATCGCCCATCCGATGCTGTCACCATCGACCCTTTTACTGCTACAATGTCCAGAGGGGTAGGCTCATAGTTCAGCATCATCTTTCCTTGGGGGTGACAGTTTCTGACCAGCACCTCATCGCCGAAAGCCAGTTGCTGTTGGCAGAGCCCCTTCTTATATTTTCACTCTCAGTCCACTGTCTCCTTTTCCATTCCACCTGTTCATAATCAATCACGGCTGGCTCCCTCAGCACCACATCCAGCATCAGACCTCTCTGGCACCTTTGGAACATGGCCTCAGCCGGGGGGAATCCAGTAGAGCCATGAGAAGTAGTTCGATACTCGCCAAGAAATTGGTATAGCATGCAACGCAGCCCCTGACCTTGTCTGTGCGCAATCCGTAACACCTTGTTTAGCATCCTCATGAATCTCTCAGTCTCGCCATTGGCACAAGACCAGATTGGCCTAACCTTCCTGTGCTGGATTCTATACTCTTCCATCAGCTTTGCAAAACTTCCTTCCTGGAATGGTGGTCCATTGTCAGAACACAGAGTCTGGGGTAGTCCATGTGTTGCAAAGATCTTTTCGAGGGCCACCGCCATGTTATCAAAAACCATTGACTCAACAAACTCCACTTTGGGGTAACATGACCACTGGTCAACCACCATCAAGAAGTGGACACTCCTCTCGGTGTAACCAAAATCTGCATGTAACGTCTCCACAGGTTGCATACCCCTTGGCATGCATTCACTTTGTCGGTCACGTTGCATGGGCGAGGCTGCCTGGCACCACACACACAAGGCCACAAACTCCTCCACTTGCCTCTCCAGGTTAGGGAACAACACTTTGAGCCGTAGTCATGCCTTGGTCTTGGCCAGACCCTGGTGAACTTTGTGAGCCAGTTCAATCACTTGGTGTATCTTCTCGCTGGCACAACCATCCGGTCTGCCAGCAGCAATAGGCCTGACTCCACTAACCTCAGTTCTTCCCACACTCTCCAAAGCTACACATGTGTCGTACATGCTTCCTGCATTCTCTTCCATTACCGACTTCCAGTCACCTGACCAGAGTATGCCACGTAGGTTCTGGAAGCACTTGTCACACTCAGATGCTTTTTCAAGATCTTGGATGGACATACTCGTCAGCGTCTTCGACACTTGCGTCCTTCTCAGCACATTCTCTGGCTCGGGGATGCTGTGACAGATAGTAGGCTGCATTGTTGGTTCCTGGCCAGTAGATCAGTGACACCCAGTTCTTCAACAGGGCGAGCATCCACTTCTCGATCCTGGCTGGCGGCTTTGCCGATGACCCTGCAAGAATAGGCAGCAATGGCGTACGGTTCATCACAGTAGTCACGGGCTGGCCTAGCATGTACAAACAGAAATGCTGGCATCCCCACAGCACTGCCAAGGCATCCCATTCTATCTGGGAGTACCGCTGCTCTCCACCGCCGTCCTTTTGTATTACGACTGCCCCCACCCCGAATTGGCTGGCATCTACGACAATCTCTGATGACATCGAGGGATCAAAGGCGTCATAGTGTCCTCTGCCATTAGCACACTTTTCACGTCATCAAACGCCACCTGTTCCGTTGGAGCCCTTCCTGGTGAGGCTCCTTAGGCCTTCAGATCGCGTGGCCAGGTTCTTGATAAATCGGCCACCGTATGTGACCATACCCAGAAAACTCTGGACCTCCGTCACGTTCTCCAGTGGCCTGGCTTCTCCGATGTCCTAGACCTTCCTAGGGTTCGCCGAAACTCCCCCTGCTTGGAAGACGAACCCGAATAATCCTATGCTTGTTCGCAAGAATTCACACTTTTCTTGATGTAAGGTCAGTCCCAACTCTTGAATACGCTCGAGTGTCTTCATGAGGATGTGCCATATGCTCCGTTTCTTTCCTAGCGAACATAAGAATGTCATTGCTAATGTTCAGGAGCCCTTCAGATCATCCAGGGCCCCACGTATTATGTTCTGAAAATCCTCAGCTGCCAATGACACACCAAAACTCAGGTGCTTGAACAAGTACCGCCTCCGGGGCTCAGTGATAGTCGCTATGTTTCTTGAATCGGGATGCCGAACGACCTGATGGTAACCTGCATGGAGATCAAGCTTTGAAAAGAATTTCGCTCCTTGTAACCCTGCAATGATATCATCTATCGTTGGCGTGAGGTGCCTCTCCCTCTTGATGGTTTTGTTTGGCAGCCTCATATCAATGCAGATCCAAACCGCGTCAGGTTGATTCAGTTTTCTGGCAACCACTATGGAGAACTCCCAGGGTGTCGGTCCATCCACTCTCTCAATGATATCTAGTCCCACCATTTCCTCCAGCTCTTTGTCCACTAAGTCGTACATGCGGAATGGAATCCTCCAAAGTTTCAGAGTGGCTGGCTGTATTGATTCATCAATGTGGAGCCGCACTGGCTCACCGACCAGCTGGCCAATTCCTTCAAAAAGTCCACCAAACGCCATAGGCAAAGATGACAATATCTAAGGCCTCAGTAGCTGTGCAACTCAGAAATGTGTTGTGGCTCACCTCTGTGATGTAAAAGCAGGCCCTGATTGCATTGCCAACATGCTCAACCTTTCCCACAAAAGCCTCCAGCAGGGGAATTGGCTGCTCTCCTCCAAACACAAAGATGCAGGCTTTGGGCTGCTGCGGACTCGGGGGCTCGACCACTGCTTCGTAGTGCATTTTGGCCATCATGTTTACGGAGGCGCCGGTATCCACCACTGCTGGCACTGGTGAAACATCCACGCTCACAGTGCATTTCGGTTATCGTCAGGTCTTTGCCCTTAGCACACTGACACTCGATATGAAAAAGACGTTCTCATCATCTTAATTCTCCTCTGGCACTTCATGTGCCCTTTCCTCTTCTTGGTCCACCAGAGCCATGGTTGATGGGCGTTGTTGTCTTAAGAAACCCGCACAAATGGGCCCCTTCTGTACCACCACTGGCAGCGGTGCACGGCACATGCGTGTATAGTGGTCCATCATGACGCACCTCCTGCACGCTTTACCTTGAGCGGGGCAATCCGCCAGGTGCGGCAAGTCAAAGCCACACTTCAGGCATGACTCTGGGTTCCGCCCTCCTCTGTCTCTGGGCTGGCTTATCGGTCAACAGGCTCCTCTCATGCCTTAGTCACGCCCCACAGCACACACCTCTCCACTCTTCGCAGGTCGAAGAAAAGTGTCCATCTTGTATGTTCTTGTTTCTGCCACCTCATGGAATGTTCCCAACTCCAAAATCCATGGCAGCATGAGTCCAGGCTCCCACAGCACCTGATGCCGCAATTTGCTTGACGTTCACCCTTTGATGAGCTAATTGCTGACCATGCTATCCTCATTATCCCAAGCACAATATATCACCATCTGTCGGAGTTGGCCCTGAAATAATCGTAATCGTCGATAATCATAATCGACGTTGGCAAGGGGCATGCATTCTTGGTCCCCGCATATGTCTCGTCAAGCAGCCGGAGAGATTGATAAATCTTGTGAACCACCGGTCCAGCAGAGTACAGGAGTGTTGCCACTTTGCTTTCATCATCTGTTTCTCCTGTGGCTTTGATGTCTATTCGGTCTATCCAAGCCCTCTACCTGGGGCCCAAACTCGACGGGGCTCCAGACACATCAAACTCTGGCATGAGCGCCAATGCGCCTTGTTCCCGCAGGACACGCGCACCTCCCGGGGCCACTGCTGCTAGCTCTCCATCCACCTTCTTTTCATCTTCTATGACTGTGGTGAGCAAATAGGCACCATCGTCACCCTGCCCAAGGGCCGCAACTCACCAGAAAAAGTGAGCGTGTTGGTAGGCCTGATGGATGGCGGTCTTGACACACACAGCTGGTCAGATAGCACAGCGAGTAGAGTGCTCGCTTTGACATTCGTGCAGAGTCTGCCGACGCAGGTTCGAATCCAGGCAGGCCAAACTCAGCCTTTCATCCTACCGAGGTTGACAAATGAGCAAGACACACCATGGGTAATAATAATCAGCACTCAGATGCCTGAGGGTTCGTAGAGCAATATAAATGCAAATTATTCCACAGCGTCTGCCTACCCACACTCAGCATGGGTGCATATGGTAAATGGTTGCACAACTTGAAGCTCCTGTAGTGCATGGCAGAACCAGTCCCTTGCGTTTGCCAGTATTCCTCCTTAAATGTGCTGCAGCACGTGTTTCACACTCCGATGTGAAAATGTCTTCCCCCTTCAGTGGGGTTTCCAAAGATTTGTGCCTGAGAAGGGCACGAGCACTCCTGTAGGAGCCGTGACCTCCCTCAACACATGGTTACAAAATGGCAGATGACCACTTCACAGGCGGTGATCCCATGGCATGAGAAAAACGTTATGAACACACTAATCTGCTTTGCACTCACTGCTGCACAGACCCTGCGGGTCTGTGGGATCTGATGCGACCCCCTCGTCGCCAATGTTGTATACTGATACTGCAATAGCCCCCCTCGACCTTCCCCTGTCCAGAGAGCTCACACGGACACAGTTACACGTCAGGGCTCCACGCGCGCTCTGGCACGAACGTGATGTGGCCCCTTTGTTAAGCACACACGGCAGTTGCATCACTCCGCCGCGCGTGTCTTTCTTAAAGGCACAGACACTACAGAACCCAGAAGTGACATCACTTTTTCGACCTCATGGTGACATTTCCAAATGAAGCACTCTCCTTTTGTTTTTGTTTTTTTGTTTTTTTTGGATTTAAGAAACAAGTCACACACATAGCTCCCTACTGACCACCTTAAAGACACCAAACGTGCGCTCAAAGTTTAGTAGGCGCTGAAATCAGTACACGTTTATTCATTTATGTTTTATCTAGTTTTATTTATTAATTTGGGCAATCGTCGTAGCACCTCAGTGGTTTCTTGGATGTGTGTTATTTGGTTTAAAGTATAGTCTCTGCTTCATTAAGCGTTGCCATGGTTATCCATTATAGCTATTGCATCAGTGTTAAGCATAAGGATCAACGCAGGATTTGTTGAATGCTATTCTAAACCCCCAAGGACTTGATGCATGTCACCCCTTAGTAGCAACACCCTACACAGCGTACATCCGGGGACATTGCCCTTTATTGTAGGTAGGGAGAGGATTTGGGAGCCAGTTTCATTTTAGGTGGATAAAGGGGTGTAGTGGGTACAAAAATAATAATATTAAAAAAACAGGAGGAGAACATTCTGGAAGGGATAGGGTTGGGCACAGACGTCTGGTGTGGGTCAATTATGTGGGTTGAGGTGTGGCTCATGCAATCTCCAGCATGGGTGGGCAGTGGAAGGGGCAGGGTCCCTGCAGGCTCCTACTTAACAGTGAAGTGCCTTGATGCATGGGTTTATTGTATGTGCTTGGATTTTAAGACTTCCCGCCCTCCCCCTCAGGAGGGTATGCTTCCCTTTGGTTTACTAATGCATGTTTTATTTTCTTCTTTGCCTTGATTACCAAGGAGGGGTTATAGGGCACACCCGCGTAGGAACCACACGAGGTTTATAAAGCCAAAAGTTCGATAACAGTGCCCTATGCCCGGCCCTGTGGTGCAAGTCCTTAGGGAGCCTTTGGGACATGGAGGGTGAGAGGAATTGGTGTAAAGAGACACCAAGGTGCAACAACAGGTCACAAGACTGGCCGTGAGGCCAAGAGGGACACCAAGAAAAAACAACAACGTGAAAATGAAAGGAAGGGATGTAGTGGGTGGGTTGAATAGAGAGGGATATTAATAAGGGACAGGTGTATGGCGAGCAGCTCACTGGGAGATGTTTTTCACCACTGAACTGTGTGCTTATGTGGAAGAGCCTTGGGAAGCATCCAAGGTGACTTTGGGAGGATGTATGCACTTGTTTAAATTAACTCCTTCCTAACAAAAGATGCCACAAGCATTTTCCTACCACACATCACTATGTCAGTTTTCCTTATTTCTGGGCAAACAGGCTGAGCAAGGCAAGAAAGGGGAAATTGAGGGGCTCGCCATTCTGGTTTGGAGAGGGGCTGAAAGGTTACATGTGCATTTTACTTGTTTACACAAAATAATTATACAAAGATGGCTGGTGTGGGTTTATAATAATACTTATTATTATTATTATTATTATTATTATTATTATTATTATTATTATTATTATTATTATTATTATGAACCTAGCTTCTTGCAGCAATGGAATGCTTTACAAATCATAGGGGGAAGGACATGGGGATGGAAGCAGAGATAAAAAGGAGCACAGAGCTAATAGTGGGCAAAGATGGTCAATTTGGCAGCAAGGGATCTAAAAGCAACCAGGGGAGAAACAGCGGGATAGATTACCCAGTCTAAGGAAGGGTGGGGAGTGAAGGGTTTGGACCTAGGTGTTAGGGAGGAAGCATTCCTTGAAAAGGAGAGTCTTGTGCTACTTTTCAAAATGTAGACGCAAGGGAGCAAGTCTGGTTTTGATGGGGAGGGGTTTCCAAAGTCCCGGGACAAAGACAGAGAAGGCCGGTCTTCTGGTTCTTTCCTTCCTGCACCAGCGGAGTTCAAGTTTGTACAGGTCCTTACTTGTGGTACATGATAGCGCTGCAGGTATGCTGAGCTTCTGAGTGAGGCAGACTGGGGACTTCACGTCTACATCCTTGTAGATGATGCAGCAGGATTTGAAGCAGATACGTGTTTGCATCAGGAGCCGGTGCATTTCGATGAGGATCTGGGTGATGTGGTTGAATTTGCAGAGCCCCTTGATGACTCATGTTGCAGCTTTAGGACACATTTCAGGAGTGCCAGGGTATTCAGTGAAAGGCTTTCCATAATTGAATTGCCACCATCAAGGTATAGGAGGACCATGGCATGGACATCAGATTTGAAGTTCTTTTCTATCATGAAGAGTTTGATTTTCTGCAGGTGCGAAACCTGGCAGCAAGCCATTTGTGTCTTCTTTGCTATGTACCGATTGAAGGAGAGATGACTGGAGATGTTCGACCTAAGGAACTTGAAGCAAGTGACCAGCTGGGTTATGAAGCACTCGTGTTTCATAGGAAAGAGCCAGTTATCGATGTCAGGGGGTTCATTGTTCAATCTTCAATAACTCACTCTAATTCCCTCATCGCCAACCTCATGCCCCTTAAGTTGTGCCCAATCCATGACCCTTCTCTTATTCGACCCACCAATCTATCTCCCTTTACCACCACTTCCTCCTAATCTTCCACCTCTGGCTCCTTTCTCTTCATGGCCAATCACATGCTCAGTTCCCTGTTAACCCACCAAGGGCTGGCAGCTCCTCATATTGCCCTCCTACCACACATTGTTAGGAGATTTGTGCCATTGGGATACTGCTGCACAATATTCTCCACATGTCTACATTTCCATGGCCATGAATATGTGTGTGGGGGATCAACATTGTGAACAAGTTGGAGTGAAAAACCTCAAACCGGATTCCATAATTTCCTCATTTATAAATGTGTTCTGTTTTTTATGAAGTTGCTGATTAAAATTGTTAAAATTCTGTTTCTCCCGCTTCTTATAATTAACATTTTTGTCGTTTGCATGTATTCTTGTTATTTTAGTAATTGTCCTGGTGCTACTATGTTTCTTTGAAAAAAAAATGAGTAGGCATGATGTCTGTTTTCATGTTGTGATGTTTGCTCCGATTTACAGTTCTTATAGATCTTCTGTTTATTTTTGGTTAGAAATCGTTACGAGTTTGGTGTTGCAGTGACAGAGTGAGAATAATTCTGTTACTGCCAATTTTTGACAGTAATGGAATTAAGACCACTTTTACTGCACATCTGAATTCTAAGTTTGAATGTAAAGTCTATGATTCACCTCCAGCAAAATGCTGGAGTTAAACCCTCAACTTTATCTCCAAAAATTGGCAGATTTATCAACTGGTATTACTAAATGCAGTAAATCTGGCAACATCTCCATAGATTTATATAGATTCCAAAAATGGGGAGTTACAATGCCATACCATTTCTCCTAATCCTGTGGTAAGCCCACAAGACAGAGTACCAGTAACTGAAAATATATTTGGTGGTAAATTGGTGGATATAACACCAATATTCTGCCAAACTCTTAATGGGGCTCGTTGTTTGAAACATAGTTTCCAGAGCTTAATTTCTCTAAAGTAGTGAACAAGAAAGGCCTAGCTACAACCTGACAGTCATGAGCAAAGTGTGAATCACATTTCTCTTCACAGAGTTTAGATTGAGTAACCATGGTCCTTATATGAGTATTTTATTTAGTTTAACTCTTATCGTACACAGTGCTATTTATTTATAAGGCCATGGTATTGCTCAGATGTGCATCGCAAACAGGGGGTTGTCTTGCAACTCTTGACATTTTGAATGTTGTCAAATAGATTTGTAGCAATGGCTAAGTAGTGGGCAGCTGGGTTCTGTGGTAAAAAGAGCTGTACTTTTTACAGTTATCTGTTCTGTATCATACACACCTTAATACATTTTTGTTTGTTTTCGGTATTTACTTTCTGTGTTTTCTTAAAGTTCTACATTGATGCAATATTACCATTGCCCATTGTCGATGGAATATGTCTTTGAAGGTAAGCCTGCATGAGTCTCCTTTGATAGGACTCACGTCGTCCTCCCATGTGCCCCTGCGAAGTGTCCTACATGCGGCTACGCGCCTCATCCAGGGTCTACGCAGATAGGACCACATCACCCCGACCCTCAACGAAATTCACTGGGTCTGACTGTCTGACTGCACACATCTACCACCTTTAAGTCTTGCATCATCTACAGGGCAGCCACCCTCAAGTCACCCAGCTACTTCACAGCATCGTCGGTGGACAGCACATCACCAGAAGCCAGGAAATGTGCAGACTTGAAATCCACCGCGGCAAAAAGGAAATGACCAGAAAACAATCCTTCTCTGCCTATGCCCCAAGACTATGGAACCTCCTCCCTGTCAGCATCATACTCACCCCTACGCTCCTACAATTCAGAAAAGAACTCAAGATCCACCTCTTCAAGGAGGCTATCCTACCCAACAACTAGGCCATCACTTCGCCACTCGAGCTACCTGACTCAGTAGACACCACCTGCCCCTCTCCTCCCCGCCACCCAGCACAGCTGTACTCCTCCTCTGGCCTCCTGTGTATCCTACCACCACCTGTATATCTGTTCTGTTGTTACTTCTAAAAAGCGTTCTGTTGTGCATCTGTATTGTTGTATAGCTCTGTAAAGCGCTCTGTTGCTCATTGAAGCTAGGTCCACACACATTAAATACCATAATAATGATAATAATAATTCACACACAGTGAGATTTTGGCTGCATAACTGTGAACATTGTTAAACATTTAAAAATTATATATTGTCATATTTTTCATGGTTAATAAAAGTTTATAATAAAGAGTGCATGCCTAGCTATGTTGTTGTAGTTGTCACACTTTTGTAGTCTTTAATAAAGCTGCATGTCTCAGCTCTAATAGCTGTTTGCAGTGTCCACCACAGTACAGATACACCTCCACTGTGAAGAGTAAACTCTAAGTATGTTGCTATGTTCAAATTCATCTGCTCTGTGTATGCATTATCTTTGAGTACAGACCAATCAAATATCTGTCTTCACTACGCTTTTTTATATGCTTTTATAAAAATGGATTATGATGTCTATTATGGATAGAATGCCCTTAGAGATCAAATTGGCTATAAAACTATTTTTTTTAAAATTAAAGTAAGATGGAGATCAGAAAATAGCCTGAATTAAAACTTCTTCATGTGTTATTGTAGTTGCTCTTCAAGCATTACCCATAGGGCCTCATTACACGGTAGGCGGTAAGGGTTTACCGGTACCGGTAAACCCTTACCGCGTTACTACGAGGTACCTTTGCGGTTTGGGGAATTTAACGCCTGCTTTTTGCAGGCGTTAAAAACCAACACGCAAAGGGACCAGGGAGCTAATTACGGTACCGCAATTTGCGGTGCCGTAATTAACACCTTCCCCATTCCCATTATGCCCTATGGGGCAAAAATGGGAATGGGGAAGGGCAATGGGGGAAGGGGGAATTACCGCCCCACCGACCTTGGAATAGGGCGGTAATTCCCCTTTCCACCAAGGCGGTGCCAGTATTTTACCGGCATGGACCAAGGTGCTAAGAGCACCTTGGTTCACCGCCATCTGTGTAATGAGGCCCATAGTATTAATGTGTACGTTAAAATGACCATGCCATATGATACGGCCACCGTATGTGCGTAGCTTAAGTACCAATTCAGCCTACAATCTAAAATTCTCTTAGCGTCGTATAAGAAACATATTACACATTTATTATGGCTTTTATTTCATTGCATGCTCTGGTGGACAATGACCCAGCTGGTATTTTAACAATATTAGGATGATTTTATGGTTTGGATCCAGAATGATATTGTTCCCTTCTTTTGATACTATAGGTGTGCTTACGAATGTCTGTTGTCCTTTAAAATGCTCTATATGAGATGTGTTTCTTGCAAGCAGAACACAGTTGTTCTTATGACTTTCCATATTCTTAGATGAGTTTTCCATGTATTCTTCATTTGTCATGAAATCACACACAAGGAGGTCGTTTTAGCCCACTTCCTGAATTTGATCAGCCTTAATATTAGCAATATATGTCAATCTTTTTGCGTTATAATACTTTCTCGTTTAATGTTTGCAATAATGTAATTGTTTCATTACATATTTTAATTCCTCCTTGTTCCAATGTGTTCTGCCCTTCCCCGAATGCTACCTCTTTTCCACTCCTTTTGCGAAGACTGAAGGGATCCCTCAGTATCCCCAACTTTCCTCTCGAGCACCTTTGACATCTTTGCAGACAACCCGATCTTCCTCCCCGTCGCCCAATATGTTCAACATTTACCTATGCTTCTAAACTGTTGTGGACAGCAGCTGGGCACTGAGCCGAGCCCTGCCTCTGTTTAATGTTATCATAATGGCTACATCATCTGCAATTCTCTCACAATGTGGGGTTTTATTTATGCCTTAATTTAATCTGTTTGTTTCCATTTTTTTGTGCACCCCAAGAGAGAATAAATATAGCAATTATTGTTGGCCTGTTCTTGGGTCTAGGCAAGCACTAGCAAGGAATTGCATTGATTGAGTTCTTGTTCTCATGGTGCTCATTTGTAGCTAAATGTCCGATGCTAAATGTGGTGGTCAGTTGAATGTCATACTGTACAGCAGAAACAGACAGATGTGCATCTGTTTGCAGTGGTCAGTATTTGGATAAAGAAATGGAAGGGAGCTCTTTCAAAAGCTTTTCTGCCCCAGTCATCGATAAGTCAACATGAATTTTACCCTCACAAATCAAATTTACTTTGATGGGATCATGTATGTACATGATTGACCAATTGTCTTTGAATTGATTCATGAATGAGTAAATGTTCCTTCTCAGTGGGGATGATTGTTTACAGATAACTGCTAGAGATTATAGTGTCATCCCTTAAAGGGTTCTTGTCTTCTTTGGTTTAGATGTTAATGCCAGTAATTATTTTCTGTTAGCATGATTTTACCATATAACTTGATAACTTGTCTGCAAATTCAGAAGGCTGCTTTGGAACATAGGCGTGTGTAGTTTACACATCTCAAGCAGGAAGCTCTGTGAATACATTGCTAAATTACTTTTTTATACATTGGCATAGATCATGGAAATAGTTTCTCTTGCTACCTTCTGAAATCCCAAATAATTTAGCTTTGCAGGTTCTTGATTAATGGATTCTTAGTTCTTTGATGAATACGAAATATTTCGAATTCATACGTTTTGCAAATTCTGGCATGTATTAAACGCTGGAAACACCAGCTATATTATACTGGTGCCCAACCAGCAGCATGGCCATTTCGCAATGATTTGAAGTTGCCAGTGAAATTCAGTTAAGGATTTTGAAACAAAGTTGAGCGAATTATCCTCCTGATGAGCCACTTGGGATTGAGGATTGAGGATAGAGTACTAAAAGGATTAAATAAATAAATAAATAAATACAAATAAAACATAAAAATAAACACGAGAAATAAAAGATTGATTACAGGGTATACCGTCATTTCATCGCCGCACTTTTCATCACAGGGTTTTTTGCCGTGATTTTCTTTTCGAAAAAAAACATTGAATTTTTTGGGTTGTATATTTTAAAAAAAATAGGTTTGGGTGTTAGGGTTGTAAAAAAAAGAAGAAAAAAAAGTGGGGTTTAGGTGGGTTGCCCTACCCCCCCAAAAACAAAAAAAATGTGATGTTTTTTTCGAAAAAAAAATCACGGCAAAAAACCCTGCGATGAAAAGTGCAGCGATGAAATCACATAGAACCGATTACAGGACCACAGATTCATTATAAAACGTATGAACTTTCAATAATTAGTATTCATCAAAGAACTTAGGATGCATTAACAGAGAAACAACATTTGCATAACGATTAAAGCAGACAACTTAGGATCTATAAAAGGATTAGGGACTTTTATTAAACAAGGAAACTAAGAGATTAACAAAACAATATTTTCTGTGAAATTATTTTATTATATCAAAGAATTGTTATTGGGGCAGTGTTTCTTTCACTTTGTCTCCATTATTATTATATACTGGGCAGATGCAGTATTGATTGAAGCATTAAATGCAACAATACATTTCAAATAACATCCCAAACTTGGGGTGGTCTGCTCTGAAGGTAAAATTCATCTATAACTTACACTTTATGGCCAAGTCATAATGGTGTTTTGTTCATCCTCATGAGTCTAAAGTATTTTCATGATTAAGACACACAAAACATCTTTTCACTCTGAAATGGGAAAATAAGCCACCACATTGTAATATTTAAGGAGGGCACATGTGAAGTTTTACCTTTAGGTCAGTTCAAGAAGAAGAAAACAAAATAAACTTTGCAAAAGTCATGTCATTGCCTCTGTTGAGTTAATGTGCATGAAAAGCTTATTTACTTCTATTTTAATGACAAATTGAAAACACTTCTGGTTAAATATTCTTTATACTACATTCATTTGTGTTCAACATAACGTGAAGAAGAATCATATTACAATGCACACATTGTCAATAAAAATTAAAAGGTGATAGACTGTGGTGCTTCATTTTTAAAACATACCAACATTCTGATTTATTTTATTACAGGTGAAAAGATATCCTAGTGTTATTTTCAACATTACTAATGTTTTCCTGCTTTTCAATTGGCACCTATTTTCTTTAGTTTTCTGTAAATTGTTCACATGTGAAAAATTGTGTGTCATTTTTTTGTTCTGCCTCATATGGAAACAAGTAACTGGTGAGAAATGTTCAAGAATAAAGTGATGCATTATGTTGGCACTTCTAGCTTTACATTAAGGCTGTCTCCATGTCTTATGTTAGGTGCTGTCCACAAGATTTCCACTGTGCCTACCTACCATCTAGCGAAACCACAGCCAAGGGAAGGGACTTGGCAGAATCAGTATTTTATAGGCTTAGTGTTCTTAATAGGTTTTGATTAAATGAGAAAGCTTCATATAAAATGAGCTGGTCTTTTCAGGAAATAACATTTGTATTGTATTTGTAGAATTTATTCTGTATGTCCCACAGTTATTTGAAGTGCTATTGCATATATATGTTTGTCACATTTGTTTACACTTTTGTATATTTGTATGGTTTTATAAGATTGTCTACAAGATTCATTTCAATTATCAATCTGTAGTTTTAACTGAGATCAGTTTTTCTACTCTTGATTCTTAATAAATGTTCTAATTTCATTGAAGTAAATTGCATTCTTTCCCTCATTTCATTCCATATTGTGTGGTATCCTGTATGAATGATGTATTGCACTCAGTCCTTATTCGACTGTAGTGCTTTTAATCCTGGTGTTCCTCTTATTGTTGGAAGGTGCAGCCCATTGCACGAGGCAGCACTTATCTGCTTGCTTTATCAATTTAACATTTATCTATACAATTTCACTGTATGCACCAAACTTGAAACAAGAAGTGCAGCTTTTGTAGCATCTCATGAGATAGTTGAATACTTCTTGTGGTCCATTTAACCACACATTTAATTGACTAGACAGGACACACTTGGACATCTGATTTTTATGTTCTCTGTATATGATACCAGATTCATTATCATGTTAGATTTATCTGTTCAAGCTTCTGGTTTAGTGCATCATCTAAGTTCTGTGCTTTTCTATATAGTAGGGCTTACTCATGAGAGCGCAATACACTTGGTTTTGTGTCTATATTTATTTTTCTCATAGTTTCCTGCCTGCTTTTACAACACAACACATGCAATAGATCATGGCATTGGGGGGCATAGTTTATTGTAATTTAATGTCATTAATAATAGAGGCTTGACTCCCTTAATCTTTTAAGAGTAATCAAAATTTCTTGGATTATGTAATGTGTTCAGTTGAAGTTAATGAGTGGATCACATGCCAATGTTTTCCTAATATCATGAGTGTATGTGGTCAAATATGTGAATGGTTCTTGGGTATTACCTTTGAAACCACTTATCCCTCTGGCCTCCTTCTTCTTTCTTGTCCCTTCAGATCTGAGTTTGGAAAATACTTTCTGTGCTTGAATTAGAGTCTCATGCTGCTCCAAGCTTAAAACAGTAACCCTACTGCTAGAGGAAGAAAAGACATTCTACTATGAGCAAGTTTTTTGTTGTCCTATTATTACTATTATTAATGTTTGTCTTGAGTTCCGACCTAGCTTTGGGAAATAAGAGAGTGCTTTACAATCATTGGTGGAAGAACAGGGTGTGGAGGAGGCGGGGAAATGTTGCAGCAACACATCTCCAAGAAAACAGAGGATGAACAGTGGGGAGCAGATCACCCTGTCTCAGATAGAGTGGGAGTGGAGGATGTGAGGACCTAAATGTTAGGTTTAATTTGAGGCTCTGGTTTTATTGAAAAATAAGGGGGAGACAGGTGCTCAAAGTAGTACTTTAGAAGGCACAAAAACCATAAAAACAGACATGGGCTGACTCTGCTTCCATGAATCTAGAAGAGTTCTGTCTTCTGCGCAAATTAATATTACTTTCACTAACACCCAGGACATCAAAGATGACATCACAAATGTCATTGATGACATCACTGATGACATCACATGTGCATTTACTTTTCATGAAAACTCTGTACAAGGGATTCTTATAATGCTGACCAAAAACTGTCAAGGATCATTGGGTATAAATATCATGAGCTAATTAGTGCATTAAGCAATGCATTGATATAAATAGCATTCTATTATGAAGTTCTATCCAGTATACTAAGCTCCTCATGCAGAAACATAGGCAGTGTGTGCAGCATACATGATGAAGGTGCAATATTCATAATCTTGCCATGTTGAATAGTGAAATGATAACTGCTTTCTTATTAGAGTTTTGCGTACTGTGAAACATATAATAAGTAGATAATAAAACCCACTTAATACATAATTATTACAGACAAAACACAAAGAGACAACAACACATACAAATATGAGTATATACAGGGACAGTGAAGTAAACAAAAAAGCAGAAGTAGCAGCAGAAAGAGTTCATAACCTAACTGATTGTCTTCATGCAGAGAAATTATTGCTCTGTTTCAAAGCTGCTACTTACCATATGTATGTGTATCACATGATGTGACTGCACCCTAAGGAAAGGAGAGTGAGTACAATGTATACAAATATGAGCATATACAGGGAAGGTAGAGTAATAAAAATAAAACTATGAGAAAGTGCTGATAACCCTAATGTTTATCTTCATGCACAGAAAGAATTGCTCTCTTTCGCCTGTGTCTTCCGCTATGTATATGTTTCATATGATGTGACTTGACCCTAATTCTACAAATATAGTACCTTTTCAATTTTTACTTCCTGACTGTTACTGAAGAAAACTATGTGGCCTAGATATGTCAGTAAACGGAAAAAAGGGAGAACCAGACATGTGATGTCATCAGTGATGTCATCAATGGCATTTGTGATGTCCTCTTTGATGTCCTGGGTGTTAGTGTTAACAGTGCACGGTGGCGTGAGTTATGGTTGCTTATCTTACCATAACTGCCGAATTTCAGGGGTTTTTCGGTTTTACTTTGAACCATAACGTCCCTTTAACAAAGTTTTTTCACTGAATTTCATAGGTTTTTAGTAGCGCAACTTAACCATAACGTCCCTTTAACAACATTTTTTTTACTGAATATATATATATATATTAGAACCATACAATTAATAACTCCAATTGTTTATTGTTGCACCAATTATGTGATCTATGGGATTAAATGCAAGTGTTCTAAATGGTAGATTGGAAACACAATTTAAAAGCTCAAAATGTAATGAAGAAACACAATAGAGCAATCAGGAAGACAGACTTGAAATATTTCCTAGCACAACACTGGCGCACATAACAGCCTAATGAAATATTTTGCTAAATCAAATGCATGGGTCTGAACGTGATCAATTTGCCACCCAGATGAATAAATAGGGACATGTTACTAAAACAAAAAGAATTAGAATGATAAATAAAATCGACATGTGTCTTGCGAGTCTTAAACAGACTGGTGAATTGTAGGTATTTCTTTGACCAAGGCATCTTCTATGTTTCTTCATGACTCTTTATTTGGTTATAGAAATTCGAAATATTATTATTGATTCAAGTCATACTGTAAAACACTTTTCAATTCTATGTTCTTTTTATGTCTTCAGACTGAATTTACGTACATTTTGTAAATCCTTGAATTAAACATGAATATTAAGGAGTTTAAAGGATTGGATTAGAGTACATATTGGTAAAGAAACAGGAATTGAATAATATCAAACCGATCAAACATATACAGTTGAAATATTTGTGTAAATCAATAGTTAAAATGGCAAATTATCGAATGCATACTATTAGAATGTGAAATACAAACACTGTTGTGTTTAATTTAATTTGATGGTGTCATACCCACAAAGTTTAATTAAAGTCCTTCTTTAAATCGAGAAAATTGGTAATGTGATGAACATGGTGGGTGCGAGAAGCAATGCCATCATCGTGTAGAATGTAACCCGTTTACGTCATAAGCACATGGGTAAATAAAGGCCATCTTTGAATTCTTAAGGTGTATTTTTACTGGGAAAGTGGACACAGCCAGAACTGAGAGCGACTCTGACTTTGAATCAAATTGAAAGAGGTAATAAGGCAACTATTTATATGACTATCATCACAATTCTACAGGATATTTTTACTAATATCTTTAACCCACTGTTGCTAACTATCGACAGCTTCTGGATTCCAAATTCCAATTTAGAATGATTACTTGAATATCAAAATTAAGGCAACATATGAGAAGAAACATTAAAAAAGAAAAGAAAATCGAATCACCTTTTAATTTTAGGATAACACTATTCAAGATTATTAAACTATGATGAATTGGAATTCATGATAACAAATCTACTGGTGCATTCGACATGTTATCAAAGGTTAGTGTTGTAATTTGCAATGCTTTTCAGTATTCTTTGAAAAATGTTCTCAATACACAATTGTCAATGTAAATGCTTAATTAAAATATTGGTATCTTTCGTTTTAGATATAAATGTATACAGTTCCTCCTGATGAGCTACACCAAGTAGTGAAATATGGGTAGGGGATGGAGACAATGATAAGATCATAAGGATACTTCCAGAGGATGAGGGCAAGGATAAACCCATAAGGAAACCTGCAGTAATCGTGAAACAAATGAAAAGAGACAGGGTAGATCAGGTTATTGGAATTTAGTAGATATTTATATTATGTTGCCCTATTTTTGAAGATAAAAACAAAATGAAGGGAAATTCAAGCTATTGAAAGACAGCAAAAACAAAAACATTAAATTATGGACATTTAATCAATGTGAGTCAATAATCATAAGGAAAAAGTTACTACGTAAAGAAACTTTGAACTTGTGTCTTTAAAAAGATTGGATTAAATTAATTGCATTTTATATGAGCTACACACATGCAAAACAAAATAAAACACATTTTGAAAAATGAATGCATGATTAATTGTGTTTTTCTTGAGTAAAAGGAATCACTCAACGTTTCTTAAACACATATCTCACATGCAAATATATGTTTTAGCTACTACAGGCACGGGAGTATTTCTTTATTC
Source organism: Ambystoma mexicanum (assembly GCF_040938575.1). Classification (NCBI taxonomy): domain Eukaryota; kingdom Metazoa; phylum Chordata; class Amphibia; order Caudata; family Ambystomatidae; genus Ambystoma; species Ambystoma mexicanum. Next base: position 178,293,294 of record NC_090924.1, read on the forward strand.
TAGCTAATAGACTGTATTGGACAGGAGACTGCAGATGTAGTCCCCAGGGAGTGCATGTGGCTATAGATTTTTGCATTGTTGAATGTAGATGGACGCACATTTGGACAATTGACATCTGCACATCTTTTCTTATCATTCTTTTTTAAACATGCATTGTTTTAAGTTGAGCCTGCCACTTGGCTTGAGAATTCCCTTGCCCCACCCTGTTTACCCACGTCCCCCCTTTGCATAGAAATGCAGCCGAGACACAACTTTGAGTAAACAAAGTATGGCACTGTAGTCATTAATGCTTCTTTCCTACTCCCTCCATATCAGCTGTAGGCAGGGGTGGACTGGGAACCAAAAGAGGTCCTGGAAATAATTTTCCAAGTAGCCCCATATTGCACGTTTTCAGCAAGCCCAAGCCTTTTCCTACGGGAACATTTGGAAATACCGCACAAAAGAGGCCCAGGGTGCAGAGGCCTACCCCGAAATCTCCAGAGTTCCCTATAGGCCAGTCCACCCCTGGCTGTAGGATGCAGGTGAGTATATGTTGCTAGAGCTGCTAAAGGGGAGGTATGTGTTCTTTGCTGAGCATGCAGAGTGATGCCTAGTAGGGCTTCTGCTGCTGCTTTGTACCTCTGGTCTTTTCTCCAACTGTTGATTGAGTTGTCTGTCTTCAACAAATGCAATCACCAGGTTTTGAACATACAGCGTCAATACCCCAACGATCAGCATGTTGATCTGTGGTGTGATTGCACTTTTGTGGCAGTTTTACACCTGAACTGACACAGTCCATAACAGTCGCTACTTCCACTGTCTGAGAGGAGCTCAATATTGAAAGAATTTACGGTTGTTTTCTGTCTGTTTTCTGATTCATAATTGTGCAGGAGAGTTTGTATGTGGTTTTTTTTAATACGGAATGTGGCATTTTGCGAATGCTGCATTCTTGAATTTTGCATGTAGGGCCTACTTTCAAACATGCAGATCGTCAAAACAAGCAGCATTTCAAACCTGGCCTGCTGTTACCATTTCTGCCAAACTAAAAAAAAATAAAAAAGTTTCATGTGGCTTGATTTTGTGATCAGGAGGACCTTATTCCTCAGAGGGATGCTGTCGTGTGTTCTTTTTTTCTCTGTCACTGTTGCCCCATTGCCTAACGTGTTTCTGCAACCCTGCTCTCTCTAAAACAAACTGTAGATGGGAGGGTTCAGGAGACTGTTGTCAGAGCATCACTGGGGATTCCGGAAGTTTCTTGAAGTTAGCCATTGGCCTCAGCTGTGAATTGTCCGGACAGAAAACAGTGCTCCCATAAACAAAAATAGCATTGCCTCGGCAAACCATAGGACAAGGATTTGAAGGAAGAAGAGATACTGCGCAAGGTTGAATCCGTTTTTAACACATTTCATCAGGGACTGCCCTGGTGGTGATTTGATCTTTTTTAACATTGGGCTTATTATCTAACATTTGCAATCCACGGTTTCATCACACAGATGGCAGGTTGGAATTACATTCACCACGGTAGATGATTAAGCATGGCGGTTTGCAGTCGCTGTACTTGCATTAGGGATACATGAGGCATTTCAGAGACTGCGCAGGCACCAAGTCCACTGAAATTCTGTAATCCAATTACAGTTCCATAGCCCCAGCAGCGTGCCCAATTACATGGCTCCTTACCCGTAGGCATTTCGGTGTAATCACCCAGCAAATGCTTGATTTCAGATGGTCTGATTAACGATAACATATTCGGAGCCATCTTTCTGCTGCCATCTATAGACGTTATCAGAACCTGGGCAATGAAAAGGGCATCGCTCCATAGCCTTTCAGAATGGTATAAACTGCGGACATCAAAGCACACCTGCCTTGTCCATTCCATTTCATTTAATTTAAGCGTAGAAATAATACTGCTTGCTTTCTCAGAGAATCGTTATTCGTTAAAAATCTTTTATTGAAAAATCATAGCATACTTGTAGTTATGTGCTGGCAAACATTGTACTTACTTATTTGCATTTTTATAGCTTATTTTAATAGTGAGGAACAGATAAAGTAAAAAGCTTTTGAGGTGGAATATTATTGATGTTTCTGTCACTCCTCGCTGGAGCCTGTTGAATGCTGCAATAGCCCCTTCATAGGCCCCTGCGCCACGCTCCACCCCCCCCCCAGTCCACAGAGCTCACACAGGACACTGTTACACGTCCAGGGCCGCTCTGGCGTGCATGTGACGTGCCGCCTTTATTAAGCACATGTGGCACAGTTACATCACCACACCGTACATGTCTTTCTTAAAGACACAGACAATACACCCCTCCTTTATCATAACAACAAAACACAGCACACAATATAATGTCCCCCACCTTATAGAACTAACAATGACCAGTACTGTGTACTGGGCATGCCACAACAGTTGGCTGGGTCCCAGTTTCCTTCATGAGAGTCAGGTCAGGAGTTCAGTACATAGTCACTGAGGTGGGTAGGCCTCCCCCTCACCACTCTCTGGGGATACCTTCAGCCCCCTCCCGGCATGGACTCTCCTCACCTGTTGTCATGGCCAGAGGCCCCAGAACACAAAAACCACACCATCTAGTGATGGGGCAATGGGTCACTTGACTCACTTATGTCCCTTTGGGACCTATAAACAGAGGGGCCCTGGCTGGACTCAGTCCTTGCACCTTTGACGCCAGGCTCACATAGAGATGTGAGTAGAAACACTTTATTTCAGTGTAGAAGTGCTTTTATTTTACAAGAACTTTCCAGGAGCTGAAAGCCTTTATTCCAGAGAACATCCTCATGTTCTGACTCATCGGGTGTGGCTCCCTAAGCCTGGTCTTCATGTGCTGACTCATCGGGTGTGGCAGGGTGTGGCAGGCAGACTGAAACTGGTGGGCGTGGCTTCAGAAGCTCGGCTATATAAGCTGCTCCATCCTTAAGGCAGGTGATTCGTGTTACTGTGCACTCGCGTCCAACGTGATGCTCACCACCACTTGGACCAGTTTACTTACCTTTGAAACCAGGTGTTCTCCTGCATACTTAACTCCAGGAAACCGGTGCTTCATCGCTTCATCTGCAGACTTATCTCCTGACATCCAGTGATCTTGATCCCGACACCGCAGCATCGCACTCTGCATCCACGAACTCGGACCCTGTGAAGAAGAAGAAAGACAAGGTTAGAACATCCAGCCTAGGGCTGTGCCGCATTTGAACCCTGCACGTTAACAATTTACCAGCTACTGTACCGCTGCAGCTTCGTTCCTCATTCTCTCCGGCTATCGCCTCCAGCTCCGCAGCTTCTGCCGGGCCAGCAACATCACCTGCAAGGGAAGAAAGCAAAAGAGCAAACAACAAAGGTGGAACGGACAGCAATACAAGACAACAAACTTTACAATACAACAAAAACAGACGAGGAAAGACAAAGGCAAACAAGAACCCTTACCTGAAGTATAGTGGCTCAGTTGCAGCAGGACTGAACTACCACGTACAAGGGACCAGTGAAGGAACTCGGTCCAGATCATACAAGCGCCCCTGCCAGAAGCAGCAGGATGTAGTGCTCGCCAAATCTAATCAACAGGTGAGCTTTCCAGGGACAGCGCATCCCACGGGTACCACGGTTTGGGAGAAGGGGTATGGAAAGGGATCAGGCGCACAAGCTGGCATACTCACGCCCTCTATTCTCCATGCAGGAGCAGTCCCGAACAGCATCACCTATTACCACCAGTCACCACATAAGCGCAGAGGGCAAATTTGGACCCGAGCAAACTCACCCCCGGGAGGGCTGCAACCATGCCCCAATGCCTCCGCAGAGACCAGGTGAGCGTGACACCTGTGTCCCATCGATCCAGGGGAACCGACGTACCTGCCGAACCTCCTCCTTCATCTGACACTTTGGCTTGCTTCTCTTCTCGTGGTGGCCTCCAGCTGGAGAGCCTCCCCCACCTTCCTGAAAAAGCTGGCGTTCCTGGTGATCATCAATCGCCCATCCGATGCTGTTACCATCGACCCTTTTACTGCTACAATGTCCAGAGGGGTAGGCTCATAGTTCAGCATCATCTTTCCTTGGGGGTGACAGTTTCTGACCAGCACCTCATCGCCGAAAGCCAGTTGCTGTTGGCAGAGCCCCTTCTTATATTTTCACTCTCAGTCCACTTTCTCCTTTTCCATTCCACCTGTTCATAATCAATCACGGCTGGCTCCCTCAGCACCACATCCAGCATCAGACCTCTCTGGCACCTTTGGAACATGGCCTCAGCCGGGGGGAATCCAGTAGGGCCATGAGAAGTAGTTCGATACTCGACAAGAAATTGGTATAGCATGCAACGCAGCCCCTGACCTTGTCTGTGCGCAATCCGTAACACCTTGTTTAGCATCCTCATGAATCTCTCAGTCTCGCCATTGGCACAAGACCAGATTGGCCTAACCTTCCTGTGCTGGATTCTATACTATTCCATCAGCTTTGCAAAACTTCCTTCATGGAATGGTGGTCCATTGTCAGAACACAGAGTCTGGGGTAGTCCATGTGTTGAAAAGATCTTTTCGAGGGCCACCGCCATGTTATCAAAAACCATTGACTCAACAAACTCCACTTTGGGGTAACATGACCACTGGTCAACCACCATTAAGAAGTGGACACTCCTCTCGGTGTAACCAAAATCTGCATGTAACATCTCCACAGGTTGCATACCCCTTGGCATGCATTCACTTTGTCGGTCACGTTGCATGGACGAGGCTGCCTGGCACCACACACACAAGGCCACAAACTCCTCCAGTTGCCTCTCCAGGTTAGGGAACAACACTTTGAGCCGTAGGCATGCCTTGGTCTTGGCCAGACCCTGGTGAACTTTGTGAGCCAGTTCAATCACTTGGTGTATCTTCCCGCTGGCACAACCATCCGCTCTGCCAGCAGCAATAGGCCTGACTCCACTAACCTCAGTTCTTCCCACACTCTCCAAAGCTACACATGTGTCGTACATGCTTCCTGCATTCTCTTCCATTACCGACTTCCAGTCACCTGACCAGAGTATGCCACGTAGGTTCTGGAAGCACTTGTCACACTCAGATGTTTTTTCAAGATCTTGGATGGACATACTCGTCAGCGTCTTCGACACTTGCGTCCTTCTCAGCACATTCTCTGGCTCGGGGATGCTGTGACAGATAGTAGGCTGCATTGTTGGTTCCTGGCCAGTAGATCAGTGACACCCAGTTCTTCAACAGGGCGAGCATCCACTTCTCGATCCTGGCTGGCGGCTTTGCCGATGACCCTGCAAGAATAGGCAGCAATGGCGTACGGTTCATCACAGTAGTCACGGGCCGGCCTAGCATGTACAAACAGAAATGCTGGCATCCCCACAGCACTGCCAAGGCATCCCATTCTATCTGGGAGTACCGCTGCTCTCCACCGCCGTCCTTTTGTATTAGGACCGCCCCCACCCCGAATTGGCTGGCATCTACGACAATCTCTGATGACATCGAGGGATCAAAGGCGCCATAGTGTCCTCTGCCATTAGCACACTTTTCACGTCATCAAACGCCACCTGTTCCGTTGGAGCCCTTCCTGGTGAGGCTCCTTAGGCCTTCAGATCGCGTGGCCAGGTTCTTGATAAATCGGCCACCGTATGTGACTATACCCAGAAAACTCTGGACCTCCGTCACGTTCTCCAGTGGCCTGGCTTCTCCGATGTCCTAGACCTTCCTAGGGTTCGCCGAAACTCCCCCTGCTTGGAAGACGAACCCGAATAATCCTATGCTTGTTCGCAAGAATTCACACTTTTCTTGATGTAAGGTCAGTCCCAACTCTTGAATACGCTGGAGTGTCTTCATGAGGATGTGCCATATGCTCCGTTTCTTTCCTAGCGAACATAAGAATGTCATTGCTAATGTTCAGGAGCCCTTCAGATCATCCAGGGCCCCACGTATTATGTTCTGAAAATCCTCAGCTGCCAATGACACACCAAAACTCAGGTGCTTGAACAAGTACCGCCCCCGGGGCTCAGTGATAGTCGCTATGTTTCTTGAATCGGGATGCCGAACGACCTGATGGTAACCTGCATGGAGATCAAGCTTTGAAAAGAATTTCGCTCCTTGTAACCCCGCAATGATATCATCAATCGTTGGCGTGAGGTGCCTCTCCCTCTTGATGGCTTTGTTTGGCAGCCTCATATCAATGCAGATCCAAACCGCGTCAGGTTGATTCAGTTTTCTGGCAACCACTATGGAGAACTCCCAGGGTGTCGGTCCATCCACTCTCTCAATGATATCTAGTCCCACCATTTCCTCCAAAGTTTCAGAGTGGCTGGCTGTATTGATTCATCAATATGGAGCCGCACTGGCTCACCGACCAACTGGCCAATTCCTTCAAAAAGTCCACCAAACGCCATAGGCAAAGATGACATTATCTAAGGCCTCAGTAGCTGTGCAACTCAGAAATGTGTTGTGGCTCACCTCTGTGATGTAAAAGCAGGCCCTGATTGCATTGCCAACATGCTCAACCTTTCCCACAAAAGCCTCCAGCAGGGGAATTGGCTGCTCTCCTCCAAACACAAAGATGCAGGCTTTGGGCTGCTGCGGACTCGGGGGCTCGACCACTGCTTCGTAGTGCATTTTGGCCATCATGTTTACGGAGGCGCCGGTATCCACCACTACTGGCACTGGTGAAACATCCACGCTCACAGTGCATTTCGGCTATCGTCAGGTCTTTGCCCTTAGCACACTGACACTCGATATGAAAAAGACGTTCTCATCATCTTAATTCTCCTCTGGCACTTCATGTGCCCTTTCCTCTTCTTGGTCCACCAGAGCCATGGTTGATGGGCGTTGTTGTCTTAAGAAACCCGCACAAATGGGCCCCTTCTGTACCACCACTGGCAGCGGTGCACGGCACATGCGTGTATAGTGGTCCATCATGACGCACCTCCTGCACGCTTTACCTTGAGCGGGGCAATCCGCCAGGTGCGGCAAGTCATAGCCACACTTCAGGCATGACTCTGGGTTCCGCCCTCCTCTGTCTCTGGGCTGGATTATCGGTCAACAGGCTCCTCTCATGCCTTGGTCACGCCCCACAGCACACACCTCTCCACTCTTCGCAGGTCGAAGAAAAGTGTCCATCTTGTATGTTCTTGTTTCTGCCACCTCCTGGAATGTTCCCAACTCCAAAATCCATGGCAGCATGAGTCCAGGCTCCCACAGCACCTGATGCCGCAATTTGCTTGACGTTCACCCTTTGATGAGCTAATTGCTGACCATGCTATCCTCATTATCCCAAGCACAGTATATCACCATCTGTCGGAGTTGGCCCTGAAATAATCGTAATCGTCGATAATCATAATCGACGTTGGCAAGGGGCATGCATTCTTGGTCCCCGCATAGGTCTCGTCAAGCAGCCGGAGAGATTGATAAATCTTGTGAACCACCGGTCCAGCAGAGTACAGGAGTGTTGCCACTTTGCTTTCATCATCTGTTTCTCCTGTGGCTTTGATGTCTATTCGGTCTATCCAAGCCCTCTACCTGGGGCCCAAACTGGACGGGGCTCCAGACACATCAAACTCTGGCATGAGCACCAATGCGCCTGTTCCCGCAGGACACACGCACCTCCCGGGGCCACTGCTGCTAGCTCTCCAGCCACCTTCTTTTCATCTTCTATGACTGTGGTGAGCACATGGGCACCATCGTCACCCTGCCCAAGGGCCGCAACTCACCAGAAAAAGTGAGCGTGTTGGTAGGCCTGATGGATGGCGGTCTTGACACACACAGCTGGTCAGATAGCACAGCGAGTAGAGTGCTCGCTTTGACATTCGTGCAGAGTCTGCCGACGCAGGTTCGAATCCCGGCAAGCCAAACTCAGCCTTTCATCCTACCGAGGTTGACAAATGAGCAAGACACACCATGGCTAATAATAATCAGCACTCAGATGCCTGAGGGTTCGTAGCGCTATATAAATGCAAATTATTCCACAGCGTCTGCCTACCCACACTCAGCATGGGTGCATATGGTAAATGGTTGCACAACTTGAAGCTCCTGTAGTGCATGGCAGAACAAGTCCCTTGCGTTTGCCAGTATTCCTCCTTAAATGTGCTACAGCACGTGTTTCACACTCCGATGTGAAAATGTCTTCCCCCTTCAGTGGGGTTTCCAAAGATTTGTGCCTGAGAAGGGCACGAGCACTCCTGTAGGAGCCGTGACCTCCCTCAACACATGGTTACAAAATGGCAGATGACCACTTCACAGGCGGTGATCCCATGGCATGAGAAAAACGTTATGAACACACTAATCTGCTTTGCACTCACTGCTGCACAGACCCTGCGGGTCTGTGGGATCTGATGCGACCCCCTCGTCGCCATTGTTGTATACTGATACTGCAATAGTCCCCCCTCGACCTCCCCCTGTCCAGAGAGCTCACACGGACACTGTTACACGTCAGGGCTCCACGCGCGCTCTGGCACGAACGTGATGTGGCCCCTTTGTTAAGCACACACGGCAGTTGCATCACTCCGCTGCGCGTGTCTTTCTTATAGGCACAGACACTACAGAACCCAGAAGTGACATCACTTTTTCGACCTCATGGTGACATTTCCAAATGAAGCACTCTCCTTTTGTTTTTGTTTTTTTGTTTTTTTTTGTATTTAAGAAACAAGTCACACACATAGCTCACTACTGACCACCTTAAAGACACAAAACTTGCGCTCAAAGTTTAGTAGGCGCTGAAATCAGTACACGTTTATTCATTTATGTTTTTATCTAGTTTTATTTATTAATTTGGTCAATCGTCGTAGCGCCTCAGTGGTTTCTTGGATGTGTGTTGTTTGGTTTAATGTATAGTCTCTGCTTCATTAAGCGTTGCCATTGTTATCCATTATAACTATTGCATCAGTGTTAAGCATAAGGATCAACGCAGGATTTGTTGAATGCTATTCTAAACCCCCAAGGACTTGATGCATGTCACCCCTTAGTAGCAACACCCTACACAGCGTACATCCGGGGACATTGCCCTTTATTGTAGGTAGGGAGAGGATTTGGGAGCCAGTTTCATTTTAGGTGGATAAAGGGGTGTAGTGGGTACAAAAATAATGATATTAAAAAAACAGGAGGAGAACATTCTGGAAGAGATAGGGTTGGGCACAGACGTCTGGTGTGGGTCAATTATGTGGGTTGAGGTGTGGCTCATGCAATCCCCAGCATGGGTGGGCAGTGGAAGGGGCATGGTCCCTGCAGGCTCCTACTTAACAGTGAAGTGCCTTGATGCATGGGTTTATTGTATGTGCTTGGATTTTAAGACTTCCCGCCCTCCCCCTCAGGAGGGTATGCTTCCCTTTGGTTTACTAATGCATGTTTTATTTTCTTCTTTGCCTTGATTACCAAGGAGGGGTTATAGGGCACACCCGCGTAGGCACCACACGAGCCAAAAGTTCGATAACAGTGCCCTATGCCCGGCCCTGTGGTGCAAGTCCTTAGGGAGCCTTTGGGACATGGAGGGTGAGAGGAATTGGTGTAAAGAGACACCAAGGTGCAACAACAGGTCACAAGACTGGCCGTGAGGCCAAGAGGGACACCAAGAAAAAACAACAACCTGAAAATGAAAGGAAGGGATGTAGTGGGTGGGTTGAATAGAGAGGGATATTAATAAGGGACAGGTGAATGGCGAGCAGCTCACTGGGAGATGTTTTTCACCAGTGAACTGTGTGCTTATGTGGAAGAACCTTGGGAAGCATCCAAGGTGACTTTGGGAGGATGTATGGACTTGTTTAAATTAACTCCTTCCTAACAAAAGATGCCACAAGCATTTTCCTACCACACATCACTATGTCAGTTTTCCTTATTTCTGGGCAAACAGGCTGAGCACGGCAAGAAAGGGGAAATTGAGGGGCTCGCCATTCTGGTTTGGTGAGGGGCTGAAAGGTTACATGTGCATTTTACTTGTTTACACAAAATAATTATACAAAGATGGCTGGTGTGGGTTTATAATAATACATATTATTATTATTATTATTATTATTATTATTATTATTATTATTATTATTATTATTATTATTATGAACATGGACCTAGCTTCTTGCAGCAATGGAATGCTTTACAAATCATAGGGGGAAGGACATGGTGATGGAAGCAGAGATAAAAAGGAGCACAGAGCTAATAGTGGGCAAAGATGGTCAATTTGGCAGCAAGGGATCTAAAAGCAACCAGGGGAGAAACAGCGGGATGCAGATTACCCAGTCTAAGGAAGGGTGGGGAGTGAAGGGTTTGGACCTAGGTGTTAGGGAGGAGGCATTCCTTGAAAAGGAGAGTCTTGTGCTACTTTTCAAAATGTAGACGCAAGGGAGCAAGTCTGGTTTTGATGGGGAGGGGTTTCCAAAGTCCTGGGACAAAGACAGAGAAGGCCGGTCTTCTGGTTCTTTCCTTCCTGCACCAGCGGAGTTCAAGTTTGTACAGGTCCTTACTTGTGGTACATGATAGCGCTGCAGGTATGCTGAGCTTCTGAGTGAGGCAGACTGGGGACTTCACGTCTACATCCTTGTAGATGATGCAGCAGGATTTGAAGCAGATACGTGTTTGCATCAGGAGCCGGTGCATTTCGATGAAGATCTGGGTGATGTGGTTGAATTTGCAGAGCCCCTTGATGACTCATGTTGCAGCATTAGGACACATTTCAGGAGTGCCAGGGTATTCAGTGAAAGGCTTTCCATATTTGAATTGCCACCATCAAGTTATAGGAGGACCATGGCATGGACATCAGATTTGAAGTTCTTTTCTATCATGAAGAGTTTGATTTTCTGCAGGTGCGAAACCTGGCAGCAAGCCATTTGTGTCTCCTTTGCTATGTACCGATTGAAGGAGAGATGACTGGAGATGTTGAACCTAAGGAACTTGAAGCAAGTGACCAGCTGGGTTATGAAGCACTCGTGTTTCATAGGAAAGAGCCAGTTATCGATGTCAGGGGGTTCATTGTTCAATCTTCAATAACTCACTCTAATTCCCTCATCGCCAACCTCATGCCCCTTAAGTTGTGCCCAATCCATGACCCTTCTCTTATTCGACCCACCAATCTATCTCCCTTTACCACCACTTCCTCCTAATCTTCCACCTCTGGCTCATTTCTCTTCACGGCCAATCACATGCTCAGTTCCCTGTTAACCCACCAAGGGCTGGCAGCTCCTCATATTGCCCTCCTACCACACATTGTTAGGAGCTTTGTGCCATTGGGATACTGCTGCACAATATTCTCCACATGTCTACATTTCCATGGCCATGAATATGTGTGTGGGGGATCAACATTGTGAACAAGTTGGAGTGAAAAACCTCAAACCAGATTCCATAATTTCCTCATTTTTAAATGTGTTCTGTTTTTTATGAAGTTGCTGATTAAAATTGTTAAAATTCTGTTTCTCCCGCTTCTTATAATTAACATTTTTGTCTTTTGCATGTATTCTTGTTATTTTAGTAATTGTCCTGGTGCTACTATGTTTCTTAGAAAAAAAAATGAGTAGGCATGATGTCTGTTTTCATGTTGTGAAGTTTGCTCCGATTTACAGTTCTTATAGATCTTCTGTTTATTTTTGGTTAGAAATCGTTACGAGTTTGGTGTTGCAGTGACAGAGTGAGAATAATTCTGTTACTGCCAATTTTTGACAGTAATGGAATTAAGACCACTTTTACTGCACATCTGAATTCCAAGTTTGAATGTAAAGTCTATGATTCACCTCCAGCAAAATGCTGGAGTTAAACCCTCAACTTTATCTCCAAAAATTGGCAGATTTATCAACTGGTATTACTACATGCAGTAAATCTGGCAACATCTCCATAGATTTATATAGATTCCAAAAATGGGGAGTTACAATGCCATACCATTTCTCCTAATCCTGTGGTAAGCCCACAAGACAGAGTACCAGTAACTGAAAATATATTTGGTGGTAAATTGGTGGATATAACACCAATATTCTGCCAAACTCTTAATGGGGCTCGTTGTTTGAAACATAGTTTCCAGAGCTTAATTTCTCTAAAGTAGTGAACAAGAAAGGCCTAGCTACAACCTGACAGTCATGAGCAAAGTGTGAATCACATTTCTCTTCACAGAGCTTAGATTGAGTAACCATGGTCCTTATATGAGTATTTTATTTAGTTTAACTCTTATCGTACACAGTGCTATTTATTTATAAGGCCATGGTATTGCTCAGATGTGCATCGCAAACAGGGGGTTGTCTTGCACCTCTTGACATTATGAATGTTGTCAAATAGATTTGTAGCAATGGCTAAGTAGTGGGCAGCTGGGTTCTCTGGTAAAAAGAGCTGTACTTTTTACAGTTATCTGTTCTGTATCATACACACCTTAATACATTTTTGTTGGTTTTCAGTATTTACTTTCTGTGTTTTCTTAAAGTTCTACATTGATGCAATATTACCATTGCCCATTGTCGATGGAATATGTCTTTGAAGGTAAGCCTGCATGAGTCTCCTTTGATAGGACTCACATCGTCCTCCCATGTGCCCCTGCGAAGTGTCCTACATGCGGCTACGCGCCTCCTCCAGGGTCTAGGCAGATAAGACCACATCACCCCGACCCTCAACGAAATTCACTGGGTCTGACTGCCTGACTGCACACATCTACCACCTTTAAGTCTTGCATCATCTACAGGGCAGCCACCCTCAAGTCACCCAGCTACTTCACAGCATCGTCGGTGGACAGCACATCACCAGAAGCCAGGAAATGTGCAGACTTGAAATCCACCGCGGCAAAAAGGAAATGACCAGAAAACAATCCTTCTCTGCCTATGCCCCAAGACTATGGAACCTCCTCCCTGTCAGCATCATACTCACCCCTACGCTCCTACAATTCAGAAAAGAACTCAAGATCCACCTCTTCAAGGAGGCTATCCTACCCAACAACTAGGCCATCACTTCGCCACTCGAGCTACCTGACTCAGTAGACACCACCTGCCCCTCTCCTCCCCGCCACCCAGCACAGCTGTACTCCTCCTCTGGCCTCCTGTGTATCCTACCACCACCTGTATATCTGTTCTGTTGTTACTTCTAAAAAGCGTTCTGTTGTGCATCTGTATTGTTGTATAGCTCTGTAAAGCGCTCTGTTGCTCATTGAAGCTAGGTCCACACACATTAAATACCATAATAATGATAATAATAATTCACACACACTGAGATTTTGGCTGCATAACTGTGAACATTGTTAAACATTTAAAAATTATATATTGTCTTATTTTTCATGGTTAATAAAAGTTTATAATAAAGAGTGCATGCCTAGCTATGTTGTTGTAGTTGTCACACTTTTGTAGTCTTTAATAAAGCTGCATGTCTGAGCTCTAATAGCTGTTTGCAGTGTCCACCACAGTACAGATACACCTCCACTGTGAAGAGTAAACTCTAACAGGGTAATTCATAGAATTTCGCAGAAAAGTGTCGCAAGCGGCTGGCGCAGAGTGTCCGCGTGCGATTGACTGCGCCAGGCACGTGCGCTAAAACCGATTTCCGCGCACAGCGTATTCATGGATTTTAGGCTCCCAAACCAGCCGTGGCGCAGAGTATCGCAGCGACCCTGCAGCAGCGCCAGTAACGCCCCCAAGAACGCCCTCGCGCAAGGAAAAGCCATCAAAATCGCTAAATCATCGCAAAGGGCTGCGCTAACCCTGGACCAGTTTACAGGGCTGCCAAACAAGGAACGCAAAGCGGGTAACGTGCATATCAGGGGTACGCGTGAAGTTATACACGCGATTAGCCAGGGTACGTGTATTACAGGGGTACGCGGGAAGTATAACACGCGATTGGCCAGGGTACGTGTATCACAGGGGTATGCGGGAAGTTTAACATGCGATTAGCCAGGGTACGTGTATTACAGGGGTACGCGGGAAGTTTAACACGCGATTAGCCAGGGTACGTGTATTACAGGGGTACGCGGGAAGTTTAACACGCGATTGGCCAGGGTACGTGTATTACAGGGGTATGCGGGAAGTTTTACATGCGATCAGCCAGGGTACGTGTATTACAGGGGTACGCGGGAAGTTTAACACGAGATTGCCCAGGGTACGTGTATTACAGGGGTAGGCGGGAAGTTTCACATGCGATTAGCCAGGGCACGTGTATCACAGGGGTACGCGGGAATTATCACATGCGATTTGGCTGTGTACGTGTATTACAGGGGTACACGGGAAGTTTTACACGCGATTCGGCTGGGTACGTGTTTAACAGGGATGCGATTTGGCCAGGTACGTGTATTACAGGGGTGCGCAGGAATTATCACACGCGATTTGGCTGGGTACGTGTATTACAGGGGTGCGTGGGAATCATCACACGCGATTTGGCTGGGTACGTGTATTACAGGGGTGCGTGGGAAGTCACACGCGATTAGGCTGGGTGGGTCCTCACAGGTGTTCCCTGTACACCCTCCACGGCCCCTGCAGGCAGCCTACAAAACAGGGGACTACCCTGCACACCTGCTCATGTCCCCCTGCACCCCCACCCCCCAGCAGTGCAGGGGCAGCCTCCACCAGGCCCCCACTCATGTCTCCCACCACCCCCACCCTCCCGCCACCAGGGGCAGCCTCCACCAGGCCCCCACCCATGTCTCCTACCACCCCCACCCTCCCGCCACCAGGGGCAGCCTCCACCAGGCCCCCACCCATGCCTCCCACCACCCCCAGCAGTGCAGGGGCAGCCTCCACCAGGCCCCCACCCATGCCTCCCACCACCCCCAACCCCCAGCAGTGCAGGGGCAGCCTCCACCAGGCCCCCACCCATGCCTCCCACCACCCCCAACCCCCAGCAGTGCAGGGGCAGCCTCCACCAGGCCCCCACCCATGTCTCCCACCACCCCCACCCCCCCGCCACCAGGGGCACCCTCCACCAGGCCCCCACCCATGTCTCCCACCACCCCCACCCCCCCCGCCACCAGGGGCAGCCTCCACCAGGCCCCCACTCATGTCTCCCACCACCCCCAGCCCCCACCATCCAGGGGCACCCTCCCGCCACCAGGGGCAGCCTCCACCAGGCCCCCACCCATGCCTCCCACCACCCCCACCCCCCCGCCACCAGGGGCAGCCTCCACCAGGCCCCCACTCATGTCTCCCACCACCCCCACCCTCCCGCCACGAGGGGCAGCCTCCACCAGGCCCCCACCCATGCCTCCCACCACCCCCAACCCCCAGCAGTGCAGGGGCAGCCTCCACCAGGCCCCCACCCATGCCTCCCACCACCCCCAACCCCCAGCAGTGCAGGGGCAGCCTCCACCAGGCCCCCACCCATGTCTCCCACCACCCCCACCCCCCCGCCACCAGGGGCACCCTCCACCAGGCCCCCACCCATGTCTCCCACCCCCCCCACCACCCCCCCGCCACCAGGGGCAGCCTCCACCAGGCCCCCACTCATGTCTCCCACCACCCCCAGCCCCCACCATCCAGGGGCACCCTCCACCAGGCCCCCACTCATGTCTCCCACCACCCCCACCCTCCCGCCACCAGGGGCAGCCTCCACCAGGCCCCCACCCATGCCTCCCACCACCCCCAACCCCCAGCAGTGCAGGGGCAGCCTCCACCAGGCCCCCACCCATGCCTCCCACCACCCCCAACCCCCAGCAGTGCAGGGGCAGCCTCCACCAGGCCCCCACCCATGTCTCCCACCACCCCCACCCCCCTGCCACCAGGGGCAGCCTCCACCAGGCCCCCACCCATGCCTCCCACCACCCCCAACCCCCAGCAGTGCACGGGCAGCCTCCACCAGGCCCCCACCCATGTCTCCCACCACCCCCACACCCCCGCCACCAGGGGCAGCCTCCACCAGGCCCCCACCCATGCCTCCCACCACCCCCAACCCCCAGCAGTGCAGGGGCAGCCTCCACCAGGCCCCCACCCATGTCTCCCACCACCCCCACCCCCCCGCCACCAGGGGCACCCTCCACCAGGCCCCCACCCATGTCTCCCACCACCCCCACCACCCCCCCGCCACCAGGGGCAGCCTCCACCAGGCCCCCACTCATGTCTCCCACCACCCCCAGCCCCCACCATCCAGGGGAACCCTCCACCAGGCCCCCACTCATGTCTCCCACCACCCCCACCCTCCCGCCACCAGGGGCAGCCTCCACCAGGCCCCCACCCATGCCTCCCAACACCCCCAACCCCCAGCAGTGCAGGGGCAGCCTCCACCAGGCCCCCACCCATGCCTCCCACCACCCCAACCCCCAGCAGTGCAGGGGCAGCCTCCACCAGGCCCCCACCCATGTCTCCCACCACCCCCACCCCCCCGCCACCAGGGGCAGCCTCCACCAGGCCCCCACCCATGCCTCCCACCACCCCCAACCCCCAGCAGTGCACGGGCAGCCTCCACCAGGCCCCCACCCATGTCTCCCACCACCCCCACCCCCCCGCCACCAGGGGCAGCCTCCACCAGGCCCCCACCCATGCCTCCCACCACCCCCAACCCCCAGCAGTGCAGGGGCAGCCTCCACCAGGCCCCCACCCATGCCTCCCACCACCCCCAACCCCCAGCAGTGCAGGGGCAGCCTCCACCAGGCCCCCACCCATGTCTCCCACCACCCCCACCCCCCCGCCACCAGGGGCACCCTCCACCAGGCCCCCACCCATGTCTCCCACCACCCCCACCACCCCCCCGCCACCAGGGGCAGCCTCCACCAGGCCCCCACTCATGTCTCCCACCACCCCCAGCCCCCACCATCCAGGGGCACCCTCCACCAGGCCCCCACTCATGTCTCCCACCACCCCCACCCTCCCGCCACCAGGGGCAGCCTCCACCAGGCCCCCACCCATGCCTCCCACCACCCCCAACCCCCAGCAGTGCAGGGGCAGCCTCCACCAGGCCCCCACCCATGCCTCCCACCACCCCCAACCCCCAGCAGTGCAGGGGCAGCCTCCACCAGGCCCCCACCCATGTCTCCCACCACCCCCACCCCCCCGCCACCAGGGGCAGCCTCCACCAGGCCCCCACCCATGCCTCCCACCACCCCCAACCCCCAGCAGTGCACGGGCAGCCTCCACCAGGCCCCCACCCATGTCTCCCACCACCCCCACCCCCCCCGCCACCAGGGGCAGCCTCCACCAGGCCCCCACTCATGTCTCCCACCACCCCCAGCCCCCACCATCCAGGGGCACCCTCCCGCCACCAGGGGCAGCCTCCACCAGGCCCCCACCCATGCCTCCCACCACCTTCACCCCCCCGCCACCAGGGGCAGCCTCCACCAGGCCCCCACTCATGTCTCCCACCACCCCCACCCTCCCGCAACCAGGGGCAGCCTCCACCAGGCCCCCACCCATGCCTCCCACCACCCCCAACCCCCAGCAGTGCAGGGGCAGCCTCCACCAGGCCCCCACCCATGTCTCCCACCACCCCCACCCCCCCGCCACCAGGGGCAGCCTCCACCAGGCCCCCACCCATGCCTCCCACCACCCCCAACCCCCAGCAGTGCACGGGCAGCCTCCACCAGGCCCCCACCCATGTCTCCCACCACCCCCACCCCCCCCGCCACCAGGGGCAGCCTCCACCAGGCCCCCACCCATGTCTCCCACCACCCCCACCAGTGCAGGGGCACCCTCCACCAGGCCCCCACCCATGTCTCCCAACACCCCCACCCACCAGCACTGTGGGGCACGTGGCCAGCAGGCAGTCAGGCAGCAGCAGATGGCAGGTGGGAGCGTGCTCAGGGCTCTGGGGGGCAGTAATTTGGCCTCCTGGCCAGGAGCGTGGTCTCTCGTGTGTGAACGCGTGGACAGCCTGATAGGGAGTGAAATCCCACACGTCAGCAAAGGCCCTTAGCGCGTAAACCCGTCAACAGCATATGCGCGCCTATAGTCACCTGCACGTGCAGGAAATTGTTGCGTGACACGTCCCAGTGTCAAAGCGTGTGATTGGTGAAAATGGATCTACACGCAGAAGTGACAAAGCGTGTGATTGGTGAAAATGGATCTACACGCAGAAGTGACAAAGCGTGTGATTGGTGAAAATGGATCTACACGCAGAAGTGACAAAGCGTGTGATTGGTGAAAATGGATCTACACGCAGGAGTGACAAAGCGTGTGATTGGTGAACGTACATGCCGCGTAAGTGACGCTGTACGTGTGGGCCTGTATATAAGGTACATGTAGAACACCATTTCCTTGTACGTGCTTTTCGTGGAGAGCGAGTGGGTGAATTCTGTACTTCTTGTCGTTTCACACGCGATTTACTTCACGGCGTTTCCAGTTCGTATTCCCTGTTACCTCTGACAGCTTTTTCTCTTTTTTCTCTTTTACTGGTTTACCTGGGCCTGTTCCCTCAAACAGTGTCCCCTTCTACTGTTGTCCTGTCTTCTCAGACAGCGTACACATCTTCTTTTGGCGGGGGTTTAGCCAGCCAAACGCGCTCATTTTTCACGCTCTTTTACCTGGCAGACGGTGAGTCACGCACGTATCCAACTTCTGTGCTTGCCCCGTGTGTAGCCTACCCCTTCAGAGGTCATTCTAGGCTGCGTGTGACACGCATACGTTCATTCTTGTGTTACTGGGTGCCACAGCGTAGTGCAGGTTTTTCTTTCTGCACACGTGGTCTAGGAGGGGTTGCGTGCACGTCATCTCCCTTTTTTGGGCCTCCTGTGCGTTGCGTGACCCGTCATCTTTCCCCAGGGGTTACAATCAGCCGTGCTAGAGCACTAGGGTACAATTACCATCTGGTACCCAACCCCTTTGACCCCCAATTGCCCAGGACAATTGTCTACAGCCACTCCCATACGCACATTAATATCAGTGCCATGGCTGGGAGGCGAGGATTCCGTAAGGGTGGCAAAGGTGGAAGAGCCACAAGTGGTGGCCGTGGTGGATCCGGTAGGGGACGTGGTCGTAACTTGCAGGGTGAGCCTGTCCCCCCATGTGTGGAGGACCAGTCAAGGGCACCCATCATCCCCCCCTCCCCCCTCCTCCCCTCCGGTTGAGGCTGAAGTGGCTGACACCATCCATGCTCAGCCCTTGTTGGACCAGCCCATTGTGGCACCAGACCTGGCTGACTCCATGGCTGACTTCCAGGTCAGCAGGGCTACGACACGTGCGCTGGTGCACGTTGATGCCATCATGCCACGTGGATCTGGGGCAGCAAGGTCATCTGCTGCACCAAGGAGGCAGGGCGGAGAGGCTGCAGGGGCAGCTGCGGCTCCATCCACCCCAGCCCTCACACACCCAGCCAGGACAGTGTCGGTCCTAGTCCATGCTGCTGACATTCCCCCTGACACCATCACACTAGAGCCAATGCCTGCACCAACTCCCATGCTGAGTGTGCAATCCCACACTCCTGATACAGAGTCCACCAGGGCTCCTGCCCCTAGTGTCCAGAGCGGCGCAGGACACTCAGGATCACCACCAACTTCCAAGCGGAAGAGGAAGAGTGCTCGTCCGGCACAGGCTGATGCCCCAGACACGGCTACACAGTCCGGCCCGTCCAGGAAGCCCAGCTTCACGGATGACGAACTGAATGCACTTGTCGAGTATGTGTCCGGACATGACAACGAGATGGTCATTGTTGCAGGATCCAAGACCACACCTGCACAACGCCAGGCACACTGGCAGACCGTTGCGGACATCGTAAGTGCCCTTGGAATCGTGAGGCGCACAGCCAATGATTGCTATAAGCGCTGGAATGACCTAAAGCGCAGGGCAAAGAGTAAGCTGGCCTCAAGTCATGCTGCAACTCTACTGACTGGTGGTGGGTCTCCAGTAGTAGACATGGAACTCACTCCACATGAGTCAGTCGCTGGGACCTACGTCACGGAGGAACAGATCCAAGGCGTGGGAGATCTGGCTGATTACGAGGCATTGTCCGGTGAGTGCACATGCATGTGTGTGTCATCCATGTGCATGGTGTGTGTGTGAGGGCTTCTGTTCGGGTGCCAGGTGAGAGTGTGTGCGCCTGAGTCGTATGGGTCAGCCATGTGCTTCATGCAATCCTTCCTGCGCAGCTGCATTTGGCCATAGCAGTATCCCTTCTGCCAACAGTAGACATCTAGCACAACTGCACGCCAGTTGCCCTTGAAGTGTCACCTTGACACAACATATTTGCTTCTTTTTCACTGTTCATTCAGTCAGTTTGTTTGCATTCCACCACTTTCACTAGGCATGTCGCTGTCCACTAGTCACATGTCTGACATGGGTATGGTAAAGTGGAGTGACTTTGTTACCTGGATATCATTTGTACACACATGTCCCTGTGCAATTTGACCATTTCAGACTGGCAGCTCCAGGTGAAAAATCTGACCTGTTAGAATTAGAAAAGCTATTACATGCGGGAACTGGACTGAATGAATAGGTGCTGCCCTCCTCTCCATCTTCACTCAATAGCAATGGTACATGCCATCTGTGTGATGGCATGTGTGTTTCACCTGCCAATCACAGGCCAATGTGTGATGCCACTGCCAGGCAGCATGCAGAAAATGTGTTCATCTTCCATCTTGGTGTCATCAGTGTGTGCCATTTGCCTGCACTTCATACGCAGTGAGGGTGCATGCATGGGAGGGTTTTAGTCATGTGGGACATGTGTCAATCAAGTACTGGTTCTCTTGCTTCTCAGCCCTCAATGTGTGCCATGGTGCTAATGCCTGTTTCCATTTCTTTGTTTTCATGTCTTTGCAGGGGAAGACGCACCTGATACTGCTGGGGTTGTGGAGATGGTGCAGACCCAGGAGGTGTCCCAGGGCCGACCAACCACCAGTGAGGGACGTGGTGTGGTGGTGGGGGAGAACCCACAAGTGCTGCAGGTCATGCTCTCAAGGGGTGTCTCTGGCTGCACCTCCCCCGAGCTGTACTCAGGTGTTGATTCGGATGAGACCTACGTGCCGTCGCAGGTGAGTGTTCCAGGGAGGGATTCTGTTCTGTCTCACCCACCTGCACCAGGGTCAGTACCCTCCATGGGGATGTCAGTGTTGGCAGCTACGCCTTCGGTGGTTACAGATGCAGGGTCACACTCCGTGACATCTGATCCTGTTCCTGGGCCAGCAGATCAGAGGGGGAATGCAGTCCTGCAGCCTCAGGCAGTGCCGGCACAGCAAGGCGCAGTTCGCCTTGCCCCAGACAGGTGTGGTGCCCGCCGACGTGGTGGCCGTACGCCACCCGGCAATACCGCATGGGAGCAATCCATTTACGGTATGGCTACCCAACAGGCTGCATCATCCGAGATGATGGCTCAGGCCATGGATAGGGTGGCCACTTCCATTGTCCCCCCAGAAAGGCTGATGGAGCGACTAGAGCAGGCAACCGACTCCATCTGCCAGTCACACAGGGAGGACATGTTGGGGTCCAACAGGGACAGGCGGGCGGCACTGGCGACTCTGCTGGAGGCCATCTCCATTGAGTCCCAGGGCCACAGGGAAGCCCTGAGGCAGGAGCTCCTTCACCTCAGGACGACGCTTGTTGAGCTTAAGGCTTCAACACACCAAAGGACAGAACAGCAGCTGGAGCGTCTCACCCGTACGCTCTCAGCTGAGATGCAGGCAACGAGGGCGGAGGTCCGGGCATCCCGTGAGTTGTTGCATGGGGACCTCCGCACACTCATCCTCCAGAACCAGACCTACCACACCCGCATGCTTGCAGCCATGGAGGAGCAGACTAGGGCCTTGCGTGGGCTGCCTCCCATAGTGCAACCACCTCCGGATGCAGCTGCACAGGGTGATAATAGCGACAGCAGTGATACTCCCACAATAGGGTAGCCGTGTGGGCCATGAGCCCATGGAGGTGTTTTATCTTCCCAGGATCCACGCAGGTGGGTTCTGGTGTGCATCCTGTCCTCGGACCTCCTGGGTGGCCTCCCCAACCCCCCCGGGCCCATCAATGGCCATTTTTGATTGTTTCTTATTTTTATTTTTATTTTTATTTCTTTTATTCCCAATTTTTTTGGGACGATCTGTTGGCTTCGATCTGTTGGCTTCGATCTGTTGGCTTCGATCTGTTGGCTTCGATCTGTTGGCTTCCGTGGTTCCTGTGGGCATACGCTGCATTGTGGCTGGGCACATGCAGGCTTGTAATGTATTTGGTTCAGATGCTTGGGTTTGAGTCACACACACCCCTCCTGCTTCCCGTTTCCATGGGCTTGCAAAGGGTGTGCCCAAGTGACAGTGAATTACACAGTGACGTTGGACTCCCATGATCTGTGTGGCCAGTCTGTAGTCAATACTGTGTATACATTCATAGTGCATATTGCTGTTGTGTTGTACACTGCATGTTGCATTGATGTGTAACTCTTCTTCTGTGTCTACCTCCCAATTTGCAGGTCCCTTCCTCATGTCCACACAAGGACCTCTGGTCTGGAGATGGGGACCATGTTGGCAGCAGTGCACCTACAACTCTACATGGCGACAACACTGCACAGTTGGTAGTGGTGGGAGTGCAGGCATTTCCAGGTGGTGAGACTACTAATATGTAACATTTGTGATGTCATGTTAATGGTACTACGTGCTCAAGTATGTTGTTGGTCCGGCATTGCTGTGAGCATTTCAGGTGTTGCAGGTTTCTAATAGTGCCACTGTACATAGTGAGACTGATGTCATGTTGTGGGGATTACTTTGTTTACCTGCAATTAGCATGACATGGCACGGTGTGTCGTGTGGCGGTGCTGGGGTTGGGTTGGCTGACATGGCACTGTCCTCTTGTTGCATTTTGCAAGTGGGTATTCATTTTAGCTGCTTCAATGTGTAACTTCACAAAACTGCATTGGTGGTGTCTGTGTGGGTAGGGATGCACACATTGTGACACTTCCAGGTGAACAATCTCAGGCTGACATGGTATTCCCGGTTCATTCTCCAGACATTCAGGATCAGTGTCAGGTTGAGTCATCATTGATTGTCAGATGGAATGTGCCAGGGCAGTGTGCACTCCACAGGGGTGTGATTTCTATGTGAAGTAATTAGCCACTAGCTGTGTACGGGCTGCCTCCCCCCGTGCCCTTTCCCCTCCCATGCGCAGCGGCTGTGCATGTGGTTGGGGATGTGGGGCCACCACCATGTCCACGGCCAGGCCCCGGCGTGTTGCAACGTTGTGCAGGACACATGCTGCCACTATGATCCTGCACACTACTGGGGGAGCGTATAACAGCTGCCCGCCAGAACGGTCAAGGGAGCGAAAGCGTGACTTTAGCACTCCGAATGTGCGCTCCACTATGCCCCTGGTTGTAATGTGGGCTGTGTTATATCTTACCTGGGGTGGCGTGGTGGGGTTCCGAATTGGCGTCATCATGTGGGGGCTGAGAGGGTAGGCACTGTCCCCTGTTGAGGTGGTGATTGGTATCATTGGTGGGGTTGTGACCTTGCTCAGTATCCAACATGCATGCATGTGCAGTGGCATACATACTCACCAAGCAGCCATGTATCGCCATGCCGCCCAGCATGTCCCGGCATAGGGTGGACATTCGGTAAATGAAGCTGTCGTGGGTGGACCCGGGATAGTTGGCATATACTGAGGTGATGATTCCCTTGGCATTACATACTACCTGCACGTTGATGGAATGCCAGTGCTTGCGGTTCCTATAGATGTGCTCTGATGCCCTGGGGGGACGTAGAGCCACATGGGTGCAGTCAATGGCACCTAGCACTTTGGGGAATCGTGCCACTCTGTAAAAATCCAGGGCGGCAGCATGCCTTTCTGCAGGTGTTCTGGGCAGGTATATGTGCCTGCGGACTGATGGGCGTGCAGTCATGATGTTCAAGACCTGGTGTAGGCAGCGTGACTGGGTGGCCTGTGACACCCCACCCACTATGGCACTTGTCCGCTGAAATGATCCAGTGGCTAAGAAGTGCAGTACATTGAGGACCTTCTCCAGGGGGCTGAGTGCTTGGGAGCACAGGGTGGGTGATGTGAGGTCATCCTCCCACTCAGTCACCAGGTCCAGTATGATGTGTGGTGGAAACCTGTACCTCCCATACACCTGGTCATCAGGCATCCCGAAAAGGCTGGTTCTGGGTGTGAATATTCTGGCCCTGACTATCCTCCTCCTCCTCCTTTGGTAGCCCACTGCCACTGCTGCTAGGAACGGTATGTTCATCCTGGCGTCTGAGCTTGTTATTGTTAAAGTCCGCAATTTTATGCTTTGCGTGTGTTCTAGGCGAGCGTGTGACCCGCGCACCCCTGGAATCCAGTTCCCAGTCCAATAGCGTGTGGAAATTCACACGCACCACGGGATACAGCGTGTGACCCGCGCACCCCTGGAATCTAGTTCCCACTCCAATAGCGTGTGGAAATTCCCACGCAGCAGCCATACAGGTGCGCTGACGTACTTGCGTGTGTAAGTGCCCGCGCACCCCTGAAATACACGTACATAGGCCAATCGCGTGTACGCGCACTTTTGTCCAATTACACGCAATGAAATACACGTACATAGGCCAATCACGCGATGACACTCTGACGTGCAGTATTTCCACGTGTGTTCCGTCATCACGTGCTGAGTGGGGAACGCCCGTGCGGGTCACTTCAGACGCGCTTACGCGCTGAGGGACTCTGGTCCAATAGAATCGCGTATGCGTGCTGACGCGCTTACGCGCTAAGGGCCTTTCCTCGGATTTCACGCTGACGTGCAGGATTTTCACGTGCCAAATCACTCCGTATCAAGCTGGCCACCCGAAAACACACGGAACACCACGCTCCTGCCCAGAAGGCCGAGTTACTGCCCCCCAGTGCCCCGAGCAGCCTCCCACGTGCTATCTGCTGCTGCCTGCCTGCCTGCCTGCTGCCACCGTGCCCTGCCATTTGGTGCCTGCACATCAGCCATCTGCAGGGGTCCAGTTGCTGTGTCCACCCCTGCTGGAACTGAAGACTCCCAACTGGGATTACATCGCTCCACAGCCCAGCCCCAGGACCCAGTTGCCCACCCACACCTGCCTCTGGGGTTGCCATGTCGGGCACTTCCACATCTGGCACCAGTGGCAACCCCAGGCCAGAGGGGCAGAGGGGCACAAGCTTCACTGCCACCGAAGTTGGTGTCCTGGTGGAGCATGTCCTGGGGCAGTATGATGCCCTCTTTGGATCGTCCCGCGCCAGCAAGGAAGGACGGGAGAGGATCTGGGCCGACTGTGTGGTTGCCATCAACGCGGAGGGGGTGGCAACCCGCAACGTCCAGAAGATCAAGAAGCGCTGGGAGGACTTGAGGTCCAGGACCCTTGTGAAGGCCCGGCGCCTCGTGGAGGGGGGCCGGGGCCGCATGAGTTCCATCCAGAAGAGGGTCCTGGAACGCGTACGCCCAGCGCTCCACGCCCAGGTCCTTGAGAGGGAGGCCCGTCTGGAGTTGAGCGGTATGTGTCCAAGCATTACTGTGTGAGACAGGGCATGTTGCGGTGTGCTGGTTCTATGATACTTGCCTGTATGTGTGCCATGGGCCATGTATGCATGTATGTGTGCAGGGACATCATGGTAATGCATGTGCGACCAGTGATGTGTGACCCACATGGTTGTTGCATGTGTTGAAATGCGGCATGGGGAGCCCTATGCAGATTTTGGACATGAGAGCATGCCAGTCTCTGTACCTGGACATGGATGGGGGTGAAGGATGGGTGCTGATGCCAGGTACATATATGGTAGCCATGTCTGTGTGCCTGACCTGCGTGTCTGTGACTTGTGCATGCCATGGATGCATGACGCATGTGTGTGACAATGCACAGATTCAGTGACGCACCCAACTTACCCTTGTTTCGCCTGTGTTCGGTGTGTTTGGGGCCAGATGGATGTGACTGAGGTGAAGTGTGTGCATGTGATATGCATGAGCCATGATGCATGTGAGTTACATATCATTGAATGTTTCTAGAGTCCATTGGACATGCATGGAAATGTCCATGGCATGCACCATGCCTGTTACTGTGTGTGTTTTGCCTGGAC
The DNA here is from genome assembly GCF_040938575.1 of Ambystoma mexicanum. Taxonomy (NCBI): domain Eukaryota; kingdom Metazoa; phylum Chordata; class Amphibia; order Caudata; family Ambystomatidae; genus Ambystoma; species Ambystoma mexicanum. Next base: position 178,319,084 of record NC_090924.1, read on the forward strand.
TGACCCATGTGTTGTGGAGGGACATGATGGAAGTGTACTTTGACAGTGGTGCTCATCTGCTATTGCTTCCTGTCTAGGGGACCATTGTACAGTAGCCTGATGCTTGTGTCCTTTGTCTCCCTCTACGCAGCGGCTAGTGAAGAAGAGGGCGGAGACGGCGCTGTGGAGCAAGGCGGCGGGGATGCCCCCACGGCTGCAGCGGAAGGGGTGGGTGAGCCCCCACAGGGGCCTGCTACGGCGGGAGACGGTGAGGAGCCATCCAGGTTGGTGGTTTGCACAGAGGAGGAGGAGGCCGACACTGGTGCACACATGGTGCCTGGTGGGAGCATCCCTGCTGGTGCAAGTGGTGCAGTCCAGGGCCAGGGGCAGGAGGCAGCACAGGTCACCGTGGAGGGGCCTTTGCATGTCACTGTCCCTGACCCTGTGAGTGCACCACCATGCACCAGCAGGGATGCCCCGTTCCAGGCCCGTCCGCAGGTAGAGGGGATGTCCATGTCACCTGACTCCCCTCCACCTGCGGACGTGGTAACCCCTGGCCGCGTGGAGAAGGTCCTGATTGGGGTCGCGATGCGCACGGCTGTGATTCGTGATGACGTGCGTGCTTCCCGGGAGGAGCACGCACGTCATCACGAAGTGCACCGTGCCGACGTGGCCCAATTGGGATCGGCCATGTTCGGGGGTTTCCTGCATATGTTGGCCAATCTGACGGCCCTCTCCTCCTCTGTGCAGGCTATCCACCGGTCGTTCTCCTTGCCGTCTTCCGGCCCAGATGCCACCAGGGCCCCCTGTGGACCTGCCCCGACCAATGCAGCCAGCTCGGTGGGGATCCCATCCCTGCCACAGTTGGGAGTCGGAGGTCCAGCAGGGGTGGACAACACAGCAAGTGGACCCCAGCAGATGGAAGATGTGACGGCATCATCGGGCAGGGCACGTGCACGACGGCGTCGGTGGTTTCCATCAGCCTGGATGCCGTCGTGCTGGCAGAGGCAGTGGCGTCGGAGGCAGCAGCGGGCTCGACGTGGGAGGCATCATGGCTCGGGGCCATCAAGATCAGAGGGGCAGGCATCGGCCGGAGGGCAGGGCAACCCTGGGATGGTGGTGTGTTCCGTGTGGGAGGAGTTTGGCCAGCGGATAGGTGCGGAGCGGCAGCGGGCGGAAGAGGAGCGGCTCGCCATGGTCAGGGCGGAGTTCTCCATGCGTCGGGCATTGAGGCGGGCTGAGTGCCTCGAGGAAGCTCGCAGGGAGTTTGAGGTGGACATGGGGTTGTCCCTGCGAGACCTCGGGGCCAGGACAGAGTCCCGCCTCCAGGCCATCGACATGGAGTTCGATGATGCCCTGGCCAGCAACATCACCAAGTGAGCCGCAGGACTTGCCCGCTGCCTTTGTATATAGTTATTTAGTTAGTTAGTGCTAGGTTTCCTTTATTTATTTTTATTATTTTGGACCGCTCGGACAATGCCCACTTTTTTGTACATATATTTTTCATTAGTTAGTGGTAGGTTTCATTTTTGGTGTTGGGCTCATGGACCCTGGAACATTCCTGTATATAGTTTGTTTTTTTGGGAGATACATTTTTTTAATTTCTTATTGTTTTCACCATGACGTAATGGTTTTTCATTAATTTCCTATTACTTGATATTGCTTTGGACAAATTCATTTTAATTTTTTTTTCCTTTGTTTTTTTGTTTATCACTTTTGTTCTCGGACATGGACCATTTATTTACTTAGCCACATCGTTGTATGTTTGAAAAGTTCACTTATTTTTGGTATTTAATACATTTTTTATATTTTCTTACACTTGTGTTATTTTCTCATTGGTTTGTTACATGTCATGATATGGGTTTTGACATTCACTTGCACCCATTGTGTATGTGTGTGTGACGGACATGTGTTCTTTTGCATACTTGGCATTGGGGTTGTGTCATGTGATTGCATTCACTATGTGGGTGGATGCAATCCTTGCCTGGGTGTTTGTGCTGGGTATGCTGGCCATTACTGCCATGATTGTGTATCGTCAGGACCTGGGGCCAGGGGGACATGTGTGGGGGCCTGCTGGCAGGTTCCCCACAGTGCTGGGGGGTGGGGGTGGTGGGAGGCATGGGTGGGGGCCTGGTGGAGGGTGCCCCTGGATGGTGGGGGGTGGGGGTGGTGGGAGGCATGGGTGGGGGCCTGGTGGAGGGTGCCCCTGGTGACTGGGGGGGTGGGGGTGGTGGGTGACATGAGTGGGGGCCTGGTGGAGGGTGCCCCTGGTGGCGGGGGGGTGGGGGTGGTGGGAGGCATGGGTGGGGGCCTGGTGGAGCCTGCCCCTGCACTGCTGGGGGGTGGGGGTGGTGGGAGACATGAGTGGGGGCCTGGTGGAGGGTGCCCCTGGATGGTGGGGGGTGGGGGTGGTGGGAGGCATGGGTGGGGGCCTGGTGGAGCCTGCCCCTGCACTGCTGGGGGGTGGGGGTGGTGGGAGACATGAGTGTGGGCCTGGTGGAGGCTGCCCCTGCACTGCTGGGGGGTGGGGGTGGTGGGAGACATGAGTGGGGGCCTGGTGGAGGGTGCCCCTGGATGGTGGGGGGTGGGGGTGGTGGGAGGCATGGGTGGGGGCCTGGTGGAGGGTGCCCCTGGTGACTGGGGGGGTGGGGGTGGTGGGTGACATGAGTGGGGCCTGGTGGAGGGTGCCCCTGGTGGCGGGGGGGTGGGGGTGGTGGGAGGCATGGGTGGGGGCCTGGTGGAGCCTGCCCCTGCACTGCTGGGGGGTGGGGGTGGTGGGAGACATGAGTGGGGGCCTGGTGGAGGGTGCCCCTGGATGGTGGGGGGTGGGGGTGGTGGGAGACATGGTTGGGGGCCTGGTGGAGGGTGCCCCTGGTGACTGGGGGGGTGGGGGTGGTGGGTGACATGAGTGGGGGCCTGGTGGAGGGTGCCCCTGGTGACTGGGGGGGTGGGGGTGGTGGGTGACATGAGTGGGGGCCTGGTGGAGGGTGCCCCTGGTGGCGGGGGGGTGGGGGTGGTGGGTGACATGAGTGGGGGCCTGGTGGAGGGTGCCCCTGGTGGCGGGGGGGTGGGGGTGGTGGGAGGCATGGGTGGGGGCCTGGTGGAGGGTGCCCCTGGTGACTGGGGGGGTGGGGGTGGTGGGTGACATGAGTGGGGGCCTGGTGGAGGGTGCCCCTGGTGGCGGGGGGGTGGGGGTGGTGGGTGACATGAGTGGGGGCCTGGTGGAGGGTGCCCCTGGTGGCGGGGGGGTGGGGGTGGTGGGAGGCATGGGTGGGGGCCTGGTGGAGCCTGCCCCTGCACTGCTGGGGGGTGGGGGTGGTGGGAGACATGAGTGGGGGCCTGGTGGAGGGTGCCCCTGGTGGCGGGGGGGTGGGGGTGGTGGGTGACATGAGTGGGGGCCTGGTGGAGGGTGCCCCTGGTGGCGGGGGGGGTGGGGGTGGTGGGAGACATGAGTGTGGGCCTGGTGGAGGCTGCCCCTGCACTGCTGGGGGGTGGGGGTGGTGGGAGACATGAGTGGGGGCCTGGTGGAGGGTGCCCCTGGATGGTGGGGGGTGGGGGTGGTGGGAGGCATGGGTGGGGGCCTGGTGGAGGGTGCCCCTGGTGACTGGGGGGTGGGGGTGGTGGGTGACATGAGTGGGGGCCTGGTGGAGGGTGCCCCTGGTGGCGGGGGGGTGGGGGTGGTGGGAGGCATGGGTGGGGGCCTGGTGGAGCCTGCCCCTGCACTGCTGGGGGGTGGGGGTGGTGGGAGACATGAGTGGGGGCCTGGTGGAGGGTGCCCCTGGATATTGGGGGGTGGGGGTGGTGGGAGACATGGTTGGGGGCCTGGTGGAGGGTGCCCCTGGTGACTGGGGGGGTGGGGGTGGTGGGTAACATGAGTGGGGGCCTGGTGGAGGGTGCCCCTGGTGACTGGGGGGGTGGGGGTGGTGGGTGACATGAGTGGGGGCCTGGTGGAGGGTGCCCCTGGTGGCGGGGGGGTGGGGGTGGTGGGTGACATGAGTGGGGGCCTGGTGGAGGGTGCCCCTGGTGGCGGGGGGGTGGGGGTGGTGGGAGGCATGGGTGGGGGCCTGGTGGAGGGTGCCCCTGGTGACTGGGGGGGTGGGGGTGGTGGGTGACATGAGTGGGGGCCTGGTGGAGGGTGCCCCTGGTGGCGGGGGGGTGGGGGTGGTGGGTGACATGAGTGGGGGCCTGGTGGAGGGTGCCCCTGGTGGCGGGGGGGTGGGGGTGGTGGGAGGCATGGGTGGGGGCCTGGTGGAGCCTGCCCCTGCACTGCTGGGGGGTGGGGGTGGTGGGAGACATGAGTGGGGGCCTGGTGGAGGGTGCCCCTGGATGGTGGGGGGTGGGGGTGGTGGGAGACATGGTTGGGGGCCTGGTGGAGGGTGCCCCTGGTGACTGGGGGGGTGGAGGTGGTGGGAGACATGAGTGTGGGCCTGGTGGAGGCTGCCCCTGCACTGCTGGGGGGTGGGGGTGGTGGGAGACATAAGTGGGGGCCTGGTGGAGGGTGCCCCTGGATGGTGGGGGGTGGGGGTGGTGGGAGACATGGTTGGGGGCCTGGTGGAGGGTGCCCCTGGTGACTGGGGGGGTGGGGGTGGTGGGTGACATGAGTGGGGGCCTGGTGGAGGGTGCCCCTGGTGACTGGGGGGGTGGGGGTGGTGGGTGACATGAGTGGGGGCCTGGTGGAGGGTGCCCCTAGATGGTGGGGGGTAGGGGTGGTGGGAGACATGGTTGGGGGCCTGGTGGAGGGTGCCCCTGGTGACTGGGGGGGTGGGGGTGGTGGGAGACATGAGTGGGGGCCTGGTGGAGGGTGCCCCTAGATGGTGGGGGGTGGGGGTGGTGGGAGACATGGTTGGGGGCCTGGTGGAGGGTGCCCCTGGTGACTGGGGGGGTGGGGGTGGTGGGAGACATGAGTGTGGGCCTGGTGGAGGCTGCCCCTGCACTGCTGGGGGTGGGGGTGGTGGGAGACATGAGTGGGGGCCTGGTGGAGGGTGCCCCTGGATGGTGGGGGGTGGGGGTGGTGGGAGACATGGTTGGGGGCCTGGTGGAGGGTGCCCCTGGTGACTGGGGGGTGGGGGTGGTGGGTGACATGAGTGGGGGCCTGGTGGAGGGTGCCCCTGGTGACTGGGGGGGTGGGGGTGGTGGGTGACATGAGTGGGGGCCTGCTGGAGGGTGCCCCTGGATGGTGGGGGGTGGGGGTGGTGGGAGACATGGTTGGGGGCCTGGTGGAGGGTGCCCCTGGTGACTGGGGGGGTGGGGGTGGTGGGAGACATGAGTGGGGGCCTGGTGGAGGGTACCCCTGGTGACTGGGGGGGTGGGGGTGGTGGGAGACATGAGCAGGTGTGCAGGGTAGTCCCCTGTTTTGTGGGCTGCCTGCAGGGGCCGTCGAGGGTGACAGGACCCACCCAGCCTAATCGCGTGTGTAACTTCGCACGCACCCCTGTAATACACGTACCAAGCCAAATCGCGTGTGATAATTCCCGCGCACCCCTGAAATACACGCGCCCAGGCTATTCGCGTGTGGAAATTCCCGCGCACCCCTGAAATACACGTACCCTGCTGTAATCGCGTGTGGGACTTCCCGCGCACCCCTGTAATACACGCGCCCAGCCTATTCGCGTGTGGAAATTCCCGCGCACCCCTGAAATACACGCGCCCAGGCTATTCGCGTGTGGAACTTCCCGCGCACCCCTGAAATACACGCGCCCAGCCTATTCGCGTGTGGAACTTCCCACGCACCCCTGAAATACACGCGGCCAGGCTATTCGCGTGTGGAACTTCCCACGCACCCCTGAAATACACGTACCCTGCTGTAATCGCGTGTGGGACTTCCCGCGCACCCCTGAAATACACGCGGCCAGGCTATTGGCGTGTGGAACTTCGCGCGCACCCCTGTAATACACGTACCAAGCCAAATCGCATGTGATAATTCCCGCGCACCCCTGAAATACACGCGCCCAGGCTATTCGCGTGTGGAAATTCCCGCGCACCCCTGAAATACACGTACCCTGCTGTAATCGCGTGTGGGACTTCCCGCGCACCCCTGTAATACACGCGCCCAGCCTATTCGCGTGTGGAAATTCCCGCGCACCCCTGAAATACACGCGCCCAGGCTGTTCGCGTGTGGAACTTCCCGCGCACCCCTGAAATACATGCGGCCAGGCTATTCGCGTGTGGAACTTCCCGCGCACCCCTGAAATACACGTACCCTGCTGTAATCGCGTGTGGGACTTCCCGCGCACCCCTGAAATACACGCGGCCAGGCTATTCGCGTGTGGAACTTCCCGCGCACCCCTGAAATACACGTACCCTGCTGTAATCGCGTGTGGGACTTCCCGCGCACCCCTGAAATACACGCGGCCAGGCTATTCGCGTGTGGAAATTCCCGCGCACCCCTGAAATGCACGTACCCTGCTGTAATCGCGTGTGGACCTTCCCGCGCACCCCTGAAATCCACGTACCCGGCCAAATCGCGTGTGAGACTTCCCGCGCACACGTATTTTTTGTCAGCGTGTCCGTGTTTGTGGGTACCCCTTTGCACGTCATTTGTCCTGGAGGGCCACAGTATAGGACATTCATCATGGCAGTATATGGGTGCTATTTGTTGGCGCACCTTTTGGCGCACATTTCTTACAGCCGCTGAGACGCTACCGCCTGCTTTCTTGTGGCGGTCGTGTTTGTGCCTGTGCGCTGGTTTGAGCGTGCGCTTTTTTGACCTATTCTATTCCATGAATACGTGTTGTAGGCGAGCGTGTGGGCGTTCTGCGCACTTTTACCCTGTGCTTCCCCCGTGACGCCCACATTTTGGCAAGTTGTTCCCCATTCCGAGTGTTACGCCCCGTGTTCCGCCTACTTTTGTTGCGTGCGCCGCGCTATGTGTGATTTTCGCTGTGGACTGTGCGATTTTCGCTGTGACCTGGCGCATGCCGTTAGATGGCCTGTGCGCCAACGTGCGCCGCGCACTTTCTTATCGCACGTCCGATGGTTTTCTCGCGCACGGCCTTCCATGAATCGATGTGCGCTGCTTTTCGTGCGATTTTCGCTATTCCACTGCGATTTTCGCTATTCCACTGCGATTTTCGCTATTCCACTGCGAATCGCACGTTTTTGGCCACTTGCGCCGCGCTAATTATTCCATGAATCGGCCTGTTGGTATGTTGCTATGTTCAAATTCATCTGCTCTGTGTATGCATTATCTTTGAGTACAGACCAATCAAATATCTGTCTTCACTACGCTTTTTTATATGCTTTTATAAAAATGGATTATGATGTCTATTATGGATAGAATGCCCTTAGAGATCAAATTGGCTATAAAACTATTTTTTTTTAAAATTAAAGTAAGCTGGAGATCAGAAAATAGTCTGAATTAAAACTTCTTCATATGAGTCATAATACTATGTAAACTCTTTCGATGTCATATAATGCACAAATCAAAGGTGAATTCACTTTTTGGTGTTATTGTAGTTGCTCTTCAAGCATTACCCATAGGGCCTCATTACACGGTAGGCGGTAAGGGTTTACCGCCTTACTACGAGGTCCCTTTGCGGGTTAGGGAATTTAACGCCTGCTTTTTGCAGGCGTTAAAAACCAACTCGCAAAGGGACCAGGGAGCTAATTACGGTACCGCAATTTGCGGTGCCGTAATTAGCACCTTCCCCATTCCCATTATGCCCTATGGGGCAAAAATGGGAATGGGGAAGGGCAATGGGGGAAGGGGGAATTACCGCCCCACCAACCTTGGAATAGGGCGGTAATGCCCCTTTCCACCAAGGCGGTGCCAGTATTTTACCGGCATGGACCAAGGTGCTAAGAGCACCTTGGTCCACCGCCATCTGTGTAATGAGGCCCATAGTATTAATGTGTACGTTAAAATGACCATGCCATATGATACGGCCACCGTATGTGCGTAGCTTAAGTACCAATTCAGCCTACAATCTAAAATTCTCTCAGCGTCGTATAAGAAACATATTACACATTTATTATGGCTTTTATTTCATTGCATGCTCTGGTGGACAATGACCCAGCTGGTATTTTAACAATATTAGGATGATTTTATGGTTTGGATCCAGAATGATATTGTTCCCTTCCTTTGATACTATAGGTGTGCTTATGAATGTCTGTTGTCCTTTAAAATGCTCTATATGAGATGTGTTTCTTGCAAGCAGAACAAAGTTGTTCTTATGACTTTTCATATTCTTAGATGAGTTTTCCATGTATCCTTCATTTGTCATGAAATCACACACAAGGAGGTCGTTTTAGCCCACTTCCTGAATTTGATCAGCCTTAATATTAGCAATATATGTCAATCTTTTTGCGTTATAATACTTTCTCGTTTAATAACGTTTGCAATAATGTAATTGTTTCATTACATATTTCAACTCCTCCTTGTTCCAATGTGTTCTGCCCTTCCCCGAATGCTACCTCTTTTCCACTCCTTTTGTGAAGACTGAAGGGATCCCTCAGTATCCCAAACCTTCCTCTCGAGCACCTTTGGCATCTTTGCAGACAACCCGATCTTCCTCCCCGTCGCCTAATATGTTCAACATTTACCTATGCTTCTAAACTGTTGTGGACAGCAGCTGGGCACTGAGCCGAGCCCTGCCTCTGTTTAATGTTATCATAATGGCTACATCATCTGCAATTCTTTCACAATGTTGAGTTTTATTTATGCCTTAATTTAATCTGTTTGTTTCCATTTTTTGTGCACCCCAAGAGAGAATAAATATAGCAATTATTATTGGCCTGTTCTTGGGTCTAGGCAAGCACTAGCAAGGAATTGCATTGATTGAGTTCTTGTTCTCATGGTGCTCATTTGTAGCTAAATGTCCGATGCTAAATGTGGTGGTCAGTTGAATGTCATACTGTACAGCAGAAACAGACAGATGTGCATCTGTTTGCAGTGGTCAGTATTTGGATAAAGAAATGGAAGGGAGCTCTTTCAAAAGCTTCTCTGCCACAGTCATCGATAAGTCAACATGAATTTTACCCTCACAAATCAAATTTACTTTGATGGGATCATGTATGTACATGATTGACCAATTGTCTTTGAATTGATTCATGAATGAGTAAATGTTCCTTCTCAGTGGGGATGATTGTTTACAGATAACTGCTAGAGATTATAGTGTCATCCCTTAAAGGGTTCTTGTCTTCTTTGGTTTAGATGTTAATGCCAGTAATTATTTTCTGTTAGCATGATTTTACAATATAACTTGATAACTTGTCTGCAAATTCACAAGGCTGCTTTGGAACGTAGGCGTGTGTAGTTTACACATCTCAAGCAGGAAGCTCTGTGAATACATTGCTAAATTACTTTTTTATACATTGGCATAGATCATGGAAATAGTTTCTCTTGCTACCTTCTGAAATCCCAAATAATTTAGCTTTGCAGGTTCTCGATTAATGGATTCTTAGTTCTTTGATGAATACGAATTATTTCAAATTCATACATTTTGCAAATTCTGGCATGTATTAAACGCGGGAAACACCAGCTACATTATACTGGTGCCCAACCAGCAGCATGGCCATTTCGCAATAATTTGAAGTTGCCAGAGAAATTCAGTTAAGGATTTTGAAACAAAGTTGAGCGAATTATCCTCCTGATGAGCCACTTGGGATTGAGGATTGAGGATTGAGGATAGAGTACTAAGAGGATTAAATAAATAAATAAATAAATAAATAAAAATAAAACATAAAAATAAACACGAGAAATAAAAGATTGATTAGAGGGTATACCGTCATTTCATCGCTGCACTTTTCATCACAGGGTTTTTTGCCGTGATTTTTTTTTCGAAAAAAAAAACATTGAATTTTTTGGGGGGTATATTTTGAAAAAAAAGAGGTTTGGGTGTTAGGGTTGTAAAAAAAAGAAGAAAAAAAAGTGGGGTTTAGGTGGGTTAACCCCCCCAAAAACAAAAAAAATGCGATGTTTTTTAAAAAAAAAAAATCACGGCAAAAACCCCTGCGATGAAAAGTGCAGCGATGAAATCACATAGAACCGATTACAGGACCACAGATTCATTATAAAACGTATGAACTTTCAATAATTAGTATTCATCAAATTAGGATGCATTAACAGAAACAACATTTGCATAACGATTAAAGCAGACAACCTAGGATCTATAAAAGGATTAGGAACTTTTATTAAACAAGGAAACTAAGAGATTAACAAAACAATATTTTCTGTGAAATTATTTTATTATATCAAAGAATTGTTATTGGGGCAGTGTTTCTTTCACTTTGTCTCCATTATTATTATATACTGGGCAGATGCAGTATCGATTGAAGCATTAAATGCAACAATACATTTCAAATCACATCCCAAACTTGGGGTGGTCTGCTCTGAAGGTAAAATTCATCTATAACTTACACTTTATGGCCAAGTCATAATGGTGTTTTGTTCATCCTCATGAGTCTAAAGTATTTTCATGATTAAGACACACAAAACATCTTTTCACTCTGAAATGGGAAAATAAGCCACCACATTGGAATATTTAAGGAGGGCACATGTGAAGTTTTACCTTTAGGTCAGTTCAAGAAGAAGAAAACAAAATAAACTTTGCAAAAGTCATGTCATTGCCTCTGTTGAGTTAATGTGCATGAAAAGCTTATTAACTTCTATTTTAATGACAAATTGAAAACACTTCTGGTTAAATATTCTTTATACTACATTCATTTGTGTTCAACATAACGTGAAGAAGAATCATATTACAATGCACACATTGTCAATAAAAATTAAAAGGTGATAGACTGTGGTGCTTCCTTTTTAAAACATACCAACATTCTGATTTATTTTATTACAAGTGAAAAGATATCCTAGTGTTATTTTCAACATTACTAATGTTTTCCTGCTTTTCAATTGGCACCTATTTTCTTTAGTTTTCTGTAAATTGTTCACATGTGAAAAATTATGTGTCATTTTCTTTGTTCTGCCTCATATGGAAACAAGTAACTGGTGAGAAATGTTCAAGAATAAAGTGATGCATTATGTTGGCACTTCTAGCTTTACATTAAGGCTGTCTCCATGTCTTATGTTAGGTGCTGTCCACAAGATTTCCACTGTGCCTACCTACCATCTAGCGAAACCACAGCCAAGGGAAGGGACTTGGCAGAATCAGTATTTTATAGGCGCAGTGTTCTTAATAGGTTTTGATTAAATGAGCAAGCTGCATATAAAATGATCTGGTCTTTTCAGGAAATAACATTCGTATTGTATTTGTAGAATTTATTCTGTATGTCCCACAGTTATTTGAAGTGCTATTGCATATATATGTTTGTCACATTTGTTTACACTTTTGTATATTTGTATGGTTTTATAAGATTGTCTACAAGATTCATTTCAATTATCAATCTGTAGTTTTAACTGAGATCAGTTTTTCTACTCTTGATTCTTAATAAATGTTCTAATTTGATTGAAGTAAATTGTATTCTTTCCCTCATTTCATTCCATATTGTGTGGTATCCTGTATGAATGATGTATTGCACTCAGTCCTTATTCGACAGTAGTGCTTTCAATCCTGGTGTTCCTCTTATTGTTGGAAGGTGCAACCCATTGCACGAGGCAGCACTTATCTGCTTGCTTTATCAATTTAATATTTATCTATACAATTTCACTGTATGCACCAAACTTGAAACAAGAAGTGCAGCTTTTGTAGCATCTCATGAGATAGTTGAATGCTTCTTGTGGTCCATTTATCCACGCATTTAATTGACTAGACAGGACACACTTGGACATCTGATTTTTATGTTCTCTGTATATGATACCAGATTCATTATCATGTTAGATTTATCTGTTCAAGCTTCTGGTTTAGTGCATCATCTAAGTTCTGTGCTTTTCTATATAGTAGGGCTTACTCATGAGAGCGCAATACACTTGGTTTTGTGTCTATATTTATTTTTCTCATAGTTCACTGATCAAGAGTTTATTCTTTCCTGCCTGCTTTTACAACACAACACATGCAATAGATCATGGCATTGGGGGGCATAGTTTATTGTAATTTAATGTCATTAATAATAGAGGCTTGACTCCCTTAATCTTTTAAGAGTAATCAAAATTTCTTGGATTATGTAATGTGTTCAGTTGAAGTTAATGAGTGGATCACATGCCAATGTTTTCCTAATATCATGAGTGTATGTGGTCAAATATGTGAATGGTTCTTGGGTGTTACCTTTGAAACCACTTATCCCTCTGGCCTCCTTCTTCTTTCTTGTCCCTTCAGATCTGAGTTTGGAAAATACTTTCTGTGCTTGAATTAGAGTCTCATGCTGCTCAAAGCTTAAAACAGTAATCCTACTGCTAGAGGAAGAAAAGATATTCTACTATGAGCAGGTTTTTTGTTGTCCTATTATTACTATTATTAATGTTTGTCTTGAGTTCCGACCTAGCTTTGGGAAATAAGAGAGTGCTTTACAATCATTGGTGGAAGAACAGGGTGTGGAGGAGGAGGGGAAATGTTGCAGCAACACATCTCCAAGAAAACAGAGGATGAACAGTGGGGAGCAGATCACCCTGTCTCAGGTAGAGTGGGAGTGGAGGATGTGAGGACCTAAATGTTAGGTTTAAATTGAGGCTCTGGTTTTATTGAAAAATAAGGGGGAGACAGGTGCTCAAAGTAGTACTTTAAAAGGCACAACAACCATAAAAACAGACATGGGCTGACTCTGCTCCCATGAATCTAGAAGAGTTCTGTCTTCTTCGCAAATTAATATTACTTTCACTTTCTCTGTCATCAGATGCATTGTTGCATAGTGATGGCATTGTAGTGTGTGAATTACCATGTCAAGAGCTCAAGAACTTGCCCACACAGTGAGGTTAATTTCACTGCAGGTCCAGCCTAGAACATAAACTAACCTTAGTTTGTGCACACTCCATCATCACAATGTCCTTGAGTATGACACTCTGTACAGGTAGTATTTTATCACAACAGGACGGTTACTGTACACATGCAAAGGGCAGAAGTTGATTTTGCTTAAATGTACTTGTTGTATTAGTGGCACTCAGGTGTTACAAAGCATGCTTTCCAGGGACTCAGGTAAGTCTCCCTAAGTATTATATCCAAGGAAATACAAAGCTACATTCAGTAAGTCCTTAAGATGTTAAGGGGATGATCCACCAATGCCCACCACCCAGGTTACATCTCTGCAACTCTCTAGCTTTGCAACACTGGTTTGAGCATTCTGATGTTCATACACATACACATTCTTTAGTGACATCCCACACACTTTGATATAATTCTCCTTCAAAAGTCCCCCGCACAGACATAACTAGAAAAGACAGATACAGCACATCTCCCTTCTTTCCAAAGCACACTTCACCTTCATACAGTATATGCTCAAGCAACAACCAAAACACACACATCCATCATCAGGCACATTCACACATGCACTCACAGTCATCCTAAAATAACGATTTCAACCATCTTCCACAATGTATCCATTCTGTAGCCACATTTCCATTGATGGGAAATGAGCCAACACAGATACAAAGTATGAGCAAACACACCCAATGTAGTCCTCTCTACAGCAAAACAAAACCCATCACCTCCCATTCATGCTTGTGGTATGTTACTTTAACCTCCCTTTGCATCCATACAGTTGCTTGGACTCAGCACACTGCAATACATTCACCTCGACTTATAAACCTTGCAAGCACTTAGGCAATGCACAATATCTTCACCTTACCTCAAAAACAAGATCAGGCATGCCACAATACCTCAGGCGAGCCATTTGTACCACACTCCACATCACTTCACCTGCAACACAAAGCATGTAATTGAGTCATGCAACACCGCCTCAGCGAGTACTTCTAAACTGCACTTTATATCACCTCGCCCCGAAAACAAACCATACACGTCTGTCACGCCACAATACCTCTGGATCACTTTGGCAATGCACAACACTAATTCCCAGCCAAGCAAATGGGTACCACATTTCAAATAACCTCATATCCAATGACAGACATACACTTCTGTCACGTAAATTCACCATCGCATCATCTCTGTACATTCACAATACATCACATCTGAATGCTTATGGCTCATCCAACCGTGCACATCGCAAATTGAGAACACTCTCAAAATTAAAGAGGATTACATCAACATCATTTCTAAACTGCTATTCCTGCCACACGTAAGTGTTCACTTTTCCTATATTAATTATTAATTTGTGTTCTTAGCCACAACAAACTTTCAATGAGGCACATATTTGGCATCATGTACCAGGATTAGTTGGCCAATCCAAGTAGCCACTGTGACTGAAACAATGTCTTAGCCCATGGCCTGTCCCCCCACCCCCTGTAAGCATCCATTTTGGGCACTAGCCATGCCTGTTGCTATACTCATTGGTCTCACTGCCCAGGGCATGGCCTTCTGCCATAACCTGTCCCACCTAAACTTACCTGCAGTGACCATTTCTAATGCCTGAAGTGCTTATTGGCCATGGTCTGCCATTGTAGCTGGTGCTTCTCATGCCCACATTTTCACCCACAGTGACCACAGGCCATTGACGTTGACCTCTTCTACTCGTAAGGGAACACACGATTCAGCCACACCCAGGAGTGCAGCCAGACTCTGCGGGTACCTACACCCTGTTGATGACCCCCAGGCCATCATCATAGTGTTGGGAGACTGGTTGCCTGAAAACCTTCAGCTTAAACTGCAGGACTCTATCTGGGTCCAAGAAACACATCAGGCTCATTCAACCAGCTGATAGACCGTGAACATTGTGGCTAAAATGGCAATAGTTTAGATATGGACTGTAAGTGACTTCAATTCAGCAATCCAACTAAGTCAATGCCTAGTCTGGGATGCCCAATGGAAGCCCTTATTTATATATGTTTATGTCAAGTTCTTAAATCTGGATGATGAACCCTTATATAATGCCCCTCTCTTTGAATCCCCCTGACCTCACTGAGCCAAGAAGTAGGTTTGTTTTGCAAATTAAAAGGTTTATTGGAAAAATTAAACTATATATATATATATATATATATATATATATATATATATATATATATATATATATATATATATCACTTTTATGAATAAATTAATATTTGATAGCACACTTATGAATATGACAGTGATCAACAATATATAATATCACAGGAGCACAATTCTTTAATTAGTTAGGAGTTGGTATAGAAAGGATAAGGTAACAGAGAATACTTTGTATAGTTTCAAGGAAAAGCAATGATGGAAAGAATGCAGCACAGAAATAAACTGGAAATGGTTTCAACAAGAGATAATCTGGTCACTTTTTCCTTTGTGACAACTCATCCCCCCCACCCCCTATGCAATATGAAAAGATAGAAATGAGGGCACACAGGTTTTCAGGAATACAATCAGAAGCAGTTCAGTTCCCGTTCCCCCCAGCAGGCTTAGAGAAACGGGGATGATTTTAAAACACAGGCCAAATACTTTTAAATGGGATTGCAATGAAGTGAAAAATATGCTAGAAATGATTTTAATTCCCTATAGGAGATTCAGGGTAGGTGATAGCTACTTTGAATTAGTTCAGGTCAACACTAGCAATGATTCATGAATGAATATCCGAGTGAAAACGAATTTCAGCAGTGGAAAGCAGCTATTTTTACCAGTGGTGAAATTGAGCCAACTTGCAATTCACGGCACTTTTTCTGAGTGCGTCGATCGCACTCAGAAAAATGTCAATATGTCGCATTGGGTTTGTTGGAAAGCTTAGGTTCTTAGCATTAAAATAAAAGTTACATCTCACTTCTAGGGCATACGGTTCAAAAGATACAGACGGTTTTATGGAGGTCGATTTTCAGAAATGAAGTCAAGATTTCAGAATGACAGATGACAGTTTTGCAGCGTTGAAATCACAGAATGGACACACGATTTCTATGCAGTTCTGGACAGGTTGAAATGGTTTGAATAAGATTACTTTAAACTAGGAGATGGGTTCTGGACAGTTCGAGATACTCACTCCTAGTTTTGGAAGGGAATGGACCTCGTCACAGATCTAGTCAGGTTTGGGCTGCGGTTCTCTCGCCACGGGACGTTCTCTGGCACTGGTTCTGCTCACAGCGGGGCCTCTGGTCTGCTATCGGCACTGCACAGTGGTCTGGTCTGGGTCTGGATACAGCTCTGCTTTCTAGGTCTGGATACAGCTCTGCTTTCTGGGTCTGGATATGGTTGTAGTCAGAATCAAACAGTTCGCCCGGCTGTTGAATAGTTTGGTTAGGTTGCTGGATTCTGAGGCCTGCTGAGAAGGATTCAGCTTTTGGTTCAGGCCTCTCTGCTTCAAGTTCTGGAGTCTATCTGGAGTCTAAGTTCTGGATATGGTCGGGCAGCGTGCTGCGCAGAAATCGATTAAAGAGTGGAAAATTAATGTCCCTATCTGGGTCTGAGTGGTTCTTTTTATGTCTTTTGAAAGTGGATGGGAAGGCTGACTTTCTATGCCCAACCCTCTGAGGATCCTGATAGGTTAAAGGATTTACTGTGACCTGACAGGAGAACAGAGTAGTGAGTCAGAATGAGTCAGAGTGATGCTATGCTTATGGCTTGGCTAAAAGAACACTCCCCTTGCATTTACTTAGAAAACAATTTTTCATAACCAAACATGCTTCCTAGATACATAAGTTGTTGAAATTACATGTACCCTTCACAAATTAATTAAGACAGGTCTCTGTTCAACCCTGCTCTTTCTAAGAGCTTGCGTTCAGAAATGACAATATTTTGCGCTTTTAGTGGGTTTTGCCATATTGGTTATTCATCAAATCTGACACGGAGGTACACACCCCCTCTGGGCATATTACAGTAAGTTTTGAGGTCTCTAGCATAAACACAGACGTTACAATATTAATAATTACAGGGCTTGGCCACAGAACATCCCACAACGTCCAGCTTAGTCTCAAATCGTGGGTGCATTTTTCATATTAAGAATCCCTAAATTGTACATTTCTGTAAACTTGATACAATATTTTATAAGCAATTTAATAAAACATAAATTTGCCTCCACTGCAGTACACACATTGGTTTGTCCCCGCCCCTAGAAACTTGGTTTGACTTAGAGATCAGATGTCTTGCCTTCACCCAGAGCAGTGTTGACAGTTCACACCCAAAATCAGCATACCCTATTCAGCTGAAGGAATCCTTTGTCTGGTTTTTCCTGCTAGCAGGGCATCAGTCCAGGGTGTCACTCTCCATTTGATTAACAGAACCTTGTGATTTCCTGCCTTCTTGCTGAGATGACCACGTGTGAAGACTTCTCATGGACAAGCAAGCCTTTGAAGTCCCAGCTAGCTCAGGTTCACTGTTTAGCTCCTGAAATACAAGTCTCCTGTCAGAATTTAGATCGCTCGAGCCGGTCAGTGGTGGGCACCGGTATTGCACCCATTTTTGACAGCTGCCTTAAATTAATACATTTCAAAAAGGGGATTTTACTTGATAGCATATGATCCTTGCTAACATTGTATTGATGTGGATTCTGCAGTAGAGTAATGTAGAACACCCAACCAGAAGTTGGATTTTTTTGGTGGTTTCATGCCCATGATTTTAGCAATTTTGACAATCAAGAAAATGAATTGTTGAACAGCTCTGTATTCCTTTGTCTGCTTTTCCTCTGTGGGCAGCCAAAGGATGGGGCTGGCGGTGGTCTCCTGTATTAACACTGACAGAGGCAAAAGAAGATGGAAGCCTGTCTGTCAGGTTCTCACTGCGCTCTTTCTGGTGATTTCTGGCCAGCAGCATGATTTCCGGCGGCCATTATGATGTTTCCCATGTCAGTAATGCACAATGATGTTGTATGGCTTGGATGCGTGGGTTGAAACATCCCACAGGACTCATATTTGAACCCTAGGAGGATGCCTTTTGGCATTTCCTATCCTTGAGGTGATCCCCAGGTGGCTGCAATTTGGCACCTGGCTCTCCCCTGAATCCAAAGCAAGTGGCCATGTTCAGTGGTTAATTTGCCTGGGGCATAACCATTGGCCACCCAATCCATCTGTACTCAGCACTGGTTATACCCTGCAGATATTGCCAGTTGTCACTTTACACTGGGCCATACCATTGGCCATGTACATGTCCTCCCTATTCTCCCGTTTTGGCAAATAATCATGACTAGTGCTCACATTTCTCTGGACATGACTATTGCCAAATCATGCCCACCTGATCCCACAAGTGTTACCTTGAAACACTTGTGCATCGGCGTGTAATAAATGCCATATCATATCATATCATATCACACATACTGACCACTGGCCATATCCTGTGACCATGTCATGTGTATATTTTGCTCCAACCATGCCCATGACACCCCAATAACAGGAATTTTGAAATTTGGCAGTAGCCATGACCTTTAAACCCACCTTTAGTAGACACTTGCCATGACATACATCCATGACCATTGATCACATGTAGCAGACCCACTAATCCTATCTATATTGGTCACTGGCAGGGGCTAGGCCCCACAGAAGTAGTCAATTAGTCCGGACCCCTTTGTCCATGCTCAGGGACCCCTTGAGCACTTCTTTATTTAGCATTGGCCATGGCCTGTGTAAATCGGTTTCTGGCCATAACCCCGGCCCAATGAAGCCACCCATGTTGGGAATTACACATGTATGTGGCCATGTCTAGTGGTCACTTAACTGGCTCCATCACTCTACCCATATTGGACACTACCAATGGCATGCAGCAATGGCTGGTGGACAATTTGACCCCCGAACAGACCAAATCTGAAAACAAGCCATGGCCAAAGGCTAGGGTCCCCACCATTCCACCCACTTTTATTGCAGGCATGGCTATGGACTGTGGCCATTTTCCCAGTTCCTCTTTGAATTGACCACTGGCCTTTGACCATGCCAGTAAGCTAAGCACAATGGTGCCCTTGCTCTATGAATGTTGCTTGGTCATTGATCTGGTGACACTGCATTAAAACGGACAGCAAAGAAATGTCCAAATGCTGACCTCCCAGTAAGAGGGGCGACAGACAGTGATTCGACTGATGATGACAGTGGGGCAACAGGGTGTTAAGAGGACGAGGAGGGACTCGGGAGGAGCTGGCGACTCTGGGACAATACGGATGGTAAGGGATGGGAGAGAGAGGAAGAAAGAAAAGGAAAGAAGGGGAATGAGAGAAAAAGAAAGAGACAGGGAGATGAAATGAGATAGCAGAAGGGATTGGTCCCAGGCACTCCAGAGTAGGATTGGCAAAATGGTAGTCGTGAGTACCACAAAGGGCACAAAGGTATCGCATTCATGGGCATAGTTGCCCCTGTTGCAGAAGGGTCGAGGAGGACCCCAGTACATACTTTGGGCTAGCATGGACAGGGATAACTTGATGTACAGCTTGCCACCACGCACAACAGGGGTGGGCATGGAACTATGCCATAGATAAGGAAATGGCAGTAGGTGATATAAAGAGTTTATTTTCTGCCTTAATTGGCAAACAGGAAGACAACATCTGGAGCAAACAGGATATGATGGAGTGATCCTAAGTAGTAACGCACCTGATACCGAGCCATTTAATAATTGCTGAGCGCACTTGTAGAAGGTATTGTGGACAATGTACTCAGACACCTCAGACATGCAGGCTATCATGATGCGCACAATGAAGCAAGACGAAGACCCTTCACAATGCATCCAACAGAAACAAGAGATGTGGACACTAGAAACATGACACATATGGGATGCAAGTATTCCTGCTTTTTACCACATATTGATTAGGGGACTTACCATGGATGCACGGAAATCATTAGGGAATGTAGTAGGGATAGATCAAAAGGGTGGCACGAGATACAAGCATACATGGTACACTTTTGTAAAGTATAACAAGATAAAGATAAGGATTCCACAGATAATGCTTTAAAAGCTCAAGCAAAGTTAGTACAGAAAAAGTTAGCATGGAAGGAGCAGTATTAACTAATGTCACACCAGGCCAGCCAGAGCCTGCCCAGCAAGGAGGGGGACACTTATTGGGATGCCTAACCACAAGTGTCTATAGGGATCACCAGCTATAAGCCACTGTAGGATATGGGCAGCCACAAGAGTTTTATCCACAATGTGGAGGGTATACTAAACCAGGACGGTTCCCCAACACGGAGAGTATTATGCACAAGGGAGGTATGGTCGGCAGGGTGGATATTATCAACAAAGGAGGGGTATTCACAGAGAGGAAGTGGGATGGGATACAGATATGAATGGACAAGACCAAGGCATATGGGGCCATGTTTTATTTGTGGGCATTTGGGACACTATGTATGGAAATGCAGGAGTCTGACACAGATACCTTACGACCAGGGACGCATCCCACTGTAACAGACCCCCATGCAGACCCAACATGCTTAAATGCAAATTCCACAGCAACAGATACAGCCCACAAAGATACAAGCACCAATTTCTGGAATGCTGCAGCAAACTGTGGTTTCCCAGGTTCCACAGACTGTTGCACAACCACAGCAGATGCCCCAGCAATCACAATCAATTGCCCTACATCCCCAGGCACAATCACATGCACCAACACAGCAGTGGGACAGCAACATGTTGGCACAGAATGTAGTGTCCCACTACATTGGGGTGGCAGTCTTTGCCCGGCTCCCCTTTACATTCCAGGGGGTGAATCACAAATACCCAATAGGACAGCCCACAGGGAGCACTGCTGTGCCAAACCCATTAAGTAACTGCAGACCCCAAAGAGGAACCCAAGGTTGCAGTGGAGATAGGCTGGAAATATTGCTCATTTTTGGTAGACACAGAAATTACCAAGAAATGTATTGAGGACAGCATCTTTCTCTTGTTGGATAATGTAAAGGCCACAAAGGGATTATCTGGGGCTATAGTAACGGTTCCAATAACTGAAGAGTCACCTCTTACCATAGGCACACACAAAACTGAAGGGAGAACAGAAAGCAAAAGGCACTTTGGTCTTAAGGATTTAAATGAGGCACTTACCAATGCCCCCGTTCTGGCAACTCCAGATTATAAAAAGTAGTAGTATTTGTTTGCACACTGTAATGGCCAAGTAATTATGATTGCTGTCCTCACTCAGAAGAAACTGCAAGGCCACAAACATTTGGCCTGCAACAGCAGTCCCCTGGATTCAGTAATGCAGGGACAATTTCCATGCAAACAGTCGCTCACAGAAGCAGCAATCACAATGCAAAAATCAGCCATGATTACAATGGGATGTGCAGTGATGTTTTATGTAGAGCATGCAGTGCTCGCTATACTGGACAAATCAAAATTTTGACCACCTATTAAGATTCAGGTTATGCAGTGATACTGACAAATCCCACTATTCAAATTATGAAGTGTCAACTTGTGAATCCAGCAGCATTCATAATACTGCCACTGAAGGAAGGAGATTATATACATGATTACGTCACATACATGTACACAATGGAGGGCGACACAGTGGTTCAGGAAGTGCCCTTAGAGGAGGGAGACATGCTCTTCGTTGATGGGTTGACTGTAGATCATAATTTGGGCTGTCCCCATATTATACGGGTTGAGCGGTATTCTCCCTTGTGTTAGTGCTATACCACAAGGGAAAATACATGATTGGGGCACAAATGAGGTTGCAGATGCACTTTGTTCAGCAAAAGCAGCAGAGCATGTGCTATCAATAATAGAAGTGGAAATGCCAGAGGGGCTATGTGACCATTTACTCTGACTTAGCATACGTCACATCCAGAGTACTTTCATGACTAGCAAGGTGGAAAAGGAGGGGATTCTGGAGGAGTGAAAGCTCCTCAGTACAACATACTGAATTACTGTGAAGACTGATAGAGGCAATGCCTCTCCCTGCATCATTAGCACTGGTGAAATGCACTGAGAATACCAACGGGACAGACATAATTTCCAAAGGATATGACAGAGCAGGTGCCTTTTGTGAAAGAAGCAGCGTATAAGCCAATTGGCACAAGAGAGTATATGCCTCAAAGCACAAAGTGCCCATGCTCGCACTCACAACATGCCAACCCACTTCACAAATGGAGCACAACAACTCTGTCTGTGACCCAAATAATATATGTGCAGGGGGGCTTCTCCTCCAGAGGAGCAGGAGTTGTGGAAGAGGAGAGGTTGCTCCTCATCACTCACAGATGTGATATCGTGACAGAATAGCACAGGGAAACCAGTGATGCCCCATACACTGCTCCACATACCACTGGACCCATTGCATTACCCAGCACACACCTGTACGGAATATGTCACTGCAGAAGTACAAGAGCAATGGTTCATACTCAACTTACAAGAGCATGTGACTCAATTTGTGAACAATTGTCTGATGTATGAGCGTTATGACGCGGGTTACAATCTCAAGACAATAAAAGGTGTGTTACCTCGTCCATCAGGACTGTTTCGACATTTGCACATAGACTATATAGAAATGACACCCAGGTTTAATTCCTATGGTTATGTTATTGGAGTTGTATATCCATTTTCACGCTGGCTTGAGGTAGATCCATGTGCTCACAACAATGCCAAATATGCAGCCAAACATTTAGTGCACAAAGTATTTCCAAGGTGGGGAGTGTGTGAAGAACTAAGATCCGATAAAGGACCACACTAGGCCAATGATCTGTTTAGAGAAATCTCATCTTTATTGTGTCACAAGTCTCTCTCCTTCTCACCTGTTTCTGTTGTGTACTTGCGACCTTCTGGGATTTCTTCTTCTTTACGGTCCGGGAATTGTATAGGCCCGAACGCCGATCTTCGGCGTCCAGCGTGAGAGTAGCGGTTCAGTTTCTTGGAGCGTTCAAAAGGTCCAGGGTAATTCCAGGAAGTAAATAAGGTACGCCCGGAGGCACGGAGGACCGTGACTCGAGCGCGGAAGGTTTTCAAGGAGATTGGAGAGGGAAGGGAACAGGAGGGGATTCAAGGAACTGGGAACAAGGAATCAAGCGAGAGCCCAGATCGAACTCTGGCTAAGCACGTCCGACTACAGGTAGCGGTAGCGTTGAGACGCGCAGAACCGCGGGGACGTGTCTCTTTTGTAGGATGAGCAGCGTGGAACGCATAGACTGATCCAGAGCATTCCGTTCCGGGCGGCCATGTTGGAAGGATAACTGCATGCAATCCCCTGCGAGTCAGGGACCAGGAGGTCCAGAAAGGACGTAGATGACGGTTCATGACATATTGGGCATCAATCACAAGTTGTGCTCTGTTCAGCACCCTTCAGGCCAACGATATTGTAGAGTTCTTGAATGGCCTGCTCATAGAGTGTGATGCAAATCTTTGTGACACATTCAGAAAAGCTGCCTTCATTGTTTGCCTCTTGCTTTATTTGCATTGTATAACATGGCTGGCTCTGATCACCATCTCACCACACATTAAATAGTTATAAGCAGGCAAATGCATGCACATTTCACTCCTGCATGTACTGTTTCTGATGCTCACAGTGCTGCACAGGTTCTGGGGGATGAGTTTTAAGGTTATCTTAAACTGCCGACTAACTGCCAGAAATATATTTCACAACAGCTGCAGCCTTGTCAAAACCATCCGACCACCTCCTCAGGAAAAAGACCATCCCGACAGGAAGAAGAGGACTTATTATCACAGCCTCCACTCAATCAAGGCGACCAAGACCTTATTAAGAACTACACGCGGAAATGGTCTGACCCCCGCTTGAGTGTCCTACTGTACCCCATCAGCTGTAAAGGTTGAGGGAAGAAGAGCATAGATCCATTTATCTGATGTCCACCAAGACAAGTGCAACAGCCCGCTCCCGGAAGAAAAAGGGAGGGGAGAGTGAAGGGGACTATTGCTAACATTTAATTGACGTTTTCATCCTTGTGTCTCCTGTTTCAGAGACATAACCCTTCTTTTGCCGCACCACAGAATGGAGGACAAGTAGCAATACAAAATAGATACAGCAATGTAAGTTGGTTATGAACTATAGTTGTTTTTATGTTTTGTGTTCTTCCTTTCCATTGGTTTAAAGTTGAAGGGGGATCTTTTACCACCTTTGAGAGGAACAGTAAAGTAACAGGAAATTAAAAAATATCAGTATTAAGAACAAAGAGGGAAGCATTTAATCTAGGCCTGTTTGTAGACAGCGTGTGGAATCGGTTTTCAACTGACTCTGATAATGTTTTGTATAACCATATGAAGGTCGTGAGCTGAGAGAGGGCAAATTACACATATTACATGTGCTCTCTCATCCCACATGCCACAGGTATACCTAAGTTCTTTCTCTCACAGGAAGTGCCAGTAGAAATTGCACATTGAGCCTCATTAGGACACTGCTGGAAAATCCACCAGGATACTGACAAATGTTATTACTATTTCCGGCACTTGGTCCGGCTGCATTACTTCCAGATTATGAGTACCAGACTGACGGTGTTCATCCCCATTCATGAAGTCCCATAGGAGCACATGGCCGGATTTGCTGTCATTACTGGCATCAGCAATACTGGTGCTTACAATGCCAGCATTTTTTGCCGGTAAGGCAGTAAGATAGGTACCGCACCGGCAAACCTGTAGTCGGCTGGTGCAGTAAAGTGCCACTATATGTTAATCCTGGCACTTTAATGAAGGGGGAAGAAACCTAATGTGGAACACTCAAGGTGGGAAAGCCAATGAGGAACTGATTTGCATGTTGCAGCATGCTAGAATGTACAACAACCAATTAGAAATGGAGAATCTGGGTAAAATGATCATTAGATCATTGTTCAGAGGAAGGTATTAGATTGATCAGAAGGGGAAGGTTAGGTCAATAAGGCTAGGTATTGCATAGAAATATGTAAGAGTAGGAGACAGCAACCACTGTCCAATCAATGAATACTAATTTACATGTATCTTGCAACATTGTCACAGTCATGATGTCACTCACTCCTATGTAAACCACCATTTAATGACAACATTTTGAATGATGCTTTAATTATTCCCGGCCGAGACTGCATGTAATATACTTTTCATTTTCTTGCTACTTGTGTACTTTTATGGTTCATTTGGATAGATTTTTGTCTAATTGGGTTATTGGGCCTTCCTTACATTTGGCGCCCTGCACCATAATTTCAGGCCCATCCGAGCTACTAGGAGCTTAACTGCCGCATTTATTGCTGGGCAAGCAGCACTTACCTGAAGAGAGCAGATTCTCTGCACACAACGAGAAGGCCCGCAAGTGCTGAGATTATCTGAAGGCTTGCCTGATCGCTGGAGGTTTGGTGCCATCCCCAGATGTGCAGGCCTTTATAGGTGGAGAAACAACATTGGAGGTCTTTGGAAGAACATACATAAAGCGAGTGCACCTGTCACTGGAACAACACATGGGATTGTTAGTATTTGTAGTGAGTGAGGAGTGTGTGAAGGAGTAAACCATGTTGTGTATATGTTTTTCCTTTTTTAAATGTTAAGAAAGAATAAAGAAGTGGGCTCCCACACAGAGTGGTGGTGACGTCACAACAGTAGAATTAATGAAGAGATATTATGTGAAGAATCCCTTGAGAGAAGAGGGAGTGCAGCACTGCATAGAGATAAGAAGTGAGAAGTCCCGTAGTGGAGCAGACTGTATCCCTCTGCCCCGGGGAAAGGGGAAAGAGAAGGACAAATAAACTATTGTGTATGTAAGTGTTGATTTTGGCATTGTTATATAAATTGTACATAAAAGTGATTTACTCAAGGACCTAGAAACATCTCTTATGCTAGATGGAATTGGCAATAAAGATCTCAAACCAAATAACCGGACAGACTCAAAGAATATGGCATACTACTACTTTATCTCCATTCAATAAAGCAGGTTGAACTGGCAGACATCGGGCTGATGCTTGTACACTCCCACACAAACTTGATTACACAGAGGTCTTGTACCCCAATATGCATCATCTATGATATCATCCTATGTGTCAAACTATAAAACGTTTTAGCGGAAGGGATTGGTTAGGGGAACATGTCTACTTATAGAATACATGGGGGTTAGTACACCATTGGCTGTCTCTTATCTGTGAGGCACACATCTAACTACCTCTAAATATGTATAATACTGATTATGTTGAACAAAATGGCAGCGGATTGGTCTATGCAACTTTGTATAGCAGGTTGCTCCATGGACCCACTGATTGGTTGGTATCCTCATGCAACCTCTGACTTTTGGCTTGGCTACCACCACTTAAGCGAAATGAAACTAAAGTGCTTGAATCACGTCAGATTACTCCCCACCTTCCCAATTAGTCCATCATCTCTCATCAGTCCAGCCATGAGCCAATGTTTCCCATCTGTAGTTAACCTTGTAGCCTGATCTCTGTTCTGGGACATTCAAGGGAGTGTAAGCACATCAATATCTTCATCCGATGCTTAATGAATAGCTCTTGTTTACGACTGCTGAGCCACATGTGACGAGACCATGAATTTTGTCTATTTCAGCCTCTTATTTACTGCTATTTGATTTAATTATACTGAGTGTCATTGCTCTTCTTGGTCTCTAGAGACTTGCTCACTCTACCTTGCATAAACTTTATACACTATTAATTGTCCCCTGCTTGGCTCTTGCAGATGATTGATTGTTCTTTAATTTAACAGAAATATGTCTCGTCCATGGCTTATCCATCTGCCTTCCTTCATGCTTTGCAGCTATTTCTTAAAAGTGGCATCCTTGATCCCAAGCCAACATAGACTCCTCTTTGTTTTGCACACAAAGCTGTACTTCCAGCATCTCCTGACTCTGGAACCCTGATCTTTTTCTGAGGTAGCTGAATTGAATAATCTTAACACGAGCCGGTGTCCATTTTCCAATTATGGCCATCCTAGCCACATTATATATTCCTCTATTGCAAGCTTCTATATGTATTTTCTACCTCGCATTGCTGCATATTTACACTTAATGGCCAGCAAGTTACTTTATCTTCTTTTGCATTCATGATTATTTTATCATTTCGTACGTGTTTCTCTTGTCACTACAGTTCCATCATTACTCTTCCGTATGTTCATACTGTTTCAATATAGCTTTGTATATTTGCTTCATAACATCACTCTGCCCTCATTGTGTTTCACTCAGTTGTCCATGATGTCCAATGGTGCATGCTGACCTCCTTCCACATGGCATACTTCCACACCTTTAGTGCAAGGGTACATTTAGTACAGCTGTCTGAGTGCATATCACCTCTCGTACACTCAATGCAGCATAGGAACAACGCATGAGATCCTATACAGAGCTCTTCTCCTACTGTTCCAGTATGAACGGTGAAGGGGGGGAGTTAGGGATAATGCGTCCGAGTGCTCCTCAACATTGTGTTTTTGATTCAAGGGAAGTGTAGTTTGGTGCATGTGTGGAGAGTGGGAGGAGAATTTGGGTTGAAGAACGCATTGTGCGAGGGGAGCTCATTGGGGGTTGTTGAGCGTAGATGCACAGTGATTTTATGTTTCCCTTTGTGTGTTGTGGTGAATCAGAGGTGCTGTAGGGGGTGGCCCTTAGAGATCTTTATCAAAAACAGTCTTTTGTTGTGAATTATTTTTTTTTGGGCCATTACATTGGTATCCAGTGATGTTACCGAAAATAAAATAACAAATTAAATGTTACCGAAATTAATGCTGAACAATAAATATATAGGTGGTGAGGGTCAGGGGTTAAAAGGTGCGGGTGGTTTAGGGGGTTATAAGTGTAGGTAAAGAGGATTTTTGGGGGTAACATTTAATTTGGCAGGTTTTGGTTCAGTAAAATCACATAAAACCATTGTGTTGTGGTGCTTTTTTTGTAAAAGAATGTGCACATCAGTTGAGCCTACGATTATAGAGCTCCTGACATATAAGGAGAATATTCTCAGATATCACAATGAATGGGTGACAGATACAGAAAGAAAATGTTTACTGCTTGGCCTCTGGGAGGTATGCACACTAGGGGGATTATTGAGCACATGTATACACATTTGTTGTCAGCATAAACAGGTAAAAAACTAAGTAAAATACAGAGTATACGTAGTTATGGAAATTATATAATGAAATAGAAGGGGATCCCAAGAGGAGAAATGCAAAAGGGGATAAGGCACAAAGCTAGTCACAACGTTGCCCCTTTCAGAAGAGAGGGCCAATTCGGCAAAGGCTCCAATGCCTGTGCTTCCGAGAGCTATGCCCACATCCAGAACCTTTCCTGTACATCCCACAGCTGGATATAGAAATCCCCAGTACACACTCCAAGCAGATGCAGAACATAGGGCGTCATAGGATAATGTAGAAAATAACAAAATACAAGACCCGATTAGAACAAAGATAGAAAATAAAGCTTGTAGTGATCTAGAAGAGGCGATTCAGGTGACAGAGGAGGAGCTTGAAGAGTGACAATGAAAAGAGAGAGGGGAGGGCCGTGCCCAATGAAATATAATGATACTTTAACTGCAGTTGAGATCCTGTTAAAAATGGATAGCACAGAGATCAAGGATGTTAAAATAGAGACAGAAGAAATCATATTGCGTACAGAGCAAAGCCACCAGAGCTTTGATTACGATTCAGAAGCATTGGAGGGTGAAGCGGAATGGGGGGAGAATGAAGAAGACTGGGAGGCCAAGGAGTAACACAGGGAAAAAACACAATGGGGAGAGAGGCTTATACCATGCCTCAGGCGGAGGGCAGAAGTGAAGGAGAAGAAACAAGGGAAAGCATTTAAAATGGGGAAGAATAGGACACAGTTCCCCTTGAAACAGAAGGGAATAGGGAGGTCACACTATGTGCCCTGGCCAAAAATGGATGAAAATAATCTCATGAAGACACTGCCTACACTTACAGAAGGAGCAGGAACATGGATGTATGCCTTAGAAGATAATTCAGCAGGGGTTACGTTAGCAGTAGTAGACATGGAGTATTTGCTCGATTGATGTGCACAATGGGGCTCCATTTAATAACTGCCATGCATGTGTATGGGATGTCCTGAAGTGAGCATACCCAGAGACACCTGACATTGGATCAATCATGGCTCGCACCATGAAGCAAGATGAATACCCTGCAGTATACATTCATTTGATCCAGGAGATGTGGCAAGAAGAGACAGGGGATGTCGAGGTCTCCCCACTGAGGTACAGGCAGATTTGGAAAAAACGGTAGGCATTGAGGCTAAAGGATGGGGTGAGATACAAGTGGACATAGTACATTTTTGTAAGTGGAAAGTGAGAATGAAATGGAAAAAGAAGAGCAGGCGCAGTGAGCAGAAGCAAAATTGGTACAGGAAAAGTTAGCAAAAGTAAGCATGAAGGGGCAGCAGTTATTAATGCTTAAGTGGGGTGATATGAACGGGAACAGTTGCAAGAATGGGCAGTTGGGCAGGTGGAGGGTATAAGGGACATGGGTGGGCGCAAAGGGGAATAAATAAATCCCAAATAGGAAGGGGATGGGAGTTTTTAGGATTCAAACCATGATACAGAGGAACGTGTTGGTCATGTGGGAAAATGGGACATATGACACGAGATTGCCGAAGAACACCCCTCATGCAGAATCATTCATGTGCACCCCCAGATCAGTATTCCTCTGATGCCACACCATACAAGATGCCAGCATATGCTCACAGGGCTCTGTATGCCTCAGGTCCTGTAGCAGCCCCCGGACCTATGCACACCCCTTGATCAAAACAGCCACACAATCCAGGCTTGATCCAAATAATGGCCTCTACTCAGATACAGTCCATACAATACCCAACCCCAAATGTTATGCAGAACGTCACACAGCAAGTGCCTGCCCAAGCTACCACACCACCATTGGAGCAAAATGCACTACTATGATGGGCAGTAACACATTACACCGGAACAAGCGTCCTGGGAGGCAATCCTTTCCCTCTCTCAGGGACAACGTGTTCTCACAATAGGACAGCACACAGCAAGCTCTGACGGGTCCATTCATGTCAGTCACCCCGGACCCAGGAAAGGAACCTAAGTTGGGCTTGAAGATAGGTGACAGAATGGTACCAAACAAAAGCATGGACACATAGAGACTCTCTGTAGCTATTGTCACAGTCCCATTTACAGAAGATGTACCCATCACTGTAGGGGCACAGTTTGCACCCTTATTATACAGCACAGAGACACCAGTACATTTATTGGGAAGAGAGCTCTTGAGCAAATTGAACATGGCCATTTCCTTCATGGAGAAATGAATAGTGTGCTTGACACCAGGCATACATTTTAACAGAGTAGCAGCAGTTGTCGAAGGACTATGTAGCACCAGTGCAGTTCAATGTGTGCCCCTGCATGAACACATGTTTATGTATGCAGTGATTGTTTTGATAGGATGGCTCCCTGGTTTGCAGAACATGATATTCCACCTGTCAGTATAAATTGTGTTTAGGCCAGCTGTCCCACAAGCAAAAGCAACAGGAACAATGTTTAGCTTGCACAAAGAAGCCGTGATTACCAATTGCCAAGAAGAGAGCACACAACCAAGCTCATGTCTCAGCGGCATCCAACAACTCAGCCAAACTCTTCAACATATGAAAGGAGCTGGCCAACCCTGCTGCAGTCTCTACCTCTCCTGTTCCCTCCCAGGCCCACTGCATGGCCTTGGCTTCTCATTTCTTCTCAAAATCTCAGGACATCCTGTCCGCCCTCTCTTCCTCCTCCTCCTCCTCCTCCTCCTCCTCCACTCCTGGCCTGTGGCCTCCTCTCCTCCTCCCTTCTATTACTTTCCCTTGTTCTCCCTGATGATGTTTCTAGACAAGTCTGATCTATGAAAGTCTTGTCAAAACAGGTTCTTCCCTGTTCTTCCAAAACCATCAAGGACCCCATCGACAACCTTGCTCCAGCCCTGGCCGATTTCTGCAATCACTCTTTTGCCACTGGTACCTTCCCCTCACCACTGAAGCACTCCCTTGTGCACCCCCCCTAGAAAAGCCCCCTGCAGATCCTTCCTGTACGGCTAACTATTGTCCGATCTCTATCACTCCTTTCCTGTGCAAACTCTTGGAAAAGCTGGCCATCTCCCAGCTTAACCTTCGTACTGAATCTGTTGCTTGTCTCCATGACCATCAGTCTTGCTTGAGAGCTGCCAGGATCATGGACACAGCTCTCCTTAACATCGTTGAAGATCTGCTTCTTCTTGATCTTTCTTCTGCTTTCAACGCAGTCAACCATTCCATCCTGCTCAAGCACCTCCGTAATAACCTGGGTATCACTAATCAGGCCCTGGTCTGGCTGACTTCTTTTCTCACTGACTGACCCTCTCACGTCCAACTGGCTTCCTTTCTCTCTTATATCTCTCCCTCTCTCTCTCTCTCTCTCTTTCTCTACCTGTGGTGTTCCCCAGGGGTCTAACCTCTCTCTGTGGCTGTTCAACCAATACCTGGAACCTCTTGCCCGCTGCATTACTGTGCTCTACTCCAACTTTCAGTGTTATGTGGATGACACCCACCTCTCTTTCAGGCTCCCCTCAGCCACCTCTACTCCTTCTCTCTTTCCTGACTGTCTATCTGCAATTCAGGAGTGGTGTGCCCCCAATGATCTCTGCCTTAATGCCAGCAAGATGGAGATCCTCCTCATTAGAACACTAGCTCCCTCCTTTCCTCTCTCACTCTGGGACCTCTTTGTGCTCGTACCTGTGAGGCTAAGAACCTTGGAGTCATCTTCAACTCCACCCTCTCCTTCTCTCCTCACATCTCCGGCATCTCTAAGAGTCAAACTATCAGCTGCACCTCCTCAAAGGTAGTGTTCCTTTCCTCCCTTTACCCCAGAAGCTCACTATCTCCAGAGCTCTGGACCTCTCAAGGCAGGACTATTGCAACAGCCTCTTTCTAAATCTTCCTTCCTCTACTCTCCATCCTCTACAACTTATCCACAACAGGACTGCAAGACTTGTCCGTGGCATCAAGCCCAAGGATCGCATTTCTCCAGCACTGACATCTCTTTATTGGCTCCCAGTGTCGGCAAGAATCAGGTTCAAGACTCTCTGCATTGTCCACAAGGCTTTCTGGGTCCTGGGACCGCACTACCTCCAACCTTCTCTTCCTATCTCCCATCTCGAGCTCTCCGTTCATCCACCGCCAACTCGCTGAAGGTCAGCCGCTTTTCCAAGCAGAGATTTGGGAGCAGATCTCTTTCTTTGGCTGGGGACTCCCTCTGGAACAGCCTCCCTGCCTCTCTCAAACTTGAGCTGAACCATCTCCGGTCTGGAAGCAACTCAAGACCTTGCTCTTCGCTTCCAGTTTCTCTCTTCCTCTCCCCTGCTAATGACCCGTCTGTCCCATGCACTGCTCACCTAGCCACCCCCTGAACTTGGGGCCCAGGTCCCTGCCTGTCTAGCTGCACATTGCACTGCCTCTTGGCTCCCCCAGCACTTGTGGTCTGTATCTGTAACCCTACATTCCCCTCTCTCTGCATTTATGAGCCACCCGTTGGCTAAACTTTCTGGCTACCTGCACTGAGCCACCCACTGGCTGCACTTTTGATTACCTGCACTTCTCCACCCCCCCTTGTACTTCTGCCCTTCCCTTTCCCTGCGCTTGTGCGATCTGAATGACACAAGGCCTAGTAAGCTTGTATACTTGTGTACAGGTGTGTTATAAATGCCATATCATATCATATAATCACACACCCTTATCGCAGGCTTTACCAGAGCAGGGTTAAATTCTAGTTCCTGATTTCTATCATGTACAGAACCCACCTTCAAATGGTCCACACGTGTGGTTCCAAACACAGCACTGGAGCCCTAAACAGTAGTGAGCACTTTGCACACTAAATATTACGCAGGACAAGGAGGACTTTCATGAAGAAAGGTCCTCAAGAAAATTACTTGATGAAGTAGTACATGGGAATGAGTCACGAGAGCATGGGGGCTGGGGGATTAAACCTGAAAACCAAGGGTTCAACATTTGCTCAAGTGCCTAATGCCCAAAGTCCTTACAGATGTCCAATGGCACCAAGTGTTGTTGCGCTGGTATTCCGGAATTCTAGTAGAATCCGATGAAAGAGAAGAACGACTCTACAAGCAACCAATAAATAACTGTGGTGCACTCTAAACCCCATAGACTGTGAGTGGATGAAATGTTTTCCCACTGTAAAAGTAGTCATTTGAGGGAGCAAGAGAAGGAAGAATGATAAAGCTGTGTTTTGCTTTAAGAGTCCCACGCTATAGCCTCAGTTAAACAACGTGACCCCTTATTTCATTGTTATTCCTAATAACATATGTTGATTTTAACCTTTGACTTTGGGAGACTGACCATAAACTTTGGCATTGAGTTTTCTGTTTCTCTCTTGTACATGAAAGTGTACATGCTATGCAGAAACCTCCATGCGCTCTCCAACACCTTATACAGACTCACACACCTGCAGAGAGATACCCTTGCTTAGGAATTAATTTAAATGATATTGGGCCACCTTAAAAGTTAGCCGGTCCAGATTTAACAGTGCAGCTAAAACCGTACTAGCACCGTTTTCCGGACTGGCTAACTTCGAGTCCTGTGGCCGTCCCGCGAGGGCTGACCTGGCGGGCATAACGCCACATGCCGCAAACGGACGTGGAAACACTGGCACCATTACTGCATGCTGCCGGTGTTTCCATATCCCCCATTCCCATGGAGTCCTATCCAAGGGAATGGGGAGTAACGGAAGGTAAATACCCACGAGTCCGGTGGCAGCCTGCCGGTTTTACCGGCATGGCTACCGCCGGACTCGTAATGATGGCCATTGTGTAATGTGTAGTGCAATTATACACCATGACCTGTGTTAACTGTCAGAAATTATGTAGAATGAGCTGAACAATGTCATGTTTCCACTCATCAGTTTATTTATGTTACTTTGTAACATTTGCTACCGAGTGGCAGTGTTTTGTTTTATCATGGTTTTCCATAGCTTTCCACTAGAGCCACACCTGGAGCTTGTTTCTCCAGGTACACTATGCAATGGTATCATTGGTGAATACCATACTGAAATGATTTTTAGAAATAATATGCATGATACTCGTTTTGTAAAGTACTTGCCAAACCAAGATGCCTTGGTAAGCATGATTCAACCATCCTCAGGGTTTTCTCTGGCAAACAGATTCTTCTCACAGTGACTACATTTTATTTGGATGATTCTGACAGATTGGCTGTTTTATCAGGAGGTTTTGGGAAGCCGTTTCCTCTTCCTGTATATGAGTCAACAATTCTATGTTTTATTTGACAATTTAAGCACATTTAATTGTCTGCCCTATGGTGAACTCCTTGTTCAATGGGTTACCCCTGCTGTAGTTATCTTGTTCCTATTGGGGCTGATACCAACTCTGACAGTGCATCACAGACATAACCGGCTCATTATTTATACATTTTACATACCTTTGCTGCTAATTTATTTTCTCCTGTGTTTAATATTTCTGCACTCGGTGTTAGAAGAAATGTCACTAGAAGCAACACTTGCAATATGAAAACATGAGGTTTTGTTTTACACTTTGGGGTTCTCGGGGTGTTCTCTATAGTTTACTGTTTTTAAATTCATTCGAGTATTTTGTGGCTTTCTCGTGGTGCACCTGCAATGCTGGGAGGGCAAGAAGGTGGGAGGAGAGGGGGGAGAGGAGGGGCTGCAGCTCTCTACACAGGAGGAGACAGATTATGCCATGATATAAATGGGCGGTGGGAACATTTGCTATTCATCTGTGCTGGTTTGTTGGCCAAGGCCGCACAGCATTGCCAATCCTCTGACTTAGTGGAGGAGACAGCAGCATTGGGGGAGGCTGCAGGACAAGGAGTGGAAGAGCAGAAGGGGGCATAGAAAGTGGAAACTCAAATGGAAGCAGAGACTCTTAAGGATGCCCCATTGAGACAGGGGAGGCAGCCCCTCTAGGGGATGGCCCCACAGAGACAGGACCAATGCAGGTACAGGATGGCATTCTCTTCTAGTGGGAGCAGGGGTGGCTACAAGAAACACCCTGAAGGACGTGCATTATTACATGGGTCATCTCGGGGTGGGTGGTATTGAGGTGGAAGTGATGGCAAGGTTGCTGCTGAGAAGGCTGATGGGGTGCATAGGCCTGTGCCAGTGACCCATCAGTTGGTGGACCTACCTGAGAGGTATTAGAAACAGGTTGACGAGGGAGTCAAGCATGTGGTGTGGATGTGTCTATCCCTGTGCTTGCAAAGGTGGTAAGAGGAAAGGTAGGAAAAGGAGTAGCCCCAGAGAGGGCTGACAAGTATACCCCATATCCCATATGGTCCAGTGTGTGTAACTACTGTGCCCTATACTAAACAGAGAGGATGCCCTATGTGCTGAAAAATTCAATAAATGTGTTTCAGAAAGCGCATGCTGAGGACAGGAGAGTGTGTCCTTATTAAAAATATATAATTTTATTATGTTACAATTTCATAAAACACATCATTTTTAAACAATTATAAGACAACAATTCATTTCCAATCAACATATATTTTTGTGAACAAACGTTTTTTGTGCAAATAGCACATTTTTGTGTAGACATTTCTCCTATGTGTATATCACTAACACACCATTCTACCATTCATCTTCACAATCAAATCTAGTTTGTATAGAGACATTCTAAATAACTTTTACAGTAGTAATATTCCTATTTTGACAGTCCACCATTACGTATCCAATATGACTATTGTGCCCTGCCACAGGGGGCGTTCTTCAGTAGGATGATAGTGAGGCCTTCTGCATGGTGGAGGGTTGTGGAAATTGAGCGTGGTTGGGGCATAATTGAACAGGAACAGCTGTGCGCTAGGGACACTTCTCATGAGGAATCTGTTTGCCTGTGGCACAAGAACATACACCAGTAAAACAAGTCCCCTTCCCACTTGGCCACCACCACCCCATCTCGGGGTGGTGAAGAGGATCCTAGCACTTTCTAGAGTGAGCGTACAGCATATCAGCGACATGAGAAATGCCATGCCTAAGCACCTACTCTTTCCCAGCCTGCCAAATGAGTATCATTGGCACAGGCAACAGGGGCAGGGAATATTTGATGGTGCTGCCCTAACTAGCAGTTGGTGGCAGCAGACCACTGGAAACAACTATCTTTGGACAGGACCACCTGGACTTCATAATGTGGTATGCAGAGATGAATTGCATTTACTGAGGACGTCTGTTAGCTGGGGGAGCTGGAACGTGCAGAAACAGAAAGTGGCACCTGGAGCATGGCCATCCTTCCATCATGTAAGTCATTGCACAGGTGGGTAGGAATGGGGCAGTGAAGGGGTAGGAACATACCTCAGGGAGAGACTCCCAACATGTGAGAGTGTCAGCTATCTGTAGAAGAGTGGAGGATCTTTAGAACAAGCTATTTTGGAGAGCTTGGGAAATGTAGTGGGTACCTGTGCCCTGGGAAAGAGCATGAGAAACTTAAGTAGTGGCTGCACTGTGTGTGAGAAGCTGAACAATTTAGTGGGTGGCTGGACCTTTGTAAAAACCAAAGATATTTAATAAATTTCGATGTCCTTTGAGATAATATGAGAAATGTAGTCTATGACTGCCCACTATGAGGGAACACGAGAAACGTAAGAGGTGGTTGTGCCCTGTGCGAGAATTTACAAAGCTTAGTGGTTGGTTGTAGCACAATTGTACAGAGTCCTCATCCTTTCTCATGGGTGATTACTCCTGCAGATAGGCATCAAGCTTCTGTGTGTCTGACTGTCCACCGTTAGCTACTGCTGTCTGTATCCCCTATCCCTACGTCACTGAGGAGGGTGACCCACAGCATCTCCTCACTGAAGCCTGTGCAGACACTGCTCAGGAGCCTTTCAACAGGTGTCAATGATGTGCTGGGTGTTGATGCTGTCAGTCCTGAGCTTTGAGCTTGACATTCTTGGTGCAGTCATCAGCATTTGGGATGCTTGATGTATTTCTTGCTGCCTGCGCTCTTTCTCCAATTGATGCTGCAAACACCAGAGCAAAGCATCCTTGCATATTTGCAGTGCTTCCCCCTTGTGTTTTTTGTTGCCAGTCCTCTTCACTCTAAGAGGGCTATGTACCCTTTATTGGAAATGTTAGCAGAGTAGAAGGGATGTTTGTATGTGTATTTATTTATATATGTATATAGTGCTTTACGCCAGAGCTCTGAATAGAAATAAAGATAAAAACTGTTCTTCAAATAACAGTTAATACATTCTTGGAGAACATGTTGAAGACATACCAGTTAACTGGAGAGCTTAGATAGGTGAAACATCTTCAGGTTAGTTTGAAACATACAGAGAGAGGTAGAAGAATGAATAGATAGAGGAAGGGAGTTCCAATGCTTGGAGCCAAACAAGACGCAGGAGAGAAAACGTGAAGAGATGCAGGTTGGTTTAGGGGCAGAGAAGATAAATTTGTGCTGTCAGCGTAACACACGGTCAGGGGAGTAGAAAGAGATTAATAAAGAGAGATAGAGTGGGCAAGACAGTAGGTACACTTGAAAACAAAGTAAAAAAATTGAAGGAAAGGTAGGAAGAGATAGGGAACGTAGAGAAGAAGAGATAGAAGAACGAGGAGGGAGGGAAATCATAAGACAGACAGATGAATTATGCATAGACAGAAGAGGGGTAAGGTGAGAAGCTGAAAGTCCAGGAAGAAGAGTAGAACAATAGTCAATACAAGAAACGAAGGCAGGAATGAAGATTTTGAATGATGTGAAAAGAGAGGTAAGGACAAGCATGTCCAATGTTGAAAAGGGCATAACGACAGGAGAGAACAATTTATGATATTTGAAAGGAAAAAGAGAGGGAGGGGTAAAAAATGACATCACGGCTCTGGGCAGATGGGGATAAAGTGAGCATAGATGTGGAAAATAAGATTTGAGAGAGGAAGGAGGGGGATAATGAGGTGGCAGGGAGGAAAAGAACATCTGTTTTAGAGGAATTAAGGTGGAGGAAATGAGACGACATCCATGAATGGACTGCAGAAAGACAGTTAAAGACACTGGAGTGTAATGCATTGGAGAAAGAGGAAAAGAAACAGATTTGCATGGTGTCAGCATAAATATGGGGAGAAAGATTATAAGAAGAAATGAGAACAGAAAGTGGAATGGTGTAAAGAGAAAAAGGTAAAGGACCTAGGATTTACTCTAATGAGGGCCCACAAAGGAGGTGACAAAATGGAGAAGTTTGGCCAGCCCTGGTAACCGAGTAAGAACGGTTGGAGATATAGGAGTGGAACCACACGAGAGCAGGTCCAGAAAAGCCAAGGAAAGAGAGGGTGGAAGGAAGATAGTAGTAACCCTTGAGTAGATAGCACACTCTAAGAACTTAGACAGAAAGGGAAGAAGAGAAAAACGGCGGAAATTAGCTGGCATAGAAGGATCTAGCGAGGGTTTTTCAGAATTAGGAGAATAAGTGCAAGCTAAAATATGGATGGAAACAAAAATTATCATGAAAATAGTTGATAAGGGACATGAGATAAGGAATGAGTTGTGTATAGATTAATTGCTTACACCCTAAGATTGGATTTAACTTCCAAGGTGGTTCGGATTTATTTCTAAATATTTGACCTTACGCATATCAGTTAAACCAGTCTTATTTTGTAAATCTTTTATTTGAGACTGCCCTAATACATCTGCAAACTGAGCTGCTAAATATCCGAGACAACAGGAAATTGGGACTGCTGATATTGCTTGACTTATCCGCAGCTTTTGATCTCCTAGACTACAATACCTAATCCCCCTCACTAGCGTGAGAAG
Organism: Ambystoma mexicanum; assembly: GCF_040938575.1. NCBI lineage: Eukaryota > Metazoa > Chordata > Amphibia > Caudata > Ambystomatidae > Ambystoma > Ambystoma mexicanum. Next base: position 178,357,552 of record NC_090924.1, read on the forward strand.
GGGGTTTACATTCTATTAAAGACAAGGAGGCGAGTATTATGCATAACTAGCTTTACTCTGAACCACAGCAGCAAAGAAGTAACAACTTTATAATGAACAAAATGTTGCTTAATAAACTCATAATGCAGTTCCAAACAGTATTAAGGGAAACATCCCAGTCCAAAATGGAGGGCAGCTCATGCCCTGGAGGCAGCCAATGGGCCGAGAGCCAACCCCATATAGGTCCATTCTTCTAGCACCACCTCCTCTTTCTGTCGCTGATCTTCCTCAAACGTCCACTGTGCACTCCATCCATGTAGTACAAAGAGTGAGGGTCCAACTGAAAACAGGCAGAATCTGAACTTTCCCTTAACTTGAAACTGAAACGACCTTCCTTCCTGACCAGGACTTCTCACCTGAAAGCTGAAATAATAACCAAACACCAGTAAGGGCGGGCGGGAGGGATAATACTTGCCTCCTTGTCTTTAATAGAATCTAAACCCCCTTCTCACGCTAGTGTGGGGGATTAGGTATTCTATGGCAAGACAGGAGGCTCTTATTATGCAAGTTCAAAGCCCTTGCATTACATCAACAGCAATATGAGCAATACGCTTATGATATAACTTTTGAAAGTTGACTCTCTTGATCAATCAGCTGTTTTTAGAATTTGTTCCAAACTACCACCGAGGAAGGCTGCTTTAGAGGCTATTGTGCCCCGGACCGAATGGGAACCAAAACAGGACGTGTCAACCCCCGCCTCCAGCATAACCCACTTAATACATCTGGCCAAAGTAGAAGTGGATACTGGCTAATGGGGTTTTCTGGAGGAAATCAGCAGCTGAGAGGTATTCGGAGGCCTAAAACATTCTGTTTTTAACTCAAAACATTTCAAACCATTGATAACACATTGTTTACAATCTTCAGGAAAAGCCTGGTAGGATATTGATGATGTCAAGCATTTAGTTCTTCGTGAATTAAAAAAGGTAACCCCTTGAGGGGTAAACATCTTATTATCCACATCCAACGCTCTGATATCAGACACCCTCTTTAAGGATACCAGACACAATAACATTGCCAGTTTGGAAAATAACTGTTGCAAGGACAGGTTTTCATTAAGAGGCCAGGCCCGGAAAAGATCTAGCACCATATTAACATCCCAAAGAACCTAATATTTCGGTTACGGTGGAACCTTAATACGAATTAACTTGAGGGCTCTACGCACTAAAAAATGTGTATCCACTGGTTACCCTTTAACCAAAAGGTGACCCGCTGAAATAGCAGACCTGAAACCATTAGTGGTCCTGTAAGCCATCCCCTCCTTAAACAGCTCCATGAACAAATAAACCCCCTCTACTGGAGGGGCAGAAACGGAATCAGGGTGCCTAGCCACACACCAGCTAACCCAGCGGTTCCATGCTGAGGAATACCCTGACTTAGTAGAGGGGGCGCAGCAGTCCCTGATGACTGACATAGAGTCCTGCGAAAGTCCTCGGAAGCACCAGAAAGAGCTTAAATCTTCCAGGGCATAAGGGCGAGGTGCCACGGATGGGCCAGCTTGTGAGGGAGACCCTCTGGATCTACCAACAACTGGGGACAGAGAGGTAGAAGACAAGAAACATCCACCTCCAACTCCAGAAGGGCTGGGAACCAAACCTGAGAAGGCCAAAAGGGGGAAATCAGTACCAGAGATGCCGCCTGTCTGCGAACTTGAACCAGTACCCTGGCTATCATGTCAAAAGGAGGGAAGGCGTACCCTGACCGATCCTGGGGGAACGCGTCGGTAGCCAGAGCACAAGGTTCCGGTTTCCAACTGTAACAGTTTAGCCTCGAGGCAAACAGTTCTACTGCAAATGGACCCCAGAGAGATGCAATGCCGGCAAAGAGCACCCTGTCTAAAATCCAGTCACTTCTGTCCTGAAGATGCCTGGAGTTCCAATCCGCTAGTTTGTTGCTGAACCCCGGCAGATATTCCGCCTTTAACACAATGTCCCGGTCCAGGCAAAAATGCCAAAACTCCCTCATCAGATCCGCTAGGGCCTTGAACCTGGAGCCCCCAAAATGATTGATGTATCTCACCGCAGAGATGTTGTCCATGCGGAGGACACAACAATTCCCCTGATCTTGAGAAGGCTTCGGACTGCAAAGGACCCCACCAACAACTCCAGACAGTTGATATGCAGTTGTTTCTCTGAATCTGACCACTTCGCTCCTGTGGAAACTTGACCCAACCTGGCCCCCCAGCCCGCTCTGCTGGCATCTAACTCCAGAATGACATCCGGAGAGTGACCAAATATTGCCCTACCATTCCAGGCCTCCATGTACCCGAGCCACTAAAGGAGCTCCAATCTGCCCTCAGGAGACACCACCACTACCTGTGAGTAAGACAGACACCTGTGCAGATGTTTGGCTTTCAGACGCTGTAGCACTCTGTAATGTAGGGGGGGCAGGAAAGATAGCCTAGATGGACGCAGACAACATCCCTACAACCCTGGCTAACTGTCTAAGGGAGATCCTTCCTCTCCTGGGGAGCAGACAAATCTCCTTCTTTATCTTGGAAAGTCTGCTCTCCCGGAGAAGAAGGATGCAAAGCTTTGAATCTATATTGAAGCCCACAAACTGGATACATTGCGTAGGCTTCAATATGGACTTTTTGACATTTAACACAAAACCTAAACCCTGTAGAAGGATCACTGTAAATTCCAGATGAGTGCACAGAGTCTGGAAATTCTGGGCTAACAGGAGCATATCGTCCAGATATATTATGATCCGAATCCCCCTGGACCTGAGGAGAGCCATCACAGGCTTCATTAGCTCGGTGAAACACCATGGGGCTGATGACAGGCCAAATGGAAGGGAGGCAAACTGCCAAACTCGACCTCCACACTGAAACTGAAGAAACTCTTGGTGAGTAGGAAACACAGGAACCACTAGGTATGTCTCATCGAGGTCCAACTTGACCATCCAGTCCGCTGGAAGAAGGGTGGTCCCTGAGTAAATGGATCCCTTCCATTTTGAAATGGCGGTATACTACAAAAGAGAGGCCTTTAGGTTTATTACTGGGCGAAACCCCTGGTCTGGTTTCGGAAGTAGGAAAATGGAACTCAGAAACTGAGAGGCCGTGTAGGAGGCCGGGACTACCGCTCCCTTGGAAATGAGGTCCCTGACCTCTCCATCTATGAGAGACTGTTTGACCTCGTTGAACACCAAGGGAAGGCGATAAGACAACTGGCAAGGAGGAGAATAAAACTCTATGTGATAAACCTGAACAGTGTGCAACACCCAGGGGTCCGAGGTGAGGGCTTCCCACTGTGGAAGGAATCTCACCAGTCTGCCCCCTAGACCTCTGTGTCAAGGAGTTCCCCCCTTCTCACCTGGGTCCGGTGTTTGCCGGTGTCTTCGATCGCTGCCTTCTTGCGAACGCTCCTGGTCTTGAACAGCGCTGCTCGAGTCTCGTCTGGTTCCAGGTTGCGTTTAGTTCCGGGATCGCGGAGTCCAGGAATCCGGGAGACTGGGAAAGGCTAGAAATGCCCGGAACCAGGAAGGGGACAGGAGTGGGTAATAGCCCTGGGACAAAGGAAACAATGCCGCGAGTTAGGAACACACGTCTGGGCTACTCTGCAATAGCATTGAGACGTGCAGAGCCGCGGAAGGCGTGGTCTACAAATAGATCCCCCGCGTTCAGCGCATGGAGCGAGCAAGGGCTACAGCTCTGAACGGCCATGTTGGAAGTAGTACGGAATGTAAGCCCCGTTGAGACAAGGACCAGGAGGTCCAAAAGGGGCGTGATCTGAAGTTCATGACAGCATGCCTCCTCCAAAGGCCTTTCCCTCCAGGTTTGCCCGGGTGTATTAGGTGAAATCTTCTGAGCAACCGAGGAGCCTTGGTATTTGAAATAGGTTCCCAGGTCCTTTCGCTAGGAGGATATCCTTTCCACTCCACTAGGTATTGAAGATGGCCCCGTTTATACCTGGAGTCACAAACCTGGGACACTTCATATTGTAGTTGGTTGTCAACCAGTAGAGGTGGTGGTCTACTGGATTTTTTCGAGAGTATTGGATGTAGGGTTTCAATAGGAATGTGTGAAAAACTGGATGAATTCTTTTCCAGGAGTCAGGTAGCTTGATTCGATATGAGACAGGATTGATAATCTCCTTGATGGGAAATGGACCATAGTAGCGGGGAGCCAGCTTGTTTGGTCGTAAGTGTCGGGGAAGTAGTTTTGATGACAACTACACTCGGTCACCGACCGTATAGGAAGGACCTGGTCTTCTCTTGGAAACTGCATACCTCTTGGTCTGTGATCTGGCTTTCTCTAAGTGTTCTTTAGCCTCCCGGTGAATGTTGATAAGAGTTTCGATCCAGGAGTCAACAGTAGGTACTGGTGTAGGGTAAGGAAGAACCGAGGGTAAGACCGATGGATGGAACCCCTGGCTACAATAAAAGGGGCTGGTCTGTAGCACTGAGTGTTCGGAGTTGTTGTAAGCGAATTCCGCAACGGGTATCAGGAGAGACCAGTCATCCTGGACCTTGGTGGCGAAACATCGGAGATATTGTTCCAGGGTCTGATTTGCACGTTCTGTGGCTCCGTTAGTTTGGGGGTGATATCCTGAAGAGAGGGCACGTTGGATTCCTAGTACCCGACAGAGGTGTTTCCAGAATTGTGAAATGTATTGGGGACCCCGGTCAGATATTATCTTGGAAGGAAGCCCATGTAGTTGGAATATGTGTTCCAGAAATATTCCAGCTAGCTCTGAAGAAGAGGGTAGTTTCATCAGTGGCGTAAAATGGGCCATATGGGTAAACAAATCTATGGTGACCATGATGGTAGTATATCCTCGGGAAGGTGGTAACTCCACTATGAAGTCTGTAGCGATGATTTCCCATGGTTTAGAGGGTAGAGTGGGCTGCAAAAGAAGACCCGCCGGTCTTTTGTTATCATGTTTATTTTGGGCACAGGTTATAAAAGCCTGGATGTATTGCTGCATGTCAGACTTCATTTTAGGCCACCAGAACTGTCTCTGTATAATACGGAGGGTGTTGGTGATACCTCAGTGCCCGGAATGGAGTGTGTCATGACAAAGGTTTATTATTTTTTGCTGTAACTTCCGTGTAGGAATGAGTAGTGCATGGTCCTTGAATAAGTAGCCTTCCTTGGCTCTTAATTTCCAGAGATTTCGTGTTGAAATGTCCTTCCATAATTCCGAGGATTGAGTTTGGGTTCGGACTTCTTCCAGGAGATCAACTGTTTGGGCTACGAAGATCGTGGGAGAGAACATTTAAGGAAATGCCTTATCTTCAGTGGTCACGTATTCAGGACGGCGAGACAAGGCGTCAGCGATCAGATTCTGTGATCCAGGGACATGGGTAATGTGGAACTGATACTGGGCAAAAAAGTAGGCCCTACGTGCTTGACGACTGTTACTGCACTCCAGTGACTGTAGAATCTGAAGGTTTCCATGATCAGTTTGGACTTGGACAGGATGTCTGGCTCCCAGAAGTAGGTGTCGCCATTCAGTGAAGGCTTGGCGAATGGCTAAGTGTTCCTTTTCTAGGACGGAGTAGTGCGTTTCACTAGGAGTTAAGGTTCTTGACAGATAAGCAACAGGGTGTTCCAAATCGTCCTCCATCTTCTGCTCAACACTGCTCGTATAGCGTAATTAGAGGCATTCATTTCCACTAAAAGGGGTCGACTTGTATCGGGTTGAGCCAAAATGGGAGCTTGTGTGAACTCAGTCTTTAAACGCTGGAATGCAGTTTCTTGTAATGTTGACCAGACAAATGGGGTGTCCTTCTTTAGCAGAGCCACTATGGGTTGTACAAGCTCAGAAAAGGTGGCTATGAACTTCCGGTAGAAATTGGCTAGTCCTAGGAAGGATTGGATTTGTTTCACGGACGTGGGAGTAGGCCAGGCGAGAATGGCCTTTACTTTTGAAGGGTCCATGCCAATCCCCTCTGGACTAAGGATAAATCCCAGATAGTGCACAGAGGTAACGTGAAACAAACATTTTTCAGGCTTGGCTAAGAGGTGATGTTCCCGGAGTCTTTGTAGAACTGCCTTAACATGTCCTTCATGCTTCAGAGGGTCTTTGGTAAAAATCAATATGTCATCCAGATAGACAATGACGAAGAGAAACAACATATCAGAGAACACCCTATCCATAAAACGTTGGAATACTGCTGGGGCATTGGCTAGTCCAAAGGGCATGACCAGGTACTCGTAGTGACCAAAGGGTGTTCTAAAGGCGGTCTTCCACTCGTCTCCTTTCCGGATACGAATCAAATGGTAGGCACCCCTGAGATCCAATTTGGTGAATATTACGGCTCCTCTCACAGCTTCCAGGATATCCAAGATCAGGGCCAGTGGGTACCGATCCTTGAGGGTGCATTGATTTAAGCCTCTATAGTCGAGGCAAGGTCTGAGTTCCTTGGTATCCTTCTTGTGAATGAAGAACAATGAAGCACCCACTGGAGATTTCAAGGGTCTTATGGTGCCGTTTTCAAGATTAGTGTCCAGGTATTCCCGAAGGGCCTTTTTCTCGGGTTCGGAAAGAATGAATATTCTGCCGAAAGGAATTACAGCTGAGGGATCCGTATCTATGGCACAGTCTTCGGGCCTGTGAGGGGGTAAGGCCTGGACTATGGCAGTACAAAATACATCAGCATATCCCTGATAGGCCTCTGGAACTTGTATGACATTGGAAACCATGAGTGGTGTTTCTTGGTCTCTTGGTAGTTCTTTAGAAGTTACCGAGGAGGGATCCAGGGATAGGCAGTGGGTCATACAGAACTCTGAGCCCAGGAATAATGATCCTGCTGTCCAATTGATATACGAATTGTGCTTTTGTAACCAGGGCATACCCAAAACCATGGGGTAATGGGCTGACTTAATGATGTTGAATGTAATCCGCTCTTGATGATGGTTTATGGAAAGTTGGATCTCTTTAGTCTGCAGGCTTATGGGTCCTTAAGAGGGGGGTCTTCCGTCAATTGCTTCCACCGGCTGCATGGTGTTTCGTGTCTCATACGGAATATGAGGACTAACAACCCAGTCTTGATCAATGAAAATTCCCATAGCTCCGCAGTCCACCCAGGCCAGAATGGGATAAGTCTTGTCTGACATTCCCCGACCAAATGTTTGTCTGAAGCACAATACATACACAAACCCGTATGGATCCTTCTCAATCTTTCTTGAGGTGATATGGGTGCATGAAAGGCTCCAATTTGCATGGGTTCAGGTTCTGGGGCTGGACTTGGGTTTGCGCCCGTTCTGGCTGTGCTCTCAAAGGACGTCTTGGGTGAGTTTCCCTTGGATTTCTTCCTTTCAGCCTTCCTTTCCTGGATGCGAAAGTCTATTTGCAAGGCCAGGTCCATTAGTGCTTGGAATGAATTTGGTCTGGCCACCCTGGCCAGTTCATCCTTGATCTCATCATTTAGGCCTCTCCTGAACAGGGTAAAACTAGCCTCAGAGGACACGTCTGCTTCCTTAGCCAATTGTTTAAATCTGGTCATATAAGTGAGCATATCTTGGGAGCCCTGTTGAAAGTCCAGCAAGCATTCTTGGGCAGTATGGACCTGCTCTGGATGGTCAAACATGCCTTTAAGGGCCTGTATGAACCCGTCGTAGTCGTCTAGGAGGGAATCGCCAGAGCTAACAAGGGGTGTTGCCCAAGTTAAGGCGTTGCCGGAAAGGTGTGATATGATGAAACCCACCTTAACCCTAGGAGTTGAGAAATAATAGGGCTTAAAGGTAAAGTGGACCAGGCATGAATCCAGGAATCCGCAAAGTGTTTTTGCTGAACCATCATACTTGTCAACAATACCGCCCAACAGGGCACCCTCCTTTTTATCAGAATCCCGGGACAAGACCAATTGTTTGAGCGCGGCGTTTTCCGCCTTAAGATTTTGAACCTCGGTTGATAATTCTTGCGTGCGTCGCATTAAGTCCTGCACGGCGGCTTCCATCTCGTTTTTAGGTTCGATCAGGTGTCATCTCAAACTGTCAAGGAGTTCCCCTCTTCTCACCTGGTTCCAGTGTTTGCCGGTGTCTCCGATCGCTGCCTTCTTGCGAACGCTCCTGGTCTTGAACAGCGCTGCTCGAGTCTCGTCTGGTTCCAGGTTGCGTTTAGTTCCGGGATTGCGGAGTCCAGGAATCCGGGAGACTGGGAAAGGCTAGAAATGCCTGTAACCAGGAAGAGGGAAAGGGACAGGAGTGGGTAATAGCACTGGGACAAAGGAAACAACGCCGCAAGCTACGAACACACGTCTGGGCTACTCTGCAATAGCATTGAGACGCGCGGAGCCGCGGAAGGCGTGGTCTATAAATAGATCACGCCGCGTTCAGCGCATGGAGCGAGCAAGGGCTACAACTCTGAACGGCCATGTTGGAAGTAGTACGGAATGTAAGCCCCATTGAGACAAGGACCAGGAGGTCCAAAAGGGGCGTGATCTGAAGTTCATGACACTCTGTGGGAAAACACTTTCAGCACATGAGAAAGTACCTGGTGCCCCTCTTGATCTTCCAGGGCGCCTCTGTTGGCACGTCCTCTCCAATTCGAATTTTGCTGAGGGTAAAATTGGGTGTGCGCTCCCCGAGCAGAGGAGGAAATGTACGCGCCTCCCGACGCATACTGACAGGGACGGGAGGAGCCCTGGGAAAAATGAACAGATGAGCGGGCTCTACCTCGCCCAGCCTTGTTGAAAACCTTAGGGGCAAACACTTTCTTTATGTTAGTTTGTGCTTTTTCCAGAGCCGTAAAAGTATGGACATATATGCGGAGAGATCCTTTAAAAAACTATCTCTGAACAGATTGCCCTGGGCTGAAGGACCCCATTCCCTCTCCGACATGGCTGCCAGTTTAGGGTCCAACCTCATAAGTAAGGATTTGCGCCTCTACTTGGAGATGGAGGTGTTTGCAGTGTCGAGCAGGCAAACGGTGCTTTGGATGAACCCTCCTAAGGCGTGAACGTCCACTGGGGAATTAGAGGACACCGCCTCTTCAGCCAATTCAAAAATTTGCGTGACTGGACCCAAGACGCCCAACAGTCTATCTTGGCAACTATGGCAAGCTTTGTCCACCCCCTTCTTGGGGTCTTTCCCCTTTTGGGAAAAAAAAGCCCCATGGACTGGTCTATTTCGGGCGTTAAAGCCACCTTGTCGGGGAGCATTGGCCTAAGACATTCTGACCTCAACTTATTGAGGTCCTCCTTAGGCATAGGACGTCGGACCCAAAACTTTAGAAATTAGGAAACTTCCTCAGAAGCATGCCATTCGGCCGACCTGGGGTGTTGGATCAGGGCCAGATCAAGAAACAGGACCCCACTGACATCTAGGACCGGACCCTCCTGAGGGGGAACTGAGGTCACCTTCCTTTTGCGCCTTTTAGGGGGCGAATCCAAATCTTCTGAGCTATCGGAGGTTGAAATAGCAACAGGGGGCATAGCAGCAGGAAGAAGTGAGGGGGCTGGCCAATGGGTAGAAGAGATGGGGTGTCGGGGCTCTTCCCACCTGCGCTTTAGACCCCTCTTAGGGGAAGACACAGGTGACAGGACAGGTGAAGGACTGAGTTGTTCCCGAATGTGTTTAGTCTTACTTGTGCATTTTTTAGGGGTCTGATCTGTGACAGAGGGGCCAGCTTCTTGGGAAGGGTGGAAATCAGCAATGTGATTGATTAGCCTGTCAAAAGCTGAAGCAAGGGTGTTATTGAGGCCTGATAAGGCTGTGTCCAATGATGATTGGATTGCCTGCGCCACTGATGGCTGAGAATGAAGGGACTGGTCTCCCACACCCTCTCCCAACCTATCACTTTTCTTGGAAGGGCGTACTTGAGTGCTGGCATCTGCAGAAGAGGGGAATCCACTCTCATCCATGACAGCACCCCTCCCACACACAGATTAATAAATGCAAAGCAAGGGTGAAACAATATATTCTTTAACACAGAGCAGCCTCAACTGTTGCAGATACTAACAAAAAACCCCAGCCGAGCAGGCTGACTTCAGCTGCACCCCCTAGCAGGGTGAGTAAAGCAGCAGGGAAGGGTGGCAGCATTGTTATATTAACAGGCTTTGCCTGTAGCCTAACAGGCACTTTTACGCGAGCAGCGTATTGTTAAAATTTAATTTAAAGTTAAAAGGGAACGGGTAAAACAAATAAAGAAACAGCGACGCGTGGCAGGCCTGAAGCTCAGCTTCTTGTACGGGCCCCACGCGTCACACTGAGAAATGCAAATAAAGAGACACGGCGCCCCGCACAGCGTCGCGTGCCTCAGAGATAACAACTCCTGAGGAAAACCGGTACGCACAAAGCCTCCTTTCCCCTCAGGCGACGAGCGAACCAGAAATTAACCCCTCGGTAGGTGGAGGCGGCCCTCAGCAAAACACTGCGCTCTACTGTCATATTAGAATTCACCAACTAAATTTTGTTAGAAACCGAACGTAATGAAAAAACACAGCATGAATGAAAAAAATACATTCCAAAGTGAACGCTGTCAAGTGAACAAGTCACACAGCAGTGTAAACCAATATAAGCAACAAAGTAACACTAAACCAATTAGCAGTCCCTGAGGAACAACAAAAGGTGTGACTTAGCTGTGGCATCAGCAGTAAAGAAAGAGGAGGTGGTGGTAAAGGAATGGACCTATATGGGGTTGGCTCTCGGCCCATTGGCTGCTTCCAGGGCATGACCTGCCCTCCATTTTGGACTGGGATGTTTCCCTTAATACTGTTCATAATGAAAAAATGTTGCTAAATAAACTCATAACGCAGTTCCAAAGTTTTTGCTTCTTTGCTGCTGTGGTTCAGAGTAAAGATTGTTATGCATAATAGGAGCCTCCTGTCTTGCCGTAGAATCGCCTAATCCAGGGCCTCCACTACAATTAGGTCTCACACTATCACCTGGGTGCATTATTTTCTTTCTAATCACACTTCTAAGGTCTCTTGGGGCTGATGCATCCTCTCTTGCCCTACCCTTTGCACATGGGGTCCCTCAGGGTGCATGCTTGTCGCCACTTCTTTTCAACCTATATATGAAACCTCTGTGTGACATACTGCAGAGCTCTGGGGCTTATTTTACCAACTATGCTGATGATACTCAGCTGGAACGGGAACTATAAGCAGGACTCATTGAATGACCTTTACCTCCTGATAGAATCATGGATGAACCAGAACTGGATGTGTCTGAACAACAGCAAGATGGAACTAGTTATTTGTGGCTCTCCCCAACTTCGAGACAAGCTCGACCCAAGATATCGCTCTTTTAAGATCCATGACTGTGACATTTTTGTAGCCATAAATGTTTAGACGCTAGTTGTTTACCTAGAGGCATCCCTCAAAACCAAAACACATATAAACCGAATGTGGCAAATTGCTCTTATTGTCTACAGCTCCTGAAAAACATCTGGCCAATCCTATCTGAATCCAATAGTACATCCATCGCTCGCACTTTGATACCCCCAATAATTGATGATTGCAACACCCTCTTAGTGGGAGCTTCCGAGAAGTTCTTAAAAAAACTCCAAGTAGTACAGAATGATGTGGTTCGTATCACTAAAAAGAAAGAAAGAAGAGATCATATGACAGAATGCCATCAATCATTGCACCAGCTCCCTGTCACGTCAAGAGTACAATTTGAAACTGTGGCCCTGATGCACAAATGTCTGTATGGCTCCTGCCCCTCCTATCTTAAAAATTGGATTCACCCATATTATCCACCAAGAACTCTATGGTCCTCCTCACTCCATCTGATTTGTTAACCAAACTATCTGCATTCAAAAAGACGGGGAAAATCCTTCCCTGTAACTGCAGCTAGATTATGCAACTCTCTTTCCACTTACCTCAGACAACAAAGAGACCTTGCAATCTTCCACGCTGAGAAGAAGACTTTCCTTTTCTCTTGATCTCCCTGGGTTTCCTTCTCTACCAGCCATGACTTTGTCCTGTCTTTCAAAATGTGTTCACACGTCTTCATGTTTGACAAGCGCCCTGATGCCTGTTGGCCTCGGAGCTGTGTATTGCCACATGAGTAGGGACCCAATTTCGATTGCTTGATATGCTGTTCTGCATTACAAAATATATATACTTCAATCAAATCATATTCTATCAAATGTCTTGCAGACTCCTAACACATGTGTTAAGTTTCTAAAAGGAGATTGAGCCCTGTGTAACTGGGGGCTGGGTTACTGTATTGTTCAATTTGTAACTATTGATGCAATAAAGGAGTCAAACCAATTTGTTTGTGCTAATTTATTGTGAAATATCATCCAACGCGTGTTCCCACCCTCAGAGAACTTCCTCAAGGTTGTGATTCACATAGTGACACAGTACCATGTGTATCTGCATAGATTCAACCCTGAGGTAAGTGGTTCCCAGATTGTTGTGGACATATGAGGTGCATCATGTGCGGTGACAGGTGAGCATAATATATAGTTAACATTAGTGTATTTATTCATGTTAAATGGGTACATGTACGTGATGTACACTCATAAGAGTTCCAACATCAGAACAATTGGATTTAAAATGTTTTTCAATACATACATATATACAAATATGTAGTTATGGTTAAGTTGGTGTTTCCATAGGAAGAGCACTTTTTGGGCGGCTTATAACTTCGCTCTCCATGGACGAATCCTCACCAAACCTTTCAAAAACAGCATTTGGGTCACTCTGAATTTTTTTGCAAAGTTTGGTGAGGATTCGTCCAGGGGGGGCAAAGTTATAGGGGGGGTCCCAAAACTTTTTTTTTTTCCCAAAGACTGAATGGGAAAACATTTTTGCTCGCGTCTACAGCCCAAACAGCTGGACGGATTTTCACCAAATTTGGACCAGGAGCAGCGGCTTGGTCCCAGAAGTGTGCTTTTGCAAATTTGGTGAAAATCCGTCCAGTAGTTTTTTAAAAAATGACCAAAAAGTAGGTAAAAAATAATTAGTGATATCTGTGTCCGCTTCGCGGACACACTTCCCTGTTCGGTCCGCAGACAGTGTCCTGATTGGTCCATTGACTTGCGTGATGTCCGCGGACATGCGACGTGTTCGCTGATTGGACAGCGTGGAGCGTGAAGCGCGTCAGATTTTCGGTAGCGCCCGCCATCTTGGATTCGCGGATGTCCGCGGACAGCGCGGTGAAACTTTGTTCAAAATTTGTATTTAGTAGAGTGTGTTGGTGTGTAGGAGTGTTTGGGGAGGGTGGGAGTGTATGAGATAGGATGAAAGTTGTGTTATTGTATGTGTTAGACGTTCTTTTTGTGTTCGATTTGTCTGCGGACATCACGGGTGTTCTGAATTGTTCTAAATAAAATGAATGGGGGTGTTCTGAGGACTCAATATGTGTCTTTTTGTTCGCAAGCAAGCTGAAACTGTTCTAAGAACACTCGCGGTGTCCTGAAATGTTCGCAAATAAACAAAATGGGGGTGTCCTGAGGACGCTGTCCGTATTGTTCTCTGTCAAGTTGAATGTGTTCTAAGAACACTCGCGGTGTCCTGAAATGTTTGCAAATTAACAAAATGGGGGTGTTCTCAAGACATTTCTAAGAACACTCATGGTGTCCTGGAATGTTCGTAGGGGGTTTCCTAAAGGCGTAGTCCGTATTGTTCGCTGGCAAGTTGAATGTGTTCTAAGAACACTCACAGTGTCCTGAAATGTTCGCAAATAAACAAAATGGGGGTGTCCTGAGGACGCTGTCCATATTGTTCTCTGTCAAGTTGAATGTGTTTTAAGAACTCTCGCGTTGTTCTGAAATGTTCGTAGGGGGTGTCCTGAAGGTGCTGTTCGTATTGTTCGATGGCAAGTTGAATGTGTTCTTAGAACACTCGCGGTATCCTGAAATGTTCTCAAATAAACGAAATGGGGGTGTTCTGAGGACACTGTCCGTATTGTTCGTTGTCAAGTTGAAAGTGTTCTAAGAACTATTGCGTTGTTCTGAAATGTTCGTAGGGGGTGTCCTGAAAACGCTGTCCGTATTGTTCGCTGGCAAGTTGAAAGTGTTCTAAGAACACTCATAATGTCCGCAAACATTAAAAGTTTCCATAGACCACAGTTGAAATGTTTGACTCTATGGATGCGATATGCTGCGGTGGTTGTGGCTAGGGCATAGAGTCTTGGGTGCATGGCCATGCACCCAAGACTCTATGCCCTAACCACAACCTTGCAGCATATCACAATCATATTTGCTTATAACTTTGGGTGAAAAACAAATGTATAAGGAACAAAGGTATTAGATACTATGGATGTGATATGCTGTGATGGTTCTCCTTATTATTGTATACTTACTGTTTGGTCTAGTAACCGGAGTACATGTATTTCTTGTTAATTTCTGTGATAAAAGAAAATAGCATGTTAGTATTAGTATTTTGTAATGACTTATTACATTGTATAATCAACATACTTTTTTTTTTGGACCCTCATATTTAGTAGATTACAAATCAGAGTACTGTGCAATTAGCTCAGTTTCTGTATTTGTTGCTAAAATCATTGGGTCTGTGGGAGAAAAAAAAATCCATGTTGGATTAAAAAAAAAACTTTTAGTGTTATGCTACAGTTTATTTGTTTGTTTGTTTTCAGTGTTCACTTGTTGTTTCTGGCTAATGCTTTATACTTTGGCTTGTTGCATTTTTTTGGAGCAGTAACATATTATTTATTTGTTTGGATATTATAAAATTTGGAGCAGTTAGATACCAATTGCCGTATTCTAACTGTCTATTTTTTTAATATATTTTAGTGGTATTGATTTATCTATTTGGATATTGTTAAATTTTGGGACAGTTAGATACCAATTGGCGTATTCTAACTGTGTATTTTTTGGTCTAATTTAGTGGTATTCATTTATCTGATTAGTTGTTGTAGAATCTTTGAGCAGTTAGATAGCTTTTGGAGTAGTCTAACAGTTTTTATTTTTTTAACACAAGTTTACTTAGGGTTTAAATAGAGTTTAGTTATCAAATTTTGGTTTTAAGAACATCAAATAAGCGTTTGTAAGATTTGCTGGTAATCTCTGCTTTAGAGTAATGGTACTATCATTGCATTCAAACCATCCACATTTCTTTTTTATAAATACAGTGTAGTGCCCTGAATTGGTTGTGGCCCCTGCGTGGTAGATTATACCTATTGTTGTGAAGGTTTTCTTACCAAGTGATATTTGACCATGTGTGAATTCAGTCAGCTTGCAGTTGTTTTTGGTACCATCTGCATTGTAACGTAGAAGCATTAGTATTATGTATTTACTATGTGTTTGTATTACTAACGTGGAGCGATTATCTGAATTGCAGGTAGAGCATAATCTACCATGGTTTGCATTTTGTACAAGTCGCTGGAATGGAATGGATTCACAATTTGGTATTGATATATATATGAAGCGTTCATTGGGGATTTCTTTCTTGTGTCACATTGTTGCAGAGAGTGCATGTATGTTTCCACATGTATGAAATCTGGAAGATTTAATTTATAGGTATGTTTTTGTTTTCCAGTACTTGTACATTAGAAATTCTTGTGGATCTTCCTGTGAGTTTATAGTGAATTTCACCATTCCAGCACAGTAGTCCAATTGTTGTCTCATTCCATAAACACTATACGTGAAGTATTAACATTTGAAAACACAATGGGTCTGTACTATGTAAATAAATGTTGTCAACAATTGGTGGTAATTGAAATAGAATATTCATTGCTACATTTGCATAGCAACTTACACCAACTATATTTGAGAATTTAAATGGTCCAGGTAGTTCTGTATCTAACTGCTTTTTTTGGAGTTTGTCTTCCTTCTTATAAGAAGTACCTGGTTTACTTTCCCTAACTGATTCTTTTTTGCTTATGGTACTTGATGAAGTATTAGTTTCTTTTACTCTCTTTGGAGGATTTGCAGTGACATCCTGTTGCATTTCTGTTTGATTTATTTTTCTTTTATAACATTTTACTTTTTGTGGAACAGAATATGTGTTTAGGTGGGGGGTGTATAGTGAGCAAAGTCTATTGTATTCTAAAATGCAAGGAATATCAGCCTTTATTTTACTTGCATCAAAGTTGATTAGAAATAGACCATCAAGTGTACATAAGCGTGATAGTGCTAAGTAGCTCATGCCTTCTTTAAAGACTGTGTTACCAATATCTATCATTGCTTTGTCTAGGGTAAGACCTTGTGATTTATGAATCGTGACTGCGTATGCAAGAATTAGAGAAAATTGTTCTCTGCGTACATACACATCTTTGAAGAGAAGGAATCTAGCTGTTGAGCATCCTATCCTTTTTACTTCTGAAAGTTTGTCAAAGAGTATATTGACAAACTGAATTTTGTTGTCGCGTGGGTATGTTTGAAAGCCAACAACTGTACCCAGTGCTCCATTAACTAGTCCCTGGTCCACGTCAAGGTTACGTTTAAGCATTACTCTGCATTTTAAGGATAATTTTAATATCTTTTCTAAGCCTGCTGTGTTTGAGATTGATTTTTCTAAACTATTTAGTCTTGTTGTGGCTTGGTCACACATGGGTAGTGTCATACCATGTACATCTAGTTTGTCTGTGGCGCTAATTTCCATGATTGGTTGCATTTCTTTACTTAACATTATTTCATTGAATTTGCTTGCAAGAGTTGGCATTAAGGCCATACAATTGACATTTTTGTGGGCTAATTGTTCCATAACATCTGTAGCACATGCATTATCACCATGAAATGCATTTATGTGCCAGGTTTTCAATATTGCTTCTGCTTCTTTAGAAAGTATACCAACTCTGATACTTTTTAAAATGTTGGCATAAGTGAGATCTGCAGATTGCTGCATGTTTTCTGTTAATTCTCTGTATTGGAAATGTTGCCAAAGGTTGACATTTCCAATGCTGCCAACAGTTTTACAGCAGAGTTTGTGCCCTAAAGTTTGAAAAATAGGCTCACCTTTCACTGGTGTTAATTGAAGCAGATCTCCAAAAACAATAATGTGTTTTCCTGCAAAGAGCTCTTCATAGTATGTTTTGAGTACTTCTTGTAATCTGAGGTGAATCAAAGCTAACATCAGGTTGGAGACCATGCTCACTTCATCTATTAGCAGCATTTTCATTTGTTTCAATACTCTGCGTAGTTCCATTGCAGCTTCTGCAGAAAGTTTGTAATAGTCTAATTTGTTCTGGTGTTCTACTGGTAATAGTAGTAATCGGTGTAATGTAACACCACCTATGTTATAGGCAGCTAAACCTGTGGGGGCAGTGACAACAGCTGACAGTTTGTTGTTTGTCAATTGTTGAAAGAACTTACTAATGATTTTGATTAGGAATGTTTTGCCAGAACCAACTTCACCACTGACGTACAGTAGTATATGTTTATAATTATGGCTGGAACATTCTTTATTTTCATGTTTTACACCAGGTGCAATTTGTTTTGTTACTTCTTGAAAAATGCTACGTTGCTCATTGTTTAGTTTTGATTGTAGTATAGTTAAGTCTTCTTTATCTTCATACTGACACATGGCGTTTTCTACTTCTATCATAGCTAATTCTGCCTCATTTATTATTAGTGGTTCTCCCAGTGGTTCTTGGCTTCCTGTTAGAGAAGGTTGACTACTGTCAGGAGTGTCCTTCTCTAGTTGGGCTTGGAATTCTTCTTCGTGTTGCTGTTCATTGTGCAACATTGTTTTGTACTGTGTAAAGTTTACATCAGTTATAGTGCTTTCATTTGCTTTGAAAGCATCCTCATATGAGTCATAGTTATCTAGTATTTGTTCTTCTTTTCTCCATGGTTTGAAGAGTTGTAGAAGGGGCATGTAAAATACTTCTTTATGTTGAGGAGTCTTTAATGACAATTTGATATGATTAATTAAATTTGGTTTAGTGAGTTTAACTAAGCTGCCTTCACAGTTTGTCACTCTATATTTACCTTTTTTTCATCAGGTTTCATATTATTTTTGTATGTGTAGTTTTGGGCTATGTGGTATAGACACATGTTTTCCAAAGTATTACTTCTGTTTGGGTAGTATGTGTCCAATAAATTGTTTTTTTTAATGTCTTGGCTGTTGGGATCATGTTTGGCTATTGTTTCTATATCTTCATATGATTTTAGAACTATTTTTCTAGATTTAGCTGGACCAAGACTTAGCCATACTATATTTTCAGATTTACCATACAATGAAGTACCAGTTAAACGATCAGCTGCTTCATACGATCCACATTCTCTATGGGTGAGCACTTTTATACCCAAGCTGTATAATTTCTGAGACACTGTTTTATCTGATGACAGGTCATTCCAGAGGTCTTGGAGCTCTGTCTTTTCTGCTTTAGTTAAGTATGCTGTGACATATCGTGCAACTGCAGTAGAATTGTCTGCAATGTACTGCACATCTATGTTTGCATTCCATAAGTGGGCAATGATTGCATTATAATCATTGATATATTTTTCTTCTTCTTTTCTTTTTATGTAATATGTATTTTTAGGTGACTTACCTTTAACACTATGGACCTCATTACGACCCAGGCGGTCCGGAAATAACGGTGGCGGTAAACCTGCCGCCACCGTTGTTTCCAGACCGCCTGAGTCTGACCCCTGCAGGCGGGAGGTGATGTTCCCGCAAGGTCTGACCTGGCGGGTTTAACACCTCCCGCATGCAGGCGGACGACGAAACACCAGCAGCATTACGAGATGCTGCCGGTGTTTCCATGATCCCCATTTCCATCGAGTCCCATAGGACTCAATGGGAATGGGGATTTACACCATTCCGCCTCCGTGATTCCCGGAAAACCGGGGTTGTAATGCCCCGGTAATTCCGGGAATCACGGAGGCGGAATGGTAATACGAGTCCGGCGTTAACCAGGCGGTTTTACCGCCTCGGTTAACGCCGGACTCGTAATGAGGCCCCATGTATAACTGAAGACATTAGGTTGTTCACTTGGCCTGTATTTGTAATTCGTCTAGGGAAACCAAATCGGCATTTGGTGTAGTATTTCCCTTTGTTTTTGTATTTGCGACGACAATATTTTCCACATTTGTGTCTTTGAAATTGTAAAATTTGTGCATAAAGATCACTATTTGTGGCTTCTGATGGAATTTCACAAGTGACATATTTTTCAATAAAATGTAAAACAGTGGCATCACTGTCTTGACCAAATTTAGGAGCATCTTTAACCCATAAAAGCATGTGGATATGTGGTGCTCCTCTGGCTTGGTATTATTTTCTCCAAAAGAAGTGTTGCACTTCTCCAAGGGGAGGAACAGTTTTATTACAAATAAAATGTAGCATAGCAAGGAAGCGATGGTGAAAATATATTGAAACATTAACAGGATCCAAAGAACAAAGTTCTCCAGGTGTTAGTATATCTATGTTTGTTTTGTTTTTATTTGATATGCGTAGGAAATCATGTAAATCTTCCCATACATATTCTGCACAACTTAATGTAACAAACCAAGTGGGTGGGCCAAGGTTTCTGATCATACAATGTACATCTCCATGACGTCGAAACGAGTACTCTTTAGTACCACGCATATTTGCTAATAGATTTGTAATATTTGATTGTAAAACCTCATCCTTTTGTTGCACTTCTTCTTATAATTTTGTAGCTGTCATATTTTGAAAGTCTGATCCTGATTTCAATATGTGTGCAACTCCGTAACATAAAGTTGCAAGTTCACTTTCAAAGAGTAGGTGGAATATGTATTCCACATTTTGTCTAAATCTGGGATCTTCAGAATACATCCGTAATGAGCGGTATTCTGAAGCTGATATTTGAATAGGTCTATCATCATACCTTCCTCCTTTGCCAGTAGGAAAGAGTAGAGGAAAAGCACGTGCTTCTATACTTTTTTCCCATATGCTGATTGGCGATCCTCGTGTTTGACGCATTTGGTATGTTTCCAGTACATCTTCTATGGTGTCATTAGAGTGCAAAGGATGAATTGTATAATGGTCTAAAGTATTTGATATTGTAGCAGGATCTAGTAGCTCGAATTGACCAGCTTCTTGTGTTTGTTGAATTATTTCAGTTGTATCTTTCAAGTTTTCTTCAATATTAATTTCTTTGTAATATTCATTATTCTCTTTAAGATATTGGAAGGCTTGTCTAACTTTATATAAATCTACCAGCTGTTGCCATATTTTTTTGTCTTTTGTAGGTACTCCATTTACTAAGATAATTAAAGATTGCGTCATTGGATGTTGCACTCCTGGAGTATGCACATTTTCTTTTAGATCTAATGGTAAATAAACTACTTTTCCACGAATGCCTTTTACCAATTCAGAGGGAGGTAATTTTGCTGTTTTTGGTTGAAGGCGTATTATTGCTTGAAATGGGTGTACTGTTTGAATTATGATGCTCTCATATAAATTAAGTTGTTTTAGGGGTTTTGGTACTGGGTATAATTCCAAATTATTTGCGATAGCACGTGAAGGAGTTTGGTTGTTGTCAAGTTTTGTAGTGCAGTAACTGCAAAGTATTGAGGGGTCAGTTATTTCGTATTTGTTTTCTGCTACAAGGTAGAGAGCTAATTCAAACCATTTAGAATCTTCGTTTGTTCTATTTTGTATGATAGGTCTACAGTATTTGTGTTACTTTTATAAAAAAGTTCTTCGGCAACATACAGATACATGGTTTGGCACTTCAGCTGATGTACTTTTAAATGTTAGTATTTCTTTTTTGTATGTGTTTAGCAAAAGGTTGCCATGTGTAGAATTGTTGCTTAATTGGTTTAAAGCTATTTCATTCTGTAAATGGCTTTCACTTCCAAAATATTTTTTCTGGATATAGTCAATTTCTTCAAGTAGGTCTTTTGCTGTACCATGTAGAAAGATGTTATTTAAATTTGCTAGTGCTAAAGCAGGACTTTTAGCATAGTACAGTTTATAGACTAGATTTCTTATAGTTGAATGATGTGTTGATATCCTTTTGATATCATGGAAGGTGGTTTTACAAGTAGGTCCTGTAATGCAGGCCAATGAATGTCCTTGTAGTCCTGTATACTTGCGCACTGGACAGGTATCCATATTTTGCAGTAGTTTAATTTTGATTTTGTCTTTGCTTTTTACATATTGATTGAGGAATTGGCGTAAAGCCTTGGAAAATTGTTTGGGAATGTTACACATTGATGTGCATGGCCATGTGTACACTAGATGGTCTGATTCAGTTGAATGGAGGGGTAATTCTAGGTTTTCAGGGCATATTTTTGTAAGGAGTACTTCTTGTTCGATTATGGTATTATTCACTTTTTCATAACGTTGACCACTGCTATGTATGGCAATTGTATTTATTTGCTTTTGTTTGTACGCTTCTTCATTAAAATATGGTTCTGTGCGCGTAGTGTGATTCCATTCACCTCTGCAGATACTTAAGAAGTTCTTTCTTTTGACATTTTGCTTATTGAGAAGTCTTTTTTGTAATTTAGTTATTAGTTTTGTTAGTGGTTTCATTTTGTTTAACAGTAAAATATATAACTTTCTTTTGAGAAGAATTGCACTGTCCATCAACGCTTCTAAGATTAATTTCCTACGATAGGTTTTAAGCATTGAACCTGATTTCTCTCCTGTTTTTATAAGATTTTGAAGGACTTTGTGACGGTACATTTTGGCTAAAATACTTTTCTTGGTATGCTTACTTTGCACTATAATAAAATTTAAAGAAGTAGTTTTATCTGAAGTGATAGCTGATTTTCTGTTAATTGTTTTTTGGTTGTTTTACATTTTGATAGAGGAGGCAAAGTTTTTGTACTTGAAACTTCTTGTGTTTCACTAAATGACTGTATTAGCTGCTTTGTTTCAACTTTTTTTACAAATTCTGCTAGAGATGGATGCTTATGTTGGACACTTTTATTTTCATTTGCTCTACCTCTGCGTTGCTTTCTACAGACCTGACTTTAGGTAGGCATTCTTTAGGGTCTGTTGAAAAAAATAAAGAAGGTATGGGTTGGGGTGTTCTGCAATGTATGTGTGCTGTGTGCATGAGTGTTTAAGTAAGATGATAAAGATGTATGTAATGGTGTGTGATTGTGCATTGGGAACTACAACTAGTAGGGATAGGTATTCTTGAATTTATGTGTTACTAAACTGGGGTTCAGATGACAAAAAAAGTAAGCTAGTGGTGTGGAAAAGTACAAATAGTAAATCTAATGTATACAATTAAAACAGTTGTTTGTTCTATAATATGAAAATTGTAGCGGTTCAGTTGGGTAATTTGTGTGTCCAAAAATAGGAATTTGTCGGCCATTCTGGCTGTAAATCGCTGTTTAAGACATGGAGATTTTTGGACAAAATGGTACACAATCTCTATTTTTAGGCACAGAAATAGCTTGTATTAACTTTACAGTATGTTTGAGTAATAATACAAATATTATGGTGATATTCTACTTACTTTTTTTCTTAAATTAACAGGTAACTTCTTAGTTCTTCTTTGTTCTTCAAATTCGGCTGCTTCTTTTCAGGAGACTGGTCTTCACTGTAATTGTAAAAGATTCAAGTTAGTAATTTTGTTTGTATATAGCGCTGTTTTTAATTTAGATATTGATTTTTTTAATTGAAATCCTCAGCGCCTACTTCAAAACCATTAAACTAATTTATTTACATAAGATACATTGCATCAGTTCTGTACATATGATATGTTCTTAATGAACAAATTGTATTGAATGACTAACTGTAGCAAAAAAAATATCTTTACTATGTCTTGTGAAATTTATAATATACCAGCGATTACCACTATTTCTGTAACTAAGCTGTTCTAGGTAATAGCGCCTCAATGTCATGTCTAAATTAAAGTAATTAAGTAAATAAATAAATAAAAACAAAAAAATATGAAATTGTATAAGTATTTTTTTAAAGATTTATACATAGATTGTGCTGGCATGCAATTTTGTTTGAATATATGTAGTCTATATATTTCAGAGATGGCGGAGGGGGCTAAAGGCCTTCTTTTTTGTTAAAGGGGGGCTTGACTCAAAAAGGCAAAAATATAGTACAAAATAAAGAAGAGTCATCAGCTACCCCTATTTTTAGCAGGTATTGAAATATCAAAGAAAGAAAGAAAATTACTAAAAAGGTCACAGAAAAGAATTTTTCCAAAAATAATACAATTTTTTCGTAGATTATACACACATCTAAAAACAGAAGATTCAGAAGGAAAACAGAACCTGTTATGGACTGATCTGGGCCTAGAGAAACTCAGCACAAGAGAATTCTTGAATTGTTTTATATATCACAATTTAAATGAGTGAAGGTTAGTAACATATTGTGCAACTGGATTGACTACTACTTATAGAATGGTAGTAACTTTGTCGACATTGATTAATGTTTCCAGTCCGTGATGTAGTTAGCCTTCACTTTAAAGAAGTATTGTTAGATGAAGGATCCGGACTTTCATAAGGACGTGGTTCAAAACAGGGGGATTTCCTAAAGGGATACATTGTATTTAGAAAAAAGAAGTAACCATACAAATAGAAGTGACCATAAAAAACATAAGAACCTGCCGTATCAGGGCATACCTTGATATATCAGTAATTCAATAGGAAAGTCATTTTGAGCGGCTGCGCTGTTTTATAGACGGACAGATGTAGACTGGATCTACGGACAAAAAAAGGCCGTCACAATTCGTTGATCCTAGCGATAGAGGAATTGCAAATATAATTTAAAAAGGGCATACCTTGAAGTAGGATAAGCTCAGGTTCAGAAAGAGATGGAACCGGATGATGTCATGGTGCAAAGTAATCATGGAGGTAAAGACACTAATTGGGAGTTGAAAAAAGGAAAATTACTTATGGTTTCTTAACCAGAACTGCAACTGGAGAAGAGTGTGATATCTAATCACTAAATGAATGCTTAGAGAATTGTACTAATATTGAACAGCTATAAACGGTTTATATCGTGTTAAATAGAAAATACCGAATTCAGGGCAAATATAGTGCAAAGTTATTGAAGGCTAGTGTGGCCGTGGATATTTTGGCCGGTGCATTATCGAACCGTGATCATGCAGAAACCATTTCTAAAAAGGTAGTGATAACTACATAAAAGAACAGTGTTGGTCGTCATCTTAGTGAGGACGAAAAGCGTCTGGATTCGCTTCAAAAAAACGTTGCTGTTCATAGTTCAGAACGCATACCTCGGAACACGTAAGTGTGCAGCTACTACGGGGCTATGGATGCTCAAGGGCGAGCTGACAAACGCGCATGATTAAATAGCGTAAGGAAGTGTTTCTGTGCACGCATGCATTTGCAGTGACCCTCGTATAATTTAAGATTGCGCATGTGTAGATGAAGACACTATCTTTGGGTAATACGGTTGCAGTAACCCTAGTATAATTTAAGAGTGCGCATGTGTGAATAGAAACACTATTTTTGGGTAGTAGGCAAATATAGTGCAAAGTCATTGAAGGCTAGTGTGGCCGTGGATATTTAGGCCGGTGCATTATCGAACCGTGATCATATAGAAACCATTTCTAAAATAGTGTTGATAACTACATAAAGAAACAGTGTTGGTCGTCATCTTAGTGAGGAAGAAAGCGTATGGATTCGCTTCAAAAAACGTTACTGTTCATAGTTCAGAACGCTTACCTCAGAACACATAAGTGTGCAGCTCCTACGGGGCTATGGATGCTCAAGGGCGAGCTGACAAACGCGCATGATTAAATAGCGTAAGGAAGTGTTTTCGTGCGCGCATGCGTTTGTAGTAACTCTCGTATAATTTAGGATTGCGCATGTGTAAATGAAGACACTATCTTTAGGTAATACGGTTGCAATAACCCTAGTATAATTTAGGATTGCCCATGTGTGGATAAAAACACTATCTATTGGGTAGTACGCATGCGTATTTTTGTCAACAAACACCTGAACCAATATTGAGCGGTCCTTGTCTTAATAGAAAAAGGAAATTAAACCGCTTTTGGGAAACATGAAAATCAAATTGGCAATTATTGAAGACATCAATGTTACATACATAACGTAACAAATATTGTAAAAGTAAAAACCTTACATATAAATACATAATCACCATTAGTTCTAAAAAAGAGGTTGTTGAGAAAGACATGTTTACATTACATGTTAAGACATACGTTATAATGCAATTATGTAAAAGCACAGAGCACATAATTCACTATATGTCCAAACAGAGGTTGTTGTATAATTGTGTACAATAACAGTTTAGGATCACAGATTACATAGATCTTTGAACATTCATTATATGTCTAGACAATAAATGTCGTGTAATTAAGCTTGACAATAATTCAGCATCGTCATTCACTTAAGTATCTGGACACATTTGAACAGTTATAAAGAAATGTAGTGGAATGAAAACACTACTGCATATAAGTACATTACATATTGAGACTTATGTTGTAATGCAATTATGCAAAGGTATAGAGCATGTAGTTCGCTATATTTTCATACAGAGATTGTCATATGATTGTGCACGATAGTAGTTTAGAATCACAAATTGCATAAATCTTTGAAACAAATTCATTATATGTCCAGACAAAAATATCGTACGATTGGTCATGATAACGATTCAGCATCATCATGCACGTAAGTATCTGGACACATTTTTGAACAATTATGACGAAATGCAGTGTAATGAAAACAGTTGAAAAAAGGGGTTGAAAGTTATTTGAAAAACAGGTTCCATTCAATAGATATATTGAGACCTTGCTTAACAGAGTTCAGGCGATATATCCATTGTTGTTCTAGTTTGCGGAGTGATAGATCCCTGTCACCTCCTCTAAAGGGATTTTTTGCAATTTGCAAAATGAACCAGAACATATCATTATGTGTATGTTTCTTCTCTAGGTAGTGTGCTACCATTGGTTTTTCTGGAATTTGATTTTTGATACAGGAGCGATGCTCACAGATACGTTGTCATACCTCTCGTTTGCTTTTGCCAATGTAAAGCAGTTTACATGGACATTGGACGGCATATACCGTCCATTTAGTTTTGCAGTTTGAAAAAGTGTTGAAATTCCAAATCTTGCCATTTAGTTCAATGGATTTCATATTTTTAGTTAAACAACATACAGAGCAAGATCCACATTTGTGGTGGCCTATTACTGGTGGTAGGCTCCACAGGGTGTTCTGTCTTTCAATTGATTCAGTAGGTTCAGTGTAGGTGTTAACTAATCTGTCCTTCAAATTCCTGCTTCTTTTAAATGCAAAACGAGGCTTAAGAGGTTTAAAAGTCTCGGTATATAGAATATTCCAGTGGCGTAAGATGGTTTTTTTAATCAGATTGCTCAGGGGAGAAAAAGTCGTTACGCAAGTCATTTTATCTTTGCACAATTCTCGTGGAGTAGGAGAAAGGCAAGATTCTCTACTTTTATGTTTGGCTCTTTTTCTTGCTTGTCGAATGAGATGACTAGGATAACCTCTTTCTTTTAGCCGAATAGAGAGATCTGTGCTGGTTTTATCAAAATCTTCCCGGCTAGTACAATTACGCCTAAGGCGTAGAAACTGACCAATGGGTAAGTTCTCTTTTAGAGCTGCTGGATGAAAACTATGAAACTCTAGAAGAGTATTTTTGGCTGTAGGTTTACGGTATAAATTGGTAGCCAAAGTGTTAGTTGAGGTTTTGTATACGGTCAGGTCTAAAAAAGGAATGGAAAATTTATCTGACTGTATAGTAAACCTAATGCAATTGTCTTTACTATTGAGCCATAAAAAGAATTCTTGTAAATCGACTTCATTGCCTTTCCATGTCATAAATACGTCATCAATGTAGCGGATCCAGAGACCTATATGATCTTTAAAAGGATTGTCTGGACTATAGATGGTTCTGGCTTCGAAAGAGTCCATAAAAAGATTCGCTATATCTGGTGCAAAAGTTGCTCCCATTGAAGTACCATGACATTGTTGGTAAAAGGTTTTCTTGTAGATGAAGTAGTTCTCTGTAAGGGCGATCCTGATACATTCAAGTAGAAAAGCAGTTGGTGGTTCCTTGTTTGTTCTTCTATCGAGATAGGTAGCTAAGACATCAATGCATTCACGTTGGGGAATACTTGTATATAAGGACTCAACATCAAGTGTAACTAATAGGTCATTCTGACCCACATGAATTGTGTCTAGTTTCTTAATAGTGGACGTAGTATCTTGTACATAAGAACGCATTTGCCCAAAGAAAGGCCTTAAGAAGAAATCGATGTATATGGATAAGGGCTCTAGAATAGATCCTATGCCGGCCACTATGGGACGGCCAGGTGGATTTGTGGCATTCTTATGGGTTTTAGGTAAAAGGTAAAAGGATGGCAGAATAGGATTACGGTTTATCAAGAACAGTTTTTCGTCATCGTCTATCCACCCTTCTTGGCATGCATGGCACATCAAACTCTCGATTTCAGTGAGAAGTCTGTTTGTTGGATCGATGGGTATCTGTCGATAGAATTTGAGGTCGTTAAGATGTTTTTTAACTTCTGTATCATAAAGCGTTGTTGACCATAGGACTATGCCTCCTCCTTTATCTGCGGGTTTAATGAGAAAATTTGAGTTGTTTTCAAGATTGGTTAAAGCCAGACGTTCGTTTTTATTTAGATTGTCTGGATATCTGATGTTTTTGTCAAATAGTTGATTGACCTCTAGTAGAATCCGATTTTCGTATGACAAAATTTCAGGACACACCATGTGAGATAGTGGTGTGAAGGTAGACTGAGGTTTTAATCCCGTAGTAGTCGGAGGATCTTGATCCGGTTTGTTCATGAAGAAGTATTTTAGCCTAATTGAGCGAAAACATTTTCGCAGTTCTACTTCAGTTTGAAATCTGTTTGCTGGAGTGGTAGGGATAAAATAGGGGTAGCTGTAATAAACACTGTCGAGATAAGGACACGGCACAGCGATCTGGCAGTACCTTACCGAGCTCCTTCCGGTATCGTGGCGAATTGCAGTACTGCAGGCAGCGGTCTAGTGTTGCAAGCAGCGACCAACCTTTCCAGGGCCACGCCCCTCTACGCACGCAACGCTTATCACGAGACGGCGACGGCAGTTCAGTGCGTTGCTACTCTCCACAGAGTTCTGAGACGCTTTGTGAGTTCGAACACTAACTATTTACTATTGTTCTTTCCCATACTTAGAATTACCTTTTTAGCTCCTCTGTCCTGATAGACACTTTAACCCTTGTTCTGGCTTTCGTCCCTATATGTGTTCCTAGCTTTCGGCAGAAGAATCCCTTCCTCACTTCCGAATCCCTCTGCCGGCACTTCAGGGCGGAGACGCCTCCTTTAACCTCCAACGCTCACTGAGCGGGTACGTCTTTTCATATTCTTTCCCGCTGCTCTCTCTTTGTATAGTGGAGGGAGATCTTGTACCTTCTCAGGTAACTCATTCCTTGCTTTCCTTCAGGCGAAAGCTTCATCTCATCTGTCGTGATTATATACTCCGACCCACGTTCGGAGCAGAGCCTTACTCACCATTTTATTCCGAGGGTAAGATTCCTTACGAATATCTTTAGGAAGTCAGTTCAACTCCCCCTGCTACCAGGTTCATATTTTTCTGTTTTGTTCACAGTTTTCTGGTTAGTTCCTACTAACATCCCGGGTCTAAAATCGGGGGACACTCCTTTCCTCACTCAAGGCTTATCTCTGGCTAGTTTTGGGTAAGCCTCCATTTCTTCTTTCTTAGACTCCATTTCTCAGTTTATGAATGTGTGGTGGGTAATCTTAAATATCCTCTTATATTATTATCCAGTTCCAGTAGTCCTTACTGATTGCACGAAGATCATTTACTACTTTGAGAAGTAACATCCCGATCATCTGTAACCTCCCCGGGGAGCAGCTATCTGGACGCCTCGAACCCCAGCAGCTCTTCTCGGCACAGGGTTTTTTCCCCTACGGGGGTTTTCCCTGGAGGGCTCACCCCTGGCCTGGACTTTTTTGTTCCGGCCGGTGGAGGGACTTCTAGGTATTTCCTCATTTTCGCCATAAATCGCCGGGAAAGGACTCAGGTAGGTGTTTTCTGTGTACTTTCTGGCCGTGTTAAAGTATTTATGTGACAAATATTACAGTAGCTGATGACTCTTCTTTATTTTGTCTATATATTTCATTTAAAAAATGTTAGTTTAACATGATTTGAGTGTGTGTGTATAAAGAAAGTAAATAGTTAAAGGTTTATAAGTGATAGTTGATTTTAGGAAATTGAAAAAAATACAGTAAATTCATTTTACAGATTACACAAGCTAAAAGTCTGTTTGAAAATGTGTTCATCTACTGTACAGAAAATATGCATACCTGAAGTTTGTGTTCATGCATATGGATATGCATGGAGCTGCAAGTAGAAATCTTGGAGACTTGTACAGTATTTCTGGTAGATGTTGCTTGCCAATGATATGACACTTGTACTCAGAGAGATTCACAGTACATTTGCAGTGCTGATCTATGATGATGCAGTTAAATGTAGAGGTCTTGAATGTGATTGGTGCATGGTCATGTGACTTCTTAGCTACATCCAATGAGGGAATGGCAGAGAGAGTGAAGTGGAAATGGTAGAAGGGCTGTTCATGTTACGATATGTCCGCGGACATGGCGGTAGTTCGCGGACATCGGGAGTTACATCCGGGGATTTTTGGGTTCAGAAGTCATGCAAATGAGAATGAGTACTGAAAGGGATTGGTCAGGAAAGTTTAGTGGGTGTGTTGTGCCAGGAGAGAGTTTCTCATATACTGTTTTTGCTGAGAGAATAACAGATAGCTATGTCTGTGTGTTTAGGGAAAAAGATTGTATGGATTTAGGGTGATTCATGGATATATTGGTTGAAGGTGCATGCAATAAGCTGTGGAGTAGCTGTAGATCTTGGATTCCCACATGTGGAAGTACACTGGCATGGAGTACGTGGAATGAAGTGGTTGGACTTGCTACCTCTCTGTGCTACTTTGGAGACAGAGCAACATCCAGACATAATTGTAATTCATTGTGGAGGGAACAGTTTAGGACATGTGACTGGAACTTTTTTGCAATTTGCTATGAAAGAAGGACTTGGGAAGGTTATGGACATGTTTCCTAATTCTCAAGTGATATTTTCACGGATTGCGCAGAGACAAATGTGGCTTCGTTCTTCTTAATTTGGTCCACAAATGGAAAAAGCAAGGCGCAATGTCAATAAAGCTGTTTGTGCCTTTCTAAAAGATTTTGCCATGTCTTCTTTTCACAATGAAAATATTCTGTTTCGTAGTACAAACATTTTTCGCAGAGATGGAGTCCATCTTACTTATGGTGGCAATCAGATTTTTCTGAGAAATGTACAAAATGCATTGCGACCTTATTTGGAATTACAACATCCATTTAGAAGTAGGTGTTAAGCATTTATAATTCTTGACTTACAAACACCTCCCAAAAGACTCTTTTCAGAGCCACCACTTCCTCCCAGAGAAAATTGCAATGTTTGTGATAGGGTAGCAACCCAATTTTTTAACTGTTCGCAAACTGTCCGCGGACTTCTAAAAAATACAAAGGGCTCTGCTTCATTTATTTTCACTTCTATTTTTTAACTGTGAAAGGAGGCTTTGAAAAGAGCTTTATTTTTTTTTATTTTTGTTATTTTGTATTTTTTTGGGTTTTTTATACACGACACACTAGGAGAGGAGGGGAAAGGAAGGTAAAGGGGGGACACCAACCACAGGGATAAGAAAGGGCGAGCTGAGAGAGGATGATGTAGAGTGAGTTTTATTTGGGTAGTGAGCAGATCTTCTCGTGCTCTGAGACAATAGTCTCAAAAGCACTACGAAGTCGCTCCCCCCTGCAGAGTACTGTGTCACAGTACATACACACAACTGTAACCCTCGAAAGGTAAGGGTCATCAGCATTCTGTATGGCCTGTGAGCCAGCTTGAGGAAGATGATGTCCCACAGAGGTGGTCCTTGTGGTGACAGGATCAGAAACAGAGGATGAAGTAGAGGAAATCAACTTGCTATGTTCTTCGCAAGCTACAACCCTGCGAATAGCCCCAGAGTGAAATGACCTCAGGTGTCGCTTCATAGTAGTGGTCCCAAAGCTGTTCTTACCGTGCTTTTGCGACTGAGTATCATTTTGCACTCATTGCAGGTAACACGGTTCGCACGAGCCTTAGGACCATTCCCATGAATGGTAAATAACCGCCACACCCAAGACTTACGCCTAGTGCGGGTAGTAGGGATTTCCTCTACCTAATTCTCATCATCCTCTTCTTCCTCCTCACTCCTGTTCCCCTCTTTGGGCCCTTGGGGAGGTGGTGGTGGTGGAGGGGTTGGGGGTGGTGCTGAAGCAGGTGCAGCACCAGGTGGCAGTAGTTCAGCCATGGATGCCATCTCGATGATGGTGTAATCTGCAGGTGGCAGCAAAAATCGCTGTGTTCTGAATAGCCAGAAACACAATGAGAATAAGCTCTAGGG
The DNA here is from genome assembly GCF_040938575.1 of Ambystoma mexicanum. Classification (NCBI taxonomy): domain Eukaryota; kingdom Metazoa; phylum Chordata; class Amphibia; order Caudata; family Ambystomatidae; genus Ambystoma; species Ambystoma mexicanum. The sequence continues at coordinate 178,388,800 of NC_090924.1, forward strand.
CGTGGTCTTTTATAGGGGTGCTTGTGCGCGGTTCGCAGACATGCGCGCTGTCCGCGGACAGATCGAACACAAAAAAAGTTCGAAAAGTTTCAAATGGTATGTAGAAACTCAGGATTACTATGTGGAACTTGTGCCATGGTGAGATTTTATTGAAAAATATTATTTATGGATTAATTGAAACTGTACTTTTAAATTGTTCGGAGACACGAACAGTGTCCGCATTCAGAACACGCGATCAGCGTGGGTGTGGTCATATGATCTGTTTGCGAACAAGTCCGCGAAGGAAGCGCATGTCTGCAGGACACCAAATGCACAGAGATTGGTTAGCGCATGCGCGTTGATGTTCTACGAACACTGTTCGGGTCCTGAAGTAATTAAAAATGCGTCACACGTGAAACGAACATTTCAGGACACTGCGTGTGTTCTTAGAACAGTTTAAACTTGCTAGCGAACAGTAAGGACAGATATAGTGTTCTATAGGACACCTCCAATTTCGTTTATGTATGAACATTTCAGGACACCAATTGTGTTCTTAAAACAGTTTCAACTTGCTCGCGAACAGTACGGACAGGTATAGTGTTCTTTAAGACACCTCCATTTTCATTTAATTACGAACAATTCAGGACACCGCGTGTGTTCTTAGAACAGTTTGAACTTGCTAGCGAACACTACGAACAGGTATAGTGTTCTTCAGGACACCTCCATTTTCGTTTACGTACCAACATTTCAGGACACCAATTGTGTTCTTAGAACAGTTTAAACTTGATAGCGAACACTACGGACAGATATAGTGTTCTTTAGGACACTTTTTTCTTATGAACATTTCAGGACACCGCATGTTTTCTTAGAATAGTTTCATCTTGCTAGCGAACACTACGAACAGGTCTAGTGTTCTTTAGGACACCTCCATTTTCGTTTATTTACGAACATTTGAGGACACCAATTGTGTTCTTAGAACAGTTTCGAGTTGATAGCGAACATTACGGACAGATATAGTGTTCTTTAGAACACTTTAATTTTAGTTTCTTTACGAACGCTTCAGGACACCACATGTGTTCTTAGAAATGTTTCAACTTGCTAGCGAACAGTACGAACAGGTATAGTGTTCTTCAGGACACCTACATTTTCGTTTATTTACGAACATTTGAAAACACCTGCACTGTCCGTGGACACCTACATTGTTTTTTTTAAAAAAAAGAAATGAAACTATTTACAACACAATATAAAAATGTAACTTTATTTAACATATATTAATAATTTATGACAGAGAAGGTGAGGCAGAAACAGAAACAAAAACAGGAGAATTAGGGGTTTCAACATGATTGTTATTAGGTGAAGAAGGGATGGAAGTCTCATCAAAACGTTTTGGGTTATGGAGATGGTTTGGGGATAATTGACTGGGATATGGTGAGGAGGGACAAGTACATGTGGGGCAATGGTACGAGGTTTTTGGTTTAAAATGATCTTCCACAGAAGTTTTCAATTTATTAAAATTAGTCAACAATAAATCCATTTTTTCTTCTATACTGTGAAAAGTGTATCCATAACAGGTTTTTCTGAAGTATTTTCTATTTTGGTATGCTCTGTACAAAAAGAAATATGTATATGTTAAATGTATACAAAATAATAATAATTAAATGGTTTATATTATAAAGTGTTTACCATTAGTTTCACTATCTTGTGACATTTCTTCATGTGGGAAATGCTCCTCTAGCCATTCCAGAGTACTAGACATTTCTGTGAGAAAAAAAAAAAGATAATATATTTTTTTCTCTAATACAGAAAGTTTATAAATATATGAATACAATTAAGTACACTTACTGTTTCAGGTAAGATATGTCCTATGTACTCAGTGGGTCTGCTCTTGTTCTCAGTTCTGTCGTGTTTGTGAGGTAATTATGTTGGAAGCCAATTTATCTTCTTGTGGTATATTCCATTTTAGAACATAGTGCATTTAAATGAATGGTTAGTGTGTTGTATATATGGGTTACATTTCTTATGTATTAGTACATATAATGTGTTTGTGTGCTCCTTTTTGAATTTGTTAAATGTTCCTATGTTATGATATAACAATCAAACATACCCCCCCCAGAGTTTCTAAGTAGTGGTACTGTTCTTCGAACATGTCCGCGAACATTAAATGAGTTTGCGGACATCAAGTACAGTAGAAGAGATTCAGTCAGTTCCATATGACATGTATATAAAGTCAAAGTCATTATTGTTAATTTGCACTACTAAAAACCTATGAAATTCATTGAAAATACTTTGTTAAAGGGACGTTATGGTTAAGTTGCGCTGCTAAAAACCAATGAAATTCAGTGAAAAAACGTTGTTAAAGGGACGTTATGGTTAAGTTGCGCTGCTAAAAACCAATGAAATTCAGTGAAAAAACTTTGTTAAAGGGACGTTATGGTTAAGTTGCGCTGCTAAAAACCTTTCAAATTCAGTGAAAAAACTTTGTTAAAGGGACGTTATGGTTCCAAGTAAAACCGGAAAACCCCTGAAATTCGCCAGTTATGGTAAGCTAAGCAACCATAACTCGCGCCACCACCGTGCACTGCTAAGACTAACACCCAGGACATCAAAGATGACATCACAAATGTCATTGATGACATCACTGATGACATCACATGTGCATTTACCTTTCATGAAAAGTCTGTACAAGGGATTCTTAGTGTAATGTTAATAAAAAAAGTGTCAAAGATTATTGCAATAAATATCAAGTGCTAATCAGTGCATTAAGATATGCATTGATATAAATAGCATTCTATTATTAACTTCAATCCAGTGTACTAAGGTACTCATGTAGAAACATAGGCATTGTGTGTAGCATACATGATGGAGGTGCAATATTCATAAGCTTGCCATGTTGAATAGTGAAATGATAACTGTTTTCATATTAGAGTTTTACGTACAGTGAAACTTGTGATAAGTAGTTAATAAAACCCACTTACTACATAATTGCATTATTACAGACAAATCACAAAGAGACAACGCCACATACAAATATGAATATATACTAAGGAATTGAAGTAAGAAAAAAAAACAGCAATAGTAGCAGAAAGTGTTCATAACCTGATTACCTTTATTGAGAGAAATGATTGCTCTATTTCAACGCTGTTACTTACCCCATCTATATATATCACATGATGTGTCTGGACACTAAGGAAAATAGTGTGAGTAAAACATATAAAAATATGAGCATATAGAGGGAAAGTACAGTAATAAAAAAACATCAAAACTATCAGAAAGTGCTGATAACTCTACTGATAATTTTAATGCACAGAAAGGATTGCTGTCTTTCAAGCTTGTGTCTTCCCCTATGTATATGTTTCATATGATATGACTGGACCCTAAGGGAATTACTGTAAGAATATACTTGAAGGATAAGTCTACAAATATACTACCTTTTCCACTTTTAATTCCTAACTGTTACTGAAGAAAACCATGTGGACTAGATATGTCAGTAAAGGAAAAAAGGGGGAGCCAGACATGTGATGTCATCAGTGATGTCACCAATGACATTTGTGATGTCATCTTTGATGTCCTGGGTGTTATTCTTAGCAGTGCATGGTTGCACGGTTGCTTAGCTTACCATAACTGGCGAATTTCAGGGTTTTTTCGGTTTTACTTGGAACCATAACGTCCCTTTAACAAAGTTTTTTCACTGAATTTGAAAGGTTTTTAGCAGCGCAACTTAACCATAACGTCCCTTTAACAAAGTTTTTTCACTGAATATATATATATATATATATATATATATATATATAAGCACAGTAGGTTATGTGAGTTCTTGCCCGGGTATGGTCAGTTTATCAAATGGTCCTGATATAGATGAATGGACCGGTGTCCACGCTAACACCCAAGGTGGCGTGCTAGACACATATGTCTGCTAATTAGCATGAGCTATGGAGAATGAAAGAAGGTGCTCAGGATTGGTTCTGTAACGCTCACCTGACTCCCACGGAGGCTCTGGTCTAGTCTGGGTTGCTGTGGCCTCTTCGAGCGTGATGCGCAGAACTCGGAACACCGACTGAACAGGACCCTCAAATCTTGCTTGTCAGGCCCGTAGGAATATCCTTCTGCAGATGAGAAAGGGGATTAACAGTCTGCAGAATAGTGTGCTTGCTCCCCCCTTCCCCTCTTCGTTCTTCTCTAACTTCCTCCGAAATCCCCGATTGAAGCTCACCTTATGGTTTGAAAGGATGAACTCTCCATCCTGCTTCTGGTGCAGGGGCGCGTGTTTGTCCAGTTACTTCACTGGTTTTCAGAATGGCGCTGGCAAAGTCCACTTGACTTTTCCGAGCGGACGCCGTAAGTATGAAGATTACAAAAGTTCAAGTGTAGAGCCTCCTTTTCTGTTGTCTTCCAAACCTGTGATCTGTCCTTTATTTCAGGTGCAGAATGAAGGCGATGCGTTGAGGGATTGAATTGCCGATGGTAAATTTAGGTGAGTTAGCGATGGGGGCGATCCCTCTTAATGTCTTTATAATCCTCCAGTAATGTCTTTTGTCCTTTCCCCATAAGGGCCGGGGTGCGGTACCTGCCAACGAAGCGGCGCCGACCCGAAATGAGGAATGGTCCACCAACAGAAGACCGGTAAGTGTTATGGCGGAAAATTAGGCTTTCCTCATATGTTCCTTCTGCTCACCTTTTGTCTCTTCTTCTCTCCCCTAGGCGCAGAGATGTGGCGAACGGTGCTGACAGTCGCGGTGGAGCCAAAAGAACTCCCGAGGACAAGTGAGTGAAGCGCGGCGCTGCAGCGAGCAACGCGGTGCTTTTAAATGAAAGTCTTTCTCAGGAACGCTGGCGTGAAGGTTCCGGATGCAGGTAAGAAGTTTGATAAAATTCTTGGTTTTCACCTTTCTCTTCTCTTCTTTCCTTACAGGTGTTCCAGGATCGAGGCAGGCGTGGCTGGAGACCAGATGCAGGAGCAGACACGGTGAGCGTTCAGCTGCTTGGATGCAGAACAACGCGAAGCGTGAGCTACTGTCTGGGCGTGGCTTAAATAGCCCCCAAAGTAGTTCCAGGTAAGTATCCTTCAATGGCCACGCCCGAGTGGCAAAATAGTCCCAATGAAAAAATAGTCCCTTTCAGGTCTCAGGGAGGCCTGAATCTTGCAGCATGGTCTGCATCAGGTAAGTGCACAAAACACCTTCCTTTATGAGCCTGGTGCCTATGGCGCCAGGACTGATGTCCAACATGAGCCTGGCGCCAACTGCGCCAGGACAGAGTCCAAAGAGCCCCTATAAGGGGCCGCTGGGCTTTTACCCGGGGGCATGATGCCTGGGTGCTGGGCCTGGCCTGGTGCTCCGGGTGTAGGCATCATGACAGTTGGCCCTTGATGGTCCAGGTGAAAAATAGTTACTGAGTCTAATTATAGCGTTATTATAGTAATGGTGTGCCCCTGATTAAATACCAACTGGAGTCGGTGGTGTACCACTTCTGATTTGGGGTCCTGCTAGGGAGCTCGGTTGGGCCAGGAGTGAGGAGTTAATGGTACTGTCCATGTGCGTTTGTGCTTAGGCGAGCTTGTAATCATAGAACACATTTAATGCTAAAAATGTTTACATCCAATTGTTCTGATGTTTGAACACCTATAATTGTACATCACATACATGTACCCATTTAACATGAATAAATACACTAACGTCAACGAAATGCTATTGTCACGCCCCTACGTTCCATGAACACATCTCACAAAACACACTATCCCCTGCAGGTTTGCCGGCAAGGAATGGGACAAGGTCAACGACGCCGGTTTTTGCCATCTCAGCGTTGGTTTCCATTCCGGCGATGGCAGTTGCCATGGAGATGCGCCACGGGCATTCTACAACGTCTCCGTTGCCGGCACCTGAGAGCTCCTCCTTCAGCACGCTCGATCACGTGACGGTTGATGGAAGTCATGTGATCACCAGTCAGCGTTCAAAAGGGACGCGCCGACTGCCCTTCAACGCTTCACAGCTGATCCTGTTGGGCGCGTTACGGACTACGGACTAAGTTTACTACCACTGACCTCGGATTGAATTTTGGACTCTGATTTTGGCTTCTTCTTTCACGGTACCGTTGTTTGGAACTATTCTTCTACTGGATTCGACCACATTTTCCATCCCTAGGATTGCTATTTGGATTGCCCTTTTGTTATGAACTATGTTCTTGGATTACGCACTTTTTCAACTGATTGATCTACGTTTTCTGGCTTCTACGTAAGGTGGTGATTTCATCAATCTCGTCAGCCTTGCCGGCTGCCTCTGACAAACTTCTTTACACCATTATTAAGTCCCGACCAACTCTTAAGGGTAAGCCTTATTCTAGACTTATTACACAGTCATATATGCAAGTCTGGGGTTCCGTGTTTTTGACCTAACCTCGTGTTTTCCTTACAGCGGTCATAGGGGGCACCTTCCGGCATCTTCAGGCATTCCTTGTTGCGGCTGATGAAGATCACCACCTGTGGCCTAAAGGACCGCTCGGACAGTAATTTCTTGTTTGCTCGAGTGGTACTTGGGGACAGAGGTTTCATCGGCTACACGACCATCAAGTCTTGACAGACTGTGAAGCCATTTTTTTGGTCGTCCAGATGATGGAACCTGCTGCCGGGGACCCTGTGGCTGCTCTAATGCAAGCTGTTGCATCCCTTAGAACCGAAGTAGCGACTGCCACAACCGCGATACATCATTGTTTAGATAATATCCAAAGTACCCGCAACCCTTTACCGGCAGATGCTGAGTTTGGCGATCAGGCAACACCACCACCGGTTTCCTCTGTACCTCCTACACCACCTACTCCCGTGGTGTTACCTACTCAGTTTCAATTGGCACCTCCTGAGAAATTTCAGGGTGATCCTAGAAAATATCGCACTTTCATTAATCAGTGTAAACTTCATTTTCTTTGCCGACCACTGGTGTTCCATGATTCCACCACAAAAGCTGCCTTTTTGTTATCCCATTTGACCGGGGTTGCAGCTACCTGGGCTAATCCTTTTCTTGAGAACAACCACCCAGCCCTTTACGATTTTGATCTTTTGGTGAGCGAGTTGGCCAAAGTATTTGATACCAGGTACAAAGCCCAGTCTCGGGATCTGGAGCTCCTAGAATTATCCCAAGGTAGACAAACCTTAATAGAATACATCACACGCTTTAACCAATTGTCAGCTGAGACTTCATGGCCTGAAAACAAGAAAGCTGTGGTATTTTACAAAGGTCTGTGTAACACTATGAAGGACGCCCTTTCTGTAATTCCTTCCCTTCCTGATGCATATCCCGAGCTAGTAGACCTAGCTCTTCAGGTAGACGCTCGGAAGACCGAACGTCGGTCAGAATCTGGTTTTTCAGGTAAACCCTTACCCTCTCCACCGGATGGTGCAAGTGAACCCATGCAAATAGGTGGTCTACGAAGTCCCATCACTCAGATCGAAAGGGAGCGTCGGAGAACCGATAATGCATGCTTCTACTGTGGAATCAGTGGTCATTTTGTCAAAGAATGCCCAAGACGCCCGAAGAACAAGTCCTCGGGTTTTCAGAAAGCTCGTCCTTGAGTATGGGGGACAAGACGAGCTTGATTCACAACCCCAGAGTTCCTACGTTCGGCCCAGTAAGACCAGTGGTCGTTCAGGCAGTGCTTCATCCTGATAGGGAGTGTTCACACACAGTACATATAGTTATTGATTCAGGGGCCACTGGTTGTTTTATTGATATACCCTTGGCCAAAGCATTGAACCTTCCACTATTGACCAAGACACATCCCAAACCAGTCCAAACGGTGGACGGTTCCTCTCTCATTTCTGGTCCGATTAAACAACAGACCGCCCAGATGGATGTGATTATTCAGGGGAACCATAGAGAACAATTGTCCTTTGATTTGATATCCACACCACAGTTTGGAATAATCCTAGGCCTTCCCTGGTTAAAAAAGCATAATCCACTCATCGACTGAGGTATGGGGCAGGTTTCTTTTGAATCAGACATTTGCCAACACTTTTGTTTATTGGAAGATGAATTAAACAACCCTGCGAGGGCACTTGGGGCCCTACACTTAGCCCCTGTTGGGGAGAACGACCCACCTGAAATAACCCATACGGTGGGAGCCACCTTGTCAGGAGTACCCCCAGAATACCATGATTTCCATTCAGTTTTTGATAAAACATCTGCCGAGATACTGCCCCCTCACAGACCGTATGATTGTTCTATTGACCTAATTGATGGGGCATCGCTCCCCAAGGGACGCATATATTCACTATCACCATCTGAAGAAACGTCCCTTAAAGAATACATATGTCACGCACTACAGTTAGGACATATCAGGCCTTCTTCATCACCCGTGGCCAGTCCCATCTTTTTTGTTCCGAAAAAAGAAGGCGATCTCCGCCCCTGTGTAGATTACAGACGCCTGAATGCGATTACCATAAAGAACCGTTACCCTATTCCACTCATCTCTACCCTGTTAGACAAGTTGACCAATGCCTCCATCTATACTAAGCTAGATCTCCGGGGGGCATATAATTTAGTTCGTATGCGACCAGGGGATGAGTGGAAGACTGCTTTCTGCTCTCGCCAAGGACTGTATGAATACATGGTGATGCCTTTTGGCCTCTGTAATGCCCCTGCCATTTTCCAATGACTGGTAAATGATATATTTAGTGATATTCTGGATGTTTATGTCGTGGCGTACTTGGACGACATATTGATATTTTCCCAAACATTGGCCGAACATGTTATTCATGTTAGAGAAGTACTCACAAGACTCAGGAAGAATTCACTCTACGCTAAACCTGAGAAATGTCTGTTTCATACAGCTGAAGTTGAATTTCTGGGTTTCCATATTTCACCTGGGGGGCTAACAATGAACCGATCCAAAGTCCAGGCTATCACAAATTGGCCAGTACCTGTTACATTGAAACAATTGCAATCCTTCCTAGGGTTCGCAAATTTTTACCGGAGATTCATTGCAAATTTTCCCTCCGTTGTTGCACCATTAACCGCATTGACCAGTCCTGCAGTACCATTTATCTGGACCTATGCACATCAAGCAGCTTTTGACTCCCTTAAAACCTCGTTCACCACGGCCCCAGTCCTGCAGCATCCAGACCCAGAACTTCCGTATATCGTAGAAGCAGATGCTTCTTCCTTTGCTTTAGGGGCCGTCCTATCTCAGCCTTGTCCTACCACCGGAGCACTACACCCGGTGGCCTACCATTCCAGGAAATTCACACCGACCGAAACTCATTATATGGTCACTGAAAAAGAACTTTTGGCCATCAGAGACGCATTGTTGGTCTGGAGACACCATCTTTTGGGAGCAAGACATCAGACTATCATCTACACAGACCATAAAAACTTACAGGATCTAGCGTCTCTGAAATGCGCCAATAGTAGACAAGTTCGTTGGCACCTCTTTTTTGCTGCATACGATTTCCTTGTCAAACACAGACCGGGTTTGTCACATGGTAAAGCGGATGCTCTGTCCCGTTCACCTGGGGGAATACCTCTCCCTTCATATCCCGAAACTCTTTTAGGTAAAGGCCATGTTGTTTGTACCTGTACTCCATCTTCTCCTATGATAAAGGCTATACGCCAATGGGTTATACAACATCCCCAAGTATTGGATGATTGGGATAACGTTATGCAGGATGGGTTGCCTTTTGTTCAAGGAAAGCTGTTCCTCCCCACCAGTGACTCTCGTAACCAGGCCTTAGAATGGTCCCACAATGCTCCAATCAATGGCCACCCAGGTCAGCGACGTACTCTAGAGTTGTTGAAAAGCTGGTGCTGGTGGCCATTGATGCGGCGAGACGTAGAGACATATGTTAACACCTGCTCTATATGTGCACAATGCAAGACTCGGAACGGTCGTCCACTAGGATTGCTACAACCATTGCCCATACCCCCGAAACCATGGCATACGGTATCAATGGACCTGATAACCGATCTACCACGAATACAAGGCTATGACACGATTTGGGTGGTGGTAGACTCATATACGAAAATGGCCCGTTTTTTACCATGTAAAGGCATTCCTACTGCTCCCTCATTGGCTCAGATGTTTTTTGAATCGATTTTCTGTCTGTTCAGTTTACCGAGTGTCATTGTGTCAGACAGGGGGTCTCAGTTCACCTCACGTTTCTGGTTGGCCCTTACCAAATTACTAGGTATAGATGCCCGTTTTTCTTCAGCTTACCATCCAGAAAGCGACGGGCAAACTGAGAGAGTAAACCAGGTCTTGGAGCAGTACTTGAGGTGCTTAACTTTGCAATTCCAGAATACCTGGTTTGATTCTCTTCATTTTGCGGAATTTGCTTATAACAACGCCCTGCACTCGTCCACTGGGTTTTCTCCGTTTTTTTCGCTCTATGGCCAACATCCACGTACCTTACCCTTTTCTGATTTGAATCCTGCCAATGCCCCTGTATTGAGTACCAGTACCCCTGCGGCAAATGACTGTGTCAGAGATCTCGCATCCGTCCATGCTCAAACCCTTGTCCATCTCCAGGAGGCCCATGTATCTATGAGTGCTGCCGCTAACAAAAAAAGGAAGGAGGCCCCGTCATATAAGCCAGGCGACCGGGTATGGTTGTCTACACGGCATCTCCATATACCGGGTTGTCGTAAACTGCTGCCCCGTTTTGTCGGCCCATATAGGGTTTCTAAGGTTCTGAACCCGGTGGTCTATAGACTCGCCGTCCCCGCTTCATGGAAATTACACCCTGTTTTTCACACATCTCTCCTCAAGCCTTGTCCTGATGATACACGCATTGCTCCCGCTCCTGGCCCTGTCCCTGTGGTTTCCCAGGAGGATTATGAAGTTAGCTCTATTCTGGGATCCCGGATTGTTAGGGGGAGGTTACAATATTTGGTGGACTGGTTGGGTTATGGTCCTGAGGAGAGGTCCTGGGTCCCATCATCTGATGTACATGCCCCGTTATTGGTATCCAGGTTCCATCGGGAGAACCCTTCTAGCCCACAGGGTCGAGGGCCTTTGAGGGGGGGCTCTGTCACGCCCCTACGTTCCATGAACACATCTCACAAAACACACTCTCCCCTGCAGGCTTGCCGGCAAGGAATGGGACAAGGTCAACGACGCCGGTTTTTGCCATCTCAGCGTTGGTTTCCATTCCGGCGATGGCAGTTGCCATGGAGACGCGCCACGGGCATTCTACAACGTCTCCGTTGCCGGCACCTGAGAGCTCCTCCTTCAGCACGCTCGATCACGTGACGGTTGATGGAAGTCATGTGATCACCAGTCAGCGTTCAAAAGGGACGCGCCGACTGCCCTTCAACGCTTCACAGCTGATCCTGTTGGGCGCGTTACGGACTACGGACTAAGTTTACTACCACTGACCTCGGATTGAATTTTGGACTCTGATTTTGGCTTCTTCTTTCACGGTACCGTTGTTTGGAACTATTCTTCTACTGGATTCAACCACATTTTCCGTCCCTAGGATTGCTATTTGGATTGCCCTTTTGTTATGATCTATGTTCTTGGATTACGCACTTTTTCAACTGATTGATCTACGTTTTCTGGCTTCTACGTAAGGTGGTGATTTCATCAATCTCGTCACCCTTGCCGGCTGCCTCTGACAAACTTCTTTACACCATTATTAAGTCCCGACCAACTCTTAAGGGTAAGCCTTATTCTAGACTTATTACACAGTCATATATGCAAGTCTGGGGTTCCGTGTTTTTGACCTAACCTCGTGTTTTCCTTAAAGCGGTCATAGGGGGCACCTTCCGGCATCTTCAGGCATTCCTTGTTGCGGCTGACGAAGATCACCACCTGTGGCCTCAAGGACCGCTCGGGCAGTAATTTCTTGTTTGCTCGAGTGGTACTTGGGGACAGAGGTTTCATCGGCTACACGACCATCAAGTCTTGACAACTATGCTCACCTGACACCATACGATTCATCTGTTATGTCCGCAACAATCTGAGAACCACTTACCTCAGTGTTGAATCTATGCACACACACACATGTTACTGTGTCACCATCAGAATCACAGCCTTGAGAAAGACCCCTGAGATTCAAAACACATGTCGGCTGACTTTTCGCAATAAATTATCAACAGCCAGTTGGTTTGAATCCTTTATTGCATCAATGTTATGTTATGGTAAGATTTCTTATATAGCGCATGGTCGCCCGAAGGTATCATCGATAGACACATATTGATCAATTGAGTAACCCATTGCTTAGGTGAACAGGGCTCAATCTCCTTTTAGAAACTTAACACTTGGAGGAAGAACAGCACTTTCTCACTGCAAACCCATCAGCAGAAGCAGGGTAATTCTAAAAAAGTACAAGATCAAGCCCAGCGATCTACCCATTCTAGTGCCCCCAACTACCTCACATCCTATGACCTGGAAGGGAAATGGGTAAACATGAAAGCAGAATAAACCATGGCTTGCCCTCTGAGTGTGTTCTCTCCAAAGCTATTCTTCTGTATATTAGTATGGTAGTACACAGTAAATTAAATATATTGGTGTTGGTTATGTCTGTTCAGTGAATGTCTGAGGTCTTCACCTTCAAATGCCATCTATCAGACTTCTATCACAGGTACTTAATTCATACAATTGAAGTTTGAGAAAGTCATGAATATTATTAAGGTATTATTGATTGCCTCTGTAGTTGAGTACCGGAAACAACATTGCACAGGTTTAACGTTGCAATTTTCAGCAATGATGCATGTGCTTTTCCCAGCAAGTAATCATGTACCAGTGCGTGACGCAGAGTTGCCTTGTGGAGTGTGGCTACTTACGTGTACTCTAAGTGCAAAGCCCACCTCACAGAATGCAAATGCAGAGATGAAGTAAGCGGAAAACCCATCCAAATATGTGTCTGTCTTTTTATAAAACAAGCAGAACCAGCGCTGTGTATTGCTACACAGCAAGCCCAAATGCACTCCCAAGGGAAAATAATCCCTATACTCAAATTACTCATTCATTAAACATTTGACGCCGTTAAGGCGAGAATTTAGGTGCAATTGCACATCATCGATTTCTCTATTTAACTCCAATAGTCATTAGGCAATTTAACAATGTCAATAAAAATCAGACTTCAAACATCAATGTCAAATGTATAGATAGATCAGAGCCCAGATTATAGAGATAACTTTTGGATTTTAATCTCACAGGTCCACAAGTTTTGGGAAGGAAACAAATCAAATTCACAGTGTCCTCTATTGGCACATAAAGCACATATTAATCAATGTTATAGACGGTACCCAAAGCTTTGGGAACATAAGTAGTGGCATGTAACCACTAATGTTGTGCAAATCAGTTGCAAATCTACATACATGTATCACTTCACAGCACTATAATACATAGGTTCAATCAATCATAAACTTCCGAATTGAGTCCCTTATTAGGTGTCACTAAATGACCAATGCATTTCGGTTCATAGAACCATCTTCAGGGTATAGACTTCATTGTTCATATTCACAAAAATTGTTCATTATAGGGACTCTGTAGGGTAATAGAGGAACATAGCTTTTCAGTGAAACTTCTTGGTTTTTAAAATCCACTAACAAGGTAGAAAACGTAAAAATCACTAACCTTGCTGATACAAGAACAGGGAGTCCAATCAATAGCCCAGTCTAAAGAGTAAGAGCAGGGCGAGGGTAGAGTGCGGTCGCTTCGGTATCTAACAAAAGTGAAACCAAAGAAGACCCATAAAGAATGGCAGTCTAGCGGTAGGTACAGGAAAGTATAATGAAAGTAAAGTATGAAAAAAGTGTATGAAAAAAGGCTTTCACACCCAGAAGGCATCGATCCACGGCCTGTTTAAAATTGTGAATCAAATTCAGTGTCATTTAAAAGTCTGCCGCAAGAAATGTCGCCTACAAGGCATCAGGGTTTCCTTGTCATGTTATGTAGGTATGGGCGGAAGGGACTGAAATGTACAATCGGGAACCACTCGATGTACAAAAAGTAGAATAATCCTTGTGACAGTATTCACAGAGGGATAGAACAGAAGGATCCAGTTAACACATGTGATGGCTTAAACAAACGCGGCCCGGTAATGGCAAAACGCTTACCTCAGGTCACGAGAGCAGAATGGCAGTCTGACCGCAGCAGAGCGGGCGGTGTGACTGTGCTCTAGCATTATGGGTCACCCTGGCAACCCCACGCATGCTCGCCAGGGCGACGTCCATCTTGGTGTGGGCACAGAAAGGCGCTGACTAGAGTCAGCACTGATATTTTTTTTTTAAAACAACTCTGAGTGGTCTGCGGAAGTGTGCAGCGCAGTTCCCCACTCACAGGTTTGCTTGGTAATTGAAATGTTTTCCAATTATTTTTGATGGGTTAATTTATAAATTCTACTAGGACAGCATACGAAACGTAATGCCCCTAGATGTGCAATATTGCCCCACTATTCTGTGCAATCTCAACAGACAGTGTGTATTCAATATTCAAATTGGATTTAAAACGATAATGAAGGTGGTCCCCTGCGTCACCACAGGGAGATCAACAAAATGTTATAGGATCAATTAAAATGTGTCTTTCAAACAAATTGTACCTGCCTGTAATAATCGTGTGACTTGCTCTCATGTAAGGGTGGGCTGGGAAGGGGGACCCATGGGTATTTGCCCCCCAGAATGGCTGGATGGTTGCCTTGGCCATAGCTGCAACATGCACAAAAAAATAAAAAACATTGAAAAAGGCCAAATCCTTCCGAATCAAGCATGGCCCGAAGGAACAGAATGCTTCAAGACTTGCTCGGCTACTGTGTAGATGGGGTGAGACATGATTTCGGCAATGTTGCAGATGTTCCTAAGTGGACCTCACATGGCCCAGTAGAGTGAGTGAAAGAGAGGCACGAGAGAATAGCCCGCAGGCACACATGTTCATACTCCCCAGCGGCAATGTATGCACTTAAATGGAAAATTCAGTGACACTGGATGGCAATGTTGGCACCACTGACTCCCATAAACCATTGGTCTGTTACAATCCTCAGCAGCTTACCACATCTCCTGTTTGTCAAGGAATAAGGGTGCATATCTTATTAGCGTTCACCCACATTCTCATTCTGTAAGAATGTTTCCCCTTTTTTGTGGTGAATTTCCTTATCACTGGTGAGTTCATTAGAACGAGTTTAATGGTACCCTGAATAGCACCAATGGATATTGCTATCTGCTGCTTATAGAAATGGCTGTTGGATTGTTTGTGATAATCACATTTGTGTACAGTTGAATAACATGCTCAGAAAGATGTCATTGTTCAGGTATTTATTATTAGTAGACTTCAAACTAAGGGGGTCATTCAGAGTTGGGCAGATTTGTTTATGAAATACCACTACAGAAAGTTAGAACCTCCACCAGTGGTATTTTTGAAAGTCATCCAATTTAGATATTTAAAAATACCGCCTCTGTCAGTGGTAACATTAAAAAGGTCTTTAGCTTAAACATTTATTTCAGTCTTATGCACCTTCAATGGTAATGGATTATGTACAATAGTGGTCCATACCTGAACTGTACATTTTATTCTACACGAAAGAGCCAATGAAGACCCCTGTATGCATTGCACGGCTAAGGTGGTGATGGAGGGCATTGGATGTTCCACCTTTTTACCCCTTACCATTGCCCTCTGTAAAAACGTGTTTTCACTGTATTCGAGTGAAGTGGCTCTGCTCCCTTTCTGTGCATTAAAACATGTTTTTTAAACAATTGGGTCCAATTTGGATTGTTTACGATCTCCTGCTAGGAATTTTACTAGTGGTATCTGATCAAGCCCTGATTTGGACCAATGATAAAATTGATGGTATATGCCATTGTACCATTACCACCCAAGTCTGAATGACTATCTTATGAAACCATGAAAAAAAAACCTTCGGAAGATGCAGTGCATTGCAGTGGCCTTACAGTTGCCTTGCCTCCTCTCCTGGAACCCCTCAGCCATTACAAAAACGTCACCCCATGAGCAAGTATTTGCAGCAATCCCTGCTTCTGTAGCAATGAGCATGGAGAGTACCTCGCTGTGGGGGTTTGCGGGTCAGGTGCCAGTGGATTTCCCTGGGTATAGTGAGCAGTTCAAGGAGAACCCGTAGCTACTCCATCTTATGCTGCGGCAATAATACCTTCTCATCAGATGCCAAGGTGTTAATTTGATGGCCCCTTTGAGCTCCGTGCTATGTGATGTTAGCTTCAATCCATGGCAAGCGGAGGCCGCCCCTATGCTTCATTATGTTCCTGGTCCGTAAATATTGATCTATCCCTAAGGAACTTGGAAAGGGCCTTCAGGGAAAAACATGAGAAAAGGAACAAAGAACAAGGCAGGTTGGACAGGTGTATATAAATAATCAATCTTTGTTAAGGCGTCCCTGAGGGACTAATGGTAACTGAAATGGCTGCCAAAGGAGGCAAGACAGAATGGTGGACAAAGCCTCACAGACATTGGAGGGGATAATACTAACGACTTTAAAGAGGCAGGCAGGGTTACTCAAGAGAGCAGCAAATAATACAGTACAGGTCGTATTGAAGGAAGCCCCAGTGTTGTTGTCCCCTGCTGCCCTAATAATGGGAAACGGGGTAGTCCCCCAGACACACAAATTGCTTGCGGCCTACACAGCAAGTGGCGTGAAGCCTGCACGGACCGATTGAGACTTTTGTACCAATGTGTCTGGCATCATGAGCTATTAGACCTATGCAGGAAAAGATGCAAAGTAACCCACCAAGGGGTGTCAACCCACTACTACACTGGTTCACATGGTAACAAATATGGGTCAAGAACTCATGTAAGGTGTGTAGAGAGGACTAGAAAGCACCATCCTGCACTCACCATTTAGAATGCTGGAGAAATTTAAATTGGATCTGTACTTTTAAGGGGCAGATGCATGGAAATACAAACTCATATAGGTGCATCCTGGTGAAGGCCCTTTCAGAGATTCTGGGGGTTAAGGATATATCATGCAAAATCTTTATTTTGATACGGATGTCGTCTGATTGCATGTTCCATGGTGGCGGTAGAGTGTGCTTCCGTATTTTAAATCAACATATTAGGATGTTTCTAATTAATTACAAGGAAGCCCAAGCTGCAAAAGGTGTCAACGTACTTTTAGATACTCATTTTAAAATGTGTCACTTGCACAATGCATTGTTGGAACCTCATAAGTGGGCTTTCTTTCCACACTCTGACCAGATGTGTGTCAACTGAATCCCCAGTTACGCAATAATTAAGAGGAGCAATCCTGCTTACCTTCATAGGTTATTGTCAACCCTATTCCATCTCCACTCATTCCTTCCAACCAAATACTGAGATGAGGAAGAGGCAACTAAGAGCAATGCACGCTTCCTCTCACAAACACCACTTTGGTTCCGGGACAAAGAAGAGGACTCTAAAACATCATCTTAAAGGACAGGAATTTCCCAGTAATAGGACTACCGAAGGTCACGCAAATGGCTTTAATCTGCAGCCTCTTAAGAGGATACAGGTGTGTATAAAAGTGTATGGGCCTCATTACGAGTTTGGCGGTGGCTATTAGCTCCATGGCTGCAGCCAAACTGGGCTCAATTACCGGGTTCCCAGAATGAGGAATTACCGGGCCATTCCGAGTTCGGAGGGCCCAGTAATTCCTCCTTCTGGGAACCCGGGCCCGGACCTTTCCCATCTGAACACCCATAGTGCGCAATGGGAATGGGAGAGGGAACTAACAACTGGCCGATTACGACCGGCCCGTTGTTATCTCCCTCTTCCCCTCGAGGGACCTGGTAACGATTCCTGGTTTTACCAGACGTCTTTACCTGGTCCCGCGAGGGGACCTCGTAATTTCACGGAACGGGTTCAGTGGGTCCACCTCCATTAGCAGAGTCCGTTAACCCATTCCGTGAAACTTGTAATGAGGCCTTATGACTTATGCAACGCAAGAGAGGAAAGAGCAGCTGTGAAGTCGAGAACAGGTGTGAAGATGGGGGCAGCAGTTGCAGTGAAGGCAGAATCGAGGCAAGGTGCTAGTGGGAGCTGCAGAAGACCACTCTGTAATTCAGAGAGCGCTGAGATGCTGCACCCTAAAGGTGTAGTATACTGAAAAGAGGACAAGTATGAATGAAACGCAATAGAAAGGTGGGGCATGAGAAATACCACCACAAAGTGCCATTTATGAATGAAACCAAAGACTGACAAGAAGTGTGGACATGTTGTGGCAAAGCCAAGAGGCTAACGAGGAGAAACCAAGAGGGTGTGCAAGTGCACGCAGAACCAAGAGGCAGACAAAGAGAAACAAGTGGGAGTTTTAGGGGGACCCTCATGGCATAGAGGATCAGTGAGCAGACATAGCAGTTCTCCCCTGTAGTGTGCTCACCAATTTTGGACATGTGCTTATATCACATATTGTTTGTTACATGTGCTGTGTCAGTGAGGTATGTGTCAACGCCCTTAATGTCCATGCCAACACTGAGCTTACCTCTCCTTACCTTGTCAGCATTGTCTTCTGTACGACCTGACACAGTAGTCCTTGCAGCTTGGGTGGGGGAAATGTTAGTGTTGATACAGCGGAAACATGCAAAACAAGCTATAACTGCCAGAGGGCAGTAGCTAAGAGGCCAGTGGATAGCAGTAATCACACAGTTGTTGTAAGCAATTTTATTAACAATGCCATTCTTATTTTGTATTTACTCTCCTTTTTAAGCAGCTGATGAGATGACAAAGTTGCCCGCCTGAAAATCGCAATAAGAGAGCGGTATTGTGTTAGTATTTGTAAGTACTCTTAAGCTCTGCGTACTAAATAATCACTTAATGCCCATGCAAATATCTCTTCCAAAATGTTCTGTATAGAGGAATCTCGGAGTGTGGGCAGGACAGGATATGCACTTTGCTCAAGTTGTGGGTATGTTTGGGCCAAATACTCTATGAATACTAGGTAGTATATCTCGGGTGATCGTGCTCTAAAATGTCTGGGCCTCCTGAATGTGTGGACAAATTGGTTGGACAATGCTTTGGGACGGTCAACAGGGGACAACATTGAGCACCTTAAGCAACTTCAGGTAATGACAAATATCCCTTGCTATTTATATAACAGTCACAGTCACAGAACCCTGCATGTGCGAATAAAAAGAATGTTAAAACAGTGTTAACACAGTGTGGTGAACAATAAGAGATGTGCGTGTGGAATGGTCAAGTTAATGCAGGGTGCTACAATATTTTTACTATATTTTGTTCGAGGCAGAGAAAAGGGTGTTAGATAGGATAATATATTGCTTTTTAAGTACTGAAAGTCCTGTGGATGGGGACTACATTTTTTTACTGGTCAAGTTGCACCAGTGTTTCAGTGGGCATATCAGGGACTTGGGAGTGTGGGGACCTATGAAACGAGAGGCGTTTGATGGCCCTCGTGTGTGGAGCTAAAGGAAGCTGTATACGGCATCTTGTTACCACCTCATGGGGGGTTAAATGGTGGTCGGACCCAGGTTTGTTTCGTAATTCGAATAGGGCCAAGGGCAGGCAGTAGAGACAATTCTTTTTGGTGCTCTTCTGAGTTTTGGCTATGCTTTCTTTCAGGAGGCCGTTGAGGTGTACGCACACTCCGTTGGCTTGTGGGTGATATGCACAGGCAAATGTGTGTTTTATTCCTAAGAGGGCTGTTATGTGTTGGAACATTTCATTGGCGAAGTGAGGACCCTTGTCAGACCGCAGAACCTTACATACTCTCCATCCTGGAAATGCCTCTCGGATCAGGAATTTGGCTGCTCTGAGGGCATCTGCATGGGAACATGGTCCAGCCTCTATCCACCTTGAGAAGGGACAGACCACCACAATCATGTACTGTAATCAGTAACTTTGACATACGTGGATCATGTCCACGTAGCCAATGTGACGGTTTAACAATGGGCCTTCGGGCCTTGATATTGTTCCTCTTACAACTCTTAGTGTGTGTCCGGCAGTGAACTGCTGGCATGTCAAACAATTGCTGATGAAATTTGCAAGGTGTGTATTTAGGTTGGGACAGAACCATGATTCTCCAATGAGTGTTGCAATGACCTCTTTCCCTGTATGTGTTGGATGATGCAGTTGTGTCAGTGCTGCTTTTAGTAATGCAAGAGGCATCACTACCTTCACTGTATTATTTTGTCGCCATAGGGCATCAGTAGGGGACATAGAACACCCTCTTTTTACCCAGAGCTCTTTTTCATTCATTGGTGCAGCTGCCTGTAGCTCCATTATCTGGGTTTCTGGTAGGTAATTGTATCCTTCTTTCCTCAATATTTGTCTCACCCCTCCCCTTTCTTTTTGTTTTTCTTTTAAATCCCACATTTCTCCAAAATATGATGCACACTTTGCGTGATGGTCTGCTGCTTCATTCCCTTTAAGATGGGGTTCTCCCCATTAGTATGTGCTTGGCACTTTACTAATGCTAGTTCCGTTGGATATGTTACAACCTCTATTAGTTCTCCTAACAGTAATGCATGCTGTACAGGTTTCCCATCTGCTCTCCTAAACCCTCTTTTCAGCCATCTTGCTAGCCCTGAATGTACTGTTGATGTTACGTAGGCGCTGTCTGAGTAAATCATTACCTCTTCCCTTCACACTCTCGTAGGGCTAGTATCAGTGCCACTAATTCTGCTGCCTGTTCTGAATACTGTGGAGGTAATCGGACCCTCGTCACTAATTCACTTGTCCAGTCCTCCTTCAATCTGACCACTGCTGCTCCTGTTCTCCTGATGCCATCACCTTGATTAATTTTTGAAGACCCATCAATGTACAGTACCTCTCCCGCTCAAGCGCTTCTTCCTCTACCTTCTGTGTTTCAGTGTAAAACTCTATGCTTTCAGTGCAGTCATGAACCCATTCTCCAGGTGCCAAGAACTGTGCTGGATTTACATTTTTGCACCTTACTATCTTTAATTCTGGCCTTGCTAGGATGATTTCATATCCAGTTCTTCTTTGTGTTGTCAGTGTGCTTTAGGCTTGTGCAGGATCACAAAGAGGGCATGTTCAACATAAAGGGTGGTTGTGCACCCCATGGTTATTGATGAAGCCTTCTCTACTGAGAAAGCTGCAGCAGCCAGGTGTTGTTCGCATGTGAAGTGTCCTTTCAATACTGGATCTAATTGCCCACTATAATAGGCAATTAGCTCTTGGCCGATGCTTGTTTTTTGTGTTAGTACTGCTTTCATGACCACACCGTCGGAGTGTGAAAACAGGAACAATTCCTTTTTATAATCTGGGGTACCTAGAACTGGAACTGCAGATATTGCTTCCTTTCCCTCTGTGCTCCCTTCAGTGCTGTAAGAAGAGGACATGTGCAGGTTCTGTAGTCAAAGAGCTGCAGCTCCTGTATTGTTTTAGGTTGTTGTGTGTTAAGTATAGTCTGTGCTCTTTTTTGGCACTATGTGTCTGCCGTTTTGGGATATCAACTGTCCAATGTACAGTACTTCCTTTTGGCAGCACTGTAGCGTGCCCTTGTCTACCTTGTACCCTTTTTCTGTCAGTGCAGTGCAGTGAACATGTGTACCGAGTCTTTCCTGCATTCTTCCCCAGTAGTGCTGCAGATGAGGATGTCATCTACATACTGTGAAAGCATGCTTTCTGTCTGGACATTGCCTAAATCCATCTGTATTACTCTGTTAAAAATGGATGATGACTCACAGTACCCTTGTGGGAGTCTAGTGTGTTTCCATTTCTTGTTGCGATACATGAAACTTGTCAACTCTTGTAAATCTGGGTGAAAGGGAATTGAGGAGAATGCATTTTTGAGATCAATAACATTGAAACATGTTGCTTTAGCTCTGGTGCCCATAGGATCATGGTTGGGTTTGCTGCAAAGGGGTACTCTGCTTCTACAATGCGATTAAGGGGGTGTAAGTCCTGGATGAAACGCCATGACCCCCCATTTGCCTTGTGGACAGGGTACACTTCAGTGTTGCATGGTGATTCTAATGGTACTAGGATCCCTCTGTCAATGAGGGCACTGATAGTTTCATAAATGCCTTTGCCTGCTTCCTTAGTCTGAGGGCATTGTTTGACCCTTGGCAGAATTGCTCCGGATTTTAGATGTATCTTTACTCCCCCTATGCTTTTTATGCACCGGCATCGTAGGGACTTGTTGTCCATAATGTGTCGGGTACTTTTGCTAG
This sequence comes from Ambystoma mexicanum, assembly GCF_040938575.1. Classification (NCBI taxonomy): domain Eukaryota; kingdom Metazoa; phylum Chordata; class Amphibia; order Caudata; family Ambystomatidae; genus Ambystoma; species Ambystoma mexicanum. The sequence goes on from NC_090924.1 coordinate 178,410,855, forward strand.
ATCCTCCTCACAGAAGGGAGGTGGTGCTTCTAAGGCCATGGCCATTTTCTGTGCAACTTTTTTGTATGTTATACAGAACCAAAGGTATACGCACATCCCCAACATAATCTCTGCTTCCCCTTTCTTTATTGAAAACAGTTCCTCATCTGATACTTGTTTTAACCTACATCCTTCTGCCACAGCAATGATCGCTCTCCATGGCTTACCATTGTCGTCAATTGCGTGGACAGCAGCCCAATCCTCTCTTGCCACAATTCTCTCTATGTCTATCGACAAATGTTCACCCTCTTTCTCATCTGCTGGTGTCTCTGGTTGGAATAAGTACTCACCTCCATCATACCTTCCCTGTGATGCCGGGCAGTCATGCGAGTGGCATGTCTGTCCTGTACTGGAACATTTCTGGGCCCCCTCTGTACCGTTTTGCCACAATATGCCAGAAGGATTTGTCTAGCAGTGAGCATGTGTATTCCTGGTGTGGAACATACTATGCCTTTGTCTGTGAATAAGATTGTCATGTTTAGTCTTCTAATTATGTCGCGTCGCAATATGTTTACAGGTGCTTGTTTGGAGTAAAGTAGAGGTAAAGATAAGTCGTGATCTTGCATAGATAAGGAGATGTTATCAGTCAAGGGAACCACTTCTCAAGCCCTAGAGAATCCTGGAGTGTTCATGGCATCGCCTGACAATGCAAATGTCCCCTCCCATTTACATGACCTAGTAGCCCCAGTGTCAACAAGAAAGGAGAAAGTTTTGTCACCTATCGCCACCCGTATGCGAGGTTCCTCCGCAGGATTGGGTGTGACCGACAGGATGGGACACAACAAGTTCATCTGTGTGCTGTCCTCTTGTGGGTACAGTGACTGTCCATTCCCTATGTGTGGATTGTGCCCCACTATGGTCAGCCCCCCCATCCTTGTCACTGGTACGGTTGTCATCGTGTCCATGGGTTCTGGTGAGTGGTCCTGTATCTGAGTTAGCAGTTGTGCTGCTTGCAACTGCTGTGGTAGTGGTGCTGCCATCTGTGGTGTTGTTTGTTGGGGTATTGTCATTTGTGTGCGCTGAGGTTGTATCTGTGCTGGGGATGTAATTTGCTGTTGTATGCTCTGTGTCTGTCATTATTTCTGCTTGTCTTAGGGGTAATACCCATCTTGCCTTCCCTGGTACACTTGCTGCCCTTGCCCCCGTCCTAGTTGCATCCCCCTTTGTCTGCATGTACGAGAAATGAGACCGAGCTGGCTGCAGCTCCAGCACTGAGGCAGCTCCCTTGCTTGCCATGGGTAACCTCCTCCTCCCTCGCCTGGGCCCTGCGACATTTGCTGCACGTATCCCCTAAACCCCCATTGTTTGGTGTGATTGCGGGCCAAAACCCTGTCCTCGTTGGAACCCTCCCCTGCCACGATAGTTCTGTTGGTATGCGCCCCTTCCCATGTCTCCTCCCTCCGATGGGCGGTGTGTATTGCTGTATGCTGCGCTACTGTTGTTGCTGTTGGACCTGGGGCTGAGGTTGGGAGGTCACTGTTTCTATTGGTGTGCCAGGACTCATCAGCAATGCTCCTTCTATTGCATATTTTGACAGTTTCTTTTGAACCAGTTTTGCCTCATGTGCCTTCCTTTCTTCTGGCTTTTGCTTTACCTTTTACTTGCCATAGCCTAAAATGGTGCACTATGGTGAGTTGTATTTCTGGCCATGCCTTCGCCTCCATCCCCACCAATTTTTTCAAATTGTTCTGTACTGGTTCTGGTAGTCCTTGCATCAAGATATGATAAAATATGGTTATCGTTTTCGCATTTCATGGTGCCAAAGCTCTTGAATCTCTTGAATATAATTAACGTGATCCTCATTGTCACGCCTCTTGTGTGACGTAATTGCCCCTATGTCTGACGTGTCGGGGTACTGTGTCAGCAGTGCCTGACATACTGCTGCCCTGCAGTTCGAAAATGGTGATCCGTTGTATTCTGTGTTTTGGGTAGTCACCCCTGGGAACCCTGCCCTCTCCCAAATGTCATCTGCTGCATCACCCAAGATTGAGAACAGTAAACCCTTTACTTCGCCCACTGCCAGCCTGTGTCCCGCCGTAATTTTTTCCATCTTGTAAATCCATTTTCCTGCTCCTCCACTTAATGAGGGTAGCCTGCACTTAATATTCTCCTTGTCTGTGTGCTTCCAGGGTACGTACTGTGGTCGTGCTCCCCCTGCTCTAATAGCAGCATCGGTGAGTACAAAGCCTGTTCTTTAGGTATCCGCCTTTACTGTCTTATCTGAATGGGCCTCCTCTCGTCCCCAAGTTGTCTATAGGCTCTGTTGCGTGTGTCTGCTGTGGTACGTAGTGTTAGGGAGAATTCTCTTATAAGGCTAATTTCCCAAACCTAGTGAGTCCCCCAGCAGCTTTGCTGGATTTTTGGGGTTTGTTTTTTTCTCCTGCTAAGAGTGAGACTCTTTTTCTCCCACTCTGAGGCATGATTTGAGGAATGTCTTTGACCTATTGTGTGCTTATGAGCTATGGGGTCTTTTTACTCCATAGGGTATCATCTGTTTTAGTGTATGTGTTACACAGCACCCTCAGTGCAGTAACAAAGGGGTGTCATAGTGACCCCCAAACATAGACTCCATACCCTGGGACTGACTACTGTCTCCCAGGGCATGTAAAGTCACCATTGGCTTTACTAGTCCAAAATTGTGAACAGAACCAGTACAAACCATCATATTGTGGAAGTACTGGAAGGGGTTAATTCGATTGCCCCTGGGTCTGTTTCCAAGGGGGCACTGTCCAGTCCCCCCTTGTCGAGTTTCTGGCTGGTGGCAGTGGTTACCACACAAAATATTCCACTGCAATATTTCCTATGCGATTTTCCCATTGATTTTAAACGCACCACTTTTTGGTGCAATGTTAAAGATACCGCTGGTTTATTTACTTAATATAAAATCACTGGTTGGTTCTTTTCGCCAGAACTGTTTTCCAAAATGGCATTTGTGACCGTCTCTGTAACGCCAACCAAGGTTGGGCCCTTTGTTCCACTTTTTGGCGGGCTTCTCCACAGAAGCCCTCCTACTAGTGCCACTCTGTCTGGGTTCCACAGGATGTGTGGGTGGGGGAATTGGCACCCTGGATTGCATTGCCTTAGCAACCCAAGTCACACTCTGTTCTGATTGGCCCGGTGGTGAGCCGGGCGGCTCACCACTTAGCATGTATGAGTGACAGCTAGGCTGTTGAATGGGGGTTTTTCTGCATAAAAGCAGGGCTTTTGGGATTGGAACTTCAGAAGTCGCCACAGGACCTAAGAAATCCGAAGAGGAGAGAAGCTGAGCCATCTGCATTGATGAAACCACAGGTGGAGCCCTGCTGCAATGACCTCACCACTTCCCCGACGACAAGAGATCTTCTACTGAAAAAGTCTTCTTCCTCTGAGGTGGTGGGATCAACCAGTTCACCATTCACCTTCCAGGATGTCTCTTGGTCGAATCGCCAGTGCCAAGCACCCCGGCGGCCAGATAGCCAAGCTTCACCACTGTGACCGCGAATAAAAGGAACGCACCTTTTAACCGACGAACTCCGCGGCTGGTCTCTTCCCTGGGCAGTGCAATGACTCCAAGTTTCCTCCTCGACGAGATCCTCTCTTCCCCTGGTTGAAACCATGAACTGCAACCCGCTGCCAGGAACAACTGTCACCGCAGGAGCTTCCTCAACTTTAAAGGTACTGTGTTCCACTTGGCCTCCCTTTCTACTTTTTGCTAAAGGTGACCCTTAAATCCTTGGCTTTCCAACTGGGTTGGCCCCCAGACCTTCTAACTTTACCTTCTGAATCAATCCAACCTCTTTTGAACATTTTTACAAAGACTTGAATGCATTTCTAAACTGTGTGATCTTGGGCACGTTTCACCTTGCTCCATTTAAAGTGGGCTTGGCCTATGAACTTTGGCTCTACAGTAGACTCTGCCGTCACTAACTTGTTTTGGTCTTAGAAAAGTGTTGGGAACTGTTATATTTTCATGACCTGCCTTTTTCGCTCCCTTTAACTTAATTATTGGTGTGCCATCTAAGTTACGCGCTCGCATCTGTTTTTATAAATAGTGGTGTTTTGACTTAGACTTGTCTTAGACTTAGATCCTCCAGGAGTTCCAGCCCCAAAAGACCCCGGATGCCTAAAGAGATTGTGGGCATGTATGAACCTAAGTTGGATGTGTTGGATTGGTTGGCTATGTTTGAGTATAATCATGGGCTCCAGGACATCACAGGGAATCGGTTGCTTCCTTGGTTGTTCTCTAGGCTCCCCCCTGTTGCATCTGATGTGGTAATGGAGTTGGGGGAGGTGGATAGGATGGACTATGAATGTGTGAAGTTAGCTTTAATAGCTAGATTTGGGAAGACCCCTTCCCAGTACCTTAAGAGGTTTAGGACCCTCAAAAAGCATGATGGTACCCCTTGGGCTACCTGGGTGAGTGAACGTTTGAAGAACTTAGAGGGATGGATTAAGGGTTACAGAGTGAACACTTATGAGGGGATGACAAATCTTGTTATGTTGGAGTCAATTTATGATGCCTGCTCTCCTGAGCTCAGACAGCACTTGGCTGATTCAAAGGAAATAGATTTCAAGAAGCTAGCTAAGGCTGCTGACTTGTGGGTTGCCAACAGGGCTACTCAAAAGGATTCTGGGGTAACTCAGAAAACATATAAGGGGAAACAGCCTAAAAAGGACTCCAAAGACAATTCCAATCATTCCAATTGCAAAGAGGGCCCCAAACAGAACCATAAGGGTAAGCCACATGGGAAACCAAATCAGGCTAGTGTACCTTCTGGCCCCAAACCAGAAGGAGGTCAGAACAAGCCACCATTCGTGAAGGCATTTGGGAAATGCTATGTGTGTGGCTCTACTGACCATGTGAAAGGGGATCCCAGATTTAAGGGTAAACCTTCAGGGGTCCACACCGTCTCCTTAGCCTTTGCTCCAGAGGAGGAAGTACAAATGGCAAGTGGAAACTTTCTATTACTGGCTGATGAACCCATAGGAGTCTCAGCCAGTGTTTCTTTAGTGTCCGGGGGTTGTGGGAACAACATAATTTAGATATATATAATTCTATCCCAGATAATACTAAAGAGTATTATAAGGACAGTGTCCAAGTGAATGGTAAGGAGACTCCTGCCATTAGGGACACTGGGGCCAGCATAACTGTGGTGGATGGATCTTCTTTCAAGGCAGAGGATGTTGCTAAGGCACCCAAACGCCTCACCATGTTAGCTGGAGGGCCTGTGCAGATGCTTCCCCAGTTACCATTTCTCATCCAGTGCAATGATATGACCGTGAAGATACCTGTCAGTGTACAATGTGAGGTACCAGGAAGGGTTCTGTTTGGAAATGACCTGAAAACTCTTGGAGTAGTGTCACATATGCCCAGACCTCCTAGTAAAAGGTTACAGGAGCTAACCAGACCTGCAAGGGAGAAAACCATGAGAGGTTCTCCCAAGGAGATGATGAGAAAAGAAATCACTCCTAATTCACTGGAGCTACTTTATGCTATATCTGAGCAACCAGAAGCAAAGGGGTAACCCAAGACTTCTAGAAGGAAACCAGCAGCAAGCACTCTAGTGCTTCCAACTAGGCCCTCCCCTAGGTTGTCCAAAGTTACACATGTAACTCCACCTCCAGCTGAGGCTGAGAGGGAGGTACAACCCTGTGTGGTTGAACTAGACTCTGAAGAGACAGAGCTAGTAGAAGGCCAAGAACTTATCGGAGATCTGGATCCTGTTGACCATCCTGAGCTGCAGTCTTTCCTGCAAGAAGGTGGACACAACAGGGCAGACTTCAGTAAGGGTCAAAGAGAATGTCCAACTCTGGAAGGTCTTTGCCACCAGGCAGCTTCTCAGGCTGATGGGCAAGAGCCTGGGAAGTATAGGTTGCACTGGGAAGATGACCTCTTCTACAGTGAACCGACTGAGTCTGCACCTGGAGACTGCAAGCGACTTGTAGTGCCTCAAGAAAACAGACTCCAATTCTTGCAACTAGCCCATGGGATTCCTTATGCTGGTCACTTGAGTTTCAAAAATACCAAGGAAAGGCTCTCTCTCTACTTTCATTGGCCAAAGATGGGGGCTGAGGTAGATAAGTTCTGCAAGAGCTGCCACACCTGCCAAACTTCTGGTAAGAGTGGTTCCAAGAATGTGGCACCTTTAGTGCCTCTCCCAGTAGTGGGTGTCCCATTTGAGAGGGTAGGAATCAACATTGTCGGTCCCCTTGATCCTCCAACCTCCTCAGGCAACAGGTTTATCCTTGTTGTAGTAGACCATGCTACTAGATACCCTGAGGCAATTCCTATGAGGACTTTTACGGTGCAAGCTGTGGCTAAGGCCCTCCTTGGTATTTTTACCAGTGTTGGGTTTCCTAAGGAGGTAATCTCTGACAGGGGGTCAAATTTTATGTCCCACTACATGAAAGCCATGTGGAAAAACTGTGGAGTTACCTACAAGTTCTCAACCGCATTACCACCCTCAGACAAATGGATTGGTTGAAAGGTTTAATAGTACCATGAAGAGCATGATAGGTGCTTTAGAAGAACCCCTTAAGAGAAACTGGGATCTTCTACTGCCATGCCTTCTCTTTGCTTATAGAGAAGTCCCTCAGGAGGGAGTAGGTTATAGTCCCTTTGAGCTTCTTTATGGCCATCCAGTCAGAGGTCCATTGGCCCTGATTAAGGAGGGGTTGGAGAGTGCTCCTTCCCCCAAGCCAGTCAGAGTGACTGGCTATGTGATAGGACTCCGGAGGAGAATGTCACAGATGATGGCCTAAACTAGTGATAACCTGAAGGCTGGTCAAGCTTTGGTCAAGCATTGGCATGATCAAAAGGCTAACATGGTTGAGTTCAATCAAGACCAGCTAGTTCTTGTTATGATACCAACATGGCAGAGGGCCTTGCAAGACAAATGGATGGGACCCTTCAAGGTTGTGGGAAAACTTGGAGAGGTGAACTATCTGGTGGACTTGGGCAATCCCAAGGAGGCTCCCAGAGTCTTCCAAACCAACAGACTGAAGGCTTATGTCTCTAGGTCTGAAGTAGAAGCCTTGCTTCTAGCTTCAGCAGAAGAGGAAGAAGAGAGTGAACCTCTCCCTGATCTCCTCAGAGACTTACCTTGGGATGAAAAGATTGAAGGAGTTAATCTCTCTTCAAATCTGAGCAATAAGAGGAGTGCAAATCTATGTTCAATTAGTTTGCTTCCCTGTTCTCACTTTTACCAGGCTTGACCCCTTGGGGCCAGCATGATATACTCACTGGTGACTGTCTGCCTGTAAAAAGCAGAGGGTACAGAATGTCAGAGAATGTAAGAACCCACATCAAAGGAGAGGTCAGCAAGATGCTTGACCTCGGGGTAATAGAGCCCTCTAATAGTCCATGGTCTAGCCCAGTTGTGTTAGTACCAAACAAAGAGTTGAGATATTCTGTGTGGACTATAGAGCTCTTAATGCAGTCACCAAGACTGATGCCCATCCTTTGCCAAGGACAGATGAGTTGGTGGATAGACTTGGTTCAGCCAAGTACCTCAGCACATTTGATCTGACGTCAGGCTATTGGCAAATAGCCCTGACAGGCCATGCCAAGGAGAAAACTGCATTTTCTACCCCAGTTGGCTTATACCAATTTAAGGTTATGCCTTTTGGACTGAAAATTGCACCTGCTACATTCCAAAGGATGGTAAATCAGGTTCTGACTGGGATGGAGGACTTCTGCATGGCATACTTGGATGACATTGCAGTGTTCAGCCAATCCTGGGAAGAGCATGTTGACCACTTAGGACATGTTTTGAAGGCTCTTGAGAAGGCCAATCTGACCACAAAGGCAAGTAAATGCCAGATTGGACAGAGTAAAGTGGTCTACCTTGGACATGAGGTAGGAGGTGGAGAAATAGGGCCTTTGCCCAGTAAGATTGAAGCTGTGCAAAATTGGACAACACCTACTACTCAGACCCAGGTTAGAGCCTTCCTAGGTCTCACTGGGTACTACAGGAATTTCATAGAGAAGTATGGGACCATAGCTTCTCCACTGAATGTGATCTCCTCTCCTAAGTTCCCTAAAAAGTTCAGATGGAATGAGGAGTGCAATCAGGCTTTTGAAAACCTGAAGAAAGCCCTTTGTCAAACTCCAGTACTAAGAGATCCTGACTACCACCAAACTTTCATTGTACAGACAGATGCTTCAAATGCAGGTATAGGTGCAGACCTTAGTCAACTGGATGGGAAAGGTAGGGAGCACCCCATTTGCTTCATCAGTAGAAAACTGAAGGAACCTGAGACAAGGTGGGCAACCATTGAAAGAGAGTGTTTTGCTATTGTGTGGGCTCTGAAGAAGTTTAGGCCATACTTGTATGGTTCTACTTTTGTTACTCAGACTGACCACCAACCCTTGAGATGGTTGATGCAAATGAAAGGGGAAAACCCAAAGGTACTGAGATGGTCAATCTGCCTCCAGGGGTTTGATTTCACCATTGAGCACAGGTCAGGGTGTCACCACCAAAATGCTGATGGTCTCGCTAGGATGTTTGTAACCAACTAGAGGTATGAGATTCATCCAGGAGTGGATTCAATCCTCCTGTCCCTTAGTCTGGGGGGGAGGGGCGAGTGTTAGGGAGAATTCTCTTATAAGCCTAATTTCCCAAACCTAGTGAGTCCCACAGCAGCTTTGCTGGATTTTTGGGGTTTGTTTTTATCTCCTGCTAAGAGTGAGACTCTCTTTCTCCCACTCTGAGGGAAGATTTGAGGTATGTCTTTGACTTATTGTGTGCTTATTGGCTATGGGGTCTTTTTACTCCATAGGGTATTATCTGTTTTAGTGTATGTGTTACACAGCACCCTCAGTGCAGTAACACAGGGGCGTCATAGTGTCCCCCAAACATAGACTCCATACCCTGGGACTGACTACTGTCTCCCAGGGCATGTAAAGTCACCATTGGCTTTACTAGTCCAAAATTGTGAACAGATCCAGTACAAACAATCATATTGTAGAAGTACTGGAAGGGGTTAATTCGATTGCCCCTGGGTCTGTTTCCAAGGGGGCACTGTCCAGTCCCCCCTTGTCGAATTTCTGGCTGGTGGCAGTGGTGACCACGCAAAATATTCCACTGCAATATTTCCTATGGGATTTTCCCATTGATTTTAAACGCACGACTTTTTGGTGCAATGTTAAAGATACCGCCGGTTTATTTATTTAATATAAAATCACCGGTTGGGTCTTTTCCCCAGAACTCTTTTCCAAAATGGCATTTGTGTCCGTCTCTGTAACGCCAACCAAGGTCGGGCCCTTTGTTCCACTTTTTGGCAGGCTTCTCCACAGAAGCCCTCCAACTGGTGCCACTCTGTCTGGGTTCCACAGGATGTGTGGGTGGGGGAATTGGCACCCTGGACAGCGTTGCCTTAGCAACCCAAGTCACACTCTGTTCTGATCGGCCCAGTGGTGAGCCGCCCGGCTCACCACTTAGCATGTATGAGTGACAGCTAGGCTGTTGAATGGGGGGTTTTCTGCATAAAAGCAGGGCTTTTGGGACTGGAACCTCAGAAATCGCCATGGGACCTACAAATAGTGGTGTTTTGACTTAGACTTGTCTAATAATTCTTGAGGGAGGTGTGTATACTTTTCTGATTGTGTTTGAACTTGCTTTGATTTATAGTGCTAGTGTATTTCCTTAAGTGTGTGTTAAATACATAATTATATACTTTTGATAACAAGCTCTGGTCAGTGTTTGCTTGCTCCACTGTGTTGTTAGCTCTATTGTGTATCCTCTGTATACTGCCCTACTCTTCTTGAGAGAAGTCTGACTGCTCAGCCACAGCTACCAGGTAAATCTGGGTGGTACAGACTGCTACTGATTGGGTTTACTGCTTACCCCTGTAGTCTTAATCTTCTTGCAGTGGTCCCCGAGGGAACTGCACAGGATTCTGCCTAACACGTATTGTGCCCCTGATAGCCCCCCACGGGCATGAGTGTCCTCTGTTTTGTGCTATCACGGCCCTGTCTCTTCTGCGCCCTGGGAGGTCCCTAAGCCTAGTGTTGTAAGGCGTCTGTCGGGCTACCCCTTCTGTTATGTTTTTAGTTTGTTTGCCCGTGTCCTGACCTCCACCGCTCTGTTCTTGGGACCTGCACTCCCATGATGTCCCCTTTCCCTCATTCTTGTTAGATAGAGTTTACTGGGCCCCTCCCTCTCTCTGTCCCTGTCGCAACCGTCCTCGTCCAACTCCTCATCCATATCGCTACAGAATCCAGTAGAAAAACGTAATCTGCATTAATTGGGTAGCGTACCGTAACTGTGTTAAAATCAATGTCCATTAATTTACACATATTTTCCTCCTCCCGTACTCCCACGTGTGCGATGCCACTTCTTGCTGTACTTACCTTAAGTGTATTCGTACTACCTATGGGGCTTCCCTTAGATGTGTTTGTATTGTCTTGTCCTCCCCTTTCTTCTTCATCTCTCTTTTCCTTTCTAAATCTGCTTTTATTGCTTCAGTAGCCTTTTTAATTGCCCAATCATCCTTTTTTTCCTGATCATGTTCTCTTACCATCCTTGCCAGCCTTACATCCTTCAACCTCTTCTCCTCATACCTACATGTTGCTTGTAATTGTATTTTTTTTTCTATAGTGCCATCTCCCTCTCCCTCTCTCCTTCTCCATCTCTCCACTTTGACTCTCCTCTCTGGTGTTTCTCTCCATTAAGTCTCTACCTTCCCTCTCCAACAGTTGCACATGCTCCTTCCGACCATGGTCCTGTAATTCCAGTTCCTTTGCAATCTCCCTCTTCTACTCCCTGTCTGCCTCCTCTAGTCTCACTTCCTTGTCTCTCTGCAATTGCTCCCACTCTTCTACCTACATTGCCCTTCCTCTGCACCCATGTCCCAGCTCCAAGCCTTCTATGGCCCTTGTGGCACCTTCAGCCTCCCCTGTGGTGACCCTTTTAACTTCAAGAGTATCTGTACTGCTACCCACTCTTCTGGGCCTATACCTGCGAATTCTTGAGTCTTTGCGCGCCTCAGCCCTTCCTTGTCGAGGCCGGGGCTGTCGGCCGCCTCACTCGTGCCTCACTGTTGCTCGCTTTGGGCAAATGGGGGTGGTTTATATGTATGGTTTGAGTATCCTTCTGCTGCTTTTAATTCTCTTAATGGATATATGGCCTGCTCCTCCTCTATGTCATCAGATGTTACACTAGGCGGTGCCGGATGCTGAGCGAGGGTGTCTGTTCCCTCCTCCTACACCTCCTGTAAACTCATCATCCTTGGCCTGTCCTCCTGGAACATTTGTCACAGTTTCAATATCTCCATACAGTTAGCTAATTTCTTTCCGGTGTATGTGCTCTGCAAGTGGCTCAGCAGTGATTGCAACGCATCCTTGGAGAAACTGCCATTAGGCGGCCATGGTCTGGCTATTTTTCCTTTCTTGCTTTTGGACAATTGTTTACCATATTTGACTATTTTATCTTTGTAAGGGGGCACAGGTGCTGGATGGGAGTCACCGCCCTGCTGTACATAACCCCCCCAACCTCTGTGCAAATACATAACAATGTTATGTTTTATCTGACCTCTAATTGAGGATTTCAATGCTCCACTGTCAAAGGGAAAACAAGGTTATGCGATACAGTACTGTATGACATTTGCTGTTTACGAGCCTCCGAGGCTCTGTACCTTACACTTGTACCGCCCGCCTTCACCAGAGCTGCCGTTGTCCAGCACACCACCTCAATCATGCGCATGTGACTTCCACGCACTGCCACTTGTTCACCTGTCTACCCATCCAAATTCCGTATTGCTAGTCCGTCACCGTCTACACCACACCGTCCTATGCATCGACCTATTGGTAACATCACCAAGCCAAAATTTAACGCATGATAGACACTTTGTGCGTGCACAGAACAATCACCCGTTGCTTCAACGACCTCAAAATCCCACAGCTGTCTTCCCACCTCCTATGAGTGGAGTATGCTTGTCAACTCTATGTGATTAAACAGCACCCGCAGCATCACCTGATGTGTGATACGTCTCTCACGGGGGGGACTTAACCAGTTAATGCACCTTCCGCAATCTAGGATAGCTCTGGCTAACCTTCACAGGTATACGTCATCTATGCACCTGAACTAAAACATCCAACTCATAGGAATACCACACATCTACATATACATTCACGGTCCGCATCTATCCAGTGAACGATCCATACTTAACACAGGAACCTGTTGCCTTGCAACCCAAATGCTCAAGAAACATAGAAAAGGGACTTCTACCTCCGTTCCGCTCCCCACCCCCATGCATGTGCTGCCACATTTTCAATAGCAACACTTATCCCAATGTACATTTCCCCGTGCTATGTACACAATCCCACCTAAAAAGAATCAGTTGATGATTGCGTGGACCACACTTACTTTTCTTCAGCGTCTGCTGGCACTGCTTGGCCGCTGGCTCCCCATTATCCACTCCTCTTGCCCCCTCTGGACTGTGTGCACACCTCAACGAACGCGGGCGGGATAATTTTGAAGTCGGCTCCCGACGACCAATCTCCGGTTGTACTGTCCGGTCGTCTCACAATACCCACGAGGGTCCTGCAGTCCTCTGAGGTCTGATGGCTAAGGAGGCAGCAGCTTGCCGGGCTGACGTCACAAAAGATCTCAGCAGGGCCTTCAACTTGTTAGGGGGACCCCCAGGCAAGCAGAGCCATGGACCCCAGGCAGGCAGGGCCGTGCTGGGAGTCCGCGGACACCCAGCTCACAGAAGGCCCTAACTCCTTCCCTTGTCCCAAAGAAGTCAAGCACCACACAAGTAGCAAAACCTCACTGCAGTTTATTACATACAACAAACACACAGGGGTCATATGCATTGAGGGAAGTCCAGGCACATCTCGCCGCATTCAGGCTTGCAGGCCAGTTTTCTTACAGTGTGACGTCACAATCGGAGTCACTTGTTGGGTGATTTTCTAAAACCTATTGCCGCTCAGGATAGGTCACTGGGTGGTAGTCCCCCTATGGGACCCTATAGAGAAGTGATGTGAGTGGATGAGGCTGTGTCAGGTGATACGCTTGGATCATCCCTGGAAACTGTTATATGAAATTTGTTACAGTGAGAGGACCCTGTGATTGGTTAGTGACCCCTCCCATCTGCCCCTAGACCCACTGGTTCTGATTGGCCAGAACGTGGGCCCCCAGGCCTGGGACAAACTCTGTTCCCAGCCCGCAAGACATCCGTTGGTAATATATGTATACTATGTGTCAGCAAGGTGCAACTATGTGTCAGCGGTTACAATAGAGTGTAGAAGACTATTGCCATGAGAGTTCTCCATCCCCATCGTACAAGACTCGCTGGAGAGTAGCAAGTTTGTTGCAACCCGCTGTCTGGTCATGAGACGGTTACTCTTTCCCAGCCTCCGAGTCTTGGTCCAGTATCAGCTTGGTCGGGTCATGTGTTTCGAGACCACTCTTACAAGCTCAATTGCTTCAAATTAGTCTGTATTTTTCAGGGAATATTCCTTGCTGCAGCCGGTGTCACCTTGGCTGTGCATGTGGAATGTTGTTCGCAACATTGTGGCCTTGGCAGTGCCATTGCTCCTGCCATAGCTGTTCTGCTTGCAGAGCATCTTTTGGGCTTGAGATTTCTCTAAAACGATCATGGCCTACTGGATTTCCTAATACCTTGTCTGGTTTCTTAGTATGTGTTTTCCATAATGTCCATAGGTTAGTGTGTCATGGCTGCCAGGTCCCAGATCCTTTGAGTGCTCCTGTCACGCCATAGGGTTAGTTGCATGTAAGCGTCTGCAAGCATGTACACAAGTTCTTCTGACGTCTTGCATTCTTGCTTTGCTGCGATAAGCCTAAGTGGCAAAATAATAAACGTGCAGACGGTACGTATATGTCACTCTCCTCTAACTCATAGAGCTGTACTTGTGTGTTCTTCTTGTAGGTTGGGTGTGTGAGTGTCCTGAATATGCAGACTGCATGTGCTTCCTGTCTAACGTGGCTATGTCGTCATGATGTCTCTAACAACTTAAGGCATGGCTTCTTGGTGCTTTTAGTCGATTCTGTCCATGTAGCCAGTTCCAGTTCTGTCTTGTGTGTATTCGTCCACTCTGGGTAGAGTTTTCTATTGCTGCAGGGTTGTAAGTTCTGCTGACAGCCTATCTTTCATGGTAGTTGTCTATCGTGGGAGCAGTGGTAATTGCTGTAAGCTCGTATGATCGACGGCCATGTTGTTGGTGCTTCTTCCAGTTGCTGTGTCTTTCAGGATGGAAAGCATACTGAGATTTTCCCTCTTCAGGGGTTCCTGGTTGCGTGACTTGTGATGGGTGGACCATCAGGTCTGACAACTGTGCTTAGACCAGTGAGCCCTAAATCGTGAAAGTCAAAGCCACTGTGGAATAAACCAAGAAGGAGCACTGTGAGTGAACTGAGAAAGCAAAGTAGAAGGAGGGTCAAGTGGACCTAATTTTGCGTTGAACTTTGAAAGATTGAAACCCATGTAAGTTGCTACATTGACATTTTGGGGAAGGGAACCCCAAGATTTGATGAACTGCAAATTCTGTCTTGAGGATGGAGCCTCAAGACCCCTTTTTTGTGTGAATTGTGTTACATTGAACTTGGGGAAGGGAGCCCCGGGGATTGTGTGGAACTGTATTGCCTTGAAATGGGAAAAGTTAATCTTGAGACTTTTGTGGAACTTTCTTGGACTTAGTGAAGGGGAGCTTCACAAGGAAGCTGAGAGTTGGAAGAAGCTCAGAACTTTGTGTTGATCAACATTTCTTGTATTACTGACATCCCTACACATTGTTTAGCTTTAGATGTGAGGGCAAGAATAGGTTTTGGACACAGACAGACTTTTAAGTTTAACTCTTTGACTCAGACTTTCCTTAGTTTTGATCAGGTAGGGAAATCTCACCTTAGCATAGGACAAGTTAGGCCTTACACCATACTGACATTGAAGTTAATAAATATTTTGTGTTTGAACTTTGAGTCTATTGTCTGTGTCTTGCTTCATGATGCCTTCACAGTATTCAGTGGGACATGACGAGGGAGTGGGAATCGGTCAGTGGGATTCAGTGAGAGGGATTCACAGGACAAGGATTTTGAGATAGGGGAAACCATAGATCCCTAAACACCTCTAAGGAGCTATGTATTTGTTTCTATGGGTAGTTCTTGAGCGACATGCTACACTCTTAGTCATCAAAGACATTGCAGTACCAATGCCTGGTACTTTGCACCACAGATCATTTGGGCAAATGTTTGCTATGTTATTTAATCATCCATCAATGTATTTATTTATTTATTGGGTTTTTATAATGTGCCTACACAAAAGTGTTTCAAGGCGCAACAAGACAAGCGGGGGATAGGGATGACAAAACAGAAACGGTCATACTAAGCCTTGTGACATTCAGATCGTGCAAGTGAAGTAATAGAAGTGCAGCAAAGAGGGCAGTGGGAGGCCAAATGTTGGAGGGTTAGGTGAGTGCCAGTGGAAGACAGATGGACAGTGCCCAGGGAGAAGAGAGTGCAGGGCCAGAAAGGTCTACATGCTAAGTGCAAAGAGTGGGCTGGAAGGGTTAAGGGGGTGCAGGCCCAGCCAGGCAAGTGCAGGGGGAGGGAGCCCAGAAGGCATGTGCAGTTTGGAGGGCAGTGGAAAAGGAGACCAAGTGCAGGGGTAGACTGGTAGGGGAGGGCCTGGTGCCCTGTAATAATCTGAAGGAACCAAGCAGCCAGTCAAGTGGCAGAGGGGTACACATTAGCAGGGGAGCGGAAGAGGGAAGGGGAAAGAGAAAATGAGGTTCTTGAGAAGCTTACAGAACTTAAGGAGATCCAACTCAAGTCTGTGAGGGCCAGGGAGGCTATTCTAGAGGGAGGCACCTGTGGTTGAGTGATATCTACCCCCACTCTCTGTTTGGAGGAGTGTCTGATCTGCAGAGAGTTGGAGCTAGAATTTCGAGGGGCTCTAGCACTGAGTTATTTATGGATTTAGAGTTGGATGTAGTGGAGTCCAAGGCCCCAGAAAGCCTGGTAAATGATGCAGAGGGTTTCAAACTTTATCCTTGCAGCAACTGGGAGCCAGTGGAGAGATTTTAGGGCCGGAGAGATGTGGTCCCTGGGCTTGAGGCAAAAGATAAGTCTAGCAGTCCTATTCTGGATTAGTTGAAGGGGGCGAAGGGGGGAGTCAGGTAGGTTGAGGAAGTAGCTGTTAGAGTAGTACAGCCTGGAGAGGACCAGAGCACTGGAGACATTGAGCTTCTGGGGGAAGGTGAGGAATGGAAGAATGCCTCTGAAGTGCATCTAAAAGTGAGCCTTCTTGGCAAGGTCCATGATGTGAGGAGAAAAGGAGAGAGAGAAATTGAAGATAATACCAAGGTTTTTTGGCTCACAGGAGGGTGAGGGGAGGGTGCCCATGGAGGGTGGCCAGAGTGTATGGAGAAAGGAGGGAGCTGGAGTTCCAATGAGAATGATCTTGGTCTTATTGGCATTAAGGCAGATATTGTTAGCAGTTCACCATGCCTGAAGTGCAAACAGACAGTCAGGTATGAGAGAGGAAGAGGAGGAGGCAGAGGAGGGATTCTTGAAGGAGAGTTGTGTGTCATCAGCATAACACTGGAAGTTAGGAGAGAAGACAGAGATCCAATGGGCTAGGGGGGCAAGGTAGATGTAGAAAAGCTGTGTTGAGAGAATAGAGCCCTGAGGGACACTGCAGATGGAGAGTGGGATGGAGTAGAGAAAAGGGCCCAGTCAAACCGGGGAAGGTCATTCAGAGAGTAAGGAGTTTGGCCAGTCCAGAGCCAGGTCTGTGATGCCAAGGGTATTATCGAGTCGAATTATAAGGGTTGCATGATTGACCGTATTAAAGGCAGAGGAGAGGTCAAGAAGGATGAGAACGATAGGAGGGTTGGAGTCGAGATTAGAGAGCAAGTCTTCACTGGTATTCAGGAGTACAGTTTCCATGCCTCTGGCAGCTCTGAAGCCAGACTGGTGGTCGTGGAGACAACCAAGAGATTCAAAGTGGTGGATAAGCTGGTAGATGGCCAGCTTCTCCAAAAGTTTGTGCAGGGTTTTTGCAGGAATGGGGTAATGGAGATAGGGTGGTAGTTAGCCGGACAGGAAGGGTCGGAAGACTTTTTCAGGAGAGGATGCACAAGGGAGTGCTTGAGAAATGAAGGGATGGATCCAGTGGCAAAGGAGTGATTGCAGAAATCAGCCATGGCTGGAGCAAGGGAGACAATGTTTTCCTTGATAGTTCTGGAGGGGCAGGGGAGCACCTATTTGGATGATACTTTCATAGAGCGCACTTGTCTAGAGACCTCATCAGGTGATTAGGGAGAGAAAGAGGATAGTACGCAGGAAAGGAGGGCAAGGGAGGCCTGAGGTAGGGTGATTGAGAAGGTGAGGGAGAATGTTGGGATGTAGAGGACAGAGAGGACAGGATATCCTGAGTTTTAGTAATGAAGTGAGAGGCCAGAGAAGTGCAGAGGGTCAGGGATGGTGGAGGAGGAGAAATGGAGACTGCAATATGATTGGCGGGTAGCTTGCTGATTTTGAAAAGTTTGGCCGTGTTGTTAGTGGCCCCAGAAATGTGGGCTTGGGTGTAGGCCCTCTTCTTTGAGAAGATGGAAAGTATTGCCTTTGGAGCAGGTGGCTGACCAATTTATCAGAGGATGTGCTTGAAGCCAGCCACTTCCGCTCAGCTGCTCTGCCATTGCATTTCAGAGAGGCCAGGTTGGAGTCATACCAAGAATTGCACTTGGAGGCCGGTTGTATGCGGATCCTCATGACAGGGGCAAGGATGTCCAGAAAGTTTGAGATGGAGAGTTGAAGGTTAGTAAGGGCTGGTCTCGGTAGGATAGCTCAGGGGCAACATGCTCACCTTGGAAACAAGGCGACACAGAGCAACACAGGTTTGATCCCCGGGTCCATACTTAGAAACCTCTGGGTATTAAACGCATTATAAATAACCTATCATATCATGTCATATCATATGAGAGTGAGAGTTAATGGCAGGAGTAGTAGGGGAGTGAAGGTGGTGGCAAAAGCAGCAAATGACACTCGCTTCATGGGTCGAATAACGGAGAAAGCAACTGGCAGTGGGTGCAGGAGCTTAGCCGGGAGGCCCAGTGGGTCCAGGTGAGAGGATAGGAGAGAATGATCAGACAAGGATAGAGGAATAATGAGAGGGTTGGAGATGGGGATGTCTGCAGAGTTGAGAGCATCCAAGGTGTGTCTGGCTGAGTGCGTCAGACCGGAGGGAAGAATGGAGAGGGAAAGAGAGTCACAGAGGTTGCAGAAAAGTCCAGAGGTGGCATCAGGGGAGTTGAGTTGAATATTGAAGTCTACGAGGAGAAACCTGATGTAGAGGTGGGCAGGGGTCTGTGGATAGTTGCCAGAGTCAGAGAGAGGACAGGAAATACACCAAGCCTGCAGACGAGGCATCATTCAAAAGAGGTGTAGGCCAGCTAGACCCCCCTGCGAAAGACAATTGTCCAATGCAACACCCCCAAGACCTACAGCTCCCCCGATTACTCCTCCGCAATAAACCCCCTACCCCCACCTGATTATGTGTTGGTTTGTTATGTTCATCTCTAAATGAATGGTACAGTAAGTGAATAGATGCTCTTCAGATGATTGCTTACTTTTAAAATCAAATCAAAAGATTGTTTGAAAAAACAAAAAAAAGAGGAGTAGGCCTGAGTGGGAATGATAGAAACAGGTACCCACTCAGGGAAGATCAGGGCCACTCCGCCTCTGGACTGGTGAGGCCTGGGCTTAGAGTGGATCTTGTCACTCTCGGGGAGGAGAGAGTCAAAACTTGTGACAGAACTGACAGTGAACCACATCTTGGTGAGAGCGAGGATGTCAAGGTTGAAGTTTTCAAGGAAGTGGCAGATGTCAGAGGAGTGTTTGATGGCAGAGCAAGAGTTGCAAGTAGCTAAGTGGAGCAGGTTTCCACTTTTTAAGGTTTTCCGAGGAGGGGTACATGAGTGTGGTACAGCCGTCAGAGGTGGCAGAGGGGCCAGAGGGGAGGCAGAAGGAGGAGTGGCAGGAGAAGGGAGGAAGTTAATGAGAGATGGAAGACACTTATCACGAAGGAGGAGGGTGAACTGAGCACCCTAGACCATGACAGAGCCATTTAGGGAAACATTAATGATGGCCCTAGAGGGCAGGAAGGATGCCAAGAGTACTTCCCAGAGGGTACCACCATTAATTGGAGAGGAAGAAAAAGGGGAGAGCACTGTGACCATATGGGGAATCCAAAGGTCACAAGAGGGGACGACTAAGAGGACGTCCGTGAAAGTCTGTGTGCAAGAAGCATGAACATAGTGGTCAGCGATGGGCAGGCCTGGATTAGAGACCAGCAGATCCTTCTTGAACTTTTTCCTTCCAGACTTTGAGGGAGGGATAGGATAGGTGATAGAATAGCAGTTAGAGAATATAAGGGAGAGCATCCAGATTCGACTTTCCTAGAAAGGGGGAAAAAAGTCTAAATTTCAAACACAACAGCCCTGTAAAAAACACACAGCTTTGACTTTCCTGAAAAGCCCCCAATGGGTAACTGACACAATACACATAGTGCAAGAAATGGATAACATGAACTGTGACCTGCAGCAGACTGCAAGCTTAGCTAATAGAAGTAATAAGAGAGGAGGGACTGATAAATAGGGAGCAGTAGTGGTTGTTCCCCCTGGAAGCACCTTTCTTACATTGGGCCTCATTACGACCCAGGCGGACTTCGCGGTGCTAAATGCACCGCGAAGCATGGCGGAAAGCCGCCGATAGCGCCATGGGGGTTGGCGGATTTACCGCCCCATTCCGACCTCGGCGGAGCGGTAAATCCCCAATCCCCATTCTGCCCTTCCCCATTCCCATTTTTGCCCCATAGGGTATAATGGGAGTGGGGAAGGAGTTAATTACGCCACCGTAAAATACGGTGGCGTAATTAACAACGAGGTCCCGTAGCGCCATGGTTTTCTCCGGCTGGTAAAACCAGGCGGAGAAAACCTCCATGGCGCTACGGGAACTCGTAGTATGGCGGAGAGGTACGCCATGCACTACGCTGGCGTAATACCCTCTCCGCCAGGGTCCTAATGAGGCCCATTGACAGTTACTGCTGGTTGATGGCTGCGCTACATGCTCCGAAGGCAAACACAGTCAAATGCAGACTGGAGCTGCTGCTGTGGAGCTGCTCTTTTCCTCTGGGCCCTTAGCCACAGGGGCTGCATGGGCAAGAAGCTGCTACATAGTGTTGACAAAAAGGGAACCAGGGCCAATCACGGGTTGGGGGCTGGCAGGGAGGGTCAAGGAGAGGGAACAAGAAAGGGGGGCTGAGCATGGCGGAAGGCCTACACACGCCGAATGCGACGGCTAACACCAGAACATTTACCTATTTTAAAAGCTCCTTTAATGAAGCTGGCTAAGCGAAGGGCATGGATGAAGGGAAGGCACCTTATTTCCCACGAGGATGGCTTCCGATGAAGAAAATGTGCCAGTCCTCTGCTAAACAGATAATTCCACACAGTGAAGAAACAGGGCCAATCATGGGTTGCTACAGGCAGGGAGGATCAGGGAGAAGGAAACAAGGAAGGTGTGGGGTGAGGCCTGGTGAAGGTCTGCACACACAAAACACGGTCACTAACACAGGGAAATTAAACTATTTTAAAGGTTACTGCAGGTTAGGTGGCTAAGAGAAGGGCATGGATGGAAGGGAACGCGCCTTCTTTCCAACAAGGAAGGCTGCACATGGAGAAAGTGTCCCGGTGCTCTG
Source organism: Ambystoma mexicanum (assembly GCF_040938575.1). Taxonomy (NCBI): domain Eukaryota; kingdom Metazoa; phylum Chordata; class Amphibia; order Caudata; family Ambystomatidae; genus Ambystoma; species Ambystoma mexicanum. The sequence continues at coordinate 178,431,594 of NC_090924.1, forward strand.
CTACACAGGTGATTCTACACAGGGAAGAAACAGGGCCAATCACACATTGGAGTGGGCAGGCAGTGTGAGGGAGAAAGGAACAAGGTAGGGGGTTGAGGCTGTGCAGAGGAGCAGACATATACATCCTCAGGAGATCCTTGTTAGGCAGAATTGCAGGCAGTACCCTCTGGAAACACCACACACAATTAGGACTACAGGTGTAAGCAAAAACCAACCTTTGGTATAGGTCTGTACCACACACGTTTGGTAGCGAGCTGAGCAGCCAGGCTCTTCTCAAGAGGGAATGTGAGCAGTAGAAGAAGATACACAGAAGTATTACAATCACAGTGGTTCAAGTAGACACTTACACTCAAGGTTTCTTGGTAAAAAATACTTAAACATTTATTTACACAGTCATTTGGAAAACATTCACTAGTATAAATCAACTCAATATTCAACAGCAATATACTACAGCACAAAACTCGTAGGGACAGTTTGAGCTCCCCTGAAAAAGGTGCCAAATGGCACTTCAGTACTTTTAAATAGGAAAAAAAAGGAAGAGGTTTGTACAAGGGGTTAGAAAACACTTCTTTCAAATAATGCAAAGGTTCAATGTACCAGGAGGGTCAGTTCAATTCAATAGGCCAGGCCAAAGTCATTAATCTAGTGTTCTTGGATAGGACAGCAGAGTTCTGGTACAGATGGAGAAGTCTTTGTAAATGTTTTTAGAAGTTGTTTATATGAAAGCAAATAATAATCTGGGTCACAAGCTGATTAGGCCTGCACGTTGGGAAAGTTTCACAAACTTTCACCGCGAGAGTTAGGATCTCTCAACTGGATGGCACAGTACCTTAAAATGAAGCAAAAAGATGTAGCTGAAGAAGTTGGTTCCTGCCAGTTCCTGCAGATCTCTCTGTTCCTGAGCCTCAGTCGTGGGGACAAGAGGGAGGATGTCGGAGGACTCCTGCACTGCACCGGATCGTCATCGGAGCAAACAAAATGGCATCAGTGCAGCTCAAGTAGCTGTGGCTTCCAAACACAAACTGGTGTCCTTCTCCCTGGTTAACCTTAATCAGCTCCGAGAATGGTATCCAGGCATTTGCTCAGTTGATTGGTCCCACCAACTCAAAGGAAGAAGCCGTCCTTGAAGGAGCTTCTCTGTCGAATGGAGATCTGGCGATTTGGAGTTGCAGCAGGGCTCCACCGGGCAAACCAACGATCCAGTGATTGCAGCAGCCGTCCTCTTCCAGCTCATCTTCAGTTCTTTCGTTCCAGTGGTTGACCCTGCCTTCCAGTCCTGGAGACTCTCCTTTTAAACAGTTATCTACCATTCATTCCAGCCCAGCTGTCACTCACCCATCAGGGTGGCTGTCCTTCCTGGACAGTCAGTCAGCCAATCATGCCAGAGTGCATTTGGGTCTCCTAGGAGACTAAGCACAGGGAGTTTCCAGCACCTCCCTCACTTCCTGCCCACCCCAGACACTTAGACGCCATGGGCGGACATCAGTCGTGAAGCCTGCCAAAGGCTCACAAACAAAGGGAACAAACCTGGTTTGGGGTGCAGGGTTAAATACCAGAAGGACCTTTCCACAAAGAAACAAAGAAAAAAGATGACCAGAGTCTTTTTTTACAGAGGGGTCTTGGGTGCAATATTGAAAAACATGGCGGCCCGATTTTTTGCTACCAGTGTTCGTGGTCTGGAAAAATCATGGTAGTTCGTTATAAAACCACAGCCACCAGCCATTTCAATAGGAAAGAGGAGATTTTGACAACTACAAGAGTGTTTAGACATAGGGGATACTAAGTAACCCCTCCAGCACTCTATAGGAAGATAGTGTGTGCTGGGTCTATGAATTTAAAAGACTAGTAAAGTCAATTTAACTTTAAATTCTCTGGGGAACAGTAGTTCATCCCAGAGAAGGTATTTAAACCTTGCGAAGTCCAAAGGCCCTCCCTTTGCCACTGCAAGGAAATGCAAGGTGGAAAAGAAGCAACACAGGAATAAACTTGATATGATTTCAGCAAAACATAATACAATCACTTTTCCCCTTTTGGCAATTCACCCCCCCCCTCTATGCAATGTAAGGAGGCGGAAGTGACACACACAGTCTTCAGGAATACAATCACAGTACAATACGAATTCAGTTCCCCCCTAGCAAGCTTAGATCGCAAGGATGATTTTAAACACAGGCAAAATCTTTTTAAATGTTGTGGCAATGAAGTGAAAAATATACCCAAATTGCTTTTAATTCCCTATAGGAGGTTCCGGGTGAGTGAGAGATACTTTAAATTAGTTCAGAATCACTTTAGCAATGCTCTATAAATGATTGTCAGGTTGCAAACGAATTTCAGCAAAGGAAAGCGAGGACAAATATTTTTACACGTGGCTGAAATGAAGCAAAATGTCAAATCGCAGCAATTTAGTCGGGTGCGTCGAGCGCAATTACAGAGGAAGTATAAGGAGTAGCAAGTCGGTTTAGAGCATGCTGGAAAGCTTAGAATCTCAGCTACAAAATAAAAGTTAAATCTAGCTTTTATCACAAACGGTTCAAGAGATACGGACGATTTTGTGGAGGTAGATTTTCAGAAATGAAATTTTACAGTTTCAGAATGACAGATGACAGTTTTGCAGCTTTAAAGCCACAGAAGGATACACAATGCTATGGTGTAGTTCTAGATAGGTTAAAATAGTTTGAATTAGATTATTTTAAACTAAGAGATTGGTTTCGCACAGTCCTGGCTGAGTACTCACACTATATGTTGGACAGGAATGCGACTTCGTCACGGATCGGGTCAGGATTGGCTGCGGTTCTCTCGCCACGGACGGTCTCTGCCTGGTTCTGCTCACAGCGATCTGGGTCAGCTCTGCTAGCGGCACTGCACAGCGGTCTGGATCTCTGGTTCTGGCAAAAGTTCTTGGTACTTCACGGCGATCTGGTCTCTGGTTCCGGGTACAGCTCTGCTTTCTGGGTGTTTCTGGCACAGGGTTTTAGGACAGAATCAAACAGCTCAGCCCGGCTGTTTTACTCTGATGTGCCCATTGGAAGTCTGGGGTGAATCAGTTTGCAAAAGATTTTGAGGCCTGCTGACAAATTCTGAAGTCTGAATTCAAAGTTCTGGTCTCTGTCTGGATTTGAAGTCTTAGTGCTGGATCTGGTGTCTTCTGGCAAAACGCTCCGCAAGAAATCAGCTTGAAGTGGGAAGTGAATGTCCCTACCTGTCGCACAGTCTCCTTTTATGTGTTTAGAAAGTGGGAGGGTCGGCTCATCTTCTATGCCCAACCCTCTCAACTTATCATTGGCCAGTTCCTCCTCTCTCCCTTGATTGGGGGAACTGGGTTGTGAGTCAGAGTGATGAGGTAGGTTTATGGTCAGAGGATCCTCCCCTTGTCAAATTGCACACAAATCTATTTCTGATCCAAATACATATTTATCTATGTACCATTTTTCTAATATTATACGTCCAGTTAACATATTTTCTCTAGCACCAAACCATCCGATCCCTGTCTTTGTAAGATGTCGTGTCCACTTATGACAGAATTCTGCCCTTTTCATCCAGATAACGACCTCTAAACCTTTCCCGATTTTACACAAATGTGCACCAGGGATATGGGTTTCAGATGATAAAGTGTCAGATTTTTAACATGCATACATTTGGAGTAAAAACCTTTTTTCCGCTACTATCCCCAAGAACATACCACAGGGTCCTAACACCTCTTAAAATGTGCACAGAAAAATCACAAGAATGATGATGTTATTTATATAATTTTTACAAGTCCGCACTATGAATTATCCAACTTTTTAAAATTATGCTCTGGCCCCAAAGGGGTGTGGTTTTCCAAAGCACATGGTGGAATTTATGGTTTATCCACTTCCCCCAAGCTCAGCTGGCTCACAGATGCAGTGCCCCTCCCGATTCCTTCCAAGAGGAAGCCATTTACGACCCCCCTAATTTAACATTTGCCTGGGCCAAGGACAGTGCTTTGTTTAGTTTCCTGTAGTCCCCAGGTGCTCCTCCCCTAATTCAATCAGGGAGGTTTCATCTCCTTTTGGTGGGGGCAGCAGAATGCAGCCAGGCCTGGGAAGCGTGGCTGAGCAAGTTTCACTCCTGTCGGGGGTAGTTGCCGGGCAGAATTCACTCTCTTTAAGCCAGGCTTCAGCTAAATGTCACTTTGGTACCCAGTTTTCTACATTCAAATCAAACTGACAATTTTTACACATGCAGCTAGAACGCTGATTCTAAGTTCAAAACTATGACATTTCAACAGTTGCAAACTATGTGACACTCAACAGTAGGTCACTCATTTATTTTAAACATTTAGATTTTAGTGTCTTTCAGTCCAATTTCACTTCAGCTGCTGACATATACAGCTCAGCCAGTTTTGTTATAAACATTGTTTTGGGCTCTTTCTCTTTCCATATTTTGTATGCACACAAGTCTACCTTCTGCCAAATGTCTGCTGGTGTTTATTGAGATTTTTTAATATCTTGCAATGTTTAAAATAGGCATTTTTAGCTTGCATTTCAGAGAAACAAAGGTGATTTCAAAGCGCTTTTTTTTTTTTAGCCACCGGCACTGATGTTTTTCCTTTGGCACACATTTCACTCATGGCACTCCTGGCCCCTCACGCTCCCACTCGTGGTTGGCAGGTCAGAGGGACCATTTTGCTGTGTGCAAAACTGCGCGGTTCTCCACGATTCTGGTGCAAATGTGGGCTTTTCTGCCCTCTTACATTTCCTAAGCCCACATCACCAAGTGTTGCAGCATAATAAATTGAACGTGGGCCAAGACACCCAACAGTAGCAATTTGGATGGTTGGTATAGTCTTCTTGTTCCTTCACTAGTCCAAAAAGGAGTAACTACCGCTGAATGTTCATATCCGGGGATAAAGATAATGAGCTCTGGGTTGGGGTCTGTGAGAGTACCCCCAGCAGCCTGATTGGTTAAGAAGGGCTGCGTATCAAAGAAAGCAGGTAAGTAGATTCAAGGCAATGAGTCGAAGATAGCAAGAAAGGAAGTAGCACCAAAAACAAGGTAAGTAGGCATAGAGCCGAGTGGGTAAACAAAGAGCAGTCCGGCGAAAGGTAAGAAACAAGACAGGAAACAAGTATCAGAAAGATATGCCAGCGAGCTTTGTGGCGAAGAAGAGCAGATAGAAATGCTGGTGAGCTTCGCGGCGAAGGAGAGCAGAAAGAAATGCTGGCGAGGTTTGCACCGAAGAAGAATAGATAGAAATTCCAGCGAGCTTCACGGCGAAGGAGAACTGGATCCCCTTTTACAGAGGAGGTAGAGCGGGACAGTCAAAATTACATAAGGCAGTTATGGGCAAACGAGAAAGAAAGTTAGGAGCAAGCTGAAAGGCAAGGGAAATAAAAGGAAACTACCACCGAGGCGTGGGGAAAGTAAACAAGGATAAAGAGAGTCCACATGAATGAAATGGGATACGAAACAGGACACGGTCGAGAGGTAGAGGACGGGTAACAAAGGAATAAGTATGAAGGACAGAAGCCGGCAAAGCCGGGAGACAAGAAAGAGCACAAATGCAGGATGGGCTGGTACAACAGAACAGAGTACGAGCTGGGCGAAAGTTCCAAGGGACGGATACAACGCAATGGGCTCTGGTAGACGCCCATTGAAATAGATGCGGCGGCCATATTGGAAGAAGTCTAGACCACGCTGCACAGTTGACTCATCCACCTGATCACAGCAACTTCCATTTGTTTCAGTACTTCCATTGCCGGCGCATGACAGAGCTGCATTGAGAGGCTGTCTTGCCTGTAGTCAAGAACCAAGAAGTCGAGGTCAGCTATCTATGCTGAAGAAGAACATGTTCGTGGAGGATTAATCCTCTAACATTAAGGTGCAAGAAAGAACACAGAGGATGCCAGGTCTTGAATCATTAAAACATTTAAAAGCTGCATATTTAACAAAATTGCGGTCTCTTGTCACGTGAGTTGAGGCTGAAAATAGGGATTGAACTTGGAGTTACATAGACGATAGCGAGGGTCCTCACTTTCGTTGCATTCCTAAGACAATAATACTCTGCAAGGCCCAATACAAAGAGAATTTCATGCCAGATGGGATGGGTGATGAGAGATGTTGGGCTGATTGGGTGATAGGGAAACATCAAGTCCTATCTACTTGCACCTGGGTCTTGGCTTACGTGCTGCTAATTGAACTGAACGTTCCAGACATGGCACAAGCGTGCCAAACCAATTGCATTAGTCTTTATAACAAAGAACCTTATAGCTTGGGAAACCAATGAAACACTGTGTAACTGATTCTTTTATAAATGACGCATATGAAGAGGTAATCATAAGTTGTTCACATGATACTTGACAGCCAATAACAAATTTAGCTCCTACATGATTGTATATCTAGATGTGTCCCTTAACCAATCACAACCCTTTATTGGTTTTTCACTATTACCATGCAGGATGACATCACTAATGCCACATAGGATGACATCATTCTGACAAATAAAGAAATATATGTGTATTTGTTGTGGAAATCACAGAGAGAAGTATCGTAGGTCTGTTGATGTTCGTTGTAAACTCTCTGTTTTAGATAATTGCTAATACAACAGCAACTTGCCATCTTCCTGAGTTTGTCTGGTTATTTGGACTCAGACTTATTCTGTTGTGATCCCATCTTGTAACAAGACACAATGAGGCAAGGGTAAACTGTGTCACTGACAGCACGCTGAACGCTTGGAAGGTGATTCCTTACAGGGCACCTGTTTTTGCTAATAACCCCATGCATGGACCTGACAGAATAAAGCAGAGGATAGCGGTTGGAGGTGATTCCTTACAAGACACCTATGACCTTATGCAGTATTCCCATGAGAGGGACCTGACATACGTAGATGTTAGTTTTTGGGGGTGATTCCTTACAAGGCGCTTCAAGTATGAGATGATATGATAGGTTATTTATAATGCTCTTAATACTCAGAGGTTTCTAAGCGCGGATCGGGGATCGAACATTTGTTGCTCCATGTCGTCTTGCTTCCAAAGGGAGCATATTGCCCCTGAGCTATCCTCCTGAGAATTCAAAGTATCATATCTGGTAATGCATCAATAACTTAATAGCCCTCATTACAAGGTTAGAGGTAGCCAGAAAGTCTGGCACTCACGAATGGGCAATTACTGGGGTATTCCGGCCCTTCCGGACCCGGTAATTGCTCTTTCGCAGGTGCCGGAATCAGGTGATCCATATTCCCATTTGAGCCCGGAAGGGCTCAATGGGAATGGGGATGCCTGCACCACCGGCACCATTCATAACTGTGCCTGTGCTACAGGCATGCTGTGCTTGCAGTTGTCTTTCATTCCGCCAGGTCAGATCTAGCGGAATGAAAGGCACACGCGAGCACAACTCAGAGTTTGCCTGTCCATATACAACGGTATCGGCAAGCTTACTGGTACCGTTGTATCTGGACCGGCAAGCTCGTAATGAGGCCCATTGTGGCAAAACACATGTTGGCTGGTCTTTTGCACAAGAAAATAAACTGGACTTAATACTATGGGACTTTAAACTCAAATATTACTAAAAACCAAATAATCTTTTGTCAAACACATTGGGCCTCATTACGAGTATGGAGGTTAGTTTGTTTTATTCGTATTTATATAGCGCACAACAGTCCAAGGACATCGTGGCACTTGTTACAGTACAAAGCTTAGTTACATGGTCATTAGCAATATACATACAGGGTACAATATAGTTATATAGACATTGGCAGTAAATATACAGGTTAGAATATAGTTATATACATTTGTGTCATATTACAATAAGGATGGCCGAAGTGGAGGAGGATGTAGAAATGCTAATTGAGGAAAGTGGCCTTGAGGTTGTTGCGGAAGACAGAGATGGAGGTTTCAGCTCTAAGGGTGGCCGGGAGAGAGTTCCAGAGTTTTGGTGCTATATAGGAGAAGCCTAGACCTCCAGCAGTAGCTCTCTTTATGTGTGGTATGTGTAGCTGGTTGGAGTACTGAGTTCTGGTGGGGCGTGTGGAAGTGGTCCTGGATAATACTTCAGATAGGTATGTTGGGGCGGTTTTATTGATGCATCTGTGTGTGATGGTGAGGATTTTCAGAGTGATACGGTCTTTGACCTGGAGCCAACGTGCTCCATGTCTGGCGTGAAATATATGGTCTCTTCTAGGGAGGCTCTTCGCGGCTCTAAGTGCATTGTTTTGTGTGGTTTGCAGTCTGTGAATGTTTTTGGCAGAGGTGCCAGCTAGGAGAGCGTTGCAATAGTCGAGTTTGGCACCTATAGTTGTTCTAGGTATGGCCAAGTGGTTGGGGGTGGATAGGTAGGGTTTAATGGCATTGATGAGTTTGGTGCTGAATGTAGATGCAGAGGCTATGGCGCTGACTTGTTTGTTCATCGATAGATTTGCGTCAATGTGAACACCTAGAGTCTTGACAGAGGAGGAAACAGCGATGGTAGAATTGTCTACATTGAAGTTAGCGTATTGGGGGCTTAGATTTGTTATTGTATTTGGTAGGCCAAGGATGAGGATTTCAGTCTTCTCCCCATTAAGACACAGGCCATTGATTGCCATCCAAGCTTGGATAGTGGCATAGATGTTGTGAAGGGCCGTGGCATCTTGGTGATAGAGTCCAGATAGGGGTATAAGTACTTGAGTGTCGTCTGCATAGTTGGTATATGCAACACCCATAGAGTCCAGTAGGTCGAAAATGGGTTTTGTGAAGAGGTTATAGAGGGTGGGGGCTGTACAAGATCCTTGGGGGACACTGCAGTTGATGGTGGTAGGGTCTGCGTTTGCTGTGTCCAAGTAGACCTTCATGGCTCTTCCTTCAAGGAAGGATGGGATCCAGGAAGCTGCTTGTTTAGAGAAATTAGCTGCATCGGTGAGGTGAGTGGTAAGTGTTTGGTGAACTACCAGGTCAAATGCAGCTGATAGATCGAGGAGGAGGAGCAGTGCAGGTTTGCCTTTGTCCATGATCTGTGAGATTTGATTTTTTAGGTCTAATAAGGCAGATTCTGTTCCGTCCCCGACACGGAAGCAGGATTGTCTTTTGCCTAGTATGGAGTTAGCTTCTATGTAAGATTGGATCTGGTTTTGAGCTGCTTTGGCCAGGATTTTAAAATTTTTTAAGGTAGCATGGCTACCCCCATACCGGGTACCGGGTCCGGGTTCCTGGAATGGGGAAATACCGGGCCATTCCGACCTTTGATGGCCCGGTATTTCCCCATTCCAGGAACCCAGACCCGGTACATCCCCATTCCCATTGAGCCCTGTAGGGCTCAATGGGAATGGGGAGGATGCTAACAACGGGCCCGTTAATGACGGGCCCGTTGTTAGCATCCTGGTCTGCTAGCGGGTCCCGATAAGGACGCCTGGTTTTTCCAGGAGTCCTTAGCGGGACCCACAAGCAGACTTCGTAATGACGCGGTAGAGGGATAACGGGGCCTGCAGCTCTACCGGCACCGTTATCCCTCTACCACCTTCCTCTTAATGAGGCCCATTGTCTACCACCTTCCTCTTAATGAGGCCCATTGTAGAGCTGCATTTACCAAGCGCAAAGTGCGAGGGGTTTTCTTCTTTCTCTACCCATCCTGTAACAGATGCACGTTCCCAAAGGGCCATAAGCTCAGCTGGTGAAGGCCTGCACACGCCCAATGCGGCGACTAACACAGGGAAAGTAAACTATTTTAAAAGCCAGTGCAAGGTAGCTGGGGGACAATTTCCTTGCAGTCCCTGCAAACACAATTAACAGCAGCAAACCCACTTACTAAACATGCATGAAGCAGGCCTCTTTTGCCCTTCAGCAATTAACACAATTGGCATCATAGGACGAATCCTTAGTAGCTGCTCGATGTCTAACATCTCAATGAAGCAAACACTCGTCATTTTGGCCGTGGGTGGGGGGTTTAGGGGGCGTAGGGATTCCCCATGCCTTTTATATCCGATTGACCCTAATATTGAAAAGCAGGACAACCCAGTGCCAGCTGACAAGCACACGATGCCTTTACCTGCTCAACACCAGCGCTTGAGAACCGACACACTATTATTGTGTTTTTTGTTTCTTTCCGAACAGGATGTACAGCGCAATTGCAATAAAGGAGTTCATCTGAAATTCATTTTTTGAACCTACTAATCAGCAAAATTGGTAGCATGTTGGAAACAGACAATTGTACATCCCGATAGTGCTCATCCGGACCCAAACATATAAAGGGTATTTATTATGCAGTGGAAAATCAAAAAGAGCAGGACAAATATGCGATGTGAACTCTGAAAATGAAAGAGTTAAGAAAATATAAGGGCCTAATTCAGAGAAGCCTTATATAATGGCAAAACCCCATTGGGATACGCTCTGTGAATTAGGACCATATTGTTCTTGTAAGTGCACGGATGCATGCACGTGTTGAGCTAGGCAGGGCAACTTGAACCTGTAGAAATCAGGACAACTTGAACCTGCAGAAGAACATCTATTTCAAAGATAAAATGAATACTCATATTAAATAAGTTAGAGTCTATAGAATATGCAACAAGCTTGAAAGGCTCAGAAATGAATATCTCTGATGGGAAACTGGGACGTGCACAGCACTAAGAATGGAAACTCCGAAAAGTCGAGATTCAGCAAACATGGCTCTTAAAGAGAAATAACGCAGCTAAAATATTTTACATCAACTGATACAATGGGCCTCATTATGACTGTGCCGGTCCGGTAACAACGGTGTCAGTAAGCATACCGGCACCGTTGTTACCGGACAGGCACAGTACAACTCTGCGGTTGGGTGCTGTCCTGCCTGCCAGGGTCAGACCTGCCGGGCAGGAAGGCACCCGCTCGCAGAGTTCTTACGGGAGCACCAGCACCGTTGTTAATGGTGCCTGTGCTCCTGTGTCCCTAGTCCAATGGGAATGGGGATTAACAAAATTAGCGGTGCCTGGCTTCCCGGCCACCGGACTTGGAATAGCCCGGTGGCACCGGGAAGTCGGGCGCCGGTAATTCATTACGGGTCTGGCGGCTACCTACTGGTTTTACCAGCACACCTACTGCCGGACCCGTAATGAGGCCCAATGAGTACTACATTTTGGGGCAAAGCAGTTACACAGTTACTATGGTCCTCATTACGAGTCCGGCGGTAACTGTGCCGGAAATTCCACCAGGTTACCGCTGGACTCGTATTACCATTCCGCCTCCATGATTGCCGGAATCACCGGGGCATTACAACCCCAGTGACCCGGTAATTCCGGAGATGGAATTCTGTTAAGTGGAAACACCGCCACCATGCTGTAATGGTGCCGGTGTTTCCATGTCCGCCTGCAGGCTGGTGGGTTTAAACCCGCCAGGTCAGACCTGGCGGGACACCTCCCGCCTGCAGGACTCTTAATCAGCTGGTCCGGAAAGAACGGTGGTGGCGGATTTACCTCCACCATTCTTTCCGGACTGGCTGACTCGTAATGAGGCCCTATGTCTTTCTCTAGACTTACTTAAACTTCGAGTGGGCTATGCGATTTACAGTAAAGTTAATGCTTAGGGATTCTGAATTTCTTCTAACTTATACCTACACCATGAAAGCACTGGCGTAACGGGAGCCAACGCAGCCCCCACAGTGCGTGGGGCTCCGCTAGCACATGTCCTAGAGGGGCCCCCACTTTGTGAGAAAAAAATGAACAAAATCCTTTTTTAAACTTTTCTTTTTAAAAATGTTTCTTTTTCTGTAGAAATAATTTCTTTATGAAGGTAGAGCGACTACAAAAAGAAACTGTCTTTTTGAAGTGCGAGGGCGCCCCCAACTCACCCCATGACATGGAAGACCCCAGGCTGGAGGCCTTCATTTCATGGGGTGGGGGAGCTCTATGACTTCAAAAATAAATGGTTTATTTTTGAAGTCACTTTGCCTTCATAAAGAAATTATTTCCGTTATGGTTCGGTCCTTAACGGAAATAATTTCTTTATGAAGTCAGAGTGACTTCAAAAAGAAACAATGGGCTTCATTATAAATATGGCGGTCTGGAAACAACAGTGCCGGTGAGCTACAGGCACTGTTGTTTCTGGACCGGCATACTACAGGTCTTCCTGCCGCAGCCGCTGTGCCCGACAGGTCGGACCCTGTTGTGCACAGCGGCCATGCTAGGTGGTGGGAGGTGATCTGTGGGGGGCAGGATTGTGTGATAAATCATAATGGTTCTCCATGTCCAGACTAAGCAAGCATTACATGTGGTATTAGTGGCTAGAGAGGCATGTTGGTGCGGCCAGTCTAGTCATTCCTCAGTTAAGTATGACTTTTTTTAACTGCGCATTTCTGATAAAGCTGTCCTGCTAAGTGTAATTACCTGGCTAGACTGGCATTTGCGTGCTGCCAGTCTAGCCATTTCTTATTGCTGCATTGTATAGTTGTCTGGGCATCTGTGATAAAATGATATGATATGATATAAGTCATTTATAAAACGCCTGTACACAAGCGCAACAAGACAAGGGAGGGAAGATAGAGGGAGGACAAGCCAAACAATCTTACTACGCCTTCCGTCATTCAGATCGTGTAAGTGCGAGAACGAGAAATGCAAGGGGAAAGGGGGGGGGAAATGCAATGAAGAGGGTAGGGGAAAACAGGGCAGTAATGCTCTGAGTAAGTGCAGCCAGGGCAGTGCGTCTCTGGGTAGTGCAAGGAGAACAAGGGACTGTAAGGTTACAGTTACAGCCCTTAAGTGTGTTGTAGGCCCGGAGGCAGTGCAAGGGTGACTGATCAAGAAAGAGCCTGGACTCAGTGAGACTCTGAGGATAGCCAAGCAACCAGTCGGTATAGCAGACAGGTAGGTCAGGTAGGTCAGCAGGGGAAAGAAGAGAGAAATCAGAGGAGAAGAGGAAGGTGTTGAGCTGCTTCTGAAACTTCAGGTGGTCATTCCAGAGGGAGGCACCTGCAGAGGAGAGAGATCTACCCCACCTCCCACCACTCTCTGCCAGTAGAAGTGTCTAACCCGTAGAGAGTTGGAGGTAGCTGGGGGAAGAGCTTGAGTAGGAAGGTATTCTGGAAGAAAGTGTTGGATGTAGTGTGGACCCCGACCCCAGAAAGCCTTGTGGACAATGCAAAGGGTCTTGAACTTGATCCTTGCAGCCACCGGGAGCCAGTGGAGAGATTTCAGGGCAGGAGAAATATGATCCCTGGGCATGAGACCAAGGATAAGTCTTGCAGTCCTGTTCTTGATTAGTTGTAGAGGGCGGAGAGTAGAGAAAAGCAGATTGAGAAAGAGGCTGTTGCAGTAGTCCAGCCTAGAGAGAAACAGGGCTCTGGAGAAAGTGAGCTTCTGTGGGAAGTGAGAAAGGGAAGAGTCCCTTAGAGGAGGAGTAGCTGGTAGTGGGACCTCTTGCTGATGCCCGAGATGTGAGCAGAGAAAGAGAGAATTGAATCGCAGAGGACTCCAAGGTGTTTTGCCTCGGAGGAAGGCGAAGGAAGGGGCCCAAGGTGGGCAGCCAGAGTGAGAGGAAAAGCAGGGGCAGGTGTCTCAATGAGAAGGATCTCCATCTTACTGTCATTAAGGCAGAGATCAATGGAGGTGCACCAATCCTGAATTGTGGATAGACAGTCAGTAATGAGCGAGAGAGGAGAGGAGCCTGAAGGAAAGCTGAGTGTCATCTGCATAACACTGAAAGTTAGAGAAGGTAGAGATCTGGCAGCCCAAAGGGGCCAAGTAGAGGTTGGAAAACCAGGGTGAGAGGATAGAGCCCTGCGGAATGCCACAGGTAGCGAGAGAGGTGTCAGAGAGAAAAGGACCAGGTTGGACCTGCGAGAGGCAGTCCAAGAGGAAGGTCTTCAGCCACTACACGGCCTGATCCGTGATGCCCAGGTTCTCACGTTGGCTGTGCGTGTGGAATGTTGTTCGCAACATTATGGCCTTGGCAGTGCCATTGCTCCTGCCATAGCTGTTCTGCTTGCTGAGCATATTTTGGGCTTGAGATTTCTCTAAAACGATCATGGCCTACTGGATTTCCTAATACCTTGTCTGGTTTCTTAGTATGTGTTTTCCATAATGTCCATAGGTTAGTGTGTCATGGCTGCCAGGTCCCAGATCCTTTGAGTGCTCCTGTCACGCCATAGGGTTAGTTGCATGTAAGCGTCTCCAAGCATGTACACAAGTTCTTCTGACGTCTTGCATTCTTGCTTTGCTGCGATAAGCCTAAGTGGCAAAATAATAAACGTGCAGACGGTACGTATATGTCACTCTCCTCTAACTCATAGAGCTGTACTTGTGTGTTCTTCTTGTAGGTTGGGTGTGTGAGTGTCCTGAATATGCAGACTGCATGTGCTTCCTGTCTAACGTGGCTATGTCGTCATGATGTCTCTAACAACTTAAGGCATGGCTTCTTGGTGCTTTTAGTCGATTCTGTCCATGTAGCCAGTTCCAGTTCTGTCTTGTGTGTATCCGTCCACTCTGGGTAGAGTTTTCTATTGCTGCAGGGTTGTAAGTTCTGCTGACAGCGTATCTTTCATGGTAGTTGTCTATCGTGGGAGCAGTGGGAATTGCTGTAAGCTCGTATGATCTACGGCCATGTTGTTGGTGCTTCTTCCAGTTGCTGTGTCTTTCAGGATGGAAGGCATACTGAGATTTTCCCTCTTCAGGGGTTCCTGGTTGCGTGACTTGTGATGGGTGGACCATCAGGTCTGACAACTGCGCTTAGACCAGTGAGCCCTAAATCGTGAAAGTCAAAGCCACTGTGGAATAAACCAAGAAGGAGCACTGTGAGTGAACTGAGAAAGCAAAGTAGAAGGAGGGTCAAGTGGACCTAATTTTGTGTTGAACTTTGAAAGATTGAAACCCATGTAAGTTGCTACATTGACATTTTGGGGAAGGGAACCCCAAGATTTGATGAACTGCAAATTCTGTCTTGAGGATGGAGCCTCAAGACCCCTTTTTTGTGTGAATTGTGTTACATTGAACTTGGGGAAGGCAGCCCCGGGGATTGTGTGGAACTGTATTGCCTTGAAATGGGAAAAGTTAATCTTGAGACTTTTGTGGAACTTTCTTGGACTTAGTGAAGGGGAGCTTCACAAGGAAGCTGAGAGTTGGAAGAAGCTCAGAACTTTGTGTTGATCAACATTTCTTGTATTACTGACATCCCTACACATTGTTTAGCTTTAGATGTGAGGGCAAGAATAGGTTTTGGACACAGACAGACTTTTAAGTTTAACTCTTTGGGCCTCATTACGACCCAGGCGGTAAGTTACCGCCTGGGTCGTACCTTTACCACCATGGCGTAAACTACGTTTACGCCATGGTGGTTGGCGGACTTACCGCCCCATTCCGAGGTTGGCGGGGCGGTAAGTCCCCAATCCCCATTTACCCTTCCCCATTCCCATTTTTGCCCCATAGGGCATAATGGGAGTGGGGAAGGCGTTAATTACGCCACCGTAAATTACGGTGGCGTAATTAACATCAAGGTCCCTTAGCGCCATGGATTTTAACACCTGCTAAAAGCAGGTGTTAAAACCTCCATGGCGCTAAGGGACCTCGGAATCAGGCGGTAAGGGTCGGCGCTGTTTACGCCGCCGTAAACTCCTTACCGCCTGAGTCGTAATGAGGCCCTTTGACTCAGACTTTCCTTAGTTTTGATCAGGTAGGGAAATCCCACCTTAGCATAGGACAAGTTAGGCCTTACACCATCCTGACATTGAAGTTAATAAATATCTTTTGTTTGAACTTTGAGTCTATTGTATGTGTCTTGCTTCATGATGCCTTCACAGTATTCAGTGGGACATGACGAGGGAGTGGGAATCGGTCAGTGGGATTCAGTGAGAGGGATTCACAGGACAAGGATTTTGAGATAGGGGAAACCATAGATCCCTAAACACCTCTAAGGAGCTATGTATTTGTTTCTATGGGTAGTTCTTGGGCGACATGCTACACTCTTAGTCATCAGAGACATTGCAGTACCAATGCCTGGTACTTTGCACCACAGATCATTTGGGCAAATGTTTGCTATGTTATTTAATCATCCATCAATGTATTTATTTAATTATTGGGTTTTTATAATGTGCCTGCACAAAAGTGTTTCAAGGCGCAACAAGACAAGCGGGGGATAGGGATGACAAAACAGAAACGGTCATACTAAGCCTTGTGACATTCAGATCGTGCAAGTGAAGTAATAGAAGTGCAGCAAAGAGGGGAGTGGGAGGCCAAATGTTGGAGGGTTAGGTGAGTGCCAGCGGAAGACAGATGGACAGAGCCCAGGGAGAAGAGAGTGCAGGGCCAGAAAGGTCTACATGCTAAGTGTGAAGAGTGGGCTGGAAGGGTAAAGGGGGTGCAGGCCCAGCCAGGCAAGTGCAGGGGGAGGGAGCCCAGAAGGCATGTGCAGTTTGGAGGGCAGTGGAAAAGGAAACCAAGTGCAGGGGTAGACTGGTAGGGGAGGGCCTGGTGCCCTGTAATAATCTGAAGGAACCAAGCAGCCAGTCAAGTGGCAGAGGGGTACACATTAGCAGGGGAGCGGGAGAGGGAAGGGGAAAGAGAAAATGAGGCTCTTGGGAAGCTTACAGAATTTAAGGAGATCCAACTCAAGTCTGTGAGGGCCAGGGAGGCTATTCTATAGGGAGGCACCTGTGGTTGAGTGATATCTACCCCCACTCTCTGTTTGGAGGAGTGTCTGATCTGCAGAGAGTTGGAGCTAGAATTTCGAGGGGCTCTAGCACTGAGTTATTTAGGGATTTAGAGTTGAATGTAGTGGAGTCCAAGGCCCCAGAAAGCCTGGTAGATGATGCAGAGGGTTTCAAACTTTATCCTTGCAGCAACTGGGAGCCAGTGGAGAGATTTTAGGGCCGGAGAGATGTGGTCCCTGGGCTTGAGGCAAAAGATAAGTCTAGCAGTCCTATTCTGGATTAGTTGAAGGGGGCGAAGGGGGGAGTTAGGTAGGTTGAGGAAGTAGCTGTTAGAGTAGTACAGCCTGGAGAGGACCAGAGCACTGGAGACATTGAGCTTCTGGGGGAAGGTGAGCAATGGAAGAATGCCTCTGAAGTGCATCTAAAAGTGAGCCTTCTTGGCAAGGTCCATGATGTGAGGAGAAAAGGAGAGAGAGAAATTGAAGATAATATCAAGGTTTTTTGCCTCACAGGAGGGTGAGGGGAGGGTGCCCATGGAGGGTGGCCAGAGTGTATGGAGAAAGGAGGGAGCTGGAATTCCAATGAGAATGATCTTGGTCTTATTGGCATTAAGGCAGATATTGTTAGCAGTTCACCATGCCTGAAGTGCAAACTGACAGTCAGGTATGAGAGAGGAAGAGGAGGAGGCAGAGGAGGGATTCTTGAAGGAGAGTTGTGTGTCATCAGCATAACACTGGAAGTTAGGAGAGAAGACAGAGATCCAATGGGCTAGGGGGGCAAGGTAGATGTAGAAAAGCTGTGTTGAGAGAATAGAGCCCTGAGGGACACTGCAGATGGAGAGTGGGATGGAGTAGAGAAAAGGGCCCAGTCAAACCGGGGAAGGTCATTCAGAGAGTAAGGAGTTCGGCCAGTCCAGAGCCAGGTCTGTGATGCCGAGGGTATTATCGAGTCGAATTATAAGGGTTGCATGATTGACTGTATTAAAGGCAGAGGAGAGGTCAAGAAGGATGAGAACGATAGAGGGTTGGAGTCGAGATTAGAGAGCAAGTCTTCACTGGTATTCAGGAGTACAGTTTCCATGCCTCTGGCAGCTCTGAAGCCAGACTGGTGGTCGTGGAGACAACCAACAGATTCAAAGTGGTGGATAAGCTGGTAGATGGCCAGCTTCTCCAAAAGTTTGTGCAGGGTTTTTGCAGGAAGGGGGTAATGGAGATAGGGTGGTAGTTAGCCGGACAGGAAGGGTCGGAAGACTTTTTGAGGAGAGGATGCACAAGGGAGTGCTTGAGAAATGAAGGGATGGATCCAGTGGCAAAGGAGTGATTGCAGAAATCAGCCACGGCTGGAGCAAGGGAGACAATGTTTTCCTTGATAGTTCTGGAGGGGCAGGGGAGCACCTATTTGGATGATACTTTCATAGAGCGCACTTGTATAGAGACCTCATCAGGTGATTAGGGAGAGAAAGAGGATAGTACGCAGGAAAGGAGGGCAAGAGAGGCCTGAGGTAGGGTGATTGAGAAGGTGAGGGAGAATGTTGGGATGTAGAGGACAGAGAGGACAGGATATCCTGAGTTTTAGTAATGAAGTGAGAGGCCAGAGAAGTGCAGAGGGTCAGGGATGGTGGAGGAGGAGAAATGGAGACTGCAATATGATTGGCGGGTACCTTGCTGATTTTGAAAAGTTTGGCCGTGTTGTTAGTGGCCCCAGAAATGTGGGCTTGGGTGTAGGCCCTCTTCTTTGAGAAGATGGAAAGTATTGCCTTTGGAGCAGGTGGCTGACCAATTTATCAGAGGATGTGCTTGAAGCCAGCCACTTCCGCTCAGCTGCTCTGCCATTGCATTTCAGAGAGGCCAGGTTGGAGTCATACCAAGAATTGCACTTGGAGGCCGGTTGTATGCGGATCCTCATGACAGGGGCAAGGATGTCCAGAAAGTTTGAGATGGAGAGTTGAAGGTTAGTAAGGGCTGGTCTCGGTAGGATAGCTCAGGGGCAACATGCTCACCTTGGAAACAAGGCGACACAGAGCAACACAGGTTTGATCCCCGGGTCCATACTTAGAAACCTCTGGGTATTTAACGCATTATAAATAACCTATCATATCATGTCATATCATATGAGAGTGAGAGTTAATGGCAGGAGTAGTAGGGGAGTGAAGGTGGTGGCAAAAGCAGCAAATGACACTCGCTTCATGGGTCGAATAACGGAGAAAGCAACTGGCAGTGGGTGCAGGAGCTTAGCCGGGAGGCCCAGTGGGTCCAGGTGAGAGGATAGGAGAGAATGATCAGACCAGGATAGAGGAATAATGAGAGGGTTGGAGATGGGGATGTCTGCAGAGTTGAGAGCATCCAAGGTGTGTCTGGCTGAGTGCGTCAGACCGGAGGGAAGAATGGAGAGGGAAAGAGAGTCACAGAGGTTGCAGAAAAGTCCAGAGGTGGCATCAGGGGAGTTGAGTTGAATATTGAAGTCTACGAGGAGAAGCTTGATGTAGAGGTCAGGAGACAAGAAATTAGATCAGCCACTCTAAGAGGAAGAGGGAGACATGGCCAGGGGTCTGTGGATAGTTGCCAGAGTCAGAGAGAGGACAGGAAATACACCAAGCCTGCAGACGAGGCATCATTCAAAAGAGGTGTAGGCCAGCTAGACCCCCCTGCGAAAGACAATTGTCCAATGCAACACCCCCAAGACCTACAGTTCCCCCGATTACTCCTCCGCAATAAACCCCCTACCCCCACCTGATTATGTGTTGGTTTGTTATGTTCATCTCTAAATGAATGGTACAGTAAGTGAATAGATGCTCTTCAGATGATTGCTTTCTTTTAAAATCAAATAAAAAGATTGTTTGAAAAAAACAAAAAAAAGAGGAGTAGGCCTGAGTGGGAATGATAGAAACAGGTACCCACTCAGGGAAGATCAGGGCCACTCTGCCTCTGGACTAGTGAGGCCTGGGCTTAGAGTGGATCTTGTCACTCTCGGGGAGGAGAGAGTCAAAATTTGTGACAGAACTGACAGTGAACCACATCTCGGTGAGAGCGAGGATGTCAAGGTTGAAGTTTTCAAGGAAGTGGCAGATGTCAGAGGAGTGTTTGATGGCAGAGCAAGAGTTGCAGGTAGCTAAGTGGAGCAGGTTTCCACTTTTGAAGGTTTTCCGAGGAGGGGCACATGAGTGTGGTACAGCCGTCAGAGGTGGCAGAGGGGCCAGAGGGGAGGCAGAAGGAGGAGTGGCAGGAAAAGGGAGGAAGTTAATGAGAGATGGAAGACACTTATCACGAAGGAGGAGGGTGAACTGAGCACCCTAGACCATGACAGTGCCATTTAGGGAAACATTAATGATGGCCCTAGAGGGCAGGAAGGATGCCAAGAGTACTTCCCAGAGGGTACCACCATTAATTGGAGAGGAAGAAAAAGGGGAGAGCACTGTGACCATATGGGGAATCCAAAGGTCACAAGAGGGGACGACTAAGAGGACGTCAGTGAAAGTCTGTGTGCAAGAAGCATGAACATAGTGGTCAGCGATGGGCAGGCCTGGATTAGAGACCAGGAGATCCTTCTTGAACTTTTTCCTTACAGACTTTGAGGGAGGGATAGGATAGGTGATAGAATAGCAGTTAGAGAATATAGGGGAGAGCATCCAGATTCGACTTTCCTAGAAAGGGGGAAAAAGTCTAAATTTCAAACACAACAGCCCTGTAAAAAACACACAGCTTTGACTTTCCTGAAAAGCCCCCAATGGGTAACTGACACAATACACATAGTGCAAGAAATGGATAACATGAACTGTGACCTGCAGCGGACTGCAAGCTTAGCTAATAGAAGTAATAAGAGAGGAGGGACTGATAAATAGGGAGCAGTAGTGGTTGTTCCCCCTGGAAGCACCTTTCTTACATTGACAGTTACTGCTGGTTGACAGCTGCGCTACATGCTCCGAAGGCAAACACAGTCAAATGCAGACTGGAGCTGCTGCTGTGGAGCTGCTCTTTTCCTCTGGGCCCTTAGCCACAGGGGCTGCATGGGCAAGGAGCTGCTACATAGTGTTGACAAAAAGGGAACCAGGGCCACTCACGGGTTGGGGGCTGGCAGGGAGGGTCAAGGAGAGGGAACAAGGAAGGGGGGCTGAGCATGGCTGAAGGCCTACACACGCCGAATGCGACGGCTAACACCAGAACATTTACCTATTTTAAAAGCTCCTTTATTGAAGCTGGCTAAGAGAAGGGCATGGATGAAGGGAAGGCACCTTATTTCCCACAAGGATGGCTTCCGATGAAGAAAATGTGCCAGTACTCTGCTAAACAGATAATTCCACACAGTGAAGAAACAGGGCCAATCATGGGTTGCTACAGGCCGGGAGGGTCAGGGAGAAGGAAACAAGGAAGGTGTGGGGTGAGGCCTGGTGAAGGTCTGCACACACAAAACACGGTCACTAACACAGGGAAATTAAACTATTTTAAAGGTTACTGCAGGTTAGGTGGCTAAGAGAAGGGCATGGATGGAAGGGAACGCGCCTTCTTTCCAACAAGGAAGGCTGCACATGGAGAAAGTGTCCCGGTGCTCTGCTACACAGGTGATTCTACACAGGGAAGAAACAGGGCCAATCACGCATTGGAGTGGGCAGGCAGGGTGAGGGAGAAAGGAACAAGGTAGGGGGTTGAGGCTGTGCAGAGGAGCAGACATATACATCCTCAGGAGATCCTTGTTAGGCAGAATTGCAGGCAGTACCCTCTGGAAACACCACACACAATTAGGACTACAGGTGTAAGCAAAAACCAACCTTTGGTATAGGTCGGTACCACACACGTTTGGTAGCGAGCTGAGCAGCCAGGCTTATCTCAAGAGGGAATGTGAGCAGTAGAAGAAGATACACAGAAGTATTACAATCACAGTGGTTCAAGTAGACACTTACACTCAAGGTTTCTTGGTAAAAAATACTTAAACATTTATTTACACAGTCATTTGGAAAACATTCACTAGTATAAATCATCTCAATATTCAACAGCAATATACTACAGCACAAAACTCGTAGGGACAGTTTGAGCTCCCCTGAAAAAGGTGCCAAATGGCACTTCAGTACTTTTAAATAGGAAAAAAAAGGAAGAGGTTTGTAGAAGGGGTTAGAAAACACTTCTTTCAAATAATGCAAAGGTTCAATGTACCAGGAGGTTCAGTTCAATTCAATAGGCCAGGCCAAAGTCATTAATCTAGTGTTCTTGGATAGGACAGCAGAGTTCTGGTACAGATGGAGAAGTCTTTGTAAATGTTTTTAGAAGTTGTTTATATGAAAGCGAATAATAATCTGGGTCACAAGCTGATTAGGCCTGCACGTTGGGAAAGTTTCACAAACTTTCACCGCGAGAGTTAGGATCTCTCAACTGGATGGCACAGTACCTTAAAATGAAGCAAAAAGATGTAGCTGAAGAAGTTGGTTCCTGGCAGTTCCTGCAGATCTCTCTGTTCCTGAGCCTCAGTCGTGGGGACAAGAGGGAGGATGTCGGAGGACTCCTGCACTGCACCGGATCGTCATCGGAGCAAACAAAATGGCGTCAGTGCAGCTCAAGTAGCTGTGGCTTCCAAACACAAACTGGTGTCCTTCTCCCTGGTTAACCTTAATCAGCTCCGAGAATGGTATCCAGGCATTTGCTCAGTTGATTGGTCCCACCAACTCAAAGGAAGAAGCCGTCCTTGAAGGAGCTTCTCTGTCGAATGGAGATCTGGCGATTTGGAGTTGCAGCAGGGCTCCACCGGGCAAACCAACGATCCAGTGATTGCAGCAGCCGTCCTCTTCCAGCTCATCTTCACTTCTTTCGTTCCAGTGGTTGACCCTGCCTTCCAGTCCTGGAGACTCTCCTTTTAAACAGTTTTCTACCATTCATTCCAGCCCAGCTGTCACTCACACATCAGGGTGGCTGTCCTTCCTGGACAGTCAGTCAGCCAATCATGCCTGAGTGCATTTGGGTCTCCTAGGAGACTAAGCACAGGGAGTTTCCAGCACCTCCCTCACTTCCTGCCCACCCCAGACACTTAGACGCCATGGGCGGACTTCAGTCCTGAAGCCTGCCAAAGGCTCACAAACAAAGGGAACAAACCTGGTTTGGGGTGCAGAGTTAACTACCAGAAGGACCTTTCCACAAAGAAACAAAGAAAAAAGATGACCAGAGTCTTTTTTTACAGAGGGGTCTTGGGTGCAATATTGAAAAACATGGCGGCCTGATTTTTTGCTACCGGTGTTCGTGGTCTGGAAAAATCATGGTAGTTTGTTATAAAACCACAGCCACCAGCCATTTCAATAGGAAAGAGGAGATTTTGACAACTACAAGAGTGTTTAGACATAGGGGATACTAAGTAACCCCTCCAGCACTCTATAGGAAGATAGTGTGTGCTGGGTCTATGAATTTAAAAGACTAGTAAAGTCAATTTAACTTTAAATTCTCTGGGGAACAGTAGTTCATCCCAGAGAAGGTATTTAAACCTTGCGAAGTCCAAAGGACCTCCCTGTGCCACTGCTCTAAAGGTGCTGTGTGACACAACAATAAAAAGATGATGCCTATGGAGTTATCTAAAACTCTATCACCAAAGTAACAAACACAGAAAACACATTGAAAATGAAAAGTTCAAAGTCCCAAAGTTTTGCAAAAGAGCTAGAGGGCTCTAAGGATGGAGGAATTAGCACTTGTATGAGAATTCTCCCTAACAATCCTGCCCCCCCTAAGTCCCCTGTATTGGAGTCTGAGAAGATATCCATTGAGACAACCCCATTGAATGTACTGTGGAGATGATAACAGCCTGCAGGAGGAACACCCTCAAGGAACATGAGAAAGGGTTAAGAAAATTGACTAATTACGTCATAAGAAAGTGTGCACAAAGTCCTGAAATACTAAATAAAGACAATGCATGTATAATAGAGGAAAAATGGCGAAATAAAGACTCGAATGAACCTTAAAAGTGTAAAAGATGAATATTACACAATAAGAATATGCTGCTGAAATCAGAAGTGTTATGAATGTACATTTTCTGAAACGCTAGATAGATCAAGTCATTGTATAGCCTAGCTGCAAGTAGTGAATAGAATGCAGGTAGAGCCGCCATTGTACAGAAACTGGAAATTGGTATCATGAAATAAGTAAGCAAAACAACCAGGGAGAGAAAATGGAGGACTATGTCACAGTTCAATAACAGCTTGACAAGACCCATAGATCCCTTCTGTTCCTCCTCACCTGAATCTTCCAATGTACTTTCTTGGGCTTCAGAATCCTTCTTTCTACATGTTCTCTTAGATTCTTTAGACTTCTTTTCCTTCTTTTGGTGTAGGTAGGGGCGAGCTCCCTTGGAGGCCACCTTGGCCTGTACAATACTCAAGTCTAGGGGATCCCCGAGGAGCAAGCCCCCTTAAATCCAGGGAAAAAGCCTCCAAGGCACAAAAATCCCTCCTGCTGTTGAATTAGAGATGATTTGACTGTAGTGTTAAAGACTCCAATCAAGCAGTCCCACTAAGTCAGTGCCTCGTCTGGGATTGCTCAAGGGAAGCCCTTATTTATATATTTTTATGTCCAGTTTGTGTACTCTGGATGACAACCCTTATATAACACCCCTCTCTTAGAATCCCCATGACCCCACTGAGCCAAGAAGTAAGTTTGTTTTGCAAATTTAAAAGGTTTATTTGAGAATTAAACAATATATATATATATATCGCACTTTTATAATAAATTAATAATTGATATCACACATATGAATATGAGCAGTAATCAGCAATGGATGAGGTGATACTAGCACGCTGGTTTAATTACTAAGGAGTAGTATATAGGATAAGGTAGCTGAGAATGCTTTATATGGTACAAGGAAATGCAAGGTGGAAAAGAAGCAACACAGGAATAAACTTGATATGATTTCAGCAAAACATAATACAATCACTTTTCCCCTTTTGGCAATTCACCCACCCTCTATGCAATGTAAGGAGGTGGAAGTGACACACACAGTCTTCAGGAATACAATCACAGTACAATACGAATTCAGTTCCCCCCTAGCAAGCTTAGATCGCAAGGATGATTTTAAACACAGGCAAAATCCTTTTAAATGTGGTGGCAATGAAGTGAAAAATATACCCAAATTGCTTTTAATTCCCTATAGGAGATTCCGGGTGAGTGAGAGATACTTTCAATTAGTTCAGAATCACTTTAGCAATGCTCTATAAATGATTGTCAGGTTGCAAACGAATTTCAGCAAAGGAAAGCAAGGACAAATATTTTTACACGTGGCTGAAATGAAGCAAAATCTAGCTTTTATCACAAACGGTTCAAGAGATACGGACGATTTTGTGGAGGTAGATTTTCAGAAATGAAATTTTACAGTTTCAGAATGACAGATGACAGTTTTGCAGCTTTAAAGCCACAGAAGGATACACAATGCTATGGTGTAGTTCTAGATAGGTTAAAATAGTTTGAATTAGATTATTTTAAACTAAGAGATTGGTTTCGCACAGTCCTGGCTGAGTACTCACACTATATGTTGGACAGGAATGCGACTTCGTCACGGATCGGGTCAGGATTGGCTGCGGTTCTCTCGCCACGGACGGTCTCTGCCTGGTTCTGCTCACAGCGATCTGGGTCAGCTCTGCTAGCGGCACTGCACAGCGGTCTGGATCTCTGGTTCTGGCAAAAGTTCTTGGTACTGCACGGCGGTCTGGTCTCTGGTTCCGGGTACAGCTCTGCTTTCTGGGTGTTTCTGGCCCAGGGTTTTAGGACAGAATCAAACAGCTCAACCCAGCTGTTTTACTCTGATGTGCCCATTGGAAGTCTGGGGTGAATCAGTTTGCAAAAGATTTTGAGGCCTGCTGACAAATTCTGAAGTCTGAATTCAAAGTTCTGGTCTCTGTCTGGATTTGAAGTCTAAGTGCTGGATCTGGTGTCTTCTGGCAAAACGCTCTGCAAGAAATCAGCTTGAAGTGGGAAGGGAATGTCCCTACCTGTCCTGCACAGTCTCCTTTTATGTGTTTAGAAAGTGGGAGGGTCGGCTCATCTTCTATGCCCAACCCTCTCAACTTATCATTGGCCAGTTCCTCCTCTCTCCCTTGATTGGGGGAACTGGGTTGTGAGTCAGAGTGATGAGGTAGGTTTATGGTCAGAGGATCCTCCCCTTGTCAAATTGCACACAAATCTATTTCTGATCCAAATACATATTTATCTATGTACCATTTTTCTAATATTATACATCCAGTTAACATATTTTCTGTAGCACCAAACCATCCGATCCCTGTCTTTGTAAGATGTCGTGTCCACTTATGACAGAATTCTGCCCTTTTCATCCAGATAACGACCTCTAAACCTTTCCCGATTTTACACAAATGTGCACCAGGGATATGGGTTTCAGATGATAAAGTGTCAGATTTTTAACATGCATACATTTGGAGTAACAACCTTTTTTCCGCTACTATCCCCAAGAACATACCACAGGGTCCTAACACCTCTTATAATGTGCACAGAAAAATCACAAGAATGATGATGTTATTTATATAATTTTTACAAGTCCGCACTATGAATTATCCATCTTTTTAAAATTATGCTCTGGCCCCAAAGGGGTGTGGTTTTCCAAAGCACATGGTGGAATTTATGGTTTATCCACTTCCCCCAAGCTCAGCTGGCTCACAGATGCAGTGCCCCTCCCGAATCCTTCCAAGAGGAAGCCATTTACGACCCCCCTAATTTAACATTTGCCTGGGCCAAGGACAGTGCTTTGTTTAGTTTCCTGTAGTCCCCAGGTGCTCCTCCCCTAATTCAATCAGGGAGGTTTCATCTCCTTTTGGTGGGGGCAGCAGAATGCAGCCAGGCCTGGGAAGCGTGGCTGAGCAAGTTTCACTCCTGTCGGGGGTAGTTGCCGGGCAGAATTCACTCTCTTCAAGCCAGGCTTCAGCTAAATGTCACTTTGGTACCCAGTTTTCTACATTCAAATCAAACTGACAATTTTTACACATGCAGCTAGAACGCTGATTCTAAGTTCAAAACTATGACATTTCAACAGTTGCAAACTATGTGACACTCAACAGTAGGTCACTCATTTATTTTAAACATTTAGATTTTAGTGTCTTTCAGTCCAATTTCACTTCAGCTGCTGACATATACAGCTCAGCCAGTTTTGTTATAAACATTGTTTTGGGCTCTTTCTCTTTCCATATTTTGTATGCACACAAGTCTACCTTCTGCCAAATGTCTGCTGGTGTTTATTGAGATTTTTTAATATCTTGCAATGTTTAAAATAGGCATTTTTAGCTTGCATTTCAGAGAAACAAAGGTGATTTCAAAGCGCTTTTTTTTTTTTTAGCCACCGGCACTGCTGTTTTTCCTTTGGCACACATTTCACTCATGGCACTCCTGGCCCCTCACGCTCGCACTGGTGGTTGGCAGGTCAGAGGGACCATTTTGCTGTGTGCAAAACTGCGCGGTTCTCCACGATTCTGGCGCAAATGTGGGCTTTTCTGCCCTCTTACATTTCCTAAGCCCACATCACCAAGTGTTGCAGCATAATAAATTGAACGTGGGCCAAGACACCCAACAGTAGCAATTTGGATGGTTGGTATAGTCTTCTTGTTCCTTCACTAGTCCAAAAAGGAGTAACTACCGCTGAATGTTCATATCCGGGGATAAAGATAATGAGCTCTGGGTTGGGGTCTGTGAGAGTACCCCCAGCAGCCTGATTGGTTAAGAAGGGCTGCGTATCAAAGAAAGCAGGTAAGTAGATTCAAGGCAATGAGTCGAAGATAGCAAGAAAGGAAGTAGCACCAAAAACAAGGTAAGTAGGCATAGAGCCGAGTGGGTAAACAAAGAGCAGTCCGGCGAAAGGTAAGAAACAAGACAGGAAACAAGTATCAGAAAGATATGCCAGCGAGCTTTGTGGCGAAGAAGAGCAGATAGAAATGCTGGTGAGCTTCGCGGCGAAGGAGAGCAGAAAGAAATGCTGGCGAGGTTTGCACCGAAGAAGAATAGATAGAAATTCCAGCGAGCTTCACGGCGAAGGAGAACTGGATCCCCTTTTACAGAGGAGGTAGAGCGGGACAGTCAAAATTACATAAGGCAGTTATGGGCAAACGAGAAAGAAAGTTAGGAGCAAGCTGAAAGGCAAGCGAAATAAAAGGAAACTACCACCAAGGCGTGGGGAAAGTAAACAAGGATAAAGAGAGTCCACATGAATGAAATGGGATACGAAACAGGACACGGTCGAGAGGTAGAGGACGGGTAACAAAGGAATAAGTATGAAGGACAGAAGCCGGCAAAGCCGGTAGACAAGAAAGAGCACAAATGCAGGATGGGCTGGTACAACAGAACAGAGTACGAGCTGGGCGAAAGTTCCAAGGGACGGATACAACGCAATGGGCTCTGGTAGACGCCCATTGAAATAGATGCGGCGGCCATATTGGAAGAAGTCTAGACCACGCTGCACAGTTGACTCATCCACCTGATCACAGCAACTTCCATTTGTTTCAGTACTTCCATTGCCGGCGCATGACAGAGCTGCATTGAGAGGCTGTCTTGCCTGTAGATAAGAACCAAGAAGTCGAGGTCAGCTATCTACGCTGAAGAAGAACATGTTCGTGGAGGATTAATCCTATAACATTAAGGTGCAAGAAAGAACACAGAGGATGCCAGGTCTTGAATCATTAAAACATTTAAAAGCTTGCATATTTAACAAAATTGCGGTCTCTAGTCACGTGAGTTGAGGCTGAAAATAGGGATTGAACTTGGAGTTACACAGACGATAGCGAGGGTCCTCACTTTCGTTGCATTCCTAAGACAATAATACTCTGCAAGGCCCAATACAAAGAGAATTTCATGCCAGATGGGATGGGTGATGAGAGATGTTGGGCTGATTGGGTGATAGGGAAACATCAAGTCCTATCTACTTGCACCTGGGTCTTGGCTTACGTGCTGCTAATTGAACTGAACGTTCCAGACATGGCACAAGCGTGCCAAACCAATTGCATTAGTCTTTATAACAAAGAACCTTATAGCTTGGCAAACCAATGAAACACTGTGTAACTGATTCTTTTATAAATGACGCATATGAAGAGGTAATCATAAGTTGTTCACATGATACTTGACAGCCAATAACAAACTTAGCTCCTACATGATTGTATATCTAGATGTGTCCCTTAACCAATCACAACCCTTTATTGGTTTTTCACTATTACCATGTATGATGACATCACTAATGCCACATAGGATGACATCATTCTGACAAATAAAGAAATATATGTGTATTTGTTGTGGAAATCACAGAGAGAATTATCGTAGGTCTGTTGATGTTCGTTGTAAACTCTCTGTTTTAGATAATTGCTAATACAACAGCAACTTGCCATCTTCCTGAGTTTGTCTGGTTATTTGGACTCAGACTTATTCTGTTGTGATCCCATCTTGTAACAAGACCCAATGAGGCAAGGATAAACTGTGTCACTGACAGCACGCTGAACGCTTGGAAGGTGATTCCTTACAGGGCACCTGTTTTTGCTAATAACCCCATGCATGGACCTGACAGAATAAAGCAGAGGATAGCGGTTGGAGGTGATTCCTTACAAGACACCTATGACCTTATGCAGTATTCCCATGAAAGGGATCTGACATACGTAGATATTAGTTTTTGGGGGTGATTCCTTACAAGGCGCTTCAAGTATGAGATGATATGATAGGTTATTTATAATGCTCTTAATACTCAGAGGTTTCTAAGCGCGGATCGGGGATCGAACATTTGTTGCTCCATGTCGTCTTGCTTCCAAAGGGAGCATGTTGCCCCTGAGCTATCCTCCTGAGAATTCAAAGTATCATATCTGGTAATGCATCAATAACTTAATAGCCCTCATTACAAGGTTAGAGGTAGCCAGAAAGTCTGGCACTCACGAATGGGCAATTACTGGGGTATTCCGGCCCTTCCGGACCCGGTAATTGCTCTTTCGCAGGTGCCGGAATCAGGTGATCCCTATTCCCATTTGAGCCCGGAAGGGCTCGATGGGAATGGGGATGCCTGCACCACCGGCACCGTTCATAACGGTGCCTGTGCTACAGGCATGCTGTGCTTGCGGTTGTCTTTCATTCCGCCAGGTCAGATCTAGCGGAATGAAAGGCACACGCGAGCACAACTCAGAGTTTGCCTGTCCATATACAACGGTATCGGCAAGCTTACTGGTACCGTTGTATCCGGACCGGCAAGCTCGTAATGAGGCCCATTGTGGCAAAACACATGTTGGCTGGTCTTTTGCACAAGAAAATAAACTGGACTTAATACTATGGGACTTTAAACTCAAATATTACTAAAAACCAAATAATCTTTTGTCAAACACATTGGGCCTCATTACGAGTATGGAGGTTTGTTTGTTTGTTTTATTCGTATTTATATAGCGCACAACAGTCCAAGGACATCGTGGCACTTGTTACAGTACAAAGCTTAGTTACATGGTCATTAGCAATATACATACAGGGTACAATATAGTTATATAGACATTGGCAGTAAATATACAGGTTAGAATATAGTTATATACATTTGTGTCATATTACAATAAGGATGGCCGAAGTGGAGGAGGATGTAGAAATGCTAATTGAGGAAAGTGGCCTTGAGGTTGTTGCGGAAGACAGAGATGGAGGTTTCAGCTCTAAGGGTGGCCGGGAGAGAGTTCCAGAGTTTTGGTGCTATATAGGAGAAGCCTAGACCTCCAGGAGTAGCTCTCTTTATGTGTGTTATGTGTAGCTGGTTGGAGTACTGAGTTCTGGTGGGGCGTGTGGAAGTGGTCCTGGATAATGCTTCAGATAGGTATGTTGGGGCGGTTTTATTGATGCATCTGTGTGTGATGGTGAGGATTTTCAGAGTGATACGGTCTTTGACCTGGAGCCAAAGTGCTCCATGTCTGGCGTGAAATATATGGTCTCTTCTAGGGAGGCTCATCGCGGCTCTAAGTGCATTATTTTGTGTGGTTTGCAGTCTGTGGATGTTTTTGGCAGAGGTGCCAGCTAGGAGAGCGTTGCAATAGTCGAGTTTGGCACCTATAGTTGTTCTAGGTATGGCCAAGTGGTTGGGGGTGGATAGGTAGGGTTTAATGGCATTGATGAGTTTGGTGCTGAATGCAGATGCAGAGGCTATGGCGCTGACTTGTTTGTTCATCGATAGATTTGCGTCAATGTGAACACCTAGAGTCTTGACAGAGGAGGAAACAGCGATGGTAGAATTGTCTACATTGAAGTTAGCGTATTGGGGGCTTAGATTTGTTATTGTATTTGGTAGGCCAAGGATGAGGATTTCAGTCTTCTCCCCATTAAGACACAGGCCATTGATTGCCATCCAAGCTTGGATAGTGGCTTAGATGTTGTGAAGGGCCGCGGCGTCTTGGTGATAGAGTCCAGATAGGGGTATAAGTACTTGAGTGTCGTTTGCATAGTTGGTATATGCAACACCCATAGAGTCCAGTAGGTCGAAAAGGGGTTTTGTGAAGAGGTTATAGAGGGTGGGGGCTGTACAAGATCCTTGGGGGACACTGCAGTTGATGGTGGTAGGGTCTGCGTTTGCTGTGTCCAAGTAGACCTTCATGGCTCTTCCTTCAAGGAAGGATGTGATCCAGGAAGCTGCTTGTTTAGAGAAATTAGCTGCATGGGTGAGGTGAGTGGTAAGTGTTTGGTGAACTACCAGGTCAAATGCAGCTGATAGATCGAGGAGGAGGTGCAGTGCAGGTTTGCCTTTGTCCATGATCTGTGAGATTTGATTTTTTAGGTCTAATAAGGCAGATTCTGTTCCGTGCCCGACACGGAAGCAGGATTGTCTTTTGCCTAGTATGGAGTTAGCTTCTATGTAAGATTGGATCTGGTTTTGAGCTGCTTTGGCCAGGATTTTAAAATTTTTTAAGGTAGCATGGCTACCCCCATACCGGGTACCGGGTCCGGGTTCCTGGAATGGGGAAATACCGGGCCATTCCGACCTTTGATGGCCCGGTATTTCCCCATTCCAGGAACCCAGACCCGGTACATCCCCATTCCCATTGAGCCCCGTAGGGCTCAATGGGAATTGGGAGGATGCTAACAACGGGCCCGTTAATGACGGGCCCGTTGTTAGCATCCTGGTCTGCTAGCGGGTCCCGATAAGGACGCCTGGTTTTTCCAGGAGTCCTTAGCGGGACCCACAAGCAGACTTCGTAATGACGCGGTAGAGGGATAACGGGGCCTGCAGCTCTACCGGCACCGTTATCCCTCTACCACCTTCCTCTTAATGAGGCCCATTGTCTACCACCTTCCTCTTAATGAGGCCCATTGTAGAGCTGCATTTACCAAGCACAAAGTGCGAGGGGTTTTCTTCTTTCTCTACCCATCCTGTAACAGATGCACGTTCCCAAAGGGCCATAAACTCAGCTGGTGAAGGCCTGCACACGCCCAATGCGGCGACTAACACAGGGAAAGTAAACTATTTTAAAAGCCAGTGCAAGGTAGCTGGGGGACAATTTCCTTGCAGTCCCTGCAAACACAATTAACAGCAGCAAACCCACTTACTAAACATGCATGAAGCAGGCCTCTTTTGCCCTTCAGCAATTAACACAATTGGCATCATAGGACGAATCCTTAGTAGCTGCTCGATGTCTAACATCTCAATGAAGAAAACACTCGTCATTTTGGCCGTGGGTGGGGGGTTTAGGGGGCGTAGGGATTCCCCATGCCTTTTATATCCGATTGACCCTAATATTGAAAAGCAGGACAACCCAGTGCCAGCTGACAAGCACACGATGCCTTTACCTGCTCAACACCAGCGCTTGAGAACCGACACACTATTATTGTGTTTTTTGTTTTTTTCCGAACAGGATGTACAGCGCAATTGCAATAAAGGAGTTCATCTGAAATTCATTTTTTGAACCTACTAATCAGCAAAATTGGTAGCATGTTGGAAACAGACAATTGTACATCCCGATAGTGCTCATCCGGACCCAAACATATAAAGGGTATTTATTATGCAGTGGAAAATCAAAAAGAGCAGGACAAATATGCGATGTGAACTCTGAAAATGAAAGAGTTAAGAAAATATAAGGGCCTAATTCAGAGAAGCCTTATATAATGGCAAAACCCCATTGGGATACGCTCTGTGAATTAGGACCATATTGTTCTTGTAAGTGCACGGATGCATGCACGTGTTGAGCTAGGCAGGGCAACTTGAACCTGTAGAAATCAGGACAACTTGAACCTGCAGAAGAACATCTATTTCAAAGATAAAATGAATACTCATATTAAATAAGTTAGAGTCTATAGAATATGCAACAAGCTTGAAAGGCTCAGAAATGAATATCTCTGATGGGAAACTGGGACGTGCACAGCACTAAGAATGGAAACTCCGAAAAGTCGAGATTCAGCAAACATGGCTCTTAAAGAGAAATAACGCAGCTAAAATATTTTACATCAACTGATACAATGGGCCTCATTATGACTGTGCCGGTCCGGTAACAACGGTGTCAGTAAGCATACCGGCACCGTTGTTACCGGACAGGCACAGTACAACTCTGCGGTTGGGTGCTGTCCTGCCTGCCAGGG
Organism: Ambystoma mexicanum; assembly: GCF_040938575.1. Lineage (NCBI taxonomy): Eukaryota > Metazoa > Chordata > Amphibia > Caudata > Ambystomatidae > Ambystoma > Ambystoma mexicanum. The sequence continues at coordinate 178,464,650 of NC_090924.1, forward strand.
TCAGACCTGCCGGGCAGGAAGGCACCCGCTCGCAGAGTTCTTACGGGAGCACCAGCACCGTTGTTAATGGTGCCTGTGCTCCTGTGTCCCTAGTCCAATGGGAATGGGGATTAACAAAACTAGCGGTGCCTGGCTTCCCGGCCACCGGACTTGGAATAGCCAGGTGGCACCGGGAAGTCCGGCGCCGGTAATTCATTACGGGTCTGGCGGCTACCTACTGGTTTTACCAGCACGGCTACTGCCAGACCCGTAATGAGGCCCAATGAGTACTACATTTTGGGGCAAAGCAGTTACACAGTTACTATGGTCCTCATTACGAGTCCGGCGGTAACTGTGCCGGAAATTCCACCAGGTTACCGCCGGACTCGTATTACCATTCCGCCTCCATGATTGCCGGAATCACCGGGGCATTACAACCCCAGTGACCCGGTAATTCCGGAGACGGAATTCTGTTAAGTGGAAACACCGCCACCATGCTGTAATGGTGCCGGTGTTTCCATGTCCGCCTGCAGGCTGGTGGGTTTAAACCCGCCAGGTCAGACCTGGCGGGACACCTCCCGCCTGCAGGACTCTTAATCAGCCGGTCCGGAAAGAAAGGTGGTGACCGATTTACCACCACCGTTCTTTCCGGACTGGCTGACTCGTAATGAGGCCCTATGTCTTGCTCTAGACTTACTTAAACTTCGAGTGGGCTATGCGATTTACAGTAAAGTTAATGCTCAGGGATTCTGAATTTCTTCTAACTTATACCTACACCATGAAAGCACTGGCGTAACGGGAGCCCACGCAGCCCCCACAGTGCGTGGGGCTCCGCTAGCACATGTCCTAGAGGGGCCCCCACTTTGTGAGAAAAAAAATGAACAAAATCCTTTTTTAAACTTTTCTTTTTAAAAATGTTTCTTTTTCTGTAGAAATAATTTCTTTATGAAGGCAGAGTGACTACAAAAAGAAACTTTCTTTTTGAAGTGCGAGGGCGCCCCCAACTCACCCCATGACATGGAAGACCCCAGGCTGGAGGCCTTCATGTCATGGGGTGGGGGAGCTCTATGACTTCAAAAATAAATGGTTTATTTTTGAAGTCACTTTGCCTTCATAAAGAAATTATTTCCGTTATGGTTCGGTCCTTAACGGAAATAATTTCTTTATGAAGTCAGAGTGACTTCAAAAAGAAACAATGGGCTTCATTATAAATATGGCGGTCTGGAAACAACAGTGCCGGTGAGCTACAGGCACTGTTGTTTCTGGACCGGCATACTACAGGTCTGCCTGCCGCAGCCGCTGTGCCCGACATGTCGGACCCTGTTGTGCACTGCGGCCATGCTAGGTGGTGGGAGGGGATCTGTGGGGGGCAGGATTGTGCGATAAATCATAATGGTTATCCATGTCCAGACTAAGCAGGCATTATATGTGGTATTAGTGGCTAGAGAGGCATGTTGGTGCGGCCAGTCTAGTCATTCCTCAGTTAAGTATGACTTTTTTTAACTGCGCATTTCTGATAAAGCTGTCCTGCTAAGTGTAATTACCTGGCTAGACTGGCATTTGGGTGCTGCCAGTCTAGCCATTTCTTATTGCTGCATTGTATAGTTGTCTGGGCATCTGTGATAAAATGATATGATATGATATAAGTCATTTATAAAACGCCTGTACACAAGCGCGACAAGACAAGGGAGGGAAGATAGAGGGAGGACAAGCCAAACAATCTTACTATGCCTTCCGTCATTCAGATCGTGTAAGTGCGAGAACGAGAAATGCAAGGGGAAAGGGGGGGGATGCAATGAAGAGGGTAGGGGAAAACAGGGCAGTAATGCTCTGAGTAAGTGCAGCCAGGGCAGTGCGGCTCTGGGTAGTGCAAGGAGAACAAGGGACTGTAAGGTTACAGTTACAGCCCTTAAGTGTGTCGTAGGCCCGGAGGCAGTGCAAGGGTGACTGATCAAGAAAGAGCCTGGACTCAGTGAGACTCTGAGGATAGCCAAGCAACCAGTCGGTATAGCAGACAGGTAGGTCAGGTAGGTCAGCAGGGGAAAGAAGAGAGAAATCAGAGGAGAAGAGGAAGGTGTTGAGCTGCTTCTGAAACTTCAGGTGGTCATTCCAGAGGGAGGCACCTGCAGAGGAAAGAGATCTACCCCACCTCCCACCACTCTCTGCCAGTAGAAGTGTCTAACCCGTAGAGAGTTGGAGGTAGCTGGGGGAAGAGCTTGAGTAGGAAGGTATTCTGGAAGAAAGTGTTGGATGTAGTGTGGACCCCGACCCCAGAAAGCCTTGTGGACAATGCAAAGGGTCTTGAACTTGATCCTTGCAGTCACCGGGAGCCAGTGGAGAGATTTCAGGGCAGGAGAAATATGATCCCCGGGCATGAGACCAAGGATAAGTCTTGCAGTCCTGTTCTTGATTAGTTGTAGAGGGCGGAGAGTAGAGAAAAGCAGATTGAGAAAGAGGCTGTTGCAGTAGTCCAGCCTAGAGAGAAACAGGGCTCTGGAGAAAGTGAGCTTCTGTGGGAAGTGAGAAAGGGAAGAGTCCCTTAGAGGAGGAGTAGCTGGTAGTGGGACCTCTTGCTGATGCCCGAGATGTGAGCAGAGAAAGAGAGAATTGAATCGCAGAGGACTCCAAGGTGTTTTGCCTCGGAGGAAGGCGAAGGAAGGGGCCCAAGGTGGGCAACCAGAGTGAGAGGAAAAGCAGGGGCAGGTGTCTCAATGAGAAGGATCTCCATCTTACTGTCATTAAGGCAGAGATCAATGGAGGTGCACCAATCCTGAATTGTGGATAGACAGTCAGTAATGAGCGAGAGAGGAGAGGAACCTGAAGGAAAGCTGAGTGTCATCTGCATAACACTGAAAGTTAGAGAAGGTAGAGATCTGGCAGCCCAAAGGGGCCAAGTAGAGGTTGAAAAGCCAGGGTGAGAGGATAGAGCCCTGCGGAATGCCACAAGTAGCGAGAGAGGTGTCAGAGAGAAAAGGACCAGGTTGAACCTGCGAGAGGCAGTCCAAGAGGAAGGTCGTCAGCCACTCCACGGCCTGATCCGTGATGCCCAGGTTCTCACGTAGTAGACTGATCAGGATGGCGTGGTTGACTGTGTCAAAAGTAGCATAAAGATCAAGGAGGATTAGGACAGAAGGAATGGTGGAATCAAGTTTAGAGGGCAAATCTTCACAGGTGTTCAGGAGAGCAGTTTCAGTGCCTCTGGCAGCTCTGGAGCCAGACTGATGGCCATGGAGACAACAGATTCAGTGTGGAGATTAAGCTGGGAGATAGCCAGCTTTTCCAAGAGTTTGCCCAGGAAAAGGGTGATGGAGATTGGGCGATAGTTAGCCGGGCAGGTAGAATCGGCAGATGGCTTCTTAAAGAATGGATGCACAAGGGAGTGCTTAAGGGGAGAGGGGAACGTTCCAGTGGTGAAAGAGTGATTACAGAAATCGGCCAAGGCTGGAGCTAGGCTGTCAATATGGTCCTTGATGGTTCTGGAGGAGCATGGGAGCACCTGTTTGGATGACACTTTCATAGATCAGACTTGTCTAGAAATCTTGTCAGGTGTTGTCAGAGACAAAGAGGAGACAGGAGGAGGAGAGGTAGAGATGGCTTAAGGGGGGCCGGGAGAGGAAAGGGGAAAGGGGAAAGGAAGAGGAAGAGGAGATAGAGTTTTAGCAGAGAAGTGATTGGCCAGAGCCATACAGGGGACCTGGGAGGGAACAGGAGAGGAAGAGACTACAACAGGATTGACTAGTTTCCTTGCAGATTTTAAAGAGTTTGGCCGTGTTGTTAGAGGCTGCCGGGACCCGGGCTTGAATGTGTGTTCTCTTCTTGATTAGTGTTATTGCTTCGACTGGCATTTTGGTGTAACCAGTCTAGGTATGCCTAAATGTGACCTGGCCTGCTTTACTGTAATGTTATTACGTGTCTACACTGGTCTACATTGTTCAGCCAGTGGGACATGTTTTCATTGTGGTATGGCATTTTTAATAGCAAAGCATTAATGTTCCTGTGCAGTGTTGGTGACTTGCATGTATTGGATTTGTGTTATCCTACAAAACAATTGCACACACTCTGGCTTTTTGGCAAATTCTTCTCGGAAAGTGTGCTGTATATTGCATTAAAACATGTATATCTTTCTCTTAGTACAGTGCGCGGCTTACCCCTTAAGCAGCACATTCGTGCATATTGTGCAAGCGTGATAATCTAGGCCCGCCCAGAGTGTGGCACGACCCATGATTTGTTACTGAGTTGGGGGGGGCCCTCAGCATGGTTCACAGGGGGGCCCCCACATTTTATGTCACACCACTGCTTGAAAGTGTGGAGTAAGTAATTTACCCATATTAACTTCTCACTGAATCAAATAGCCCTCCCAATGTTTTAAGTCAGAAGGGCTATACGTTACATTTAGACAAATAAACTTCTTTGTGAATCAGCCCAAAATGTCTACACTGTATTTTCACTGTCTCTCGCATGATTAAGGAGAGTACACACCCAGGGAGTAGGACATTGGTTGCCTCACTAAGAGTGTTTCCTCTTTGTTTGGCATGTATAGTGTCTCTGCAGTGCCACCCACTAAGCAAATGAATGTTACAGAGGAGAGCGAAGGAGACTTGCGTTCAGAAGCAGAAGGTTTGATTGTCAGCGCACCGGAAATGCTACTGGCATTATTTGGCTGCATAACAGATTATGTATTATGTCCTGTTGCTTGCCATGATTTCCTATTCTACTGTGTGTTAGCTAAGGCACAAATAAACAAAAAGAAAACTGCAGGGTCCTGTAATATATGGAGTCAGAGCTACAGACCTAGTTCCTCATTCTGGCCACCAATCCAGTCCTGCTCATCATCAGTCATTCGAGTCCCTTGCCCCATTCCCTTATTCCAGTCCTACTCTTAGTCCTTTGCCCAAGTCCCTCGACCCAGTTCTTCTCCTAGGCCCAGTCACATGTAATATTCATACACATAGGCCCTCATCAAGAGTTGGATGGTGCGGTAAGAATGCAGCGATAATAGCGTTACTGCCGCATTACGTCACTGCCCAAGTAGGAGTTGGGTGGAAAGTTGAAGGATTCACCTCCAGCTCTGAGCTGTGGCCTTATGAAGGGCACAGCTACCGCCAAACTCGCTACCGGCCCGGCACCCGCGAATGGGCCATTACTGGCCCATTACAAGATGAATGGGCCGGTAATCGCCCATTTGCGGGTGCCGGTATGGCCGGCACCCGCAAATGGGCGTAAGACCACGCGTGCAGTCCGGCACCGGCAAGCAGAACTCGTAATGTGGTGGAGAGATAACAATGGCGCCGGTAGCACTACCGGCGCTGTTGTTGCTTTTCCGCCACATTCGTAATGAGGCCCATAGTCCCTAAACCCAGTCCCTAATCCAGTACTTCGTACCAGTGCTACTCGTAGTCCTTGATCCCACTACATTGTCCCAGTTCCAGTGCAAGTCCCTTGCCAGTTGCATCAGGTCTCATAAAAGCACTTTCACCTGTCCTGTTCTCCTTCTAGTCACAGTCCCTAATACTAGTTGTTCACTGAGACCCTAATCTTAGTTATTCAGTTAGACAATTTTTTGAGTTCAGCTCCATCCCCTCATTTTCCTTCATATCACCTTCTTCATAGTCCATCGTGCCGGCCCTTAATAGTCTCCCATCTCAATCCCTCATCCAAGTCCTAATCCTATTTCCTCAGCACAGTTCCTGATTCGAGTCTTGCTCCAAGTCTTCATCCCAGTTCATCCTCCAAGTGCAACTCCTAATCCCTCATTCAAATTCGTTATTTTTTATATGTTTATTTTATTGTTGAAAGCGCAGACCTAGATCGAGAGCAGGGGAACGCTGTACAGAGTGTGGGTAGCCGGCATTTGGGCTGGCATCTTTTAACAGTTGCACAGTACTGTGAGGCTTGTGCATCATTCATATTTCTAGTTCTATGTTCCAGCTGCTCTACTCAAGGTCCCTTTTCCCAGTCCTACTGCTATTACTGCTGACCAGTCCATATTACAAACCATCATCATGCCATCCCAGTCCTCTATCTCAGTCATACTCCTAGTACTGCGTCACAGTCTCTCATCCCCGACCTACTTCTAACCCCTTGTTCCAGTCAACCATGACAGCTCTACTCTCAGTCCTTCTCATAGACCCTAATGCCAGTTCTATGTCTCGCCCTTCTTCTTGTCCTTTTGTCATATTATTTTAATTTTATTTTATTGGTTTTTTATAACACACTTAATACCTGAGTTAGGTTTCTAAGCTCGGATTCGGAGTTAAAACCTCTGTTGCTCTCCGTGGTCTTGCTTCCAAGACAAGCATGTTGCCCCTGTTCTATCCTGGGAGTGCTGCTCCCATTTATACATCCAAGTCCCTCAACACAGCACCCTTCTAATCCCTTGACTAGGATGCCTGTCCTTGTACTAATCTGAGTCCCCTGTGAAATCCCCACATCCCAGCCATACACTTAGTCCATCACTCTTGTCCTTCATCCAAGCCCTATGCCTAAACCCATGTTCCAGTGAGCCATGCCAGCCCTACTCCCAGTCCTTCTTCTAGACCCTCTTCCCAGTCCCGCTCCTTGTCCTTCTTCCCAGCCGTTTACCCTAGTACAGTTCCCACTCACTCATACATGTCCCCCATGCAGCCTTTCCCTAATCTGTTGTTCAAGATCAATATTCCTGTTCTACTCTGAGTCCCCGGTCGAATTCCCTCATCCCAGTCATACACCTTGCCCCTCATCCCAGTACCTCAATCCAGCTCCTTCCTAATACCTCCACCCAATCTATTTACCCCAGTCCTACTCGTAGTTCCCATTCTCCTCCTAGACCCCCTCCTATAATGTCATTGCCATCCTAATCATAGTCCCCATTCTAGGGCATCCCCCAGTCCTACTTCTAGTTTTCAACCCAGTCCCTCATTCCAGTCATGCTCCAGTGCCTTGTGTCAATACTACTACTAATCCCTCATTTAATTCCCTCATCACAGTCCTATTTCCATAGTCTCATCTCCGTCTGACATTCTGCTTCTACTTCTAGTACCTCATCCCATTCCTACTCCTAGGCCCTTTCCCTTTCCTACTCTTAGTACCACATCCCAGTCCCTCATTCCAGTCCTACTTGTAGTCCCTCATCCCTGCCCCTACTCCCCTTGTTACAACCAGTCCGTAAGCCCACCCGCTTTTACCAGTCTGGCTCCTAGTCCATTGACCCAGTTGATCATCCCAGTCATTCATCACGGTCCCTTGTTCCAGTCCCTTGTTGTAGTCTTTCATCACAGTCCAACATCCCAGACCTATGCTTAGTCCTTCATCATAGTCCAACAAAGTCCCTTTCCCAAGTACCTCATTCACAGTTCCTCATTGACATCCAACATCCCCAACTCAGTTCCTCATACAGGTCTGTGTCCTAGTCCCTTGTTTCAGCCCTTTGTCACATTTCCACTCCTAATGACTCTCTCAGTCCCTCCTCCTAGTTACATTTCCCAGTACTACACCTATCATTTATTCTCAGTATTTTGTCTCTCATCCCAGCACATCATCCTTGGTATACCCTGAGTACATCCTCAAGGTCAATCATCCAAGTCATAATCTTAGACCTGTGTCTCAGTGTCTCATTGCAGTCCTACTCTCACCTCGCTCGTCGTACCTCATCCTATTCCTAGCACTTGTCACTCATCCCAGCCTTTACTCTAAAACAACTACCAGTCCCTCACCCCAGTACCTCTCCTATTTCCATGTCCTATTCCCCTCTACCAACCCTATTCTGAATCCCTTGTTAATATTCTCCTTCCCTGTCTTACTCCTAGTCCCTCATGCTTGTCTCTTGTCCTAGTTCAAATCCTAGTCCCCATCTAGTCCTTTCACCCAGTCTCTTACCCTTGCCTCCTGATGCAGTCCTTGCCCCAATGCACCTCCTAGTTCTTTGTCACAGTCACTTCTCACAGATTTACTCCCAGTCCTATTCCTAGTCTTTCATCCTAGCCCTACACTGAGTCCCATGGTCCAGTCTTTCATCCCAGTCCCACGGCTTGCCCTTCACCCCAGACACACAACCCATAGACCAATCCCAGCCCTACTCCCAGCCACTTATCCTAATCCCAGACTGTAACAAATTGGATTCTGCCTCGTAGGAATACAAGGGTGAGCAAGGATGAAATTGCTTGCTCAGCCCTCACACCTCTACAAACCAAAACACAACACAATCATAAAGGTGAAACAGGAACAATCAAGAGATATACCGCCTTCACCTTTTGTGGTCATGCAGGCAGAGGTCAGGCTATACTCCTAAGATTGGTGTGAAGGTGAGCTATTTGTGACACAAACAACAGAGTATCACAGTCCAAAATAAAGGGAATGTACAATCAAGGTTCTATACAAATGTGCACACTTTAACAAAACACACCATCTACAAGTAGAACGAAAACAGATTACTGTACACAAAAAAACACCCTAGAGTAGAGACAGAGAAGATCTGACTGACCGGAGGTAGTAGCACTTCAAACTTAGTTCCAGGGTTGGTAGGTGAGGTACTACCATAAAGGATATCTTGGTGAAGACAGGGACAATCGTGACCTGACCAGCCTCTAAGGCCCATATGGATGGGGGGTAGTTCTGGGTCACAGTACCTGAATTTGGTTCTTGGTGGGCTGACGCATCAGACCCAGGTTGAACGTTGATGCAAGCTGATCAGGCTCAGTCGGGCATGTAGGATTGCGAAGACACTGGCAGCAAGTGGACGTCAAGTAGGGTCGCAGGCAGGTGCTTGGTGCGGTCAAATGGTGGTGTTCAAGTGCAAGAACACTTCAAAGTTGGCCCAGCCGAGTCGGGCTTTAGCTGCTGGCAGAGGTCCGAGAGTGATACTCCAGTGGGTTGAGTCGGCAGACAGCGATCATGAAATGGTGATCAAGGGGGTGCTGAGATGGTCCAGCAATAAGGTGTTGGGTCTTGGGCTAGCTGGGCTGAGTCTATGGCACGGTGAGGAATCTGTTCAAGGTACTTGTGAAACAGAACACTGCGCCCTATGTCTTGATTTTGGCACATGGTATATGAGGTTGCATTGACCCGGGTAACAATGGAGTCCTTGATTCCTCTACTCCATTAGGAAGGGACAATTTCTGGAAAAAAGTTACCCTTCTGATGTACTCATGCGCCCAGTAATCTAAGTATTTCTGAAATAATATTTGCTTCCACACGATATCAATTATTGAGAGATTTATTGCCCTATGTTGATGACACGTGTTTCAACATCTACAACGTCTTTCTCAGATCAGGGCTGATAGTCATTATGGCTTGAAAATATCCTCACAGTCTTTTCTTCCAGTCATGGGATAATCTCTGTCCTTCGTCGTCTGCATGTTGTGCCTTCCTGTCCTGGACAGGACAGAACAGGACAGGAAGGCACAACACGCAGACGATGAAGGACAGGGATTATCCCATGACTGAGCCCTGGGGTAACATTCAGGTAAGATCGGTGGGTGAAACCTCCAGAGTTTTGGTTTGTTTCCAGTATTGAGCAGATGCTTTGGGCCTTGCAGTTGATGGGCTCTTCTAGGATGGGATTCCATGTCAGGCTGATGGAGATGGCGTGCAATCGTTCGGCTCGTTGGAAGAATGCAGATACAAGCACCAGCACCTTCCCTCTCATTCAGGATGCAGGAAACAAGGAGTGACTAATTCAATGTGGGTGAACAGCGAGTTTTGGCTGGTCTGGCCCTCCATGTTGCTTTGAGGCCTTTGCAAAGGGCTCAAGGACAGGATACTACAATTCAGGGGCTTCTCTTCTGGGACAGAAGATCTGTTGTTGATTGTTTGTTCATGTCCTTGTCCACAGCACTGGTCACTCCTGATAGTCCCTGTGAGTGGTTTAGGGACAGATCTTCTGTCTGTCTTGGATGGCTCCTTCTTCAACTCTGCTCAAGTGCTTTGGGCAGTGCAAATATCCCAAAGAAAGTTCAGGTGAGAATCCCCAGAGAGTCTCTTTGGCCTTAAAGGATCCTCGAGCAACTGAAGATATACTTTTTAAGGGGTGCGCGACTCCTACATTTAAGTGCATACATCATCAGCTGATTGGTCTAAAGCTAGCCTGCTTTATGGGGCCAATCTCTGGCACTGGAGGGAGTGGACTTTGCCCTCTTAATCTAGCCCCCAAAGTGCTTTGCTCCAGGGCAAGCAGAGGAGACAGGAAAGAGAAAGAGAGACAGCAAGAAAACAGATGGTGGAAGGCTTCTTCCATTGTCCAGATCACTCTTGCCTAATCTTCTCCTGACCCTGTTACCTCCTACTGTAACCAAAAGACCTTTAGACATGTAGCACCCTGGTGTTTAGGATACTCCTCCTGAATAGGTGTGATACCTTTATACCTGGCCCCAGGGCAGTTGCATGCTGTTCAGTGGTCTATGGGGGAGGGGGTCACAAGCACTTACAAAGAGAATCAGATAGAGGCAGAGTCCTCTGGGTTTCTGTCCAGCCAGGTGGCAGTATCTTCCCATCTGACCGTAATACACCTTCCTTTCCACAGCAGAGCTGACTCACAGAAGCTAAAACATTTGCAATATCAATTGGTTTGTGGTGGCCATGATCATACGTATCATCATGCACAATGCCTAAACTCAGGCGTAGTTCATTCTTAGAGATTACCCTGCCACCAGCCTGGGGTACTCATGATCGTAGATTGGGTACATGGGACATATGTTAAATGTCGCCTCTATGCAGCAGTGACTTTGCTGTCACTGCAGTGGTCGAATGGGCATCTTGTGACCTTTAAAACTGCTCTGCGCCATGAGCAAAGTGGATCCTGCGGATCAGGCTACTGATGCAGCAGGGCACGAGTGCACTAAGCTTTTGCCACAGAGTTGTGACAAAGGGGCATCTGGTTAGTATATTACCCCTTTGGAGAAGTAATCATCTGCATCATTTTAGGTGCTAAAAGTAAAAAAGCCACGGATTTGCACCCTTGTCAGATGGCAATACTTCACACAGACCATCATCCAATTCCTTTTCCTAGTCCCTCATTTAACTCCTACTCACAAAGTCTGGTTCCATGTGATAATATCCCCGCAAAAATGTTGCCATACAAGAATGGGGCTGTTTTTTTATGGCAATATTACCATATGGAACCTGCGGGGGACACCCCCGCAGCCCTCACATTTTTTAAAGGGAGCGGGGGACATCCCCACAACCCCATCTCCCATTTACCCCATGTATTGTCCCCATAAATATTTTTGAATATGCCGTTTCCCAGGGATTATATGTATGGTGACATTATTTATTGGGATAATATTACCTGATACCGAAAGTCCACCATTCCAGTACTAATCTTATTCCAGCATTGTCCCTTATCCAGTGCTTCTACTAGTCCCTTGCCCCAGCCCTACTTCAAGTCCCTCATTCCAGTTTTTTGTCCCAGAACTATTCCTAGTCCTTTGATCCAGTCCCTCACCACAATCCAGTCTCTCCAATTCTCCTGTCCCAATCCCTAGCCCCAGACCTATCCCAGTCCCCAGTCCAAGGCCTTCTATCTGGCCCATCCTCCCTCATCCCAGGCCAATGTCCCTCATCCCAGTCCCTTTCCCATTCCCTTGCCCCAGTCTTCCATTGTAGCTTCTACCCCCTATACCATGCCCCAGTGCTTCTCCTAGTTTCACAGCCCAGTTCTACTGCTACTGCACTGTCCAAATTCCCTTGTCCCAGTCCTACTCCTAGTCCCTCATTCCAGACCTTTTCCTAGAACCTCTTCACATACCTTTGTCACCATCCAATTTCTAGTCCCTTGTTCCAGTCCATCATTCCAGTCCTACACCTAGTCCATTAGTTTGTCTGAATTCATCATTAAAGTCCTAATGAATGTTCTAATCCTTGTTCTACTTCAAATCGATCATTCCAGGCCTACTCATATTCCCTATTCCCAGCAGCTCTTCTCTTGAGCCAGTATGCTGTTCCTTGACTCAATCCCTCATGCCAGCCCTAATCCTAGACACATAACCCAGTTGAACTCCTAGTTCCTTATCCCAGTAATACTTTTAGCACCTCTTCCAAGTCCTACTCATAGTCACTCGATTCTGCCCCCTGGAAGTCCTCCCCATCCTTCTCCCAGTCTGTCAATCCATTAGCTTGTCCCTATCCCTCATCCAAAACTATTGTCCCTTGAGTGGGGTTTCAGAAGTTTGCAGTGAAGTGCAAACATCAGCATTTCTGTAGCTAGACCTATAAAGAGGCATATCTAAATAAAACCCTCAACAAAGAGTAGTAAAGCGAGATAATAAGCTTCTGATTTCTATTAGGTGCCATGACCTGACTAAACCCAGTGCAAGAGGGTGGGTAGGCAGCATCACAGAATGCCGCTGGACACATGGAGACATATCCTGTAGACAGCACTGAAAACCATGATATTATGTCCAGCACTGACATGGTATCTTTGGAATACATTGACAGCCAGAAGTGGACTGTTTGTCTGCTCTGTCAAAAAGACAGGGAACACAAGAGATGGAAAGGATCAATCCAACAAATATGAAAGGTTTGATAAAGAAGGCCTGTGGGGAAGGGCATGACACAACCATGTGGCCTGGTTGAGTCCATAAAGAAAAGAGTGAACAGGTGGGGAGAAAACGAAGCATCAGTGTCAGGGGAATTATAACAATCTCAAGGGATATCACCACTTGCTTTACCCTGAAGGCTGTTCCAGCCAGGGGGAACTGAATTCTGGAAACATGCTTACAGGACCGAGTATGATAAGAACGGAAAGAGAAGGGGTCAATTAAAGTGCACCCATCCCAGGAGGCAGAGCAAAGCAAACATTGGAAAGTATCAAACATTAATTTAATGAACTCCTTGATGTCTCCCAAAGTCACTCAGAAATCGCTGAGAGTGGAGGGCCCAGGACATATCGTGGCTTGTCCTTTGTAAAGTATTTAGTGAGGAGTTCCTCTCCTGCACTCTGAGGTCAAGTTCCAACATATTCTTGCAAAGAAATATTTTAGAAATGTCCAACCCCTTTTCACTTGGGCTTGTTAGGCTACTGTAACTAGTGCTTGAACCAAGGGCATACCTCCTGGGCGTGTGCTTCTCACTGGCTCTGGTAAAGTCACAGGCCCTGTTCTCTTCTTCAGGTATGAGCACACCACAGTTTCTGGTCCCTCCACCAGGGGTGAGCACACCACAGGCTATGTGCTCACCTGCAGGTTTGATGCCCCCACAATCTCTGGTTTCTCCTTCAAGTGTGAGCCCACCACAGGCTCAGTATCTCTTTCACAAGTGGTCACTCCTTACTGTTATGTGCTTCTACCCTCTCAATATGATTATCTTACCCACTTAGGCTGGTGCCACTTCCCTCCTTTTAATCGTCTCTGAATCTGTAAAGGAGATAGACTATAACTACAAGTAGGTTTCTTTTTGGGCTCTTGCTCACCCATGTGCCTCCGTTTCAGGGTTCTGTCTCCCTCTGAAAAATTGGCTCCCTCGTTGAGGACGACTTTCTTCCTGTGTCTATATCTCTTCTAGGGTCTATCCTCTTACCCGGGGCTAGATCTATTCCTAGGGTTAGATATCTCGCATTGGGCTTGTCCAGTACCTTAACTGGCTCCCTCGTAGCAGTGGGCCCCTTTCTTGGAATGGCTCTATCCCAGGGTCTGGGTGCTTTTTTGCGTCTGTTTGCCTGCTTGGACTCTCACTTTGTAAGGGACTAGAGTGAGCTTCCCTTTATGTCAGTGGTATGGTATCCTTGTCTCTTCAATTTCTACAGGCATGTGGCAACTTCGTCCCCTCTCATCTCCCGTGGAACTTTTCTGGGTTCTGTGCATTAATACATTGCCCCCAATTCGTTTGAGATACACAATTGTCCATGATCAAAGTAGTCACCTCACAATGGACTTTTTCCTAAAATGTATGGGAATCATTAGTTGTAATTATCTCATTCATCTCCTGCCCGTTTTTTTCACATATCCCATAGATATGGGCCTACGTCGGCATGCTTCTATTTCTACCTTCAGGCCTATCACACTGGATAAGATGTGTCTTACATCTTGTATCGAAATAATCTCTTTGCTTCCACAATAGCCTTATCGTTATTATGATGCGTCCTCTCTATATGTAGCAGGTATTCTTGTTAAGTGGGTTAAGCTTGAATAATTTGCAGTTCAAGTGTGCTACACATTTCTTATGTCCACTTGTATATCTAATATGGCCCATAGAGATATTAAGCGATTAAATAAGTATCTTCTTTACGACATAATGGTCTACTTGTTTCACTCAGTGTGAGTAAACGTGTCTCTATCCTGAACTCAATGATTATACAGATAAAATAGTCCATCAGCCAGAACATTAACTTTCTTTTCTATACTCTCAAGAGTATGCAGTTTCCATCTCAATCAAGACTTAGCTTAAGCAATGTCTACATTTATTTCTACCAACCAATGCAGATTGGCAGGAAATTGTCACTTTCATACCTAGTTGTAACTTAGAAAATAATATACATATTGCAAATTGCATACTGTATTGTTTACATACCTTGTTTTTGATGAACTTCTGTTTGAACATATATATAAAAAAGCAATACTGCACAGGTAATGAGATGTGAGTCAAGAACCTTTATTAAACATTATGCATATTTGGTTGTTTATTCAACATGTATAGGGTGTGTGAGGTACGGGAGTGTTCCACAAGACTGTGGACATCTGCTGTTCTTTACTACTATATACCATCCAGTGTCAAGGTTGGTATATCTCCCTTACACCCCCTACTATTCTTAAGAATCTAGTAATCACTACAAAATGTGAGGTGTGCTCTCAGTTACAAGGGTAATTGGTCACTAAGAAATACATAGCCAACAAACATGCTGTCATATTAGTGACCCATGCGTAATGGCCTGGTATGTCTCCCGTTTATGGGCCATTCAACATATGAAAAATATTAGTAGTAAAACCACCATTCCAGACCCCTATAAATAGTACATTGTTGTTTAAGTAAGTCTTAAGATATATTCCATAATTTCTCCATACATGCAAAAGAAAATTGATTCATTTGAACGGTGTGCAGTGATAACATTGCGGCAAAAATGTCGCCTGTACAAAACATTGTGGCAAAAATGCTGTGGCTTGACCTGTTAAAGGTGTACCCCATCATACAATTTAGGGGAGGGGGGATGCGGGCGTGTCCCCAGCTCCCCTTAAATGGTATAGTGGGTCCGGGGATAGCAGGTGTGTCCCCTGCATCCTTTACATGGATTGTGGCTGCAAAAACACAGCATTTTTGCCGCTATATTTTTTGTCCGCGGCCATTTTTGCCGCGATTTTAACACATGGAACCGTTTGAACACTAGGGCTTGTTGCACTAAAGTCACCCATGAACAACATCAACACAGTATGCTTGCTGCTATACAATTAATTATCCAATAACTCTTTAATAATCATTTGAATCAGAGATGTATATTGAAGTCCATGCATGTCATATACGTTAATGAACAATAGTTGGGCGTGATACGAGAACGGCAGGACACCTGTGATCAAACCAGCCAGCACATGATGCATGATCCTTGATAATCCCAGCTTCTGTATATCGTAAATACTTTTAACAGTAACGAGCAATACACTTTATGGTCTACCTTGTCGCCCCTTAGCTGCAATTTGCTGTATTGTATTTGTGCCATCAATACTTCCAGTGTGGCAAGTTTCCTGTAATGCCACAATGTCATGTCCTGCTATAAACGTATGCAATCCTCCCTTGTTCATGTAATGGACGTGCCCCATGGTATTCGATCAGGGCAAGCTCATTGCATTACCCATGTTAGGACCTGGTAATTGATTTTGAATGGAAATCGGTAGGTAACTAGCTGTAGCCACAGTTATCTAAAGTGGCATGATGTCTATGTTCTTGGCCCGTCTCATATAAAGCCTTACACACCCCTGTGGCATTTACATGCATTACCAGTTTACCCTTAATTGGGTCTGATAGTTATATTCATGTGATTCAGGTTCAAATCAATTCACATTATGATCTTTATACACAACTTCACATACATAAACAAGTTTATGCAAAGCTTCCCCCTGAGCAATAACATCATTCATTGTAGCATCAGTATAAAAATGAACAATACATATAACATGATTTGAAGATGCTTTATTTATCTACGAATAACAACATTTTTCGTTTTAATAGTCAAAAGTGCAACCTAGCCAAGGGGGCACCGTAGGAGAAAACTACGCACCACCTCCGACAAACTTGTTCATGGACATTTTCGATATCCAGCATGCTCTTAAGACAGCCAACAGAATCTTATCAAACAGGTTTTCAGCTGGTTCAGGTTAATTGATAATATCCTGGTCATGTGGCAAGGAGATTCAAAGACACTAGTACAATACTCAGATCATTAACCACAATACTTATATTATAGACTTCAAATGTCCTTACACCAAAGACATATGACCTCATTTGTTTGGAGGTGTGGGCAAAAATGGTGGCAATGCAGTGGTAACAGAGTTACCACTCCATTACCACTGCATTACCTCACTGCCAAACTATGAGTTTGGCGGTAAGATGGAGTAAAAATGGCCAGCATAATGTTGGAGGTAATTCCGCCACCTTACCACCAACAAATTGCCATTTAAGTGAAATTACCGCTGGCAAAATTACAGCTGGTGGTAATTCTCACCAAAATCGCCATGGAACCCTATGGACGCCATAAATGCGGACTAACACCACCAGACCACCACTTGTCATCCAGTTGTAATTCAGCCAGACCAAGTGGCGGTAATGGTAATTCTGTTTGGGGGTATTTTGGCGGATTTACAGCAGCGATACCACGAAACTCATAATAAGGCATTATACTTAGATTTAAGCATCATGTATTGTGTTGTACAGGAATGTACAGAGCGTGAACAAGACCAACAAGGCTTCTAAGCGCTTGAGCAGAGTAGGGTAGGACAGTTGCGAAAGTGAGGGATCAGAACAAGTGTGACTTCAGGTTCTATTCGAACTGAAAATTATCAGGAATGTTACAGAGATTTGTTAGCAGAGACTTCTAAATCGTGGGGGCTAACACAGATCTGCCTCCAGCCCGAGCACGGCAAAATCTAGATATACATAGCAAGGACTGGCTGGAGGAACAAAGCGAATGGCTCGAGATTTAAGGAGCGAGCTTTGACCATAAAAAGTATGCGCCAAGACTGTGAGTTGTATGGTGAATGAGACACAAGACCTTAAACTTGATCCAGCTCCTAAAAGGCAGCCAGTGCAATTGACAGAGTAGATCTTTGGAGTGAGACTTTCTAGGGGCTGCTAGAGCAAGACGGGCAGCAGCATTCGGAAGAGTGTGTAGACGTTGTAACAGAGCTTCAGGTTGGCCAAGGTATATGCTGTTACAATAGTCAAAGGAGCCCATGATGGCTCAAGTGGCAATCTAAACCTTGGCTTCCGAAGGAAGGAAAGGGAGCACTTTTTTTTAGAACTTTCAGTTTGATGAATTGGCAGACTGACGAAATGTGAGCTTCTCTGGAGCCATTGGACATAAGTTTAATTCCCAGGCTTTTCACAATGGAAACAGGCTCAGGACACGCGCCCAAAGAGGATGGCCAGTAATCGGAGGTCCAAAATGTTCTTGCGGCGCTAGACCCAACCAAAAAGACCCTCAATTTTTCTCCATTACGTTTGAGACAGTTTTTAGCCATCCGCAGAAAAAGAGTCTTTCAATTTCCAAGGGTCGTCTGAGGCAGGAGCATTGAGATGGAAAAAGATCTGTGTGTCATCAGCTTATGAATAAAACAGCACTCCATGATTGGTGATCAAGTCCCCTAGTGGTCGCATATATTAATTTAACACGACAGGGGAAAGAGCAGAGCGCTGAGAGATCCCACAATTAGCTGCTGTGGGGAAAGATTTAAAAGGAGGGATAGAAAATGTTTTGTAACCGGTCCCCCAGGAAGGAGGCAAACCAATGAAGCGGAATACCAGATACTCCAGCCCTCTGGAGGCATTGGAGTAGGATCTGATGGTCCACAGTGTCAAAGGCCACGTAGAGGTCCAAGAGAATCAAAGCTCCCACCTCTCTGTGGTCCTGAAGCAAAGCAATGTCATCCATAAGGGCAACCATTACAGATTCAGTTCCCATGCCGGGTTGGGAGCCCGATTGACAAGGGTGCAATAGTTGGTCAGACTCCAAAAAATGAGAGAACTGCAGAGTCAAAAATGCCTCCATCAATTTCATAAGGGCTCGAAGTAGCAAAATGGGGCGATAATTCCTGACTACTGCTGGATCAAGATGTGATTTTTTTAACAATGGAGACATTATTGCATGTTTAAGAGGACTAGGAATAAGACCTGTTGTAAAGCAGTAGCAAAGAGAGTGATCGACTTATCTGAGATGTTCTGAATAGTACGAAAAAGGACTTGGTCTGTAGGAGAGGCAGATCTGAGTTTCAGCAATGATGCAGAAACAATAGTGTCTGTAACTGTACTGAACTGAAAGGGGCTGCTTTGTGCTTCCTTAACCTCTAAAATTATGGGATGTAGGTTTGCGAGATCGGGTCTTGCAGCACCAATTAGTTTTCGAATGTCCACAATTTTGTCTCTAAAAAAAGAAGCAATATGGTCACAGTGATGATGTATCTGTAGAGCAGTTGCTAAAGGGCAATATTGAGTAAAGAGTTCTTTGGACACTTGAAACAATTCTCCAGCCGAACAGGAGGCTGTTAAAATACGATCAGCAAAATATTATGATTTAGCCTTTTTGATAGCAGTTTGATATTTAAAATTAGCCTGTGTATACATCTTTTTTGCGAATGTACAACAATATTGTGACAAAAATCTGCACAAAAAAAGGCAACAATGTTCCTGATGCCAACAGCTGTCACAGACACAACAGGCCTCATCACGAGTGTAGCAGTCCGGAAACAAGAGAGCTGGTAAGCTTACCAGCACCCTTGTTTCCAGACTGCTACACTACAAGCCTGGCTGCCGTGGCTGCCGCGCCCGGCAGGTTTGACCCCCGCCTGGAGCAATGACCCCAGTAGGCAGAGTCATCATAGAAGCACCAGCCCCGTTAGCAACGGTGCCAGTGCTTCCGAGTACCTATTCCCGTGGAGTCCTATGAGACTCCAAGGGAATGGGGACTTACCAAATCCCCTGCCTGACTTCCCGCTCTGCCGGGACTTGTAAGTGTTTCGCAGTCAGCGGCAACCCGCCAGTAACATGGGTTGCCTGGGAGCCCCTCTACTAAGAAAAAACATGGCCAAATAACCTGTTCCCTGGGTAGGTTCCCAATCGGGAGAGTCTAAAACCATGTTTTAGCTCACTTTACCTTTCACAGATGAGAAATATCCATTTGCATATCAGTCTGGTCCCACCCACTTGCACAGGCCAGAACCCAAATGTAAGGCAATTCTCCTCTGAACAAGAGTACCAACAGCAACTCCAGACATGTGTTTTGGCCTAGTCGGGCCTCCTCATTGAGGTGAAGCTGTGCCTCTCTAAGCACAGCAAGCAAGAGGGTTCCACGTCTGGATTACCCTGGGAAACTTAGGTTGAAACCCCAAGTCCCTAAACATATATATAACATGTCTTGGAGCCCCACTACCAATAACAAACATAGCCAAATAACCTGTTCGCTTGGTAGGTTCCCACTCAGTAGGGTCTGCAACCATGTTTTAGGTCACTGTACTTTATACCCATTTGCATATCCGTCTTGTCCCACCCACTTGGGCAGTGCAGCACAGCAATTCACCTCTGAACAAGAGAGCCAACAACAACCCCAGACACAACATCATTCTAAATATACCAATAGTGCAACTTATATGTGCCAAAGGTAATTGTAGTAACATTGAAGAATATCACTCTATCAAGAAAAGGATTATTATTATTATTATTTTTATTATTATTATAATTATTATTAGTTAAAGGACATAACCAAATAAAAATCACGGGAGCAATAGCTACAAGTGACAATACTCAACAATCAAGTCATGTTAATCTTGCCGGCAAACACAGAGAGAATAACATAGACAAACTGAGTTTTATCCCACTGTTTTCTATCGAAGCCAATAAGGTATCTAAAGTGCTCAAGATAAACTAGAATATTTTGAAATTAGTGCAGCTTATACCACTTACCACAGTGGGTGGTACATACTAAATTGTCAACCATACGCAACAAAAATTGTCCAAGCCAAATCATTACAAATATTAATAGACAATAAACATGGCTATTCAATAAATTAAATAGATTTTTCAAAAGAAGAACTTTTTTTTATCAGTCAAATAAACAAAAGTCACAATGTTTATATAATTGATTGCAATGGTTAGTTGATGAATATCAACGAATCAATCAATGGTAAAATACCTTTCAAATGTATGAAGTGTTTTGTCTATGCAACACAATTTACAGCAGCATCACCAAACTTGAATTAAGCATCCAAACTGGTGAACATTTCAGAACCAGAAGAACAGGAGACACAAGATTTCCACGTGCAGCACACTGTCACAAAGAACAGCAAAGGGGGGACATAGAAGACATAACGTTTGTGGAATTTGACAAAACAGATAAACACGGGCAAGAAGGACACTGGTGCCCCACATGAAAGAATGCAAGACAAAGTTTATTTTTCTAGGAGACTGAGTATAGATCAAGAGCTCAGTGTTTTCCTGTAAACACTAGACTGATTATAATTTTCTGAAATCGTGGTTTGTGCTACATTTGTAATTTATATATGGTTACTAAAATGACAATTGCTATATCTTCATCATATTTCTTTTCCTTTATCCTGGACAGTCCAAATTGTATGACTACATACTCAAAACATGATTCTAATTATACCCCTGGGAATCCTGATGGTGCACCCCCAATAGACAATCTTCAGGCTATATGAGCCAGGACAGCCTAAAATTTCACCTAAAGGCAATTGATTATTTCCATGTCACTAACTTCCAACTTCCTCAAATTCATTTAGGTCACCATTTAGACCTCCATGGCCCTCCCTTTCCACAATCCCCTTACTGCAAACACCCTCTCTCTCCCCATCACTGGTTTCCTCCTCTGTGCCTTTCCATCTCCTTCCTTTGCAGAGCCACATCCAGCTCACTGCAAACACCACTGTAATTATCCCAAATGTCTCGGGAGGATAGCACAGGGGCAATGTGCTTGCCTTGGAAGCAAGACGACACGGTGCAACACAGATTCGATCCCCGGGTCCGCGCTTAGAAACCTCTGGGTATTAAGCGCATTATAAATAACCTAGCATATCACATCATATCAAACTCCTGTATTTAGAATGGTTATTCGTTATATGAACTTTCCCAGATGTTTTGAATTGCAACTCCCATGATCCTTCACCATTGAATAAGAGGGCTAAGGATTATGAGTGTTAAGGTATAACGGGGCCAGTTAATGAATAACCATGCTATATAATATGATGAGCAACACACATTGTAATAGTGTTATACACCCTGCCCTTAGGCAGTAAAGGGTGTTATGGGTCTGTAAAGCTTCTTAAATACCATTGCTGTGATCAAGCCTTTAACTCGGTCTTCAGGGTCCATGACTTCCAGTCGGACTCACAGGCGAGGTCTTGAAAGCTTAATTAAGTGCTAATGTTCATTTTAATTATTTCCCTGCTTTATAAATATATTCCCTTCATAGTTTACCAAACGTATCGGGCACCTGGAGAGGCATGAACAAGAATATATCTACCCTTTAAGAAGGTATTAACACCATCATGCTACAATTCGCAACAGATGGGGATACAGTAACACACCAACAAAAGCATTAAATAATATGTTTCACAAAGAGATATTAAACAATGGGCATTGACATTATGAATGGGTATTATTAAGGATGTTACTTCATTCCAAGAGGGTTTTCTGCATTGCTCCTTAAACAATAGAGCACTCCAGTTCCTGTGTCGACTTCTAGAAATACTCAGCATTTCTCTTACCAATTCAATTGTGCCACGTCCACATAGCAGTCCAGAATCAGCACTAACACATACTGTCATGATGTCTCATCCTTACTACACATGGTTGAGTACTGCATCAAAAACCTAGTGAACTAAAACTGACGTATTCCCATATTGTAATGTAAGAAATATCAATATAGCCTATGGTAAACTTTACAGAGTCAACAACAGGGACTTTCCTGCACAACCAGATGATGACTGAACCTAAATATGATGTAAGACCAGGAGTTGGTACACCACTATCTATAAGTGTTCATAGTAATGTGCTACAGAATATTAACAGTGATAAATTACATTTAATGTATTTGACAGATACACATACAGCAACAAATAATCACTACAAAAAAATGATTTTACAGTGCTACAGGAAGCTCTCATGTGTTGCCAGAAATCATAAAATAATGAAATATCTAGGTCTAAGAACCTCAAACCAGGAATTTCTACTACTACAATCACATTGATCGAAGGTAAGTGAAAAACCTAACCTACATATATATGTATGTATATATATATATATATATATATATATATATATATATATATATATATATATATATTCAGTGAAAAAACTTTGTTAAAGGGACGTTATGGTTCCAAGTAAAACCGAAAAACCCTTGAAATTCGGCAGTTATGGTAAGCTAAGCAACCATAACTCGCGCCACCAGCGTGCACTGCTAAGACTAACACCCAGGACATCAAAGATGACATCACAAATGTCATTGATGACATCACTGATGACATCACATGTGTATGTACTTCTCATGAAATATGTGTAGAAGGGATTCTTATTCACTGAATTTCATATGTTTTTAGTAGCGCAACTTAACCATAACGTCCCTTTAACAAAGTTTTTTTCACTGAATTTCATAGGTTTTTAGTAGCGCAACTTAACCATAACGTCCCTTTAACAAAGTTTTTTCACTGAATTTCATAGTTTTTTAGTAGCACAACTTAGCAATAATGACTTTGACTTTATATACATGTCATATGGAACTGACTAGATCTCTTCTTATGAACTTGATGTCCGCAAACTTATTTAATTTTCGCGGACATGTTCGGAGAACAGTACCACTACCTAAAAACTGTGGGGGGGGGTGGTGGGGTATGTTTGATTGTTATATCATAATGTAGGAACATTTAACAAATTCAAAAAGCAGCACACAAACACATTATATATAGTAATACATAAGAAATGTAACCCATATATGTAACACACTAACCATTCATTTAAATACAATATGTTCTGAAATGGAATATACCACAAGAAGATAAATTGGCTTCCAACATAATTACCTCACAGACACAACAGAACTGAGAACAAGACCAGACCCACTGAATACATAGGACTTATCTTACCAGAAATAGTAAGTGTACTTCATTTTACTCATATATTTATAAACTTTCTGTATTAGATTAAAAAATATATTATCTTTTTTTTTTTTTCTCACAGAAATTTCTAGTACTCTGGAATGGCTAGAGTACAATTTCCCACATGAAGAAATGTCACAAGATAGTGAAACTAATGGTAAACACTTTATAATATAAACCATTTATTTATTATTTTTTTTATATACATTTAACATATATATTATTTTTTTGTACAGAGCATACCAAAATAGAAAAAACTTCAGAAAACCCTGTTATGGATAACAGTCTTCACAATATAGAAGAAAAAATGGATGTATTGTTGGCTAATTTTAATAAATTTAAAACTTTTGTAGAAAATCATTTCAAACCAAAAACCTAGTACCATTGCCCCACATGTACTTGTCCCTCCTCACCATATCCCAGTCAATTATCCACAAACCCTCTCCATAATCCAAAACGTTTTGATGAGATTTCCATCCCTTCTTCACCTAATACCAATCATGTTGAAACCCCAAATTCTCCTGTTTTTGTTTCTGTTTCTGCCTCACCTTCTCTGTCATAAATTATTAATATATGTTAAATAAAGTTTAATTTTTATATTGTATTGTGAATAGTTTCCGTTTTTTTTTTTATTAAAACAATAAAAGTGTCCGCGGACAGTGCGAGTTTTCTGAAATGTTAGTACATAAACGAAAATGGAGGTGTCCTGAAGAACACCACACCTGTTCGTACTGTTCGCTAGCAAGTTGAAACTGTTCTAAGAACACACGTGGTGTCCTGAAATGTTCGTAAAGAAACAAAAATTAAAGTGTTCTAAAGAACACTATATCTGTCCGTAATGTTCGCTATCAACTTAAAACTTTCCTAAGAACACAATTGGTGTCCTGAAATGTTCGTAAATAAACGAAAATGATGTGTCCTGAACAACAGTACAACTGTTCGTAGTGTTCGCTAGCAACATGAAACTGTACTAAGAACACACGCGGTGTCCTGAATTGTTCGTAAACAAACAAAAATTAAAGTGTCCTAAAGAACACTATACCTGTCCGGTACTGTTCGCTAGCAAGTTCAAACTGTTCTAAGAACGCTATTGGTGTCCTAAAATGTTCGTACGTAAACGAAAATGGAGGTGTCCTGAAGAACACTATACCTGTTCGTAGTGTTCGCTACCCAATTGAAACTGTTCTAGAACACAATTGGTGTCCTGAAATGTTCGTACATAAACTAAATTACACGTGTCCTGAAGAACACTATATCTGTCCTTACTGTTCGCTACCAAGTTTAAACTGTTCTAAGAACACACGCGGTGTCCTGAAATGTTCGTTTCACCTGTGACGCACTTTTAATTACTTCAGAACCCGAACAGTGTCCGTAGGACATCAATGCGCATGCGCTAACCAATCTCCGTGCACTTGGTGTCCTGCGGACAGGCGCTTCCTTCGTGGACTAGTTCGCAAACGGATCATATGACCGCGCCCATGCTCATCGTGTGTCCTGAAATGCGGACACTGTTCGTGTCCCCGAACAATTTGAAAGTACTTTTTCAGTTAATCCATAATATTTTTCAATAAAATCTCACCATGGCACAAGTCCCACATAGCAATCTTGAGTTTCTAGATACCTTTTGAAACTTTCCGATCCTTTTTTTGTGTTCGATCTGTCCGCTGACAGTGCGCATGTCCGCGGACCGTGCACAAGCACCCCTATAAAAGACCACGCCCAAGAGCTTATTCCCATTGTGTTTCTGGCTATTCTTCAGAACACAGTGATTTTTGCTGCCACCTGCAGACTACACCATCATCGAGATGGCATCCTTGGCTGCTGAACTGCCACTTGGTGCTGCACCTGCATCAGCACCACACCCACCCCCTCCACCACCACCACCTCCCCAAGGACCTGAAGAGGGGAACAGGAGTGAGGATGCGGAGGAGGAAGAAGAGGATGATGAGAATGAGGTAGAGGAAATCCCTACTACCCGCACTAGGCGTGAGTCTTGGGTGTGGCGGTATTTACCATTCATGGGAATGGTCCTAAGGCTCGTGCGAACCGTGTTACCTGCAATGAGTGCAAAATGATATTCAGTCGCGGGAAGCACGGTAAGTACAGCTTTGGGACCACTACTATGAAGCGACACCTGAGGTCATTTCACTCTGGGGCTATTCGCAGGGTTGTACCTTGCGAAGAACGTAGCAGGTTGATTTCCTCTACTTCATCCTCTGTTTCTGATCATGTCACCACAAGGACCACCTCTGTGGGACAGCGTCTTTCTCAAGCTGCCTCACAGGCCATACAGAATGCTGATGACCCTTACCTTTCGGGGGTCACAGTTGTATGTATGTACTGTGACACAGTACTCTGCAGGGGGGAGCGACTTCGGAGTGCTTTTGAGACTATCGTCTCAGAGCACGAGAAGACCTGCTCACTACCCAAATAAAACCCACTCTACATCTTCCTCTCTCAGCTCGCCCTTTCTTATCCCTGTGGTTGGTGTCCCCCCCTTTACCCTCCTTTACCCTCCTCTCCTAGTGTGTCGTGTCTGAAAAATAAAAAAAAATACAAAATTACAAAAATCAAAAAAAAATAAGGCTCTTTTCAGAGCCGCCTTTCCCAGTTAAAAAATAGAAGTGAAAATAAATGAAGCAGGGCTCTTTGTATTTTTTAGAAGTCCGCGGACAGTTTGTGAACATTAAAAAAATTGGGTTGCTACTCCATCACAAATTTTCTCTGGAAAGAAGTGGTGGCTCTGAAAAGAGCCTTTGGGTGGTGTTTGTAAGTCAAAAATTGTAAATGCTTAACATCTACTTCAAAATCGTTGTTGTAATTCCAAAAAAGGTCGCAATGCATTTTGTACATTTCTCAGAAAAATCTGATTGCCAGCATAAGTAAGATGGACTCCATCTCTGCGAAAAATATATGTACTACAAAACATAATATTTTCATTGTGAAAAGAAGACATGCCAAAATCTCTTAGAAAGCCACAAACAGCCTTATTAAAATTGTGCCTTGCTTTTTCCATTTGTGGACCAAATGAAGAAGAACAAAGCCACATTTGTCTCTGCGCAATCCGTGAAAATATCACTTGAGAAATAGGAAGCATGTCCATAACCTTCCTAAATCCTTCTTTCATAGCAAATTGCAAAAAAATTCCAGTCACATGTCCTAAACTGTTCCCTCCACAATGAATTACAATTATGTCTGGATGTTGCTCTGTCTCCAAAGTAGCACAGAGAGGTAGCAAGTCCAACCACTTAATTCCACGTACTCCATGCCAGTGTACTTCCACATGTGGGAATCCAAGATCTACAGCTACTCCACAGCTTTCTGCATGCACCTTCAACCAATGTATCCACGAATCTCCTAAAATCCAAACAATCTGTTTTCTGAAACACACAGCCATAGCTATCTTTAGTTCTCTCAGCAAAAAGAGTATCTGAGAAAATCTCTCCTGGCACAACACACCCACCAAACTTTCCTGACCAATCCCTTTCAGTGCTTATTCTCATTTGCATGACTTCTGAACCCAAAAATCCACGGATGTAACTCCTGATGTCCGCGAACTACCGCCATGTCCGTGGACATATCGTAACATGAACAGCCCTTCTACCATTTCCACTACACTCTCTCTGCCATTCTCTCATTGGATGTACCTCAAAAATCACATGACCATGCACCAATCACATTCAAGACCTCTAAATCTAACTGCATCATCATAGATCAGCACTGCAAATGTACTCTGAATCTCTCTGAGTACAAGTGTCATATCATTGGCAAGCAGCATCTACCAGAAATACTGTACAAGTTTTCAAGATTTCTACTTGCAGCTCCATGCATGTCCATATGCATGAACACAAACTTCAGGTATGCATATTTTCTGTATAGTAGATGAACATATTTTCAAACAGACTTTTACCTTGTAAAATCTGTAAAATGAATTTACTGTACTTTTTTCAATTTCCTAAAATCAACTATCACTTATAAACCTTTATACTTTTTACTTTCTTTATACACACACACTCAAATCATGTTAAACTAACATTTTTAAATGAAATATATAGACTACATATATTCAAACAAAATTGCATGCAAACACAATCTATGTTTAAACCTTTATAAAAATACTTATACAATTTCATATTTTTGTTTTTATTTATTTATTTACTTAATTACTTTACATTAGACATGACATTGAGGCGCTATTACCTAGAACAGCTTACTTACAGAAATAGTGGTATTCACTAATATATTATAAATTTCACAAGACATAGTAAAGATATTTTTTTTGCTACAGTTAGTCATTCAATACAATTTGTTCATTAAGAACATATCATATGTACTGAACTGATGCAATGTATCTTATGTAAATAAATTAGTTTAATGGTTTTACAGAAGGCACTGAGGATTTCAATTAAAAAAAATCAATATCTAAATTAAAAACAGTGCTATATACAAACAAAGTTACTAATTTGAAGCTTTTACAATTGCAGTGAAGACCAGTTTCCTGAAAAGAAGCAGCCAAATTCGAAGAAGAAAGAAAAACTAAGAAGTTACCTGTTAATTTAAAAAAAAAGTAAGTAAAATATCACCATATTATTTGTATTATTAATCAAATATACTATAACATTAATACGAGCTATTTCGGTTTCTAAAAATAGAGATTTTGTACCATTTTGTCCAAAAATTTCCATGTCTTAAACAGCGATTTACAGCCAGAATGGCCCACAAATTTCTATTTTTGGACACACAAATTACCCAACTGAACCACTACAATGTTCATATTATAGAACAAACAACTGTTTTAATTGTATACATTAGATTTACTATTTGTACTTTTCCACACCACTAGCTTCCTTTTTTTTGTCATCTGAACCCCAGTTTAGTAACACATAAATTCAAGAATACCTATCCCTACTAGTTTTAGTTCCCAATGCACAATCACACACCATTACATACATCTTTATCATCTTACTCAAACACTCATGCACACAGCACACATACATTCCAGAACACCCCAACCCATATCTTCTTTATTTTTTTCAACAGACCCTAAAGAATGCCTACCAAAAGTCAAGTCCGTAGAAAGCAACGCAAAAGTAGACCAAATGAAAATAAAGGTGTCCAACATAAGCATCCATCTTTAGCAGAATTTGTAAAAAAAGTTGAAACAAAACAGCTAATACAATCATTTAGTGAAACACAAGAAGTTTCAAGTACAACAACTTCACTTCCTCTATCAAAATGTAAAACAAACCAAAAAACAATTAACAGAAAATCAGCTATCAGTACAGATAAAACTACTTCTTCAAATGTTAATATAGTGCAAAGTAAGCATACAGAGAAAAGTATTTTAGCCAAAATATACCGTCACAAAGTCCTTCAAAATCTTATAAAAACAGGAGAGAAATCAGGTTCAAAGCTTAAAACCTATCGTAGGAAATTAATCTTAGAAGCATTTATGGACAGTGCAATTCTTCTCAAAAGAAATGTATTTATTTTACTGTTAAACAAAATGAAACCACTAACAAAACTAATAACTAAATTACAAAAAAGACTTCTCAATAAGCGAAATATCAACAGAAAGAACTTCTTAAGTATCAGCGGAGGTGAATGGAATCACACTACAAGCACAGAACCATATTTTAATAAAGAAGCGTACAAACAAAAGCAAACTAATACAATTGCCATACATAGCAGTGGTCGAGGTTATGAAAAAGTGACTAATACCATAATGGAACAAGAAGTACTTCTTACAAAAATATGCCCTGAAAACTTAGAATTACCCCTCCATTCAACTGAATCAGAACGTCTAGTGTACAAATGGCCATGCACGTCAATGTGCAACATTCCCAAACAATGTTTCAAATCTTTACGCCAATTCCTCAATAAATATGTAAAAAGCAAAGACAAAATCAAAATGAAATTACTGCAAAATATAGATACCTGTCCAGTGCGCAAGTACACAGGACTACAAGGACATTCATTGGCCTGCATTACAGGACCAACTTGTAAAACCACTTTCCATGATATCAAAAGGATATCAACACATCATTCAACTATAAGAAATCTAGTCTATAAACTGTACTATGCTAAAAGTTCTGCTTTAGCACTAGCAAAGTTAAATAACATCCTTCTACATGGTACAGCAAAAGACCTACTTGAAGAAATTCACTATATCCAGAAAAAATATTTTGGAAGTGAAAGCCATTTACAGAATGAAATAGCTTTAAACCAATTAAGCAACAATTCTACACATGGCAACCTTTTGCTAAACACATACAAAAAAGAAATACTAAAATGTAAATGTACATCAGCTGAAACATAGATGTTCTAACACCTGGAGAACTTTGTTCTTTGGATCCTGTTAATGTTTCAAGATATTTTCACCATTGCTTCATTGCTATGCTACATTTTATTTGTAATAAAACTGTTCCTCCCCTTGGAGAAGTGCAACACTTCTTTTGGAGAAAAGAATACCAAGCAAGAGGAGCACCACATATCCACATGCTTTTATGGATTAAAGATGCTCCTAAATTTGGTCAAGACAGTGATGCCACTGTTTTACAGTTTATTGAAAAATATGTCACTTGTGAAATTCCATCAGAAGCCACAAATAGTGATCTTCGTGCACAAATTTTACAATTTCAAAGACACAAATGTGGAAAATATTGTCGTTGCAAATACAAAAACAAAGGCAAATACTACACCAAATGCCGATTTGGTTTCCCTAGACCAGTTACAAATACAGGTCAAGTAAACAACCTCATGTCTTCAGTTAGACATAGGGCCTCATTAGGACCCAGGCGGACTTCGCGGTGCTAAATGCACCGCGAAGCATGGCGGAAAGCCGCCGATAGCGCCATGGGGGTTGGCGGATTTACCGCCCCATTCCGACCTCGGCGGAGCGGTAAATCCCCAATCCCCATTCTGCCCTTCCCCATTCCCATTTTTGCCCCATAGGGTATAATGGGAGTGGGGAAGGAGTTAATTACGCCACCGTAAAATACGGTGGCGTAATTAACAACGAGGTCCCGTAGCGCCATGGTTTTCTCCGGCTGGTAAAACCAGGCGGAGAAAACCTCCATGGCGCTACGGGAACTCGTAGTATGGCGGAGAGGTACGCCATGCACTACGCTGGCGTAACACCCTCTCCGCCAGGGTCCTAATGAGGCCCATAGTGTTAAAGGTAAGTGACCTAAAAATACATATTACATAAAAAGAAAAGGAGAAGAAAAATATATCAATGATTATAATGCAATCATTGCCCACTTATGGAATGCAAACATAGATGTGCAGTACATTGCAGACAATTCTACTGCAGTTGCACGATATGTCACAGCATACTTAACTAAAGCAGAAAAGACAGAGCTCCAAGACCTCTGGAATGACCTGTCATCAGATAAAACAGTATCTCAGAAATTATACAGCTTGGGCATAAACATGCTCACCCATAGAGAATGTGGATCTTATGAAGCAGCTGATCGTTTAACTGGTACTTCATTGTATGGTAAATCTGAAAATATAGTATGGCTAAGTCTTGGTCCAGCTAAATCTAGAAAAAGAGTTCTAAAATCATATGAAGATATAGAAACAATAGCCAAACATGATCCCAACAGCCAAGACATTTTAAAAAACAATTTATTGGACACATACTACCCAAACAGAAGTAATACTTTGGAAAACATGTGTCTATACCAAATAGCCCAAAACTACACATACAAAAATAATATGAAACCTGATGAAAAAAGGTAAATATAGAGTGACAGACTGTGAAGGCAGCTTAGTTAAACTCACTAAACCAAATTTAATTAATCATATCAAATTGTCATTGAAGACTCCTCAACATAAAGAAGTATATTACATGTCCCTGCTACAACTCTTCAAACCATGGAGAAAAGAAGAACAATTACTAGATAACTATGACTCATATGAGGATGCTTTCAAAGCAAATGAAAGCACTATAACTGATATAAACTTTACACAGTACAAAACAATGTTGCACAATGAACAGCAACATGAAGAAGAACTCCAAGCCCAACTAGATAAGGATACTCCTGACCGTAGTCACCCTTCTGTAACAGGAAGCCAAGAACCACTGGGAGAACCACTAATAACAAATGAGGCAGAATTAGCTATGATAGAAGTAGAAAACACCATGTGTCAGTATGAAGATAAGGAAGACTTAACTATACTACAATCAAAACTAAACAATGAGCAAAGTAGCATTTTTCAAGAAGTAACAAAACAAATTGCACATGGTGTAAAACATGAAAATAAAGAATGTTCCTGCCATAATTATAAACCTATACTACTGTACGTCAGTGGTGAAGCTGGTTCTGGCAAAACATTCCTAATCAAAATCATTAGTAAGTTCCTTCAACAATTGACAAACAACAAACTGTCAGCTGTTGTCACTGCCCCCACATGTTTAGCTGCCTACAACATAGGTGGTGTTACATTACACCAATTACTACTATTACCAGTAGAACACCAGAACAAATTAGACTATTACAAACTTTCTGCAGAAGCTGCAATGGAATTATGCAGAGTATTGAAACAAATGAAAATGCTACTAATAGATGAAGTGAGCATGGTCTCCAACCTGATGTTAGCTTTGATTCACCTCAGATTACAAGAAGTACTCAAAACAGACTATGAAGAGCTCTTTGCAGGAAAACACATTATTGTTTTTGGAGATCTGCTTCAATTAACACCAGTAAAAGGTGAACCTATTTTTAAAACATTAGGGCACAAACTCTGCCGTAAAACTGTTGGCAGCATTGGAAATGTCAACCTTTGGCAACATTTCCAATACAGAGAATTAACAGAAAACATGCGCCAATCTGCAGATCTAACTTATGCCAACATTTTAAAAAGTTTGAGAGTTGGTATACTTTCTAAAGAAGCAGAAGCAACATTGAAAACCCGGCACATTAATGCACTTTATGGCGATAATGCATGTGCTACAGATGTTATGGAACAATTAGCCCACAAAAATGTCAATTGTATGGCCTTAATGCCAACTCTTGCAAGCTGTCTCAAATTCAATGAAATAATGTTAAGTAAAGAAATGCAACCAATAATGGAAATTAGCACCACAGACAAACTAGATGTACATGGTATGACACTACCCATGTGTGACCAAGCCACAACAAGACTAAATAATTTAGAAAAATCAATCTCAAACACAGCAGGCTTAGAAAAGATGTTAAAATTATCCTTAAATTGCAGAGTAATGCTTAAACGTAACCTTGACGTGGACCAAGGACTAGTTAATGGAGCACTGGGTACAGTTGTTGGCTTTCAAACATACCCACGTGACAAAAAAATTCAGTTTGTCAATATACTCTTTGACAAACTTTCAGAAGTAAAACGGATAGGACGCTCAACAGCTAGATTCCTTCTCTTCAAAGATATGTATGTACGCAGAGAACAATTTTCTCTAACTCTTGCATACGCAGTCACGATTCATAAATCACAAGGTCTTACCCTAGACAAAGCAATGATAGATATTGGTAACACAGTCTTTAAAGAAGGCATGAGCTACGTAGCACTATCACGCTTACGTACACTTGACGGTCTATTTCTAATCAACGTTGATGCAAGTAAAGTAAACGCTGATATTCCTTGCATTTTAGAATATAATAGACTTCGCTCACTATACACTCCCCATCTAAACACATATTCTGTTCCACAAAAACTAAAACGTTGTAAAAGAAAACTAAATCAAACAGAAATGCAACAGGACGTCACTGCAAATCCTCCAAAGAGAGTAAAATAAACTAATACTTCATCAAGTACCACAAACAAAAAAGAATCAATTAGAGAAAGTAAACCAGGTACTTCTTTAAAGAAGGACGACAAACTCCAAAAAAAGCAGTTAGATACAGAACTACCTGGACCATTTAAATTCTCAAATATAGTTGGTGTAAGTTGCTATGCAAATGTAGCAATGAATATTCTATTTCAATTACCACCAATTGTTGACAACATTTACTTACACAGTACAGACCCATTGTGTTTGCAAATGTTAGTACTTCACAGAAATGCAGCAAACAATCCTGACAACACATATAGTGTTTTAGGAATAAGACGACAATTGGACTACTGTGCTGGAATGGTGAAATTCACTATAAACTCACAGGAAGATCCACAAGAATTTCTAATGTACTTACTACAAGTACTGGAAAACAAAAACATACCTATAAATGAAATCTTTCAGATTTCATACATGCGGAAACATACATGCACCCTCTGCAACAATGTGACACAAGAAGAAATCCCCAATGAACACTTCATATATATATCAATACCAAATTGTGAATCCATTCCATTTCAGCAACTTGTACAAAATGCAAACCATGATAGATTATGCTCTACCTGCAATTCAGAAAATCACTCCACGTTAGTAATACAAACACATAGTAAATACGTAATACTAATGCTTCTACGTTACAATGCAGATGGTACCAAAAACAACTGCAAGCTGACTGGATTCACACATGGTCAAATATCACTTGGTAAGAAAACCTTCACAACAATAGGTATAATCTACCACGCAGGAGCCACAACCAATTCAGGGCACTACACTGCATATATAAAAAAGAAATGTGGATGGTTTGAATGTAATGATAGTACCATTACTCTAAAGCAGAGATTACCAGCAAATCTTACAAACGCTTATTTGATGTTCTTAAAACCAAAATTTGATAAATAAACTGTATTTAAACCTTTAAGTAAATTTGTGTTAAAAAAATATAAACTGTTAGAATACTCCAAAAGCTATCTAACAGCTCAAAGATTCTACAACAACTAATCAGATAAATGAATACCACTAAATTAGGCCAAAAAATACACAGTTAGAATACGCCAATTGGTATCTAACTGTCACGATGCCCGCTCCCGGGGAGCCGGCTCAGGCCCTGCGTCCCCGAAAGCGGACATCAAGTCCCCGGGGAAGGTCCCAGCAACCCCTTATAGGGGCCCTTTGGACAGGGTCCTGGGCCTATGGCGCCAGGCTCATAGAAAACGTCAGTCCTGGCGCCATAGGCGCCAGGCTCATTATGAAAGTGTTTGGGTGCACTTACCTGATGCAGACCATGCTGCAGAACCCCGGCCTCCTTGAGGCCTGAAAGGAACTACTTTACGTGTGGGACTCATTTACCACCCGGGCGTGGTCGGGGAAGGATACATACCTGATTGGAGGAAGGACACATTCTAGGAACTTCTTCCAAGGCTATTTAAACCACACCCGATCAGCCACACGTGCTTTGCGTTGTTCTGCATCTAGCAGCTGGACCCTCACCGTGTCTGCTCCTGCATCTTGACTTCTGCCACACCTGCCAGCATCCTGAATCACCTGCAAAGGAAGGGAACAAGAGAACAGAAGAAGGAAAAGGCCTCACCTGCTAAATCTGCATCCCAGAGACATTTCGCCGACAATCCTGAAAAGGAAGACATTTATTTTTAAAAGCACATCGCATCGATCGCTGCAGCGCCGCATTCTACTCACCTTTACAGGGCGCCTCCATGTTCAGCAGCGACCATCCGGATTCGCAGTCGCGCCTCCGTGCCTAGGGAGAAAAAGACAAGAACAAAGGTTAGAGAAAGAAGGGAAAAGGGAAGCTAAAACTCCATGTCAAGACTTACCTGTTGGGTCATTCCCTTTTCATTTCAGGTCCGCGCCGCATCCAGGCATTTTCAGACCCCGGCCCCTAAGGGGAAAAATACATCAGCGTTAATGAGTGAATGAAAAGACATTACCAAAACACTCATTAAAGACTTACCTGATTTCCACAAGGATTTCACTGCTCACCTCGGGTCGGTGCCTGTTCCCCGGCATTCCGTACCCCGGCCCCTATGGGGAAAAAGACACTAGCATTAGAACATTAATGCATGGACACAAGGGGAACCACTTATAGAAAAACTTACCTGGAAGCCAAGCAAGTTTGGTTCTCACCCATCCGAAAATCCAGTGACTAACTGGATACCAACGCGCCCCTGCATCAGAAGCAGGATGGAGAGCTTGTCCTTCCAGACCCTAAGGTGAGACGCTATGGGGAAGCACAGAAGGGTTTTGAGGAGGGTGAGAGGAGGAAGTGGGAGGCCGATTGCATTACCCCGCAGACAGTTAACCCCCTATTCTCACCTACAGAAGGATACTTCTGCGAGTCAGACAAGCCAGATCTGGGGCCCGGTCCAGTCCGTCTTCCGAACCCTGCGCATCACCTTAGACGAAGTCACAGCAGCGCGAACCAGGCCAGCGCCCCCGTGGGAGTCAGGTAAGCGTTACAGAACGCGAAGCCTTCCTACAAATTCCCACCCAGGCGCTATGGAAACTTCTGAGACTGATCAGTTGGCCCAATTACTGGGGGAATTACGGGCCGAAGTACATGCCGCTCGTCAAGAGACTAATGCCCTCAAGAGGGAATTAATAATATCAAAGGAAAGAACTGATGACCTGGCCAGACAGCTTTTGCAAGGTCAAGCTGGACAAACCCCTCTACCCTGTTCCGGAGGGAACCCCGCTCCTGTGGTTCCCAGTAACCCTGTGCAGATTAATCTACCTGGAAACATGCCGCTGGCCCCACCTGAACGCTTTGCTGGGGACCCCAAACGATTCGCCGTATTCATGAATCAGTGTCGTTTGCACTTCCTATGCAGACCTGGGGCCTTCCCTAATGATCAGACCAAAGTAGCCTTTGTATTGTCATATCTCAGCAGCTGCGCTGCCGATTGGTCAGTTCCACTGGTTACTCAAGATGACCCGATTCTCTGTGATTTTCAAGGATTTCAAGCAAGCATGGAAAGGTTATTTGCTCGACACTCTCAGGGGCAGGCACTGGATGACGAACTTCTATCCCTGCGACAGGGCAATCAGGACCTCCTATCCTATATTGCAACCTTTAATAGACTAATTGTGAAAACGGGATGGCCAGAGGATAAAAGAGTCACGTTATTTTATCGAGGTCTACGCGGAGAACTTAAAGATGTCTTGGCCCAAGTTGTAAATCCGCCCCAAGAATGCACAGAATATATAGACTTAGTGGTCCAATTGGATCACAGACTTCAAAACAGAAAAACAGATCGGTCCAGGTTTGAGACCCGGGTGTTGGTCAAGACCCACGCTAACCCCAAGGGAGTTGATGTCTCTGAGCCTATGCAAATTGGAGGGGTTAAAGAACCCTTAACTCAAAAGGAACGTGAAAGGAGGCGGCAGTTAAAATTCTGTCTTTATTGTGGGAACTCTGGACACTTTCTACGAGATTGCCCGGCAAAACCGCCCCGAAAAGCGGTAGGAGCCGCTGATAAAAAC
Source organism: Ambystoma mexicanum (assembly GCF_040938575.1). Lineage (NCBI taxonomy): Eukaryota > Metazoa > Chordata > Amphibia > Caudata > Ambystomatidae > Ambystoma > Ambystoma mexicanum. Next base: position 178,501,214 of record NC_090924.1, read on the forward strand.
CATGAAGACTCTGTTTCGGGAAACGACTCAGCCCGACAAGCGTAGGGGTCCGCTTGCCGAGCTTGAAAACTAACTCTCAGACCTCGCATTTCATTGTGCCAATGGTTCTCGTAGATCCAGAAAAGCCTAAGCGGTTGCATGCAATAAAGGCATACATCGATAGTGGGGCTATTGGAAACTATGTGGATCGTGAATTGGTCTCTAGGATTAACCTCCCTCTCCGTCCTAAAACCAGCAAAGATGTCATCACCACAGTCGATGGAACTGAAATTGCCTCTGGACCGGTAACACATTCCACTACTGGGATGACTATTATTGGTCCTGACGGCCATTGGGAGGCAGTTGTGTTTGATGTAATCAAGGCTCCACAGTTTCAGGTTATTCTTGGAATTCCTTGGTTAGAGACACATAATCCTCGAATTGATTGGCGAGCTAAGAGAATAACCTTCCCAGATTGTGCACAAACTATTTGCTAAACTGGAGAAATGTGTTTTCCATACCACAGAAGTTGAGTTTCTCGGTTTCATCCTGACACCCAAAGGAGTCCGAATGTACTCAAGAAAAGTGGATGCCATCCTCAAATGGCCATCACCTAGCTCTGTAAAAGGGGTTCAAAGCATGCTCGGCTTTGCCAATTTCTATCGCAGGTTTATCCCGGAATTTTCACGCATAGTACAACCCATTACTGCACTCTTGAGGAAAAATAAACGTTTTGAATGGTCTGAAGAAGCCGAGCAGGCCTTCCAGGATTTAAAAGCTAAGTTTACCTCCGCACCTATATTGAAACACCCACGTCCAGATCTCCCGTATGTCGTCGAAACTGACGCATCCAGCCTAGCCATGGGAGCAGTAATGTCTCAAAGAGATCCTGAAACCAACCAACTGCATCCCGTAGCATTTTGGTCCAGAAAATTCTCGGCACCAGAGATTAATTACGCAATCACTGACAAAGAACTGTTAGCCATAAAGTCCGCTTTTAAAGCCTGGCGGCATTACCTGCTTGGCGCTCGACATACCATCACGGTGATCACTGATCACCGGAATTTACAGTATTTGAAAACCGCCAAGGCTCAGTCATCACGGCAGCTCCGATGGGCTTTGTTTTTCGCTGAATTTGATTTCGTGATTACCTATCGCCCTGGCTGCAAGAACGGCAAAGCAGATGCCTTATCCCGAATTGGAATGGGAGAATCTGATACAAACTCAGAACCAGTACCAATAATTCCCGAACAGAGAATTCAAGGCATGACTTCGTTACAGACGCTTGAAGACATTCAAGTCAGAGTGAAACAACTCCTGGACCCTACAGTCCTACAGGATTGGATACAAAAGGGATCAGACTTTACCATAGATAATGGTTTACCTTATTACCAAGGATGCTTATTCCTGCCGCACAAGGATTTACACGAACTAGTTATTTCAGGTTATCATGATACATTAATAGAGGAACACCCCGGTATTGCCAAGACAATGGAAAAGGTGAAACGACAATTCTGGTGGCCCTCTTGGCGAAAAGATGTTAAATCTTTTGTGATGTCCTGTGGTGTTTGCGCCCAAAATAAAGGTCAAAAGAAAAGACCAGCCGGTCTCCTTCAACCTCTAGACATACCGCCAGCACCCTGACACACCCTATCAATGGATTTTATTACGGACTTACCTCCTTGTTCGGGATACAATACCGTTCTGGTAATTGTGGATTTGTTTTCCAAAATGGCCCACTTCATTCCTTTGAAAGGTTTACCTTCAGCTTCTGTCCTAGCCAAAGAATTCCTCGAAAATATTGTTCGGCTACATGGATTCCCATCTATACTAATCTCTGACCGGGGAAGCCAATTCATTTCCCACTTCTGGCGCAAATGTTGTCAAATGGCACAAATCGACGTAAGATTATCGACCAGTCACCACCCTCAGACCGATGGTCAGACCGAGAGGACAAATCAGACCCTTGAGCAGTACTTATGGTGTATGTTACAGCAATCTGAAAGCAACTGGAAAGACATTCTTTGGATAGCCGAATATGCATATAATAATTCGGTACACTCTGGAACTGGCCATAGTCCTTTTTTTACCTTGTTTGGACATCACCCTCGAACCTCAAACCTCGACTTACCTCAGAACCTCGGAGTGCCCGCAGTAGAACATCTGCATTCTACCATTACCCGAGCCTTCAAAGAGGCAACCACGCATTTACAACAAACCAAGAGAAAATACAAGGAGAATGCTGACCTACATCGGAGTGAAGCACCTCCGTATCAGATTGGGCATCAAGTGTGGTTAGCTACCAGACATTTACCGCTCAAAGGGCCTCGAACTTTTAACCCAAAATATCTGGGACCTTATTCTATTACGGCAATAATTAACCCAGTAGCGGTTAAACTTGATTTACCAGCTAATATGCAAATTCACCCTGATTTTCATGTGTCACTTCTGAAACCAGTGGTCCCCGGAACCCGACTACTCAAACCTCCAGAACCTATTCAAATAGATGGGGAACCCGAATTCGAAGTGAAGAACATTTTAGATTCAAAAATGTTTAGGTCAAAGCTTTTCTACCTAATTGATTGGAAGGGGTACGGACCTCAGGAGAGGTCGTGGGAACCCAGTGACCATGTGCATGCACCTCGATTAGTCAGGAAATTCCACCGACTCTTCCCAAACAAACCAAAACCCCCAGAGGGAACAACCTTGGGAGGGGCCTTGGGGGAGAGTGCTGTCACGATGCCCGCTCCCGGGGAGCCGGCTCAGGCCCTGCGTCCCCGAAAGCGGACATCAAGTCCCCGGGGAAGGTCCCAGCAACCCCTTATAGGGGCCCTTTGGACAGCGTCCTGGCGCCTATGGCGCCAGGCTCATAGAAAACGTCAGTCCTGGCGCCATAGGCGCCAGGCTCATTATGAAAGTGTTTGGGTGCACTTACCTGATGCAGACCATGCTGCAGAACCCCGGCCTGCTTGAGGCCTGAAAGGAACTACTTTACCTGTGGGACTCATTTACCACCCGGGCGTGGTCGGGGAAGGATACATACCTGATTGGAGGAAGGACACATTCTAGGAACTTCTTCCAAGGCTATTTAAACCACACCCGATCAGCCACACGTGCTTCGCGTTGTTCTGCATCTAGCAGCTGGACGCTCACCGTGTCTGCTCCTGCATCTTGACTTCTGCCACACCTGCCAGCATCCTGAATCACCTGCAAAGGAAGGGAACAAGAGAACAGAAGAAGGAAAAGGCCTCACCTGCTAAATCTGCATCCCAGAGACATTTCGCCGACAATCCTGAAAAGGAAGACATTTATTTTTAAAAGCACATCGCATCGATCGCTGCAGTGCCGCATTCTACTCACCTTTACAGGGCGCCTCCATGTTCAGCAGCGACCATCCGGATTCGCAGTCGCGCCCCCGCGCCTAGGCAGAAAAAGACAAGAACAAAGGTGAGAGAAAGAAGGGAAAAGGGAAGCTAAATCTCCATGTCAAGACTTACCTGTTGGGTCATTCCCTTTTCATTTCGGGTCCGCGCCACATCCAGGCATTTTCAGACCCCGGCCCCTAAGGGGAAAAAGACATCAGCGTTAATGAGTGAATGAAAAGACATTACCAAAACACTCATTAAAGACTTACCTGATTTCCACAAGGATTTCACTGCTCACCTCGGGTCGGTGCCTGTTCCCCGGCATTCCGTACCCCGGCCCCTATGGGGAAAAAGACACTAGCATTAGAACATTAATGCATGGACACAAGGGGAACCACTTATAGAAAAACTTACCTGGAAGCCAAGCAAGTTTGGTTCTCACCCATCCGAAAATCCAGTGACGTAACTGGATACCAACGCGCCCCTGCATCAGCAGCAGGATGGAGAGCTTGTCCTTCCAGACCCTAAGGTGAGACGCTACGGGGAAGCACAGAAGGGTTTTGAGGAGGGTGAGAGGGGTAAGTGGGAGGCCGATTGCATTACCCCGCAGACAGTTAACCCCCTATTCTCACCTACAGAAGGATACTTCTGCGAGTCAGACAAGCCAGATCTGGGGCCCGGTCCAGTCCGTCTTCCGAACCCTGCGCATCACCTTAGACGAGGTCACAGCAGCGCGAACCAGGCCAGCGCCCCCGTGGGAGTCAGGTGAGCGTTACACTAACTGTCCCAAAATTTAACAATATCCAAATAGATAAATCAAAACCACTAAAATATATTTTAAAAAAATAGACAGTTAGAATACGCCAATTGGTATCTAACTGCTCCAAAATTTTATAATATCAAAACAAATGAAGAATCTGTTACTGCTCCAAAAAAAATACAACAAAGCAAAGTATAAAGCATTAGCCAGAAACAACAAGTGAACACTGAAAACAAACAAACAAATAAACTGTAGCATAACAGAAAACGTTTTTTTTTTTAATCCAACATGGATTTTTTTTCTCCCACAGACCCAATGATTTTAGCAACAAATACAGAAACTGAGCAAATTGCACAGTACTCTGATTTGTACTCTACTAAATATGAGGGTCGAAAAAAAAATAAAAGTATATTGCTTATACAATCTAATAAGTCATTACAAAATACTAATACTAACATGCTATTTTCTTTTATCACAGAAATGAAGAAGAAAAACATGGACTCCCATTACTAGACCAAACAGTAAGTATACAATAATAAGGACAACCATAGCAGCATATCACATCCATAGTATCTAATACCTTTGTTCCTTATACATTTGTTTTTCACCCTAAGTTATAAGCAAATATGAATGTGATATGCTGCGGTGGTTGTTGCCAGGGCATAGAGTCTTGGGTGCATGGCCAAATGGCCATGAACCCAAGAATCTATGCCCTGGCAACAACCACCGCAGCATATCACATCCATAGAGTCAAACATTTCAACTATGATCTATGGGAAACTTTTAATGTCCGCGAACAATGTGAGTGTTCTTAGAACACTTTGAACTTGCCAGCGAACAATACGGACACCGTTTTCAGGACACCCCCTACGAACATTTCAGAACAACGCGATAGTTCTAAGAACACTTTCAACTTAACAACGAACAATACGGACAGCGTCCTAAGGACACCCCCTACGAACATTCCAGGCCACCGGGAGTGTTCTCAAAAACGTCTTCAGAACACCCCCATTTTGTTTATTTGCGAACATTTCAGGACACCCCGCGAGTGTTCTTAGGACACATTCAACTTGACAGAGAACAATACAGACAGCGTCCTCAGGACACCCCCTACGAACACTCCCCGGACACCGCGAGTGTTCTTAGAAGCGTCTTCAGAACACCACCATCTTGTTAATTTCCGAACATTTCAGGACACCGCCAGTGTTCTTAGGACACATTCAACTTGACAGAGAACAATACGGACAGCGTCCTCAGGACACCCCCTACGAACACTCCCCGGACACCGCGAGTGTTCTTAGAAGCGTCTTCATAACACCCCCATTTTGTTTATTTGCGAACATTTCAGGACACCGCGAGTGTTCTTAGGACACATTCAACTTGACAGAGAACAATACAGACAGCGTCCTCAGGACACCCCCTACGAATACTCCCCGGACACCGCGAGTGTTCTTAGAAGCGTCTTCAGAACACCCCCATTTTGTTTATTTGCGAACATTTCAGGACACCGCGGGTGTTCTTAGAGCACATTCAACTTGACAGAGAACAATACGGACAGCGTCCTCAGGACACCCCCTACGAACATTTCAGGACACCGGGAGTGTTCTCAAAAACGTCTTCAGAACACCCCCATTTTGTTTATTTGCGAACATTTCAGGACACCGCGGGTGTTCTTAGAACACATTCAACTTGACAGAGAACAATACGGACAGCGTCCTCAGGACACCCCCTACAAACACTCCCCGGACACCGCGAGTGTTCTTAGAACAGTTTCACTTTGCTTGAGAACAAAACGGACACATATTGAGTCCTTAGAACACCCCCTAGTCAGTTTATTTAGAACATTTCAGAACACCCGTGATGTCCGCAAACAATATAAACTGTTAGAATACTCCAAAAGCTATCTAACAGCTCAAAGATTCTACAACAACTAATCAGATAAATGAATACCACTAAATTAGGCCAAAAAATACACAGTTAGAATACGCCAATTGGTATCTAACTGTCCCAAAATTTAACAATATCCAAATAGATAAATCAAAACCACTAAAATATATTTTAAAAAAAATAGACAGTTAGAATACGCCAATTGGTATCTGACTGCTCCAAAATTTTATAATATCAAAACAAATGAAGATTCTGTTACTGCTCCAAAAAAAATACAACAAAGCAAAGTATAAAGCATTAGCCAGAAACAACAAGTGAACACTGAAAACAAACAAACAAATAAACTGTAGCATAACAGAAAAAGGGTTTTTTTTTAATCCAACATGGATTTTTTTTTCTCCCACAGACCCAATGATTTTAGCAACAAATACAGAAACTGAGCAAATTGCGCAGTACTCTGATTTGTACTCTACTAAATATGAGGGTCGAAAAAACAATAAAAGTATATGTAATAAGTCATTACAAAATACTAATACTAACATGCTATTTTCTTTTATCACAGAAATGAAGAAGAAAAACATGGACTCCCATTACTAGACCAAACAGTAAGTATACAATAATAAGGACAACCATAGCAGCATATCACATCCATAGTATCTAATACCTTTGTTCCTTATACATTTGTTTTTCACCCAAAGTTATAAGCAAATATGAATGTGATATGCTGCGGTGGTTGTTGCCAGGGCATAGAGTCTTGGGTGCATGGCCAAATGGCCATGCACCCAAGACTCTATGCCCTGGCAACAACCACCGCAGCATATCACATCCATAGAGTCAAACATTTCAACTATGATCTATGGGAAACTTTTAATGTCCGCGAACAATGTGAGTGTTCTTAGAACACTTTGAACTTGCCAGCGAACAATACGGACACCGTTTTCAGGACACCCCCTACGAACATTTCAGAACAACGCGATAGTTCTTACAACACTTTCAACTTAACAACGAACAATACGGACAGCGTCCTAAGGACACCCCCTACGAACATTCCAGGCCACCGGGAGTGTTCTCAAAAACGTCTTCAGAACACCCCCATTTTGTTTATTTGCGAACATTTCAGGACACCGCGGGTGTTCTTAGAACACATTCAATTTGACAGAGAACAATACGGGCAGCGTCCTCAGGACACCCCCTACGAACACTCCCCGGACACCGCGAGTGTTCTTAGAAGCGTCTTCAGAACACCCCCATTTTGTTTATTTGCGAACATTTCAGGACACCACGGGTGTTCTTAGAACACATTCAACTTGACAGAGAACAATACGGACAGCGTCCTCAGGACACCCCCTACGAACACTCCCCGGACACCGCGAGTGTTCTTAGAAGCGTCTTCAGAACACCCCCATTTTGTTTATTTGCGAACATTTCAGGACACCACGGGTGTTCTTAGAACACATTCAACTTGACAGAGAACAATACGGACAGCGTCCTCAGGACACCCCCTACGAACATTCCAGGACACCGGGAGTGTTCTTAGAAGCGTCTTCAGAACACCACCATCTTGTTTATTTGCGAACATTTCAGGACACCGCGAGTGTTCTTAGGACACATTCAACTTGACAGAGAACAATACGGACAGCGTCCTCAGGACACCCCCTACGAACACTCCCCGGACACCGCGAGTGTTCTTAGAAGCGTCTTCAGAACACCCCCATTTTCTTTATTTGCGAACATTTCAGGACACTGCGAGTGTTCTTAGGACACATTCAACTTTACAGAGAACAATACGGACAGCGTCCTCAGGACACCCCCTACGAACACTCCCCGGACACCGCGAGTGTTCTTAGAAGCGTCTTCAGAACACCACCATCTTGTTTATTTGCAAACATTTCAGGACACCGCGAGTGTTCTTAGGGCACATTCAACTTGACAGAGAACAATACGGACAGCGTCCTCAGGACACCCCCTACGAACACTCCCCGGACACCGTGAGTGTTCTTAGAAGGGTCTTCAGAACACCACCATCTTGTTTATTTGCGAACATTTCAGGACACCGCGAGTGTTCTTAGGACACATTCAACTTGACAGAGAACAATACGGACAGCGTCCTCAGGACACCCCCTACGAACATTCCAGGACACCGGGAGTGTTCTTAGAAGTTTCTTCAGAACACCACCATCTTGTTTATTTGCGAACATTTCAGGACACTGCAAGTGTTCTTAGGACACATTCAACTTGACAGAGAACAATACGGACAGCGTCCTCAGGACACCCCCTACGAACACTCCCCGGACACCGCGAGTGTTCTTAGAAGCGTCTTCAGAACACCACCATCTTGTTTATTTCCGAACATTTCAGGACACCGCGAGTGTTCTTGGGACACATTCAACTTGACAGAGAACAATACGGACAGCGTCCTCAGGACACCCCCTACGAACACTCCCCGGACACCGCGAGTGTTCTTAGAAGCGTCTTCAGAACACCCCCATTTTGTTTATTTGCGAGCATTTCAGGACACCACGGGTGTTCTTAGAACACATTCAACTTGACAGAGAACAATACGGACAGCGTCCTCAGGACACCCCCTATGAACATTCCAGGACACCGGGAGTGTTCTTAGAAGCGTCTTCAGAACACCACCATCTTGTTTATTTGCGAACATTTCAGGACACCGCGAGTGTTCTTAGGACACATTCAACTTGACAGAGAACAATACGGACAGCGTCCTCAGGACACCCCCTACGAACACTCCCTGGACACCGCGAGTGTTCTTAGAAGCGTCTTCAGAACACCCCCATTTTCTTTATTTGCGAACATTTCAGGACACTGCGAGTGTTCTTAGGACACATTCAACTTTACAGAGAACAATACGGACAGCGTCCTCAGGACACCCCCTACGAACACTCCCCGGACACTGCGAGTGTTGTTAGAAGCGTCTTCAGAACACCACCATCTTGTTTATTTGCGAACATTTCAGGACACCGCGAGTGTTCTTAGGACACATTCAACTTGACAGAGAACAATACGGACAGCGTCCTCAGGACACCCCCTACGAACACTCCCCGGACACCGTGAGTGTTCTTAGAAGCGTCTTCAGAACACCCCCATTTTGTTTATTTGCGAACATTTAAGGACACCGCGAGTGTTCTTAGGACACATTCAACTTGACAGAGAACAATACAGACAGCGTCCTCAGGACACCCCCTACGAACACTCCCCGGACACCGCGAGTGTTCTTAGAAGCGTCTTCAGAACACCCCCATTTTGTTTATTTGCGAACATTTCAGGACACCGCGGGTGTTCTTAGAACACATTCAACTTGACAGAGAACAATACGGACAGGGTCCTCAGGACACCCCCTACGAACATTTCAGGACACCGGGAGTGTTCTCAAAAACGTCTTCAGAACACCCCCATTTTGTTTATTTGCGAACATTTCAGGACACCGCAGGTGTTCTTAGAACACATTCAACTTGACAGAGAACAATACGGACAGCGTCCTCAGGACACCCCCTACAAACACTCTCAGGACACCGCGAGTGTTCTTAGAACAGTTTCACTTTGCTTGAGAACAAAACGGACACATATTGAGTCCTTAGAACACCCCCTAGTCAGTTTATTTAGAACATTTCAGAACACCCGTGATGTCCGCAAACAAATCGAACACAAAAAGAACGTCTAACAAATGAAAAACACAACTTTCATCCTATCTCATACACTCCCACCCTCCCCAAACACTCCTACACACCAACACACTCTACAAAATACACATTTTGAACAAAGTTTCACCGCGCTGTCCGCGGACGTCCGCGAATCCAAGATGGCGGGCGCTACCGAAAAATCTGACGCGCTTCACGCTCCACGCCGTCCAATCAGCGAACACGTTGCATGTCCGCGAACATCACGCAAGACGATTGGCCAATCAGGACACTGTCCGCGGAGCGAACAGGGAAGTGTGTCCGCGAACCAAACACAGATATCACTCATTTTTTTTACCTACTTTTTGTTCATTTTAAAAAAAACTACTGGACGGATTTTCACCAAATTTGCAAAAGCACGCTTTCGGGACCAAGCTGCTGCTCCTGGTCCAAATTTGGTGGAAATCCGTCCAGCGGTTTGGGCTGTAGGCGCGAGCAAAAATTTTTTCCCATTCAGTCTATGGGGAAAAAAAAAAGTTTTGGGACCCCCTCTATAATATCCCCCCCCCTGGACGAATCCTCACCGAACTTTGCAAAAAAATTCAGAGTGACCCAAATACTTTTTTTTGCAAAGTTTGGTGAGGATCCGTCCAGGGAGAGCGAAGTTATAAGCCACCCAAAAAGTGCTCTTCCTATGGAAACAGCAACTTAACCATAACTACATGGCCACTACCGTGGCCATGCAATAAAACACTTTGGTATGTTTCCATACTCATCTGATGGAATTCATCAGTGTTAGGAGGTTGCCCTCTGCTATCCAAATGGCAAAGTGCACCTCTGTGTGCCATTCCACTTCAAAAGTAGTTATCATTTTAACAAACAGAATGAGCACAGTTCTACGCGGTCACCCTCACCTTCCACTATCGCAAACATTCAGAATCATTTCAGGTGACTTCTTTCCACCCCACAGGGCACAGCGGTTCCAGTGTCAATGAACAGTTAATATCAGCTCAATGTTGCAGCATCTGAAGAGCGATACGCTGTAGGCAAATGCCTTCTCATGAGCTAAGGTGCTGTAATAATGATACTACGCAATCTTATGCCAACACAGGCACTCTGCTACGGAACAAGGTTGACAATTGAGTGTGTCCACAAAGCCACATCATAGAGGCCCATGTAATTGATGGAACTTAGATATTGTTCTTATACCAGGTATTCCTCTCATTCAATTTGCTAAACATATGCCTTTCAAATTCAAAAGAAGACGGTTACCTCTACATTTAGCCTTTTCCATGACCATTAATAACTCACAGGGACCTACGCCCCCTTCCTGGAAGCGATCTGTGGTAATTCTGATATTGTAAGGGGTACAGAGTGACTCTATGAATTAGCGACCGATATTGACCTTTAAGGTGTGCTAGAACGACATATGTCATGTTGAGATCGGCTGGTCGAATTACAAACCTAATAATTATTATCACTAATGTCATTTGCTTAAGTGAAATCTGGGATAACCATTTTAGTACATCTATTTCCTATCAGTCCAATGACAACCAATGCTCCTTTAGTGAGTCCAGATCCTGATACAGAGCAGCACTATAAACCCCTTTGAAGTATCAAAATAACGATTAAAAGCATAATTGTAAAACATTTATTTTGAGAAATGTACCTTCGACCCCGCTAAAAAATATGTATTTTTTCTTTTCTTTTTTTTCTCACTCTATCTACCTTTTCTTCAATTGTTGGCATCAATCAATGTATTTTTGTCCTTTAAAAATGCCCAGTTGCTTTGTTTTTTCGGAAATTTTCCTTTAAGGAGCTTGCAAATAAGGAAACATGTTTAGAGTAGGACTATCGTCATTGTTCAATCTATGGACTTTTGTTTAGAGTAGAGCAACGTTACTGTTCTTTCAGTTATCTTCATGGTTAATTGATGTATAAAAGTTCCTCTTATTAAAACTTATTTACTAACATATTACTTGTGTAATTCTGTAGAAGATTTGAAAGTTCATATTTCATTTCAGTAACGCAATTTCAAATAACAGCCAAACAATAATGTTTCCAAACGAGAGGTTCACTACAATTCTGCAGCCATTTTGGTCTATCCCCTGAAATAGCAACATTAGAGGCTAAGCGTTTCACTGCAGACAGTGTAGCCAATCATTCCCAAAAGTGTATCAATGCATTGACGTGAGAAAATGCCAATTACCCGTCAAGCAGTCCCACTTACACTGTTTCTGATCAAAACAAACACAGGCAATTTAAAAATAGACGTGGTCTAGCCAAGTGTGTTTTTCAGCAGTTTGCATTCTTGTGTAAAATGTGCTAATGGAGTCATACCCTTAGTTATCTGCTAGTTCACTTAATTTGATCAAATATTTTTTGGGAAGGCAGGATAATGGATAAGTGGACCGATATTTAAGCAAATGAATTAATTGTGAACTTTAACTTACAGATATGTGTTAACAAGTAACACTAGGAATGGGTACAATATGGGCAAAATATGTTGTGTGCTCAACCAGAAGAGACACAAAACATGATGGAAGGCTGTATAACTAATGTTGTAATGGAGGTGAAAGGCATGCAATATTATACGTTCCTGTGTTCTATAAATGTTTACATGTTTTTTCACCATAGTCCGAGCACTTTCAACACACAGTAGCTGGACAAAAAATGTCAAAACATGCAATTAACATATACCCCTATTTAAGCAACTGGGGCGGTGATATGACATTTCACTTCTGAACTTTAACTTTCATAGGTGAGCTAACACTCAAAAATGTCTAACATGTCATTCTGAAGGATTGCCATCTGGCAACGGTGTCGAAACCCTGTTTTAAAAAAATATATATTTATAATAAAATGATGCAGGTAATTGAATGTAAAAAAGTGACCCGCCAAATAGACACCCCTTTAATTAAAATCCATGCCATAAGCATAGTGTGCATCTGTGCCCTGCTGCATCAGTATCTTTATCTGCAGCACCTACTCTTCAATGGCAGAGACCAGGTTCATAGTTCACAGGTTCCCTCTTGACTGCTTGGGTGACAGAAACGTCTCTTCAGCCCAAAAGCTGCATTTAAAACATGCCCCTCTGTTCCAAAATGACTTAATTATGAAGTTTAATCTATAAACATATGCCATACATGATATTGGGGTCTGGTAGCTGGTTTAATTTAGTTATTAAAGGCACATCTGATTTGTATGTTTCAATACTGTGAGTCAGCCATCCATGGACATCCTGTGTGTATACCCCCTATACTGGGAATCTGTGCTGCACCGAACAGGACCTTAGCCAATCAGGGCAGCCCTTCTTGTTATCCTTTGTGAGGTTGGGTAACACCTCTCTCCAGCAAGACATCTCCTTAGGAGGAGCTGTCCAGGGAAACAAGAATCATAGGACACTTTGCACAAAAGTACTAGCCTCATATCAGATTGTTGCATATCAAATGGCCTTTGATGTTCAGGACTCTGTTGCCTGCTGCTGGAGCTCCACCTGCCTTTCAGGGGGGAGAATGGAAGTGGCCACCCTATCCACGACCTGAGCCATCATCTCACACAATGCCCCCTGTTGTGCTGCTGTAGTGTACATGGAGTTCTCCCACACAGTATTGCCTGGTGGCGCACGGCCATAGCATTGGCGGGCACCACACCTGTTTGGGGAAATGTGATGTGCACCTTGCTGTGCTGGCACTGCCTGAGGCTGCAGGACTGCATTCCTCCTTTGATTTGCTGGCCCAGGAACAGGAGCAAATATTGTGGAGTGTGACGCTGCATCCGTAACCACCACAGGCAGACATTCCAACACTGAATGCCCCATAGAGGGGTCTACCACCAGTGCCGGTGGGTTGGACAGAACAGCATCCCTGTCAGAAACACTCACCTGCGACGGGACATATTTCTCAATGTCAGATTCAGCACCTGATTCATAGAGGTCTCCAGAGGTGTACCCAGAGACACCCGTGGCCAGTATGGTCTGTAGGAGTAATGGGTTTTCACCTACCACCACCCCATGTCCTCCACTGGTGCCTGGTTGTGGATGTGAGTACTCCTGCCTCTGCGCCATCTCCTCCTCCTCAACAGCATATAGTGCCTCATTACCTGCAAAAACATAAAAGAAAAGTAATGAAAAAGGCATGAGCACCATAGCCCACAAACATAGGCATGACGAGGCAGACATCCAGTACATAAATGACACATGTCGCACATGACAATAACTCTGGCATGCATGCACTGGCAATGAGTTGGAAGGGGAGGCAAAAAGCAGAAACTGAGGACTCCAAGATGGAAAAGCAACACACATGCTGCATGCTGGATAGCACTGGCATCACACATTAGCCTATAAGTGGCATGGACAATCCACATACATGACACATGCCAGCACACAGATGGCACGTACCATAGTCATGGCAGATTTGACAAGGACACCCAGATGGTAGCAAATCAGTACTGTCACCCAGCCATGTGAGATGGACATCATGAAATAGAACATGCAAAATAGTGTGACAAAACACGCATGTGCCACACGCTGCAACAAAGCCAGTGTTCACTAATGCAGTGATGGCAGGCACATGGATACATCAATGGTTGGTCACTTCGACATGACAGAAGACAATTGTCATGTTGAACATTCAAACAGGGCCCCGAAGTGATTGTGTGCAGGCCATGTGTAGGTGCACATTACTCAATCAGCCTTATTGATGAAATCATTCCCATAATAAGGAAACATACGTGGGCCATTGTGGGGTGTAATCTATGTCTGAAGTATGTTACATTTGGGGCAGAAGGGCACAAAAATGTGTGGTAAACATCCAAATGATTTCATACATCAGGCAGAATGAACAGGGAAACAGTATGAACAATTTTGTGGCAAGATGGCAGTTGAAGGGCAAGTGCAGTAATCAGGTGCAAATTGTTAACTGCGGTCAGAAGGGATACTTGAAAACCCAAACCCAAGGCCAGGATATGGCTTGGAGGCACCACATTGGTGACCCATATCAGTCATAACTACATAGCCTCACCTGGCACTCTATCAGAACACATCACCCAAGCAACATACACATGATTTGCATACACATGCATGGCCACTCACCGGACATTGCCTCAAGATCTGGTAGGTCTCCCACGCCTTGGATCTGATCCTCTGTGATGAAGCCTCCAGCAATAGACTCATGTTCTGTGAGTACTTCCTCCTCTGGTGGAGACCCACTGCCAGTCACCAGAGTAGAGGCATGATTGGAAGCGCGCTTGTTCTTTGTTCTGCGTTTGAAGTCATTCCACCGCTTAGAGCAATCATCAGCTGTGCGCCTGACAAATCCAAGGGCACTAATCTGGTCTGCAATGCACTGCCAGTGGGCCCTACGTTGAGCAGTCGTAGCCTTGCACCCTGCAGTCACCAGTATTTCACGGCCATGGGCCGACATGTAGCCCACAAGTGCGTCGAGTTCCACATCATTGAAACAACGCTTCCTTGACGTGCCGGAGGGGGGAGCCATGTCTGGGGTCCCAGCCTGTACCGCAAGAGCACCCTTCTTCCTCTCGGGAGGTGGTGCAGACCCTGAGTGGCTTTCGCCACTCTGGTTGGCAGGGGCTGAAGCGCAGATGGACTGGGCACTGGAAGTAGCCAAAAGCATGATGACCAAAGGTCTCACTGCAGGCATTGGCTGCTGGGTGATGTTGGCAGGACCAACCTCGGTGTGATGGACTTGAACCAACACTGTCCCGGCTGGGAGACTCGGAGCTGGGGTTTTTTGCGCTGCAGCTGCCCCTGCAGCCTCCTCACCCTGGCTACTTTGGGCAGCAGATGACATTGCTATCCCAGACCCACGGGGCCTGGTGACAGCAACTTTCACCGCCACACGTGGCTCTGACTTGGTGACAAGGAAGTCAGCCTGGGAGTCATCCTGTGCCGGTTTGGTTGACAATATGCGGCGGGTTAACAAGGCCTGAGCTGGGATGGTGTCAGTTGCATCTCCCCGACCCATTGGGGGGGGCATAGGTGTCCCTGATTGGTCCTCCACACATTGGCCTCGTGGGCCACCCTGCACATCCTGGCCACGTCCCCTACCACGCCCACCTCTTGGAGGTCAGCCACCTTTGCCTCCCTTACCGCTTGGTCGCCTCCCAACCATGGCACTGATGTTCTTGTGCGAATGGGAGGTGCAGTAAATAATGGTCCTGGGCAAGTGCGGTGAAAGGGGCAGGGTACTAGATGGAATACGTACCCAAGTGCTCTAGCAAGGCTGCTTGTGACCCCTGGGGGAAGATGACGGGTCACGCAACACTCAGGCACCCCGAAAACAAAATGTAACATGCACGCAACCCCTGGTAGCCCACGTGTGTGGAATAAAGAACCCGCACTATGCTGTGGCACCCAGAAACACAAAAAGAAGCATACGCGTGGAACACGCAGGCTACAATTACCTCTGAATGGGTACGCGACACACAGGGGCAACCACAGTTGAAAAATACATGCGCGACTCACCGTCTGCCTGGAAAAAGAATGTGAAAAAGACGTGCCAAAAGAAGAATTGAACGCTGTCTGAGTATAGAAGGAGTACGAACTGGAACCGTTGTGAAGTAATCGCGTGTGATCCGACAAGAAGTACAAGAATCCTCTGCTCGCTCTCCACAAAAAGCACGTACAAGAAAATGATGTACTACGAGTACCTTTTAACCCAGCCCACATGTGCAACGTCACTTACACGCGTATGCGCTAAGGGCCTTTCCTCCAATTACATGCAGTGACACCCGGACGTGCAGTTTTTGCACGTGTACAATCAACATGCACCCATGTGGAGGGAAACGCCCGTGCGCGTTACATCACAGATGAGTTTACGCGCTAAGGGCCTTTCCTCGAATTACACGCTGATGTGCACTTTTTTCACATGCCAAATCACTCTGTATCAAATTGGCTACGCAACAACACACAGAAGGCCACTCTCCTGCCCAGAAGGCCATTTTCCTGCCCCCCAGAGCCTCGAGCATGCTCCCACCTGCCATCTGCTGCTGCCTGCCTGCCTGCTGGCCACGTGCCCTGCTGTTTGGTGCCTGCACATAAGCCATCTGCAGGGGTTCAGTTGCTGTGACCACCCCTGCTGGAACAGAAGACTCCCGACTGGCATTCCATCACTCCACAGCCCAGCCCATGGACCCAGTTGCCCACAAACACCTGCCTCAGGGGTTGCCATGTCTGACACAACACCATCTGGCACGAGTGGCATCCCGCCAGCAGAGAGGCAGAGAGCTGCCAGCTTCAGTGCCAAAGAAGTTGGCATCCTGGTGGAGCAAGTCCTGGGGCATTATGATGCCCTCTTTGGAAGTTCACGTGCCGACAATGAAGGACAGAAGAGGATCTGGAAAGACATCATGGCTGCCATCAACGTGGAAGGGGTGGCAGCCCGCGACATGCAACACTTTCGGAAGCGCTGGGAAAACTTCAGGTCCAGGACCCTCAGCAAGGCCCGGCGCCTCTTGTAGGCAAAGCATGCAGAGGGGTGCCGGGTCCGCCTTACCAGCATCCAGGTGAGGTTCCTGGAATGCATAGACCCAGCGCTCCCCCTCCAGATCCTTCAGAGGCAGACCTGTGCGGAGTCGAGCGGTAAGTGTACATGCGTACTGATTGGACGCTCTGCATGTTGAGGTGTGTCAGGAGTGTGCAGGTTGGACATATGTCTTGGTAGGCCCACGTATGGATGTGTATGTACAAGGATATGAGCCTGCCGCATGTGAGTCCAGTCATGTGTGAGGCACATCAATGTTGTATGTGTTCAAATGCATGGTGTCCAAATGCTTGTGTGGGTTACATTTCTGTGTATGTACTGTGGCATGGTTGTGGTGTGACACATGGATGCTGGTTCCACCTTCATGTATGTGCACAATGTACATGTGCATGTGTGTGTATTTGACATGTGTTGCACTATGATACACCGTGGATGCATGTGACACTGACATGTAGGAGGCTGATTGGCAGATGTGACATGGAGGGCGATGATATCACCGCGACAGGTGGTGGAGATGTACAGATGCATGTATGTCTGGTGGCGTGTGTGCATGTGCTCTGCACTCCCCGTGTTGCATGTGACATCAGGCTAACCTTCGGATGTTCATGCTGTTGTAAGTGTATGGATGGTGCTGCCTGCTGCAACATTTCTGTTAATTTGCGCATGTGTGTGGGTTGAAATGTTATGTGTGTTGGGGAGTGTGACACCATGTGTGAAGTTTGACACTGCCACCCATGTGCAACTGTCATGTGTGTATCAGACCATTGTACAGTGCCCTGATGCCTATGTTCTGTCTCTCCCTGTCTGCAGCATCAACTGATGAAGAGGGCGGAGATGGTGCTGTGGAGCAGAACGGCAGGGATCGCACCGCCAGCCGTAGACGAAAGGCCCAGCTCCCCTTGCAGGTTGTCATCTCGTCGGGGAGTGAGGAGTCTGGTGCTGCGGCCGTGGTCGCAGCTGCCGAGGGTAGGTCCAAGAGGCGGAGGTCGGAGGTGGACTCCTCGGCAGCAGAAGGGGCAGCTGAGACCCCACAGTGACCTATGGAGGAAGATGGCACAGAGTCATTCAGGTTGGTGGGGGGTTTGGTTGAGGAGGAGGCCATGGAAGGGCCACACACGGGGTCTGGAGGTGGGGATTCCACTGGTGCTAGTGGTGCAGTCCAGGGGCAGGGACAGGAGGCAGCACAGGTGGTTCGCGGAGGTGCCTGTGTGTAATCCTGTCCCCGATACTGTGATTGCATCATCCCACACCAGCAGGGATGCCTTTGGCCAGACCCATTCTCAGGGAGGGGATGCATGAACAACAACTGGCCTTCCTCTCCCTGCGGATGTGGAAATCTGATTGTGTTGAGCCTGTCCTGGCTGAGGTGGCGTTGCGTCAACGTGGCATCCGGGATGACGTGCAGGGTTTTTGTGAGGACTCTGCACATTATTTGGGATGCCTCATTGACCGCATCGACCTACTAGGACGGGTCACCAGTGCTGGGTTCCTCAGTCTGCTGGACCTTGTACCGACCCCCTCCTCAACTGAACCCCCTATGCGCCAGTCATCCTCCGTGCCATCTTCCAGAGCAAGTATGACCTGGGCACCCTGTGGAGCTGCCTCTGACCCAGCAGCCAGGCTCGTGGAGGATACATCCCTGCCACAGTCGGGAGTTGGAGGTCCAGCAGGGGTGGCCACCCCAACAACTGGACCCCAGCAGGAGGAGAACATGCAGGCATCAACAGGCAGGGCACATGCACAGCAGCAGCAGGCTCAAGGTGGTAGCGATGATGGCTCGGGCCATCAACATCAGAGGGGCAGGCATTGGCCGGAGGGCAGGAGGACCCTGGATTGGGAGTGTCTTCAATGTGGCAGCGGTTGGGCCAACAAATAGATGCGGAGTGGCGGCGGGTGGAAGAGGCACGGCTCACTATGGTCAGGGTGGACTACTCCATGCGCAGGGCGCTGAGGCAGGCTGAGTGCATCGAGGAAATTCACAGGGAGTTGTAGGTGGACATGGCGATATCCCTGCGAGACCTCGGCCCAGGGAACAGGCCACCTCCAGGATGTTGAACAGGAGTTTGATGATGCCCTGGCCCGGGAAATCAACAAGTGAGCTGTAGGACTTGCCCGCCGCCATTGTGTATAGTTCATTAGTGTTAGATTTCCTTTCTATTTTTCTTTCATTAGGGGCTCATGGAATTTGCCCCACCTTTTTGTATATAGTTATTTGTTAGGTCGGGTATTTTGTAGGTTTCCTTTGGATTGTTGGGCTCATGTACACTAGATTTTTACATTGTATATATTTCTAGACTGGATTTGACTTCACTGATTTTTTTTTACCCATGGAGCAATGGTTTTCTTTTTTGTTTACCTTTGGATTTGGTTTGATGGACAAACACTTTGGAGCCTTTTTCATTTGGATTTATTTGGATTCAGCATTCATATTTTTTCATTCATTTTGGACATGCAGCCTTTTGTTTATTATTTCTTTTATTGAGTGATTTTCTTTCATTCCCTTGCTTTTGTATTTAATACATTTTGGTTTCATACTTCATTTGTGTGGTATTCTCTCATTGGTTTCATGCATGTCACGATGTGGGTTTTCTCATTCACTTGCACCCATTGTGTGTCTGTGACTGACATGTATTGATGTGCATACTGGTCATTTGGGGTGTATCATGACATGGGGATTTCAATGTGGGGTGGATGGAATACTTGGTTGGGTGTTTGGACTGGGGTGGCGTGGGGTGGGATTTGGGTGGCCATAAGGGCTATGAGTGTGGATCGTGATGATGTGTTGGGGGGACATGAGTCCGGGCCTGCTGGCAGGTGCCCGTCACTGCTGGGTGGGTGGCGGTGCAGGGGGACATGAGTTGGGGCCTGCTGGTATGTGCCCATCAATGGTGGGTGGGTGAGTGGGTGGGGGCACATGAGTCGGGGCCTGCTGGCAGGTGCCTGTCAATGGTGGGTGGGTTACCTGGTGAGGGGACATGAGTAGGGGCCTGCTGGCAGGTGCCCGTCACTGTGGGTGGGTGGATGGGTGGGGGACATGAGTCGGGGCTCACAAGTGTGCTCACAAGTGCCTGGTGCCATGTGGGCTGCCTGCATGGCATGGTGAGGGTTGTAGGGTAGTCCGCTGTGGTGTGGGCTGCCTGCAGGGCATGGGGACGGGGGAAACCACACACCCGGGAGGTCCCACAATACCAAAGCGTGTGTGAAACTTCCCGCGCACCCCGAAATACACGTACCACGCTCGCCCAAGGCCTATCACGTGTGAAACTCCCCGCGTACCCCAAAGATACACGTACCCCACTCGCACAGGGCCTATTGTGTGTGTAACTCCCCGCGCACCCCGGAAATACACGTACCACCCTCGAACAGGGCCTATCGCGTGTGAAACTGCCCGCGTACCCCACAAATTCACGTACCACGCTCGCCCAAGGCCTATCTCATGTGAAACTTCCCGCGCACCCCCAAAATACACGTACAACATTCACACAGGACCTATTGTTTGTGAAACTCCTGCATACCCCACAAATACACGTACCCCGCTCGCACAGGGCCTATCGCATGTGAAACTCCCCGCGTACCCCACAAATACAAGTACCCCGCTCACACAGAGCCTATCGCGTGTGAAACTCCCTGAGCACCCCCGAAATACACGTACCTCACTTGCACATGGCCTATCGCATGTGAAACTCCCCGCGTACCCTACAAATACACGTACCCCGCTCGCACAGGCCCTATTGCATGTGAAATTTCCTGCGCACCCACGAAATTCATGCAGGCTGCCCATCCAACCTCCCCATGCCCCTGTCATGAAACACCCATGGAGCCTGTGGAAGAGATGGAAACAATGGAAGAAGGACTGAGCTCCAACTTTACCTGGACGTTACGTTATAGCCTCGCTGGAACAGAGGCTATAATTAACTGTCAGGTGTGGCAACCGGTGCGTTGCAACTGTTTTCTTTCCCAACGCTAGTTGACAGTGCTCCTGTCTCGTGCTACTCCTTGTTTTTCTACCCATTTGCCTTTTCATTGTTTGTCTGCCTGCTTTTTATTGTGCATTTTTCCACCACGCTTCCTGTGGGGAATATTTCTTCTTTATTTTGGACCTTTCCCTGCTCGCACTTCTTGCTAATTTCCCAGCGTGTGTGTTTGTTATTTTTGCTGGAGTCAGCAGACAACTGCGTTCGCTCTGGGGCTATTACTCAAAGAGCGTGGACTTGCTATCTGCAGTTCATTTCAACACACGCTTTTACAAGCAGCTGTCACTTTCAACTCGTGCCCCTTGAGTTGTGTGCTTCCTCTGACCTGTGTAACCTCTCCTTCTGTTTATTTTACTCAACCTTGCTCACAGAGTTCTTGGAATCGTTTCCAAAGCTTAGACATTGCACCCAAGTGCATTCTGGTATATGTAGTACTCTAAAGAAGTGGGATTCCAAGAAAGATTGCGAATTACCCACTCGCTGAGCAGTATTCCAAGAAGGATTGTGAATACTTATTTGAACTTAAGCTGTATTCCAAGAAGGATTTTGAATACCTATTTGAACAGACCAACTCACCTGAAACTACCCAGGGTTTTTTCTGCTGCGGCTTTTCCCTGATTTGGGGTGGGCTCCCCGGAGTCCCCGCTGCCGGGCATATTGCCTTACTGGCAAAGTGGCCTCCGGGGGAGCTCGGCCCTATCTCTTCAAACAAAAGGGCAAGACGGTGAAAAAGAAGAACCCAAGGACTTATTCAGACGAGCCTTCGGAAACCAACTCAGAAACCTCAGGTGAGGAGTGGGAGAGTAATACGGGTACAATTGTAGACACTAAACAGCCCGAACCTGAGAGATTGCAACGCCAGAAAAACATGGCAAGCCTTGAGCAGTACCAGGAATTGGTTAATGCTATTCAAGCCCTCACAGTGGAAGTACAGCTACTAAGAGCCGATAATGCAGCTCTGCGACAACAGGTGCAACAGAGAGAAGATAACCGAGGAGATCTACCTCCCATTGCATTACCTTGTGGCAAGTTTGACGGCAATCCCCGAAGAATGAAGGAATTCTTGGATGCCTGTTTGGTGCACTATACCTTTCGCCCGAAAACATATGAACTGGATAGGGCCAAGGTGGGATTTTTGATTTCTAACTTAGTGGGGAATGCGTTGGCATGGGCTACTCCACTAGTTACCAACTCTGACCCAGCCCTTAATGATTACAGTAATTTTGTTCAACGCTTCCGGGATAGGTTTGAAAGACCCAAAGTTTTGTACTCTACTTTTGAGACTTTATTAGACATACGCCAAGGACCAGCTGATGTTCAAACCTATGTTACCAATTTCCAGAAGGTTGCTGCAGAAGCAGGTTGGCCTGAGACAGCACAGCAAGCCATATTCCGTCGCGGTTTACATGACGATATCAAAGATGAATTAGCTTGTGTCGTCAGACCTTCTACATTTCAGGAACTAGTCTCCTTAGTTCTGCAAATTGAGTTCCGTATGGCCGAAAGGAAGGCAGAAAGGAAGAGACCCAGACTTACTGTACCCATTCCTCACCACCCTCCCTTACCTGAAAAAGGGTCTGCAGATGAGCCTATGCAAATTGGTATGGCCCGAGGCCCCCTCACTGCTAGTGAAAGAAAGAGGCGTAAGGATCTAGGACTGTGTATGTACTGTGGATCCGATACACATTTATTACAAGATTGTCCTGAAGTTCCACCGAGGAGACAGGGAAACGACAAACCCCGACCTTGAACAGGGAAAAGGGAGGGGTTTCGACAGTGAATCCCTGTGAAACTTCTCAGCCAGCTATGATCAATAATTGCAGCCTGATGGTCATTAAGATCCACTTAGACTGGAAACAGGAAAACCCGGTGGAATGTTTGGCAATGCTGCATTGTGGTGCCGGGGGCAATTTCATTGACGACAAATGGGCAACGGAACATAAAATCCCCAGGCGCCAAAAGATACGCCCAATACCCGTGGAAGGGGTTGACGGCACACCTCTAACTTCGGGTCCAATTGTTCATGAAACCCAGGAATTAAGAATCAGGATGGCTGCTCATCAAGAATACATGACTTTCGATTTAATACGTGCTGCTCATTTCCCGGTTATACTGGGAATCCCCTGGCTCAGACAGCACAACCCTTGTATTGATTAGAAACTGAACACAGTAGGATTCCAGTCTCAATATTGCGAGCAGAATTGTTTAGTACCGGTGGAAACACCTCCTTTGATACACGCGTCCCTTCATGATACTTCCTTTAGTGTCAACACAGTACCGATACAATATCAGGAATACTCTGATGTGTTTGCAGACACTCAACCACGAAGCCTTCCGCCCCATCAGAAGGAGGACTGTAAGATTGATCTTGTGCCGGATGCAGTAGTGCCATTTGGTAGGATGTTCCCGCTTTTATTACCTGAAAAGGAAGCACTTAAAGAATATTTGGCAACCAATTTACAAAATGGCCTCATCAGAGAGTCATCCTCTTCAGCCGGAGCTTCTCTTTTTTTTATTTCCAAGAAGGGAAGCACAGAACTCAGACCCTGTATTGATTTCAGGGGCTTAAACAGCCTTACAGTACGGGATAGATATCCCATGCCCTTGATGAAAGACATCATAGAGGCTGTCCAAGGTGCTTGTGTATTCAGAAAGCTTGATCTCCGAGGGGCCTATCATCTTCTAAGAGTTTGTGAAGGAGAGGAATGGAAGACGGCATTTACAACTCCTCTCGGCCACTATGAATACAGGGTCATGCCGTTTGGGCTGGTCAACGCTCCTGCACAGTTCCAGCGTTTTATGGATAAGATCTTTGCTGATATGCTGTATAATACAGTAGTGATTTATCTAGATGATATACTTGTTTATTCAACTTCCCTAGCAGAACATCGTCATCATGTTAAGGAAGTTTTACGACGACTGCGACAACACAGTCTGCTAGCCAAGCCAGAGAAATGCGTTTTTGAGACAACCACAGTTCCTTACCTAGGGTTTATCCTTTCAGCTGAGAAGGTGCAAATGGATCCAGCCAAGACTAAGGCCATCTCACATTGGCCTGTACCCACTTGTGTCAAGGACATACAGAGATTTCTGGGACTCTCAAACTTTTATAGAAAATTCATCCCAAATTTCTCCGACATAGTGCTCCCGATCACAAACCTACTCAAGAAAGGGGTTAAGTTTGTATGGGATCTGAAGGCAGAGCAGGCTTTCAGACAACTTAAAGAAGCATTTGTTTCAGCCCCTATTCTCAGGCAACCAGGCCAATGCCAGCCTTTCATAGTCGAAACCGACGCTTCAGGTGGCGCAATAGGAGCAGCTCTGTTGCAGCAAAAAGAGGACGGGTTGGAACATCCCATTGCATATTTTTCTAGAGCACTCAGTTCCAGCGAACAGAATTATTCTGTTCTTGAAAAGGAGCTTTTGGCTATAAGACAAGCCTGTGAAGAATGGAGGCATCTGCTTCAAGGAGCCGTTTACCCGTTCCAAGTACGTACCGATCATCGGAACCTAAAGGTCCTTCAGCAGATGGAGTGTCGAAATTCTAGACATGCAAGATGGGCTTACTTCTTTTCCCAGTTCGATTTTGAAATCACTTATTTGCCTGGAAAGGACAATCAATTGGCGGATGCATCATCCCGAAGCTTGGGAGAAGATACAGAGGGATTTCAAGGCCATGAAATCTTGCTTGCAGGAAAAAGATTCATTAACACAGTAAATTCCTTCCTCCAACAAGTACCAACAGCCCAAAGGGAGCAAGGACAGCATACCAATCTAAGACTACTACACAAGGGTGACTACCTCTTCAAAGACAAATCTTTATATCTACCAACTCAGGAGTTACGTGATCTTGTTATGTCATGGTGTCACGACCTTACCGCCGCTGGACATAAAGGACAGAAAGCTACCCTGGAACTGACTTCTCGTCATTTCTGGTGGCCTACGATCACCAATGATGTTAAAAAGTATGTCACTACCTGCCCTACGTGTGCCCAAGACAAATATCAATACTGCAAGCCCTTGGGTCTGCTACAACAAGACCTTCCACCGGCAGGTCCCTGGCAACACATTTCAACTGACTTCATAGTAGATTTGCCCATTTCTCAAGGATACTCTCCTATCATGGTTACGGTGGACTCCTTCAGTAAGCTGGCTCATTTTTCACCACTCAAGGGAACACCAACGGCTTCTACTACAGCCGAGGTATTTTTAAGAGATGTGGTTAGGCTATATGGACTTCCTAACACCATAGTCTCTGACAGAGGCACACAATTTACATCCAGGTTCTGGGCAAGTCTGTGTAAATTGTTGGAGATAAAAAGATCCCTGTCCTCAGGATTCCACCCAGAGAGCAATGGACAGACCGAACGCCTAAATGCCAATTTGGAGCAATACATCAGATGCTTCTGTAATCAAGAACAGAATGACTGGTATCATCTTCTACCCCTGGCTGAATTTGCATACAATAACACAAGGCATTCAACCATAGGTAGAGTCCATTTCATTGTACCTATGGATACGATCCAAAACACATACCACTGTTCGGACATGTCTCATCTAATGTTCCCTCTGTGGAAACACTTCTGAACAACCTACGGAACCGACAAAAAGAAGCCCAGACCAATCTACAAAAGGCTTGTGAAGATTACAAGAGATGGGCAGACCAGAAGCAAAGACCTAACCCCACATGGGAAATAGGTACGAAAGTATGGCTGTCGACCAAGTTTTTACCCAGATGGGTACATCATGGCAAGTTCTCACCTAGATTCATTGGACCTTTTAAGATTACGGCAAAAATAAACCCAGTTGCCTTTCGTTTAGCTCTACCACCTAAGCTGGGGAGAATCCATCCAGTATTCCACACATCTTTACTGAAGGCATATGTACCAGATCCTCATGCTAGAAAGTTGAAGAAGGCGAATTACCAGCCCCTTGATGTGGATAAGGAATATGAAGTCTCTAGATTGCTCGATTCCAGATACAAGAAGGGTACATTACAGTACCTTGTGTAGTGGAAAGGATATCCTATGTCAGAAAGCTCCTGGGAACCGATTCGCAACATATCAGCAACTAGGCTCATTCAAAGATTCCATCGGATGTATCCGGGTAAACTTGGAGGAAGGCCTTTGAGAAGGGGTCATACTGTCATGAAACACCCATGGAGCCTGTGGAAGAGATGGAAACAATGGAAGAAGGACTGAGCTCCTCCTTTACCTGGACGTTATGTTCTAGCCTCGCTGGAACAGAGGCTATAATTAACTGTCAGGTGTGGCAACCGGTGCGTTGCAACTGTTTTCTTTCCCAACGCTAGTTGGCAGTGCTCCTGTCTTGTGCTACTCCTTGTTTTTCTACCCATTTGCCTTTTTATTGTTTGTCTGCCTGCTTTTTATTGTGCATTTTTCCACCACGCTTCCTGTGGGGAATATTTCGTCTTTATTTTGGACCTTTCCCTGCTCGCACTTCTTGCTAATTTCCCAGCGTGTGTGTTTGTTATTTTTGCTGGAGTCAGCAGACACCTGCGTTCGCTCTGGGGCTATTACTCAAAGAGCGTGGACTTGCTATCTGCAGTTCATTTCAACACATGCTTTTACAAGCATCTGTCACTTTCAACTCGTGCCCCTTGAGTTGTGTGCTTCCTCTGACCTGTGTAACCTCTCCTTCTGTTTATTTTACTCAACCTTGCTCACAGAGTTCTTGGAATCTTTTCCAAAGCTTAGACATTGCACCCAAGTGCATTCTGGTATATGTAGTACTCTAAAGAAGTGGGATTCCAAGAAAGATTGCGAATTACCCACTCGCTGAGCAGTATTCCAAGAAGGATTGTGAATACTTATTTGAACTTAAGCTGTATTCCAAGAAGGATTTTGAATACCTATTTGAACAGACCAACTCACCTGCCTTACTGGCAAAGTGGCCTCCGGGGGAGCTCGGCCCTATCTCTTCAAACAAAAGGGCAAGACAGTGAAAAAGAAGAACCCTAGTGCCTGGAGAGAGAAACCAGTGGAGAATTCTTCAGACGAGCCTTCGGAAACCAACTCAGAAACCTCAGGTGAGGAGTGGGAGAGTAATACGGGTACAATTGTAGACACTAAACAGCCCGAACCTGAGAGCACCACAGGCAGCCCATCCACCCTGGCAATGCCCCACAGGCAGCCCACACCACAGGGGGGACTTTTTCCACACAATTTACCTGGTGCGAGCGGGGAACGTGTATTCTGAGGGGTGCGCCGGGAGTTTTACACGCGATTTCGCTAGCGTGAGAGGGGTACGTGTATTCGAGGGGTGCGCAGGGAGTTTTACACGCGATTTCGCTAGCGCGAGAGGGGTATGTGTATTCTGAGGGGTGCGTGTGGAGTTTTACATGCGATTTGGCTAGCGCGAGAGGGGTACGTGTATTCTGAGGGGTGCGCAGGGAGTTTTGCACATGATTTCGCAAGCGCGAGAGGGGTACGTGTATTCCGAGGGGTGCGTGGGGAGTTTTACATGCGTTTTCGCTAGCGCGAGAGGGGTACGTGTATTCTGAGAGGTGCGCAGGGAGTTTTTCACACGTTTTCATGGTTGGGGGTCTGTATGCTGGTCCACTTGCCTTTGCGCCATGTACTGGATTTGTTGGGGGCGTAACTGGCGCTGCTGCAGGGTCGCTGCGCCACTCTGCGCCACGGATGGTTATGGATGTTAAAATCCATGAATACGCTGTGCGCTGAAATGGGTTTTGGCGCACGCAGCTGGCACAGACTGCCGCACATGCACACTGTCGCCAGCCGCGTGTGTCACTTGTGCGCTGATTTCTATGAATTACCCCCTTGGTGTCCTGAATGTCCGCAATTAACCAAAATGGAGGTGTCCTAAGGACACTATACCCATCCGTACTGTTCGCAAGCAAGATGGAACTGTTCTTAGAACACACCCGGTGTCTGGAATGTTTGTAATTAACCAAAATGGAGGTGTCCTAAGGGCACTCTACCTGTCCGTACTGTTCACAAGCAACATGGAACTGTTCTTAGAACACACTCGGTGTCCGGAATGTCTGAAATTAACCCAAATGGAGGTGTCCTAAGGACACTATACCTGTCCGTACTGTCAGTAGAACATCTATGCACATGCACACCACACCCATAAGTCCTACGAACATCGCGCCTGTCTGTAACTGTCCCGCTCACATGCGTCGCACTTTTAATTAGTTTGAGGACCCAAACACTGTCAGTAGAACTCCCGCGCGCATGTGCATGATCGTTCCTGTGCATTTGGTGTCCTATGGACAACCGTTCACTTCGCGGACGTGTTCGCAACGTCATCATGTAACCGCACCCATGCTGAGCGTGTGTCCTGATTTACAGACACTGTCCTGGTCCTCACATTTTAAAAGTACTTTTTTAGACAATCCAAAGTATTTTATAGTAAAGGTTCACCATTGAACATGTCCCAGACAATGACTCTGCCTTTCTAAATACTTTTTGGAACTTTTTGAGCCTTTTTGGGATGTTCGATCTGTCTGCGGACAGCGTGGGTGTCCGCGAAGTGCGCACCAGCACCCCTATAAAAGACCACACTCCAGAGCTCATCCTCATTGTGCTTCTGGCTACCTGACAGATCATTGTCTATATTAGCTTTTGCTAATCTTCTGATTTTGCTGCTCTTGCTGCTTCCCATCAAACCTGATGGCATCTATGCTTGCTGCTCCAGCTGGTGGTTCTAGTGCCTTAGCACCACCCGCACCCACTCCACCACCACCACGTCCACAATGGCCTTCTCAGGGGAACAGGTGTGAGGATGTAGATGAGGAGGATGAAGAGGATGAAGAGGATGAGGTAGAGGAAGTCCCTACTACCAGCACTTGTCGTGAGTCTTGGGTGTGGTGGTTGTTTACCATTCATGGTGACGTACCAAAAGCACGTGCAAACAAGGTCACCTGCAAACATTGCAAAATAGTACTGAGTCGTGGGAGGCCTGGTTCTTACAGCTTTGGTACAACATCCATGAAGCAACACCTAAAGTTGTTCCACTATGGAGCCATTCGCAAGGTTGTACCTTGTGATCAACGTAGTAGGTTGAGTTCCTCTACCACATCCTCTGTTTCCGCTCCTCTCACCATGCATCCCTCCAGCTGCCTCACAGGCCATTCATGATGTTGTTGATCCTTACCTTTCGAGGATCACAATATTGTGTATGCACTGCGATGCAGTACTCTGCAGGGGGGAGAATATTTGAAGTGCTTTTGAGACTGCCGTCAAGGAGCACCAGAAGACCTGCTACCTACCTAAGTAAGGCCCACCCTACATCTTCCTCTCTCCACCTGCCCTTTCTTATCCCCATGGTTGGTGTCCCTTCCTTACCCTCCTTTCCCCTCCTTTCCTTGTGTGTCGTGTAGAAAAACAAAAAATATAAAACAACAGACCCCCCACCCAAAAAAAGGCTCTTTTCAGAGTTGCCTTTCACAGTTTAAATATAGAAATGGCAAATAAATGGTGCAGGGTTCTGTGCATTTTATAGAAGTCTGCGGACAGTTTGCAGACATATACAATTTTGAGGTGCTGCCCTATCAAAACCATAGCACTTTTCTCTGGGAGGAAGTGGTGGCTCTGAAAATAGGCTTTTGGTGGTGTTTATTTGTGTGTAAAAAACTTGAAATGGTCAACACCTACTGCAAAATGGATGGCTGTATTTCCAAAAAAGGTCGCAATGCATTTTGTACATTTATCAGAAAAATCTGATTGCCAGCATAAGTAAGATGGACTCCATCTCTGCGAAAAATGTATGTGCTACGAAACATAATATTTTCATTGTGAAAAGAGGACATGCCAACATCTCTTAGATAGACACAAACAGCCTCATTGACATTGCGCCTCGCTTTCTCCATTTATGGACCAAATGAAGAAGAACGCAGCCGCATTTGTCTTTGCGCAAGACAAGAAAAAAATACTTGGGAATTTGGAAACATGTCCATGACCTTCCCAAGTACTTCTTTCATTTCAAATTGCAATGAAATTCCAGACACATGTCCTAAACTGTTCCCTCCACAATGAATTATAATTATGTCTGGATGATGCTCTGTCTCCAACTAGCACAGAGAGGTACCAAGTCTAGCCACTTCATTCCATGCATTCAATGCCATTGCACTTCCACATGAGGGAATCCAAGATCTGCAGCTACTCCACAGCGTTCTACATGCACCTCCAACCACTGTATCCACGAGTCTCCCAAAATCCAGATAATCTGTTTTCTGAAACACACAGCCATAGCTATCTGTTCTTCTCTCAGGAAAAAGACTTTCTGACAAACTCTCTCCTTACACAACACACCCAGTACACTTTACTGACCAATCCCTTACTCTGGTCATTCTCATTTGCATGCCTCTCCACCCCAAAATCCCTGAATGTAATATGCGCTGTCCGCGGACTGCCACCATGTCCGCGGACATATCGAAAATCTGAGTGTGGTGAATTTAAATTTAAATAGTGTTCCCCATTTCCCCTTTGAGGTTGGCTTTGAAAAGAGGTGTTTTTTTTGTTTTTTTTCAGATCCTTGACAGACACCTGTTGTTTTGTCTTTTTCATTTCTTTTTTTTTCTTACTTTACTCCTGAAATCTTCACATAACCTTCTCCAAAGCAACTCTTACATTCCAAAACAGCATGGCATTTCCCATAAAAGATAAAGAAATGCCATCTTCTTTAAAATAAACAGCATTACTGGAATCAATATTCTCATTATTACAGATGAACATACCAGATCTAAGCATAAAGGTACACATGCATCGGTTGATTGCACACCTAGCAATGTTTTGCTGAGGACAAAAAACAGAACTATTGTCCCATATTGCCCTAGGTACTAATCCAGAACAAAATAACTTTGGCATTTGGAAGGATGTTCATTACTTCTTGAAACAAGTGTTCCAAATCTGCCAACAAAGTAGGGGCACTGACATAGCCCAAATGGAAAGCACCATAGTGCAAAACTACCACATATGGACTGTTCGTCCTGCCCACATCTTCAAAACCTTGTACAATTCCCTGTACATTGCAATCAGGCACAGTGCTCCACACCACCTGCATACCTTTAACATCAGAATTGTTTGCCACATGCCTGCATTGAGCATACTGCTGTAAACCATGCACAAACATATCTCCAACCACGAACACCCTGACTTTCTCCACCACTGCCATCTTCACTACACACAGTCTCTTTCAACCCACATCCAGAACCTCAACATCTGATTGGCTGATCCCTTTCAGTCCCCTTTCCATGCTGTATTTGCTGGCAAACCCCTGATCACGCCCTGTCCGCAGACAGCAGCAGTGTCCGTAGACTGTGTAACTCTTAGACAGCCCTTCTACCCTTTCTACTTCACTCTCTCTGCCATTCCCTCATTGGATACAGCTAGGCAGTCACACAACCATCCACCAATCACATCAAAGACCTCTACATCTAACTCCATCATCATACTTCATCACTTCAAATGTACGGTTGATCACTCTGAGTACAAGTCTCATATCATTGGACAGCACCTACCACAGAAACTACTGTACAAGTCTCCACGATTTCTACTTGCAGCTGCATGCATATCCACATGCATGAATACAAACTACAGGTATGCATATTTTCTGCACAGTACATGTACAACTCTTATGAATGCATACAAACCGAGTAACTGCCGCTAAAATGAACTTACTGTCATTTTTCCCATCTGCTATAATCAACTGTCACTTCCAAACCTGTCTGCTCTCTAACATTTGTTTTACACACACAGCTATCTAAAAAATTATAATATTAAAAGATGGGAGAAATAACAGTATAATTGTAGAAAAACACTTACTAGTGTATAATAAAATTACACACAGCCAGGATAACGTCATGCATCTTTATACACTCACACAGATAGACACTATCATTGAAAAGCTCCCAACTGAAATAACACCACTGCCTGTAAATCACATCCTTCTGCTTTATTACCCAAACCTTCACAAACCATACATTCCATGCTTTTCTATACAGTTTCTGCCATTTACCTTATAAAAATTGCAAAAACAGTATATCATTATTTCTTCTATCTCCTAACATTCAATAACACAGCCTTAAGAAACCAAGTGAGTTTCATACACTTAGTATTCTACTTATTTGCAAAGCATGTTGAACTAACATACTGTAAGTAAAATATAAAGGCTGCACATAGTCAAAGGAAACTGCATGAACACACTATGTTCAGATATCAAACAAGAATACTACTACAAAAACATAAAAATCAAAGTCTAAATTAACATCAGTGCTATAAACACACACAATTACTAACTTCTTTCTTTTACAATTGCAGTGAAGACCACTCTCCTGAAAAGCAGCAGCATCTGAAGTACAAACAACAACTCAGAAGAAACCTGCTCATTTGACACACAAAAGTAAGTACAATACTACCATACTATTCTTACTGTTACTCAAACACACTGTGGGGTTGATTCATGGAATTTGTGCACCGAAAAACAGAGATTTGTGCACCATTCTCTCCACAAATCCCCATATGTTAAACTGGGATTTGCAGACAGAATGGCGCACAAATCCCCGTTTTGCGGCACACAAATGACATAACTCAGCCCCTAGAATGTTAGTATTGCAGAACAAAGAACTGTTTCAGTTCTATACGATTAGATTTAGTAATAGTGCTTCTCCTCACCACCAGCTTACTTTCTACTGTCATCTGAACCCCAGTATAGTAACACACAAATACAAGAATATCCTTCCCAACTAGTTGTAGCTGCCCAATGGACAATCACACACCACCACATACATTCTTACCATCATACTCAGACACTCATGCACACAGCACACATATATTGCAGAACAGCCCAACCCATACCTCCTTTTTTTCAACAGACCGCAAAGAATGCCTACCAAAAAGCAAGTCCGTAGAAAGCAGCGCAGAAGTAGAGCAAATGAAAACAAAAGTGTCCAAAATAAACATCCATCTCTAGCAGAGTTTGTACAAAAAGTTCAAACAAAAGATCTAATAGAGTCATTAAGTTAAAGAAAACAAGCTTCCAATACAAAAACTTTCCCTCCTCTTTCAAAATGGAAAAACGAAACAGAAAGTGATTAACAAGAATTCAGCTACCACTACTACTAACACTGCTCCTATAAATCTTGATGTAGTGGTAAGTAACTATACCAAAATAAGTATTTTAGAAAAAATGTTCTGCCACAGAGTCCTTGTGAATCTTATAAAAACAGGAGAGAAATCATGCACAACCCTTAAAACCTACCGTAGAACATTAATCTTAGAAGTTTTGATAGACAGTGCAATCCTTCTCAAAAGAAAGTTATTAATTTTAGTGTTAAACAGAATGAAACCACTAACAAAACTAACTACTAAATTACAAAAAAAAGACTTCTCAATAAACGGAATGTCAATAAAAATAACTTCTTAAATATCTGTGGAGATGAATGGAGTCACACCACGAGCACAAAACCATATTTCAATGAAGAAGCATACACACAAAAGCAAACAAACACAATTGCCATACATAGCAGTGGACGAGGGTTTGAAAAACGTAATAATATAATAATGGAACAAAAAATTCTGCTTACAAAAATATCCCCAGAAAACTCAGTATCACCTCTCCATTCGACTGAACCAGAACGTCCAGTATACAAATGGCCGTGCACGTCAATGTGTAACATTGCCAAAAAATCTTTCAAATCTTTACGCCAGTTCCTCAATCAGTATGTGAAAGGCAAAGACAAAATCAAAATGAAACTACTACAAAATATGGATACCTGTCCAGTGCGCAAATACACAGGACTACAAGGACATTCATTAGCCTGCATTTCAAGATCTATTTGCAAAAGCACCTTCCATCATATCAAAATGATATCAACACATCATTCAACTATAAGGAATCTAGTCTACAAACTGTATTATGCTAAAAGTCCTGCTTTAGCACTAGCCAATTTAAATAACACTCTTCTACATGGTACAGCCAAAGACCTACTCGAAGAAATAGAGCATATCCAGAGAAAATATTTTGGAAGTGAAAGCCACTTACAAAATGCAATAGCTTTACAACACACTAGCAACAATTGTACAGATGGCAACCTTCTACTACACACATACAAAAAAAACCTAAAATTTAAAAGTACATCCGCTGAAGTACCAAACCATGTGTGTGTGTGTTGCCGCAGACATTTTTATAAAAGTAACACAAAAACTGTAGATGTAACATACAAAATAGAAGACACTGAAGATTCTAAATGGT
Source organism: Ambystoma mexicanum (assembly GCF_040938575.1). Lineage (NCBI taxonomy): Eukaryota > Metazoa > Chordata > Amphibia > Caudata > Ambystomatidae > Ambystoma > Ambystoma mexicanum. The sequence goes on from NC_090924.1 coordinate 178,535,558, forward strand.
TTGAATTATCTCTCTACCTTATAGCAGAAAACAAATACAAAATAACTGACCCCTTAATACTTTGTAGTAACAACACTACAAAACTTGACAACAACCAAACTCCTTCACGTGCTATCACAAATAACTTGGAATTATTCCCGCTACCAAAACCCCTGCAACAATGCAATTTATATGAGAGCATCATAATTCAAACAGTGAACCCATTTCAAGCAATAATACGCCTTCAACCAAAACCAGCAAAATTACCTCCCTCTCAATTAGTGAAAGGCATTTTCTGGCAAAGTAGTTTATTTACCATTAGATCTGAAATTAAATGTGCACACTCTGGGAGTGCAACATCCAATAGACCAATCTTTAATTGTCTTAGTAAATCGTCTACCTACAAAAGGCAAAAAAAATTGGCAACAACTCGGAGACTTACATAAAGTTAGACAAGCCTTGCAATATCTAAAAGACAATAATGAATACTACAAAGAAATGAATATTTAAAGAAAACCTGAGGGAAACCACTGAAATAATTCAAGAGTCACCAGAAACTGGTCAATTTGAACTTCTAGATCCTGCTACAGTATCCAATATTTTAGACCATTATACAATTCATCCATTACACTCTAAATACACCATGGATGATGCGCTAGAAACGTACCAAATGTGACAAACCAAAGGATCACCAATTAGCATATGGGAAAAAAGTATAGAAGCATGTGCTTTTCCTCTGCTCTTTCCTACTGGGAAAGGAGGAAGATACGATGATAGACCCACTCAGATACCAGCATCAGAATACCACTTGTTACAAATGTATTCTGAATATCCTAGATTTAGACAAAATGTGGAATTCATATTCTCTTTGAAAGTGAACTAGCAATTCTATGCTACGGAGTTGCACACACATTGAAATCAGGTACCCACTTTCGAAATATGTCAGCTACGCATTTACTACAAACAGTGCAAGAAAAAAATGAGGTTTTACAATCAAGCATTACAAATCTGTTAGCAAACATGCATGGTACTAAAGAGTACTGGTTCCGATGTCACAGAGATGTATGTTGTATGATAAGAAACCTTGCCCCACCCACTTGGTTTGTTACATTAAGTTTTGCAGAATATGCATGGGACGATTTACATGATTTCCTACGCATACCAAACAAAAACAAAAACAAACATATATATACTAACACCTGGAGAACTTTTCTCTCTAGATGCTGTTAATGTTTCAAGCTATTTCCATCATCACTTCATTGCTATGCTACACTTTATTTGTAATAAAACGGTTCCTCCAATTGGAGAAGTGAAACACTTCTTTTGAAGAAAAAAATACCAAGCCAGAGAAGCACCACATATCCACATACTTTTATGGATAAAGATGCTCCTAAATTTGGTCTGGACAGTGATGCCACTGTTTTACAGTTTATTGAAAAATATGTCACTTGTGCAATGCCATCAGAAGCAACAAATAGTGATCTTCATGCACAAATTGTACAATTTCAAAGACACAAATTTGGGAAATATTGTCGTTTCGCAAATACAAAAACAAAGGGAAATACTACACTGCTTTGGTTTCCCTAGATCAGTTACAGAAACAGGTGAAGTGAACAACTACATGTCTTCAGTTAGACATAGGGCCTCATTACAACTCAGGCGTTAAGGGTTAACGCCACCGTTAACCCTTAACGCCTGATTCTGATTTTAACGCCTGCTTTTAGCAGGCGTTAAAATCCATGGCGCTAACCTGCCATGGTGCTAATTACGCCGCCGTAAATTACGGCGGCGTAATTAGCGCCTTCCCCACTCCCATTATGCCCTATGGGGCAAAAATGGGAATGGGGAAGGGAAAATGGGAAATGGGGATTTACCGCCCCACTCACCTTGGAATGGGGCGGTAAATCCGCCATCCACCATGGTGTAAACGGAGTTTACACCATGGTGGTAAAGTTGGTGCACTTAGCACCAAGGTTGTAATGAGGCCCATAGTGTTAAAGGTAAATCACCTAAGAACACATATAACAGAAAAAGAACAGAAAAAGCAAAATATATCAATGATTACAATGCAATCATTGCCCTCTGATGGAATGCAAACATAGATGTGCAGTACATTCCAGACAATTCCACTGCAGTTGCACGATATGTTACAGCCTACTTAACCAAAGCAGAAAACAACAGAGCTTCAAGACCTCTGGAATGACCTATCATCGGACAAAACACTGACTCAGAAATTGTACAGCTTAGGCATAAAAATGCTCTCTCATAGAGAATGTGGCTGCTATGAAGCTGAAGATTGTTTAACTGGTACTGCTTTGTATGGAAAATCTGAAAATATAGTATGGCTAAGTTTGGTCCTGCTAAATCTAGAAAAAGAGTTCTCAAATCATACAACGACATAGAAACAATAGCCAAAAATGATCCCAACAGCCAAGACATTTTGAAAAATGACCCAAACAGTAGTACCACTTTGGAACAATGTGTCTCTACCACATAGCCCAAAACTTCCCATACGTAAATTATATAAAACTCGATAAAAAATAAAGGTAGATACAGATTGACAAATTGTGAAGGTGGCTTAGTAAAACTTAACAAACAAAGCTTAATTAATCATATCAAATTGTCATTAAAAACTCCTCAACATAAAGAACTATATTACATGTCCCTGTTACAACTTTTTAAACCATGGAGAAAAGAAGAAGAGTTACTAGAGATCTATGACTCGTATGAAGACGCTTTCAAAGCAAATGAACGCACTACAACCGATGTAAAGTTTACACAGTACAAAACAATGTTGCACAATGAACAGCAATACAAAGAAGAACTCCAGACACAACTAGATAAGGACACTCCCGACAGTAGTCAACCTTCTGTAACAGGAAGCCAAGAACCACTGGGACAGCCACTAATAGCAAATGAGGCAGAATTTGCTATGACAGAAGTAGAAAACACCATGTGTCACTATGAAGAAGATACAGAAGACTGTACAATGAGCAGCATAGCATTTTTCAAGAAGTAACAAAAGAAATTGCACATGGTGTACAACATGAAAATAAAGAAAGTTTGTTGCTGTATGTCCTTGATGCCAACTCTTGCAAGCTGTTCAAAATTCAAAATTCAATGAAACAATGTTGAAACAAGAAATGCAACCAATAATTGAAATTTGCTCCACAGACAAACTGGACGTACATGGTATGACACTACCCATGTGTCAACAAGCCACAAACAGACTACATACCTTAGAAAACTCTACCTCCAACATAGCTGGTTTGGAGAAAATATAAAAAATATCTTTAAACTGTAGAGTAATGCTTAAACGTAACCTTGACGTGGAGCAAGGACTAGTTAATAGAGCACTTGGTTCAGTTGTTGGCTTTCAAACATACCCACGTTACAACAACATTCAGTTTGTCAATATTCTCCTTGTCAAACTATCAGAAGTAAAAAGGATAGGATGCTCAACAGCTTCATTCCTTCTTTTGAAAGGCATGTATGTACGCTGAGAGCAATTTTCTCTTACTCTAGCATACGCAGTCACCATTCACAAATAACAAGGTCTTACCCTAGATAAAGCATTGATAGATATTGGGAACACAGTCTTTCATGAAGGCATGAGCTACGTAGCACTATCACTCTTACGTACACTTGATGGTCTATTTCGAATTAACCTTGATGCAGGTAAAGTGAACGCTGATATTCCTTGCATTTTAGAATATGAGAGACTACGTTCACTGTACACCCCCCATCTAAAAACCTATCCTGTTCCACAGAAAGGAAAACGTAAAAGAAAACTACTTCAAACAGAAATGCAACAGGATCTCACTGCAAATCTTCCAATGAGTGTAAAAGAAGGTAATACTTCATCAATTACTACAACCAAAGAAGAATCAACTACTCAAAGTAACTCAGGTACTTCTTAAAAGAAGCAATACACACTCCGAAGAAATGAATTGGGCACAGAACTATCTGGTCCACTCAATTTTTCAAATACAACTGGTGTAAGTTGCTACGCAAATGTAGCAATAAATATTCTATTCCAATTGCCACCACTTGTTGACAACATTTACCTACACAATACAGACCAATTGTGTTTGCAAATGTTAGTCCTTCATAGAAATGCAAGCAACAATCCTGACAACACATTTAGTGTTCATGGAATAGGACAAGAATTGGACTACTGTGCTGGAATGGTGAAATTCACTATAAACTCACAAGACTATCCACAAGAATTTCTAATGTACTAACTACATGTACTGGAAAACAAAAACATATCTATGAATGAAATCTTCCAGATTTCATACATGTGGAAACATACACGCACTCTCTGTAACAATGTGGCACAGGAACAATTCCCTAATGAACGCTTTGTGTATGTATCTGTTACGCCTCGGCAGGCCCGGAGGAAGGTTATTGCCCTCCATAAGGGTATGCGTCATATTGCAAACCCATTCTACGCCCACTGGAAACTGCCCTGGAAAGTAGTGGCTTTGGCTCACTCCGCAGCACTCTGCGGCAAGTTGGACTACGATTCCCAGCCTTCCGCCTCCCGCTGTCAGCTGAGAGGCGATGATGCGTGAACCTCGGTTTCGTCCAGCTCCGCCTTCTCCTTCCCGATTTAAACCTCGGAACCGGGCGAAAAGCTGCTTCTGATTAAAGTTGCATCCCGGTATTTAGATGTTCCGTCTTCAATCCTTCTTTACTTACCTGTGTACCAGACCTGTTTCCTCCTTCACGGACTGCTTTTGCCTGCCGCTTTTTGGAAAAACTACTTACCCGTGTACCAGACCTGTTTCCTCCTTCACGGACTGCTTTTGCCTGCCGCTTTGTGGAAAACTACTTACCTGTGTACCAGACCTGTTTCCTCCTTCACGGACTGCTTTTGCCTGCCGCTTTGTGGATAACTACTTACCCGTGTACCAGACCTGTTTCCTCCTTCACGGACTGCTTTTGCCTGCCGCTTTTTGGAACCTTGTGATCACGGCATCGGTAAGACTCTTCTTTTCACCACTTGCTAACAAGCATATCTCCTGTACTCATTGCATCTTGCCGCTGAACTATATCATCTGCAATACTCCAACCCAATTGTGTCCCTTATTGTTGCTGTTACCATCCTCTCCGCAATCAGACTTCCATTGGACATTCTTCAGTAGTGCACAGGGACGCTTTGCGGATAGTGCACCTACCCGACTCTAGTGCGGCCCTCGTTCCGCCGGGTTCAGTTCCCTAACTAACCTACCCATTTGTTATTTTGCACTTCCGTTTTATGAACTCTTTGAGACAACACAGACTCAACAGCACATCAGTGGTAAGGGTTTTCTGTTGTATGATTATCTATATTCCTTAGCTAATCGACCTCTATAGTCAGGATAGGTTACATTCTCCTCTCTCACTTGTATGTGGTTCCGGTTGCCTTGAAACAAGGGGAGGGCATAGCTCAGGTACTACTAGAAAGAAGTATCGAGGGAAAGGGATCTTTCTTAAATTTCCAATTGCTCACCTCTTGTTTTTCCTTTACAGCTGGGTTCTTGGCGGCGTGTCCTCCCCGCCCTTTTGAGCGATCAGTCCCTCTGCCTGGTCCTGCCCAGCAGAGGGTCATATCGTTAAAAAGGTCTTGTGCCCTCACAGAGAGGAGGCTAGGTTGGAGGCCCCGACCTAGCTCTTCAATCAATAGTTCAGTCCTGTGTCTTCCGGCCACCGATTTGGTATACTTCCCGTCGGTGAGTAACAAAATCAGAAGCCATGGAAGAAGCGGATCCGTTGGCCACTCTAGTTCATTTGGTATCCGAACTACAGCAGACATGACTGCCGCACATGATGCCTTACACCAGCGGATTGACAACATGAGGCCCTTTCCTGCACCCCAGACTCTGGGGACTGATCCGTCCGGTGCTACTGGGAATTATATGGATTATGACTATGCCATGAGCAATAACGTTCCTGTGGTTTCTAAACCACAACCTGAAGCCGTACATGCGGTAGATGGCTCTTCTCTGGTCTCGGGTCTGGTTACTCAAAGTACGTCTCTCGTCCGTATGCAGACGGACGATGGACATACTGAAACACTCACATTTGACCTAATTAAGGCCCCCCAGCCTCGTGTAATTTTGGGCATTCCGTGGTTACAACACCACAATCCTGACATCGACTGGGCCAGAAAGGTGGTACAATTTCCTTCCTCTGTCTGTAACGAAAGGCGTTTTCAGACTAGTACCATTTCCGGTACTTCCTGTCAAGCCCTGGTGGCCTCAATGGCCTTGATAGGTGCCATTACCAATGCCATCGAACCTTGCATCCCTGTGGAATACGCTTCTTTTCGGGACGTCTTCGATAAAGGTGGAGCAGATCAGTTGCCCCCACACAGGCCATATGATTGTCCTATCGACCTGGTACCGGGGGCTAAAATACCTGCTGGCAGGGTTTATTCGCTCACACTGCCAGAAGACAAAGTGCAAAAAGAGTACATTGATAAGGCATTGGCTACAGGGTTCATCAGACCATCGAGATCACCGGCAGCATCTCCTCTGTTTTTTGTTCCTAAAAAAGAAGGCGACCTTCGCCCTTGGATTGATTACAGGGCATTAAACGCAATCACAGTTAAGAACCAGTACCCTCTTCCCTTGATCTCTGTACTCTTGGATCAGCTAGGTTCTTCTATAATCTTTACCAAACTTGACCTGCGGGGTGCTTACAACCTAGTTCGCATAAGAGAGGGGGACGAGTGGAAAACCGCCTTCAAGACCCGGTACGGGTTATTTGAATACCTGGTGATGCCCTTCGGGTTGTGTAACGCCCCGGCCACCTTTCAGGCCTTCATGAACGATGTCTTTCACAATTGTCTGGACCGGTTTGTTGAGGTATACCTAGACGATATACTGATTTACTCCTCATCCAAGAGTGAACACACCGAACATGTGAGATTCGTCTTACAAAGGCTGAGAGAGAACCGTCTCTTCGTCAAAGCCGAGAAGTGTATCTTCAATTCATCGGAGGTTGAGTTTCTAGGTTATGACCTTACCAATCGGGGCATCCGGATGAGACAATCCAAGGTTAAGGCCGTTTTGGAATGGCCTGTTCCTACTACAACCAAAGCCCTACAGTCATTCCTGGGGTTCTCGAACTTTTACAGGCGCTTTATCTTTTCATTTTCTACCATCTCGGCTCCTTTGACGGCTTTAACTAGCTCAAAACAACCATACCGATGGACACCAGAAGCGTAATCCGCCTTCGAGGCCTTAAAATCGGCTTTTTCTTCGGCTCCAGTGCTGCAACATCCCGATCTGCTCCTACCCTTTTTTGTGGAAGCTGATGCTTCTGGGACGGCCATCGGGGCTATACTGTCGCAACCCTGTCAGGACTCGGGTGAGATTCATCCGGTTGCGTTCTTTTCGAGGAAACTGACACCATACGAACGCAACTATCCTATCACGGAAAGAGAATTGCTGGCAGTCAAGGACGCTTTCTCTGAATGGCGTCATCACCTGTTGGGGGCCCGTCATCCGGTTACTGTCTTCTCTGACCATCGGAGTCTATTGGCATTCAAATCAATGAAGTGTCTCACTGCCCGGCAGGCCCGCTGGCACCTTTTCTTTTCTCAGTTCAATTTCACCATCACGTATAGGCCAGCCTGTCTCAACATTTGTGCAGACGCCTTGTCTCGCCTGCCCTCTCACTTGGAGCAAAGCAAACCCGATTGCCCTCTTCTGCTGCCTTTTAGGGTAGTATGTGCATGCAACTCCTCGCCCTTTGCTGCGTTCTTTAATCTCGGACTGGGTGAATACACATAAAGAGGAATGTGTAGCCCTAAATCTTGACGTGGTACAAGGACTTCCCTATATTCAGGGCCGCCTGTTTGTGCCCCCGGGGAAAGCTCGTCTCCAGGCCCTTGCTTTGTCCCATGACTCCTTGATAGCGGCTCATCCAGGCCAAAAGAAGACTCTGGACTTGCTCCGTCGTTGGGCCTGGTGGCCGCCTATGTCTCAAGACGTGGTTAACTATTTGGCCTTGAAGTGGGAGAATGGAAGAACAGGCTCCCGCCCTTCCCCTCTCGCGCTTGGCCTAGAGGATCACGGCCTAGACACCCGCCACGAGAGGAGTTTGCCTATCTACCAGATGACCAAATACCCTGGTACAGGAACATACGGATGTGCCCACCTACCTGCCCAGCAGCCCGCCCTGTCCATGCCGACACCTGCGACATGGATCAACTCGACTAAACCTACACGTCGTTAGAGATGCCATGACGACCTAGCCAACGGTCAGCACACCTGTGCAAACATGCACACCGGACACTCCCACACCAATCCACACGAAGAACATACTCAGTGCTATGACGTAGGCAACAGACATACCCACGGACGTGCATCTTTATTATTTTCCACATAGGCTCTCAAAATGCAGAAACGCAAGACGCATAATGAACTTATCTACAAAGGCTTGCTCACGTTTCTTCTAAGAACCATGTACCATAATGAAGAATATAACGGAGACACGATACTGAGGATAGAGCAATATGATACCGTAACCTAAAGCGCTCTTCATCAAACGGTTCCACCTATGCACCAGGCCCAAGTAGGCCGCAAGCAAAAGCTTCCATGAACATTAAATGAGCAAGAGCTCGGTTGCTGACCCTGCAGAATGAGCCCGGCGAAAGCACACCGCCAAGGGCACGATGTTGCAATCTCGCACGCCGCAAGCCGACGCCAAGGTCGCACCTGCAAGATAAACCAGGTACACAGTGGGAAAAACAATATTAATTGTGCTGAATTTTGCCTCAAACACGGTCCCACCTCACGTGACAAAGCCAAACCTGACAGGATGCCAAGCCCAGGAGGAAGTAGACGCCTGAATCCCACGTTTCAAGACACAGGCAGATACAATTAAAAGACTCATTGGACATCTGCAGCAGTGGGAGTAGTCGACCTCCCAACATATGAATAAATCCTCACATTGTTTACACCTACCCATAGTAAAACATTGTTGCAAATGACAGGTACACCGCGAGCTGGGAACAGCGATAGTCTCAGACTGGGAGGCTCGCGAGCGGACCAATCAGAACATGGGGCTCTTATCACTGACGCCATTAACATTGACCAATCCTCAGAGGTCTTCATGTAACAATTTTCATGTATCAAATTGAAGGGACAGCCCAAGTATACCACCTGACTAACCCTCAACCACTAACACCGTTCTCTATATGTATGCTATACTAACCCTACCACTCGAGTAACCAATCCAGAGTGGAAATAGGTTTTTTGCTAAACTTTCTAAGGTGACGCAAGTAGCGCGTCATACTAAGGTAAAAAGGGCCTGCGAGCCCCACGATTGTGTGTGTGTCAGGACGGACACGTACGATCCTTGACCCATCCCTGCCGTTTTGTCTAATAAACAGCAGAGTCACCTTGCTTCTTGCGTGTGTCTCATACTCTATCTCTTTTGGGATATACGGGAGGAGTTGGGGCCTCCCTGCCTGGAGGTCTACGGACGGCCCGGCCGACCCCGGCAGAATTTCCCCCCCGACAGCCTCCTGTTCTGTGTGCGCTCAATGTAAGGTCTCCCGGACTAAACCTGTGGGTTTGTTACAGTCACTCCCGGTTCCTCACAAGCCATGGTACATGGTCTCTATGGATTTCATTGTGGACCTGCCACCGGTGGACGGTTTTGATACCATATGGGTGGTAATTGATTATTTCACAAAGATGGCACTCTTCATTCCTTGTGTGGGTTTGCCCTCTGCTCCGATATTGGCCTCATTGTTCCTTAAGAACGTATTTCGTTTCTTTGGTCTGCCTTCTATTGTGGTTTCGGATGGCGGACCGCAGTTTACGTCAGGTTTCTGGAGGGCTCTGACGGCATCTTTTGGCATTGATGACAGGTTCAGCTCTGCCTTCCATCCACAAACAGATGGGCAAACTGAACGGCTCAAAGCTACTCTCGAGCAATACCTACGCTGCCTCACACTTCATTTCCAGTCCTCTTGGTTGGCGTTGCTACCACCTGCTGAATTTGCTTATAATAATTCTCTGCATACCGCTTCTGGTGTATCTCCCTTTTTTGCACTTTACGGACACCATCCGCGGTCCTTGCCCCTGGATCCTGACCTTCCCATTGACAATCCAGCGGCTCATGGGTGTGTTCGGGACCTCTAGTCCATTCATGGGGTCGTTCGTCAACACCTGCTGCATGCTCAGGCAAAGGCTAAGAAATTTGCTGACATGCATCGGACACCTGCACCCAACTACCGTGTGGGTATGAAGGTTTGGCTGTCATCACGCAACCTGAGAATGCCTGGTAAACGAATGGTCTTACCCAAGTTTGTGGGTCCCTTTCCTGTCACTAAGGTCTTAAATCCAGTTGCTGTGCGTCTTTCGTTGCCCTCGTCCTGGAAACAGCACCCAGTGTTTCATGTCAGCTTGCTGAAGCCTTGTCCGGCCAACATGCGGTTGCCGTTCCGCCCACCCCCGGTGCGGGTGGATGGCAATGATGAGTTCGAAGTGGCTGATATCCTGGATTTTCGACTTCGGAGGGGTCGTCCTTTTTACCTGGTTGACTGGAATGGTTTTGGCCCTGAGGATAGGTCTTGGGAGCCTTTATCTAATAATCATGCCCCGGCCCTGCTTCGCCGCTTTCACGCCCGTAGGGGGGTGGTACCGCCTTTGGGGGTGGATGCTGTTACTCCTCGCCAGGCCCGGAGGAAGGTTTTTGCCCTCTGTAAGGGTATGCGTCATATTGCAAACCCATTCTACGCCCACTGGCAACTGCCCTGTAAAATAGTGGCTTCGGCTCACTCCGCAGCACTCTGCGGCAAGTTGGACTACGAATCCCAGCCTTCCGCCTCCCGCTGTCAGCTGAGAGGCGATGATGCGTGAACCTCGGTTTCGTCCAGTTCCGCCTTCTCCTTCCCGATTTAAACCTCGGAACCGGGCGAAACGCTGCTTCTGATTAAAGTTGCATCCCGGTATTTAGATGTTCCGTCTTCAATCCTTCTTTACTTACCTGTGTACCAGACCTGTTTCCTCCTTCACGGACTGCTATTGCCTGCCGCTTTTTGGAAAAACTACTTACCCGTGTACCAGACCTGTTTCCTCCTTCACGGACTGCTTTTGCCTGTCGCTTTGTGGAAAACTACTTACCCGTGTACCAGACCTGTTTCCTCCTTCACGGACTGCTTTTGCCTGCCGCTTTGTGGATAACTACTTACCCGTGTACCAGACCTGTTTCCTCCTTCACGGACTGCTTTTGCCTGCCGCTTTTTGGAAGCTTGTGATCACAGCATCGGTAAGACTCTTCTTTTCACCACTTGCTAACAAGCATATCTCCTGTACTCATTGTATCTTGCCGCTGAACTATATCATCTGCAATACTCCAACCCAATTGTGTCCCTTATTGTTGCTGTTACCATCCTCTCCGCAATCAGACTTCCATTGGACATTCTTCAGTAGTGCACAGGGATGCTTTGCGGATAGCGCACCTACCCGACTCTAGTGCGGCCCTCGTTCCGCCCGCTTTCAGTTCCCTAACTAACCTACCCATTTGTTATTTTGCATTTCCGTTTTATGAACTCTTTGGGACAACACAGACTCAACAGCACATCAGTGGTAAGGGTTTTCTGTTGTATGATTATCCATATTCCTTAGCTAATCGACCTCTATAGTCAGGATAGGTTACATTCTCCTCTCTTACTTGTAGGTGGTTCCGGTTGCCTTGAAACAAGGGGAGGGCATAGCTCAGGTACTACAAGAAAGAAGTATCGAGGGAAAGGGATCTTTCTTAAATTTCCAATTGCTCACCTCTTGTTTTTCCTTTACAGCTGGGTTCTTGGCAGCGTGTCCTCCCTGCCCTTTTGAGCGATCAGTCCCTCTGCCTGGTCCTGCCCAGCAGAGGGTCATATCGTTAAAAAGGTCTTGTGCCCTCACAGAGAGGAGGCTAGGTTGGAGGCCCCGACCTAGGTCTTCAATCAATAGTTCAGTCCTGTGTCTTCCGGCCACCGATTTGGTATACTTCCCGTCCGGTGAGTAACAGTATCCATACCTAACTGTGAATCTGTTCCATTTCAGCAACTTGTACAAAATGCAAACCATGGCAGATTATGTACTACCTACAATTCAGATAATCGCTCCACCTTACAAATACAAGCACATAGTAAATACATAATACTAATGCTTTTACGTTACTATGCAGAACGTACCAAAAACAACTGCAAGCTGACTGGATTCACACATGGTCAAATATCACCTGGTAAGAAAACCTTCACAACAATAGGTATAATCTACCACGCAGGACCCACAACCAATGCAGGTCACTACACTGCATATATAAAAAAGAATTGTGGATGGTTCGAATGTTATGATAGTACCATTACTCTAAAGCAGAGATTACCAGCAAATCTTATAAACGGTAATTTAATCTTCTTAAAACCAACATTTAATAACTAATCTGTACATAAACATTAACAAAACTTGAATTAGAAAACTATAAACAGTTAGAATACGCCAACAGGTATCTAACTGCCCCAAGATTCTGCAACAACCAAACAAATGAATCAATACCACTAAATTATAAGAAGAAATAAAGCAATTCGACCATGCACCCAAGACTCTAGGCCCTGGCCACAACCACCGCAGCATATCACACCCATAGATCACACCCATAGAATCAAACATTTTAACTGACTATATGGACCACTGCATTGCATTTTTTATGTCCGCGGACAGCCGCGGTGACCGCGGACATGGCAAACACATCAGGGGTGCCTGCTACCTAAACAAATACAGCATTTGACCCATCTCTTGCTCCCCTACCCTCCCCAAGCACTCTTATACACCAACACACCTGTCAAAGTTGTATTTCTACCCCGTTCATCGCTGTGCTGTCCGCAGATGTCCGTGGATCCAATATGGCGAGCGCATCAAAACGATACAATGCACCTCAGGCTTCATTCCAGCCAATCAGCGAACACGTTGCATGTCCGCGGATATGACGCAAGCTGATTAGCCAATCAGTGTCCTGTCCGCGGAGCGAACAGGGAAGTGTGTCCGCAGAGCGGGCATAGATATCACTCATTTTTTGTGACCTACTTTTTGGTCTTTTTAAAAAAAACTACTTGACAGATTTTGAAAATCCATCCAGCGGTTTGGGCTGTAGGCGTGAGCAAAGTTCTTTCCCCATTCAGTCTATGGGAAAAAAATACATTTTGGGACCCGCCCTATAACTTTGCCCCCCCGGACCAAACCTCACCAAACTTTGCAAAAAGGTTCAGAGTGGGCCATATACTTTTTGTTGCAAAGTTTGCTGAGGATTCGTTCAGGAAGAGCTCTTCCTATGGGTGGAAATGGCCACTTTAATCCTATGTTTTGTCCCTTGTGGTCATGGCCAGTAACCAGATTGTCCGGATCATGACCTTATTCCATTACCCGGACAATCTGGCCACTGCCAATTGCCACAGGCTACCCCTCAGTCACTAAAGGTATACCGTATTTTTTTTTTTTTTAGGAAAGTAGTGTGAGTACAATGTATACAAATATGAACATATACAGGGAAAGTGCAGTAATAAAAAACCAAAAGAACTATCAGAAAGTGCTGATAACCCTACTGATTATCTTCATGCACAGAAAGGATTGCTGTCTTTCAAGCCTGTGTCTTCCCCTATGTATATGTTTCATATGATGTGACTGGATCCTAAAGAAATTACTGTAAGAAAATACTTGAAGGATAAGTCTACAAATATAGTACCTTTTCAATTTTTAGTTCCTGATTGTTACTGAAGAAAACCATGTGGCCTAGATATGTCAGTAAAGGAAAAAAGGGGGAGCCAGACATGTGATGTCATCAATGACATTTGTGATGTCATCTTTGATGTCGTGGGTGTTAGTCTTAGCAGTGCACGGTGGTGGCGCGAGTTATGGTTGCTTAGCGTACCATAACTGGCGAATTTTAGGGGGTTTTCGGTTTTACTTGGAACCATAACGTCCCTTTAAGAACGTTTTTTCACTGAATTTCATAGGTTTTTAGTACCGCAACTTAACCATAATGTCCCTTTAACAAAGTTTTTTTTACTGATTTCCATAGGTTTTATTAGCGCAACTTAACCATAATGTCTACTAACATCTGACTTCATTGCACACCTTCTGGAGAATGCCACATGACCATATGCTGGCGCACAGCATGATGACATGTCCGGGAACCCATACGCACTTCACAATAACATCTGAGCCTTGTGAACAGTTTGGAACTACATTTTCTACTCATGTAGGAACTTGCAGCTTCAACGTTTCCCTTGCACAGCTCCAACACCTATTCGTACTCATCCATTATCAATCTAGTACACAGTACACCCTTTTAGCAAAACGGCTATTTTTGTTAAAATGACATCAGCGAAGGCCATCCCTCCTCCCCAAGAGACACCACCACTTCTGTAATCAAGGAGCATGAGAAACACTACCCCCTACCTTAGAAATAACACACGCGCAACATTTCCCCCTTTCCACCTGTCCCTCCATATTAGTGTTTGGTGCCTCTTCCCTCATTTCCGTCCCCACCTTTTGTTCTTGGCTCTCCTGCCAAAAAAAAATCCATCCAAAAACAAAATAAATGTTCCTTTAGGAACCACCTTTTACAGTTAAAACATAGAACTAAAAAAAAAAGCATAGACTCCATCTACTTTGTATTTCTTATCAATATACATAGACGCAATAAGATTTTCCAACATTTCCATTTGCATTTTGTGTTATAGTAATGGGAATATAGTAGCGTTCAGGCCCAGTAGCCCAAGTTATCAGCCCAAGCGAAGCGAGGGTGGATAACGAGGTCTCTGGACCATTACCCCCCATTTCAGCCCCTTAAATGGGGGATGAATGCCATTAGCAGCCTAGGTTTCCAAAGCGGTAACCTGTGCTACTAAAAAAGAGGATTTTTCGTGCTTGTCCCGGTTTAGGAAGAAAATCCTTTTCCAAGATGGCCACCATGTAAAGGGAAAGAGCCAGTTCCATACAGGGCCCCTCTTTGCTTTCCATGGCAGCCTCCAAAAGGCAAAAAGAAATCCCTCTAACCATATTAACATGAGCACATTTTACTTTCCATTCAAATCTATCCTAATTGCGAATAACTTTACCACAAAGCAGTCCCAGGTGGACATGACCACTTTAATCCTATGTTTTTTCCCTTGTGGTCATGGCCAGTAGCCACATTGTCCGTATCATGACCTTATACCATGACCCCGACATTCTGGCCACTGCCCATGGCTACAGCCTACCCCTCAGGCAATAAAGGTATATCGCTATTTTTTTTTAGAAAACACAGGCATATTTGCAAAACCATGCTTTTCAATCCTTGCCAATGAGCCTTACGCAAATTTGCTGTAAATCCACCCACGTTTTATTTTTTCAAAACTTTCAAAAGAATACACAAATGATTCGTCATATAAGCTGTGTACAAAATCCTAACAAACTTTGTAAACTCATTGGAAATCACGTCAGAAATATTCCACCATCATCATCACCCATCACCCCTCACCTCCCCAAACATTATTGCATAAGTTTCACAAGTGCAATGCTCAGAAAATATTATTGTCCCGAGGCTTCGACCATGTATTTTTGTACATACGTTGAACTATTGCAAACATTTCCAATTCACCTTATCTCATTTTTCCTCTTTCAGAAACATACGAAATCTGGCAGCAGGGCGCATCCATCTTGTGCTATTGTTATCCATTTATGCATCAGCCTAAGGTAAACTGGCCGGACTCACTAAATCATATGCCCTGCCCCTGATCCTCACATAACCAACCCTAGTGATAATCAACACCTTTCTCTGTGACGTTTCTCTTCAGCGTAGCCAAATGCACCCATAATTACGTACGTGACGTGGCGCAGAATCCGAAAATCAACACACATCGGCTAACAACATAGCATGTCACAATTTTAAATATTAAACCTGTCTTTAAAAGAAAACAATAACACTGTACAATTTGTAAAGTACTTTTATTTCACAATAAACTCTCCGAGAACATCCGACTATTCCCATATTCAATCAAATTGCAAATTTGTTTCTTCGCTCGTGATCGAAAATGTTAATCGTGAGGCACACGTTGTTCTTTTTCCATACACAAAGTGATCATTTTCGATCAAGGAACCGCTTGGGTCGCACATTGAATTCCAGGGCGTCTGCATCAACTTGCGCCTAGACCACCATAAAAGATGTTATGTTAGTCCTAATCACTAATGCAGCGTACGGGCACATGGGCCCTGGCCGATCATCCCACAAAACAGTCACAGTAATTCAGCCGTTGGCGACTACGTGCATCTGACGAATGAAGGAGCCATCAGTTGGCATCTGGAATCCATCGCAATCGAAGTAAGGCAGCATGTAGCTATTTGGAAAACAAAACAGAAAATATGTATCAATACCTGACCTTTATTACAATATATCTATAGTTTTCTTAATTCGGCATACAGTTTAAACTAACGATTAGCACACACATCAAACAATCTCAAAAAAGACAAAAAGAACCTGGAAACTGATACACAATTCCATATGGTCATACATGACATTTTAAAGAAATATTAGCGTTGAACCTGGGTGAATCTAATAGTCGACATACACCTAGATTCTGCACTCCCCATAACCACATAAAAAAGACAACCACACAGAAAAATACTACTTGAGTTTCTGTGCCAAAATTAATCTTCAGATAATAATAAGTTAAAGCTCCTTCCGGTGTACAGTCGTCAAAAGCAAACTTACATGACATTCACCGTCTCCATTCTCTTTCCAAAACTCAGACCGTAATGCGCAATGTGCTTGCATCAAAGATTCTTCATGAACTGATTTTACATGTTCCGTACAGACTTTTGGAATGCATAACCTTATCAAATGTTCATTATTACAAACCTCCTCTCCCTCACTCTGCAAGAAATAGTCTCTTTCTCTCAAAGTCAAAAAACAATTGACCCTTCGACTTTCTGTCCCATGCGTGGGCTTCCTTAGCTCGCAACCAAAAAAATCAGAGCTGGTGAGCTTCACTCAGAATCTAAATACATTCTCACTTTGCAACAACATGGCTCAAGGCATTCATGAGAACTGCTACTCGCTTACGCTTGCAGGGCCACTGTTTCCATCAAACACTGCAGGTGGCTGCCTCAGATGCCAAACTCTAAGAGGCGCCAATCTAACTCCAATATTATTTTAAATACATTGTAACACAGACACATTAGTCCTTCACCGGTACTTGACGAACATTATATTGAGGAACACCTCCAAATAGGGTGACCAACTTTGTCACATCCCTTTGCGGGACAAAAGGTGGTGATGACGTCACGGCGTCATTCACCTGGCAGAATTAATGCATTGCACCCGCAGCTACTGACATGACCAGCCTGCAAGCCTGTCAAATCAGTAGCTGCGGTTGCAATGCAATGCAATAGGACTCTTATTTATAGATTAGCTGCCACTTGCCAGCCACTGTTATTCCCATTCACGGGAAATGTATGTATATGAGCCCCTCCCTGCTTGGCCCCAACCCCCAGCATGACTAATTGTGACTCCTGACTTACTCTGTTAGATCACAAATTGTGCTCGGACAGAGCAAGTCGGGACAACCCGCGTCCCGCAGAGGCACTCGGCAAACTGTGGGAAACAGGCGCCAATTGCGGGACAATCCCGCAAATTACGGGACAGTTGGCCACCCTACCTCCAAATATACTGTATGACTTTCGTGACAAAAACACACCACTTTTTTCTTCTTGCTGCCACATCCCATCCCATCCTCATCAACCCTCACATCCCCAGACAGTATTTGATAAATTTAACAAGTGCAATGTTGTGTTTTTTTATATGTTTTTGCAGCGATGTCCGCGGACTGCAATACACGGATCAAAGATGGCAGGCACATCAGAACAATCTGAAGCACTTCACGCTCCTCACCATCCAAAGAGCGAACGCGTCACATGTCCGTGGACATGACGCGCCCGATTAGCGAATCATTATCTTGTCTGCGGAGCGAACAGGGAAGTGTGTCCACAGAGCAGACATAGATATCACACATTTTTTTAGACCTACTTTTTGTTCGTTTAAAAAAAAACTACTGGACGTATTTTCACCAAATTTACAAAAGCACACTTTCCGGACCAAACCTCTGCTCCTACGGTAAATTTGGTGAAAATCCGTCCAGCGGTTTAATCTGTAGCCGTGCGCACATTTTTTCCCCTATTCACTCTATGGGGAAAAAAATAAGTTTTGGGACCCCCCTATAACTTTACCCCCCCTGTACCAAACCTCACCAGACTTTGCAAAAGAATTCAGAGTTGGCCATATACTTTCTTTGCAAAGTTTGATGAGAATTCGTCCAGTGGGAGCAAAGTTATAAGCCGCCCAAAAAGTAATCTTCCTATGGAAACAGCCACTACTCAGTGAAGAAACCTTGTTAAAGGGATGTTATGGCTAATAAAAACCTATCAAACACATGGAAATAAATGTTGAAGGGTCATTATGGTTACTAGTAAAACCGAAAACCCCAAAATTCACCTGTTATGAGCTATGCAAACATAACTCTCTCCACAGCCATGCACTGTAGACACTAACACCCAGGATATTAAACATGACGTCACAAATGACATCATTGATGACATCACTGATATCAACAAATAAACCACTGACACATTTGGGAAACAATGCTTTTTGGGTCTTTGCCAGTGCTTCTTTCATGAGTTTTCTGCAAATCGGTTCATGTTTGATTTTTATAGTCATATAACTTAGACCCACTTGACAAAATCCATTCAGACTTTGCATAAACATACAAGGTTGGGTCTATACTCTTTCTGCAATCTTGCGTGCTGATTTGTCAAGCAGCAAAAAAATTATAAGCTATCTAAATATGTTGAGACCCCACATCTAATTTTGCCCCCCCTTTGAGCTTTGCAAACACATTCAAATCTGGATCCAACATGTTTTTTTGCAAACTTTTGTCCAGATTCAAATATTTTTGGGACCCACCTCTAATTTTGACCCCTCTTGGTGAAACAGAACTAGACTTTGTAGAGCCATTCACGGTTGGGTCTAAAATGATATTGCACAGTTTCATGCAGTTTCATTGAGTGACGCCAAAGTTATAAGCCATCCAAATACTTTCTATCACCAACCCTTCAATGCAGAAATATGCATGGATGACCCCAAACATCTGAGATGTTTGCGTACATCACAAGAATGTCTCCAAACATCTGAGATATTCACGGACATCGGTGAAGAAAAAACATCAGAATTTGGGCTTTTTATGGCAATATATACTACCCCATCCTCATCACACCTCACCTCCCCAGAGATCATTTTATTAGTTTGACAAGTGTAATATTGTGGTTTTTAATATGTTTTTACAACAATGTTCGCGGACTACAGTCGCAGTCCGGGAATCCAACATGATATCCGTTTCAAAAGTTTTGACGTACGTGATGTTTTTAATTGACCAATCAGCGGGCGTGTACTATGTCCACGAACATCTCACGGCTCTCTGCTTTGTCCAGAGATGTCTGCGGACACCGAATCAGGAAGTGAGTCTGTGGACCGGATACAGATAGCACTCATGTTTTTCAACCTACTTTTTGCCCATTTTCAAAATAAATACCAAATTTGAAAAAAGCACGCTTTCCGGACCAAGCCGCTGCTCCACACGTATTTGGTGCATATCCGTCCAGCAGTTTGTGCAGTAGGCACAAGCAGAATTATTGTTTCATTATGTCAATAAGGCTTTCAAAAGTTTTTGGACCTGCCTATAACATTGGCCACCCCTTGATGGAAACACACCAAACTTTGCATATTCATTTGGAAGTGGCCATATACTTCTTCTGCAAACTTTGGTCAAGATTCTTTGAACGGCACCAAAGTTATAAGCCACCCAGAAAGTGCTCTTCGTATAGGTTAAGCATCTTAACCATAACTACACGGCCACTACCGCAGGCTGTGTATAAATATTTTTCCTTTGCTGGATTCATCTGAGTGAATGTGTGTTCCATCCCTGTACTCCCGGCAGCATTGTGGCCTTAAAAGTTTGAATTGCTGGCTGGCCGCATCGCGGCTCCTCTGTGCCTCTTCCCCCCCTGTTCTCATTCCCTCCCACCTCCCTCCCCGCCCCAACTCCTGATTGGGCGCTCTGTCCATGTCCCAGGAAATACTCTGCTGGCCAACGCTCTGTGTGGCATTTCCTTTGCTGGATCCATCGGAGTGAGTGTGTCTTCTGTCCCTGTGCTCCCTGCAGCATTGTGACCTTAAATGTTATAATTTATGGCTTGCTGCATTGTGGCTCCTCTGTGCCTCTTACCCCCCTGTTCTCATTGCCACCTGCTTTCACCCCGCCCAAGCACTGATTGGGCACTCGGTCCCCCTTGTGTGTACCCAGTAGGGCAGCCCCATTACCCGTTGCAGCTCCTGTGGTGAAGGACCCAGAGGCAACGAGCAGCTACAGTGGAAGCAGCTCCAGTTGGTGTCTGCCGGTGTAAAACAGGGAAGCAGGAAGATGGCAGCCATCAACCAGCATTGACTGACAAGGTAGGTGTGGTTCAGTCATGCGGGGCAGCAATCACGGCACCCCACTACACTGACCCACCCCTCTAATTACACTATTGATGTTATTGCACCACTCATAAGCCACTTTGGCCATCACTCGCATCTCTCTGCTTCAGTAGAATTGTGTTGCATTGCTGTCTGTGTTGAAACTAGGCAGTTTTCCCTCTTTTTAGGAAAGTGAAATCTGGGTGTATTTTACATTTCTGTCTGTGTTGAAACTAGGTCCTGCAGTGCACTGACCTCCTCCCCCTGTCTTCCCTCTTCACTGCACCTGCGTTCCTCCTACTGTGTGACCCTCTCTCCCCTCTGGTGCTTCCTGTGGTGCTCGGCTGTTGGCTGTGCTTCCTCTGCCTTCCCTCTCCCCTCCCTACTCTTCGCACCCTCTATGGTGCTCTCAATCTCTCCCATCTTCTCTAACTGCTTCTCTATCTCCTATCCTATCCCTCTCACCAAGTCTGGAAGGAAGAAGCTCAAGAGGGATATCCTGGTCTCCAACCCAGGACTCCCTATCACTGATACCTACATCAGTGCTTCTTTCAGACAGACTCTCACCAACATCCTTTTTGTTGTTCCCTTATCTGACCTACAGACCCCTCATATGGTCTCAGTTCTCTCTCCTTTCTCCTCCTCACCCATTAATGGTGTCACTCAGTGGGAAGCCCTCTTAGCCTCCTTCCACTCCTCCAAAATCATCATTAAGGTGTATCTGAATGGCACCATCTTGGTCCAGGGCTTTCAGCCCAATCTCCTCCTTTTCGATAGGCATCTCCGGCGTCTTATCTTCCTTCCTTCTCCTGCTACTAATACTAGCACCTCTTAGCCTCCTCTGCCACCTCCTTCTTCTGCCACTTCTCTTGCACCTTGCTCCTCCTTTCTAGCTATGTCAGGAGTGGCACTCTATTAAGAGTGGCACAGGACACCCAGAAAGGTTTTGGGTAGTTGTGCCAAATAAAGTGGACAGATAAGAACACACACAGCGGAAAGGAAAGAGAACGAAGAGTAAGCAAGAGTAGCAAGGGAAAAGATACAGAATGAATACCCTCTTGGGGTGTATGCAGATATAGGAAAAGAGTATTCCACAAACCTTGGAAATACTCTAGCCTTCTGCACAGTTTGCTATAACAGAGGCCCACGCTGTTTGCTCATGACTTGGAACAGCAGCTCTGGGTGTCTGTAATGTAGAAACAGGACAAGGGAAGGGGCAGAGGTTGACTGATGGGAACCAACAGACAAGCTATGTACAAAAGGGTCTACAAACAGTACAAGAGAAGATACTACAGACAAATCCAGGAAAGGAGGTGATAGCAAACTGGCAGAAGGAAATGAAAGGAAAGTCGTGTAACAGGATAGGGTAGCAGAGGACAGTAAGGAACAAGGTTGAGAGCTCAGAGGAGCAGGAAAGCAATGAGTAAGCCCACAGGAGTAGGACTGTAAGGTAGAACGCCCAGAGGAAAAGGGCTTAGGGCAGCAGAGTAAAGCAGACTGCACGGCAAGGATCCCGTAAGGGGCGAGCAGTAAGGAGTGAACCCTGAGGTACAGGGCCGCTGAACGTAGAAGGTAGCAGAGGACTGTAGAGGGCTGCTAGGCCGAAAACCCAGCGGAAAAGGTAGGTAGTAGGCAGCGGAGCGTGATAAGATGCAAAGTAGGAAGGCCCAGAGGACAAGGGCTGTAGGTAGCCAGAGTGAGGTAGGCTGCAGAGCAGGGAGCCCCAGAGGACAAGGGCTAAGGCAACCGGAGTGAGGCAGGCTGCAGAGCAGGGAGCCCAGAAGACAAGGGCTGGAGGCAGCCGGAGTGAGGCAGGCTGCAGGGCAGGGAGCCCAGAGGACAAGGGCTGAGGCTGGAAAGCAGCAGAGCGTGATCAGCTGCAATGTAGAGGGTCCGCAGGGCAAGGGCGGAGGCTGGAAGGCAGCAGAGCATGATCGGCTGCAATGTGGAGAGCCCGGCAGGGCAAGGGCAGGGGCTGGAAGGCAGCAGAGCGTGATCAGCTGCAGTGTGGAGAGCCCAGAGGAGCAGGGCTGTGAGGCAGGGAGCCTGGAAGGCTATGGCTGGAGGCAGCAGGGTGGAGCAAGCAACAATGCAGGGTCCAAGCAGGAGTGAAGGTAAGCAGCATACAAGATCCGTAGGAAGATGCAAAAGGTGGAGGAAGGACTCTCAGATGCAAGAGGCTGAGCCACTGCAGGCAGCAGCCTTTATACTGCCTAGCCCAGCACAGGGGCAGGCTAATTGGAAGCACCTGGCGAAGCACACCTGCAGGCAATCGGCCACCTCCCTTTCTTTTCCTGGGCTGGTGGAAGCAGGGCAAGTCCCTAGGGCTTCTGGGGGGTGTAGTTCCTTTGATAACCAATAGGAACAGCCAGGAATCGATGCTTGTAGCCAGGTGCATTATGGTATGCGTAGTTTGTTGGAAATAATAATGAAGCACCAAAGTCTCGCAAATGGGAAATAAAGTTCCCAAAGTAAATATAGATGGATCCAAGAGTCTGTTGTAAATAAATGATAAACATATAGTCCAAATTAAGCGTAAATGGATGCGCCCATGGCGCAGGCATGACAGTATGACCCTCTCCAGGCCCCTCTCCAGGCTCCCTGAAGACCGACCTACAGGAAGAATGTCTGTCACACCGTACAAGAGTCTTAATCCAAAAAGGCACATCATGAAGCACCAGAAACGGGTTGCAAGGTGAGAGTCTTGAACGACGGAGATAGTACCAATGTTCAGAACCTTTGATGTAGCAATCAGAATAGACAAAGTCTTTGGAACACAGACCCCAACTGTGTGTGCATGAAAAGAGGAACTGCGAAAAACTGCTGCAGGCTCCATGATAGATTTTGCTTTGACGGGCAACAATATGGTGCTGGAAAGTGGAGCCATAGGTACAGCAGAGTTGGTAGCTTTAGGAAGGCTTTCCAAGACATCCGGAGCAGCAATGACAATGTTAGGGTTAGCCGCAGAGAGTTCAGGAGTCACAGCGGCGGTTTTCCCATGATAGTAGACAGATCAGAGGTTACAGCAGCAGTGAGATCTTGAATGGCTGTAGAGAGTATCAAGGCTGTAGCAACTGGGTGTGTGGGTGTCATGAGAGAGCCAGCGGGCTGGAACGCACCTGAGACTGGTAGAGTAGAGTCTGGCAGTCTTAGTGCTATAGATACACCAGCAGGAACAACTGGAGCAGTAGTCTTAACAGGAAAACCCTTCGCTGACTTTGCAACAGTTAGCATGGCGGATGTAGGATCAGGAAAAGAAGGTGCTGAGGGATCAGGCTGTGTAGCAGAGGATTCTGCTGCAGCGAGCACAGCTGCGAAGGAAGTAGAAATCTGGGCATCGGGAGCATCAGAATTAGCAGTAGCTTCAGGAATCACAGTAGCTATAGCAACCTCAAGATTTGCAGCAGAGACTTGAGGGGTCTCAAATGTGGCAGGGAGTTTAGGAACCACAGCAGCAGGAAGATCATGAATTGCAGTTGGAAGTTCGGGTGCTGTAGCAGCTACAGACAGTTCAGGTGTTGCAACTACTGGTGGATCGGGTACCACAACCACTGGCGATTCAGGGGGTATCGAAGAAACTGAAGATGTTGATTGCTCAAGAGTGTTGTCTGATAGCACAGCCACACTTTGGCAAGCCCCGCTTGCCAACTCAGCATGCTTGGTGGGAACTGCGCCAGTCTCTTCAGCTGCCATTGTCATTTCAGAAGAGGTTGTAAGTGTGAGTACTGGACAATAGGCAAGGATGAGGGCGGGACCATCCTTTGACTCAGAGGGATTTCCAATCAGAAGACCACCCTTGTTTTGTGGTGTAATGGCTGTGTGTGTGATTTGACCCACCGGAGGAGTTAATTCTTTTCTGTCAGTACAACAACCTGAGTTTCTGTGGCTGGAAGGTGAATGAGCTGTGTCAGTCTTTAGAAGGGATACATATGCTATATTTAGGTCTTCCATCTGCTTGGTATAAGTCTGTATACTTTTCTGTATGGCAATTCCAGGCCTTATCATGTCGATCTCTAAAGATAAGATGTCAGGTGTTGGACATAGGGCCTCATTACACGGTAGGCGGTGAGCCATGGCGCTATTAGCGCCATGGCTCATGCCGGTAAAATACCGGCACCGCCTTGGCGGAAAGGGGATTTACCGCCCCATCCCAAGGTTGGAGGGGCGGTAAATCCCCCTTCCGCCATTGCCCTTCCCCATTCCCATTTCTGCCCCATAGGGCTCAATGGGAATGGGGAAGGCGCTAATTACGGCACCGCAATTTAGCGGTGCCGTAATTAGCTCCGAGGTCCCTTAGCGGGTTGGTATTTAACGCCTGCAAAAAGCAGGCGTTAAAACTGCAACCCGCTAAGGGACCTCGTAGTAAGGCGGCAGGGATTTACCGGTACCGGTATTTTACCGGTACCGGTAAATCCCTACCGCCTACCGTGTAATGAGGCCCATAGTGTCAGATGGTCTGGTGACTTGTGTCCCTTCATAAGATTCTTATAATGCAAATAAACAAAGTCATCATAGAGGTCTTCGGTCTTTCTTTTAAGGCGTAGGAGTTGTTCGTGTAGCAGGTAAGTATCATTAGTTTGATTTAAAGCTTCAGAAGCTGGTGTGGCAGAAAATTCAGTTGTAGCAATGGGAAGACTGACCTTAGGGTGATTGTGGTTAGTAGATACTGTGGAAGCATTAAGACAACCGATGGTTAGTATAGGTCTTTTGTACCCAGGACCAGATGCACAAACCTCAGGATAATGACTGCCTTGTCCTGTCAAATAAGGGTTTCCAGCATTCTGGGGAGCTTGCCAAGCTGAACTTGCGCATATCACTCTGGCAACAGCGTATTCTGGTTTAGAGTCTCCCACAATGAGTGCTATATCCTTGTCTGTTGCGGTGTTAGAAGGCTTGTCAGAAGACGCAGGAGTGTTTTTCACTGTTTGGTTTAACAAGATCTGTAAGAATGCATTATCTTGCTGTAGCTCTGCAACAGATAAGGACTGCGGATCAGAGTCGCAAATGTCATAATAATTGTACATGGAAGAAGGGTCAGCTAGCCAGTGAGTATAGTACCGTGCTTGTAAATCTTTGTTTAATAAGGCGAGACTGTCCTTTAGACTAAGGTTCTTGTTTGCTGTCTTTAGGGAAACCATAGGTTTATGCAAAGGTTTCTTAACTCGAAAGGAAAGCATCTTTGGTCTGTGTGTGCCTTTCCGGCCTATGGAACAAGAAATCTTTGGCTCTTGCATTCTGTCAGGAGTGGAACTCTATTAAGAGTGGCACAGGACACCCAGAAAGGGTTTGGGTAGTTGTGCCAAATAAAGTGGACAGATAAGAACACACACAGTGGAAAGGAAAGAGAACGAAGAGTAAGCAAGAGTAGCAAGGGAAAAGATACAGAATGAATACCCTCTTGGGGTGTATGCAGATATAGGAAAAGAGTATTCCACGAACCTTGGAAATACTCCAGCCTTCTGCACAGTTTGCTATAACAGAGGCCCACGCTGTTTGCTCATGACTTGGAACAGCAGCTCTGGGTGTCTGTAATGTAGAAACAGGACAAGGGAAGGGGCAGAGGTTGACTGATGGGAACCAACAGACAAGCTCTGTACAAAAGGGTCTACAAACAGTACAAGAGAAGATACTACAGACAAATCCAGGAAAGGAGGTGATAGCAAACTGGCAGAAGGAAATGAAAGGAAAGTCGTGTAACAGGATAGGGTAGCAGAGGACAGTAAGGAACAAGGTTGAGAGCTCAGAGGAGCAGGAAAGCAATGAGTAAGCCCACAGGAGTAGGACTGTAAGGTAGAACGCCCAGAGGAAAAGGGCTTAGGGCAGCAGAGTAAAGCAGACTGCACGGCAAGGATCCCGTAAGGGCCGGGCAGTAAGGAGTGAACCCTGAGGGACAGGGCCGCTGAACGTAGAAGGTAGCAGAGGACTGTAGAGGGCTGCTAGGCCGAGAACCCAGCGGAAAAGGTAGGTAGTAGGCAGCGGAGCGTGATAAGATGCAAAGTAGGAAGGCCCAGAGGACAAGGGCTGTAGGTAGCCAGAGTGAGGTAGGCTGCAGAGCAGGGATCCCCAGAGGACAAGGGCTAAGGCAACCGGAGTGAGGCAGGTTGCAGAGCAGGGAGCCCAGAAGACAAGGGCTGGAGGCAGCCGGAGTGAGGCAGGCTGCAGGGCAGGGAGCCCAAAGGACAAGGGCTGAGGCTGGAAAGCAGCAGAGCGTGATCAGCTGCAATGTAGAGGGTCCGCAGGGCAAGGGCGGAGGCTGGAAGGCAGCAGAGCGTGATCGGCTGCAATGTGGAGAGCCCGGCAGGGCAAGGGCGGAGGCTGGAAGGCAGCAGAGCGTGATCAGCTGCAGTGTGGAGAGCCCAGAGGAGCAGGGCTGTGAGGCAGGGAGCCTGGAAGGCTATGGCTGGAGGCAGCAGGGTGGAGCAAGCAACAAGGCAGGGTCCAAGTAGGAGTGAAGGTAAGCAGCATACAAGATCCGTAGGAAGATGCAAAAGGTGGAGGAAGGACTCTCAGATGCAAGAGGCTGAGCCACTGCAGGCAGCAGCCTTTATACTGCCTAGCCCAGCACAGGGGCAGGCTAATTGGTTGCACCTGGCGAAGCACACCTGCAGGCAATCGGCCACCTCCCTTTCTGTTCCTGGGCTGGTGGAAGCAGGGCAAGTCCCTAGGGCTTCTGGGGGGTGTAGTTCCTTTGATAACCAATAGGAACAGCCAGGAATCGATGCTTGTAGCCAGGTGCATTATGGTATGCGTAGTTTGTTGGAAATAATAATAAAGCACCAAAGTCTCGCAAATGGGAAATAAAGTTCCCAAAGTAAATATAGATGGATCCAAGAGTCTGTTGTAAATAAATGATAAACATATAGTCCAAATTAAGCATAAATGGATGCGCCCATGGCGCAGGCATGACAAGCTACAATGCCACCTCCTTCTAACACCTGTGCCCACTCCCAGGCCTCACCACCACTACAGCCAGATGTACCTCAAGCCTTTACCCCACCCTGTAAGTCTTTCAAATGTTGCAACGTGCTCCACGTTGCTACTCTCAACTCTCTCTCTGCTGTCAAATAAAACTCTGACTTCTGCCACCTCCTCGAGTAACTTGACCTGGAGGTCCTCGTTCTCACTGAAACATGGTTCACAGGCAGCTCTGCCACAAGTTTCAACACTCTCCTCCCTGAAGGCTACAAGATCCTTTCCGAGCCCAGAACCAACCAACCCAGAGGTGGAGTTGCTCTGAACTTTCAGCAGTGGCCCCCTGCTTCTGTCATTCCAATGGAGGCCTACTCTTCCTTTGAATGCTGAGACTGCAGGCTCTTTAACGCTGACTGTGGTCAACATCTACAGGCCACCTTCTACAGGCCAGGCTACCCTCTTCCTCTCGGAGTAGGATGACCTCTCCTCTTCTCTCCTTGCGTCCACCTCTAAACATCTCTTCTTTGGAGATCTCAACATCCACCTGGATGCTTCTAATCCCTCCACTGGGCTCTTCCGCAACCTCTGCAATACTCTTTCTCTCTCCATTCTACCCTCTGGTCCGGCACACTCCACTGGACACACCTTGGATGTTGTCATCTCCTCAGACATCCCCCTCTTAAACCCTCTCACCACTCCTCTCTCTTGCACCAACCACTTTCTGCTTTCCTCTCATCTGAAACTCTCTGTCCCTCAGGCTAAGACCAGCCCAGTACTGCCATCTAACTTCTCTGCCATTTGGCCCATGAAGCGTGTGTCAGTGGATGCCTTTGTCTCTACTTGCTTTGCTCCTCCTACACCTGTAGCTGGCTCACACTCTGATACAGCACTCTCTAATCTGCATCTTGCTGTCTCCAACACTTTGAACATCCTTGCCGCTGACAAACATTCCTCTGACATCTGCCATCTCCTGGAACAGCTTGATTTAGATGTACTCGGTCTCACCGAGACTTGGTTCACGGCCAGCTCTATCACAAGTTTTGACATTCTCCTTCACGATGGCTACAAGATCCTCTCTAAACCCAGAACCAACCATACCGGTGGGGGTGTAGCCTTAATTTTCCCAGAGTGGATCCCTGCTTCTATCATTCAAATTCAGCAGTATTCCTCCTTTGCATGCCGGGTCTGCAGGCTCTCCATCTCTCCTGACCTCTCTCTCACTGTGGCCACTATCTACATGCCGCCTGGCCAGGTCATCCTCTTCCTCTCTGAGTGTGCTGACCTCTCCACCTCGCTTCTTGCATCTACCTCCCAACGTCTCCTCAGAGACTTGAACATCTGGATGCTGCAGCCCTTCTTCAGGACTCTTTTGCAACCTCTGCAATTCTCTCTCTCTCTCTCTCTCTGTTCTACACTCTGCAGGGCACACCCCTGTCACGAGAATCCGCTGGAAGCCCAAATCCAAGTGCAACTCTTGGTACTATTCTGACCTTGCAGCACTTAAACGCAAGTATAGGGCAGTGGAGTGGAAGTGGCGGGGCTCAGGTGCACCCCCTGACAAACTGGCCTGCCGCCTGCTCCACAGGCAGTATAGACTCCATGTCCTCTCTAAGACGTGAGCCTACATCCAAGCCTGCATCTCTGTGGCATCTAACAACTTAGCTGAACTTTTACAAATCTGCAAGGAGCTGGCAATCCTGGTGCAATCTCTACCTCTCCTGTTCCCTCCCTGGTCCTCTGCACGGCCTTGGCCTCTCATTTTAGTACTAAAACTCTGGAAATCCTATCTATGCTCTGTTCCTCTACATCCTCCTCTACCACTCCAGCCCGCCTGAGGCCACATCTCCTCAAATTTTCTCCTCATTTACCCTGTTTACCACTGACAATGTTTCTAGACAAGCCAATCTATGAAAGTCTTATCAAAGCAGGTTCTCCCCTGCTCATCCAGAACTATCAAGAACCACATCAACACCCTTGCTCCAGCATTGGCCAATTTCTGCAATCACTCCTTTGCCACTGGAACTTCCCCTCCCCCTTAAGCACTCTCTTGTGCACCCCTTCTAAAGAAGCCCTCAGCCAATCCTTCCTCTCCATCTAACTATCGCCCGATCTCTTTCACTCCTTTCCTGGGCAAACTCTTGGAAAAGCTGGCCATCTCCCAGCTTAATCTACATACTGAATCGGTTGGTTGCCTGCATGAGCACCAGTCTGGGTTCAGAGCTGCCAGAAGCCTGGCAACTGCTCTCCTGAACACCTGTGAAGACTTGCTCTCCAATCTTGACTCCAATCTCCCTTCGGTCCTCATTCTCCTTGATTTAGCCTCTGCCTTTGACTTGGTCAACCATGCCATCCTGCTAAATCGTCTCCAGGACAACCTTGGTATTACTGATGAGGCCCTGACCTGCTTAACCTCCTTTCTCACTGACCGAACCTCTCAGGTCCAGCTGGGGTCTTTTCTCTCTTCTATATCTCTCTACTTGTGGTGTTCCCCAGGGGACTAATCTCTCTCCCTGGCTCTTCGACTACTATCTTTCGCCTCTTTCCCACTGCATCACTACTTTGTGATCCAATTGTAAATATTATGCGGATGACACTCAGCTCTCTTTCAGGCTCCCCTCAGCCACCTCTGCTTCTTCTCTCATAGCAGTCTGTCTGGCCATAATTCAGGAATGGTGTGCCACCATTGATCTCTGCCTTAATACCAGTAAGACTAAGATCTGCCTCATTGGGACACCCACTCCTTTCCTCTCTCTCTCAGGCTGCCCACGATGGACCTTCTTGCTGCTCCTTCCGGTGAGGCTAAGAACCTTGGTGTCATCTTCAACTCCACCCTCTCCTTCTCTCCTCACATCTCTGATATCTTGAAGAAGTCAAGCTATCAGCTGCACCTCCTCAGAAGTATTCTTCCCTTTCTCGCTTTCCCCCAGAAGCTCACTGTCTCCAGAGTCCTGGTTCTCTCTAGGATGGACTACTACAATAGCCTCTTTCTCATTCTGCCTTCATTTACTCTCCATCCTCTTTAGCTAATCCAGAACAGGGCTGCAAGACTTATCCTTGGCCTCAAGCTCAGGCACTGTATATCTCCAGCCTTGAAATCTCTACACTGGCTCCCGGTGGCTGGAAGGATCAAGTTCAAGACCATCTGCATCGTCCGCTAGGCTTTCTGGGACGGGGCCCACATTACATCCAACTATCTCTTCCAAAATACCTTCCTTCTCTAACCCTTCACTCAGCGGCTTCCAACTCTTTGAGGGTCAGATGCTTCTCCAGGCAAAGAGTGGAGGGAAGATCTCTCTCCTCTACAGGTGCTTCCCTCGGGAATGGCCTCCTTGCCCCTCTCAAACTTGAGCCGAACCATCTGAAATTCTGGAAGCAGCACAAGACAATCCTTTTCTCCTCTGATATGTCTCTCTCCCTCCCCTGCTGACCTACCTCTTTGCAGCACCGACTGGTTACTTGATTACGATCAGATTCTCACTGGGAACCAGGCTCCTCCATAATCAGTCTCCCCTGCACTGCTTCTGGCCTACCGCACACTTAGGGGCTGTAACTGTAACCTCTACAGTCCCCTGCCTCCTTGCACTTACCCAGACCTGTGCAGTCCTGGCTGCACTTACTCAGACCAATGCTGCCCTGATTGCACTTCCTCCTTCCCTCTATCTGGTACCACCCTGTCTCCCTTCCCAGGTACCTTTGTGCTGTCTTCTCCTCCCTCTGTTTCCCTCCCTTGACTCGTCGCACCTTGAAAAACATTTGTACTGGCGTGTTATAAATCATATCAAATATCACATATCACACATATATGTACATATATATTATTTTGCGGTCAGTCGCTGCACTATAGTTAAGTATCAAGATACACAGGAAGCCTAGAAATTGAATTGCTAATAACTTTTGAATTGCATGACAGATTTGACTGATTATTTGCAAACAAAACGTTTGTCACGTCGCCCCAACCCCTGACTGAAAATAGGGTAAATGATTTGTTAAAAAATGAAAAAGGTATTAGGAAAGTTGAAAATGTGTGTTTTCGGCCTACTACCATTCATTTCCCAATAGCGAGTACAGATTTCTGCACAGTGCACATCAAAAAACGGTGGACAGAAGTGGACCAGGTATGAAACAACTTGAGCACAAAGCATTGACTTGATTTCCAAGAAGGGTCTGGAGTTATTCTGTCCAGTAGTTGTTTGCCCCCTTCTCCCAAACTTATAGCTATGTCTCCCATGGAGCTTTGCAGTAGAGAGTCTTTTCAGAAATGAGAAAGTCACCTATTTTTGTCATCGATACGAGAGATAACTGCGATTATAAAGGGAAAAACCACAGTAAGCCAAAAATGATAAGTGGAAAAAAAGCTGTTTGGAGGAGGAAAAGGGATGAAAGGGCATCGGCTAGAGGTGGGGAGGGGATAAGAGGACTCCATTTGAAATTGGCGATTTGGGAGCAGCTGGGGACCTAGTTCAGGGCTTGAACATTTTCACATAACTGGGGTTAGTAGCGGGATAACCACGGTTATAATAGAAAAAGAGATCGGGAATGAAAATGTGTCACACAAAATTATGAGATTAGGGGGAATGGAAGAGGGATAAGGAGGGAAACAGGACTTGAGGGGATTGGGGGGAGCATATGGCAAGAGTAGGGGGGCACTTGGTGAGTGCCACAGAGGACAGAGAAGTGTTTTGGATTTTGCACGCTTTTCACAGATAACTGAGTTTATTTGTGGGCATTTATGGATAACCAGGGTTATTTGTAGTACATTACTAATATAACCGCTGTTATGGGAAAATAGTTTTTTTTTAAAGAGAGAGTTAAAAAATTAGATTAATACAAAAAAAGTGGAATTTTACAGCCACAGTAAAGTGGGAGGTAATGGGTGTGGCCAAAGTATATGGCTACTGATTTACTTTAAGGAACGGAATGGTGCAATTGGAAAGTGGGCCAATAGTATTTTAAAATATACAGTGGGCCTGAAAGACTTGTATAGTGTCCAAGGCCAAATGCTGTGGTCACTCGAGTGTCCAAAAGAAACAAATTGGAGGAACGTTTACAGTGGCCACGGCTGAAGTCTATGGCTAGTCGCCCAGTAGTGTTTTAAAAGTAAACAGTTGGCACAGCCGAAGGCTGGGCTCACTGGCCATGGCCGAATGCACTGGCTAGAGGTCAGAAAAGGCATGTGTAGTGGCCACAGCCAAAGGTCAGGACCACCTAGTGGGTCCAAAAGAAACCTATTCGGGGAAATGTATAGTGGAACCACCAAAGGCCATGGCTAGTGGCCCTATAGTGTTTTAAAAGATACAGTGGGCACAGCCAAAGCCTGTGCTGACTGGCCAGGTCCAAAGGCCCTGGTTAGTGGGCCTAAAAGACATATATCGGCCATGGCCACCTAGTGGGTCCAAAAGAACATGTTGGGGGAACATGTGCAGTGGCCTGTAAAAAAAGATATTGTATGACAAAACCCTTGAAATTCACTGAAAAAACCTTAGTTAAGGTGCAGTTAAGTTGTACAGATTTAACGCAACAAAACTCTTGAAATTCAGCAGATGTCGTAAGTCATGTAGTAAACACACTTGTATTGAGGCCCTGTCATCATGAGCCTGCACATAACATTTAAACTAAAAATGGTAAGTAACACAGCCTGTATACAAAATCAGGGATGTCATTTCACCAAAATGCCAGGGGTAGCGGAAGTGACATCACACGACCCTTGACCCCCTGATGACATCACAGGAAGTGATGTCATTTGACCCCACCCCAAAGTGATATCAGGGGTAGCGATGGAACACGACATTTCACCCGTTGACAAAACAGGAAGTGGCATCACATAGCATTGTACACTACGAAAAATATAGTTACGATATCACATTCATACAAGAATAGATCGCCATATGTATCATTAAGTTCAGTGTGTATTGGCCCATATTACCAAATTACTGTGTATGCAAGCAGACGTCCATGACCAAATGATAAGCGTAAGTGCTATATAATAACACATCATTAAGCGCTATATATAGAAAATATATACACCCTATATCACCCAACCTGTGTTGGTACTCATTTATCGACCTCAGAAGGATGAACGGCTGAGTGAGGCATTTAAGAACAGACTAAATCAGTGACTCACCCCCTGAAGTGTGCCTGAAATAAACATTTAAAGGAACGGTTCGGTCAAAAAATGTTATTGCCCCTACGGGTCGGCCATGTGTTTTTAAGCCTAAGTCGCTCGATTTTAGAAAAATTTCCTATGGACCTTACCCGCGTTTTCGTCCATTAAACGCATGCGAAAACAGGCATCAGGGAGCTGCCATTTTGTGATAATCCTATCATTTCCCCCATCGCCCTGGCTGACCTGCTCTTGCGGCACTAAATCATATCCCCCGCCCCTGAGCCTGACATTATGAAAACATTCATATTCCCCGCCTCTCTTCATGACATTTCTGTGCTGCGTAGGCAAACACGCCCAGTCATCTTCTACGCGACTTCACACAGAACCCGGAAACCAACACAGATCAACTCACAACACAGCGCGCCACAATTCAGAATATGAAACTGTACTTTAAAATCAAACAGCAACACGGTACATTTGGTAAAGTACATTTATTTGACATTAAATGTTTATAGAATGTTCAGCAATTGCCATATGAACTTCGAAAGCCATTTATTTTCTTTTATCTCTATCCGCAAATCCGTAAAATTTTATCGTGATTCACGCGCTGTTCCTTTATGGTACACAGGGTGTTGGTTTTCGTTAAAAGAAGCACTTTTGTTGCACTTTGAACCGCAAGGCTGTTCCATCAAGTAGGCACTAGGCCAGCGTAAAAGTTGATATGTTGCTTCTAGCCACTAGTACCGCGTAAGGGCATATGGGCCCTTGGCAATCATCCCATAAAATCATCAGAATTGTGCAGTTGTTTACATTAAGCTGCAGCTGGCGGTTGAAAAAACCTTCTGCCGGTGTCTGAAACTGGTGGCAGTAGCAAAAGGGAAGGATATACCTGTTTTGAAAACATAACATTTATAATTAGTCTCGCCAGCCGATCTTTATTAATATTATTCATTTTATTTATTACGGCCGAGCTGAAACTATTTGCTTTCAAGGATAGTGCAATGGAGTATGTTCGGCTCTAAAATCAATGCGAAAAGTAACGAAATAAATCGAGGTTAGTACACAATGAGAAACAACTTTTTGTCTACATGCGTGTGGAATGTGGACCTGCATGCCCATGTGCCCGCTACAAGGACGATCCCACAAATGTTTTCCAAGATCTTCATTCACTCATTTATTCATGCATCCATTCATTAATTCTTCATTTCGGTATAAAAGCGTCTAAAGAGTTACTTACATTATATTTGCAATTTCCATTGTGTCTCTGCATAATACAGTCCGTAAATCTCACTGTGCTCTTGACAACTATTTTTCGTATACCGAACTAACATGAAACTTGGTCTAGTTTCAGAATTTTCTGCCTTATCGTCTATTACGTTATTGCACCCCCACCCCCTTCAAATGAGTTCTTTCGTCATGGTCCCTGTCTCTCAAGGTAAAAAAACAATAGAACCTTATACTGCCAGTGCGAGTTGTGGGCCTCTTCAGGGCGTGAGCTGAAAATCAAAGCCGCTGACCTTCACTAGACATGAGCATACATTCTTTCTTTGCAATATCCCGTAGTAAAGCCATCTATGAGAACTTGAAGTTTTGAATCCATCTATGTACTGCGCCTCAATGTGCAAATGCGAACTGGCTTCTCTCCCATCTGCAACGGCTCGCTTGGCGCGTTCTAAGGCCCCCAATTTTGTCCTCGTTGTCTGCGAGCTTTGAAGCCCCAAAGAACCATAACTATTGAGACTTTCAATTTTTTGGGGAAGGTCAGGGAAAGTATAAAGTACCCGAGGAGTTGAGTTGAAAGTAAGATTTATTGTTTGTTTGTTTTATTATTTGCAATACGCAAGCCTCCCCTCAGTTAACAGTGCGCAGCATTTACAAGAGATCGCGAAAATGTGTTATATCAACAAAAATATATACATACAGATATAGACAAGGTCAGCAATATGAGGTGAATAGAGAGCGAATTCAAGGATGACACCCAGGTTGTTCGGCACGCAGGATGGTGAAGGTAGGGGTTAGGGTTAGCGTAATTTGTATGCACACTGTACAATAACATTTATTTACAAAAAGGCAATTGTATTACAATTATTTAAACCGGGATTTGTACTTCACAACCAGCTCTCCTTTGGGTGGACATGGCACAGTGGCAATGTTGAGTGGCAATGGATCAGTGCTCTGCACAGAAACGTTCAAAGTTCCATATCTGTGCTTCTCTAATACAGCAACAATAAGGCCTTTGACAAAGTCAAACTCCATTTCCTCATAGACTGGTTTGATCACCCATTGCTTACTTCTTTTTGAAAAGGCCTTAGTGTAGCGAGGCATCCTTACATTACCCGTAGTCCTAGATTGTTCACGGCCGAGTTTCTCGTTATGGGCCAAGCCAGCAAGTAGAGTCCTATGTCTCATGCCCTGTATGCTCAAATGCAAGCGCTTTGGCCTGTACTTTAGGCACATATTGTTGAACACCTCCAAACCTCCTGTGTGACAGAATTCTGTGAGTCCCCTCAAATCTCTTGATAGAATTTTATCGAAAACAATCTTCTCAATGGCTTTGTGTGTCGGTGAAGATGGATTCAACCACTTCTTCTTCCGTGCCTCCACTGGGGACAAAGGGCCATGTTCACATTGGTGGAAATGTAGGTTTTCTGACCAGCGGTGCACGTTGGTACAGTGGTGCATCAGTGACCGCCATTCTTCAAGTAGTATTTCCACTGACCCTTCACAAGTTTTGGAGCTCCACCAGAGATGGTTGCTGATAGACTGGGACCACTCTGAAATACTTTCCAAACCTTTTTTTTCCCCTGCACCCGAGATTTTCTTATTGATTGATTTAGCAAGATGCCATACTTCAAATTGATGTTTAATATGTGGGAACTGCTCTCTCATTGTCTTAGCAATTGAAACGTGTCTGTCCGTGGCTATGAGTTCAATGTGCATTCCCCTCGATTGCAGATATTCCACTGATTTTATAAATCCTAGTTTCTCCATGGCCACTGAAGATGTACATTGTGTTACCTGCACGATCACCAAACTCACAATTTTCTTACTATCCATGTCCTGAAAGTGGTAGGTGCAGTAATTGGCAGAAAATCCAGGGCTGTCGCACTGTCCATCGCCGGCTAGCCTGAATCGTTTGCCTTTGAATGTATTTGCTAGAGACGATTGTTCAATTTTCCAAGCATCACTAATGGCCGGAAACAGATAATCACGTTGGTATTTGTAGTACTGCGTTTTTGAAATGAAATGGAGTCCCACAAACTGAAAGAAAGACTCTAACCTTCTAAAACTGGAGCCACTAAAAAGTAATGCAGCTGCACACAGTGGATTGCATGTTGGCAGTTTCCCCAGCATCGGTTGTGCAGACCATGAGAACGTATGATTTAATCTACAGGCGGCATGTATTGTGACGTTACTGCCTTGTTTTTGACGAGTCACATGAATCAATGGCTTCCCACATACTTTCCCTCTGACGGAATGCCCACATTTCAGCATACTTATAATATCCATCAAACAACTGTCGAATACTATGTATTTGCCCTCTTTCATTAGACTGTCATCCTGCGTCAAAGTTGTTTCAGCCTGTGACGTTGTGGACATATCACCACATTTGAAAGAAATATTGCTGCTATCAAGTTCTGATGCGTCGGTGAATGCTGCTGCTGGTTCATTCTCTGTCATTTCAACATCTGCTACTTCAACATTGATGGGAGAACACAACAAAGTCGACATCTTTTTTGGTGGCAATTTTTTGGCGGGTGTAGGTTGTGTGAATTGATCTGTGACTACTTCAGAGATATCTTCAATACATCCAGTTAGCAATGGTCCAATACAACTTTGCTGGATTCTCCAGACACATTCATTTCATTTTCTGGCCATTGGACATGAGCATCCCGAGTCTCAACACGCTGCGTCTGAATTAATAGTTCCTCGATAGCCTCCATAGTGTAAATGATCTGGCAAGCAACATCTCTCATTCGCTTCACTGTCTGCATATGTATAGTTCATAGACCCACGGGTAACTAGAGGACAGATTGGAAAAGGGATGTTCAGTTTAAACACAAGATAAAGTATAGTACAATTGACTGGAAAAAAACATAAAATAGTCCCCAGCACCAAAAAATTTCTAAAGTTATGAACTGTTTGTAACTAACCTTATTTTTGTTTCTTTTCTTTGCAACTTTTTTGACTCGACCTTCAACATCTGCACGCTGTTGCTCCGATTCGTATCCGCATGTCTCCCCTTCCTCTTGCGCTGCAACGACTATATTTTCTGTATCCGTATAGACAGCACAGAATGAGGCTCGATCGACTCCCTGAAACATAGTATTTTCATTACTGTGCATCAAAATATTGTTAGCATAAAGCACACGTGAGGACAAACACACATGTACATCTCAATAGCCAAACACGATTTAAACATTGTGTGGAACAATCAAACGACAAGTATTCGAGCTCTGATGACCTAGTTCGATGGAGCTGTCAGTATCCATACCGCTAGCTCTGCATGGACTGCCATGAATGATTGTATTGAAGAGGAGGCATCAGCAACTCCCTGAAACACAGTACTTGCGTTAGTATGGTTATCAATATTGTAAACATAACACACACTTGGGGTCGACGGCACAGGACATATAATGAGATAACCACAAATGATGCATTGTCTAAAGGAATCAAGGAATATTTAAATATGATCAGATTTAAATGACTTATTTCTCCGATTTCTTTATATCTGCATCGTCTAAACGGGATCTTGTGATTGTAGTGGAAGCTCCATCGTCTCCCTGAAACACAGTACTTGCGTTAATAGGGAATAAAGTATAGCAAATGGAATCACGTTATATGATCACGCTCGATGGAGCTGTCAGTATCCATACCTCGTGCTGCTGAAGAATTTCTAGGGCTGTTGTCAATGTGGTGCGCACTTCCGAAAGCTGTTGCGCTGATTCGTATCCGCATGGTCCTGCTTCCCCTGGAATTACTTGAATGTCAGGCTCTGCATCAAGTGCGTGGGTTGACGCTCCAACAACTGCCTGAAACATAGTATTTGCATTAGTAAGGATTACAATATTGAAAACACAACACACACTTGGGGTCGACCGCACAGGTACATATCAATGGCTAACCACGAATGAAACATGGTGTAGAACAATCAAACGACAAGTGTTCCAGTCCTGATGATCACGGTCGATGGAGCTGTCAGTATCCATACCTCGTGCTGCTGAAGAACATCTAGGGCTTTTGTCAATGTGGTGGACGCTTCAGCATCTCCCTGAAAGACAGTACTTGCATTAGTATGGATAACACTAGTTATAACTGAAAACAAACACCAGGGGACGACAACTAAGGTGTATATCAATTGGAAAGCACTAACCAAACAATTGGTAAAATAATCACACGATACATAAAAACTATTACTTGACATGCTTAAAACAAGTCTGTAATGGAATAGCCAAGTATGATTACTGATACGCGCTAGAAGTGGTTGATAACTGCGGGCACGTCACGGATGTAGAATGTTCTTGCTTCAGATTCAGTGGATAGTCAAGAAGTTGTAAAGGTAAATTATTGTTTGATAATGAAATGCCAATATTTAAAATTGCCATGTAAGGAGACAGAATACTTGAGTAATGTGCAATATAGCACAGTTCCCTGTGCCCATATATAGATTTCGTTTGTGGGTTATGAAATCTAAAAATAATATATTGATAAATGTCATTATTAAAAAGCTATACACTCATATCAATGTCGAAAGTATTACAAATTGGAAACAACACCTAAAATATCAATGAATCCATTCGGCTACCTACACACTACCGCAAGGCCTAAAGCTAAAAACAGACACTTGGCTCACCAGTGGCGGAATGTGGACGAATAGAGTGGGAATAGCGTTTGCGAGCAATTTTCATGTCGATCGCCGTTTATTCTTCTTTGTTACCCAAGATGTGGTGTACATGTTCGAGGGAAAGTGCTGGCTGCAGATGCGGTATCGATCACCCCTCTTGTCCTCAAAGACTTGTTGGACTCTACTTTCCAGCTCATCCAGTGGATATCCGCAATGTCTGACCCATTCTCTTATTCGATCAACAGTTTTCGGGAATACATGCATTGTAGTGCCTTCAGATTTAGCATGGGTCTTCGAAGGGCAACCGCTAATCGAACAGACAGGCATTGTTGAAAATTCTGAAAAGTAAATATCAAGATTATTATAAAACCTTGATGAATAAAAATGTCATAAAAAAGTAAATAAACCATACCATGCTCAATGCAAGGTTTGTTTTGGTCGCCGGAACTATACCAGTTCATCATGTGCGGCTTCGTATTTGCATAAGTTACAGACATTTTTTAAATTATGTGACTAAACTCTGAACATGTGACTTGTCCCTTGGATGTTCTGTCTTGCACGAAAAGGAAACATGCTTAAATTATAGACTGGACCCCCGAAGGATGCAATTCGATGACAATTGACACAGATGAAAATAAATAGATCTATTGATAGCATAACAATTGAAACTCAAGTCAATAGCAATGAGACCAATGACCATAGCTCTATTGGGTAGTGTAATCGCAAATAGATAGAAATGTAAAAATGACCAAAATATGACTAGGGTACATGGCCTTACCTTGACCAACAAACAGTTGGATTCAGCAGGCCGAGCAGTATGTTGCAGGAGAACAGGTAGATGGCCAGAGGTAGCACACTGACGAGTTTGCGTGAAGCGGTCTCAGATAGCACCACAACGAGCAGATTAGCATAGATCTCACTGCTTCTCAGGTTGAAGGTTCAGGAGCTGACTTGCAAAGCACAAAGATGTTCTCGTGACACATATCAAGTGGTTTATAAAGTATTAGAAACAGGGGTGTGTTTGTGAATGAATGACATGTGTATGTCGTGGTATTATGTGGTTTGCAGGGGGGCGTCCTGCCCCAGAGGAGGCCTGCCTGGAGACACGGGGTCTGAGGAGGCCATGTGAGCGATGGCCCCTGGGCGTGGGATACCTTTAGAAGTGTACATGCTGTTTGGCACCTTGGCCGTTTGCGCCCGTGATAGCCCTCCATGCCAGCGCTCATCCCCTGGTGCGAACCGCCTTTGATAGAGGGGGTGGGATGGATGGGCCTGGGGCGTGCAGATAAGGCACAGGAAGACTGCTGAATGGAGACACACTTATGTTGATTGCAGGGGGGCAGTCTGCCTCAGGGGAGGCCTGCCTGGAGACACGGGGTCTGAGGAGGCCATGTGAGTGATGGTCCCTGGGCGTGGGATACCTTTTGAAGTGTACATGCTGTTTGGCACCTTGGCCGTTTGCGCCCGTGACAGCCCCCCATGCCAGCGCTCATCCCCGGGTGCGAACCGCCTTTGATAGAGGGGGTGGGATGGATGGGCCTGGGGCATGCAAATAAGGCACAGGAAGACTGCTGAATGGAGACACATTTATGGTGATTGCAGGGGGGCAGCCTGCCTCAGGGGAGGCCTGCCTAGAGACACGGGGTCTGAGGAGGCCATGTGAGTGATGGCCCCTGGGCGTGGGATACCTTTTGAAGTGTACATGCTGTTTGGCACCTTGGCCGTTTGCGCCTGTGACAGCCCCTCATGCCAGCGCTCCTCCCCGGGTGCGAACCACCTTTGATGGAGGGGGTGGGATGGATGGGCCTGGGGCGTGCAGATAAGGCACAGGAAGACTGCTGAATAGAGACACACTTATGTTGATTGTAGGGGGGCGGCCTGCCTCAGGGGAGGCCTGCCTGGAGACACGGGGTCTGAGGAGGCCATGTGAGCGATGGCTCCTGGGCGTGGGATACCTTTTGATGTGTACA
The DNA here is from genome assembly GCF_040938575.1 of Ambystoma mexicanum. NCBI lineage: Eukaryota > Metazoa > Chordata > Amphibia > Caudata > Ambystomatidae > Ambystoma > Ambystoma mexicanum. The sequence continues at coordinate 178,576,899 of NC_090924.1, forward strand.
TGCTGTTTGGCACCTTGGCCGTTTGCGCCCGTGACAGCCCCCCATGCCAGCGCTCATCCCCGGGTGCGAACCGCCTTTGATAGAGGTGGGTGGGATGGATGGGCCTGGGGCGTGCAGGCAAGTGTGTGGGAGCGAGGGGCCATCAGGCCCCTCTCATCCTTTACTTCTCAGTAGAAACTTGTCCCAGTAGTGGGTTCGCCCCTTGTCCTTATGTGATGTTAACTTTGGATGACATTCGCATAGATGGGACCACTGAGCAGGACATGGGGCATCCATTTTTGTACCCCCTTTCGACTCCATCTTGGTGTCCAGGCCTCACTGCGCAGAGCACATGTCCCCCACTCTCGTTCCCACTCTGACTGATAAACTCCAGAGGTATTTGCAACAGCTAATAAATGTAACACATCACTCTTCCTCTGAGATCACGGTCCTGCATGTGAACCAGCCTGAACTAAGCACATAGCTCGTTCATCTGCACAAACGTGTCCTTGCCCACGCACCCTCGCCAGTGGAAATTTACTGCCATTCTGACCCTGTGTCCCTGCAAGGTATTCTCTTCATGTGCCAGACCACTGACCACGCCATGATGCCCACCTAGCAGATCTCCAACTAACATTAGACCCCTACTGCAGTATATCGTTGCCTATCAATAACAAATGCCACATACCGGATATTCTTGTGAGCACAGACCTACACTTCAAACAGTGTATTATAGTGGTCAAGACCCTTAATCTAAGGCCTGTATAATCCAATGTTAATTGATAGTATAGATATATGTGTGACTTTAATGGAGACATAACCGACTGAAAGACTTTGAACAAGTGTTATTTAGTGCATGCATTATTGAGAATATATTATGTTAACTTAGATAGTGACCACCCTGCTTCACAGCGACCTGACCTTCACCCATTCGGAGCACAGATGTCTGACGTCCATCCTTGAATGGAGACACACTTTATTCATTTAAAACATCGAAACAACCGTTGTTAAAGTATATGTGGTGTTTTATTTTGTATCTTATTTTGAAGACACAAAAATACAAGACTTTAAACATTGTACAGGTCTGGTTGCAGCACAGCGAGAGAAAATCCCCTGTACTGACCGCTGTCACTCAGGAACGTTTCTCTTATGGCATGAATGGCACAGGCGGGTATCACTCTTCGAACACGGTGTCCAAGCCTCCCGTGAAGCCACCATGTAAAGGAACGATAGGCCATCAGCCTGTACCACGTGTGAAAAGGAATAAAACAAACTGTTTTTAAATGACCAAGATAAGTTCAATAAATGTTTGTTGTCAATGACAAATCTTGTAACTAATGGCATTCTGCTCGGACAAATGCTATCTAGACACTGCACACTATTGAACGACTTTCATGCGTTACAATGATATGTATATGTAATTTTGGATATAGTAGAAGACCATGAAATAGGAGTGGCATGGCAAGCAGAGTATACTTACTCGTTACTCGGATTACGAGGACAAACAGTTACACGAAGTTCGTGCATAAGCACCATCATTATCCTCAACACGGACTGTGGGAGGCAGGCTGCCCTGAAGTCTGGCAGCTCGGTGATGCATTGCGGTCGTGGCTCGCCTTCCGAAATGTAGGTCACGCATCCCGAGTTTTCACAGCAGCAGCAGTTCTCGTCCTCGGTTGGCATTAGCTCGCACCGATTGCATGTGCACCAGGTGGAAACGCCGTCCATGCGACTAGGTCCAGGCTCTTCAGCTGTTGAATCGTCCTCCCAACTGCTGTCCGAAGACCCATCGTTTTTGCGTGTTTCCCTTTCCAGTAGTTCCTCCTCGGTATACTCGGGCTCGTACATGTAGGACATTATTGTAGCCATTGTGTGTTAAACAAACAAAAATAACTTATAGCGGTGGTACTGGTATCTGTTCACACGGGCTACAAGCAACAAAGGTAGCTGACCAGAGCACAGAAACGAGTCACAGAATACTCAAAGTAACACAGAGAGAGGAATGGAATCGAAAATCTGCTGCTGTGTGTTGTGAAACGGTCTGTTTATACTTATTGAGGAAAGAGGCGTCCTGCCATTTCCACGGCGACACGTCATTAGCTGAAGCGCAGCGAATGTTGACACGAGACGTGGTTTGGCGTTGTGAAACGGGTGGTACGCGTCTGCTGATGACAGGCTCAGGGGCGGGGATCTGATTTAGTGCCGCAAAAGCAGGTCAGCCACGGGGCGATGGGGGAAATGTGGGATTATCACAAAATGGCAGCTCCCTGATGCCTGTTTTCGCATGCGTTTAATGGACGAAAACTCAGGTAAGGTCCACAGGACATTTTTCTAAAATCGAGCGACTTAGGCTTAAAAACACCTGGCCGATACACATTTTTGACCGAACCATTCCTTTAATGAGCCCAGCAATTATTGTATAGAATTCCAGAAAGACACATTATTTGGTATTCATATTCTTTCTTATTTAGGGTCAGTGCTGAAAGTGTTAGAAGAAAAATAAGAACAGGAGTGCCACAAGTCTTTTTTTAAGGGGCCTGAACAAAAAAGACAGCCACCCCAGAAGTAAAGAGCCACAGCCCAGGAGCTTGCATTACTAAAAAAAAATATTATTATTATTTTTTTTATAGTAGAGGTCACAAGGGAGACCACAGAGGTTGCAAGGGAGACCTCAGATGTCGCAGTTGCGACCTCTGGCGATCCCCAAATGACGTCCCTGTACAAAATAGTCATAATATATATTTCATTTTATTCATATTGTATCAAAAAAAGTGAATCAAGATAAAAACCATCAGATCACACTCATACAGATTTGTTTGAAATTTGTGGTGCAAAAGGGTCCGCAGTGTGTGACTATCGCACTGAACGTGCCACAGTGTGCTAGGGGTAGGAGGTGACTCCACTCAGAAAGCAAATTCGGAGTCTTTGAAGAAATAGAAGAATTGAATACAACCAAACAATGAAGGGTGGAGAAAGAAATGAGGACAAGAAACCACAAGGTACGAATACGTCCACACCATTGTGATTTGACTTTGGGCATCTTTTGTGCTGGAAGAAAAGAAAAGCAACATAAGTGATGCCTGAAAAAATAACACCAAATCCGATTTTTGAGTGTTACCACACAGAAATTATTCTGTTGTCTTGATGAAGGCAGTGAAAGTCTAGGGGAGATCAGTAACCGTATTCTGAAAAAAAGCTGAAACACATTGGCCCTGATACAAAGAAGGTTTTCCTATGGGATGGGGCCATTATAAAATGCTTCTGTGAATCAGGCCCATAGTGTCGACAGACCTGTTTGTTGCATATATGTGTGATAATTGATTAACATCAGGAAGGGATACTCTCCCCAATCATGGATTATACTACTTTGTTGACAGTTGAAGCTCAGGAAAGAGAATTTAATATTAAATGGTGTTTAGAAACCTTGTCTTCTTTTTCTGCCATTCGAAAAAACTGACGTTACAAGAGGGAGTGCACTACCATATTTTTAACGGAATAAGATTTTGATATGGATGGATTGTGTTGCTTGTTTGTATATTAACCTTGCAAATTTTGAACAAATCGTTATGAGTGTGATATGATTTTTTTATCTTGTATTTATCCCATCCATTTGTATAATACAAAAGATTAAATAGGTGGGAAGTTGTAGTAGATCACACATTTAATGCAGTCTTAACGGATGGCAACCAAATAAATACACATTCATAACACCTTGAAACCTGAGTGGACTGAAACTCAGAGAAAGTAAATACTGTAATTTCTCATATCAAAACATTTATTCGATGTTTACAATAACTGATACTGGAAAAACAGACAATTATATGTATAAGTAAATGTAAAGTAAAAATGTGCTGATGTGTCTACAGGCCAGCAGTATCAACTACTCCTACATTAAAAACAAACATATCATACAAAAAAACAATTCACACTAAAAAACAATGTTAAAAATGCACAGTGATATAAATCACTTCAGTTGTGTATATATATCACTTACCCTTGGCTTTAATAATTACATGAGTTCACAAGTATAGGTGATATAAATCGATATCATGGAGATGTAATCTGGCTATGGTCACCAACTGTAATGCCCAACATGTTTCGTTCTTGTGTACTTGGGTTTAGATACAAAAATCTTGTCAGGGGTTACTGAACTGATCACACTGTTATGCACTTCTCCAATTTACATTAGCAATCTGTGTTGATCTGTGTTATTAGCTATTCTACTGGGAGCCTTACAATCCTTTAGATTTTCTTTTCTCTCAGCAATCGAGAACTTCTATGCTCATTACCTTCTCTGTTAGGGATGTTTAAATGATCCTTATTTTTGGTAAGACTGTCCTAAGTACAAAATTAGTGTACCACTTAAAGGCTTATTTAATATGCCTAATAACTATTACAGACATCCCGAGTTGCGTGGATCATCTGGCATTCATCACTACAGAAAACAAAAAACATGCACTGTTATAGCGGTCTGAAATATGAACAGAATTTAGTGTTACAAGCTCTGTTGTGTGAGTTCATTGTACCTCGTGGCTCTCATCTGTTGGTGTGGATGTTCAAGGCATTTAGCAAATGGTCTGGTCTCTGTCTTGTGACTGTTATCTAATCGATCTCTTCTATCCGTTCAAGTGGATCAACTACTTAGAAAAATAGAAAACACAGCATAACGAGGTTATATACCTGATATGTTTGTGTACTGTCGATCTGGCGCATGTAAAAAGATAGCAAAATTATACTTACTAGCATGGACCTCATGCGTTCGTGACTTCTCGCTTGGAACACGATTTAAGAAGGTATTCAACAAGTAATGTGGTCTCTATCTTGTGCTTGTTAATCTGTCTTTATATCTTCTATTTGTTCGCAAGGATCAACTAATTAGAAACATAGAGAACACAACACACTGAGGTTATATAACCAGAATGTGTGTGTACTGTCTGTCTGGAGCTTGTGAGAGCTAGCGAAAAAATAATTACTATCAATGACCACTTTGTTCATGATTTCTCACTGAGAATGTGGCTGTAAGTGCTTGCGCTACTAGAACAAAAGCTTTCCTCGTTGTTGGTTGAGCAAACCGGTTGCCATGCTACAGGTTACTTGGACAAATCCTGCTCAGGCCTACCTCGCGCTCTACTATGTGCTATGAAGAATATGGTGACCATCTTGGAAATTAGTGTCAAAACCTACTGCAGCCTATTTTTCATGCTTTAGAGTCTTACATTATGGTTGCGGACCCAAATCCAAAACCAAAAAACATTACGTCCAAATTTTATGCCATTCCATATTTTTGTTAAGACCATTTTTGTCATATTTAGTCAAAAAAATTTATTCTTGCTCTTTCCTCAGTGATCTCATATCATCTGCATTAGTGTCCTTACTTTTTGTATTGAATACAGAACTGTCTATTGCATTTCTTCACAATTATGTCCGTTTGGTACCATGGGTTTCTCCATGATCTTATTGTGTACACAACTTCTGTGTTCACTTATTCTTGTTTAATTTTACTTATGGTTTTGCCAATATACGTAAGTTGGCATGGGCACCAAATAGCATATACCAGTAGCTCTGAGTTCTTGTGTACTTGGTTTAGATACAAAAGAAATGAGTTTAAAACTCAGTTTAACACCCCCAAAACAACTTAGCCTTCCTTCGATATGGGGTATGGAACGATATAAAGGTCACGCAGCATGTGGGAAATGCAGATGTTGTGCAACCACCAATAGATCAAAAGACATGGACATAGACTAAAAAAGAAATGGGCGCAGTATGCTTTCACTAACTGCAACTCTGAGCTAGTGGTATATGCTATTTGGTGCCCATGTCAACTCATGTATATTGGCAAAACCATAAGAAAAATAAAAAACAGAATAAGTAAACACAGACGTTGTATATGTAATAAGATCAAAGAGGCACCCATGGTTGTACTATAAGGGATTTCAATCAGGCACACACCCAAGTTTTGCCTAGCATGTAGTGCACAAATGAAACCCTTATTTATTTTTGTCTATAAGTTCAATATTCTGAATGATATACCACTCATATCACACCCTTCTCAAAACACCCCCCAGGTCACACTGAACCAGGAATCAGGCTAGTTGGCAAAGGTAATTATGTATTTATTTAATATTCAAATCACACATAGGTTTACTAATGATAGGTATATGGGGGAGCAATCACACAAAGGGTGATAATACAATTCAGAAATAAGCAAAGCAATTGAATTTACCCATAAGGAGGCAAAATAGAAAATACAGAGAAAAAGAACAGTTTGTTTCGCACACAGCTAGCATTTAGGTTAATGTTCCCCCTGCAAAGTTTTGTTTAAATACAAATGAGCAATCCTACACCAATGTGAGTAATCAGCAGGTTTTCAGGAGTTAAATACAATGGGCCTCATTCCGACCCTGGCGTTAACCAAGGCGCTATTAGCGCCTTGGTTGACGCCGTTATCATTCTGACTCTGCCATGGTGAATGGCGGAATTACCGCCCCCATTCCAAGGTTGGCGGGGTCGGTAATTCCCCATTCACCATGGGCCCTTCCCCATTCCCATTTTTGCCCCATAGGGCTCAATGGGAATGGGGAAGGTGCTAATTACGGCACCGTAAATTACGGTGCCGTAATTAGCTCCAAGGTCCCTTTGCGGGGTGGTTTTTTAATGCCTGCAAAAAGCAGGTGTTAAGTTCCAACCCGCAAAGGGAACTCGGAATAGGGTGGTAAGGGTTTAACGGCACCGGTCTCGTTACCGGTGACCGTTAACCCTTACCGCCCCGACTCGGAATGAGGCCCAATGTCTAGAGTTATGGGCAATCCTCCCTCCCACACAAGAGAGAAAAGCTTATTTTGGCAAATTACATTTTGAAATGACAAGTGAAATGGCTTGGTGAAATACTGCAAATGGTCAAAATGCTAAAATGGAGACAAATTCTAAAGAAAGGAACACTAATCAGGTCCTAATATACATGGGCTATAATATGATCCACAATATATCCTTCAGATCAGGATGGGATGGAAAAAACACTTTGAAATGGGCAAAAGACATGTATACTTTGGCTGAAAATGCAAATTTGCGGCAAACTTTTACTATGCGATATTGAAGATAAACGGGACAAATACACTGTTCTGCGATGCAGTTTTTTGGTTTTGGAGATAGCTAAGGATTTTAGGTATCAGTTACAGTTGAAATTTCATTTCTATCTTTAAAACTGAGATTTAGGGGTTATAGAGGTGTAAAACCTAATAATATGGAGAAGTATGGGTTGTTATCATTATGGCATCATCACTCTTTGCTATGGAATCATTATACATTCTGAAGTAGCATCATTAGACTATCCATATTATTCTGCCACATATATGTAGCCATTTGTATTTGCTTATAGAATGACACACTGTTATATTTGAATGTGCCATTTAGAGACACAGTATATTTGTAGAGACATGTAGAGATATTTATGTATTATGTTTGCATGTAGAGACACCACACATTGAGTGTGCACTTAGAATATCCAATGAGTTTGCATTACATAGCGCTTGGGTTTGTGTGAATGAGAAAGTAAGCACTATAGAAAGCATGAGGCCTATGGCATTATAAAGCCATTCCACTGAATGGAGACACACAGAAGCACCATTTGGTTCTGTGCAAAGTTGTTATGGTACACTGTGAAAGAAAGGAATGTAAACAGCTGCTTGGCAGACAGATAACACGTCCTTTGTCCGAGTGGAGTGAGGACACAGAAGGAGGCCTAATCAGCCTTGGGCTGGTGTTCGCAGAGAGAAAAAAAAAGGTGGGGGCCAGGAGGCGCCACATGCAGGAGAGCTTTGCATGAGAAGGAGAGAGGGATTTCATGGTTTGTGAATTGAGGAATAGATGGTAAGATGGTGAATTGCAGGCAGACAGAAGAAGGCCATGCTAGTAGATATGATGACAAAGGTCAAGATGACATAACACGCAGTGATTGACCAGAACATGGAGTGAAAGTACATGCAAACACAGATGTTCCGACACTGCTCAAATATAGAATTTGCTGACAGACAGAGAGAGGCATTTTAGCTTAGAGAACGAATGTAACCATAGGGATTTGTATACATCATTGCACAGTATAACCAGAGGGGAGGCTTTAGGAGTTTCTAGTTGTTGGATATGGAGTTTTAGGATGGAGATGCTCTCTGACAGATAGATCGAGAGACGTTTGGATGACTCTGAGATTGAGGGAGAGGTGTTTTTGGTGCAGAAGATTCCGATGGCTTTGGGAGTTCAGAAGCTTGTGGAAGCATTCTGACGAGAGAAGAGATCGATGAGCTTGGCAGAGGCTCGAGGCAGTTTGAGTGACCAGACTTAGCTGAGCTGGAGAGGGGAGAGATGGGACACATTCAAATGGGAAGTATGGTTTATGGCCTAAACTGATTGATTGATTAGGGCAGACACTCACACAAAGGGTTTTGGGTTTGGAGAAGGGGAAATCAGATAGGGATTGTCTGAAAGAAAGAGAGAGTGGGTAATGGTGTGGAATTGAGAGGAATGCTGAATGATGGCACTTGCCACGTGTATATTGCATTAGACATTATAGATCCAGCTAATCACAGGCTTGCATTAGAAGCCCGTAAGGCTTACAGTCATTACACTTCATGGTAGATTTGCACCAAAAGTATAAAGGTGCAAATTCGAGATTTGCATAGTTTTAATAGTGTTTGCATCATGCATTGCTCTGCATAAATAAATGTATTCTATTGTTATAATTGAATCGATTCATGTGTTTTCTTTGTGTCTTATGTTATTGTGTCCATAGGAGTAAGATAGGAGTAAGTAATCTAGGAGTAACACAGTGTACAAAGGCCCTCAGATACACAAGCAGGGGGGGCATTGTGATCCACACCGCCCTAGGAGTTGGCTAGACCATGGTAGGATTTGTTTTACGGTCTCACAGAGGTTTTAGTGAGAGGTATTTTTCGAAAATGAAGACGCAAATTTGGACAAGAACTTCAGTTTAAAACCAGAAAATATGGATTATGCTTTTACTCAAGACTAGAGCTTTCAGTCTAGACAACCAGGTTGGGACGAAGTAAGCTCTGAGACCAATTCATGACTTCAGTAACAGATCCCCAGCACCTTACCAGGCAGTCCAAACACTCGAAGTGGGATTTATGGATAAGAGTTACACAAATAAAATGACTATGAGAATGACGCTTTAGCAAATAGACAGGATAGGATAGCACTAAAGATTTTGACACTGTTACTGGTTATGAAAGTAAGGATAGATCAGAGATTAGGGTGGAACAAGATAAGGCAAGGTATACAATAGTTCTCTAGCGTCCTGTTAATACTCACGATCCAATGGGATTTAAGACTTTTGGCCCATCAAGGGTCTGGTCAATTGGATCGGGTCTATCAGGGAAGGACACCACATCAGACGGGACAGGATCAGCTAGGCTGATCGATGGAACTGCACGGGATCTGCCCTTCTTGTCTCTGGATATTTCAGTTCAACGGGATGGCGATTTCAGCAGGCAAGTATTTATGGTAGCAAGCCAGCTAGTTTCAGGATGCTTCCCCCCACCACTGCGGTTCACTGGTTTGTGAGGATTAGTTGAGGATTGAGGCCTAGCTGAAAATGGTTCAGCTACTGCTTGGCCTGGTGGTTGGCATCTGGATCTAGAAGGATGTTGAAGGCTGGATGTTGAATGCTGGATCAAAGTGCTTGGCTGGAATCAGAAGAGAGAGTGTGTCTCTATGTGTTGTCAGATGTCCCTTTTTATCCTGTCAAATGTCATCACCAAAAGGGTGTATGGGCCGGCTTAACTAAGCTATCCCCAGTGAAATGGGATTGGATCAGAGCCTCATCTCCGCCTTGCATCCGGGTGATTGGATCAAAGACAGATGATGTCAGGTTTATGGTTTGATTTCAAGTTTTCAAATGTAGGGCCAAAAATTAGATTAACAAATTTGCCATTTTATATTTTTCACCACTTCTGATAACGAGTTATAAATCTCTAAAAAATGTTCATTACATATTCTTTAGCAGCAAATGGTCAGCCTTTTATCTGTCTCTGGAGGCAAGGAGCAGCCCCACCTTTGGGATTTCCTTCTGCAAGCCTAGTTTATGACCTCTTCATACATCCATTTCCTGGCCTGGAGAATCTGACATTGTTCAGTCCCTGGCAGCAGACACAACTCTGGCATACCCCACAATTATCATGAGTCAGTGAGCATCTGCTGAGAGCAATGCCCTCCCCTTGGGTAGACACCTGTTTTTCAACCCCTTGCAGGCCCAGCCAGCCTACGTTAATTCTTAATTTCTTGACCTGAAATCCAGCATAAAACAAACTTGTTGCATCAGATAACATATATAATTCACATTCTAGATTTAACCTGTGGGATCAACACAACTGAGATCCATGTTCCTTTCATCAACAGTCCTTTTATATTTGCTAATCCGGCAGATCTTAAGTTTAGACAACTTTAAAGTTTAATCAGGAGAGCCCATTTGACAGGGGCTGCCACTCACAGGTAGCCCAGTGTGGCTGCACAAAGATTTATGACAGGAGTTGTCATTCACAGGCAATCCAGTTTTGCTGAGAAGGTATTTTGCTCTTAACATTTCAGGACCTTGTAAATTCACAGTGCATCATTCGATTAAATGAATTTTAGCACCAAGCACGATTTTGAGTGTTGGAAAGTGTTATGTACAGGCATTTTGAAGTTTCAGGAGCAAAGTAAATGTCATTTACAGACAAATTCTGGAGTTTCACTTGCAAAGCACTGCTTCTCCGTCTGCACTTTATGTTTACTTGCCATGGAGCCCACTTGCACTTTTTCTGCAGCGTGTGCTCTGTTCCACCACACACGCACCATGGGTGGCAGGTTGTGCAGCCATCTTTTTGTGTGTTGAAAAAACACAGTTTTGGAGGTTTTGGCAAGCACAAGGGTTTTGCTGCCATTTTACTGTTTCTCACACCATAGATAGCAGAGTGAGGCCGCATAGTATAGCAGAGTGGGTCAATACATCCCAAAGTACACTATACCAATCAAAAAGAGACATAATCGTGAAGAAATGCAATGGATAGTTCTGTATAAAATACAAAAAAGTAAGGACAATAATGCAGATAATATGAGACTGCTGAGGAAAGAGCAAGAATACTTTTTTTTTTACCAAATGTGTCCAAAGAAATTTAATGTAAATGTGGAATGGGATACAATTCAGCCGTAATGTTTTTGTTTATGGCTATAGGTCTGAACCATTATATAACACTCTAAAGCATTTTCAAGATTGCCACCATATTCTACATAACGCATAGCAGAGATCGAGGTAGGCCTGAGCACGCTTTGTGCAGGTAACCCGTTGTTTAGCAACTAATTTGCCGTCATTATAGTGCACTTAAAGCCGCATTCTCAACGAGAAGTCACGAACGAAGTGGTCATTGCAAGTAAGTATAATTTCGCTAGCCCTCACATGCGCCAGACAGACAGTACACAGACATTCTGGGTATATAACCTCGGTGTGCTGTGCTCTCTATCTATTTTTCTAATTAGTTGATCCGTGGGATCGGCTAGAAGAGAGAGACAGATTAACAAGCACAAGATAGAGACCAGACTACTTGTTAAATGGCTTGTTAAATGGTGTTCCCAGCGAGAAGTCACGAACGCATGAGGTCCATGCTAGAAAGAATCATTTTGCTAACTTCTTACATGCACCAGACAGACAGTACACAAACATTCCGGGTATATAACCTTGGTGTGCTGTGTTTTCTATTTTTCTAAGTAGTTGATCCACATGATCGGATAGAAGAGAGAGACTAGATAACAAGCACACGAAAGAGACCAGACCATTTGCTAAATGGCTTGAACATCCGCACCAATAGATGAGAGCCATAAGGTACAGTCCACTCGTACAACAGAATTTATTACACTGAATTCTGTTAATATTTCAGACCACTTAATCAGTGCATGTTTTTTGTTTTCAGTAGTGATGAATGCCAGATGAACCATGAATGCGGGATGTCTGTAATAGCTATTAGGCATATGAAATAAGCCTCTAAGTGGAAGACTAATTTTGTTACTTACGACGGTCTAACCAAAAATAAAGATTGTTTAAAGTTCCCTAACAGAGAAATTAATAGGCATCAAAGTGCTCGATTGCTGACAGAAAAGGAAACCTAAAACATTATAAGGCTCCTTGTAGCAAAGCCAATAACACAGACCAACACAGATTGCTCATGTAAATTGGAGAAGTGCATAGCAGTGTAATCAGTTCAGTTGCTCCTGATGAGTTATTTTGTATTTAAAGCAAGTACACAAGAACAAAACATGTCGGGCATTACAGTTGGCGACCATAGCCAGATTACATCTCCATGATATCAATGTATATCACCTATACTTGTGAACTTATGTAATTAGTAAAGCCAAGGGCAAATGATTATATGGCCTGCGGTAGCAGCCATGTAGTTATGGTTAAGTTGCTAATCCCATAGGAAGAGCACCTTTTGGGCGGCTCATAAGTTCGCTCCCTCTGTACGATTCCTCACCAAGCTTTGCAAGAAAGTATATGGCCCACTCTGTATTTTTTTCCAAAGTTTGGTGAGATTTGGTCCCGGGGGGGCAAATTTATCAAGGGGGTCCCAAAATGTATTTTTTTCCCATTGGCATTATGCGAAAAAACTTTTTTCACGCCTACAGCCCAAACCGCTGGATGGATTTTCACCACATTTATGGCAGGAGCGGCGGCTTGGTCCAGAAAGTGTGCTTTTGTTAATTTGGTGTAAATCCGTCCAGTAGTTTTTATTTTAAATTACTCAAATGTGAGGCAAAAACATTAGTGATATCTATGTCCGCTCCGCCGACTAACTTCCCTGTTCGGTCCGCGGACTGGCTTCTGATTGGCTGTACTGTCCACAGACTGGCCTACAATTGGCCAGAAAATTCACTGACTTTTGCGTGGTCCGCGGACATCGGGAGGCGCTCGCTGATTGGCTGGTGGGAAAACGTGAAATGCGTCAGTTTTCCCGAAGCACCCGCCATTTTGGATTCACTGGCTTTTTTGGGGTCCGCAGACAGCGCAGAGAATTTTTTTTAAAAAAGCAGTATTTCACTTGTCAAACTCAACAAACAATCTCTGGGGATGTGGGGGAGATGAGGATTGGATTGGATATGGCCATAATAAGCCAACAAATGGGTTGTTTCACACCCCGAAAGTCTGCGAACACTCCAGATGTTCTGGGGCAGTGCTGTGGTGTTCACGGACATTTCAGATGTCCTAGGACATCTGTACCTATTTCTGCATTACAGGGTTGGGAAAAACAGTTTTTGGATGGCTTATAACTTTTGCGCCATGCAATTAAACTGCATGTAATTTTGCAATTTTATTCTAGAACTAATCCTGAATGGTTTTGCAAAGTTTTGTGGGATTCTGTCAAGAGGGGGCAAAATTAGAGGGGGGTCCAAAATATTGTAAAGGCATATAAATGTGTTGTCATTTGACAAATCTGCACAACATTTGGCAAAACGATTTTGGATCTAGATATAAATGGTTTTCTAAAGTTTGGTGGTATTTTCTCAAGAGTGGGCGAAATTAGAGGGGGGTCTTAACATTTTTATATGGCTTATAACTTTGTTGCTATTTGACGAATGTGGACAAAAGTTTTGAGAAAGATTATAGACGCAACCTTCAATGGTTGTGTAAAGACGGAATGGATTTTGTCAAGTGGGGGCTAAGTTATATGACTATTGTATGTACATACATTTTGACAGTTTAAAAAAAAAAAAACATGGGCGGATTTCGAGCAAACTCCTGGGGAGCATTGACAAGGACATTAAAGCATGGTTTTTCAAATGTGCCTGTGTTTTACCTTTGTACAAGTGTAATAATATAGGTACAAAAAATAGTCATATAACTTTGGTGACTGAGGTATAGCCTGTGGCCGTGGGCAGTAGCCAGATTGTCTGCATCATGGCATAAGGTCATGACGCGAACAATCTGGCTACTGGCCATGACCTCCAGGGACGGAAAATGGTGTTAAAGTGGCTATGTCTACCTGGGACCGGCTATGTGGTAAAGTTATTCGAAGGTAGGATAGGTTTGAAAGGGAAAAAAGTGCTTGTGCTAATATGTTCATAGGGTTTTGCAGGCTGTCATGGCAAGGTAAGAGGGGCTGTGTACGGAGCCCTGTCTTCTCTTTCCATGTTGGCTGTCTTGGGGCATCCTGTTGTAGGAAGAGTAATCCTTCCTTCTTACAGCGGGACTCTGCAGGCGTCCCGCTATAGGAAGAAAAATCTATGTTTTAGCACCCTGGGTTACCACTTTGGGAAGCAGGGGTGCTAATGTCCTTTATCCCCCATTTCAGGGGCTGCAAGGACGATAATGGTCCATAGCCCTCCTTATTTATTTATTTATTTATTTATTTATTTATTTATTTATAACACACCAATGCCCGCAGACATCAGGCTGTGTGGTTACAGTATTTGTTGAGAAAGAAGAGGTGGAGGAAGACAGCTTACTACTTGCTGAGAAAGGAACAACCTTTCTGAGAGCATTGTAGTCATTGGATTTTGTGTGGCGGCGCATGGAGTTGGTCCCATAGGAGTACTGTCCAGGTAGTCTGCGACTGAGTGCACTCAGTGCATTTCACTGGTAGCATTAGCCTTTGGTACACTCCCGACAGTAGCAAAGAACTGGCACACCCATGATTCGATCTTGGTGCTAGAAGTAGGCACTTCCTCTAACTCATCTTTCTTGGTCCTCTTCATTGTCTTTGAAAGTACTGCGCTTTTTTTGTGAAGGTCCTCCAGCTGGTGGTGGTGGTGGCTCTTGGGGAGGATGGACTGATGCCATTTTTAAGATAAGTAGCAGTTTTGATAAAATTCTTCCAAGTATGTACTGTGTACTAGATTGCTAATGTATAATGAGTATTAACAGGTGTAGGAGGTGTGCAAGGGAAATTTTGAAGTTGAAAGTTCCTAGATCAGTAGAAAATGCAGTTCTGAACTTTCCGCGAAGGACGGATCTTCTCGTGAAGTACCGAGAGGTTCTCGGGCACGTCATCATGCCGCGTGCCAGCGCATGGTCATGTGGCGCTGTCCTGAAGGTCCACAATGAAGTCAGATGTTCGTAGACGTCTACGGATGCAAAACTAGTTTAAATAGTTGCAAAAAGTGTATAGAAGTGTTAAAGAAATTTCTAGAAGGTGGGAAATGGCAGAGTTTTAAGGTGACACTTTGTAAATTGGACACAAATATTGTTTAATTTGGTAAGTATGATATTAGTAAGTTGTAGGAAAATTGCATACTCTGGTAAAAACACATGAAATTCACTGAAAAAACGTTGTTAAAGGGACATTATGGTTAAGTTGGACTAATAAAAACCTATGAAATTCAATGAAAAAACTTTGTTAAAAGGACGTCATGGTTAAGTTGCACTAATGAAAACCTATTAAATTCAATGAAAAAATGTTGTTCTTGGGACGTTATGGTTAAGTTGCACTAATACAAACCTATGAAATTCAATGAAAAAACTTTGTTAAGGGGACGTCATGGTTAAGATGGACTAATACAAACCTATGAAATTCAATGAAAAAACTTTGTTAAAGGGACGTTATGGTTACAAGTAAAATCGAAAAACCCCTGAAATTCGCCAGTGATATTGTGATGTCATCTTTGATGTCCTGGGTGTTAGTCTTAGCAGTGCACGGTGGTGGCGCGAGTTATGGTTGCTTAGCTTACCATAACTGGCGAATTTCAGGGGTTTTCCGATTTTACAATGTTTTTTTATTGAATTTCATAGGTTTTTTTTAGTGCAACTTAACCATAACGTCACTTTAACAACGTTTTTTCATTTAATATATATATATACACACCTGAATTGATTTATAGCACTGTTTTTTAATGTGAATTGTTTTTATGTATATGTTTGTTTTCAATATAGACATTTTTGACACCGCTGTCCTGTAGACACATCAGCACTTTTTTACTTTACATTTACTTATACATATAATTGTCTGTTTTTCCAGTATCAATTATTGTAAAATAATGAATGAATGTTTTGATATAATAAATGAGAGCATTTTACGTCTCTGAGTTTCAATCCACTCAGGTTTCAATGTGGTATGAACGTTTAGAGTCCGGGGAGTGCTGCAAATGTCCTGGTTTCTCCCATAGTAGAGATATAAAAACCAAATAAATAACACAACTAACCAAGAAAATAATTCATTTCTGAGGAAGTCTGTTTTGAAATTTGAGCCAGTAAGCTGGCTAAATGAGCTTGTGGCCATGTACATTAATGACTAAATTCACGTAAAATTCAATCATTATCACACGGAAGGGTTGTCCCTTCCATTGAAGTGAGTGGGTCCCGATAGGGCTTGAACCGCAAATGTAACACCTGCTCCTTCCTGAGAATCCTCTTTCCATATTGCCTCTGGCATGTGTGCCCAAGTTCTTACCTGTCTGCCTTCCTCGCTGGCTTTGGTCAGTGTACTGGTGACTCACTTACCCAGATGGCTGCCCTGTTCTGGGCGTTCTTTGGGCCTCTTCCTGGGTCCTTTTTACCTTCCTGCACTCCCTGTTTCTGCCAGGGGCCCTGTATTCATTACCAGGGCTTTGTGTTCATGGCCAGCCTAGCGCTGTACCCCAGATGCACCTTGCAAGTGGGACTGCATACTCATGGTAGCATTGTGGAAGCATTTCAATGCAAGATCTTGGGTGGCCTGCTGTGTGAAAACCACTTCATTACCCGTAGATCTATTCTTCCGTGCCGCAGCCATCGTTTGGGATTGATTCGGCTTGATATTCCAGGAAGTAGTGTGGGGTAGAGCCATATGATAGTTCACGTGGGGTTAGCAGAACGCAACATTTGAATAAACATAGAAGAAAGAGTCAGGCTGCGACAATGTATCTTCCTTCTAAAATGTGTTGGTAAGGGTAGCTAGGAGGCTGACACTGGAGCCTTTTCCTCAGACATGTAAAGACTGTGACAAGGAAGAGGAGAGCGTTGTGTAAAAGAAATTCACTGGTAAATAATCTGGTCATGATTGATGATGCAATAAACTCAAAAGCACTTCATGGGCCTCAGAAGAAGACGGTTTCTATAACCAGCCAGCGAAGGCTAACTAATGCCCAGTGGTGACTACCCCTCGGGGTGCATTTAATTTGAACTATACCCGATCTATATGAGCTGACACAAGTCCATGGGTATAAATGTAAGACGCAACAACCGAAAACGCCAGAAATAGCTTTACCAATGCTGGTTTCCAAAGCGAGGCTGGGTCATTCTATAGCAGAAGGGAGCTGACCGAGAAGCGTGAAGGGGGATGTTTGATAAAGTATTTCAAGTTTATGTTTTTCACTTTACACTATTTGTCTACGTTTATTCCGAATGGGTTTCCATGCATTCAAAGACAAAACCATTGTTATGAGGTGGCCTCTTCTGCATTTTATTTCGTTGTTTTAAAGTGGTGCCGGTTTGTCAGTCAACCCACCATTTAGGGAGAAAAAAAAACACTATTCATACAGCCCTCAATTACTCAGACACCCCCACCCCCCTACCTCATAGGCAGAGGCGTTGCTAGGGGGGGGTAGTGGGCTGTAGTCCCGGGTCTATTGGTTGTAGGCCCAGATAGAAGCTCCAGCTACAACGAAAAGGCTAGCAAGCCCCAAATCCTGACAGTCCCGACATTAGCGTAGCCCCAGATCTTTTCCAGACCTATCAACACCCCTGCCCACAGGGAAAAAAATACCAATCACACAGTCACCAGAGAGCTTTTGGAAGATCCCACCATATCGTCTGTGTTAACGATTTGCATGAGGTCAAAGGTTACGCAGTTACATACGGGGGTTGACCTCCTGGTGCCATTTGCATTGGACTAAACCACACACCTTCCGAACATTGCAAGCTTTCGCTTCTCTCGGCCCATCGACAGTCCTCTCGTTTGCAGAGTGGAACCCGTCCAAGGAAGTTTACTGTTCTA
The DNA here is from genome assembly GCF_040938575.1 of Ambystoma mexicanum. NCBI lineage: Eukaryota > Metazoa > Chordata > Amphibia > Caudata > Ambystomatidae > Ambystoma > Ambystoma mexicanum. The sequence goes on from NC_090924.1 coordinate 178,594,826, forward strand.
TGATGCCGGATATGTAGTACGGCCAACATTAAGAAACAGTCCGCTAGTAAACCCATTGGTATGGCGAGGTTAGAATGGGAAATATACGCCCTGCAGCCGTTCAAGCGGATCATTTCAGCTTCATAAATGATAAACATCTACTTGCAAGAAAAATCAGTTTCCCAGCTGCAGAAACGTGTGATGCTGGGACACAGTGTCAGAGTGCCCTAGTTACCCCCAGATTTAATTGCTTTTGAGCACTAGCCAGGAGGCTGATTCTCACTTTCAGTGTTTGAGTGCGAGGTGTTTGATAACATGATGCTCGGTAGCGAGGATTTGCAAGAGAACCCCCAAACTCACTGCTTCATGACAGAAAGAGCTTTGGGGAAAATATCACGAATAGGACCCCGTGGAAAAATCGCACGTGATGCATAATCACTTTCATTTAATAATTAAGTATGACAGGGAAAATGAAAAACGCTATTTGTCTGCTTTAAATTGTCTATCCTCTCCAGGCCGCTCGTACCAATAGCAGACTCTCGTCCAGTTCTTTTGACAGACCCGTGAGGCTCTCCAGGGCTTTGGCCCTTTGGGATGGGAGACAGGCTGCCTTTGATGTTGCAAATGTAGAACCGCAGGTGTCGATTTTATTGAAATCCAGAGCCGGTTCGAAACTGCGCAGTGTTTAGTCAAGAGAATCTATTAAAATGACGGCCCGGGTGTTGCAGAGCAGGGCATCTGGCAGTGTCTGACCGCGGGTCATTACTGCTGCCTGTGTTCGGCCGAGGCCTCATTTTATGAATAGACAAACAGAAGCAAGGTAAGCAAACATAATTGAAAAGTGAAATGATATCATGACACGGAAGGCATTCACCAGCCAATGTCTCCGTTAGATCTATTTTTATGTTTGGCTATTAGGCGGTGCTTGAGCACCACCGTATGCCGAAACTATTGAATTAGAGTACAGATAGGGAGAAATGGCATATGAGGAGGAACATAACTAGTAGGTGTTGTTTGGCTATTTTCCACCCATTTACTTCCCATTGCCAAGCTGATCCCTTTGGACATTCCCAGCCAAGTCCTACTCCCGCCCTGCCCAAAACACATCCTCCTGGAAACTCTTTGGGCAGGCTTGAATCAAGTCTTATCATAAAAAATTGCATTTGAAGTGCCTGCCAGTGTTTTTTCAAAGGAGTCTTGTGAGAGTTAATGAATTAATTGGAGTCGTAAAGGTGCACTGGTGTAATAATAATTTCTTTACTAGGTCGGGCTTCAGTTCTCTTTTTATAAGCACTATGCCTGTCCTTCAGTGAAGTCCTATTAAAAACAAGAATTGGCAAAGCCAAGAGTTTTGGCTTGTGTATATGTATTAGGCATTTTGCCAGGCATTGCTATTTGATGCCCATGTGCTTGCACAGTTGTGTCAGGAGGATAGCTCAGGGGCAACACCCTCGCTTTAGAAGCACAACAATGCAGAGCAACACAGGTTCGATCCTGGGTCTGCACTTTGAAACCTCTGGGTATGAAGCATATTATAAATAACCAGTTCTAATTATACAAAAAAATATATAATTGTGCACCTGCAACTATCGAGAGCCAGTTAATAACATTACGGCAGTGCCTGCCAAGTGATGACTTTCCTTTGCCTACACAAAAGTCCAAGGGAATGCTTATATTTTAACACTTTAAAAACTGGAGTGTGGTATCTGTACTTCTGCCCTCTATATGGAAGAGCAGAGGCACAGAGAACCCCAGCCATGGTGTGGTAGCAATGGACAGGCAACCAAGGCTTAAGCTCTCAGGAGGTGATGTGTGCTGATTCCTAAGCTCAGTGAGTCCCCAGGCCCCCACAAACTAATGTCCACACACTATGTTTTGTGCTACCACAGTTCTTTATATAAGGTTCACAGATAAATACACAATTAATAACACACTTTGTACTCTGGTAATTCTAATATGCCAAATATATACAATGTCTATGTGGTACCACACTGAGCTTTAGATTCCTTTAAAATGCATCAACTGCTGACAGATATAATGGCTTACAAATCATGCAGCAAGGTGTAACAACAGGAAGGCAAGTTAGGTTAAACAAGGGCAATGTGCTTTCTTTTGCTACTAAGACACAATACTGAGTGAGGATCCCTCCACCTAGGCAACCTGTAAAAAAGTATTATCAAGCCCAGTCCATGCTTCCTGGCCAAAAAGTTAAACGACCCCAATATACCTGAGATAGAAGAGTTTAGATGATGGTTCATCAACAGATCCCTCAAGGGTGGAGTCCCTTTATAGCAGGAGCCACAGGGCATCGAGATCCTTGAAGGAAAGTGCAACACTGGCATCGAGACAGCAGCTTTGATCTTTGCAGTGATTTTGATGATCGTTCGAGGAAGTCTTGGGAAGATGAGGCCTGCAGTCCACCTCGATGCAAAGTGTTTGGTGCAGCAAAGAAGACTCGGTGATGGATGTAGGCCCAGCAGCAGACATAGGGTGTCTGCAAATGCTTAGGCGGTCCTCTGGCCTCTCAGTGCTGCAGCCCCAGCACGTACCTTGGGATAGCTTCAGCGATCGGGACTCGACCACAGGTTGGACCTCAGATTGTCACTCCATCCGTGTCCTCAGGACATCTTTGTCGGCTTCGGGTGGTGGGCAACCCACCAACGGATTTTACTCAGTAGCCGACGACCTCGACTTTCTCCAGTGGGACAAATCGGTTGACGCTGATGGCAAGGGAGCCCTTTGTTCAAGTGTTCTTAGGCAAGGTCGAGCTTTGCGGCTCCGGTCATCGAGCAGCATGGCGCCAGCTATCCCCGCTTCTGGGCATCATGCTTCGACTGGCTTCCACCGGTCACGGAAATTTTCTGTACCCTGGTCGGTGACAATGGACTTCGATGGCCTCGATGTACCGGCGCTTTACTTCAAGATTCTTGGCAGACCCCTTCTGCGGTCGACAGCCTTTCGGGACTGGCATCCAGGGTACCCCGATGAAGAGCAGCAGGTTTGCCCGATGGTCCCTTGTAGCTCGGGCAGAGGTCTCCCAGCCAGGTCCTCTCTCGGATCAGTCATCAACAGAGTCAACAGTGATTAGATTTTGTGGAAGGAAACACATCAGCCCTCTTCTTCTTCCAGCTGGGCTTCAAGGGTAAGCTTGAAGCCCAGCTTCAGGTTTTGACTTCGGCTCCTGAACAAATTGGTAAGTGAGAGGTCCCCAGATATACACATCTGTCCTCATTCACTCAGGCTGAGCCAGCCTCAGTCAGCCAATCACTCAGAAGGGCATTCATGCAGGTAGGCAGCCAATCAGGCTCACATGCATTCAGGCCATTCACCTCCACCCAGACACCGTAACAAGGAATGTGGATTGGGGAAAGCACCCAGCCTTTCAGCACACCACACTGAATTTATGTCTGTTCAGGCAGGGCTGTCTTATTCATTGTGTCACACACACAGAAACTAGACACCCATAACATAGAATGCATATTTGTCACACACTCTATTCACACAAGTTCTGCCCCAAGAGTGTACCCACCACACACAGTCACTGGGAAGGCTCCAGCCAGTCTGGCCCGGACTTCCCCACAATCCCATATATGGTTCTTCCACCCAACAGTCAGACGGGGGAAGGGTCTTTGGGAAAACAAGGTAACAGGCAATAGAAACCAAGAGCCCCTAGGAGCCATCTTGCCTTGTATCAGGAATCCACAGATTCCTATGGCAGGTCCTGGGTATCCCAAAATGGAGGATACTCAGAGCACCTGTCACATTCAGCTTGGAGCTGCCATCAGCCCACAGTGGGCAACACACAGGTACCCAAAAATATACACTAGGGGTACAGGATTGTACCCCCACCCATGGGTGCCATAAGGGTATCCCAAAGGTCTCTGTTCACCAGGACCAAAAAGAGGAAGAGCTGCTCTGCCAGGAGTCACAACTGGACTCCTGTGCAGAAATTAAGACAGAACACATATGATAAGTGAGTACAAGACAAGCACCTGGAGGCCCTGTCCCTCCAATGCATTTCCAGCATCACACTCGCCCCCGCAGACTGAGGTTAGGGTGGTCTAATTTCCCACAAGACTCCCACTGGACTCCTGTGCAGAAAATAACACAGAGCACACATGATAAGTGAGTACAGGACAAGCACATGGAGGCCCTGTCCCTCCAATGCATTTCCAGCATCACAGTCACTCCCGCAGACTGAGGTTAGGGTGGTCTAATCTCCCACAAGATTGACACCCTCATCCAGACTGTAAACATACCTCCTGGAAAGGACATCTGCATTGTCATGACTCTTCCCTGTTCTATGCTCAATGGGCAAGTCTAGCCCACCCTTCATCTGCATAAGCCACTTTAAGGGCTTATGGTTGGTTTGGACCTTGAAGGTTGACCTTAGGTAAGGCCTAAAACACCTAAAGCTCCAAACTATACTGAAACATTCCTTTTCAACAGTAGCCCAGCAAAGTTCTCTACCCTTGAGTTGCATATGGATGAAGATGATAGGATGTTCCCTCCCTTTGTCATTGAACTTGAACAAGACAGCTCCAATTCTGGTGTCACAGGCATCAGTTTGAACAGTAAAGGGTTTGCTGTAATCAGGGGCACACAGCACAGGTGCCCTAGACAGACTTTCTTTCAAGCCAACAAAGGCCGTCTGTCCAGCTATGGTGCCAAAGTCTGCCATGATGTTTCAGTAGTACCCAGTGTGTTCCTAAAAAGCTCTCATCTCAGTTTGCGTAATGGGAGTCTCCCAGTTATGAACATCCTGTACTTAACTGGGGAGAGGTTGGATTTGACCCCCTCCTACCTCATGACCAAGGTAAGTGACTTTCCCCTAAGCTAACTGCCACTTGGTGGCCTTGATAGTGAGGTTAGCCCTTTTGAAATCCTGCAGAACTGTATCCAAATGAGTCAAATGCTCAACCCAGGTGGAACTGCAGACAGCAATGTCGTCTAGGTAGGCCACACAAAAGGCCTTCAACCCCACTGAGCGCATGATTGACCATCCTTTGGAAGGTGGCAGGTGCATTCTTCAACCCAAAAGGCATGACTCTAAACTGATAGAGCACTTGAGGTTTTGAGAATACAGTTTTGTTTTGTCCTGGTCCCTCAGAGCTATTGCCAATAACCTGAGGCAAGGTCAAAAGTGCTTACAAATTTGGCAGCACCTATGGTGTCCACAAGCTCATCAGCCCTGGGCAATGGGTGAGCGTCTGTTTTGGTGACAGCATTGACTCCTCGGTAGTCCACACAAAACCTCCAATGCTTGTTACCTGCATGGGAACTTGCCTTGGAGACAAGCACCACAGGGCTGGACCAGGGACTGGTTGACGGTTCAATTACACCCAGATCCAATATTTTGCCGACCTCAGCCTGCATATGGTTCTTAACAGTATCTCACATCCAATAGCATCTGCTTTTGACAGGTACACTGTCACCACTGTCGATTTCACAGAGGGAGGTCTGGTGTCAGTGAGAACCAAGGGGCATACTGGGGGAGCAAAGCCCTGCAGGCCCTCTGCTGCTCTCGTACCAAGTTTGGAGAGAGAAGTACTCCCTCCACTGAGCCATCCTGAGGGTTGCTATGCAGCAAATCAGGAAGGGGTTCACTCATATGCTGCTCTTGCTCTGAAGCTAGCAGAAGACATGAGACTTCCTCTCTTGGATTGGATATTAAAGTATCCATATCGCTATCACACTCCCTAAAGATCAACAGAACCAACTGCTTTCATTTGGACATGAATACTGTTCAGACTGCACTTTAATGTCCTCATAACGTGAGTTGGCCTGTGGAACCCATATTAATCGATTACAGTGAGATCAATTTCCATTGCACAAAAAACCTGAGAGATCTCAAACCTAGTTGCCATGCGCAAGCTCTTTGGAGGTCCAAGGACTTCCATACTCATCTCTCCAACCTTGACCAATGCATTTCCCAGACCAGCGGTTTGCCTTCCGGTCCATGTAATATCACTGGAATCACCTTGACAATGTTTGCTTTCGGGAAGGCATATACTGGAAATCCCAAGTAGACAACCTCCTTTACCAGAGGAATTATCTGATCTCCCATGACCCTTCTATAACCTGTCGTTCATCTACTGGGTCTTTTAAAGACCAGTATTTTCGGCTTCTCTGGATTCATCAAGAGATCATTCTCCCGTGCATAGTCCCCCAGTGAATTCAGTAGACGCTGCAAACCCACCGCTGTATTGTCCAAAAGGACAATATCGTCGGTGTAGGGCACCCACGTGACTGGTCGAGTACCAATCCTGGGGCTGGCCAACGCTGTTGCCAAGGCCTCTCCCAGATCCACCAGGTAGACATTGAAGACAAGGGGTGCCACCAAGCATCCCTGCCTCTCTCCTCTTTCAACCGCCACCGGGTCTGAAATCCAGCCAAAGGCATCCAACCTGATCCTCACAACAATATCCTCATGAAGGCTAGCTAGCGTGGCCAGGGCCAAGAGCGGTTTCAGCACCCCCTAGGAGTCTAACTTGGCCCAGAGGTGATCCCTATTGACCATGTCAAACACTCTATTCAGGCTCCATAGATCACTTTGCCTCCCGCTCTAGAAAGGTCTATCCAGGCTCCATAGAGCACTGTGCCTCCCTTTTGCCATGATTGTTTGTATATGATTTCCAAGGCGGTCCTGTTCAATGCAGTGGAAAGACCTCTCCGAATAGCTTTCTAAAACCTTGACAAGATGATATTTTGTCTAGCCCATTGATCCTATCCCTCAACAGCAGGCCCACAAGGCCCACACGTCAAGGAGGGCGCTTGGACAATTATTTCCCAGGTCAGTTGTTCGCTCCCTTGAAAATGGGGACCACCATTGAAGTTTTCCAAGATGGGGGGAGCAATCTCTTTTCTAATATCTCTCCGAAAAGCAAGGATAACAACCTAGACCATAGACCTATATTTCCCTCCAGGACCCGATAGGTCAAGCCGTTTGGCCCTGCCGCCCTGGAAGAGGAGGATTTGCTAATCAATTCAGCAATGAGGGTTTCCGAATGATCTAATACCCAATCATCTCTGGGGATCTTAAGGCAGTTACTCAAAGGTGTCTTTTTATAAAGAAGGGAAAAATGATTGCACCATTTGACCTCAGAGATCACATTGCTCTGAATGCTAGCCTGGGGGGGCTTCTAGGGGATTCAAAAATGCCCCAAAATGTCATGAATTATTGTTTGTCACTACTCGTAACATCGATTCACTATCTTTTTGGTAATGAGAAGCTCTTTGCCATTAGGACTAATTTCTAAAAACCTTCTTGAGCTGATCCACTCCTGTTTTAAAGTCTTTTAACTCCCAAGCTCTAGCCTCCAAAACTCTTATAGATTTATGAAGAATCCTCTTCTTTATCCATGTCTCTTCATCAAAGACATGGCGGTGTGCAGAACATGTATGTTGTTTAATCCCCAGGGAGTGGTTTATGTCCCACAAAAACTCCAGAAAGGACAGGGGACTACACTTACTCTTCAATACCTGATTGTGCATCCCTATACATATCCATTGAAGCTCTTCATTTAAGAATATTCCAGTCCCTCTATACTTAGCTAACCTATTCCCCCATTATTAACCATAACAAGCTAGCAGGGATCCCACCTGTTTCCAAAGGAGTCGGAAGTCACTGTGGCCTCTAATCGGCATAATCACTGTTGCCCCCATTCATGACCTGGAATTTTCTTTCAAATCCTGAATATTCACGCGGATAGGAACACATAGTCAATAGGTGAAGTTTAACTGCCCCCATCTCCAGGTCCACACAGAGGCACATCTCCCTCTATTTCCCCATTTGCATCACCAAATTCCATTCTAGAAGAAACGATATCCACCTCATACCTCGGGTTGTTACTATTTTTGGGTGCAGTTTATCCTGATTGGTAGTAGTGACAATACATAAAATCCCCTGCCAAGAGGATGTCTATTCCAGGATAATCCAGGTTTACCCTGACCAAAAGATTTGACAGTGACTCCAAGAAATTCATAAGATCAATCCAGGCGGGGTTCCAGGATAAGCTGACAACTATCAAGGATTGAACCAGTTCGAATGCTCTTAGTTCCAATTTTGCTGCCAATTATCCTTTTAGGCTAGTTGCAACAACCTCCATTTTAGTCACTAAGGAGTTATGGGCAGCAATCAAGAGACCCCCTGGCAGCCTCCCTCCCCCCTGATGTGATTCCAGCTGATACAACATAGTCAATTCTTCAATCTGGAAGGAGTTAAGCAACCACGTCTCTTGAAACATTACAAGATCAAGATCGTTGTTACCTAAAATAGCCTCCATCATAACACAAGCTTAAAAAAAACAAGAACCCTGCATGTTCCAACTCTCAAAATGCCATGCATCATGACTAAAGAGACTCCCCTCCTATCCCTAGCCTCCAGGCAACAGGGACTAGGCCTTCGTATGAACATCATTCTGTCCATCAGATCTCCCATTTACCATCACTGAGCTAGTTGTTTGCACAGCACCTGAAGAACTTTCTGTTTCACACATCACACCCCTGCCCCCCTCCCCCAACCTCGCCCTCTTTTCCCTGGCTGGTAGCATCGTATCGACCTCCAGGCCCTGTTTCTCAAGGATTTTTGTGACTGAAAGAATGGCCTTTGACCCCCACCCTAGATTTTAAGCCAACTTCTGCCACCCATAGAGCATCCTCAAATGGAAAGCGGACAAATTCAATGTCTTGTAAAGAAAATAAATACAAATCTAGTATTTTCTTTAAGTACGACAAAATAGCACCACGATTCAAAGATGTATAGTCTTTGGTCATTTTAGCGCATTTCAACAACAATCTTGGAATAGCAAAGGGTGCTATTTCTTTGCCCTGCTTTCTGGGAAAATGGAACTCACATACGTTCGCTGCCTCACAGCTTTCGTTTTTTAAAACATAAGAATCCATTGTGTTCGCTCTTCCACCAGCAAGTACACTAGTCCCTGTCCTTTGAGTCATTGGAACGCTCCCCTCTCTGTGATTCCCTAGTGAGGGACATCCATAATGGACACTTGCATATTGGCCCGACTCACTTGTTGTTTTCCTGATTTCCTGTGAAGTAAAATTGGGGCCAGTTTTACTGGTCTGGGAGTTGATGATGATGAAACGACACTCAGAGATCCAGGTGGTTTTAAGGTTGCTTTTTGTTTTTTCCCCATGCAGGAAAATTGGAGCCCATTTTATTGGTTTGAGTGCCCTATTAGCTGGGACAACGTTGAATGCATCCATGGATTGTTGAATGCTAGGCACTTGGATGCCCTTCATTTCCATCTGAATTCCAATACTCTCCCTGGTAATCTGGACCCTTGGTTCCATTTTTTGGTTCTTTAATTTCTTTACTAGGCGTTTACTTCGGGGGATCGAAGCTGTCCGTCTGGAGGGTTGATGCATTCACCTTCTGCCACCTGCACCATCCTCCTAAATTCCTCCAGTACAGATTCTGAAAGGGGGGTATCGTTAAAGGTCGAACTTAACCTGCTGCTCATTAAAGCAATCTCATCCTCATTCACTTGACCGCCATTTTTCGCAAAGTAGACTAGCAGCTTATTAATTTCTCCCCATATTTCTTTTTTCTCCAACTTTGATCCATCTCTCAGGTCCTTCACTGCTGGCAACACTGAGGAATTTAAGGCCTTCCCTAAACTCACCTTTGAGGACTCACATAGGGCCTCATTACAACCCTGGCGTTAAGGGGTGAACTGCGCCTTAAAAGGTTGCGGCGCCGTTAAACCCTTAACGCCAGATTCACACTTTAACACCTGCTTTTTGCAGGTGTTAAAGTCCAATCCGCTAAGGGACCTTGGTGCTAATTACGGCAACGTAATTTACGGTGCCGTAATTAGCACCTTCTGCATTCCCATTGAGCCCTATGGGCCAAAAATGGGAATGGGGAAGGGGCCATGGTGAATGGGGATTTACCGCCCCGTCAACCTTGGAATGGGGCGGTAAATCCGCCATCCACCATGGCGGAATCCGGCATGGACCATGGTGCTAATAGCACCATGGTCCAACGCCAGGGTTGTAATGAGGCCAATAGTCCTGTTTCCTTTGTTAATTCCATCAAAATCCCTGAATGAGCTTGCACTTCGCCCTTCAGTAAATCAAAGACGTTCACTAGTGAGTTCAATATAAAGTTCATGGCCGATATGGTGGGCTCATTTAATCTCAGATCACAACTGGAATTTCCTAAATAAAGGTGCCCTGTCTCCTCTTGGACGTTCTGCTTCAGGCTCGGTGTAAATAAGGACGACTGTACCATGTCCGGGTTGGTACCCAGAGGCCTTAGCATCTCTGTATACAATAGCCCTTCCACACCCAAATCCGTCACTGTCTCCACCAAATAAGTAGATGGTTTCTAGATCTCCCGTACTTCGACACCTCCTCTTTGGAAACGCACCTCAGATTTTCGTTTTGATGTTGGTCATTGTAAGGGTATATTCCAATTTAGATGTTAATAATTGGGCAGGATTCAACTCGCCCGCCTGCTTCCCTACACTAGCGTCTTACGCTTGGCTGTGCTAGTGGGCATGGAATTAAGCTCTTACCACAACTTCCTAGCCCTTCAAGATGGAGTGGGAAGTTTGCGGGGACTGGGAACAACCTGAGTCTTTGCCCCAAGGCTCTGTAGTTGATCCTTCCCACTCTGGCACTCTTAAACCATCTTTTAGGGCTCCACTGCGATGGTAGTAAGTTGGCAGCATCATTTATCACTGTCACAGTCTTTTATAGGAAATCAGTCCAACACCAGTGATCAGAGACACAATGTAATGACGTTGCGTGCGATTGGGAACCCGGACACTGTCTTGGAGATTTGCTTGGGTGTGCCTTGCAAAATGTGTTAAGATTACAGGTAAAGCACCATCCACGAGCCCCTTCACTTCTAGGCCAGGCCAGGTTCCACGTTCTAATTACTTTTGAATTGCTGCCTCTATGCTTTTCTGCCAACTGCTTTCAAAAGCAATTTGTTGCAATTTAGCCAATATTTGCTCAGTGGAAGACAAAAGTTACTCACCACAGCATGCACGTCTTCATGCTGGACTCATGAAGCGCAAAACCTCACCTGTGATTGGTTCCTCCCTGGAAACGTGTGCTGCCGTTCAAAACCTCCTGGCCAGCGTGCACTGGTACACAGGAACACAGTAACACACTCTGAGCACACTCCATGCTCTCTCTGCAAAGCTTCCAGCTGACACCCTTCTCCAATGGGCAATGAAGCTGGAAGAGAGACTCGAGCAGGCTCCTCCAGTAACACACAATCTGAGCACACCCCGCCATGTTATAACTAAAATATTCAGCGCTTGATTTCCATGTTATAACTAAAATATTCAGCGCTTGATTTCCGTTTACCATAAGAGAATCCTTCCTGGGATACTATACAGCCTTGCAGTATTGCCTGAGAACATGATGAAGTGGGCGGAGAAGTTTGAAGGAAAACTTTTCCACTCTATTTTGGGTGTCCCAAGCACAGCCCCTGATGAGGCACTTCGTTGTGAGATGGGAGTGCCTTTAATCTGCACTCTCTGGCTCACACAACGATGTAACCTCTTTATTACCATCTTGATATCTTCTCACGTGACGGATACCTTACTGGGCATGTTGGGACATCATTACTTAACAGAATCCAATAATGCTTTCCTATTACACCTATGCAATACAGCCAATGAGTACTTTTTGCAAAATGCCCTGGCTTTAAAAGATTTGATTCTGAATCCCTGTCCCATGGCCATAATCCCGCCAAAAAATGAAGGTGTTGAGTCTGATCTCCAACCTTACCTAACTGAGTTATAGGAAAATGTACGCTGCGTACAGCACACAGGGGTTTCAGCGAGATCATCTCTGTTCTTACTTAACTAAACTTTGCTCTATTAAAATATGTAGATTAATTTCTTATCTGCGATTTCATATCATATTTTTCGCACACGAGATCATGTGGTGCAGTGACACAAATTAGCACATACTGAGCAGCGTTGACACTCGAAACAGCACGCCATCTATTGACACAATGCCCCGAGATGGAGTCTTGCTATGTAAGGAATTAAAATGAGTATGTCCCTAATGCACACTTTATTGCAACTGATCAGTTCTGGAGTTCGATTTTCAGGGCTGAATCAATTGTTATTAATGCAGCTGCATTTCATGTCTGGAATGATGCTCTGTGACAAATTGCTTTAGTAAATGAATCTTAATTGCCTGTCTGATTTTACTGTTTTCTCTATATTTAATATGTTTTTACTCATTGTTCTCTTATACTCATTCGATTCTGTATTTTTATTGTTATATGGATTGTATGCACTAATTAATTGTATGTATTCTTTTGTAACAAGTTGCATAATTTTATGTGCGAATGATTTGTTGTTAACCATATGCACTAATAAAATAAATAAATACATGAATTCATAAATTAACATTCTCAGAGCCAATACATAAACAACCACAATAATTTGTTGTGTTATGCCTAGTGTGTATTCATAAACATTTTCTGAGTGTATGGATGAACAAACCTAGAACCTATATACAGGGAGGATCTGGGAGGGGTGGTCAGAGCTGTTCGGAATTGCCCCTTTATGCGGTCAGATTGGAGGTAGAGCTTAGTGCCTAAAGCAAGCTGGGAAACCTTAACCATTCTGCCTTATGGAGTTTGGAGGGGCTGATGGCTCAACTTTTTCTGACCTGCAGTCTTTGCAGTTTTTGCAGCATTAAATTAGACTGTTCACTATAGAGGCTCAACAAGCATCTTCTTTTGACTTTTTGAGAGAACTATCCTTTTTATTGAGCTGTGTAGGCGAGCCCTGAGCCCTTTTCTGCAGCAGCTGAAACCCTTTGTTCTGTTTTGCACAGATTTGGCTTATGTTTGCATCATGATCAATTCCAATGGACGCTAGGGGCCTGATTCATGGAATATTTGCCCGGTTCAAAGTGAATTTGCACTGCTGAAAAGTGACTCTGAACTGCCGACACAAACCTTGATTCGTGAAACTGTGCAAAGTGTATTTTTTCTCTGCAAAGTCCGGGCAAAGTCACTTTGTACTGCGAAAATGACTATGCACTGACTTTGCCCAGACTTTGCACTGAACAAATACACTTTGCACGGTTCCATGAATCAGGGTTTTTGTCTGCAGTGCAAAGTCACTTTTCAGCATTGCAAATTCACTTTGAAACGGGCAAATATTCAATGAATCGGCCCTCAATCTCTTATAAGGCTTTGCTACATCAATATGAAGGCCAGGAAGGCCATGATGGATTTTTGTAGGTGTTTTTTTGGATCTGATATTTTCTGAATTTTGGGGATTTTTTTGTGATTTTTGGATTGTGCAACTCGACAAGCCTTCCTCCAAATTGAGCAGGCTTTCAACTCTCAGCTTTCTACTATCACAGAAGACTGTTTTATGAGAGATGGTCTTACCCATTTTTAACATTACATTAAGTAAGAGCGGGTATTAGAAAGGCAATTCAATTCATGAGACTTTTTAGCGATAATTGATGTGCATAGACTTGCCTTTGAGAAACTATTGTGTTTTTACTAGGGTCATTTATTTGAAGTAGAATATAGACTAGTAAATAATAGAAGTGTTTTCATCGTAGAGGTGATAAAAAATCACGACAGCACCTTATAAGTGAGGTGAAAGGCATATGTACAATAATCCTACAACATATCATTTAATGATGTAGATGTCATGTTCTGATCAGACTTGAATTGCTTTCTTTAGATTTTTCCTTAATGAAATTGCATGGGACTTGAAATGCAACTGTCCTTAATTTGTGTGTTCCTTATAGTAAATTGTTAAACATGTCATTCTTTATTTAATAAAAACCCAACGCAGTGTAGGTGAGCAGGGGAAAGAGAGCATGGCAAAAACCTTTCTAAGATTCCCCAACAAATGATCCAGTGTTTTCCCCGATGCTTATATCCTCTGAATGCTGGATTGAGAGCGCATTGCCCATCAGCATGGGGTGAGTGAGAAGTTCTCAGAGTGGTAACGTAACCCTCTAATGGCCATGCCATGCTACTTATTGAATTGGTCCTGTTGGCCTCCTTACAAGTTTGGCAGTGTAGGAAAAATTGACGTTAAACAGGTTACGATAACTTTTTTGTGGTGGTAACAGAATTACCGCCATTTTGCCCGCAAACACCTAACTACACGATTTGGCGGGGATTTACCGCTGGTGGAATTATTGCACAATATATCCTCTAAGTTTTGGAGGAAAACTGTTAGATTTACCTCCAGCTTGTTGCTGGAGGTAAACCCTCCACTTTACCTCCAAAAATCAGCAGACTTTCCATGCAGCAATTCTACCAGTGGTAAATCGGCCAAAACTACCTCTGGAGTCCTATGGACTCCAAAAAGTGGGCGATTACATAGCCCTACCACCACTTGTAAACCTGTGGTAAACCCACAGAACCAAATCTGGGTAACCATAAATTAGTTTGGTAGTAGTTCTGCAGATTTACCTGGCAATTACCACCAAACTCGTAATAAGCCCTATGGTTTTAGAAATCTAAGGTTCCTTTTAATTATGCTGCTTAGTTTTGTCCTTCAGAGATTTCACAATACTAAGTTCTGACATCTTTAAAAGCTATGCTTATGCAATGACAGCACATCATAATGCATTACGACATCATTTTTCACTTAGCTTTAATCTCTGCAAGCACACGTGTTCTCTGTGAATAATTGCTCTGCTTGGCTCATGGGAACTGAAGCATGAGAGACTCTTGGAGTGTGGGTGAGGCACTAGAGCCATTAAAGCCTGGTATCCCTTTGATATGCTTAGGAAGGGCACAAAGTGATGTTTCATTCAATCACCAAGCCAACCTTCAGGGACATGTAGACTCTGGGAGTTACACCACCAGTCTGTGCCCCCTCGTTCACCTTATTGGATTTGGGTGTGTAGAAATGTCAGTGGGTGTTGGTCCAATGGCAAAAGGGTTCTTTTTGCGTGTTTCACGTGCTGTGTGCATCCTCATTGCATGGTCATTTATGGTTCATGGGTGGTTTGTGGATATCTGGGTTACCATTACTGACAAGTGTGTCATGACCCATATACACATCAGGGGCACAACCTTCTGAATTTCCCCTTGATATCCCCTTTTTCCTTCAATGTTAATATGACCTAAAAGTACTCTTCAACTTGTGTGAGTCACCTTGCGTGGGTAGTTATGCATTTACCTTGTTAGTGGCAGTTTACATCATATGCAAACAGTGAGATTCGACCGGCTGCCTCCAGGTTGCTCCTTTGTTTAAAGTCCCAAGTGGATCGCATCTTGGTCCACTTGTGAGAAAGGAAATGATTGAAGCCATACATGATCATAGCCTTCACCTTCCTGGGAAGACGAAGGCAGGAAAAACAAGACCAGTTATCCCTGAATACTTTAATGATACATGGGATGTCCGAGAAGAACCTACATCTGAGTGTTTTCCTGTGAAGTAGCCCGGGAAGGTTTGACTGTGGCGATCACTAGTGATTGCGTGCTGCTGAAAGTTTTAATGGATCACCCCTTCTCTGGAAGCTGAGTTTGTGCTCAGCATCAATTACTGCTCTATCTGGGTTGCTTGCCCAATTCCTTTTATCTAGCCTTGGGATAAGCTGAGAAGCATAAGAGGTATGCCTAACCAAATAACATCAAAGAGAAGTCTTGTTGGAGAAACTTGCCACAACCCATCTTACATTGAAGCTATTCCGGTGTCTCTGGGTAACAGACTTCTCAGAGACCCAAATGAGCGAGTAGCTTAGTGCTGGCTTGACCTAAAACAGTGCGTGCAGTTGTGGTGAAATCCGAAAGGAACCTCTGCTCACTGAGAAGTTTTGCTGCTCATGCCTGTACGGATTGGTCAGTCACAAAGAGACTGCACCAGCAGAAAGCCTGTATTAGTGGTAATGTATAGAGAACAAATCATATCCCCTCCTTACAGAAGCAACAATCTAATGAGAAACATACCTGTTTCTTTTGATCTCTAATAAGTCGTCACAGTTTACTTGAATGCTGACTGCTAGAATTCATTTTTGCTTCTACAGTACTCACATCATACCCTCCGTAAACATCACATGATATGGAATGCCAGTTATAACGCACCTGTACACAACTGTATCCTACCCTGGTTAAGAAAGATCCCCCGGCCTCAGGTTCTTCACCTTATCATGTGGATCCGTTGTTAACCAGAAACATGTTAGTACTTTCATGATCACACCATACCTGGCTTGGAGGAAAGCTCAGAGATGATTGTAAGCCCCTAGAAAATGTATGGCCACTTGCAAATCCAGGCCAGATAAAGCAAGCCTGATCATGAATAAAACACAACAAAAAAACCTCTACATTTAGCTGATTGACATGTCACTAGGCAGTTTATTTATAATTTACATCACGCAGTTTCATTCAATTATTCATTTCATCTTTATTTTTAAACAATGTTAAACAAAATGTGGCAACCGACAATTTCAGTGACTAAAATTCATACAAAAGCTAGTTAAACATACCGTATACATACATCTCAGTTAGCATGATTAAAAGGCTTAACTCTACAAGGTCGAAGTTAGACCTGAATTAACTTTGTGCTACTTTATGATGTTAACATAGATAATAATTTTGAAGCTGCTAAGGTGGATTGTTTATCCTACACTGAAGAACCTTGGAGCTAAACAAAAGCTGTACTAATCAGTAATTTAGATACCATCTGTCCCAACAGTGCCTTCCCTGTTCAAATATCAAAATAAAATAATGAATGGCTAAACATGATCTTCTGCAGAAATCCTTGTTTTCTCTCCTTGGAACTAACTGACTTTAAGCTCAAGAACAAATGGTAGACAAATATAAGCGAGTAAAATGAGGAATGTTACCTTTGTGTCTTGTATTTGGAAACCATGTGAATTGTTTGATGGAAAACAGCAGACTATGCAAAGATGTTTAAACATGAATTAGTTATGTAGTCAGGTAAGGAACCCTAGGTTATGTATTACATGAAGAGGGGCTGGATGATGTATCCAAGGCTGTGAAGAATTTGTATAAATATGTACTTTTGTGGAATGTTCAGCACTCTCTCATCTCACGGTGTCTGCTTGCACACACTGCGGGGTGTTGAGAACCAAACAGCTGTCTGTCAATAAAGTACAATTGTAACTTTGACCTCGTGACTGGCGTATTTCTATTATGCGGTAGTAAGCCTTGATATTCTTTAATCTTTCAGGGACAAGAAGGAATGCCCTGCAGAACAGGAATATGCTCCACCCCAAGACACATGTTCTGTTCTTGATGGTCGTGCAGATTAAGATACCTACGTCCCCAAGTACCACACTGATAGAAAATAATTCACTACCAATTCAATCTTTGAGGCCACAGGTGTAGAGTGCCGAAAAGTTGGAACCAGGAACACCGGAAGGACCCCCTGACCACTGTAAAGCAATGAATGATTAGGTCAAACAGTATGTCACGCCGTTACGACGCTGGTCTCTCTTGATTTCTGTGCCGTTAGTACAGACAGCGATATAGACTCTGCACGCTGCCTAGAGACGCGGATGGCTGCTCACGTGATCGCATATAGTGAAGGAATTACTGCCATCCGCTGCGTCCCTACTGATGATTTCGGCGCTCTGTAAATTCGCTGCTAGGCTATCTAACCTCGTTGATTTATGTGAATTCTCACCTCTCTCTCTTTATTCATCTTACTATCAGATTCTCTTCTCCTCTCTCGACTCGACTTCAATACTGGACCTCGTCTTTTCCCGGCAAGTTATCTACTTCCAACATCGATTCTGAACTCCTCGCACTCTTTACCTCCCCTTCCAAAGTAAGTTGGCGTTTTCTAAACACCAGCCCTCGTCCTTACTTTCCCCTGTTACTTCTGCAGGAAGATAATTATCTCTTTCTCTAAGGGTGGGCTCGCTTTCTCTGTTTCGGGACCTCAGAGTTGGAAATCCAGTGTTCCAGATCCCTTTAAAGTTTTTCAATAGATTCTGCAAATATCCACCAGTAAGTGCCAGTCCTCCGTTTTTTCTTGGCTTTCTCCTGACTATTGAATTCTTACCTGTCTTGTCTATACCTGTAGAGAATCCATCTCCGCCACGAGCCTTCCACTGTACCGAAGACCTCTACTTATCGCAAGACCTCTTCCAAACCTCCTGTGAGCAGCATCGTCCAGGGTTTTCTTCCACTGAGGGTTTCCCTGGGGGTTGTGCACCTTCCCTCATTGGTATATTATTATTTCCGGTGAGGGGAGGGCAGAACTTTTCGGGGGGGGGCTTTCATTTCAGCATTTGTATTCTCCGTGGGAAGTTGCTGTCTGTTCAGGTCAGTGATACCTTTGATATTGGATTCTAACCTAGTCACCAGATATAACACAGTAGCAATGGATGACAGTTCAATATATCAAAACTATGTGTTAAAGGCTTACCCTAATGAGCTAGCCAGAAAGCCTTGAAGGGGTAGGGAGAGTAGTTTTCCACCCAGCACTCTGGGTGGAAAACACCTGAGCCAAACTGGCAGTACAGTGGATGATCCTTGAGCAATCCAAATTAACAATCCAAGGTCAGTAGCCAGGAGAAATACACCAAAGTCCAAAGTTCAAAATCCGAAATAGCAAAGCCAAAGGTCATAGTACCTGAGGACAACAGTTCAACTTAACAGCAGGGAAGAGCAATCCAATCCGTAGAACATTCCGTAGTCATGAAATCCAAAAATCCAAAGTGATCAAAAAATGCTGTGCAGCACTCCAATGAAACAGCTGTGAAGCGTTCACTTCGCGTTTCCCTTGCCCTTTTGACTGTGTGAAATGTTCACGTGACACGAGTCACAAGGGAACGTGGAATCGCGTCACGTGACCCTCGTTGTGAAGGGAGACAGCCACCGGCGTAAGGTCACATGACCGGAGGCGCTTTGTGTGTTCATGTCGGAGCGCCGCCGTAAATTCATAGAATGTCTCTGTGCGCTCGTAGACCAGCGCTGCTTGGGATGTCAACGCCAAGGTAAATGCCAATGTAAAAAAGGCCGTAGCCTGGAAATTGGCTGCCTACAAGTGTGTGCATGGTGGCAAGGGCTATGGGGAACTTGAGGGGTGACATGTGTGGGACCAGGGGAAAAGGTGTTGGATGTGGGCCTGGGAGGCGTGGCTAATGCAGGCCTGGGAGGTGATGAGACAGTGGGAGGAGGCGTGACAGAACCCCCCCCCAAAGGCCCTGTGGGCTTGAAGGATGCTCTCGATGGAAGCGAGCAAACAGCAGCGGGGCACGGACCTCCCAAGAGGAAACCCACGAGCGATCCTCAGGACCATAACCCAACCAGTCCACCAGATATTGTAGATGACCTCTACAGAAACAGGAACCTAGAATGGCACTAACCTCGAATACA
Source organism: Ambystoma mexicanum (assembly GCF_040938575.1). Classification (NCBI taxonomy): domain Eukaryota; kingdom Metazoa; phylum Chordata; class Amphibia; order Caudata; family Ambystomatidae; genus Ambystoma; species Ambystoma mexicanum. The sequence goes on from NC_090924.1 coordinate 178,614,135, forward strand.
TCAGAGGAAGACACGGAAACAGGAGCAGGATGGGCACAGAGACAGGTAGGGTCAGGGCAGGGTTTGAGCAGGGAGGTGTGGAACACTGGATGGATACGCCAAGCAGCGGGAACCGCAAGACGCAAGGCCACATGGTTGATGATCCTGGTAATCCGATAGGGGTCAACAAAATGGGGGAGCAGTTTGCTTGATCCAGGAATATGCAAATGGCGGGAAGATAACCATACCCAATCCCCTACTTGGTACTCAGGAGCTGGCAACCGTTTCCTGTCAGCCGCTGCTTTCATTGAGGCCTGGGACTCCCGCAGATGCACATAGTTTGGACGTGTACAGCGATGAGGTCATGGGCACAAGCATTGGCAGCGGGGGTACCAGTAGGTGTGAAATCCATGAGCAGAAGGGTACGAGGGTGTTGGCCATGCAGGGAATAGAACGGGGTGAAACCAGTGGAAGAGTGAAGGGCATTATTGTATGCGAACTCCACCAGATGTGAAAGGTTGAGCCATGTGTCCTGATATTGGAGGGAAAGGCAGCGCAGATACGTCTCCAATGACTGGTTCACCCTTTCCGTCTGCCCATCGCTCTCCGGGTGGTATGCGGAGGAAAACCATGCATCGATGTCAAGAAGTCTGGTTAAAGCCTGCCAGAAAAGTCATGTAAAATGTGTGCCACAATCAGATACTATGACCTGTGGCAAACCAAAGAGACAAAAGACTGATCTGAAAAACAACTGGGCCAATGTGGGAGCAGAGGGTATCCCCGTACAGGGTATGAATCGTGCCATCTTAGTATATGAATCAACAACCAACCAAATGGTATCATAACGTTGTATACGGGGCAAATCAGTAATCAGGTCCATTGAGACTGTATGCCATGGTCTTGGGGGAATAGGTAGTGGTTGGAGTAATCCTAGCGGGCGACCCCTGCGGGATTTACACTGTGCGCAAACTGAGCAGGTGTTTACATAATTCTCAACATCACGTCTCATAGAAGGCCACCAGCACCACCGTTTCAGCAAATCTAACGTACGGCTTTGTCCCGGGTGACCATTGATAGCTGCATCATGTGACCAGTCTAGAGCCTGGTTGCGTGTGTCGCTTTTGGGCAAGAACAGTTTCCCATGTATGAACGGTAGTCCGTCCAGGGTGGTAAGGTCCCATTCTGCTAGCCTGTGATGATTCTGAGATACCAGTGGCGTATGGTGGTTAACATGGACGGAGAAGGTGTACATGCACAAATAACATGACCCTCTTCCAACAACGTATCTGGGAACAAAGGAAGGGACTCCCCCGCAGGTGAGCGTCTGTTTTCCATGGCCTGTACCTGGTCTATGCTTGATCACAAAATCGTAAGCGGCAAAAAACAAATGCCAACGCACTTGGCGGGTGTTCAAGCATTTTAGTGTAGCTAGGTCTTGTAGATTCTTGTGGTCTGAATAAACTATTGTCTGATGCTTCGCCCCTAAAAGATGATGTCTCCAGGTTTGCATTGAATCTTTGATGGCCAAAAGCTCCTTTTCTGTAACCGTATAGTGTACTTCAGATGAAGTGAATTTCCGTGAATGGTACTCCACGGGATGCAGACGACCCGTGGTCAGGCAGGGCTGTGAGAGTACTGCTCCTAACGCAAATGAGGAGGCGTCTGCTTCTAGAACAAAAGGGAGTTCAGGGTCTGGATGTTGGAGGATGGGGGCTGTGGTGAATGTCGTCTTTAGGGCAAGAAAAAATTGCCTGATGTTCCCGTGTCCAATGATAAGGGACTAGGGGACTGGTTAGGGCAGTTAACGGGGCACAATGGAGGAGAAGCCAGCGATAAAACGCTGATAGAAGTTTGCGAAACCAAGGAAGGACTGCAGTTGTTTAAGATTAATTGGGACAGGCCAATGCGTGATAGCGCAAACCTTAGATTGGTTCATGGACGAACCCCCGGGTGTTATGTGGAAACGAATAAATTCGACTTCATGGGTATGGAACAGGCATTTCTCCGGTTTTGCAAACAATGCATTCTTTTTAAGACGGGAGAGGACCTCTCTGACGTGAATGATGTGTTCTTCCATAGAGGGGGAGAAAAACAAAATGTCATCCAGATATATCACTACATAAACATCTCGGATGTCACTGAATACATCATTTATTAAGTGTTGTAAGGTAGCGGGGGCGTTGCAAAGCCCGAAGGGCATCACAGTGTACTCTAAAAGGCCCTGTCTGGTACAAAACGCCTTTTTCCACTCATCCCCCCTGCGCATACAGATTAACTTGTAAGACCCACGTAGGTCTAGCTTGGTGTAGATGGATGCATTAGACAGTCTGTCTAATAGCGTGGAGATGAGTGGAATGGGGTACCGATTCTTAATAGTGATGGAATTTAATCGCCGATAATTGACACAAGAGCGTAAGTCTCCCTCCTTCTTCGGAACAAAGAATATGGGGCTTGCAGCTGGGGAGGGGGAAGGACGGATATGACAAAGTCGTAAGGCCTGCTGGATGTATTCTTTCAGTGCTTGTTCTTATGATTGAGTCAAGGAGTAGATTTGGCCTCTTGGTATCGGAGCATTCTGCACTAAGTCAATGGGACAATCATACGGCCTGTGGGGTGGTAGACCCTCTGCTGAGGCCTTATCAAATACCATATGGAAGTCCTGATATACTGTGGGTATTCTGGCTAGAACGGCCCCAACCGTATGTGGTGAAGAGTTGCTGTCTTCTAAGGTTAAAGAAGCCACGGCCCCTAAAATGCTTGCAGGGTTGGACAAAGTCTCCGATTCCACTAGACAGTAGTGTTGGCAGACCTCCGACTCGAAGAACACCTCTCCGGTACCCCAATTAATCAAGGGATTGTGTTGTTTTAGCCATGGTATGCCTAGGATGATTCCAAATTGTGGGGTAGTGATGAGGTCAAAGGACATTGTTTCCCTGTGATTGCCTTGGATTACCACTTCCAGAGGAGCGGTTTGTTGCTTAATTTGGCCAGAAGCGAGGGAAGTACCATCCACGGCCTGTACTGGTTCAGGGCGTTCTTTGGTTATCAGTGGCAGGTTGAGTTGGTGGGCCAGCGCAATGTTAATGAAGCAACCAGTAGCTCCTGATTCTATTACAATGTGGACTGAATGTATACGTTCCTTGGCGGGGATCAACATAGCCTGGACCACAACTGGTTTTATGGGACCAAACGTGACCTCGGTGGGGGTCAGTGAAGTGCTCGGCCTTATGCCCGATTTTAGGGGCGAGCCTTCTGAAAACCCAGATTCTTATTTTTTGGGTGACGGGGGCACTCTTTTACATAATGACCGTTTATACCGCAGTAAAAATAGGCATTGTCAGACCGTCTACGTTCCCAACAGCAGGGGTTATGGGGCTACGGATCCCACCTACTTGCATGGATTCTGTGGCTGGGTCTGCTGAAGGTGAAGGCTGGTGACTGGAAAGACCTGCTTCTGCCCTGCGCTCGGTTCTTCCGGGCGTCCACCTGTAGAGCCAGATCTACCAGTTCTGAGTAGATGGCAGGAAGGGATGGCACGACTGAAAGGGCGTCTTTCATGGCACTACACAAACCCCTATAGAATACAACCGCCTTCTTATTTTCTTGCCATGAAGTTTCTACAGACAGCTGATTAAAGCGGATTATGTATTCTATGAGTGTTTGTCTGCCCTGTGTGAGATCCAACAGTTCTAGGTCCCGGGATTGTGCCTTGTATTTGGTTCTTGCATCTCACTAACCAAGAGGTCAAAATCATAAAGTGCAGGATGGTCGCTTTCTAACAAAGGATTCGCCCAAGTAGCAGCCACGCCTGATATATGAGAAAGCAAGAAGGCGGCTTTGGTAACAGAATCAGGGAATGCCTGTGGCCGACATAAAAAGTGGAGTTTACACTAATTCAGGAATGTGCGATACTTCCTCGGGTCTCCCTGATATCTTTCTGGGGCTGCCAGGGGAAAAGGATTTGGGAGTAACAAAGGAGTTGGCACTGTGGGAGCTGCAGGAGGAGCAGGATTCTGAGGTGCTGCTTCCACGAATTCGGCATCATCGGGCAAGGGATGTCGGGCACTCTGTAGAGCGTCCAATCGGTGGTGGATCTCGGTAGTAGCTGCGGCCATGTCAGATCTAAGGGTTGCGACTGCTTGCAATAGAGCGGTCACAGGGTCCTCGGTGGAGGCATTCATGATCTGGACGACCAAAAAAGGCTTCACAGTCTGTTCTGTTCTTGATGGTCGTGCAGATTAAGATACCTCCGTCCCCAAGTACCACACTGATAAAAAATAATTCACTACCAATGCAATCTTTGAGGCCACAGGTGCAGAGTGCCGAAAAGCTGGAACCAGGAACACCAGAAGGACCCCCTGACCACTGTAAAGCAATGAATGATTAGGTCAAAAGTAGCAATGGATGACAGTTCAATACACCAAAACTATGTGTTGAAGGCTTACCCTAATGAGCTGGCCACAAAGCCTTGAAGGGGTAGGGAGAGTAGGAGGGGTTGATGGCAGCACTCTGGGTGGAAAACACCTGAGTCAAACAGGCAGTACAGTGGATGATCCTTGAGCAATCCAAATTAACAATCCAAGGTCAGTAGCCAGAAGAAATACACCAAAGTCCAAAGTTCAAAATCCGAAATAGCAAAGCCAAAGGTCGTAATACCGGAGGACAACAGTTCAACTTAACAGCAGGGAAGAGCAATCCAATCGTTCCGTAGCCATGAAATCCAAAAATTCCAAAGTGATCAAAAAACGCCATGCAGCACTCCAATGAAGCAGTTGTGAAGCGTTCACTTCGCGTTTCCCTTGCCCTTCTAACTGTGTGAAATGGTCACGGGACACAAGTCACAAGGGAACATGGAATTGCGTCACATGACCCTCGTTGTGAAGGGAGACAGCCGCCGGCGTAAGGTCACATGACCGGAGGCGCTTTGTGTGTTCATGTCGGAGCGCCGCTGTAAATTCGTAGAATGTCTCCGTGCGCTCGTAGACCAGCGCTGCTTGGGATGTAAATGCCAAGGTAAATGCCAATGTAAAAAAGGCCGTAGCCTGGAATTTGGCTGCCGCAGAGCGTGTGCATGGTGGCGAGGGCTGTGGGGAACTTGAGGTGTGACATGTGTGGGACCAGGGGAAATGGTATTGGATGCGGGTGTGGCAAGCGTGGCTAATGCGGGCTTGGGAGGTGGTGAGACAGTGGGAGGAGACGTGACAACACAGCACAGGATAATGGTCTGCAGAGGAAGAGGCAGTACTCTGATGAGGAGCTCCAGATCCTTGTTGACTCTTTTAGCAATCACCATCATGAGATATACCAGCATACGGGGAGCATCCATACCCCGCCCATTGAATGCTGCATTGGTAGCATGTCACAGGACTCGTCAACGCCTTAGATGTGGAGAATTGCACAGCTGAATAGGTCCAGAAGTGGATGAATGACCTCACGCGAAGGTCCAAGCATAAGCTCTGTGTCAACCTTGCCATTACACTGGCCACTGGAGGTGGCCACCAGAAGAGGAGCAGCTGACTCCATTTGAAGAGACCACAAATCAATTCATCACCATTGAGGAGGTACAAAGGTACAAGGAGTTGGAGGTGCAGAGACCGATGAGGACATATCTAGTGAGTGGCATTTGTGTTCATCGTATGTGTGGACCATCAAGGTTGGCTTACCATATATATGTAGCAGTACAGCTGGCTGCTGTTGTAAGCCACCCTTGGACAATCCATATTTGCTACTGTGTGGACTTCTGTCACATGGCCTGCATTCTTGGAGGTTACTCTGTGGTTCACATGTGTGGCACATTTCAGTGGGACATGTGAGAAACCTGAAGGCATCCAAACATCTACTCCCCTTGGGCCCTCTTCTCAGGTGGCCACAAAAAGGCCATCAGTTTTGGATACTGACCCTGGGGGTGGAGAAGTGTGGGAGGATCACCTGGGTGGAGGGTCCTTGGGGATTGGGGAGTGGCCAACCCTGGATGAGCCATGGTACCCACCTTTCCCTTATGATAACCATCCTAACCCTCTCCCGGCCTTTGTGGGCTACTGTAAAACAATTCCACACAATTCTCCTCATTCAACCTATGCCTGCAAAGTACTGTAAAGGTCAGACGTGTACCTTTGATTGCAGTCAGGCAATGCCAATTGGGAACTCACACCTTCAACCTGTCAAGTGGTTGTAGGTGTATAAGATGGGAGGAAACCAGCAAGAGAGAGAATGACAGGGAGACCGACAGGTAGACCAGCAGGGAGTCCTGTTTGCGAGGAGGCAGCCATGGTGGGTCCTGCAAGGAAACCAGGATGCCAGCCGATGATCCTGAGGACTGTGGAACCCAGGAGCAGGCGGGCTGTGCAAAATCCACATGTTTGGGAGACTCCGGTGTCAGAGATTTGCAGATGGAGCTGCGGACACATCAAGGAAAGCAAAAAGCTGACAGTGTCTTCGGAAAAGGAAGTGGAGCTGCCGGCAGGAGCAGAGATGCTTCATAGTGCGAGCGGGGCATATGGTGTAAGACAAGCCAGCAGGCGGAGCAGAAGGGAAACAATGCAGCTGCCCATACGGAATGCAGAGGAGCGGTGAGTGAAGGGGAACATCAATCAGAGCCGTTGTGCTCCTAGGGGCTGCGTGAGACAAAGCCGAATGCCAAATGATTAGAATAACATGTGCAGATTGCAACCAACCCGAAGCCACCAATTAAATGAAAATCAAGCAGCAAAGAAAAAAGTCACTAATATTGAATAGCGAATTGAATGAAACCTTTATGCGCAAAGCTATGATCTGATGAGAGATACATGTGAAAGAACCCACTTGAAAGCAACACACGAAACACCAGAGCAAGTGAGGAAGTTTAGCTAAGAGGCTGGCAAGGATAATTCAGTTGAGTGTGAACCTTGACACAGGGTCAGATACAGAAGAACCTATGTGGGCTGAAGAGCCTAGGGTTCCTGGTTGCGCAACCAGCAACGGATGCACCATGCGATCCGACAACTGTGCCTAGACCTGGGAACCCTCAATTATGAAAGCCAAAGAGTTTGTTGCAGTAAACGAACAATAAGCAATCCAATCCAGATCGTGTGTCAAATGAATCTGGAGTTGTGTTGAACATTAAAAAGACTGAAATCAAGTATCATTTGGCAAAATGAAGCCTTTGGGGAAGGGAACCCTGAGACTCGATGGCCTTTAATGCTGTCTTGAGGAAGGAGCCCTCAAGACCAATTTCTCTGGAACTGTGTAGCTTTGAATTTACAGTAGGGAACCCCAAGGTTTTGTGGAACTGTGTTGCCTTGAACTTGGGTAAGGGAACCCAAATGATTTGTGGAACTGTTGTGAGCTTGGGAAAGGTAATCCCGAGACTCTTGTGGAACCTTCTTAAAGTTGGGGAAGGGAAGCTGAAAAGGAAGCTAGGAGCTCGAAGAAGCTCAGAACTTTGTTTCTATCACCATTTTGTTTATTGTTGACATCCCTGCACATTGTTCAGTTTTAGTTGTAAGGGCAAGGAAAGGTTTTGGACTGAGACAGAAATGTTGAAATTTCTGACTCAGGCCTTCCTTAGTTTCATTCAGGTAGGGAAATCCCATCTTAGCTTAGGCCTTCAACCATCCTGACATTTGAGTTAATAAACCATTTTGTGTTTAACTTTGAATCTGTTGTCTGTGTCTTGCATCATTATGCAGACAGTGCACATCACTGTCTGCTGGCCTTCACAGCTTTGGAAGAACTTGCATGCAGCGTTCCAATGTCTAAATTATGTGCAAATTGCAAATCCCCATGACCTGCATGTCTGACAGGCTCACATCACCCACAGGGCACTTCTCTGTGTCACGCCAAAAAAAGGAAACAGCCACATGTATCGATCTTTGCAACATTCTTGTGGCCTGTCTCTTTGCATTTTACATTAAGTACTTGCAATGTATGTCAAACACACACATCATTTGCTGCTGAGTTGCATGTTTGTGCTGTCACCTGCTCTTAGGGGATGCATTGTCAGAATGCATAACCAAGCTGCTTGCTATGACACACTATAGTGTGACCAGGCTGCTGGGGCATTAGTGCCCACAAACCACTGCCCTGTGTAGCGGGCATTCCGTAGATCCTACTTAAATTTATATTGCAAGGGGTACCACTAGACAAAACATAGTGTTAAACAGGTTATAGTGAATCAGGTGGACAGTTGGGTTCTTTCCAATTGAAATGTCTGTAGCCAGCTCATGTAAAAGGATAACGTCATGAATAATGCCATGTGGATTTTCAAATATGTAAATCCAGTTCATATTAGAATCACCAGTCTGACATGAAAGGCCTGCATGTGTTCATCAGTCGATGCATGACAGACACATGCCTTCTTCCACACATCATTGTGCACAACACTCACACGAACGTTGTCCTGTCTGTTTACTTGAGACCTGCATACGTGTCCAGGCATGTGTAATCTGTGTCAGATGTAATGACATGGCAGCTACATCTCCCACTCAGATATGGCATGAATGCTCTGTTGATCCTTGTGTAATAGGATCTGCAGATGAGGAGGTGCTAGTTCTCAGTCCAAGCATGCCCAGTCAAGAATAATGACGCATCATTATAGGATGATGCTCATAAACAAGAACTGAAGCCCCAACAAAACCACCTATACAGAATGCATGAATGTAGGGAATGATTGTTTCACCTACTTACTACTCCCAGACCACAAATGACATTTAGCAGTATGAATGACAAAGGTGACTCATGATATGTCATATGAGGTCCACATTCACACAGACACAGCCTCTTCATCATCAGGCATGCCTCATGGGTGAATTGTCCACAAAAGAGAAGGGCCATGTTTCGATTGACAGTGCTGCCATTACCGTCTCTACTCAGTGATGGCCTGCAGACAGTGAATACCATGTTGTGACAGTGTGGTAAAGGTGATCTCGTGCGGTAAGTATGTGACCAAGCAGTTCCAGGCTGGACTGCCCATTTTGGGGTTGACCAAACTTGATTTGCATATGGCCTTTCCCCTTTTGTAATGGCTTGGCACGTGAAGAACGATGGTCTGGAGCGTTGCTCAGAGCAATGCCAGAGGTTAGGATCAATTCCAAACCTTCCAGCCATCACCTCCTTTGTCATAAAAAGAGACAGTTAATGACTGTCAGTCAGTCACTCACGGCCAGTAATCTGCTGACACTTCATATGACAATATCAGAATGGCACTGTCCTCATACACATTGTGATTTGCCAATGTATATCCTTGCATTGTGCTAGGCATACAGCAAGGGACTCACTGCCATGTGAATCCACTCACACGGTGCAGCTTCATCCAGTGTTGTCATTTATGTGACACACCAGACGGTGACCATCATATGTGTACTCACATTTTGGCAGGGAGGCCTTCACTGAGAGGGCTCTGATTTGGCCAGCGCACACATCATTGCTACACACTTATCATGGCATCAATTATACATGGACTACGCTCTGCACAGTAATGAAATGGACCATGATGTCCTGATCAGGGTGCAGAGTCACATTTAGGCAAAATGTGTCAGTAGTTGGCATGTGGGTAGATGGTGAGGATACCGATGGTGAAGGAATTCATGTAGGTCGTGTCCCAATGCATCCACGTGAACATTTTGGCAGGGACATCACTGTTTGGCATCTCAGGCATGCTGCATATGTAGCAAAGATGAACATGGAAGAGCAGTCTACACGTGTGATTTCATGACATGGTTATCAAGTACACATTTGCAATCATGTATTGCCCCTCATATTTCCATCTTGGTAGTATCTGTGGATTTAAGCGGCTAATTTATACCATGTGCTGGCCTTCAGCGTTACAATGCCCCATGTGCAGTACTTGTCCCTGGGTTGTGTGATGTAATGCTTTTTGCATGGAACATCAGTCATTGTGTATGACACTTCTGTACGTCTATGTGTCCACTAACGGCAGCGACAGGACTGGGGATGGGAGGGGTTCCGCATGTCAGCAAATGCCACTCATCCATGACTTCCAGCTCACAGAGAGCCAAGTCACAATGTCAGATGTATTGGTGTCTAGCCACTTAGTGTCTGTTTGCAATTTGATGTTTCTGTTGTTCTCTGCCCATGTGCAGGTGATGATGCAATGGATACAGAGGAGGAGGAGGAAGAAAAGGAGCTGGTTTGTCACTCCAGCAGTGGAGGCCATGGTGTTCTCCACCAGGAAAATCCACAGGTGCTACAAGCGATTATCAGTCATGCTCCTGCCTCTTTGGAGTCCTCTGACTCTGCTGATTCAGATGCAAAACCAGAAGTGGAAGACTTGAGTGCTGAGTGCTGAGAGGTGAGTGCTGTTGAGTCTGAGGCAGTGCAGCAGGCTTCACATGGACTGGCAGTGGTGACCCCTAGGTTTGCTGCGGTTACAGTTGCAAGACCTCCTTCTGATGAGTTGGTGTCAGGTTCTGGGGCTGAGTCCAATGGAGGGTTGCAGACCTGCAGCCAATGACGGGAACCGCAGCAATGGGCCTGGTCCCTTGCATCACACAGTCGTGGGCCCAAACACGTGGAGGATGCGTACATGCTGGGGAGACAGTGTTGAGCAGCAAATGTTGTGTGTCACCATCTGGCATGGCAATATGTTGAGTCATGTTGCAGAGGGCATGGATCGCCTGGCCGAGATCATGTCCACACCAGAATCCCAGCCTGCAAAACATGTGGTCCTCAAACCGCTCTCATAGACTGGTGTAGAAGCCAACATCAGGGGCCAATGTGCGATCTGAAGTGTCTGCAGTAGCCCCTGCACGCAGATGTAGAGCATGTAGATAGGCCCTGATGCGTGAGAGGTTGGCATGTTGTAGATCCAATTGCAGTTAAATGGAGAGCTTGAACACTTCACTGCATGGTGAACTCTCAGCCACAAGGACACATTTGCATGAGGAGATGGATGCCTTGAGGCAGCTACTTGATGCGTCAAGAGTAAGCACACATACAGACTCTGTGGCCATTCGGGATGAAGCGCATCATGACCTCACCACATTTGGGGTGCTGATGTATGCATCCGTATTACGGCTGGTCCTGATCAATGAAGACCAGGCCTTGGCACTGCCTGGACTGGATTCACTGCCACCACCACAACCACCTGCAGATCCACCACAGGATGACAGGCCCAGCACACCCACGCCTCCTCAACCACCTCTGCTGTGATGTCCATGAGCCCATGGAGGGCTTTTATTTTATATTGCTATTTTTTTTGTGGACACACACCCTTCCCCTACCCCCTCCAGTGTGGACATTTGTGTCCCCCCCAGTCCAGGATGAACATTTTTCTTTTATTTTTATGTGACCAGTGTGGTCTGATTTTTTTTTCTTTTGCCTCCTTGATTTGTCTGGGCACATTCCTCGTCATATTTCATACCCCTGTCCAGGATAGAGACATGCATTGTTTTTTCCCGTGTTTTTTTTATTTATGGTTTCTTACATTGGGAGGTCCGCCCTGCACCCTTTCACCTCACTAGTCCCTATGCCCTCCGCCAGTCACTCGCCCTCCATTCACACATGTGGAGGTACAGTTTATAGTGGACGTGATGAGGGAATCACATATCGGCAGCTCTGTCGGCAGGTAAGGATGAGCACTGTATCTCATTTTATATTTGTATTAGTGATCACCACAATCTTTGCATGCATCCTCACACATTTGCTTTCTGGGGATGTAATCATTTAGTCATGGTGAATGTCAGTGCAGATGTGTGTTTGTCCAAATGTGTGTGTGTGTGTGTGTGTGTGTGTGTGTGTGTACCTTTCAAATGTGTGTGCATTGTTTCTGAGGTTGCAGTTCCACAATTGCCAGCCAAATAATGGGAATGTACAGCACTTATCACACTTGAGCCATTGGCAGTATTTGTCACAATCTGGATCTATGTCCTCAATCACGTCCTGCATTCTCTGTGCATCAGGACTATGTTTTGGGTTGTTCACCACTTGCCTCACTGACCGTTATGATGTCTTCTTACTTTCACCCTTCTCCCCCCTCACCCCATGTGCTCTATGGGGCCCTGCAGGTATAATCCCTGTCCACACTACTTGTTCACCTGTTCCAGAGCCCACTCCACTCTCTTATCCACTCACATGACCTGCCCTGCTACAATTCCCCATATTACTCACACATCCATTGTTAGGTCTACCCATCCTTGACTGATCCCCTTCATGGCCTTGCCTCTGGTAACACAGATCTGGCCATTTGTCTCCATTGACTCCACAGGACAGGTTTGGCACACTTGGTGCATCTAGAGTTGTACTGGTTTACGCATGTGTACCCCTACCAGACTTTACCAGTGTTCCGCAATCAAGTCAATTGTTCACTGTTGTTTTTGCTATGTTCTCTCTACCTGGATGTATAGCATGACTTTGGCCCTCATTACGACCCTGGCGGAAAGTGACTGACCGGACCGCAACAGCGTAAATAGCGTTTCCGCCATTGCACGAAGGAGCAAAGAGCGGTCCATTCCGACCGATCGGGCACGAGCACCACGCCATGGCGGAAGTGCAAAGTCCGCGATGGCGGAAATGACCCCAAAACGGGCCACACCGCCGCCGTACGGCGCCCTAGGTGCAATACCGCCACCCATCACAGCGGAAACCGCAGAGTGCGCCTACCGGAAAGTACGGTGACCGGAAATATACGGAAACGGAAGCAAATACATGGCCCCGGAACGGGAAACATCCCGCTGTACACCTATAAAACCACTAAAACCACACAACCACTAAAAACACTACCCTGAGACACACCCCAACCCGTCATCCACCCTAGCGAAACCAAGAAAAATGGGAAAAGTAGCGAAGAAAGCGTGCGACCGCAAGCGGCAGGTCCACTTCTCCCGTGAGGAACTCACCGTGCTAACAGAGACCCTCCAGGAGAATGCTGCCGTCGTCTTCTCCACGCAAATGACCAGGACGGCACTTGCGAACAAGAAGGCCATATGGGCTCTGGTGGCACAGCGGGTAAGCGCGGTGGGGACCGCACCCCGCACCCCACAGCAATGCAGAAAGCGGTGGGACGACCTGCGGATACGCGTCCGCAGCATACTCTCTGCCAACCGCAACATTGCCACAGCCACCGGGGGAGGTCCTGAGTCACCCATCAAGTTGACCCCCTGGGAAGAAATCTGTGCCTCCACCATCGGAATGGAGAGCATTGAGGGAGTCGGAGGGATGGAGAAAGGAGTGCAGACATCAGAAGAATCAGGTAGGTGGGCCAGATAAAACAATGCTAAATCCACAATGTCCAATCATGTGAAGTACCATGTGTCCACATAGTGCAACAGAAACACATGTCCAGGAGAACGTCCACACACATCGCCCTCATAGCGCACTTTAAAACCACAATAAATACATAAATAAATAAAAACCCCTAAAACACCCACCACACATCCAGCAGGCACACCCTAACTGCAGGCTGCCAAACAACTGCACCCTCACCCCACACACAAATGAAAGCACCTCCAAGGCCCCGACCCAAATCACCCTCATTTACCACCCCAAAGCATGTGATACAATGCCATTCCAATACCCACAGACCCAATAATAACCCTCGCCCTCCTTTACTCCACCACAGGGTCCGATCCAAACGACGAGCAACAGAACACCCCTACCAGCACACCTGCAAAGAGGGCCAAGACCAACGGCCAAAGACACTCCACCTCAGCTGCACGCATCAAGACACGGCAGCAGCACAAATCAGGTGGCAGCACAGAGGAGGGAACATCAACAGGCACCCCAGCAGCCAGCATGCCCACAACACCACCACCACAGGTCCCCCCAACGGATGCCACAGAAGGCACTGGCTCTGGTGGCAGCAGCACCATAGGTGACACCCCATTGATGGCAGCATGCTCCGACACAGAAGACGGGGATGTCGAAGTCAGATCCATCCATGACCTGTCCCAATCCCCCTGTCTGTCCCATCCCGTACAACATGAGAATACCACGCAGGGGCACCCACAAGACGACGACTGGCCATCCCCCCCAAGCCCTGTGGCAAGGCAACATGAGGTCAACAGCCCCTCTGTGACACCCCCGCAAATGGCCATGGCCCAGCAGAGGCAACAGTCCCTCGACCAGTTAATCGGGCAACAGCAGCAACTGGCCACGCTCCTCAAGGACCATGCCGATGAATGTGGGCGCACTAAGGCAGACATAGAAACATCAACTGAGAAATGGAGAGAGGTACAGAGACACTAAGGGCACAAATGGAGAGAAGCACCGAGAGCCTGAGGGGGGAACTGCATGCGACGTCCAAAGACGTATGTGCCGAACTTGCCGCAGTGCGCCGTGTGCTCACGGAGCTCTCACAAACCCTTAGGGACATGCATGGACGTGAGCAGGCAGAGACATCATCCGTTGCAAGTTCCGTCCAGGGCAGCCCCCAACGTAGATCTGGGAGGAACCTGCGCTCCACAGGCAGGGGTGCCCCTGACACCCGCAGAGGGGGCTTGCAATAGCGACAGCCCACTGACAATGAGCATCTTTGGACACTGGTGTTCGGGGGGGAGGTAGGAGGGTGGAGGGGGTGTGTTGGGCTCACTTGGGTGGCGGGTCGATAGTGTGTTCAACATGATATCACATATGCCATAAACAAGTCCGTGATCAACCAATGAGATGTGTCGACAATGATCATAATGTACTAGGCCATCCTAGGCGTATAGTGCATATTGTGCATGTACCAGACACACACAGTGCCACGAGTCCCGTGTCCATGTATCAGCCACCAGGCGTGAGTGCTAGAAGCATGCATCAATGAGATGCTGACGAATGTCACGGCCCTCCGGTGCCTCGCAGACTCCTTGAGGTGCTGCCACATCCCCACCCTCATCATGACCATCATCAGGTGCTTGCAGTTCTGCGTCAGGGGGCATGGGCACATTTCTACGTACGCACATGTTGTGGAGCATGACACATGCCATCACCATCTTTGCAACCTTCTCATGGCGGTACAGGAGTGCCCCGCCAGACCTGCTGAGGCAGCGGAAACGAGTCTTCAGTAGGCCGAATGCCTGTTCAATGACTACACGGGTACGTGAGTGGGCATGGTTGTAGTCCTGCTCTTGCTGGTTCCGTGGGTTCCGAACTGGTGTGAGGAGCCATCTCTTCAGTGGATACCCAGCTTCACCTGTATGTGGACGATAAACGTATGATGTGGAATGCCATTGCTACGTACGCACACCCCCACCCCCTTCCTGCCAGGTCATTGCCGCATCACATACCCCGCATCATCATGCATGAAAAGAGACTCACCGAGTAGCCAGGATCTGTTCCCTGCGTGTCGCTCCATGTAGCGTGGTATAGTAGAGTTCCGCAAGACCATAGAATCATGGGTTGATCCAGGGAATCTGGCACAACAATGTGTAATGATCCTGTTGGAGTCACACACCATCTGTACATTCAGGGAATGATATTGTTTTCGGTTGCGGTACTGGGCCTCCATGGCATGTGGGACGACCAATTCCACATGGGTGCAGTCGATGGCACCAATGCAACCCGGTATGCCGGCAAGTGCATGGAATCCCACTTTTGTGTTGGTAATGTCCTGCTCCGAGCGTGGTAGAGAGATGTAGTCGTCTGCGTGCTTCAGGAGGGCATCGAGCACTTGCAATAGTGTCCGTGAGAACAGTGGCTGAGAAATGCCATGCAACTGTCCGACTGTGTGCTGGTAGGTCCCCGTGGCCAGGAAGTGGAGTACAGACACCACCTTCAGTAGGGGTGGGATGGCGGTTGGGCTGTCTATCATGCTGACAAGGTCAGCCTGTGTCATGTCCACTATTGCGGCTATGGTGTCCCGGTCCAAACGGTAGAGGGTGTGGATCTGCTCATCAGTGAGGTTGAACGGATGTGCTCGGAGGCGTGGGATTGCGGGCTGCCTGCGTGGTGGTAGTGGCTGTGCTGGCGGCCCTTGCGGGCCCTGCCTTGGCCTCCTCCTCCTCCTCCTGCGTCTCCTCCGTGCGGCCGGTTGTAGTTGGTGTTCGTCTTCTTCTTGGAGTTGGAGTACTTGCAGTGCTATCAGGTCCCCCAGGGCCAACATCGCGAGTCCTGCCGGTAGCATTTCGGAGTGGGTGTGGTTGTGGGAGGAGACTGGGTGTGCACTTTATGTGTTTTCAGGCTGTATGGCCTCCACCTGTGGTGATTCATTCCACCTGTGCAAGCTGCTCTCCCCTTTGGGCGAGCACGTCCCGCACACAACGCTGCTATTCGAGGAACGGCGTCTTGCTATTGCAATCATGTATTTGTACCCGATGGCCGTGTAACATTTGTTGATATGTACAATCGGCTATGGTCCCATTGTTTCACATACAATCTTTGCAGTCGCGAACATACTTGTGATGGGTTAGTGGAACGTAGTACTCGAGTAACGGTGGGCCCTCATGCATCACTGTACCGAGTTGCAACGACGGGCGGGGCGTCCCATTACTGGGTGATGGCAGTTGACAGTTTCACACACAGCTGCACTAGATGGATTAATTTGTGATTTCAAACGGCCACAGTTGCCTTTTCGACGTGATGTTGCAAATGAGGAATTCGAAGGCCGGCGCTTTCGGTTTTCAGCTAGCGCCGGGGAGATGCCCACAGGTCTGACTGCAGTTATAACGTTCTATTGTTCGATGTCCTTGAGACAGAGGCCATGGCGAGGAAGCAATGATTGATATGAATAGTTTGGGATGCGCAATTGTGACGTGGGCGATGAGGCCGGACGTTCCCAAATTCATGTAACTTCACATCACTGAAATTACGGGCTGGGACACTGTGGATTTTGCAGGCTGCATGACGCACAGACTCAATGGAAATTCCGAATGTTTTGTGAGTAAATATTCAGGCGTTTTTATAACAGGATGAGGGAATGATGAATGGATGCATGGGCAGGTGATTTGATACAGGGTTTGCCATGTACAGGGCTTCTTGGGATCTATCCGCCTCCCCTGCGCTATGTGATGCAGGGCTGCCATAGTGGGACCATCGTCTATCTGGCCTTGTTGAGCCCTCCCTGTCTCGACGCGCCTTCAGACACTTGTGTCCATGCACGTTAACATTCCCATCTGATGGAATCTGTTTTGACAGACGCATGCACAGGTACACTCGTTTGGGATGGTGTTTACACCTCGATGTAGATAGTTATGAGTCGCAAGTGGTTTTGGGGTGGTGATGATCCTTTGGAGTGGGCTAGCATGCATATGGCTGTGGATTTAGTGTGGTCATTGGAGTGAGTTGTTCGAATGTAGTTCTGATGGCCATTCTGTTCTTTTTCTTTTCTTTTGGTTGACAGGTATCTCCTCCCCTTTTGCCACTGCCATCTGTATGCCACTCCTGCAGATGGCGTTTACTCACGACACCTGCTGCTTCGTGTTCATCAGTGGAGCAGCATTACGATCTTATGGGACGATCGCCAATGGGCCACATGCCCTTACGCAGTACTAGTGGCTCGGAGCAACATTTCGGCCTTTCAGTTGGACTAGTGCCTCCCCATTGGGACGGGCCTGCGGTTCTGTGCGCTTCCATGTTGCCTTTTCGTACGTGAATGTGGCTCTGTGTACCATGATGGAACAGGGCGTCACACAAGTAGTAGCTGGTCATTCCTTGCGGATGCAGCCCACGATGGTGATATGTGTTTTGTAGTTCATGGACTAATGGCTGTATGAGCTTGGTGATTTGGTTGTGCATTAAATTTCTATTCTGATATGGGACGTGTAGCGTTCTTCTTTGCGAGTGATGTGGCATATTCCTATTTGGGGAGCGATGTGTTGTGAGGAGATCTGCATTGGGTTCCGGTTTCGGAGTATAGTCGCGTGGTACTGTGCTGGGCGCGTTTGCCTACGGAGCCCAGTGAGGTCAGGGATGGGGGCTGCCAATATGACTGTTTGAATGTTGTCATGCTCAGGGGCGGGGGATTGGGTTTTGTGTAACAGACGCCGGTCAGCCAGGTGGACTGGTGGAATGTTGTGATTTTCGGAATATTGCTGGTCACAGGTGCCTGTGTTTGCGTGCGTTTCGGGGGGGGGAATGTGGTCATGTCCATTGGAATGGCTTCTGTATTCGTGCCATCTGTGCCCTGCAGCTCCCATTGGCCCCTCTTGTGGATCTTTTGTTCGTTGGCATGCATGGGTGACTTGTACATTTCACTGGTAGCATTGTGACTTCATTGCACCTACGAGGAGTTGTACTTTGTGGGCAGGGAGCGGTGTACAGGCACTCAGTGGGGCCGTTTACGGTTGATTCGCGATGCCGTACTTCTCACCATGGCGGAATGGTGCTTTCCGCCATGCTTGATGGCGTTAGGTACATGTCCGCTAGGGTCGGAATTCGCGTACCCTTGCGCCATGGTGGTATTTACGGTTTGGCATGGCGCGCGCGCGCGTACTTGGTGCAGTTAGCGTTGGCGTTCACTACGGTGTCGCTAATGGCTTCGTACTTTGCGGTGGCGGGTCATAGTCGCACCGAGCGCTATTCGATGGCGGTATTGCATCTCCGCCATCGTTTTCCGATTTCCGCCAGGGTCATAATGAGGGCCTTTGTGTTTTAGTTATTTATAGTTCAATGCAGTACTGTGAGGTACTGCATGGTGTGTGTGTACATTGTAAGTATATGGTATTGGGAATGTGTATTTGCCAGGTTACCTTGCGCTTGAGATCATTAGGACTCTTGATATTATGGTTTATAATGTAAAGTTTTGACACAGCACATCCTTAGACCAGACAGACCCTACCTAGGGCCACCCGTGGGCAAAGACAGGAAACTGATCTCCCATAATCAGCAACAGAAGCTATGCTCCAAGAATATTAGCCTTGATAAACACCCAGAGGGGTCGAAACATGTGTCATCTGACCACAATGATATTAAAGATCAAACCTTTACATTATAAACCATAATAT
Organism: Ambystoma mexicanum; assembly: GCF_040938575.1. Classification (NCBI taxonomy): domain Eukaryota; kingdom Metazoa; phylum Chordata; class Amphibia; order Caudata; family Ambystomatidae; genus Ambystoma; species Ambystoma mexicanum. The sequence goes on from NC_090924.1 coordinate 178,632,971, forward strand.
CAAGAGTCTTAATGATCTCATGTGCAAGGTAACCGGGCAAAAACACATTCCCAATACCATACGAGGAAATGACCACACCTCTACCACAGGCAACCTCGCAGCTCAAGCAAAATTGCACAATGCCAAAACAAGCCAGAGTAAAGCGCAAGTTGAGTCTAAATCTAGTGCCTAAACCCATACTTAAATGCATGTGATACATTAACCACTCCCCCAGCATCTGTTGTCCCTGTAGGTGTTGCCAGCGCACCCTATGATCCTCCCAAAATTACTGGGACTGTCTCATCCAGGGTGTGTGGTCTGTTGGAGGGTGAGACAAAAGCTGGGTATTGTTGTCATGTCCATTTACTGTGGTGTCCAACAGTGGGCTTTGGTGGTTGGTGCAGGATATGGAGATGTGGTTGAATTGCACTTATTTGTGTGGATGTTGCGGACAATGGAGTCCTTCTGGTTTATATGCCATGTTGTGTTTTGCATGTTGTTTTTGTGATGAGGAGCTGGGGATTGCCCTTTGACAAGTGCCCTTTGTTTTCTAGTCTGTTCTTCCCCCTCACCAACTATTGTCCTTCTTCGCACCCAACATGTGATATTTTTCCATCTATGTGACTTCCAGGCTCTCAGACCATGCTGAATTTTTCCTGTCCTGGTCTTCCTGTCTTTCTCTCTTCATCACCTTCTCTCTGCCCTCACCCACTGTAACGAACAGCACCTCTCTCCTCTCTGCACCAGACTGTCTCCCCCTTGCGCCATGATTTCCCTACCCCCCTCTTTCTCTCGCTCCACTCCGCAGCTACACATTCATCATTCTGTGTCCTGTCTCCCACTTGCCCTCTGTCTTCCTTCACATCATCACCCAAACTTGCACTTCCACTCCCTAGACCATCGCCTCATCAGTTGGTGTCCTTTTCCTCTCCTGCATCCATGGGTGACCCAAAGGCACACGTGACACCTGTCATTGGGTGTGAAGAACGTGTATGCCTGCAATCAATGATCCCACTTGTGCTTGCATCCCTGGGCTGACTGACACCTGTTTCCAGAGCGCAGTAAATGGACATGGCAACAATACCCAGCCCCAGCCCGTTGTCTCACCCTCCAACAGACCACACACCCTGGATGAGACAGTCCCAGTAATTTTGTGAGGATCACTGTACTTCTGGTTCTTCTACCCCTTCTGTGTGTGCTGTCCCATGACAAACCTACAAACAGTGCAGCAGTGCAGCCCATTTTGGGGTAGTCAGGTTCACCACAGGCACCAGGCATACGTCATTGGCCTGGTGTGGCTGTTTGCCATGAAGACATGTACCATGCATGATACACAAGCAGATATGTTGCTGCCTGTTGACAACTGCTCACTGCATCTCAACGCTCCCTTCAGTTCCCAGCAAATTGGTCCCCATTCTGTTTAGTCCCTATAAACGTTGCCTTCCCTTCCTATTGCCTGTTCCCTGCTCCCTTGTGTGGCAGTCTCCTTGACCTCTGTTTCTCATTCCCTTCTCTTGTCTGCTTATCTCTTTTATGCCAGTTGCCTCTGTGCCCAGCCTTCCTGTACGACTGCTACCTCTCTGACCAGCTGCCCTCTGCCAGATCCTGTCTTCACTGCAATTGAGAGGTTTGCATTTCATCATCTTGGAGTCTCCATCACCGGCTCCCCTGCCAGTGTTGCCATATCGTGGTATTACGAGTGCTCCCAAGGGGATCCTGCATTTCCAACCTCTCAGTGAGCTCTATTTGAGATTCCTCTCATTGTCATTCTGACTACAGCCGGATCAGCGTGTTCACAATATCCTTTCTCGAAAATAAGGGGTAATTGTTACCTGGTCCTTCACTGCAAGGCACTTAGGGAGCAGGAGGGGTACGTTTTGTGGGTGGGGAAGGTAACACTGTGTGTGGTCTTTTACTTGTATTGGCCTGAGGTGGCCAGGTGTGTCTACATGGGTGCAGGGATGCATGGTAATAGGTGGCTGGAGAGTTCCTGCTTGCATGTGTTGCATTTCACTCAGGGGGGCACATGTAGCAGTGTAATTGGATGCATGGATGTGTTTCCTGCTCTGACCTTGTGCTGTTTTTGTGTACTGAAGCATTCCGTGTGGGAAGATGTTTGCTGGTATTGTGTAGGACAGTGCAGTCAGATGCATGCATGTGACACATTAGCAGAGTAGGCTGGTTTGTCAGCCTACCGAGGGGAGGAAGGATTAATTCCAGGCGGAAGCTGCAGCAGGCTCATAAGGTGAAAGATGTGATGTGAAATGTGCATCTTTCTTGTAGTGAACCTGTAATTTTCACATTCTGTGTGACTCTTTTGATGTAGATGGGAATTGTGGGCATTGTTGTTGTGATGGAATGGGGTGGCCACTCAAGCAGTATATTGTTGTGAGGCAAGATTTGGGTGGCCAGGGTGGTCCACACAAGTGTTTTTTGCAGCTTAATATTTGCTGTGTGACTTCCTACTTGTGTTCTCCTATGTGTTGTTTTGGGTCTGCTTGTACTATTGTTGGTGGTGCCCATGTGGCTGTGGTCAAGGATTTTGTTGCTTGTGTTGTGTGCTTTGGTGTGTGCAACATGGTCACTATTGATTACAGTTCCTATGACTGTGTAAGTGTTTGTTGCAGTTTATTTTAGGGCTATGACCACACATAGTTTGCCTCTCCCAGGCAGACCTTCTCAGGGTTTTGTTATGGGCACATAGGATTGGCCCCAAGTCATCATTGAATGGCACCAGGGATGTGGCATTGTTCTGGGTGCTCCACAATAACTGATTATCATGAGAAGTATGTTTGCATGAGCACAAGTTGATGGCCGACCAAGGGCAAGGGTGGTGTCTGTGGCTGACAGCGATGACCCTCCTGAATATGAACTCGTATGCCACGCTGTTTGGCCACATTGTGCAGGACACATGCTGCCAGGGTGATTTTGCATACTACTGGTGGGGCATATAGAAATACCCCACCAGATTGGTCAAGGGAGTGGAAACGTGATTTGATCCCCCTGGATATGTGCCCCACTATGCCCCTCATGGCTATATGTGCTGCCTTGTATCTTACCTCAGCTGGTGTTGCCGGATTCCTGAATGGCGAGAGTGGGAATCTTTATAGCGGGTAGGCACTGTCCCCTGCAATTGTGTTGATGATCGTTATTGATATTTATTGTCATGGTCATTTGTTCACTGTGTCAAATGAGTGACTGTTGATACCCACCTAGGAGTCAGCTGTTGCCAAACTTTCCCGATGCCAGGGTTAGGTAGAGTGCTGACTGCCGGTAGATGTAACTGTCATGTGTACTGATGGGAAAATTGGTGTTGACTTGCATGATGACTCCTTTTGCATCGCAGATGACCTGCACATTGATGGAATTCCAATGCTTCCGGCTCCGGTATATGTGCTCCATCAATCAGGTTGGAAGTAGCACAACATGTATATAATGAATGGCTCCAAATACACGTGGGATGTGTGCTACCACATAGAAATCCTGACACACACTCTGTCTTTCCGGCACTGTACACAGCATGTATATGTTCCTACACACACTCGCACATGATGTTTTGTAGGCCAACACCTGGTGGAGACAGTGGGATTGTGTGGCTTGACATATGCCACCAATCATAGCTGTGGTGCTCTGAAAGGAGCCTGTGGCTATGGAATAGAGTGCTCTCAGCATCATTTCCAGGGCTGTGAGGTCATGGGAGCAGATGGTCAGGGATGCAAGGTCTTCTTTCCCCTCCCTTACCAGTTCTATCATGACATGGGGGGGCGGTACATTGTATAAACCTGGTCTGGCATCCCAAACAGCATGGTGCGTGCTGCATCCTCCTCCTCCTTGTTCTGTGCCCAACTAAAATGGCTCCCAATACTCCTGCATTAATTTTGGCTGACCAACGTTGGAATGGTGTGCATTGAGTGCTTTTTATACGTTGTTTTCTTTGCATGTTGTATGCACCTTGTACTTTGCGTGTACTCTCATGTGGCGGTGAATTCAGAAGGTCTGCATGTGACTTTTCCAGATTTTATGTTGCATGGTGAAATCCATAAATCCGGTTGTGCTTGTGCTTCAATGGACATGTGGTTTCTCTGCGTGGCCCATCCCTCAACACACCCACGTTCTTCCTCATTCTGCGCTGGGAATGGGGTATATGCATGTTTCACCCCTGATTTATTTCATTGCATAGTCTCGTGCACTTCACTCGACTTCACTCAGAGATGAAACGGGCCTGCCAGAAGCCACGGAAAAGGCACCAAAATTCGGTTCCGTGAATTGACAAAAGGAGTTTTTCGTGCTGATTAGTGTGCAAAGACACTAATCAGTGCACAAAAAAAATCTGTAATTGAGGCCCCATGTATCCCATGCATTTAAAGGATTCACACTCCACCTCATCCGTATGCCCCTTCTCTCTCTACTTCATCAGCCCTTCTGTCCATCTCTTGTCTTAATGTGATGTTAGAGAACGAGTGTGTCTTTCAGACATTTGTAAATTTTGGCTGTTGACAATGCAATGCTGTTTTGTTCTTCAACTGCTTCACAATGGAAGGGAACATTGCCAACACATGAGGTAATAAACAATGCTAATAATAGGCTGAAGACACATTTTGCAAATGTGAGACATGTGTGCATATTCTCATTTTCAATTAAGATTTTATATGCGTTTCAGTTTTAATCTTTGAAAGTGCATGGTTTCTGCAAAGGGCAAGTTAAGCATCGGGCTCTGTAATACATTTTCTTCAAATTATCCTTTGGCAGAGCTTGTCCAATTGTGCCTGTGTTGGAAAATGTTATTAAAATATCATTCATGTCTATAAATGGTGCATCACGTTGGGTTGCATACAGGTGTTTTCATTAAAAAAAAATACTTTGAAACTACTTATCGAAATATATAGGAAATAATGGGTTAAAAGGGGTCATGATGGGTCTGGGGTAGGGATAATATTATAGGGAAGTGGTGCTAGCAGGACCCCAATATAAAAAAAGAAATCAATGTGTTTTTTCAAAGTAATTTATTTGAAAACATTTCTTTGAGAAAACTGTTGGTCGCAAAGGGACATTGAACTATAAATGGGTGCACTTATATTCCTGAATCGTCATTGATGGATTATTCCCTCCACCATGCACTAGGCTTAACATTCAAGCTAATAAAATTCTCCACTCTTCAATTTGTATTTTCTAAACATATTGAACTGCTAGAATTCAGATTATTAAAGAAATCGGTAGGATATGTTGTGGCAATGAAAAACACACGTTGTTACATGTTTTGTTTAGAAATGGCCTTGCAAAAAAAATCAACAGATGGAGAGTGTCAGGTTAATACAATCGTCCAGCCATTACATTTGTAAGGTAAATGTGGAGACACACATTGGGCCGATTCATGGAATATTTGCCCAGTTCAAAGTGACTTTGCACTGCTCTAAAATGACTTTGCACTGCCGACACAACCCCTGATTCATGGAACCGTGCAAAGTGTATTTTTGCAGTGCAAAGTCTGGGCAAAGACATTTTGTACTGCAAAAATGACTATGCGCTGACTTTGCCTGGACTTTGCACAGCAAAAATACACTTTGCACGGTTCCATGAATCAGGGGTTGTGTCGGCAGTGCAAAGTCACTTTAGAGCAGTGCAAAGACACTTTTCAGCAGTGCAAAGTCACTTTTTACCGGGCAAATATTCCATGAATCGGGCCCATTGTGTTTGAAAGTCACATTTGTAAATATACAACTCTTTTCTAACAGCTGAATGTGCCATTCTAATAACACATTGTGCAATTTGTGTGGCCCAAATTTTTTGTTTGATACAATCAAGATACAGCCTCACAAAATGCTGCCTTTTATTTCCCGACTTGGTGGCTCCATGTCATTCAACAGAGGTCAAAGCACCAACGCCTGCTGTTGCGGCTACAAACACACAAGGATGTTCTTTGAGGAGTGGAAGAGTGGGTGGTAGAGCGCCTTTCATGCACATCGGCGTTCAGCTGCCGGCCATTCTCTGTGTTGATGGTGGACCTGATGTTATACACTTGCCAGCTGTATCCTGGTGAACCCCGCACCCATAACACCGCTGACGGAAACTGTGTTTTGTTTAAATGTATTTGTATTTTTATTCATGTATGTATCTTGTATTGTTTATGCGTTCTCTGTTTTTGTTGTTGTTAGGTCATGTCCCAGTCCTACATGTAGAAGGACATGGCAAACTGAATTTCACTGGGACTTTATATCTAAATCTAAATGTGATTTCCTCTCAAGTCATGCATAGCGTTAATTTGTAACCATTGGGTTTCTTTCCAGTAATTCAGACTACAGAATACACTATATTGACCTCCTGACTTGCTAAAGCAGTTTCATTATTTGAGTTGTTTTAGCCTACAGAATCCCAAATGTTTTTTTTTTCCTCAGAGACATTTAAACATGGGTTTCCATTTCTATGAATATGTTATGTTATGTTACTTTGCATTTATATAGCGCCTTATATACCATTGGTATGGTCTGAAGGCCCTGGTAGGTTGAACGCCCTTGGGAACCGAAGTTCGAGTCAGTAGAGAGAGTAGAGAGAGTCAAAGGTGCGTGCGAGCACCGGATATGTGTGCAGCTGGTGTGGCATTCGTGTAATAGCTGCTTCTTAGCGGTAGGTGTGGTGGTTGAGAGGTCAATAGTATGTGTTCGTTCTGGCAGGAATTATCCAGACCGATCGTGGTTGCGTTAGGCCTGAGGAGAACGCCTGGCTGGGGGGTGTGTAACCAGCAGTGTTTAGTTAGAGTGATAGGGAGTATGGGCCAGATGTTGGTATGAGAACAGCTATACCGAATAGTGTCATAGTATCGCTGTGTTCTATTTGAGTGGTGGTGTAAAGAAGAGAGTAAGCGTGGAGTGTGTTGGGTACACTTTTAAAATCAACTTTTCACATAGAGGCTATTGGGCACACTTCTAAATTCATCGTCTAAACGCACTTCTAATTCAACTTTCACAAAGAGGCTATTGGGGACACTTCTAAATTCATCTTCTAAACGCACTTCTAAATTCAACTTTCACAAAGAGGCTATTGACGCACTTCTAAATTCAACTTTTCACAATGAGGCTATTGGGCACACTTCTAAATTCAAATTTTCACAGAGAGGCTATTGGTCACAATACTAAATTCATCTTCTAAACGCACTTCTAAATTCAACATTCACAACGAGGCTATTGGGGACACTTCTAAATTCAACTTTTCACAGAGAGGCTATTGGGTACACTTCTTAATTCATCTTCTAAACGCACTTCTAAATTCAACTTTTGACAGAGAGGCTATTGGGCACACTACTAAATTCATCTTCTAACCGCATTTCTAAATTCACTTTCACAAAGAGGCTATTGGGCACCTTCTAGATTCACAGTGCGGCTGTTGGGTACACTTTTAAATTCAACTTTTCGCTTTCACTTCTAAATTCAACTTCTAAGTGCACTTCTAAAGTTCAGAACTCCATACTAATGTGGCAAATGCTAACAGTCACATTTCTATCTAGATGTAACACGAGCTAAAGTTCAGAATTCTAAGTGTGGCACATGCTAAGAGTCACATTTCTGTCTAGGTGTAACACGAGCTAAAGTTCAGAATTCTAAGTGTGGCACATGCTAAGGGTCACATTTCTGTCTAGATGCGACGCAAGCTAGGTTCAGAATTCTAAGTGTGGTGCGGCTAAGAATCACGTATGCTAGTGATCATATTTCTGAAATTCCATCTAAGTGTGGCATATGCTAAAAATCACATTTCTATATGGATGCGACGCAGGCTAAACTTTGTGGTTCTCTCGGGTATGGTACTAATTAAATTATACTGCAGGCAGTGATTGCTGTCCAGCACGCAATTAGGCACACTTGTAAAATCAACTATACACAGAGAGGCTATTAGACAGAGTTCTAGGTTCAACCAGGGCACGCTATTAGGCACACATAGATGATATTAGGCACACTTCTAAATTCAACCAGGGCACGCTATTAGGCACACTTCTAAATTCAACCAAGGCACGCTATTAGGCACACTTCTAAATTCAAGCAGGGCATGCTATTAGGCACACTTCTAAAATCAACTCTACACAGAGAGGCTATTAGGCAGAGTTCTAGATTCAAGTTGGGCACGGTATTAGACGCACTTCTAAATTCAACCAGGGCACGCTATTAGGCACACTTCTAAATTCAACCAGGGCACGCTATTAGGCACATTTCAAAATTCAACCAGGGCACGCTATTAGGCACACTTCTAAATTCAACCAGGGCACGCTATTAGGCACACTTCTAAATTCAAGCAGGGCATGCTATTAGGCCCACTTCTAAAATCAACTCTACACAGAGAGGCTATTAGTCAGAGTTCTAGATTCAAGTTGGGCACGGTATTAGACGCACTTCTAAATTCAACTTTACACAGAGAGGGTATTGGGTACAGTTTTAAATGCAACTTTACAAACAGAGGATATTAGGCACACTTCTAAATTCAACCGGGGCTCGCTATTAGCGCAGACTAAACTTGAGAATTCCCTCTAAGTGTGGCATATGCTAATATTGTTACACCTGTCTAAAGGAGATGCAGGCTAATCATGACATCTCTCTATTGCTATGGTGCTAATTAATATTGGCTAGTGTGTTAGTGCATAATGTATTACAACATTTACAGTCAGGCCAATAATGGAGTTAGGCAGGAGATGACAAATCTCTCTAGGTATGCATGTTGTGATTCTATGGCAGTATGTGTTCAGGAGAGGTAAGGTAGAATGACCAGGGCTTTCTGGAGTTGAGTAATTGCTCTACTCCCCACCCGTGCCGCACTTACAGTTTAGTTGGTGTCTGTTTGCTTCTTTTGCTCCCCCTGCGGACACCTGCAGACACTTCGTGTAGCCGTCCTTCGCCTTGGGGGCCTTAGCGTAGGGGCTGCCGGGCAGGGGCTGCCCTGGGAAGGTTGGCTTAGGAGCCTTGATGGACCAATAGGGATGAGGGGGCGGGTTGGGAGGCGGGAGGGGTGTACCAGGAAGCGGGTTGCAGATGAGCGTTGCGGGAGGGAAATCAGGGGCTGGGGGCAGCGGTTTGGGGTTTTAAGAGCAGGGCTCCAAAATATACAAATTAGGGCAGCAATGCAGGGGCACACTCACCCGGGGGCAGCAGCAGCACAAAGGGGGCCTCAGCAGTTGTGGCGGTGACCTAGGCCAAATGCTAACGGTTCACAAGCCAATCAGGGCACACAAGGGCGGGTCGGGAGGCGGGAGGGGTGTACCAGGAAGCGGGTTGCAGACGAGCGTTGCGGGAGGGAAATCTGCGGCTGGGAGCAGCGGTTTGGGGTTTTAAGAGCAGGGCTCCAAAATATACAAATTAGGGCTGCAATGCCGGGGCACACTCACCCGGGGGCAGCAGCAGCACAAAGGGGGCCTCGGCAGTTGTGGCGGTGACCTAGGCCAAATGCTAACGGTTCACTAGCCAATCAGGGCACACGAAGGCGGGTCGGGAGGCGGGAGGGGTGTACCAGGAAGCGGGTTGCAGACGAGCGTTGCGGGAGGGAAATCAGGGGCTGGGGGCAGCGGTTTGGGGTTTTAAGAGCAGAGCTCCAAAATATACAAATTAGTGCAGCAATGCAGGGGCACACTCACCTGGGGGCAGCAGCAGCACAAAGGGGGCCTCGGCAGTTGTGGCGGTGACCTAGGCCAAATGCTAACGGTTCACTAGCCAATCAGGGCACACGAGGGCGGTTCGGGAGGCGGGAGGGGGTGTACCAGGAAGCGGGTTGCAGACGTGCATTGCGGGAGGGAAATCAGGGGGTGGGGGCAGCGGTTTGGGGCTTTAAGAACAGGGCTCCAAAATATACAAATGAGGGCAGCAATGCAGGGGCACACTCACCCGGGGGCAGCAGCAGCACAAATATCATCAATATACCATTAGAGGGAGGTGAGGTAATAGCAAAGAAAATGAAGGGAACTCAGAAGGCAAAATAGTGTGTGCCCCCAAAGGCCAAGACATTCAGATTGCTTCCAAACAGGAACAACGTACTCTTCACCACTAAGAGTAAGTTGTTGTTCTTAACTATACAAGTCAGTGTTTGATTTTGCTTCTCTTCCCATATTGTGATCCTATTTTAAACTATTATATGTTTATTTTCTGTACTGGCATCAGAAGAGGTTGATACTGTACAGACATAAAGTGCAGTCTGTGGGTATCTTGCCATTACAGTTCATTACAGCCTTTACCATTCCATGTGTCTCATCGATTTGGCATTGCCTGTGGGAATGTCTGCTACTGCATAGGATGACAGTACTTTGTGTTGTGTCCTTCCCATTTGCGATGTATGCTACTATTTGTTAGAGTCAACACTTTTGTTAGCCCTAAAAGTGCTTCACATTGTCATAGGGAAGTACTTCATCGACACTTCATCGACACTGGACAGCACCATGGAAGCAAACAATGAGAAAGTGAATGACTGGATGGAATGTGGAATGGTCCAGAGGTTAAAACATGCCTAAAAACCTGGTGATCGGGATTATGTTCATGGCATGCAGGAATGTCGTTCCTATAGAGATGAAGGACATTTGGGTCCTTAGGAAGCCTGGAACTGCCTGGAATGCCAGAACACTGTGCTCCTGGATGCATAAGACTCTCATTGTAATGTGCAAACATAAGTGAAATATGCATAAGTGAAATATGCACTTACAAAGAAACAATATGCAACGGTTTAGACATGTGGAGCAAATGAAGCATGCAGAGCTGGCAACACAGGTCCACCTATGACAGACAGGGGGCATTGTATATTACTGACTGAGAAAATACTGAAGAGTCCATGGCAATTACTTATACCCTTGTATTCCAGCATGACAATTTACTAAGATGCCACTACCAACATTCTTTGGACTTGAATCCCTCGGCAACTTTAGTAATCAACCCAGCGCCTCTCCTTGATAGCATGCCCATCTGAATGCACTGATCCTCCCCTTATAGCACCCTTCCTGACACCCCTCATGGCACCTACCCCCTTGACAGACATGCACATAGATGCTTCCCCAGACACCACTAAAACACTGCCCACTAATCATTGGCATTCCAGTAAAAAATGATCCTTCTTTGCTGCCTCTTTCCTTGCTCCCAATAGTAATATAAATACCTCATCCAACTTCATGGAAGAATAGCACATTTGCCCTATTGCCATACTACATATTGTGAGGCATTATTCCTCAGGATGAGCTAGTCATTTTTAGTGTACACAAACATTCTCAAGTTGACATGGTCTTCCTCTGTACAAACATTTGTTCACCACTGGAAAGTATCAAGAATGGAATAAACAACGTCAGATTTAATGGGTTGGCCAGCCGGGCAATCCTGCATTTTATTATGAGGATGAGGGATGTTGTACCACGTTGAAGCAAGATTCACAAGGATCACCAACAACATATTAAGGACAAGATACATGCATTCTTGCAGATGCTCCACTGTCAGGCATGGCTAACTTTGGATCCACAATTGCCTGTGGCATCACTCCTTCCCATTTAGCCCTCCCATTGGTAAGGCAAGTATCTCTGTCATGCATATGAGGCCAACACACAATAGTCCTCAAACTTTCAACAACTCTCCCAACACATCCAAGAAGTTCCCCTATGAATGGGGATTCATGTATCCATGCATTTATTTATTTGTGTATTTCTGTTGAATCAATATCTGCAACAACAAAAAAATCTGCAAAGCTCTTCTGAGGAGCTTTGTTTAAAAAAGTGTTCTGTCAATTGATATTACTAATCACAGAACTTTATTTGTAAATGGTAGCTCTCTAGAACCTTCAACCACAATTCACATGATCCCTCAGCTGCGAGGTAAGGGCATCATTTATAGGGATGTTTTTGGTTTCCAGTACTTGTGGTAAGTCCATTAGGAATTCTTGTGGATTTTCCTGTGTGCCTTTTACCTGAGACACCAAGTGCTGTCAGGATAATTTGTGGCATTTCTATGAAGGACAAGCATTTGAAACACAACTGGTCCGAGCCGTTTAACTAAACGTTGTGAATAATGTGTGGCAATTGGAAGAGAAGATTGATTGCTACATTTGGATAGGAATTTACTCCAGTTGTGTTGCTGAATTTAAATGGACCAGAGAGTTTAGCCTCTGTATTCTTTGCTGGGCCTGCAGTTGTTTTTTCAGAAGAGACATTTGTCTCTTTGTCCTCCGATGGATGTGCAGTTGATTTTAGACTAGACAGTTTTGTGGTTGTATTATTTGATGGAGCAGCAGTTATTGTTTGTTTCTTTAGCAGTAATGTTGGTAGATCTGCTATAGGTTCTGTTTGTATTTTCTTTTCAAAGTTTTACATTTTTGAGGTACGGGGTACATATCTAGATAGTGATGTGCAGTGCAAATAGCCTGTTGTATTATATGATGCAAGGAATGTCAGCTTGACTTTGCATCAAATTTAACTAGGAATAGACCATTGAATGTAAGCAAATATGAAAGTGTTACGAGAGTCATACCTTCTTTAAAGAATGTGTTGCCAATGTCAAGCAATGTGTGATCTAGGGTTAGACCTCGAGATTTGTGACTAGTCACAGCATATGCAAGAGATATTGAGAATTGTTCTCTGCGTACATACCTGACTTTGAAAAGAAGGAAATGTGCTATTGTGTGGCCTATTTGTTAACTTCTACAAGTTTGTCAAAGTGGATATTGACAAATTGAATGTTGTCATGTGGATACATTTGGAAGCCAACAACTGTATCAATTGCTCCATTGAATAAACCTTGTTCTATGTCAAGGTTATGTTTTAGAATTACTCTGCAGATTAGACGCATAGTTAATACTTTTTCTAATCCAGCTGTGTTGAATTATTCTAAACTATTTATTCGTGATGTTGCTTGTTGACGTATAGGGAGTGTCATGCCGTGCACTTCTAGTTTGTCTGTAGATCTGATATTCAATATGGGCTGCATTTCTTGTTTGAACATTGTATCATTGAATTGACTACAGCATGCAAGGGTTGCCATTAAGGACATGCATTTTATATTTTGTTGAGTTAATTGTTCCATGACATCAGGAGCAGATGTGTTTTGCCCATGTAGCCCACGGATTAGTCTAGTATTTAAAAAGCATTTTGCATTTTTAGTAATCAGACCAGTTCTAATGATTTTTAAATTGTTGTCATAGGTGGGATCTGCAGACTGACACATGTTTTGAGTTAGTTCTCTGTAGAGAAAAGGATGCCAGAGATTTACATGTCCAATGCTGCTGAGTGTATTACGGCATTGTCTGTGTCCTAATGTTTTGAACATAGGTTGACTTTTACTGGTGTTAACTTTAGGGGGTCTCCAAAAACAATAACATGGTTTCCTCCAAACAGTTTTTCATTGTCAGTTTTTAGGACTTCTTGCATTCTGAGATGAGTTAAAGCCAACATGAGGTTGGAAACCGTGCTTACTTCATCTATCATGAGCACTTACATTTGTTTCAGAATTCTTGCGTACTTCAGTAGCAGCTTCTGCTGATAATTTGTAGTATTCTTTTTTGTTTTGGTGTTCTACTGGGAAGAAGAGTAGTCAGTGTAAAGTTACACCTCCTATTCTGTAGACAGCTAAACCTCCTGGGCCTGTTACAACAGACAAAAGGTTGTTGTTTGTTAAGTTTTGTAGAAATGTGCTGATTATTTTAATTAAGAATGTCTTTATTAGAACCAGCTTCTCCACTTACATGCAGGAGCAGAGGTTTATAATTTTTAGAGCTACAAGTTTTAGTTTCATGTTTAAAATCATGTTAAATTTCTTCAGTGACTTCTAGATAAATGCTGTATTTTTCAACTTTTATGTGTGATTTTAGCACTGACAAGTCTTCTTCAGATTGTTTAGATTGATGCATGGTATTTTGTACCTCTGTCATGGCTATTTCTACTTCATTTAGAATGAGTGGTTCTCCAAGTGGTTCTTGGATTCCTGTAAGGGAAGGTTGACTGCCCACAGGAGTGTCTTTATCTAGTAGAGCTTCATGGGGTAATTCATAGATTTCAGCGTAGCGGCAGTGCACGCGAGCAGCGCAGAGAGGGATCATGCGCCTGCGTGCGCCAGCCGTGTGCGCTAAACAGCATTCTGGCGCACCACGTATTCATGGAATAACTAAGCCATTTTGAGCGCTAGCGCAGTGAACATCCCGCAGCGCCAGTTACGCCCCCAAGAACGCCTCTTGCGCAAGGAAAAGCCATTGAAATGGTCAATGCAGCGCAAAGGGCTGCGCTAACCCTGGACCAGTTTACAGGGGCGCTACACTGTAATCGCGTGAAAATTCTATGCGTACCCTGCTCTGGGCAGCCAAAACGCGTGAAAATGTGCTAGGCACCCCTCAGAATAGCGTACCCCGCTCGTGCCAGGTAAATTGCGTAGAAAAAGTAGCCCCTGTGGTATGGGCTGCCTGTGGGGTATGGCCAGGGTGGATGGGCTGCCTGCGGGGCATGGGGAGGGTGAGTGGACTGTCTGTGGGGCATGCCCGGGGTGGATGGGGTGGCTGCATGTAATTTGGGGGTGCGCGGGGAGTTACAAACGTGACAAGCCTTGTGCAAGCATGGTACGTGTATTACTGGGGTATGTGGGGAGTCTCACATGCGATAGGCCTTGTGAAAGCGTGGTATGTGTATTTTGGGGGTGCGCGGGGAGTTACACATGCGACAGGCCTTGTGTGAGCATGGTACGTGTATTACTGGGGTACGTGGGGAGTTTCACACGCGATATGCCTTGTGCGAGCGTGGTATGTGTATTTCGGGGGTGCGCGGGGAGTTACACAAGCAACAGGCCTTGTGCAAGCGTGTTACATCTATTACTGGTGTACGCTGAGAGTCACACATGTGATAGGCCTTGGGTGAGCAGGGTACATGTATTTTGGGGGTGCGCGTGGAGTTACACACGCGACAGGCCTTGTGCGAGCGTGGTACATGTATTAGTGGGTGTAAGCAATATTCAATCAACACTACAGCTAAGTCAATGCCTAGTCTGGGATGCTGAGGAAAACCCTTATTGATGTATTTTTATATCCAGTTCAGTACTCTGGATGACAACCCTTGTATAACACCCCCCTCTTAGAATACCCCTGACCCCACTGAGCCAAGAAGTAGGTTTGTTTTGCAAATTAAAAGGTTTATTTGAGAATTTAAACAATATATATATATCACACTTTATAATAAATTAATATCTGATAGTACACTTAGACATATGATGTTGATCAACAATGGGTAATCTGGCACTAGCACACTTCTTTACAATCAATGAGGATGGGTATAGGATGGATAAAGTAGCAAAAATACTTTTATGATTTCAAGGGAAAAGCAATGAGGAATAAAATGCAGTACAGAAATACTTGATATGATTTTAGCAAAAGATAAGATAATCACTTTTTCTCTGGCAATTCACCCCCCTCCTCTATGCAATGTAAGAAATGGAAGGAGATGGAAAGAGGAGCACCCAGTTCTCAAGAATGCAATCAAATACAATACGAAATTCAGTTCCCCCCCAGCAAGCTTAGAGGAAACAGGTAGGAGTTTGAAACACAGGCCCAAAATGCTTTGAAATGTGATGGCAATGGATGGGAAAATGTGCCAACTGATTTTAATTCCCTCTAGAGATTCAGGGTGAGTGGGAGATGCGTGTTGGTATTAGTTCAGGCTCACTTTACCAATGCTCTATGAGTTATTACCAAGTTGCAACGGATTTTAACAAAAGAAAGAATGGAGCTGCTATTTTGACAAGTGGAGAAATTGAGCCAAAATCGCAAATCGCGGTAAATTTCGCGAGTGCGTAAATCGTGATTGCAGAAAAAGTATAAGGATTCTAAGCTTTCAGAGGAAAGTTAAATCTCGTTCCTAGCCCAAACGGTTCCAGAGATACGGACGATTTAATAAAGGTAGATTTTCGGATTTAAAGTAAACTCAAAATGACAGGTGACAGCTTGCAGCTGCAGAATTGACAGGTGACAGTTGTGCAGCTTTAAAAATGACAGATGACACGATTTCTAGGAGGCAGTTCTACTTAGGTTAAAATAGTTTGGATTAGATTATTTTAACTAAGAGATTGGTTCTGCACAGTTCTGCTAGGTACTCACAATATCAATTTGAAATAGGCCTCGTCACGGATCTGGTCAGGTTTTGGACTGGACTCCGGTTCTGGTCTCGGCACTTCACAGCGATCTGGATCTCTGGTTCTGCTCACAGCGATCTGGGTCAGCTCTGCTCTGCTGGTCTAGCCTCTCTGGATTCTGGATGTAACACTGCTTTCTGGGTACTGCTACAGGTTCTTGCAAAAATTCTCGGCAAAACTTCAAACAGCTTGCCCGGCTGTTGAATAGTTTGGTTAGTTTTGAGGCCTGCTGAAGAGGATTCAGCTGGTGGATTCAGGCCTCTCTGCTACAAATTCTGGAGTTAATTTCTGCTACAGGTTCTGGAGATTGATGGATTTGAAGTCTGGATCTCTGGATGTGAAGTCGTCGGTCAGCATGCTCCGCAGCAAATGGAATTGAATGTCTCTACCTGTCCCAGCAGTCTCTTTTTATGTGTTTTGGAAAGTGGGTGTGTGCGTTGGTCATAACTAAACCTGCCCCTCTCACTTATCATTGGCCAATTCCTCCTCTCTCCCTTGATTGGGGAAAGGAAATGTGAGTCAGAGTGATGCTGTAGGTGTTATGGTCAGAGGAACCTCCCCTTGTCAGATTGCACACAAATCTATTTCTGACCCAAATACATATTTATCTATGTACCATTTTTCTAATATTATAGGTCCAGTTAACATATTTTCTGTAGCACCAAACCATCCGATCCCTGTCTTTGTACGATGTTGTGTCCACTGATGACAGAATTCTCCCCTTTTCATCCAGATAACGACCTCTAAACCTTTCCAGATTTTACACCAATGTGCACCAGGGATATGGGTTACAGATGATAAAGTGTCAGATTTTTAACATGCATACATTTGGAGTGAGAACCTATTTTCCGCTAGCAACCCCCCAGAATACACCACAGGGTCCTAACGCCTCTCAAAATGTTCACAGAAAAATCACAAAAATAATGATATTACTTATATAATTCTGACAAGTCCGCACTATGAGTTATCTATCTTTTAAAAATTATGCCATGGTCAAAAAGGGGTGTGGCTTCCCCCATCACAGGGTGGAATAACTGGTTTATCCACTTCCCCCAAGCCAGCTTGTTCACAGAGGCACAGCTGCCCCCCAGTTTCTCCCAAGAGGAAGCTATTTTACGACGCCCCCAATATAACATTTGCCTGAGTCCAGGACATGCCTTTGTTCAACTCCCTGTAGTCCCCAGCTGCTCCACCCCTAATCTAATCAGAGAGGTCACAACTCCTTTTGGCAAGGGGAAGAGTGGCTGAGCAGGTTTCAACTCCTGTCGGTGGTAGTTGTCAGGCAGAATCCAGTTTCATTAAGCCAGGTTTCAGCTAAATGTCACTTTTTGTTCCCAGTTTAAATAACTTACAATTTTTACCTATACTTTAAATAATTACTTCCTTCAAGTCATTTCAGAATATAGTTTTACATTGTATCCACCTCTTAGCAAGTCTTTCCTTGTTCTGGTTTTGTTTCATTTGTTCAGTTTTACACAAAAGTCTGGTGGTTTTAAAACGCCGGCTTTCTGATAGTGGTGAGTACTGGTAATGCAACCATTTTTGGAATTAAGAAAATGAATTCCCCACAGTTCGGAGTTGCTTTTTTGGCAATCAGCATTGCTATTCCCAATGGCTTCAGGCTACTGTGTGTGTAGCCCAATGGTGGTTTTAGGCAGTGCCCTCCTGTGCTCACAACATAGGCAAAAATGGGTTGCAGCCTTTTCTTCATGTTTTCCCTGTGCACTCTCTGGGGAGTTCTGGCCATCATGATGTTTTCCATGCCAGTACTGCACAGTTTTATGGTAGGGCTTGTATGCATGGGTAAAAACATCCCACATGGGGTACACGGGCAGTCTCACACATGATAGGCTCTGTGTGAGCGTGGTACGTGTATTTTGGTGCTGCACGGGGAGTTACACACGCGACAGGCCTTGTGCGAGCCTGGTACGTGTATTACTGGGGTACACAGGGAGTCACACACGTGATAGGCCTTGGGCGAGCAGGGTACGTGTATTTTGGGGGTGTGCGGGAAGTTACATACGCAACAGGCCTTGTGCGAGCGTGGTACGTGTATTACTGAGGTACGCAGGGAGTCTCACACGCGATAGGCCTTGTGAGAGCGTGGTACGTGTATTTCGGCAGCGCACGAGAGCAGCGCAGAGAGGAATCGTGCGCCTGCGTGCGCCAGCCGTGTGTGCTAAACAGCTTTCTGGCGCACCACGTATTCATGGAATAACTAAGCCATTTTGAGCGCTGGCTCAGTGAACATCCCGCAGCGCCAGTTACGCCCCCAAGAACGCCTCTTCCGCAAGGAAAAGCCATTTAAATGTCCAATGCAGTGCAAAGGGCTGTGCTAACCCTGGACCAGTTTACAGGGGCGCTACACTGTAATCGCGTGAAAATACTACGCGTACCCTGCTCTGGGCAGCCAAAATGCGTGAAAATGTACTAGCGCACCCCTCAGAATAGCGTACCCCGCTCGAACCAGGTAAATTGCGTAGAAAAAGTAGCCCCTGTGGTGTGGGCTGCCTGTGGGGCATGGCCAGAGTGGATGGGCTGCCTGCGGGGCATGGGGAGGGTGAGTGGGCTGCCTGTGGAGCATGCTGAGGGTGGATGGGGTGGCTGCGTGTAATTTGGGGGTGCGCAGGGAGTTACAAACGTGACAGGCCTTGTGTGAGCGTGGTACGTGTATTACTGGGTTATGCGGGGAGTCTCACATGTGATAGGCCTTGTGCGAGCGAGGTACGTGTATTTTGGGGGTGCACAGGGAGTTACACACGCAACAGGCCTTGTGCGAGTGTGTTATCTGTATTACTGGGGTACGCCGGGAGTCTCACACACGACGATAGGCCTTGGGAGAGCAGGGTATGTGTATTTTGGGGGTGCGTGGGCAATTACACACGCAACAGGCCTTGTGCGAGCGTGGTACATGTATTACTGGGGTACGCGGGGAGTCTCACATGTGATAGGCCCTGTGTGAGTGGGGTATGTGTATTTTGGGGCTGCGCGGGAAGTTTCATATGCCATAGGCCTTGTGTGAGTGGGGTACGTGCATTTCGGGGTGCGCGGTAACTCAAGAGGGTAGGGAGAGGGGTATGTGTATTCTGAGGGGTGCACAGGGAGTTACACATGTGATTTGTCAGTGTGGGTCCTCCCGGGTGTGCCACCTCCCCAGGCCCTGTGAGCGGCCGACACCACAGGGGTCTACCCTACACCCCTGGCCATGCCCTGCAGGCAGACCATCCATCCTGGCCATGCCCCGCAGGCAGCCCATATGGCACCATGCACTCGTGAGCCCCAACACATGTCCCACCCAGCATTGACAGGCACTTGCCAGCAGGCCCTGATTCATGTCCTCCTGCACCCCTACTCACCCAGCAGTGACGGGCACTTGCCAGCAGGCCCCGACTCATGTCCCCCTGCACCCCCACCCACCCAGCAGTGACGGGCACCTGCCAGCAGGCCCCGACTCAAGTCTCCCCCAACATGTCATCACCATCCACAATCATGGCCCTTATGGGCACCCAAATCCCACTAACAACAACGAGAGACCGGCAGAGTAGTTTAAAGATGGCTGTTCCACACTCCTATAGAAGCCTTGTGGACAATATCAAACAAAAAAAGGAACCAGCCGTCTATCTCCTCATGAAGCTCAACCTATGATCCCACTCCCAGTCCATGGACCAAATAAGGACCGAGTCTAAGGTTTTGAGAAAATAAATGCAACAAAATATTATTTTATTTAAATACAATATGCAATTATCTTTAAAATGAAATCAGAACATTGTAAAAAAGTGTAAAACATAGTGCACTTTTACTAAAACATCTAATAAAAAACCACAATACATACTCTAAATCAGTTTTACATTAAAAAAATAAAAAAACTGATAGAAAACAACACCAACCTGCCGAATTGTCAACTAAATTGGCAAATACAGAACGCACCCTACAATTTCAGGTGCTTATATGCCCAACATGTGTCGTTCACAATACATATGGAAACAAATTGTAAGAACTTCATCAGGGGATCCAAAACAACTACCATTATACACAATAGTTAAACATAATCGAAGACACGTTGAAAAAACTTTCACAGAAGCTGAAGTATGTCTCGAAGTACAGGTTGCTTCCAAAATGAGGACCTTTAGTATATGCAATCCACTAAATCAGGGAGGGGGAGAAGAGACAGAGCTGAAGAAACAAAAAAGGAGAGAAAAAGAGAAAAGAAATCTAGGTTAACGATATACCTCGAATCTACTCACAAGGCTGTAACCAACCAATGTGAGACTCACCAATATCAGTTTTACCAATACAAATACTGCTCGATTACGGTGAGGAGGGGAACATCTTCATTTTAGATGTTTAAACACAATCTATGGACCAAGAGAAGAAAAACAACAGAACTGGTGTGAGCAAAACACAACCTTTCACCGTTTGTCTGACAAAACAAGGGGTTGTACCATCAATGCTCTTCCTACAACCCCATAGTGACTACCACGTTTGGTAACTGAAAACCCAGCCAGTGTTTGTTGAACTAACACCACGTGATTGTTCATGAGCTTATCTCAATTCACTAAGGACATGTGAAGTTTTCCATGCACTGTCGAAAACCTTGTGTGAAAAAATGAATGCCCTGTCAACATGCGCTCCTATTCACTTCCACCAAGGTGTAGTGTCACGGATGTGTCAACCAGCTACCTCTGTATAGTGAAAAAAATCAGAATGGAGAGGCAATTTAGCATACTCTCGGCCACCTACCCTCAGGGAAGAGAAGCGTTCATCTTATCAACTTCACTGGACCATTAAAAATCTGCCCGTGCCTCAGGTAGGAAAATCGAGTAGGAAAATCCCACCGCACGCCACCCCAGTCCAAACCCCCAACCAAGTATTCCATCCACCCCACATTGAAATCCCAATTACATGAAACATGAAACATCCCAAATGGCAAGTATGCACATCAATACAATTCCGTCACACAATGCACAATGGGTGCAAGTGAATGTGAAAACCCACATCGTGACATGCATGAAACCAATGAGAGAATACCACGCAATTGAAGTATGAAACCAAAATGTATTAAATGAAAAATCAATGGAATAAAAGAAAATCACACAAGAGAAAATGATAACAAAGAAAAGGCTGGATGTCCCAAAAAAATCAAAAAAATATATCAATGCAGAATCCAAATAAAATCAAATTAAAATGGCTCCAAAGTGTCCGTCCACAAAACCAAATCCAAAGGATGAAAAAAGATAAATCCATTGCTCCATGGGAAAAAAAAATAGAGGTCAAATCCAGTCTTCAACTATATACAATGTACAAATCCAGGGTCCATGAGCCCAACAATTCAAAGGAAACCTATAAAAAAACACTACCTAATAACCAACTATATACAAAAGGTGGTGCATAGTCCATGTGCCCCAAATGAAAGAAAAATATGAAGGAAACCTAACACTAATCAACCTTATACAATGGCGGCGGGCAAGTCCTACGGCTCACTCTGTGATGTTCCGGGCCAGGGCATCATTGACCTCCATGTCGATGTCCCGGAGGCGGGCCTCTCCCCTGTCCCCGAGGTCTCGCAGGGTTGCAGTCATGGCCTGTGCCAGCTCCCTGCGAGTTGCCTAGAGGCACTCAGCCCGCCTCAACGCCCTTCGAATGGAGTTCTCTGCCCTGACCATAGTGATCCGTGCCTCTTCCGCCCGCCGCCGCTCCGCATCTATCCGCTGGCCCAACCGCTGCCACACAGAAGACACTCCCATTCCAGGGTCCTCCTGCCCTCCGGCCGATGCCTGCTCCTCTGATGTTGATGGCCCCGAGCCATCATCGCTCCCACCTTGAGCCTGCTGCTGCCATCCATGTACCCTGCCCGATGATGCCGGCACATCCTCCATCTGCTGATCTCCAGTTGGTGGGGTGTCCACCCCTGCTGGACCTCCGACTCCCGACTGTGGCAGGGATGTGATCTCCACCAAGCTGGCTGTGTTGGTCAGGGCAGGTCCACAGGGGGCCCTGGTGGAATCTGGGCCGGAAGACGGCACGGAGAACGACTAGCGCATAGTCTGCACAGAGGAGGAGAGGGCCGCCAGAGTGCCCGACACATGTAGGAACCCTCCGACCAGGGCACCTCCCAAATGGGCCACGTTGCCACGCAGCTCTTCGTGATGATGTGCGTGGTCCCCCCAGGAAGCATGCACGTCATCACAATGTCACACGTGCGCAACGCGACACCAATCAGGATGGACTCCATATGGTCACGGATCTCCTCGTCCGCAGGTAGTGGAGTGACAGATGACGTGGGCCTCCCTCCTACCTGCGGACGGGCCTGGGACGGGGCATCCCTGCTGGTGCATGGTGGTGCAGTCACAGGGTCAGGGACAGTGACATGCAAAGGCCCCTCCACGGCGACCTGTGTTGCCTCCTGCCCCTGGACTGCACCACTTGCACCAGTGATACCACCCCCACCAGGCCCCATGTGCGGCTCAGTAGCGGCCTCCTCCTCCTCTGTATACACCACCAACCTGGATGGCTCCGCACCGTCTTCCGTCATCGCAAGCCCCTGTGGGGGCTCACCCGCCCCTTCCACTGCAGCCATAGTGGCAGACGCGGCACCAGTCCCCTCGCTCCCGGATGATGGTAATTCCTGGGAGGGTGGCTGGGCCTTGTGTCACCGGCCAGTGGAGGCATCCCCGCTGCTTTGCTCCACAGTGCCTTCTCCGCCCTCTTCTTCACTCGACGCTGTGTAGAGGGAGACATAGAACACCAGCATCAGGGTACTGTACAATGGTCCCCTAGACAGGAAGCAATAGCACATGAGTGGCACTGTCAAACGTCACTTCCATCATGTCCCTCCACAACACATGGGTCAATGCAGGCAACACACATGTAGAAACAGGCACGGTGCATGCAATCAACATTTGCATGCATATCCAAGGGCCTCTATTAACATACAATGTTGTCTTTAAACTCACATGCCTCATGGGTCATACTGATCCCATGCACACACATCACCGGAGGCTCATGCATCTGGCCTCGTACTCCACAGTCACATTGGATACAAGGATGTCTAGACTGTATCAGTGATTCAACACATCGGCATGACATATGTCATGCATCCATGGCCTTTCAAAGTCACACACATGCTACTCAGACACACAGACATGTACACCATACATGTCCATGACAGCAGCACCCATCTCTCACACCCCATCCATGTCCAAGATCAGAGACAGGCATGCATTCATGTGTGCATTCCGCATGCTGCTCCGCATGTTGCATTGAAACACATGCACCATCCATGTGGTTCACGCATGACTGGTCTCATATGCAGCACCATGATGTCCCTGCACACACACATCCATACATGGCCTATGTCACACATACAGGCACGTAGCTGACTACCAGCACACTGCTACATGCCCTGTTTCACACAGCAATGCATGGCCACTTACCGCTCGACTCCAGTCGGGTCTGCCTCTGAAGGATCTGGACATGGAGCGCTGGGTTTATACGTTCCAGGACCCTTGTCTGGATGTTGGTCAGGCAGACCCAGCACCCCTCTGCATCCTCTGCCTTCACGAGGCGCCGGGCCTCGCTGAGGGTCCTGGACCTGAAGTCCTCCCAGCGCTTCCAGACGTGTTGCATGTCACGGGCTGCCACCGCCTCCATGTTGATGGCAGCCACGATGTCCTTCCAGATCCCCTTCCTTCCTTCATAGTCGGCACGTGAACTTCCAAAGAGGGCATGATAATGCCCCAGGACTTGCTCCACCAGGATGCCAACTTCATTTTCACTGAAGCTGGCAGCCCTCTGCCTCTCTGCTGGGGGGTTGCCACTGGTGCCAGATGGTCTTGTGTTGGACATGGCAACCCCCGAGGCAGGTGTGGGTGGGCAACTGGGTCCTGGGACTGGGCTGTGGAGCGATGGTATACCAGTCGGGAGTCTTCTGTTCCAGCAGGGGTGGTCACAGCAACAGGATCCCGACAGAGGCTGACGTGCAGGCACCAAATAGCAGGGCACGTGACCAGCAGGCAGGCAGGCAGCATCTAATGGCAGGGCTCTGGGGGACAGGAAAATGGCCTTATGGGCTGGAGCGTGGTCTTCCGTGTGTTGTCGCGTGGCCAGCTTGATACAGAGTGATTTGGCACGTGAAAAAACTGCACGTCAGCGTGTAATTTGAGGAAAGGCCCTTAGTGCATAAGTGCGTAAATGACGTTGCACGTGTAGGCTGGTTTAAAAGGTACACGTAGGATGCCATTTTCTTGCACACGCTTTTTGTGAAGAGCGAGCGGGTGATTCTTGTACTTCTTGTCGGTTCACAAGCAATTACTTCACAACGGTTCAAGTTCGTACTCCTTCTATACTCGGACAGAGTTCTATTCTTCTTTTGGCGGGGGTGTTGCCAACGCGCACACGCACGTCTTTTTCACGTTCTTTTTACAGGCAGACGGTGAGTCGCGCTCGCATTGTACAACTGTGGTTGCCCCCGTGTGTCGCGTACCCATTCAGAGGTCATTGTAGCCAGCGTGTACCACGCGTACGCTCAATTTTTGTGCTTCTGGGTGCCACAGCGTAGTGCGTGTTCTTTATTCCACGCACGTGGGCTATCAGGGGTCGCGTGCACATTAAATTCAGTTTTCGGGGTGCCTGAGTGTTGCATGACCCATCATCTTCCCCCAGGGGTCACAGACAGCCTTGCTAGAGCACTAGGGTACGTATTCCATCCAGTACCCTACCCCTTTCACCCCAATTGCCCAGGACAATTGTTTACTGCACCTCCCATTCGCACAAGAACACAGTGCCATGGCTGGGAGGCGACCAAGCATTAAGGGAGGCAAAGGTGGCCGACCTGCAAGAGGTGGGCGCGGTAGGGGATGTGGCCAGGATGTGCAGGGTGGCCCAAGAGGCCAGTGTGTGGAGGACCAATCAGGGACACCTATGCCCCCCCCAATGGGTCGGGGAGATGCAGCTGACACCTTCCCAGCTCAGGCCTTGTTACCCCCCCATATTGTCAACTGAACCGGCACAGGATGACTCCCAGGCTGACTTCCGTGTCACCAAGTCAAAGCCACGTGTGGCGGTGAAAGTTGCTGTCACCAGGCCCCGTGGATCTGGGGCAGCAATGTCATCTGCTGCCCCAAGTAGGCAGGGTGAGGGGGCTGCAGGGGCAGCTGCAGCTCAATCCACCCCAGCTCTGATACTGCCAGCCGGGACAGTGTTTGTCCAAGTCCATCACACTGAGGTTGGTCCTGCCAACATCACCCAGCAGCCAATGCCTGCAGTGAGACCTTTGGTCATCATGCCTTTGCCTACTTCCAGTGCCCAGTCCACCTACGCTTCAGCCCCTACCAACGAGAGCGGCGAAAACCACTCAGGGTCCGCACCACCTTCCAAGAGGAAGAAGGGTGCTCTTGCGGTACAGGCTGGGACCCCAGACACGGCTACCCATTCCGGCACGTCAAGGAAGCCTAGTTTCAATGATGCAGAACTAGACCCACTTGTGGGGTACGTGTCGGCCCATGGCCGAGAAATGGTGGTGACTGCAGGGTTGTGAGGCGCACAGCTGATGATTGCTCTAAGCGGTGGAATAACCTGAAACGCAGAGCAAAGAACAAGCTGGCTTCCAATCATGCCTCTACTGTGGTGACTGGTGGTGGGTCTCCACCAGAGGAGGAACAACTCACTGAACATGAGTCTATCGCTGGAGCCTTCCTCACAGAGGATCAAATCGAAGGTGTTGGAGACCTACCAGACCTTGAAGCATTGTCCAATGAGTGGCCATGCATCTGTGTGCAATCCATCTGTATGTTGCTTGGGTGATGTGTTCTGATTGAGTGCCAGGTGAGGCTGTGTAGTCATGACTGCTATGGGTTACCCATGTGACCCCTCCAAACCATTCCCCGGCCTTGGGTTTGGGTTTCACAGTATTCCTTCTGACTGCAGTTGACAATTTGCACCTGATTACTGCACTTGCTCTTCAACTGTCATCTTGCCACAACATTGTTCATACTGTTTTCCTGTTCATTCTGCCTGATTGATGAAATCCTTAGCATTTATACCACACATTTTTTTGCCGTACTGCCCCAAATGTAACATACTTCAGTCATAGATTACACCCCACAATGGGCCACATTTCTTACCTTATTATGGTAATGATTTCGCCAATCAGGCAGATTGAGTAATGTGCACCTATATATGGCCTGCACACAATCAGTTTGGGGCCCTATTTGAATGCTGAACATGACAATTGTCTCTTGCCATGTCGAAGTGACCAACCATTGATGTATCCATGTGCCTGACATCACTGCATCAGTGAACACTGGCTTTGTTGCATCGTGTGGCACATGCGTGTTTTGTCACACTATTTTGCATGTTTTATTTCGTATTGTCCATCTCACATGGATGGGTGGCAGTAGTGATTTGCTACCATCAGGGGGTCCTTGTGAAATCTGCCATGGCTATGCTATGTGCCATCTGTGTGCTGGCATGTGTCATGTATGTGTATTGGCCATGCCACTCACAGGCTACTGTGTGATGCCAGTGCTATCCAGCATGCAGCACATGTGTTGGTTTTCCATCTTGGAGTCCTCAGTGTCTGCTTTTTGCCTCCCCTTCCAACTCATTGACAGTGCATGCATGCCAGAGTTATTTTCATGTGTGACATGTGTCATTAATGTACTGGATGTCTACCTCGTCATGCCTATCTGTGTGGGCTATGGTGACTATGCCTGTTTTCATTACTTTTCTTTTATGTTTTTGCAGGTGATGAGGCACTTGCTGCTGTTGAGGAGAAGGAGATGGCGCAGAGCCAGGAGGACTCAAAGCCACAACCAGTGGAGGACATGGGGTGGTGGTGGGTGAAAACCCATTATTCCTACAGACCATACTGTCCATGGGTGTCTCTGGGTACACCTCCAGAGACTTCTATGAATCAGGTGCTGAATCGGACATTGAGACATATGTCCCATCGCAGGTGAGTGTTTCTGGCAGGGATGCTGTTCTGTTCAACCCACCTGCACCGAGGGTTGACCCCTCTATGGGGCATTCAGTGTTGGGAAGTCCGCCTGTGGCGGTTACGGATGCAGGGTCACACTCCACAATATTTGTTCCTGTTCCAGGAGGAATGCAGTCCTGCAGCCTCAGGCAGTGGCAGCACAGCAAGGTGCACTTCACCTTGCCCCAAACAAGTGTGGTGCCCGCAAATGCCGTGGCCGTGCGTCACCAGGCAATACTGTGTGGGAGAACTCCATCTACACTATAGCAGCACAACAGGGGGCATTGTGTGAAATGATAGCTCAGGCAATGGATAGGGTAGCCACTTCCATTCTCCCCCCTGAAAGGCAGATGGAGCTCTAGCAGCAGCAGTCCATTTGCCACTCACAAAGGGAGGACATGTTGGCGTCAGACGGGGAGCGACGGGCTGGACTGGAGACTCTGCGCACAGCCATATCTGTAGAGTCAAAGGCCCACAGGGAAGACCTGAGGTTAGAACACAGCTCCCCCAGAGATACTCTGTGTGAACTTGAGGTGTCCCAGAGTACAAGGTCAGAACAACAGCTGGAGCAGTTGACATGCACACTCTCAGCTGAGCTCCAGGCAACCTGTCATGAGATCCGGGCATCACACAAGGCCATGCAGGCAGAAATGCGTGCTACCCGTGAGGTGCTGCATGGGGATCTCAGTACCATCATCCTGCAGAACCAAACCTTTCAGACCCGCATGCTTGCTGCCATGGAGGAGCATGCCAGGGCTTTGCGTGGTCTGCCTCCCATATCACGCCCACCATCTAATATACCACCAGAGGGTGATGACAGCGATGGCAGTTCTCCCACTGTAGCGTAGCCGTGCAGGCCATGAGCCCATGGAGGTTTTTTTTTTCTCAACATCCACGCATGTGGGTGTTGGGGTGCACCCTGTACCTCGCCCTCCTGGGTGCCCCCCCCGGTCCACACATGGCCATTTAAAAAAATATATATATTTTTTTCTAGTTTACAGTGTGTTGCTTTGTGTGGCTCCCGTAGGCATCCACTGTGTATTCCAGCTGGGCACATGCAGGCTTGTCCTATCTTTGGGTTAGAAATTTGGGTTCCTGACACACACACACCCCTCCTGCTTCCCCTTTCCATGGGCTTGCAAAGGGTGTGACCAAGTGGCAGTAAGTTACACAGTTACATTGGGCTCCCATAATTTATGTGGACAGTCTGTAGTCAAAACTGTGTATACATCCCTAGTGGGGATTGTTGTTCAATTCTCCACTGCATGGTGGATTTATATATGGTTCTACATCCATGACTTTTTCCTTATATACATGTACCTTCTTCATGTCTTAACAAGCCCGTCTACTTTGCAGATGCAGTTCATGTTGTATGCAGTACACTGACCCATTTGCCTACCTGCAACACTCTGCAGTTGGAAGGGGTCGATGTGCTGCCTTAGTCAGGTTGTGACACTTGCACTACTTTAATTTTTTACTGCCATATATTGCCACTGTTTGATTCTGTACTGATGTGTTGTCTTGCTGGTAAGTATTTGTTCATGTGTGTTGTTTTTTTATTAATTAGTGAGAGCAAAGTGTCTGTGGCCTGTTTCCATTTGGTACAGTGCACTTTGTGACACTTGTGCCATGTGTTGTGCATTCATTTGGTTGCTTTCACATTGCATGCATGCCATGGTGTGTTGGGTAGCTGAGATGTGGAGGGGTTGGGTGACATGGCACTATTTTGATGTGGTATTTTGCAAGGGGCTAGTCCTTCATGCTACATGGATGTGTGGCTTTTTCTGACACAGCATTGGGTGTCTTTAAGTAGTTAGGGATGCACAGAATGTAGCACTTCCAGGGGAACAATCATATGGTTGTGACAGTTGACTGTCATTTTTGTCATCACCATTGATTGTCAGCTGTTATGTGCCAGGCCTGTGTGCATTCCGCAGGGGTGGGATTTTAGGTGAAGTAATTTGCCACAAGCTGGGTACGGCTGCCTCACCACGTGCCCTTTCACCTACCATGCGCAGCGGCCGTGCATGTGGTTGGGGATTTTGGGGCACCACCATGTCCACCGGCACGCCCCGCCGGGTTGCAACGTTGTGCAGGACACAAGCCGCCACTATGATCCTGCACACTACTGGGGGCACATATAGCAGCTGCCCACCAGAGTGGTCAAGGGAGCGAAGGCGTGACTTCAGCACTCCAAATGTGGCTCCACTATGCCCCGGGTTGCTATATATGCTGTGTTGTATCTTACCTCGGGTGGTGTGGTGGCGTTCCGAATTGGTGTCATCATGTAGGTGCTCAGAGGGTAGGCACTGTCCCCTGGTGAGATCATAATGGGTGTCATTAGTGGGGTTTTGACATTTCTCAGTCTCTGCCATGCATGCATGTGCAGAGGCATTTATACTCACCAATTAGTCATGTGTCGCCATGCCGCCCAGCTTCCAGGTCCCGGTTTAGGGGTGACATTCTGAATATGAAACTATCATGGCTGGACCCTGGATAGTTGGCATATACTGAGGTCATAATTCCCTTGGCATCCTGCACGTTGATGGAATGCCAGTGCTTGCGATTTCGATAGATGTGCTCAGTGGCCCTGGGAGGGCGTAGAGCAACATGGGTGCAATCAATGGCACCTAGCACTTGGGGAAGTGTGCCAGCCCGTAAAAGTCCTGGACGGCAGCCTGCCTTTCTGCGGGTGTTCTTGGCATGCATATGTGCCTGCGGACTGAGGGGCGTGCAGTCATGATGGCCAACACCTGGTGTAGGCAGCGTGACTGCGTGGCCTGTGAGACTCCCCGACTATGGCAGTTGTCCGCTGAAATGACCCAGTAACCAAGAAGTGCAGTACATTGAGCACCTTTTCCAAGGGGCTCAGTACTTGGGAGCACAGGGTGGGTGATGTGAGGTCATCCTCCCACTCCCTGACCAGTTCTAGGATTATTAGTGGTGGAAACCTGTACCTCCCATACACCTGGTCTTCAAGCATCCCAAAAAGGCTGGTCCCTGGGTAAAAAAATGTGGGGCCTGGCTATCCTCCTCCTCCTGCGGTGTCCCACGACCACTGCCGCGAGGAACGGTATATTCATTGTAGCGTATGAGCTTGTTTGTTGTTTGCACGCACTTTTATGCTGCGCTGGGCCACTTACGCCTGCTTCCTGCTGGCGTATGTGTTTCCAGATTAGTGCGTCTTCTTTGGCGCATGGCTTTCCCCAATTCGATTTCATAAATACGTGTTGTTAGCGTGCGTGTGAGCATTGCGAGCATTGACCTCCTGTACTTCCCCCGTAACGCCCACATTTTCACGTGTTGTTCCCCATTCTGCGGGTTACACCCCGTGTTCCGCCCACTTTTCTTGCGTTTAGTGACGTGTGCGCCCGCATGCGCCACCCACGAATTTGGCGCGCATCCCAGGTTTCACAAGCACAGCGCATTCCATGAATCGATGAACGGCTGCGTGCGCGGCTTTAGCACACGTGCGCTGCAATTTTCAAGCTTGCGCTCCCCTTTTCGGCACACATTTATTCCATGAATTACCCTGTCAATGTCTTCTTCTTCTTGGCGTTCAATGTCCAGCATATGTTTGTGTTGTTTGAAATGAGTTATGGTTAGCTAATTATTATTATTATTATTTTCTCCAAGGTTTAAAACATTGCAGTCAGGCCATGTAATAAAGTTTTTTGTGTTGCAGAGGTTTAAATGATAACTTTATATGATTAATTATGTTGGGTTTTGTAAGTTTTACTAGACATCCTTCACAAGTTGAGACTGAATATTTGCCAGTTGTCTCATCTGGTGTGAAATTGTTTTTGTAGTAGTTTTGGGCTAGGTCGCACAGGCACATTTTTTTCCCAAAGCAGTACTTCTATGTGGTTAGTATGTGTCAATTGAATTGATTTTTAAAATGTGCTTTCTGTTGGGATCATTTGTGGCTATTGTTTCTATCTCTTTTTTCAGATTTCCATACTATTTTTTGAGTGAAAGAGGGACCAAGGTTCAGCTGTACAATGTGTTCAGATTTGCCATATAAGGCTGTACCTGTTAAACAGTTTTTAGGTCCTTAGCACCCACATTCTCTGTGGGAGAACATTTTATACCAAAGCTGTAAAATTTTTGTGACTGTGTTTTGTCAGATGATTGTCACCCCAGAGGTATTTTAGCTCTTTTTCTCAGATTTGGTGAGATAGGCTGTGATATTTCTTGCAACTGCAGGGGAATTGTCTGCAATGGTTTGTATGTCTATATTTGCATTCCACAAGAGGGCAACAATTGCATTGTAATCATTGATGTACTTGGATGCTTTGTCCCTTTTAATGTTGTATGTGTTTTTGGGTATTTGCCTTTTATACTGTGGCTAACAGAAGACATCAAGATATTTACTGGTCCTTTAACGCAAACTGGTCTAGGGAAGCAAAAGCAACATTTGGTATAGTGTTTACCTTTGGTTTTATATCAATGTCTGCAGTATCTGCCATACTTACATTTTTATAAACATTAGATTTGTGTATTTCGGTGTGTGGTTTCTGAAGGGATGGCGCACATAATGTATATTTCGATTAACTGTAAAACTGTGGCATCAGTGTCATGGCTAAATTCAGGGCATCTTTTATTCACAAAAGCATGTGGATGTGTGGTGCTTCTCTGGATTGATATTCTTTTCTCCAAGAGAAGTGTTCCACTTCTCCTAGTGGACGGCAAGTTTGATTGCACATTTGTTTATTTATTTACTTATTTATGTATTTATTGTGCATTTGTAAGGCACTATACATCAAGAAATTGTGCATCATGGCAATGAAGTCATGGTAAAAGTACCTTGATATATTGACAGGGTCCAGAGAACATAGTTCTCTTGGTGTTTCTATATCGATTACCTCTTTATTTTGGTTTGCAGTGCGTAAGAGGTTGTGCAAGTCTTTTCATGCTTATTCAGCCCAACTTATATTAACAAACTGTGTGGCTGAGACTAGGTTCCTTAGCATACAAGGTACATCACCATGACATTTGAACCAGTATTCTTTTGTACCATGCATGTTTGGAAAGAGATTTATAATACTTGACTGCAAAAATACATCTTTTCCTTTTATCTCTTCAAGCAGTTGTGTAGCAGACATGTTTACAAAATTGGAGCCTGTTTTAATGTGTGTGCAACGCAATAACATAGAATTGCTAGTTCACTTTCGAACAAGAGGTGGAAAATGTATTCTAAATTTTGTATGAATCTGGGGTCTTCAGAATACATTCGTAAAGAGTGATATTCTGATGCAGTAATTTGTGTTGGCCTTCCATCATATCCTCCTCCTTTTCCTGTAGGAAAGAATAGAGGAAGAAAAAGTGCTTCTACACTTTTCTCCGATATGCTCATTGGGGATAATTTGGCTTGATGCATTTGATATCTTTCTAATGCATCTTCTATAGTGTCTTTGGATTATAGTGGGTGAATTGTAAACTGGTCTAAATTGTTGACTGCAGTAACAGGTTCTACACGTTGAAATGTGACCATTGGTGGTGAATTCTGAATTATTTGGATAGTTTCTCTTACGTTTTCCTCTATGTTTATATCTTTGTAGTATTCCTTGTTTTCTTTGAGATATTGTAGGGATTGTGTAACTTTGTTTAAGTCGACTAGTTGTCTTTTGTTGGTACACCATTAACTAGTACAATCAGAGATTGATCTAATGACTGTTGTACTCCTAGAGTTTCTACATTTTCTTTAAGATCTAATGGAAAATATTCTACTTTGCCGCAAATGCCTTTCAGTAATTCGGATGGAGGCAATTTAGCTGTTTTTGATTGAAGGCGTATTATAGCTTGAAATGGGTGTGCTGTTATTAGTGATAGCACATGATGGCATTTAGTTATTGTCAAGCTTTGTATTGTAGTTGAGTGGTCAGTTATTTGGTATGTATTTTCTGTTGTTAGATATAAAGCTAGTTGGAATCATTGTGATTACTCATTGCCCTCTATTTTGTAGGCCATACCTACTATTTTTGTCTTCTTTTTATAAAATGTTCTGCAACAACAGACACAACTTGGTCTGGTATTTCAGCAGATGAGTTTTGAAACTTAGCTATATCTTTTTTGTATGGGTTTTTAGGAGGTTGGTGTTTGTGAGGTTTTTGCTAATGTCTTGTGAAGTTACTGAATTTTCAAAGTCAACTTCACTTCCAAAATATTTACTTTGCATGTGCTTGATTTCTCGAAGAAGTTCTTTGGCTCTTCCATGTATGAGAATATTATTTAAATGTTTGGAGTTCTAGAGCGGGACTTTTTGCATAGTGTAGTCTATGCACAAGATTTTGTATAGAAGAATGGTATATTGCTAACAATTTTATATGGTGGAAGGTGCTTTTGCAAGCAGTTTCTGAAATGCAGGCTCATGAATGTCCTTGCAGTCCAGTGTGGCTGTGCACTGGGCAGGAGTCTATGGCTTATAAAGTTGTCATTATACTTTTGTCTTTTAATTTCACATAGTTATTGAAGAATTGTCATAAATATTTTGAGGATTGTAGGTGAACGCTATATATTGAGCTGCATCTCCATTTGTACACTTGATGGTTTGTTTGGGTGAAAGGAACGTTTGGTTGAAAGTTTGTTGGGGATGTTTTTTCTATCATGGTCTCTTTTGCCATAATGGTGTCTCCTGCCATTTCATAACCTCGGCCATAAGTGTCTATGGCAATTGTTTTTTGTTGTTCCTATTTATAAGCCTCCTTAATGAAACGTGGTTCTGTGCTGTTTGTGTGAATCCATTCACCTTCATTTTGAAAAGGTATCTAAATTGACGTTGCACATGTTTAGAAGTAATTTTTGTAATTCATTGATTCATTTAGTTAGTGTGTTCTTTCTGTTTAAAATCAATATAAACATCTTTCTCTTTAGTAAAAATGCACTGTCAATTAGAGCTTCAAAGATTAGTCTTCTGCAGTAGTTTTTAAGGGTAGGTGATGACTTGTTAGCTGTCTTTATAACATTCTGAAGAATTCTATGGTGGAACATTTTTTGTAAAATTAATTTTTGGAATGCTTTACTGTGGCTATGTTAACATTGCTATATATATGGCCCTCATTACAAGTTTGCCGGTCCAGAAACAACAGTACTGGTAAGGTTTCGGCACCATTATTTACAGATCAGCAAACTACGAGTTCTGCGGGCAGGTGCCGTACCAACTGCCAGGTCTGCCCTGGCGGGTGGAACGGCACCCGCTCGCAGACTTTCACTGAAGTCCTATGGACAGTTTTCATTCACCACAGCCCATTTCTTATCGGCTCTCCCCTCAACTCACTGGCTGTGATGATCGCTTGGCTTTCCTCTTAACTGGAGTCAAGCCCAGTATCACAGAAGAAGAAGTCTCCCTCGCTCCAGCTTAACAGCGTCAATATGCTCCATGTAATGTTGACATCTGTTGCGCAACACTTTTTCCTCAGTCTTACGATTCCTGCAGCAGAGGGTTCGCAGGACGTTGTCGAGAAGGGCAAGGTCGTGTCTCTCCTTGTCGCCCTCTTGATATTTGCCACCTTTCTCCTCCTCTTGAACTGCTGAGTCTGGATAGCTGCATCGTCGTGTGGTCTGCCTTGCTCGTATTGCACTCTTGTGCTCCATCGTTTATACCTGTGGGGAAAGGATAGTGCCATCAGGTGTGTGTGATTCGGTAAAACTGCCTAACTTTGCCTGACGCTGGGGTTGGGACATGTTAGGTAACAGCTCTAGGGTTAGCCCTTTGGTTTTCATGTCAGGGAAAAGTGCTTGAGTCGGGAAAAGGGAGAGGTAGAGGTTTTGAGTATTCTGCGTGCTAAGGAAGAGGTGTTATATGCAATTATAGTTTTTTCCTAGGAGTTTTGGTAAATTCAGAAGAGTGAGACTAGTAGGGGTTGTGAAGTGAAAATATAGATTGAAGTTTTTATCATGACCTGAAAAGGGGGGATTGTGGGAATAGTTGTGTGTTGTCAATGCAGTATACTGGGGTTTTGGGAAATAATAATTAGAGGCATGTGAAGAAGAATGGGAAGGGCAATGACCGGGAGCAGTCAGGTAGGGAACAGGAAAACAGAGAAACAGGGATTCTGGGATAGATAATCTTCGGGGTGCAAGCAGGTTTGAAATATTTGGGGATTGGTTCTGTATGGAGGGGTCATTGAATCTAGGTGGGAGAGATTTAATGGGAGGAGGTAAGGCAGATGTATTGTAGCCTATAAAGGCCTCAGAGATATCATTCACCTCTCCTTCTTCCTCAGCAAAGTACTGCGTCTCACCTGGGGCATTCACTTGAGCATAAACCTGGGCTCCCTTACCCAGGTGATCTTCCCTCGCTCGTCCATCCCCAGGGTTGGAATCTGAGAGATCCAGTCCTTCCCGCGCCACCTGAATACGAATATCCTGAGATCTACCGGGGAGAATACCCTCAGTTTTCTTACAGTACACACTGAGACAAATAATATAATTGAAGTAATTGAAGTAATTCCCTGGTTACATCACTACACAGAATTCTGTTACTGGCACTGAACCACACACGAATCAGGGGAAAAGGCTATTATCCCCTGGCCATTTCTCACCTTTAAGTTGCTCATTGAAAATTAGAAATGTACACTTTTAAACATTAATGCAATAGAGACACCACTGAAGGGAATCTAGCAAATGCACATGTTAAATCGGTTACAGTGTCTTAATTGTGGCAATAATTTTTTCGCCATGGCTATTTTCACTGTTGTGTTTTCACACTGCCCATTTTTGGTGATTTTAACAATATATATATACATATATATATATATATATATTCAGTAAAGAAAACGTTGTTAAAGGGATCTTATGGTTCCAAGTAAAACCGAAAAACCCCTGACATTTGTAAGTTATGGTACGATAACCAACCATAACTCTTGCCACCACCATGCACAGCTAAGACTAACACCCAATACATCAAAGATGACATCACACATGTCATTGATGACATCACTGATGACATCACATGTGCATTACCTTTTCATGAAAACTCTGTAGAAGGGATTCTTGTTGTAATGTTGACAAAAAAAGTGTCAAGGATCATTGGAATAAATATCATCAGCTAGTTAGTGCATTAAGGAATGCGTTGATATAAATAGCATTATATTATGAAGTTCTATCCAGTATACTAAGCTATTCATGCAGAAACATAAGCAGTGTGTGCAGCATACGTGAATATGGTGCAATATTCATAATCCTGCCATGTGGATTACTGAAATGATAACTTCATTTTTATTAGAGTTTTGCGTATTGTGAAACATGTAATAGATAGCTAATAAAACCCAATTACTACATTATTGCATTACTGCACACAAAACACAAACAGACAACAACACATACAAATAGAGCATATACAGGGAAAGTGAAGTAAACAAAAAACAGCAGTATTACCCGACAATTTTCATAACGTAATTGATTATCTTCATGTACAGAAATGATTGCTCTGCTTCAAAGCTACTACTTCCCTGTGTATAAATATCACATATCGTGACTAGACCCTAATGAAAGTAGTGTACGTGCAATGTGTACAAATATGAGCATATTCAGGGAAAGAACAGTAATAAAAAAACAACAGAAATATAAGACAGTGTTGATAACCGTACTAATCATCTTCATACATAGAAAGCATTGTTGTCTTCCAAGTCTGTGTTTTCTCCTTTGTATATGTTTCATATGCTTTGAGTGGACCCTAAGTGAATTAATGTAAGAACACATTTGAAGTATAAGTCTACAAAAATAGTACTTTGTATTATAGTATAGTGAATTTTTAGTTCCTGATTGTTACTGGCTTAGATATATCAGTAAAGGAAAAAAGAGGGAGCCAGACATGTGATGTCATCAATGATGTCATCAATGACATTTGTGATGTCATCTTTGATGTCCTGGGTGTTAGTCTTAGCAGTGCACGGTGGTGGCGCGAGTTATGGTTGGTTAGCTTACCATAATTTACAAATTTCAGGGGGTTTTCGGTTTTACTTGGAACCATAACGTCCCTTTAACAAAGTTTTTTTACTGAATTTCATAGGTTTTTAGTAGCGCAACTTAACCATAACGTCCCTTTAACAAAGTTTTTTTACTATATATATCCCCTGTCGTTTAGAGGGCTCTGAAAAAGGCAGATGACACAGGGTGGGTTAGTAGAAATAATTTAACCGGTCTATAGGCGGTCAAGCGCTCTACTCGCTGTGCCACTTCACTGTAGCCTGTCAAGTGGCACAGCGAGTACAGCGCTCGCTTTGACATCCGTGCACAGCTTGCTAACGCAAGTTTGAATCCCGGCAAGGCCAAACTCAGCCTTTCATCATTCCGTGGTCGATAAATGAGCACCACACACCGTGGTTAATAATAAGCACCGCTTAGATACCTCACGGTTCTTAGCGCTATATGAATGGGAAAATATTATTATTTTATTATTAACATACTCTGTTGCACTATCTTCGATAGCAAATAGATTCACGCCCTAATAAATAAAATGATGATTTTTAATGAAGATCGGCTGGTGAGACTAATTTATGTTTTTTAAAACAGGTATGTGGCTCCATTTTGCCTATGTCACGATTTACAGACTCCAGCGGATGGGGTCTTCAGCTGCCAGGTGCAGGTCCAAATATGCAACTTCATGACCCTCACCATTTTATGGGACAATCGCCAAGGACCAATATGCCCTTACGCAGTACTAGCGGCTACAAACAACATACCAACCAATAGGGTGGTCTAATGGCTCGTTGTTGGAGCAACCTTCCGATTATCAGAGCGACCATTTACTGCTTTTATCATAAACCAACAGCCTATCTACCGAAAAGGAACAATGCGTGGCTCCAAATAAACTTTTGCTGATCGACAGCAGAGACAATAGCAAATCGCTGAATATTCACTAAACATTTCATGTTAAATAAATGTACTTTACCAAATGTACAATCCTGCTGTTTACTTTTAAACCACAGTTTCATATTCCGAATTGTGGCGCACTGAGTTGTAAGCTGATCTAACACCCTCTGTACCGCACAGGAACATCGCATGCCTCAACATGAACTTTTGCGGATCGACAACAAAGACAAATGCAAATTGCTGAATATTCTCTAAACATTTGATGTCAAATAAATGTACTTTACAACATTTACAATCTTGCTGTTTGCTTTTAAATCACAGTTTCATATTCCGAATTGTGGCATACTGTGTTGAGACATAATGTGTGTTGTCTTCCGGGTTCTGTGTAAAGTCGCGTAGGACTGGAGACGACTGGGCGCGTTTGATTACGCACCCTGTAACGTCACGGAGAGAGGCGGGGAATATGAATGCTTTGATAATATCAGGCTTAGGGGCGGGAGATATGATTTAGTGTCGCAAAAGCAAGTCAGCCAGGTCAATAGCGCCAGTCATAGGATTATGACATAATGTCGGCGCACACCAGCCGGATTTATCGTTTCTTTAGTGGACAAAAAGTCGGTTGACGCCCCTAGGAAATTGTACTATTAGCGGACAAAAGGAGTGGTCTTCAAACACTTTCACCCTGACAACGAACAATACAAACAACGTTCTCAGAACACCCCCATTTTGTGTAATTGCAACCATTTCGGGACACTGCGAGTGTTCTTAGAACACATTCGACTAGACAGATTACAATACGGACAGCGTCCTGAGGACACCCCCAGTTGGTGTATTTACGAACAATTAAGTACACCGCGAGTGTTCATAGCTCATTTTTACCTTCCTTGCGAACAAAAATGACACATACTCCGTCCTCTAAACACCCCACCATTTAGTTTATTTACAAAACGTCAGAACAGCTGTGTTCTCCGCGGACAAATCGAACGCAACAAAAACGTCTAGCACATAAAAAAACAAAACATTGAACCTATGTCATACTCCCCCTTCCTCCCCAAACACTCTTACACACCAACACACGGCACTAAATACAATTTTTTATCCACGTTTCACTGCGCTGTACGCGGTCGACTGCGAATACAAGATGGTGGGCGCCACAGAAAATCTGACGCGCTCCACACCCCTCGCTGTTCAATCAGCGAACAGGTCGCATGTCCGCGGACATGACGCAAGGCCATGGGCCAATCGGGGTGCTGTCCACGGAGCGAACAGGGAAGTCCGTCCGCGAAGCGAACACAGATATCACTAATTTGTTTGCCTTACATTTTGGTCATTTTTAAAAGAACTACTGGACAGATTTACACCAAATTTACAAAAGCACGCTTTTGGGACCAGGCCTCCGCTCCTGCCGCAAATTTGGTGTAAATGCGTCCAGCGGTTCGGGCTGTAGCCGTGCGCAAAGTTTTTTCCCATTCAGTCTATGGGAAAAAAAAGTTTTGGGACCCCCCCTATAACTTTTCCCCCCCTGGACGAATCCTCACCAAACTTTGCAGAGTGACCCAACTACTTATTTTGCAAAGTTTGGTGAGGATCTGTCCAGGGAGAGCGAAGTTATAAGCCGCCCAAAAAGTGCTCTTCCTGTGGAAACAGCAACTTAACCATAACTACATGGCCACTACCGTGGCCATGTAAAATATATATATATATATATATATATATATATGTATATATATATATATATATATATATATATATATATATTGAGATCAAAGAGAGGAAGGAATGAACCGCACCCTCCGCGGTCAGTTAGAAGACCAGAATCCATAAAAAAATATATAAAGCAGCTCACAACAAAGGTAAAGGTCTTGAAATATTTATTGTAACCGAAAAAGGCAAAATTACAAAAATACAAATTACGGCTGAGGAGCAGCGGCCAAAACAGAGGTAGGACGCCAGTACGCACGACCCGCACACAACGCGTTTCACACTCAACTGAGTTCTTGAAATTTCTGAAGATAGTGACACTAATGGTAGACACTTCTCTATATAACCAAATTAATAAGCATTATTTTATGTACACTTAACATATATATATGTATATATCTATATATATATATATATTCTTTTAACAGACCATACAAACAATGAAAAATTATACACCAAAAGAATATACATTGGATAAGACTCTCCAGCACATGGGAGAAAAAATGGACATGCTCATGGCATATTACAACCATTTGAAGAACTTCGTAGAGGACCACATAAAAGGAAAAATTAAATATCATTGTCCCACATGTACCTGTCCCCCCTGTCCATATCCCGCTCAATTATCTAAAAAACCCTCTTAACGAACAAAATTTTTTGATGAGACTTCCATCCCTTCATCTCCTCCTATCCATCCTCTTGAAACCCCCAATTCCCCTGTGTTTGTATCAGTTTCTGCTTCCCCTTCTCTTTCATAAATTGTACATCTATATATAATAAAACATAAATATTATGTGTCTTAATTCAGTTATTTTTTCGTTTAAAAAACAAAGTCAGTTAGGGTGCCCGCGGACAGTGGGGGTGTCTGGAATGTCCGCAATTAGCCAAAATGGGGGTGTCCTAAGGAC
This sequence comes from Ambystoma mexicanum, assembly GCF_040938575.1. NCBI lineage: Eukaryota > Metazoa > Chordata > Amphibia > Caudata > Ambystomatidae > Ambystoma > Ambystoma mexicanum. Next base: position 178,673,449 of record NC_090924.1, read on the forward strand.
ACTATACCTGTCCGTACGATTCTCAGCCAAGTTGAAACTGTTCTGAGAACACAATCAATGTCTGGGATGTCCGTAAAACCCAAAATGGAGGTGTCCAAAGGACACTATACCTGTCCTCACTGTTCGCAGGCAAGTTGAAACTGTTCTAAGAACACAATCAGTGTCCGAGATGTCCGAAAAACCCAAAATGGAGATGTCCTAAGGACACTATACCTGTCTGTACTGTTCGCAGGCAAGTTGAAACTGTTCTAAGGACACACTCTGTGTCCGGGATGTCCGTAAAACCCAAAATGGAGATGTCCTAAGGACACTATACCTGTCCGTACTGTTCGCAAGTAACATAGAACCATTCTTAGAATACACTCGGTGTCAGGGCTTTTCGCAATTAACCAAAATTGAGGTATACTAAGGACACTATACCTGTCCGTATTTTTCGTAGGCAAATGGGAACTGTACTAAAAACACAATCAGTGTCCGGGTTGTCCGCATATATGTAAAATGGGGGTGTTCTAAGGACACTTTGCCTGTCTGTACTGCCTAAAGAACATCTACGCACATGCGCACCACACCCGTAACTTTTCCGAACATCGTGCCTGTCCGTAACTGTTTGCGTCACTTGTGTCACACTTTTAATTCATTTTAGGACCCGAACACTGTCCGTAGAACACCCGCGCACATGCGCAAAACCATTCCCGTGCATTTGATGTCCTGCGGACACCAATTCCCTTTGCAAACCGCTGATCGTGTGTTCTGAATTGCGGACACTGTCTGGGTCCCCGAACATATTTAAAGTGCATTTTCAGGCTATCCACAGTATTTTAAAGTAAATATTCACCATAGCACATGTCCCAGACAATCACCCTGATTCTCTACATACTTTTTGGTACTTTTTAAGCCTTTTGGGATGTTTGATCTGTCCGCGGACGGCGCGGGTCTCTGCGGAGCACGCACACGCACCCCTATAAAATGCCACGCCCCAGAGCTCATCCTCATTGTGCTTTTGGATATTTGACAAAGCATTGTCTACTTTGGCTAGTATTTTGCTGCCAATCTTCAGATTTTTCTGAAACCTGATGGCATCCATGGCTCCTCTACTGCCACCTGGTGCTACATCTGCCTCAGCACCACCCCCATCCCCTCCATCATCACCACCTCCCCAAGGGCCTGAAGAGGGGAACAGGCATGAGGATGCAGAGGAGGATGAAGAGGATGACAAGGATGAAGTAGTGGAAGTCCCTACTACCAGCACTCGCCATGAGTCTTGGGTGTGACGGTTATTTACCATTCATGGTAACGTACCCAAGGCGCGTGCGAACAAAGTCACCTGCAACAAGTGCAAAATGGTGCTGAGTCGCGGGAGGCTTGGTTCGTACAGTTTTGGTACGACTACTATGAAGTGACTGCTAAGGTCGTTCCACGGTCGGGCCGTTCGCAAGGTTGTACCTTGCGAGCAGCGTGGTAGGTTGAGTTCCTCTACTTCATCCTCCGTTTCTGCTCCTCTCACCACAAGAGACACTCCTGTGGGAGAGCGCATCCCTCCAGCTGCCTCACAGGCCATTCACAATGCTGATGACCCTTACCTTTCGAGGGTCACAGTTTTGTGCATGTACTGCGATGCAGTACTCTGCAGGGGGAGAGACTTCGAAGTGCTTTCGAGACTACGGTCTCGGAGCACGAGAAGACCTGCCCACTACCTAAGTAAAGCCCACCCTACATCTTCCTCTCTCCACCCGCCCTTTCTTATCCCCGTGGTTGGTGTCTCCCCTTTCCCTTCTTTCCCCTCCTCTCCTAGTGTGTTGTGTATAAAAAAAAAAAAAAAATTTAAAACAACAAAAATCTAAAAAAGGCTCTTTGCAGAGCCACCTTTCACAGTCAAAAAATAGAAGTGGCAAATAAATTGAGCAGGCTCCTGTGCATTTTTTTTTTTTAGAAGTCCGTGGACAGTTTGCAAACATCAAACATTTTGGGGTGCTGCCCTATCAAAATGATTGCACTTTTCTCTGGGAGGATGTGATGGCTCTGAAAAGAGCCTTTTGGTGGTGTTTTTTGTATTTGAAAAACTTGAAATAATCAACACCTACTGCAAAAAAGATGGCTGTAATTGCACAAAAGGACACAATGCATTTTGTACATTTCTCAGAAAAATCTGATTACCAGCATAAGTAAGATGCACTCCATCTCTACAAAAATGTATGTGCTACGAAACATAATATTTTCATTGTGAAAAGAGGACATGCCAACATCTCTTAGAAAGGCACAAACAGCCTTATTGACATTGCGCCTCGCTTTCTCCATTTGTGGACCAAATGAAGAAGAACGCACCCACATTTGTCTCTGCGCAATACGAGAAAATATTACTTGGGAATTTGTAAACATGTCCATGACCTTCCCAAGTCCTTCTTTCATTTCAAATTGCAAAGAAATTACTGACACATGTCCCAAACTGTTCCCTCCACAATGAATTATAATTATGTCTGGATGATGCTCTGTCTGCAAACTAGCACAGAGAGGTAGCAAGTCTAGCCACTTCATTCAACGCACTCCATGCCAGTGCACTTCCACATGAGGGAATCCAAGATCTGCAGCTACTCCGCAGTGTTGTGCCTGCACCTCCAACCAATGTATCCATGAGTCTCCCAAAATCCACACAATCTGTTTTCTGAAACACACAGCCATAGCTAACTGTTCTTCTCTCAGGTAAAAGACTTTCTGACAAACTCTCTCCTTAAAGAACACACTCACCAAACTTTACTAACCAATCAATTAATCTGCTCACTCTCATTTACATGCATCTCCACCCCGAAATCCCTGTATGTAATACGCGATGTCCACGGACTACCACCATGTCCACATACATATCGTAACTTGGACAGTCCTTCTACAATTTCCACTTCACTCTCTGTGTATTCCTTCATTGGATACAGCTAACCAGTCACACAGCCATCCACCAATCACATCCACAAACTCTACATCTAACTGCATCATCAGAGTTCAGTACTTCAAATGTACTGTTGATCACTCTGAGTACAAGTCTCATATCATTGGAAAGCACCTACAACAAAAACTGCTCTATAAGTCTCCAAGATTTCTACTTGCAGCTGCATGCATATCCACATGCATGAATACAAACTACAGGTATGCATATTTTCTGCACAGTACATGTACAACTCTTATAAATGCATATAAACAGAGTAACTGCCACTTAAACGGTTTAACCTATAAAATTAACTTACTGTCAATTTTCCCATCTCATATAATCAACTGTCACTTTCAAACCTTTCTACTATCTATTTTATTTTACACACACACCTATCTAAAAATTATAATATTAGAAGATGGGAGAAATAACATATAATAGTGGAAAAACACTTAGTAGTGTATTATAAAAGTATACAAAGTCAGTAAAACGTCATGCATCTTCATACACTCACACACATACACACTATAATTGAAAAGCTCCCAGCTGCACTAACTCCAATACCTGTAAATCACATCCTTCTGCTTTATTACTCACACCTTCACAAATGCATACATTCCATGCTTTTCTATACAGTTTCTGCCATTTACCTTGCAAAATGAATATATAAGTATTTCTTCTTTCTCCCAACATCCTATAACACAGCTTTAAAAAAAACAAGTGAGTTTCGTACACTTAATATTTTACTCATTTGCAAAGCATGTTGAACTAACATATTGTAAATGAAATATGAAACCGGAACATAGTCAAATGAAACTGCATGCATACACTATGTTCAGATATCAAACAAGAATAGTACTACAAAAATATAAATATGAATCTCTTAATTAACATCACTGCTACAAAATGACTAACTTATTTCTTTTACAATTGCAGAGAAGACCACTCTCAAGGAAAACAACAACATCTGAACTACAAACACCAACTATAAAGAAACCTGCTCATTCCACAAAAAAAGAGTAAGTACAATACTACCATACTTTCTCTGCCTAGCCTGTAAATCTCTCCACAATCTTACTCTCCTTATCTCTCCTCTCTGTTTACACTCCCTCCCACTCCCTTCACTCTGCTGGCCACTTTCCTCTCACTGTTCCTCCTTCCCCTTATACCACCCCCATTTCCGCTCCTTTCATCTCCTACCCCCCCTGCACTGGAACTCCTTACCTCTCTCACTCCACTCTATTTCTACCTTTTTCTCATTCTAAACTTTACTCAAATCTCTCCTTCTCCATTCCCCAACATGAAACCCCTCCCACCTTCTTCACCCTCCCCCCTTGCCTTATCACCTTAATCATCTCCCTCCTCTTCCCTCCCCCATTCTCACCTTTAACCCCATCCGTTTCCCTCCTCCTCCACCTCTTCCCCATCCTTCCCCCTCACCTCTACTGCACTACTCACCTTCTTCCCTTCACTTTAATTGGTCTACTTACTGTTTTCTTGGTCTGATTCTCAATTTTAAATTGTTTCCACTGTTACTGTTTTAATTTAACTTGTTATATTTATTATTGTGTTATTAAAATATTTTACTCAAGCACACTGTGCGAGTTAATTATGTAATTTGTGCACCAAAAAAAACGAACATTTGTGTATCTTTCTACCCACAAATCACCATTTAATAAACAGGGAATAGCACACAGAATGGCACACAAATCTCTATTTTTCAGAGCACAAATAACATAACTCAGTCCCTAGAATATTAGTATTACAAAACAAAGAATAGTTTTAATTTGATACCATTTGATTTACTATTAGTGCTTATACTCACCACTAGCTCACGTTTTACTATCATCTGAACCGCAGTATAGTAACACAAAAATAGAAGAGTAGCCTTCCCAACTAATTGTAGCTGCCCACTGCACAATCACACACCACCAGATACATCTTTACAATCATACTCAAACACTCATGCATACAGCACACATACATTTGCACAACAGCCCAACCCATGCCTTTAAATTTTTTTATTTCAACAGACCCCACAGAATGCCTACCAGAAAGCAAGTCCATAGAAAGCAACACAGAAATAGAGCAAGTAAAAATAAAAATGTCCAAAATAAGCATCCATCTCCAGCAGAGTTTGTACAAAAAGTTCAAACAAAACAGCTAATACAGTCATTTAACAAAATTAAACAATCTTCCAGTACAGAAACTTTGCCTCCTCTATCAAAATGTACAAGAAAACAGAAAATGATTAACAGAAATACAGGTACCACTACTGCTAAAACTGCTCCTATAAATCTTGAAATAGCAGGAAGTAACCATACCAAAAAGAGTATATTAACAAAAATGTTCCACAACAGAGTCCTTCAGAATCTTATAAAATCAGGAGACAAATCATACACAACCCTTAAAAACTACCGTAGAAAATTAATCTTAGAAGCTTTGATAGACAGTGCAATCCGTCTCAAAAGAAAATTATTTATTTTAGTGTTAAACAGAATGAAACCACTAACAAAGCTAACTACTAAATTACAAAAAGCTTCTCAATAAACAGAATGTCAACAAAAATAACTTCTTAAATATCTGTGGACGTGAATGGAGTCACACCATAAGCACAGAACCATATTTCAATGAAGAAACATATAAACAAAATCAGACAAACACAATTGCCATCCATAGCAGTGGACGAGGTTATGAAAAACTTAATAATACCATAATGGAACAAGAAGTACTGCTTACAAAAATATCTCCAAAGAACTCAGAATCAATTCTCCATTTGACTGAACCAGAACATCCAGTATACAAATGGCCATGCTCGTCAAGGTATAACATTGCCAAAACATCTTTCAAATATTTACGCCAGTTCCTCAATCAATATGTGAAAGGTAAAGACAAAATCAAAATTAAACTTCTGCAAAATATGGATAATTGTCCAATGTGCAAATACACAGGACTGCAAGGACATTCATTGGCCTGCATTTCAGGACCTATTTTCAAAAGCAGCTTCCATCATATCAAAATGATATCAACACATCATTCAACTATAAGAAATCTAGTCTATAAACTGTACAATGCTAAAAGTCTTGCTTTAGCACTAGCCAATTTAAATAACAATCTTCTACATGGTACAGCCAAAGACCTACTCGAAGAAATCAACCATATCCAGAGTAAATATTTTGGAAGTGAAAACCACTTACAAAATGCAATAGCTTTACAACAGACTAGCAACAATTCTGCACATGGCAACCTTCTACTACACACATACAAAAAAGAAATACTAAAATTCAAAAGTACATACGCTGAAATACCAAACCATGTGTGTGTGTGTTTCTGCAGAACTTTTTATAAAAATAACACAAAACTATAGACATAACATACAAAATAGAAGACAATGAAGATTCTAAATGGTTTGAATTAGCTCTCTACCTTATAGCAGAAAACAAATATGAAATAACTGACCCCTTAACAGTTTTCAGTTACTGAATTACAAAACTTGACAACAATCAAACTCCATCACATGCTATCACAAATCATTTGGAATTATTCCCTCTACCAAAACCCCTGCAAAAACTCAATTTATATGAGAGCATCATAATTCAAACAGTACACCCATTCCAAGCAATAATACGCCTTCAATCAAAAACAGCAAAATTACCTCCCTCTGAATTGGTGAAAGGCATTCGCGGTAAAGTAGTATATTTACCAGTAGATCGAAAAGAAAATGTGCTAGCTCTGGGAGTGCAACGTCTTATAAAACAATCTTTAATTGTCATAGTAAATGTGTACCTACAAAAGACAAAAAAATGTGGCAACAACTGGTAGATTTACATAAAGATAGACAAGCCTTGCAATATCTAAAAGACAATAATGAATACTACAAAGAAATTAATATTGAGGAAAACTTAAGAGAAACAACTGAAATAATACAAGAGTCACCAGAAACTGGTCAATTTTAACTTCTAGATCCTGCTACAATATCAATATTTTAGACCATTATACAATTCATCCATTACACTCTAAAGACACCATAGATGATGCACTAGAAACATACCAAATGCGACAAACAAAAGGATCACCAATCAGCATATGGGAAAAAAGTATAGAAGCACGTGCTTTTCCTTTACTCTTTCCTACTGGCAAAAGAGGAAGGTACAATGATAGACACACTCAGATAACAGCATCAGAATACCGCTCATTACGAATGTATTCTGAAGATCCCAGATTTAGACAAAATGTGGAATACATATTCCACCGACTCTTTGAAAGTGAACTAGCAACTCTATGTTACGGAGTTGCACACACATTAAAAACAGGAACCCACTTTCAAAATATGTCAGCTACGCAATTACTACAAAAAGTGCAAGAAAAAGATGAAGTTTTACAATCAAGCATTACAAATCTGTTAGCAAACATGCGTGGTACAAAAGAGTACTGGTTCTGATGTAACGGAGATGTAGGTTGCATGATAAGAAACCTTGGCCCACCAACTTGGTTTGTTACATTAAGTTGTGCAGAATATGCATGGGAAGATCTACATGATTTCCTACGGATATCAAACAAAAAGAAAACAAACACAGATATACTAACTCCTGGAGAAGTTTGCTCTCTAGATCCTGTTAATGTTTCAAGATATTTTCATCACCGCTTCATTGCTATGCTACACTTTATTTGTAATAAAACTGATCCTCCCCTCGGAGAAGTGCAGCACTTCTTTTGGAGAAAAGAATACCAAGCCAGAGGAGCACCACATATCCACATGCTTTTATGGATTAAAGATGCTCCTACATTTGGTCAAGACAGTGATGCCACTGTGTTACAGTTTATCGAAAAATATGTCACTTGTGAAATTCCTTCAAAAGTAACAAATAGTGATTTTCATGCACAAATTGTACAATTTGAAACACACACATGTGGCAAATACTGTTGTTGCAAATACAAAAACAAAGTGAAATACTACACCAAATGCCGTTTTGGTTTCCCTAGACCGGTTACAGAAACAGGTGAAGTGAACAACTTCATGTCTTCAGTTAGACATAGTGTTAAAGGTAAATCACCTAAAAATACATATTACATAAAAAGAACAGAAGAAGCAAAATATATCAATGATTACAATGCAATCATTGCCCTATTGTGGAATGCAAACATAGATGTGCAGTACATTGCAGACAATTCTACTGCAGTTGCATGATATGTTACAGCCTGCTTAACAAAAGCCGAAAATACAGAGCTTCAAGACTTCTGGAATGACCTGTCATCAGATAAAACACTCTCTCAGAAATTGTACAGCTTGGACATAAAAATGCTCTCCCATAGAGAATGTGGCTGCTATGAAGCTGCAGATTGTTTAACCGGTACTGCTTTGTATGGAAAATCTGAAAATATAGTATGGCTAAGTCATGGTCCTGCTAAATCTAGAAAAAGAGTTCTCAAATCATACAATGACATAGAAACAATGGCCAAAAATGATCCGAACGGCAAAGCATTTTAAAAAACAATTTAATAGACACATACTACCCAAACAGAAGTACCACTTTGGAAACCATGTGTCTATACCACATAGCTCAAAACCTCACATACAAAAATAATATAACACCAGATGAAAAAAAAGGTGGATACAGAGTGACACATTGTGAAGGCAGCTTGGTAAAACTTACCAAACCAAGTTTAATTAATCATATCAAATTGTCATTATAAACTCCTCAACAGAAAGAACTATATTACATGTCACTGCTACAACTCTTTAAACCATGGAGAAAAGAAGAAGAGTTACTAGATAACTATGACTCCTATGAAGACGCTTTCAAAGGAAATGAAAGCACTATCACTGATGTAAACTTTACACAGTACAAAACAATGTTGCACAATGAACAGCAACACAAAGAAGAACTCCGGGCTGAACTAGATAAGGACACTCCTGACAGTAGTCAACCTTCTGTAACAGGAAGCCAAGAACCACTGGGACAGCCACTAATAGCAAATGAAGCAGAATTAGCTATGACAGAAGTAGAAAATGCCATGTGTCAGTATGAAGATACAGAAGATTTAAGTACACTACAATCAAAACTAAACAATGAGCAGCGTAGCATTTTTCAAGAAGTAACAAAATAAATTGCACATGGTGTACAACATGAAAATAACTAATGTACCTATCAAAATTACAAACCTTTACTATTATACGTTAGTGGTGAAGCTGGTTCAGGCAAAACATTCTTAATCAAAATCATCAGCAAGTTCCTTCAACAATTGACAAAGAACAAACTGTCAGCTGTTGTAACTGCCCCCACAGGTTAAGCTTCCTACAACATAGGGGGTGTAACTTTACATTGATTACTACTCCTACCAGTAGAACACCAAAACAAATTAGAATATTACAAACTTTATACAAAAGCTGCAATGGAATTATGCAGAGTGTTAAAACAAATGCAAATGCTACTAAAAGATAAAGTGAGCATGGTCTCCAACCTAATGTTGGCTTTGATTCACCTCAGATTACAAGAAGTACTTAAAACAAACTATGAAGAGCTCTTTGCAGGAAAACACATTATTGTTTTCGGAGATCTTCTTCAATTGACACCAGTGAAAGGTGAACCAATTTTTAAAAACCTAGGACACAAACTCTCCCGGTAAATTATTGGTAGCATAGGAAATGTCAACCTTTGGCAACATTTCCAATACAGAGAATTAACAGAAAACATGCAACAGTCTACATACCTCACCTGCACCAACATTTTTTAAAAGTATTAGAGTTGGTGTACTATCTGAAGAAGCACAAGCAATATTAAAAACCCAGCACATCCATGCATTCTATGGGCATAGCTCATGTGCTACTTATGTTATGGAACAATTAGCACACAATAATATCAATTGTATGTCCTTAATGCCAACTATTGTAAGCTGTTCCAAATTCAATGAAACAATGTTGAAAAAAGAAATGCAGCCACTAATTGAAATTTCCGTAGCAGACAAACTGGACATACATGGTATGACACTACCAATGTGTAAACAAGCCACAACAAGACTAAATACCTTAAATAATTCTATCTCCAACACAGCTGGTTTGGAAAAAATATTAAAATGATCCTTAAACTGTAGAGTAATGCTTAAACGTAACCTTGACATGGACAAGGACTAGTTAATAGAGCACTGGGTACAGTTGTTGGCTTTCAAACATACCCATGTGACGATAACATACAGTTTGTAAATATTCTCTTTGTGAAACTTTCAGAAATAAAAAGGATAGACTGCTCAACAGCTCGATTCCTTTTCTTCAAAGACATGTATGTACGCAGAGAGCAATTTTCTCTAACTCTAGCATACGCAGTCACCATTCATAAATCACAAGGTCCTACCCTAGAGAAAGCATTGAGAGATATTGGTAACACAGTCCTTAACGAAGGCATGAACTACGTAGCACTATCATGCTTGAGTACACAAGACGGTTATTTCTAATCAACTTTGATGCAAATAAAGTAAACGCTGATATTCCTTGCATTTTAGAATACAATAGACTACGTTCTCTATACACCCCCCATCTAAAAACATATCCTGTTCCACAAAAAGGAAAATCAAATCAAACAGAAATGCAACTGGATCTGACTGCAAATCCTCCAAAGAGACAAAAAGAAACAAATACTTCATCAATTACCACAACCAAAGAAGAACCTATTACTCAAAGTAACTCAGTTACTTCTTCAAAGAAGCAACAAACTCTCTCAAAAAATTACTTGGACACAGACCTATCTGGTCCATTCAAATTTTCAGTCAGATATAACTGGTGTAAGTTGCTGCGCAAATGTAGCAATGAACATTCTATTTCAATTACCACCAATTGTTAACATATTTACTTACACAGTACAGACCAATTGTGTTTGCAAATGGTAGTACTTCATAGAAACGCAACAAACAATCCTGACAACACGTATAGTGTTCATGGAATAAGACAAGAATTAGACTACTGTGCTGGAATGGTGAAATTCACTATAAACTCACAAGAAGATCCACAAGAATTTCTAATGTACTTACTACAAGTACTGGAAAACAAAAAATACATATAAATGAAATCTTCCAGATTTCATACATGTGGAAACATACATGCACTCTCTGTAACAATGTTACACAGGAACAAATCCCTAATGAACGCTTTGTGTATGTATCCATACCTAATTGTGAATCTATTCCATTTCAGCAACTTGTACAAAATGCAAACCATGGTGGATTATGTACTACCTGCAATTCAGATAATCGCTCCACCACACTAATTCAAACACATAGTAAATACATAATACTAATGCTTCTATGTTACAATGCAGATGGTACCAAAAACAACTGCAAACTGACTGGATTAACACAAGTATCACTTGGTAAGAAAACCTTCACAACAATAGGTATAATCTACCATGCAGGAGCCACAACCAATGCGGGTCACTACACTGCATAGATTAAAAAGAAATGTGGTTGGTTGGAATGTAATGACAGTACCATTATTCTAAAGCAAAGATTACCAGCAAATCTTACAAACGCTTATTTAATATTCTTAAAACCAAAATTTAATAACTAATATGTACTTAAACATTACAAAACTTCAATTAAAAAACTATAAAAAGTTAGAATATGCCAACAGGTATCTAACTGCCCCAATATTTTGCAACAACCAATCAAATAAATCAATACCACTCAATTATAACAAAGAAATACACAGCATACGCCAACAGGTATCTAACTGCTCCAAAAATGTGCACCAATCCAACAGATAGACCATTAGTCAAAAACAACAAGTGAACAGTCAAAACAAACAAACAAATACACTGTAGCATAACAAAAAAGGTTTTTTTTATGTACCACACAGGAGGCACAACCAATGCCGGTCACAACACTGCATATGTTAAAAAGAAATGTGGATGGTTTGAATGTAATAATAGTACCATTATTCTAAATCAGAGATTACCAGCAAATCTTACAAACACTTCTTTAATCTTCTTAAAACCAAAATGTTATAACTAATCTGTACTTAAACATTAACAAAACTTCAATTAAAAAAATATAAACTGTTAGAATACGTCAACAGATATCTAACTGCCCCAAAATTCTATAACAACCAAACAGATAAATAAATACCACTAAATTATAACAAGAAACAAACAGTTAGAATACGCCAACAGGTATCTAACTGCTCCAAGATTTTCAACAACCAAACAGATAAAACAATACCACAAAATTATAACAAAAAATAAACAGTTACAATACCCAACAGGTATCTAACTGCTCCAAAAAAATGAAACAACCCAACAGATAGAACATTGGCCTGAAACAAGAAGTGAACTCTGAAAACAAACAAACAAATAGACTGTAGCATAACAAAAAAAGGTTTTTTTAATCCGACATGGATTTTTTTTTCCACAGACCCAATGATTAGAAAAACAAACACAGAAACTGAGCAAATAGCACAGTACACTGGTTTGTAATCTACTAAATATGAGGGTCAAAATGAATAAACAATGTCTATTATTCAATGCTATAAGTCATTACAAACTACCAATACTAACATGATCTTTTATTTTATCACAGAAATTGACAAAGAATATATGTACTGCAGTTACCAAACCAAACAGTAAGTATACTACAATAAGTATAACTCATAAATACTGCCCCATAACACAACCACTGCAGAATATCACACCCATGAAATCTTATAACTTCGGTACTTATAACTTTGGTCTTGCGTAGACCCTGGCCACAACCACCACATACACCCAAGACTCTAGGCCCTGACCACAACCACCACATGCACCCAAGATTCTAGGCCCTCACCACAACCACCATGTGCACCCAAGACTCTAGGCCTTCCCACAACCACCCCAGCATATCACACCCATGTTTGAATCTATGGGTGTGATCTATGGGTGTGATATGCTGCGGTGGTTGTGGCCAGGGCCTAGAGTCTTGGCCATGCACCCAAGATTCTAGGCCCTGGCCACAACCACCACAGCATATCACACCCATAGATCAAACCCATAGAATCAAACATTTTAACCATGCCATATAGCCTTTTTAATGTCCGTGGAAACCATCCGTGTTCTTAGAACAGTTTTAACTTGCCTACGAACAGTACGGACAGGTACAGTGTCATTAGGACACTTCCATATTTGTTTTTTTTTACGGACAACCCGGACACAATGTGTGTTCTTAGAACAGTTTCAACTTACATGCAAATAGTACGGACAGGTATAGTGTCCTTAGGACATATCCATTTTCATTTAATTACGGACATCCCGGACACTGTGTATGTTCGTAGAACAGTATCACCTTGCCTGTGAACAGTACGGACAGGTATAGTGTCCTTAGGACATCCCCATATGCGTCGATTACGGACATCGAGGACAGCACGGCTGTCCACGGACACAACAAACACAACAGCGGTGCCTACCACCTAAATAGATGCAATATTTGAACCATCTCTTACCCCCCCACCATCCCCAAACAGTCTTACAGACCAACACACTTGCCAAAATTGTATTTCCCCACCATTTGTCACCGCGCTGTACGCAGACGTCTGCGGATACAAGATGGAGGGCGTTTCCAAAAATCTGACGCACGTCACGCTCTCCACCATCCAATCGGCGAACACGTTGCATGTCCGCGGACATGACGTAAGTCGATTAGCTAATTAGGACACTGTCTGCGGAGCGAACAGGGATGTGTGTCCGCGGACCGAACATAGATATCACTATTTTTTTTACCTACTTTTTGTTAGTTTTAAAAAAAACGACTGGACGGATTTTCACCAAATTTACAAAAGCACGCTTTCGGGACCAAGCCGCTGCTCCTGCTGCAAATTTGGTGAAAATCCGTCCAGCGGTTTGAGCTGTAGGCATGAGCAAAGTTTTTTCCCCATTCAGTCTATGGGAAAAAAAGACATTTTGGGACCCTCCCTAAAACTTTGCCCCATTAGACCAAACCTCACAAAAAAAGTTCAGAGTGGCCCATATACTTTTTTTGAAAAGTTTGGTGAGGATCCATCCAGGGGGAGCAGAGTTATAAGCCACCCAAAAAGTGCTCTTCCTATGGAAACAGCAACGCTGGTGGCGCGAGTTATGGTTGCTTAGCTTACCATAACTGGCGAATTTCAGGGGTTTTTCAGTTTTTCAGTTTTACTTGGAACCATAACGTCCCTTTAACAATGTTTTTTCATTGAATTTCATAGGTTTTTAGTAGCGCAACTTAACCATAACGTCCCTTTAACAAAGTTTTTTTACTGAATTTAATAGGTTTTTAGTAGCGCAACTTAACAATAATAACTCTGACTTTATGTACAAGTAACATAGAACATACTGAACCCCCTCTACTGAATTTGATGTCTGCAAACTCTTTTAATGTCCGCAGACAGATGCGGACAACCGCACCACTACCCAAAAAGTCTGGGGGTGTGTTTAATTATTATATCATAACATATGAACATTTTACAAATTCACAAAACAGCACACATACACATTGGGCCTCATTCCGAGTATGGCGGTAAGGGATAGCGGCCACCGGTAACGAGACCGGTGGCGGTATTCCCTTACCGCCATACTCCGAGTTCCCTTTGCGCCCTCGCCCTTAACGCCTGCTTTGAGCAGGTGTTAAAGTCGAGGGCGCAAAAGGCCTCCAAGCTAATAACGGTGACCGTAATGAACGGTCACCGTTATTTGCATCTTCCCCATTCCCATTGAGCCCTATGGGGGCTCATTTGGGAATGGGGAAGAGCCTTGGTGAATGGGGAATTACCGCCCCGCCAACCTTGGAATGGGGCGGTAATTCCGCCATCCACCAAGGCGCTGCCGGTCCGGGTACGGCGTCAACCAAGGCGTTAATAGCGCCATTGGTTAGCGCCGTACTCGGAATGAGGCCCATTATATGTAGTAATAAATAAGAATTGTAATCCATATATATAACACACTAACCATTCATTTAAATACAATATGTTCTAAAATGGAATATACCAAAAGAAGAAAGATAGTCTTCGAACATGATTACCTAACAGAAACTCCACAACTAAGAGCAACAGCAGATCTACAGACCACTCAGAACACACCTTACCAGAAGCTAGTAAGTGTACTGCATTTTACTCATATATATGTGAGCTTTCTGTGTTAGATACAAAAAAAATGATATTATGGTTTTTTTTTCACAGAAATGTCTAGTACTCTTGAGTGGCTAGAGGAGCATTTCCCACGTGAGGAAATGTCAGAAGATAGTGAACCTAATGGTAGACACTTTACTATATAAACCAATTAATAAATATTATTTTATATACATTTAACATATATATTTTTTTTATACAGAACATACAAAAATTGAAAATACTAAAGAAAAAGCAGTATTGGATAAGACTCTTCAGCACATAGAGGAGAAAATGGACCTACTCTTGGCAAATTTTAATAATTTAAAAAACTTTGTGGAGCATCACTTGAAACAAACAACTACATACCATTGTCCCACATGTACCTGTCCCCCTCACCATACCCCACTCAATGATCCCCAAACCCTCTCCATGAACCAAAACGTTTTGATAAGACTTCCTTCCATTCTTCAATTCATATAAATCCTACTGAAACCCCCAATTCTCCTGTTTTTGTTTCAGTTTCTGCCTCAGCTTCTCTGTCATAAATTTAACATACATGTAAAATAAAGTAAAATTATTATATTGTGTCCTAATTCATGTCTTGTCTCTTTTTAAAAAGTAGTTCAGGTGTCCACGGACAGCACGGGTGTCCGGAATGTCAGTGAAGAAACGAAAATGGAGGTGTCCTAAGAACACTATATCTGTCCGTACTGTTCTCTAGCAAGTTGAAACTGTTCTAAGAACACAGGCTGTTTCCTGAAATGTTCGTAAATAAACTAAATGGGGGTGTCCTGAGGACACTATACCTGCCCTTACTGTTTGTAGACAGGTTGAAACTGTTCTACGAACACATCAAGTGTGCTGGGATGTTCGTAAATAAACAAAATGGGGGTGTCCTGAGGACGCTATGCCTGTCCGTATTGTTCGGAGGCAAGTTGAAACTGTTCTAAGAACACAGGGTGTGTCATAAAATGTTCGTAAATAAACGAAATGGGGGTGTCCTGAGGACACTATACCTGTCCATACTGTTCGTAGGCAGCTTGAAACTGTTCTAAGAACACATCAAGTGTCCTGGCATATTCGTAAATAAACAAAATAGCGGTGTCCTGAGGACGCTATGCCTGTCTGTATTGTTCGCAGGCAAGTTGAAACTGTTCTAAGAACAAACACCTGTCCACAACTGTTCGTTTCATTTGTGACACACTTTTAATCACTTCAGGACCCGAACAGTAGGCCTCATTGCGACTCAGGCGGTAAGTTACCGCCTGGGCCGTGACTTTACCACCATGGCGTAAACTACGTAAACTACGTTTACGCCATGGTGGTTGGCGGACTTACCGCCCCGCCAAACTCGGAATGGGGCGGTAAGTCCCCAATCCCCATTTACCCTTCCCCATTCCCATTTTTGCCCCATAGGGCATAATGGGAGTGGGGAAGGCGTTAATTACGCCACCGTAAATTACGGTGGCGTAATTAACTCCATGGTCCCTTAGCGCCATGGATTTTAACACCTGCTAAAAGCAGGTGTTAAAAGCGCCATGGCGCTAAGGGACCTCGTACTCAGGCGGTAAGGGTCGGCGCTGTTAACGCTGCCGTAAACCCCTTACCGCCTGGGTCGTAATGAGGCCCAGTGTCCGTAGAACACCAACGCGCATGCGCAAAACAGTTTCAGTGCATTTGGTGTCTTGCGGACACCCGCTACCTTCGCGAACATGTTCGCGAACCTATCATGTTACCGCGCCCACGATGAGCGTATGTTCTGATTGCGAACACTGTTCGTGTCCCTGAACAATTTAAAACTACATTTTCAAGTAATCTACAATATTTTTCAATAAAAACACAAACCATAGAACAAGTCCCACATAGTAATCCTGAGTTTTTACATACTTTTTGTGACTTTTTGAACCCTTTTTTCTGTTCGAACTGTCCGCGGACAGCGCGCATGTCCGCGAACCACGCACACGCACCCCTACAAAAGACCCCAAAAGACCATGCCCTAGAGCTCATTCTCATTGTGTTTCTGGCTATCCCACAGAACACAGCAAATCTTGCTGTCAATTTTCATCTGCAAGCTAATGGCTTCCATGGCTCCACTCATGCCACCTGGTGCTGCATCTGCCTCAGTACCACCCCCACCACCTCCACCACCACCACCTCCCCAAGGGCCTGAAGAGGGGACCAGGACTGAGGATGCACAGGAAGATGAAGAGGATGACGAGAATGAGGTAGTGGAAGTCCCTACTACCAGCACTCGGCGTGAGTCTTGGGTGTGGCGGTTATTTACCATTCCTGGTAAAGGTCCTAAGGCGTGTGCGAACCAAGTCACCTGCAACAAGTGCAAAATGGTACTCAGTCATGGGAGGCATAGTTCATACAGCTTTGGGACAACTACCATGAAGCGACACCTAAAGTCATTCCACAAGGTTGTACCTTGCGAGGAGCGTAGCAGGTTGACTTCCTCTACTTCATCCTCCGTTCCGATCCTGTGACCACAAGGAAAACTCCTGCGTATTCTCCTGTTACAGCGTATTCCTCAAGCTGCCTCACAGGCCATACGCAATACTGATGACCCTTACCTTTTGAGGGTCACAGCAGTGTGTATGTACTGCGACGCAGTACTGTGCAGGGGGGAGAGACTTCGTAGTGCTTTTGAGGCTATCGTCTCAGAGCATGAGAAGAACTACTCACTACCCAAGTGAAACCCACTCTACATTATCCTCTCTCTGCTCGCCCTTTCTTATCCCCGTGGTTGGTGTCCCCCTTACCCTCCTTCCCCTCCTCTCGAAGTGTGTCTTGTATAAAATAAAAATATATATATAAAACAACAAAAATAAAAAAATAAAAGGCTCTTTTCAGAGCCGCCTTTCACAGTTAAAAAATAGAAGTGAAAATAAATGAAGCAGGGCCTTGTGTATTTCTTAGAAGTCCGCGGACATCTAAAATTTTTGGGTGCTGCCCTATCATAACCATTGCAGTTTTATCTGGGAGGAAGTGGTGGCTCTGAAAAGAGCCTTTTGGTGGTGTTTGTTTGGGTTTGAAAAATTTGAAATGCTCAACACCTGCTATAAAATGGATGCTGTAATTCCAAAAAAGGGTACAATGCATTTTGTACATTTCTCAGAAAAATCTAATTTCCAGCATAAGGAAGAGCGACTCCATCTCTGCGAAAAATGTATGTACTACGAAACATAATATTTTCATTGTGAAAAGAGGACATTCCAAAATCTCTTAGAAAGGCACAAACAGCCTTATTGACATCGCGCCTTGCTTTCTCCATTTGTGGACCAAATGAAGAAGAACGAAGCCACATTTGTCTCTGCGCAATCCGTGAAAAAATTACTTGAGAATTTGGAAACATGTCCATGACCTTCCCAAGTCCTTCTTTCATTGCAAATTGCAAATAAATTCCAGACACATGTCCTAAACTGTTCCCTCCACAATGAATTATAATTATGTCTGGATGTTGCTCTGTCTCCAAAGTAGCACAGAGAGGTAGCAAGTCCAATCACTTCATTCCACGTACTCCATGCCAGTGTACTTCCACATGTGGGAATCCAAGATCTACAGCTACTCCACAGCTTTCTGCATGCACCTTCAGCCAATGTATCCACGAGTCTCCCAAAATCCAAACAATCTGTTTTCTGAAACACACAGTCATAGATATCTGTTCTTCTCTCAGCAAAAAGAGTATCTGAGAAACTCTCTCCTGGCACAACACACCCACTAAACTTTCCCGACCAATCCCTTTCTCTGCTCATTCTCATTTGCATGGCTCCCCAACCCAAATCCCCGGATGTAACACCCGATGTCCGCGGACCACCGCCATGTCCGCGGACATATCGTAACATGGACAGTCCTTCTACCATTTATATTTCACTTTCTGTGTCATTCCCTCATTGGATATAGCTAAGAAGTCACATGAACATCCACCAATCACATCCAAGACCTCTATACCTCACTGCATCATCATAGATCAGCACTTCAAATGTACTGTTAATCTCTCTGAGTACAAGTGTCATATCATTGGAAAGCACCTTCTACCAGAAATACTGTACAAGTCTCCAAGATTTCTACTTGCAGCTGCATGCATATCCATATGCATGAACACAAACTACAGGTATACATATTTTCTGTAAAGTACATGTACAATTCTTATAGATTCATATAAACAGATTAACTGACTTTTAGCTTGTATAATCTATAAAATGAATTTACTGTCATTTTTTCCATCTCCTAAAATCAACTGTCACTTCCAAACCTATCTGCTATTTAATTTCTTTTTACACACACATTTTCAAAGCATGTTGAACTAACATATTTAAAGTACAATATGAAGAGTTAACATACTCAAACAAAATTGCATGCACACAGTATGTTCAAATATCAAACAACAATATTTGTACAAAAACATAAACATTTATTTACTCATATTTATATACTGCTCAAGCAGCCCATGGCATTGAGGCGCTGTTACTTACAAGAGTTTAGTTACAGAAATAGTGGTATTCAATGGTACATTATGAATTCCACAAGGAATACAAATGATATTTTGGTTGGTACAATTAGTCATTATAATACAGTTTATGCATTAAGAACATATGATATGTATTCAACTGGTGCGACACATCTTATGTGAATAAGATAGTTTTCATGATTTTGAGGAAGGCGCTGAGGGTAAATGTCAATTAAAAAAATCAATGTCTAAATTAAAAACAGTGCTATATACAAACAAAATTACTAATGTGTTTCGTTTACAATTGCAGTGAAGACCATTCTCCTGAAAGAAGGAGCCGAATTTGAAGTACAAAGAACAACTAAGAAGAAACCTGCTCATTTCAGAAAAAAAGTAAGTTGAATACCACCATATTAGTTGTACTATTATTCAAACTCACTGTAAGGTTAATTCATGCTATTTCTGTGCCTAAAAATAGAGATTGTGCACAATTCTGTCTACAAATCCCCATTTCTTAAACAAAGATTTACAGGCAGAATGGTGCACAATTTCATATTTTACGACACACAAATGACCCAACTCAGCCCCTAAAATTTTGATATTATAGAACAAACAACGTTTTAATTGTATACCATTAGATTTACTATTTCTACTTCTCCACAGCACCAGCTTACTTTCTACTGTCATCTGATCCCCAGTTTAGTAGCACATAAATTCAAGAATACCCATCCCAACTAGTTGTAGTTGCCCAATGCACAATCACACACCATTGCATACATCTTTATCATCTTAATCAGACACTCATGCACACAGTGAAAGGGGCCCCTAGGGGACCTTGACGTCTATGGAAACAAGGCGAGTCACCACACACGATAGAGACGCCAGACACGAGGTTGTATTCCCAAAGCTAGGGTTTATTACAAAGCAAAAGTCTCAGTTGGCCAACTCGGTCTCACGCCCTGCGACGTGTATCTCTAGACCTCGAAGGACGCAAGAGCCATGAATTACGTACATCAGTTACATATATACAAAATGCATATCAAACAATCAGCTATGACATGTTTAACACCCCCCTTTATTGGGTTTCTTTGAACTTGGTGTGATGATGGATATCTCCGACCACTATTACACCTTCAGACATCTATTCTAGTAACAATTTGCATTTGTGAGTGCGAAGGCATCTTTCAGTTGTTGAATAGAACACGGCGCTTCTGTTCTTGGAAGCGAACCACATACGGGGGGAGTTGCATTCCGGACCTTGCTATCTATCAGGTGCTATTCGCGTCCTGGGAGCCGACCTGCTCTAGCAGGCTCAGCAAAGGGGGGCCGTAAGAAAAGCATAATTCAAGCCTTTAGCGGTATTATTCTAACATATTATACCATATAACGAGACTGGCTGGCAGCTGTGAGATGATTAAATGCCCTGCAGCTCTGCTTCAAGGCTACATTCAGGAGGGAGCCGGGCATTGTTCCTGGCGCTGGCTACGTTTGTGTTTCAACAAACTCTTGTTATCCTCACGGCCCTGCGGCCTTGTCCTTTTCACATACAGACAATAATGTTTCACAGTCGAGCAGTGTAAGTGGAAAATATACTGCGAAGCAATAGGAACAGAAAGCAATGAGCAATGGTTAGAAAACAAAATGGCGATTCTTGTTACATCAAAATGGCCGTTCATTAGCAAACTCGAAAACCTATATTTTGTCATATCGTGCATGAGACGGTTGGCCCACGGCCACCAAAATGCGTTTGTGGTTTCAAAGTAGAGGTATCCATATTTCTAGACTGACAAACCCTCCTTTGGCCATATGCCAAACGTCTCATCTATTTATTGAAAACTCCTCTAGTGATGATGAATCTGAAGTACTTATGTCTGAGTCTTGCATGCTATCGTGGACATCATTGTCTTCATCAATATCTATTGCCATCAACTCTTTTGCTGCTCTCATCTCATTTGGGTCTGGGCTAGTTCGATCATGAGGTTGTTTTTTCTTTGTTATCATATGCATGCATCCTTCCGTACATCCCTCAGTTACCTCAGCGCAAACTATGGGTAAACAATGTATACAACAACAGCACGTTAGGAATATTCTGAACACCACTACTAATATTGAGATCAACTTCCATCCCCAAGAACGTAGTATTCCCCAAAACCAAGATCCTATTCCCCAGCTCCCTTCTCCAGTAGGGAGTTCAGAGCTTAGAACGTGTATTTTCTTTATTGCTTCAAAGATCGTGGGGAATAGTCATCGACATAAAAGCAACATGCTGATTCCACTATTTTGCAAATTCCCCCACGATCAACCAGGATCACATTGAGAGCCATTCTATTTTGCAGCGCCATTAACCTGATTCCTCTTTCTTCCAACATCATGTTAAATAATATATCTGTTGTTGTGTTTATTGTATTCTTTAGGATTCTGGACAGTTGCCTTATATTATAGGAGTTCACTATCTGCCCTAAGAATGGAATGAATGATTTTGCTACATCAGTTGCTATTAAAACACCTTTGTCAGTCCTTTTGACTCTAGTTCTGAATAATCTGGCCATGGCTGCTGTTTCTAAGAGGAATACTCCTGGGAACAGTATCCCTAGGTAACATGTACCTCCCCAGTTTCTGGGCAACCAAGGGTATGCTTTCTCTCCACATATAAAATTAACTGGATCACCTACGTATACTGGTTCTATTTCCCATTTTAGTATCACTGTATTCATACAACCAGCATATGTTCCGACTAAAAAAGAGCCTTTCTTTTTTAGACAAAAAGGGACAGTTCTTGGGCTATAATCATCATGTAAGATGGGGCAATTGCATCTTTGTCCCTTTCTGTTCTTACACGAAACGTCATTACAGATGTTTTTTCTGGTGGGGACAATCTATCTCGTCTATTTTGTCGTGTTATCTTTCGTGTACTTTTCTTCGTGGGCTCTGGGGCTATTACTTGTGCTTCATGGAAAATGGAACAACCCACAGGCTTCATTATTATCTCCTCAAACTCATTCATGGTGGTTCTGTCTAATTGTCCCGTATTACTCTCATTCCATTTCCCATAGAACATTGCACCTAAAGATGCACTACATGCAGAACTTAATGGTAATGGCTGAACATACCACCCTATTCCTTTCCCGGCATGCTGTGGTAAATGGGCACATACCCAGCAGTTTGTTTTCTTCAGGATTGCATGTGTCATGTTCATTATCAGCATTAAGGTGTTATTTCCAACACCTTCCCTGTGTTTTTCTTCCATTGGGGGTAGGGTATAAGTGATCACCTGAACCAGGCTTTCAGTAGTGGATATATTAATTATTGGTAAAAACATTTCTAATGGGTGTATTGTTTCTACCCACCATAATATTAGGGCTGTCGATATTGGTGCTACCACGCTCATAAAGCACATTATTATCGTTAGTACCAGCATGCAATTTGTTTTACCATGCGTTTTTCTGAAGCTTATAGTCTTTATAATTGACTCATTCTCAGCAGTGGTGGTGCAGGAGGAGGCTGGAACCGGTCCCGGCATGCTTCTCGTCGTCCTTCTTCTTATTTATCACAGTTCGTTGTGGATATCTCTCTTCGTCGCGCTTGCTCTGATGTTAATAAGTTCAATGGAATTTTCACATTTCAGTTCTGCCTGTCCTTTTTAGCCTGGATTCGATTATTCGTTTTTAGGCGAGATAACTTGTCCCTTCTTATACTGCTCAGAGGACCTTCGATCAGTTATCTTATCGCCTTAGTATCATGTGCGCCCAGATTGTCTGCTCTGGTTCAGGACACATGTACTGTTTATCGGTTATCTCACTTGCCATAGTACCACGTGCACCCAGCTTGTCTGTTTTGGTTCAGGACACATGTACTTTTATGATCGCACCAAGGAGCCGTGAGTCTTGAATTGTCCGCCTTGCACAATTCTCACGCTTCTCTCCTCTACACCTCCGGTTCCTTCTCCGTCCATGAGCTGAACCAGGAGGTTGACATAAACACCAAAAAGAACTGCGGATCACTTTGTCTTCCAAGGCCGCAGGTTGTATCGCCTTGCTCCTAGTATCGTATGATCCGTGAATAGTGCCGGTGCACTTCCAGATTCAGGCTCGAAGTCAGACTGTGGTGCTACTGCAGGTGCTGGTGTGTGCCGCGCCAATGATGCAGATCCATTTTTTGGTGTGTTGGCAAGTGCTGGTGGGTGCCAAAGGGGTACACGATTTGGTTTTGCTGGTATCTGCAAGGCAGATTTCGCATCGGTCAGCAGTGATGTCAATTCTGCTGGGCAACGTTGGAGCACTCTTTGCCCTTCCCCCACTTTGGCAATCGTCTCAGGCTTTGTTTCTAGTTTCACTTCTCGTTTTGGCAGATTAGGTGGCTGCTCACTGGCAACAGTTTCTTTCGTTTCTGGGACCGCTGTCTCTTTCCGGTCATCAGTGTCAGGCAAGTCTTTCAGTGCAGTTGGAATCTTCTTGGCATGGGTGGCATGGATCCACGACTTCCTTCCATCCACCCGTATTGCCGTCTGTGCTGCCAAAAGTACTTGATAGGGCCCGCGCCACCTGGGTGCTAATGTTTTTAGCAGCACCCAGTCTCCTGGCTCCAGCGCGTGCCCCAGACCGGTGTATCTCACTGGTAATGCCTCCTGCACCTGCTGATGAATCAAACGCAATTTCTGCATTAAAAGGCCACAATAGGTACTAAGCACAGGATGTTCTATCTCACTTAGTCGCTTTGGCTGAGGTGCGCACCAAACATTTGCCGGCCTCCCCATTACGATCTCGTATGAGGAGAGCCCAGTTTTGGCCTGTACAGACATACGCATGCATAATAGTGCTATTGGTAATGCATCCACCCAACTCAACTTGCTTCCCGCACAAATCTTGCTAATCTTTGATTTAAGAATCCCGTTGTGCCTCTCCACAAGACCGGCAGAACTCGGATGCCTTGAACTATGGAATCTCTTATCAATCTGGAGACCAGCACACATCTGTAATACCACTGCACCCACAAAATGCGGTCCATTATCAGACCATAGGACTCGGGGGCAAGCCAAATCTGGAAAAGTACTCTTTCAACATTACTTTTGCAGTACTCATTGCTGTGCAGTCCTTCAAAGGATATGCCTCCACCCACTTACTGAATGCACAGATCACCACCAAGATGTATTTTAAGTCAAAATGAATTACCTCAAATGGCATGGAGGGCGGGCCAAAACTGCCTGTTGGAGTCACTGTTCCCTTCCCTACATTGTGTTGCAAACACGTGATACAGTTCTGCACCAACCTCTCTGCATTCTTTTTTATGTTTACATTCTGCCAAACTGTAGAAAGGTGCTGTATTATTTTCTTTGCACAGTTGTGCGTAGGGCTGTGGGCCATTGTGACCATTGCAGTCACGTACGAATTTGGCAACATCCAGTTTCTAGTTCCCTTGTCCACCCAACAACCCTCCAGATCCAACTCAGCAGATCCCTCTGCCCACCTCTGTATTTCATCGGCCGTAGGCTCGGCCTGCATTTCTTTGACAGTGGCAACTCCATCTTCTATCATACAGGGTACTTCCTCTGTCTGAACCGTCATCATTTTAGTATTCAAATCAGTGGCAGTTTGTTTCGAAATTCTGTCTGCAAACGCATTTCCCTCTCCTACTTTACATGTTACCTTTTTATGCGCCTCGCATTTCACTATTGCTAGGCGCTTTGGAAACGTGAGTGCAGACAGCAATCGTACAATCAAAGGGCCATGTTGAATTCTGGCGCCATGTGATGTCAGAAACCCTCTCTCAGCCCAGAGTCGACCAAAATTATGAACTACTCCAAAAGCATACTGACTATCAGTATATATATTCACATTCAAATTTTCAGAAATCTCGCAGGCTCTGGTCAATGCTATTATTTCCGCGGCTTGTGCTGTATTATAGGGAATTCTTTTACTTTCTACAACACTCTATAGAGTAGTGATAGCGTATGCGGCAGTTGTCGTGCCATCTGGTAATTTAAAACATGAGCCGTCACAAAATAACTCTCCATCTGGCTCTTTCTGTGGAATATCACTTAAATCAACTCTTCCCTTGGTTTCTTCTTCAGTGACCATTAAGCAATCGTGGGGGGTGATTCCTTCTTCCCAATTTCTTTTATGGTTAGTGGCATTAATTCTGCAGGATTCAAAGCGCTACACCTCATAATTTGGATATGGGGCGCGAACAAAATAATCTCATATCTTGTCAATCTAGCAGAGGTGAGGTGTTGCGTCTGTGTCCTATTTAATAGAATGTCTATGGCATGTGGCACCATCAGAATTAAAGTGTGCCCCAGTACCATTCCTTCCGTTTGTTTCACTGACGCAGCAGCCGCCGCGACAGATCGCAAACATCGTGGTAGTGCGCGCAGTACAGGGTCCAGCGCAGAAGAAAAATAGCCGCACGGCCTATTTCTTCCACCTTGTTCCTGTGTCAAAACCGCCAATACACATCCTTCCCTTTCACACACAAATAGTCTAAAAATGTTCTCATAGTTCGGCGTACCCAAAACTGGAGCCGAGCATAATGCAGTTTTCAATCCATCAAATGCTTTCTGACATTCCTCATCCCACTGCAAAGGCATAACCGCATCCTTTCTAGTTAGATTCACTAATGGTTTCACAATTAACGCAAAATTACCAATCCATAGAGACGCCAGACACAAGGTTGTATTCCCAAAGCTAGGGTTTATTGCAATGAAAAAGTCGTAGTTGGCCAACTCGGTCTCACGCCCCGCGGCGTGTATCTCTAGACCTCGAGGGACGCAAGAGCCATGAATTACGTACATCAGTTACATATATACAAAATGCATATCAAACAATCAGCTATGACATGTTTAACACCCCCTTTATTGGGTTTCTTTAAACTTGGTGTGATGATGGACATCTCCGACCACTATGACACCTTCAAACATCTATTCTAGTAACAATTTGCAATTTGTGAGTGAGAAGGCATCTTTCAGTTGTTGAATAGAACACGGCACTTCTGTTCATGGAAGCAAACCACATACAGGGGGAGTTGCATTCCGGACCTTGCTATCTATCTGGTGCTATTCGCGTCCTGGGAGCCGACATGCTCTAGCGGGCTCAGCAAAGGGGGGCCGTAAGAAAAGCATAATTCAAGCCTTTAGCTGTATTATTCTGACATATTCTACCATATAACGAGACTGGCTGGCAGCTGTGAGATGATTAAATGCCCTGCAGCTCTGCTTCAAGGCTACATTCGGGAGGGAGCCGGGCATTCTTCTTGGCGCTGCCTACGTTTGTGTTTCAGCGAACTCTTGTTATCCTCACCGCCCTGCGGCCTTGTCCT
The DNA here is from genome assembly GCF_040938575.1 of Ambystoma mexicanum. Classification (NCBI taxonomy): domain Eukaryota; kingdom Metazoa; phylum Chordata; class Amphibia; order Caudata; family Ambystomatidae; genus Ambystoma; species Ambystoma mexicanum. The sequence goes on from NC_090924.1 coordinate 178,700,230, forward strand.
TTTCACATGCAGACAACAATGTTTCACAGTCGAGCAGTGTAAGCGGAAAATATACTGTGAAGCAATAGGAACAGAAAGCAATGAGCAATGGTTAGAAAACAAAATGGCGATTCTTGTTACATCAAAATGGCCGTTCATTAGCAAACTCGAAAACCTATATTTTGTCATTTCGTGCATGAGACGGTTGGCCCACAGCCACCAAAATGGGTTTGCGGATTCAAAGTAGAGGTATCCATATTTCTAGACTGACAACAGCACACATACATTAAGAACACCCCAACCCATACCTTCTTTATTTTTTTCAACAGACCCTAAAGAATGTCTACCAAAAATCAAGTCTGTAGAAAGCAACTGAGAAGCAGAGCAAATGAAAATATAAGTGTCCAAAACAAGCATCCTTCTCTAGCAGAATTTGTAAAAAAAAGTTAAATCAAAACAGCTAATACAGTCATTTAGCGAAACAAAACAAGCTTCAACTACAGAAACTTTGCCTCCTCTATCAAAATGTAAAACAAACCACAAAACAATTATCAAAAAATCAGCTACCACTACAGATAAAACTGGTCCTATAAATCTTGATATAGTGCAAAGTAAGCATACCAAAAAAAGTATTGTAGCAAAAATGTTCCTTCACAGAGTCCTTCAAAATCTTATAAAAACAGGAGAGAAATCAGGCTCAACCCTTAAAACCTATCGTAGGAAATTAATTTTAGAAGTGTTGATAGACAGTGCAATCCTTCTTAAAAGAAAGTTATTTATTTTAGTGTTAAACAAAATGAAACCACTAACAAAACTAATGACTAAATTACAAAAAAGACTTCTCAATAAACGAAATGTCAACAGAAATAACTTCTTATGTATCTGTGGAGGTGAATGGAGTCACACTACAAGCACAGAACCATACTTTAATGAAGAAGCATACAAACAAAAGCAAACAAATACAATTGTCATACATAGCAGTGGACGAGGTTATGAAAAAATTAATAATACCATAATGGAACAAGAAATACTGCTTACAAAAATATCCCCAGAAAACTTAGAATTACCTCTCCATTCAACTGAATCAGAACGTCTAGTATACAAATGGCCATGCACGTCAATGTGTAACATTCCAAAAAAATCTTTCAAGTCTTTACACCAATTCCTCAATCAATATGAGAAAGGCAAAGACAACATCAAAATTAAACTACTGCAAAATATGGATACCTGTCCAGTGCGCAAGTACACAGGACTACAAGGTCATTCATTGGCCTGCATTTCAGGACCTACTTGCAAAACCACCTTCAATTATATCAAAATGATATCAACACATCATTCAACTATAAGAAATCTAGTCTATAAACTGTACAATGCTAAACGTCCTGCTTTAGCACTAGCCAATTTAAATAACATTCTTCTACATGGTACAGCAAAAGACCTACTTGAAGAAATCAACTATATCCAGAAAAAATATTTTGGAAGTGAAAGCCACTTACAGAATGAAATAGCTTTAAAGCAAATTAGCAACAATTCTATGCATGGCAACCTTCTACTACACACATACAAAAAAGAAATACTGAAATTTAAAAGTACATCTGCTGAAATACCAAACCATGTGTGTGTATGTTGCCGTAGAACTGTTTATAAAAGTAACACAAAAACTATAGACCTAACATACAAAATAGAAGACAATGAAGATTATAAATGGTTTGAATTAGCTCTCTACCTTATAGCAGAAAACAAATACGAAATAACTGACCCCTTAATACTTTGCAGTTACTGCACTACAAAACGTGACAACAACCAAACTCCTTCACGTGTTATCACAAATAATTTGGAATTATTTCCACAACCAAAATCCCTACAACAACTCAATTTATATGAGAGCATCATAATTCAAACAGTGCACCCATTTCAAGCAATAATACGCCTTCAACCAAAAACAGCAAAATTACCTCCCTCTGAATTAGTGAAAGGTATTCGGGGAAAAGTAGTGTATTTACCATTAGATCTAAAAGAAAATGTGCACACTCTAGGAGTGCAACGTCCAATGGTGCAATCTTTAATTATCTTAGTAAATGGTGTACCTACAAAAGACAAAAGAAATTGACAACAACTGGCAGATTTACATAAAATCTGAAAATATAATATGGCTAAGTCTTGGTCCTGCTAAATCTAGAAAAAGAGTTCTAAAGTCATACGAAGATATAGAAACAATAGCCAAACATGATCCCAACAGCCAAGACATTTTAAAAAACTATTTACTGGACACATACTACCCAAACAGAAGTAACACTTTGGAAACCATGTGTCTATACCACATAGCCCAAAACTTCACATACAAAAATAATATAAAACCCGATGAAAAAAAAGGTAAATACAGAGTGACAAATTGTGAAGGCAGCTTAGTAAAACTCACCAAATGAAATTTAATTAATCATATCAAATTGTCATTAAAGACTCCTCAACATAAAGAACTATATTACATGTCCCTACTACAACTCTTTAAACCATGGAGGAAAGAAGAAGAAATACTAGATAACTATGACTCATATGAAGACACTTTCAAAGCAAATGAAAGCACTATAACTGATGTAAACTTTACACAGTACAAAACAATGTTGCACAATGAACAGCAAAACGAAGAATAACTCCATGCCCAACTAGATAAGGACACTCCTGACAGAAGTCAACCTTCTGTAACAGGAAGAACCACTGGGAGAGCCACTAATAACAAATGAGACAGAAATAGCGATGGCAGAAGTAGAAAACACCAAGTGTCAGTATGAAGCTAAAGAAGACTTAACTATACTACAATCAAAACTAAACAATGAGCAACGTAGCATTTTTCAAGAAGTAACAAAAGAAATTGCACATGGTGTACAACATGAAAACAAAGAATGCACCTGTCAAAATTACAAATCTATACTACTGTACGTCAGTGGTGAAGCTGGTTCTGGCAAAACATTCTTCAACAATTGACAAACAACAAACTGTCAGCTATTGTCACTGTCCCCACAGGTTTAGCTGCCTACAACATAGGCGGTGTCACTTTACACTGATTACTACTCCTGCCAGTAGAACTCCAAAACAAATTAGACTATGACAAACTTTCTACAGAAGCTGCAATGGAACTACGCAGAGTAGTAAAACAAATGAAAATGCTACTAATAGATGAAGTTTGCATAGTCTCCAACCTAATGTTGGCTTTGATTCACCTCTGATTACAAGAAGTTTCTCAAAACAAAATACGAAGAGCTCTTTACAGGAAAACACATTATTGTTTTCAGAGATCTTCTTCAATTGACACCAGTGAAAGGTGAGCCTATTTCTAAAAGCTTCGGACACAAACTGTGCCATAAAACTGTTGGCAGCATAGGAAATGTCAACCGTTGGCAACATTTCCAATACAGAGAATTAACAGAAAACATGCGGCAATCTGCAGATCTCACTTATGCCAACATCTTAAAAAGTATTAGAGTTGGTATACTATCTCAAGAAGCACAATCAATATTGAAAACCCAGCACATTCATACACTTTATGGCGATAAGGCATGTGCTACAGATGTTATGGAACAATTAGCCCACAAAAATGTCAATTGTATGGCCTTAATGCCAACTCTTGCAAGCTGTTTCAAATTCAATGAAACCATGTTAAAAGAAGAAATGCAACCAATATTGGAAATTAGCGCCACAGACAAACTAGACGTACATGGTATGACACTAGCAATGTGTGAACAAGCCACAACAAGACTAAATAGTTTAGAAAATTCAATCTCCAACACAGCTGGATTGGAAAAAATATTAAAATTATCCTTAAATTACAGAGTAATGCTTAAACGTAACCTTGACGTGGACCAAGGACTAGTTAATGGAGCACTGGGTACAGTTGTTGGCTTTCAAACATACCCACGTGACAACAACATTCAGTTTCTCAATATTCTCTTTGACAAACTTTCAGAAGTAAAAAGGATAGGACACTCAACAACTCGATTCCTTCTCTTCAAAGACATGTATGTACGCAGAGAACACTTTTCTCTAACTCTTGCATATGCAGTCACCATTCATAAATCACAAGGTCTTACCCTAGACAAAGCATTAATAGACATTGGTAACAAAGTCTTTAAAGAAGGCATGATCTACGTAGCACTATCACGCTTACGTACACTTGACGGTCTATTTCTAATCAACTTTGATGCAAGTAAAGTAAACGCTGATAATCCTTGCATTTTAGAATACAATAGACTTCGTTCACTATACACCCCCCATCTAAAAACATATCCTGTTCCACAAAAAGTAAAACGTTGTAAAAGAAAACTAAATCAAACAGAAATACAACAGGATATCACGGCAAATCCTCCAAAAAGAGTAAAAGAAACTAATACTTCATCAAGTACCACACGCAAAAAAGAACCAATTAGGGAAAGTAAACCAGGTACTTCGTCAAAGAAGGAAGACAAACTCAAAAAAATCACTCAGATACAGAATTACCTGGTCCATTTAAACCCTCAAATATAATTGGTGTAAGTTGCTACGCAAATGTAGCAATGAATATTCTATTTCAATTACCACCAATTGTTGAGAACATATACTTACACAGTACAGACCATTTGTGTTTGCAAATGTTAGTACTTCATAGAAATGCAACAAACAATCCTAATAACACATAAACAGGGTAATTCATAGAATTCAGCGCAAAGTGGCACACGCGGCTGGCGCACAGTGTGCGCATGTGACTTTCTGCGCCAGCCGCGTGCACTAAAATCCATTTCCGCGCACAGCGTATTCATGGATTTTAGCATCCAAAACCAGCCGTGGCACAGAGTGGCGCAGAGACCCTGCAGCAGCGCCAGTTACACCCCCAACCCCTCCCCGTGCACCATACACAGCGCACAAATCCCGCACATGGCGCACAGGCCCCCAACCACGAAAACACCAGTAAAACTCCCTGCGCACCCCTCCGAATACAGGTACACCCCGGCACGGGGAGTTTCCCACGCGATTGGCCCTGTGCGAGTGGGGTATGTGTGTTACTGGGGTGCACAGGAACTTTCACATGCGATTGGCACTGTGCGAGCGGGGTACGTGTGTTACTGGGGTGCGCGGGAACTTTCACACGTGATTGGCCCTGTGCGAGCGGGGTATATCTGTTACTGGGGTGCGCGGGAACTATCACACGCGATTGGCCCTGTGTGAGTGAGGTATGTGTGTTACTAGGGTGCGCGGGAACTATCACATGTGATTGGCCCTGTGCAAGCGGGGTACGTGTGTTACTGGGGTGCGCGGGAACTTTCACATGCAATTGGCCCTGTGCGAGCAGGGTACGTGTGTTACTGGGGTATGCGGGAACTTTCACACGTGATTGGCCCTGTACGAGCGCAGTACGTGTGTTACTGGGGTGTGCAGGAACTATCACACGCGATTGGCCCTGTGCGAGCGGGGTACGTGTGTTACTGGGGTGCGTGGGAACTATCACACGCAATTGGCCCTGTGCGAGCGGGGTATGTGTGTTACTGGGGTGCGCGGGAACTTTCACATGTGATTGGCCCTGTGTGAGCGAGGTACGTGTGTTACTGGGGTGCGCGGGAACTTTCACATGCGATTGGCCCTGTGCGAGCAGGGTACGTGTGTTACTGGGGTGCGCGGGAACTTTCACACACGATTGGCCCTGTATGAGCGGGGTACGTGTGTTACTGGGGTGTGCAGGAACTATCACATGCGATTGGCCCTGTGCGAGCGGGGTACGTGTGTTACTGGGGTGCGCGGGAACTATCACACGTGATTGGCCCTGTGTGAGCGAGGTACGTGTGTTACTGGGGTGCGCGGGAACTTTCAATCGCGATTGGCCCTGTGCAAGCGGGGTACGTGTGTTCCTGGGGTACGCGGGAACTTTCACACGCGATTGGCCCTGTGTGAGCGAGGTACGTGTGTTACTGGGGTGCGCGGGAACTTTCACATGCGATTGGCCCTGTGCGAGCAGGGTACATGTGTTACTGGGGTGCGCGGGAACTTTCACACACGATTGGCCCTGTATGAGTGGGGTACGTGTGTTACTGGGGTGTGCAGGAACTATCACATGCGATTGGCCCTGTGCGAGCGGGGTACGTGTGTTACTGGGATGCGTGGGAACTATCACACGCGATTGGCCCTGTGCGAGCGGGGTACGTGTGTTACTGGGGTGCGTGGGAACTTTCACAAGTGATTGGCCCTGTGCGAGCGGGGTACGTATGATACTGGGGTGCGCGGGAACTTTCAATCGCGATTGGCCCTGTGTGAGCAGGGTACGTGTATTACTGGGGTGCGCGGGAACTTTCACACGCGATTGGCCCTGTGCGAGAGGGGTACGTGTGTTACTGGGGTGCGCGGTAACTTTCACAAACGATTGGCCCTGTGCGAGCGGGTAACGTGTGTTACTGGTGTGCACGGGAACTATCACACGCGATTGGCCCTGTGCTAGCGGGGTACGTGTGTTACTGGGGTGAGTGGGAACTATCACACACGATTGGCCCTGTGCGAGCGGGGTACGTGTGTTACTGGGGTGCGCGGGAGCTTTCGAACGCGATTGGCCCTGTGCGAGCGGGGTACGTGTATTACTGGGGTGCGGGGGAGGTTTCACACGCAATTGGCCCTGTGCGAGCAGGGTACAGGGTATGTGTATTACTGGGGTGCGCGGGAGGTTTCACACGCGATTTTGCTGTCAGAGCGGGTTATGTGTATCCAGTGTGGTGCGCGGGGAGTCCTACACGTGAATTGGCAGTGTGGGTCCTCCCAGGTGTCCCCTCTACCCCCTCCACGTCCCCTGCAGGCAGCCCACAACACAGGGGACTACCCTGCACCCCTGGACATGTTGACAAGCAGCCCGTCCACCATGGCCATGCCCCCCAGCCAGGCCACGTGTCACGTTGCACTAGTGATCACCAACTCACGTCCCCGAGCACCCCCACCCCCCATCAGTGAGGGGCACCTGGCAGCAGGCCTCAACTCATGTCCCACACATGTCCCCCTGCACCCCCGCCCCCATCAGTGAGGGGCACCTGCCAGCAGGCCCCCACTCATGTCCCACACATGTCCCCCAGCACCCCCACCCCCCATCAGTGAGGGGCACCTGCCAGCAGGCCCCCACTCATGTCCCCCTGCATCCCCACCCCCTATCAGTGAGGGGCACCTGCCAGCAGGCCCCCACTCATGTCCCCCAGCACAACCACCCCCCAGCAGTGAGGGGAACCTGCCAGAAGGCCCCCACTCATGTCCCCAAGCACCCCCACCCCCCAGCAGTAAGGGGCACCTGCCAGCAGGTCCCCACTCATGTCCCACTCATGTCCCCCTGCACCCCCACCCCCCATCAGTGAGGGGCACCTGCCAGCAGGCCCCCACTCATGTCCCACACATGTCTCCCAGCACCCCCACCCCCCAGCAGTGAGAGGCACCTGCCAGTAGGCCCCCACTCATGTGCCCCTCATGTCCCCCTGTACCCCTACCCCCCATCAGTGAGGGGAACCTGTCAGCAGGCCCCCACTCATGTCCCCCAGCACCCCCACCCCCTACAGTGAGAGGCACCTGCCAGCAGGCCCCCACTCATGTGCCCCTCATGTCCCCCTGTACACCTACCCCCTATCAGTGAGGGGCACCTGCTAGCAGGCCCCCACTCATGTCCCACTCATGTCCACCTGCACCCCCATCCCCCGTCAGTGAGGGGCACCTGCCAGCAGGCTCTCACTCATTTCCCCTGCACTCCCACCCCCATCAGTGAGGGGCACCTACCAGCAGGCCCCCACGCATGTCCCCCTGCACCCCCACCCCCCATCAGTGAGGGGCACCTGCCAGCAGGCCCCTACTCATGTCCCCCAGCACCCCCATCCTCCAGCAGTGGGGGGCACCTGCCAGGAGGGCCCACTCATGTCCCCCAGCACCCCCACCCCCCAGCAGTGAGGGGCACCTGCGAGCAGGCCCCCACTCATGTCCCACTCATGTCCCCCAGCAGCCCCACCCCCATCAGTGACGGGCACCTGCCAGCAGGCCCCCACTCATGTCCCCCAGCACCCCCACCCCCAACAGTGAGGGGCACATGCCAGCAGGCCCCCACTCATGTCCCACTTATGTCCCCCTGCACCCCCACACTCATCAGTGAGGGGTACCTGCCAGCAGGCCCCCACTCATGTCCCCCAGCACCTCCACCCCCAAGCAGTGAGGGGCACCTGCCAGCAGGCCCCCACTCATGTCCCCCAGCACCCCCACCCCCCAGCAGTGAGGGGCACCTGCCAGCAGGCCCCCACTCATGTCCCCCAGCACCCCCACCACCCAGCAGTGAGAGACATCTGCCAGCAGGCCCCCACTCATGTCCCCCAGCACCCCCACCCCCCAGCAGTAAGGGGCACCTGCCAGCAGGTCCCCACTCATGTCCCACTCATGTCCCCCTGCACCCCCAACCCCCATCAGTGAGGGGCACCTGCCAGCAGGCCCCCACTCATGTCCCACACATGTCTCCCAGCGCCCCCACCCCCCAGCAGTGAGGGGCACCTGCCAGCAGGCCCCCACTCATGTCCCCCAGCACCCCCACCCCCCGGCAGCAAAGGGCACCTGCTAGCAGGCCCGCACTCATGTCCCACTTATGTCCACCTGCACCCCCATCCCCCATCAGTGAGGGGCACCTGCCAGCAGGCTCTCACTCATGTCCCCTGCACTCCCACCCCCATCAGTGAGGGGCACCTACCAGCAGGCCCCCACGCATGTCCCCCTGCACCCCCACCCCCCATCAGTGAGGGGCACCTGCCCGCAGGCCCCCACTCATGTCCCCCTGCACCCCCACCCCCCATCAGTGAGGGGCACCTGCCAGCAGGCCCCTACTCATGTCCGCCAGCACCCCCATCCCCCAGCAGTGAGGGGCACCTGCCAGAAGGCCCCACTCATGTCCCCCAGCACCCCCACCCCCCAGCAGTGAGGGGCACCTGCGAGCAGGCCCCCACTCATGTCCCACTGGACCCCCACCCCCATCAGTGAGGTGCTCCTGCCAGCAGGACCCCACTCATGTCCCACACATGTCCCCCAGCAGCCCCACCCCCCATCAGTGACGGGCACCTGCCAGCAGGCCCCCACTCATGTCCCCCAGCACCCCCACCCCCAACAGTGAGGGGACCTGCCAGCAGGCCCCCACTCATGTCCCACTTATGTCCCCCTGCACCCCACCCTCATCAGTGAGGGGTACCTGCCAGCAGGCCCCCACTCATGTCCCCCAGCACCTCCACCCCCAAGCAGTGAGGGGCACATGCCAGCAGGCCCCCACTCATGTCCCCCTGCACCTCCACCCCCCAGCAGTGAGGGGCACCTGCCAGCAGGCCCCCACTCATGTCCCCCAGCACCCCCACCTCCCAGCAGTGAGGGGCACCTGCCAGCAGGCCCCCACTCATGTCCCCCAGCACCCCCACCCCCCAGCAGTAAGGGGCACCTGCCAGCAGGTCCCCACTCATGTCCCACTCATGTCCCCCTGCACCCCCACCCACCATCAGTGAGGGGCACCTGCCAGCAGGCCCCCACTCATGTCCCACACATTTATCCCAGCACCCCCACCCCCCAGCAGTGAGGGGCACCTTCCAGCAGGCCCCCACTCATGTCCCACTCATATCCCCCTGCACCCCCTCCCTCATCAGTGAGGGGTACCTGCCATCAGGCCCCCACTCATGTCCCCCAGCACCTCCACCCCCAAGCAGTGAGGGGCACCTGCCAGCAGGCCCCCACTCATGTCCCCCAGCACCCCCACCCCCCAGCAGTGAGGGGCACCTGCCAGCAGGCCCCCACTCATGTCCCCCAGCACCCCCACCCCCCAGCAGTGAGGGGCACCTGCCAGCAGGCCCCCACTCATGTCCCCCTGCACCCCCACCCCCCATCAATGAGGGGCACATGACAGCAGGCCCCCACTCATTTCCCCCCCCAACATGTCAACATGACCCACAATCATGGCCCTCATGGCCACCAAAATCCCACGGCACGCCACCCCTGCCCAAATAACCAACCAAGCATAACATACACCCCACATTGAAATGCCCATTACATGAAACAACCCAAATTGCATGTATGTACATCAACACATGTCCGTCACACACACACAATGGATGCCAGTGAATGTGAAAACCCACATCGTGACATGCATGAAACCAATAAGAGAATACCACACATTGAAGTATGGGAACAAATGTACTGAACAAAAAATGTGGTGAAAGAAAATCAAATACCAAATGTTAGGCAGAAACCTGTGCAGTTCCCTCTGGGACCACTGCAAAAAGTTTAAGACTACAGGAGTTAGCAGTAAACCCAATTGGTAGCAGTCTGTACCACCCAGATTTACCTGGTAGCTGTGGCTGAGCAGTCAGACTTCTCTCAAGACGAGTTAGGCCATATTTGGAGTATACAGTATAGGGCAATGTACACAGTAGAACAGCAGACACTGATCAGAGCTTGGGTGTAAAGATATATAATTATTTATTTAAAAACACATCTACGGAAAACACACTGGCACTAATATGGCAAACAACTTCAATCACAGTTACTATAAGTATATATCAATCCCATAACAATATTTCGACAAGTCTAGGTTCAACGGCACCACTTATTTGCAGACAGAGGTAAATGCTTTAACCTAGATGGCACTCTAGTATTCGTTAGAAAGGGAGAGAAAAAGGCAGGGTATGAAACCAACTCAGTACCAACACTTTTTTTACGAAGCAAATGCAAGGCAAGCAAGGCAGGGTCTACTGTAGATCACAAAGTTCAGAGGCCAGGCCCACTCGGAGAGAGGCAAGGCGGTATGCCCCAAAAGTATCACAGTGGAAATGCACTTCAAGTCTTTGTAGCAAAATGTCACAGAAAGGTTGGACCAGTTTTAGAACAAAAGTTAAGAAGGTCTGGAGGCGACCCAGTTGAAAGGTAAGGATTTAAGACACCTCACGCTAACCGTTTCAGGGGAAGCCAGGCGGACACAGTACCTTGAGAGTGAAGAGACAGCTCCGGCGGGGGCAGTTGTTCCTGGTGGTGGATGCAAGTCGGGGCTTTGCCAGAAGATGAGATGATCTCGTCGAGGAAAGTTGAGATCATTTCACCACCAGGGAATAGACCAGCCGCGGAGTGCTCAATCACAAGGCACCACCTTTTGGTCGCGGTACAGTGGTTAGTGGCTATCCGGTTGCCGGGGTGCTCAGCACGGGCAATTTGACCACTAGACGTCCTGGAAGCGAAGAAAAAGCAAGGGACCGGTTGTTCCCACCAGTCAAGGGAAGGAGACTCTCCAGCAGGGAGATCTCCTCTGTCGTTGGGAAGTGGTGAGTCAGTTCAGCAGGGCTCCACTGGAGGTGTCGTCGTTGCAGGTCGACTCAGCTTTACCCTCGTCGGATTCTTAGGTCCTGTGGCGACTTCTCAAGTTCCAGTCCCAAAAGCCCTGCTTTTATGCAGAAAACCCCTATTCACTCAGCCTAGCTGTCACTCAAACATGCTAAGTGGTGAGCGGGGTGGCTCACCACTTGGGCCATTCACACAAGAGTGCGACCTGAGTTGGCAAGGCAACTCAGTCCAGGTTGCCCAAACCCCCTCCCACACCCCATGTGGCACCCAGACAGAATGGCACCACCATGGAGGGCTTCTGTGCAGAAGCCCGCCAAAAGTGGAACAAAGGGCTCAACCTTTGGTTCGGAGTTACAGAGGCGACCACATACACCATTTTAAAAACCGAGTTCTGGCAGAAAATACCAACCAGTGGATTTATTTAAGACAAATAAACCGGCGGTATGCTAGAGACTAATGTGAAAAAGTATTAGCCTCGAACAATGGGAAGAATCCCATAGGAATATATTCGCGGTCGAATGTAAAAAGTAGTATCCACTGCCACCAGCCAAAACTCGATGAGGGGGGACGGGACAGTGCCCCCTCGAACAACAGACCCAGGGGTAATCGAATTACCCCTACCAGTACGTCCACAATAGGATGGTTTGTACTGGTTCTGTTAGTAAATTTAGGTCTAGTAAAGCCAATGGTGACTTTACATGCCCTGGGAGACAGTAGTCAGTCCCAGGGTATGGAGTCTATGGTGGGGATCCTCTAGGACACTCCAGTGTTACGGCACGGAGGGTGCGGTGTAACACACATAGCAAAACACATGAGACACTATGCAGTAAAAGACCCCATAGCCCATAGAACACATTAACATTCAAAGAAATACCACAAATCATGTCCAAGAGTGGGAGAAAAAGAGCCTCACTCTTGGCAGGATGAAAAAAACAAACTCTAGAAATCCAGCAAAGCTGCTGGGGGACTCACTAGGTTAGGAAATTCAGCCTAAACCGAGAATTCTCCCTAACACTCACCCCCCCCCAGACTAAGGAACAGGAGGATTTAATCCACTCCTGGATGAATCTCATACCTCTAGTCGATGATGTACATCCTAGGGAGACCATCAGCATTTTGGTGGTGACACCCTGACCTGTGCTCAATGGTGAAATCAAACCCTTGCAGGCAGATTGACCATCTCAGTAGTTTTGGGTTTTCCCCTTTCATTTGCATTAACCATCTCAAGGGTTGGTGGTCAGTCTGAATGACAAAAGTAGAACCATACAAGTATGGCCTAAACTTCTTCAGAGCCCACACAATAGCAAAGCATTCTCTTTTGATTGTTGCCCACCTTGTTTCAGGATCCTTCAGCTTGTGGCTGATGAAGCAAATGGGGTGCAACCTACCTTTCCCATCCAGTTGACTGAGTACTGCACCTATTCCTACATTTGAAGCATCTGTCTGCACAATGAAAGTTTGGTGGTAATCAGGAGCTCTGAGTACTGGGGCTTGGCAAAGAGCCTTTTTCAGGTTTTCAAAGGCCTGATTGCACTCCTCGTTCCATCTAACCTTCTTAGGGAATTTTGGAGAGGAGATGACATTCAGAGGAGAAGCTACGGTCCTATAGTTCTCAATGAAATTCCTGTAATACCCAGTGAGACCCAAGAAGGCTCTCACCTGGGTCTGAGTAGTAGGTGTTGTCCAATTTTGCACAGCTTCAATCTTACTGAGCAAAGGCCTTGTTTCTTCACCTCCTACCTCATGTCCAAGATAGACTACCTTACTCTGTCCAATTTGGCATTTACTCGCCTTTATGGTCAGATTGGCTCGTCCAAGAGCCTGCAAAACATCTTTTAGGTGGGTTACATGTTCTTCCCAGGAATTGCTGAACACTGCTATGTCATCCAAGTATGCCATGCAGAAGTCCTCCATCCCATTCAGAACCTAGTTTACCATCCGTTGAAATGTAGCAGGTGCATTTTTCAATCCAAAAGGCATTACCTTAAACTGGTATAAGCCAGCTGGGTTAGAAAAAGCAGTTTTCTCCTTTGCATGGTATGTCAGGACTACTTGCCAATAGCCGGACGTCAAGTCAAATGTGCTGAGGAACTTGGCTGAACCAAGTCTATCCACCAACTCATCTGTTCTTGGCAAAGGGTGGGCATCAGTCTTGGTGACTGCATTAAGAGCTCTATAATCCACACAGAATCTAAGTTCTTTAGATCCTGCCTTTGGTACTAACACAACTGGGCTACACCATGGACTAGTAGAGGGCTCTGTTACCCCGAGATCAAGCATCTTGCTGACCTCACCTTTGATGTGGGTTCTTACACTTTCTGACATTCTGTATCCTCTGCTTTTGACTGGCAGACAGTCACCAGTGAGTATGTCATGCTGGCCCCAAGTGGTCAAGCCTGGTGAAAGTGAGACAGAGAGGCAAACTGATTCAACATAGATTTGCACTCCTCTTGTTGCCAGGTGTCAGATTTGAAGAGAGATTTACTCCTTCAATTTTTTCATCTAAAGGTAAGCCTCTGAGGAGATCCGGAAGAGCTTCACTCTCTTCTTCTTCCTCTGATGATGCTAGAAGCAACGCTCCTACATCAGGTCTCGAGACATATGCTTTAAGTCTCTTGGTGTGGAAGACTGTCGGAGCCTCCTTGGGATTGCCCAAGTCCACCAGATAGTTGACCTCTGCAAGTTTACCCACAACTCTGAATGGTCCCATCCATTTGTCTTGCAAGGCCCTCTGCCTTGTTGGGATCATAACGAGAACTAGCTGGTCTTGAGTGAACTCAACCATGTTAGCCTTTTGATCATGCCAGTGCTTGACCAATGCTTGTCCAGCTTTCAAGTTATCACTTGCTTCCGCCATCATGTGTGACATTCTCCTCTGGAGACCTATCACGTTGTCAGTCACTCTGACTGGCTTGGGGGAAGGAGCACTCTCCAACCCCTCCTTAATCAGGGCCAATGGACCTCTGACGGGATGACCATAGAGAAGCTCAAAGGGAGAATAACATACTCCCTCCTGAGGGACTTCTCTATAAGCAAAGAGAAGGCGTGGCAGTAGAAGGTCCCACTTACGTTTAAGGGGTTCCTCTAAAGCAACTATCATGCTCTTCATGGTTCGGCTGAACCTTTCTACCAGCCCATTGGTTTGTGGGTGGTAAGGAGTGGGAGAAAAAGAGCCTCACTCTTGGCAGGATGAAAAAAACAAACTCCAGAAATCCAGCAAAGCTGCTGGGGGACTCACTAGTTTAGGAAATTCAGCCTAAACAGAGAATTCTCCCTAACACCAAACAATGGACATAAGGAAAACAATGCAGAATGTCACATTATGATAAAAAAAGGAAATCCGAATCCAAAATATATGAAATAAAAAATGTCTCCAAAGTCTCCTTCCAACAAAGCAAATCCAAACAGAAATGAAAAAGTAAAATTGATTGCTCCATGAAAAAATCAAAAAGGAAAATGCCGACAAATCCACACTCCAACTATTTGCAAGGATGAAATCCTGGGTCCATGAGCCCAACTGTCCAAATAAAACCTTCAAAAATACACTAACTAATGAAGAACTATAAACAAAAATGTGGTGCATTGTCCAAGCGCCCCAAAAAATAAATAAAACCAAAATGAAACCTAACCTAACTAAAAAACGAACTATTTACAATGGCAGTGGGCTAGTCTGACGGCTCACTTTTGGATGTCCCGGACCAGGGCATCATCGAACTCCCGCTCAATGTCCTGGAGGCGGTCCTCTTCCATGGCCCCGAGGGTTCGCAGGGGCGATAACATGTTGGCCTCCAACTCCCTGCGAACTCCCTGCGAATTGCCTCGAGGCACGCGGCCCACCTCAGTGCCCTCCGCATGGAGTTCTCCGCCCTGACCATTGTGAGCCGTGCCTCTTCCGCATCTATGGCGTGGCCCAACCGAAGCCACACGGAAGACACTTCCAATCCTGGGTCCTCCTGCCCTCTGGCCGATGCCTGCCCCTCCGATGTTAAAGGCCCTGAGCCATCATTGCTCCCACCATGTTGCTGCTGTGCTTGTGCCTGCGTCCTGGCTCTTGCTGCCTGCACATGCTCCTCCGGCTGCGGTGCAGTTGTCGTGGTGGCCACCCCTGCTGGACGTCCGACTCCCGACTGTGGCAAGGATGTGTCCTCCACCAGCTTGGCCGCTGCGTCAGTGGCAGCTACACAGAGTACCCAGGTGATACATGGGTGGGAAGATGGCACGGAGGACGACTGGCACGTAGGGGGTTCAGGTGAGGAGGGGGTCGCAAGAAGGTCCAGAACACAGAGGAATCCAGCACTGGTGACCCGTCCCAGTATGTCAACACGGTCAAAGAGGCATCCAAGATGACGTACAGTGCCTTCACGAAAACACTGCAGGTCAACTCGCATGCCCCGTTGACGCAACGCTATCCCAGCCAGGAAAGGCTCAACACAGTCCCAGATAGCCACGTCCGCAGGGAGAGGAAGGCCAGTTGTTATGCACCCATCACCTCCCTGAAAACGGGTCTGGACGTATGCATCCCTGCTGGTGCCGGATGATGCAGTCACAGGATCAGGGACAGGATTACACACAGACACCTCCGCGGCGGCTTGTGCTGCCTCCTGTCCTGCCCCTGCACTGCACCACTGGCACCAGTGGAATCCCCACCTCCAGACCCCGTGTGTGTCCCTTCCATGGCCTCCTCCTCCTCCAAACCCCCCACTAACCTGGATGACTCCATGCCATCTTCCTAAATTGGACCCTGGGGGTCTCAGCTGCCCCTTCTGCTGCTGAGGAGTCCATCTCCAACCTCTGCCTTTTGGACCTACCCTCGGCAGCTGCGGCCTGGAATGCAGCACCAGATTCCTCACTCCCCGAAGAGATGACAATCTGGGAGGGGAGCCGGGCTTTGCATCTCCGGCTGGTGGTGCAATCCCTGCCGCTTTGCTCCACAGCACCATCTCCGCCCTCTTCATCAGTTGATGCTGCAGACAGGGAGAGATAGAACACAGGCATCAGGGCACTGTACAATGGACTGATACACACATGATAGTTGTACATGAGTGGCAGTGTCAAACTTCAGACATGGCATCACACTCTCTGACACACATGTAATTTCTACTCACACACATGAGCAATTCCACAGCAATATTGCACCAGGCAGCACCATCCATACACATACAACAGTATCAGCATCCGAAGGTGAGCCTGACGTCACATGAAATACGGGGAGTACACAACACATGCACACACACCAACACACATAAATGCATGTGTGCATGTCCACCAACTGTCAGAGTGATGAGATTGCCATCCATGTCACATCTGGCATTCAGCCTTCTACATGTCAGTGCCACATGCATCCATGTTGCATCACAGTTGCACACTTGTCAAATACACACACATGCACATGTACACAGTGCAAATACATGCAGCTGGAACCAACATCCATGTGTGACACCACAACCATGCCAACGTACATACACAGTAATTCAAACATGTGTGCTCCCACATCTGGATTTGGCCTGCATGCTTACCCACACATTCACCATCCATGTGTCTCACACATGACAGGACTTGCATGTGTCAGCTTCACGCCCCTGTACATATATATCCATACATGGCCCTACAAAAACACATGTGCAACCTGAACACTACTGGCACACGACGACACGCACAGCGTACAATCAGTATGCATGTGCACTTACCGCTCGACTCCAGACGGGTCTGCCTCTCAAGGACCTGGACGTGGAGCGCTGTGCATATGCGTTCCAGGACCCTCATTTGGTGGTCGGACAGGTGGCCCTGGTGCCCCTTTGCATCTGCTGCCTTCAAGAGGCACCGGGCCTTGTCGAGGGTCCTGTACCTGAAGTCCGCCCAGCGCTTCTTGACATGTTTGAAGTCGCGGACTGCCACCCCCTCCTCGTTGATGGCAGTCACGATGTCCATCCAGATCCTGGTCCATCCTTCATAGTCGGCGCGAGAACTTCCAAAGAGGGCATCATATTGCCCCAGGACTTGCTCCACCAGGACACCAACTTCCCTGGCACTGAAGCTGGTGGCCCTCTGCCTCTCTGGCTGGGAGTTGCCAGTGGTGCCAGATGGTGGTGTGCCCGACATGGCAACCCCAGAGGCAGGTGTCGGTGGGCAACTGGGTCCTGGAGCTGGGCTGTGGAGCGATGGTATCCCAGTCGGGAGTTTTCAGTTCCAGCAGGGGTGGTCACAACAACTGCACCCCTGCAGATGGATGATGTGCAGGAAGCAAATAGCAGGGCACGTGGGCAGCAGGCAGGCAGGCAGCAACAGATGGCAGGTGGGAGCGTGCTTGGGGTTCTGGGGGGCAGTAATTCGGCCTTCTGGGCAGGAGCGTGGTCTTCTGTGTGTTGTTGCGTGGCCAGCTTGATACAGAGTGATTTGGCGTGTGAAAATCTTGCACATCTGCGTGTAATTCGAGGAAAGGCCCTTAGCGCGTAAGCATGTCAGCACATGTTCGTGGCTTCATTGGACCAAAGGCCCGTAGCACGTAAGCGCATCTGTGACATGACGTGCGCGGGCGTTTCACTCGTGACGTGGCCATAGTGGCTTATGGTGCGTGAAAAAACTGCACGTCCGCGTGTGAATGCATGTAATCCGAGGAAAGGGCCTACGCATCTGTGACGTGACGCGTGCAGGCATTTCCATCAACACGGGTGCATGTTCATCGTACACATCCAAAAACTGCACGTCCGAGTGTCAGCTCGTGTAATTGGAGGAAAGGGCCTTAGCGCGTACACGCGTAAGTGACGTTGTACGTGTGGGCTGCTTTAAAAGGTACGTGTAGGACCACATTTCCTTGTACGTGCTTTTTGTGGAGAGCGAGTGGGTGAATTCTGTACTTCTTGTCGGTTCACATGCGATTACTTCACAGCGTTTCAAGTTCGTACTCCCTGTTACCTCTGACAGCGTTCATTTTTTTTGTTGGGCCTGTTTCCTCAAACAGCGTTCACTTCTTCTTTTGTCCTGTCTCCTCAGACAGCGTACAATTCTTATTTTGGTGGGGGTGCGTTATTTTTCCAGGCAGACGGTGAGTTGCGCATGCATTTACCAACTGTGCTTGCCCCGTGTGTCACATACCCCTTCAGAGGTCATTGTAGGCTGCATGTAACTGGGTGCCACCGCGTAGTGCGGGTTCATTTTTGGTGGTCTACGAGGGGCTGCGTGCACGTTATTTTTTGTTTTCGGGGTGCCTGTGCGTTACGTGACCCGTCATCTTCCCCCAGGGGTCACAGACAGCCTTGCTAGAGCACTAGGGTACGATTTCCACCTAGTACCCTACCCCTTTCAACCCCAATTGCCCAGGACAATCGTTTACTGCTACTCCCATACGCACAACATCATCAGTTCGATGGTTGGGAGGCGACCAAGCGGTAAGGGAGGCAAAGGTGGCTGACCTCCAAAAGGTGTGTGCGGTGGGCACGGCAGGGGACTTGGCCAGGATTTGCAGGGTGCCCCTAGACCCCAATGTGTGGAGGACCAATTAGGGACAACCATGCCCCCCACATGGTTGTGGCAAACGTAGCTGACACCATCCCAGCTCAGACCTTGTTGGACCAGCCCATTGTGGCACCTGACCCGGCACAGGATGACTCCCAGGCTGACTTCCAGGTCAGCAAGTCTAAGCCATGTGTGGTGGTGCAATTTGGTGTCACCAGGCCACGTGGATCGGGGGCAGCAATGTCATCTGCTGCCCCAAGTAGGCAGGGTGGAGAGGCTGCAGGGGCAGCTGCAGCTCTATCCACCCCAGCTCTGAGTCTCCCAGCTGGGACAGTGTCGGTCCAGGTCCATCAAACCGACGTTGCTCCTGCCAACATCACACTTCAGCCAATGCCTGCACCAAGACCTATGGTCATTGTGCCTTCGCACACTCCCAGTACCCAGTCCACCGGCGCTTCTGCCCCTACTGACCAGAGTGGCATAAGCCACTCAGGCTCCGCTCCACCTTTGAAAAAGAGGAAGAAGGGTGCTTTGGCACTACAGGTTGAGACCCCAGACACGGCTACACAGTCCAGCACGTCAAGGAAGCCTAGCTTTATTGACGCCGAACTTGATGCGCTTGTGACTTATGTGTCAGCACATAGCCGCAAAATGATGGTGACTGCAGGGTGCAAGACCACACCTGGTCAACGTAGGGCACACTGGCAGACCATCACGGACCGCATAAGTGCCCTTGGATTTGTGAGGTGCACAGCTGATGATTGCTACAAGCGGTGGAATGACCTGAAACGCAGAGCAAAGAACAAGCTGGCCTCAAATCATGCTGCTACTCTGGTGACTGGCGGTGGGTCTCCACCAGAGGACAACAAACTCACTGAACATGAGTCTGTTGCTGGGACCTTCGTCACAGAGGAACAGATCCAAGGCGTGGGAGAGCTACCTGATTACGACGCATTGTCCGGTGAGTGCCCGTGCATGTGTGTGTAATCCATGTGTATGTTGTTTGGGTGACGGTTCTGATTGAGTGCCAGGTGAGGGTGTGTACTCCTGAGTGTTATGGGTCACCCATGTGCTTCATCCAATACATTCACGTGCTTTGATTTGGGTATGACAGTATCCCTTCTGCCCACAGTAGCCAAGTAGCCCCATATTACTGCAGTTGCACTTGAACTATCATCTTGCAACAACATTGTTCTGATTTTTTTCTTTGTTCATTCAGGCGGATTGTTTAGATTATCCCATTTTTCATATGCTTTTTTCATCCCTAATGCCACATATGTGACATGCTTCTGTCATTGTTTACACCCCACATTGTGCCACTTTAGTTACCTGGTTATGTGAATGATTAGACCATTAATGGAGAGGGTGTATTGGCCTGCTGAAATTTATTTTTAGGGCCTTTTTGCATGTGGAACATGATAGTTGTTTCCTGTCATGTTGAACTGGCCAACCATTGATGTGTACATCTGCCTACAATCACTTACTTATTGTACACTGGATGTGTTGCAGTGTGTGCCACATGCATATTTTGCAACACTATTCTGCATTATTCTTCTCATAATGTCCATGTGACATGGATGTGTGACAGTACTCATTTACTGACATATCGCTGTAGTTGTCTAATTTACCATGGCTATGCTACATGACATCTGTGTGCTGGCATGTGTCATGTATGTGTCTTAGACATGGCACTCACAGGCTGATGTGTGATGCCAGTGCTACACAACATGCTGCAAATGTGTTGCTTTTCCATCTTGGTGTCCTCATGGTCTGCCTTTTTGACTCCCCTTCAAACTCATTGACAGTGCATGCATGCCAGGGTTATAGTCATGTGGGACATGTGTAAACCATGTACTGGATCTCTGTCTTGTCAGGCATATGTTTGTGCTATGGTGCTCATGCCTGTTTCCATTTCTTGTATTTCATGTTTTTGCAGGTGACGAGGCACTTGATGCTGGTGAGGTTCAGGAGATGGTGCAGACCCAGGAGGATTCTCAGCCGCGGCCAGGCACCAGTGGGGGATGTGGTGTGGTGGTGGGTAAAAACACTTTGGTACTGCAGACCATACTGTCGAGGGGTGTCTCTGGGTGCTGCTCCCCAGACCTCTATTCAGGTGCTGGGTCGGATGATGAGACTTATGTGCTGTCGCAGGTCAGTGCTTCTGGCAGGGAATCTGTTCTGTCCAACCCACCTGCACCAGGGGTAGAACCCTCTATGGGGATGTCAGTGTTGGTAGGTCCGCCTTTGGCGGTTACAGATGCAGGTTCACACTCTACAGCATCTGATCCTGTTCCTGGGCCAGCAGATCAGAGGGGGAATGCAGTCCTGTAGCCTCAGGCAGTGCCAGCACAGCAAGGTGCAGATCGCCTTGCCCCAAACAGGTGTGGTGCCCGCCGACGCGGTGGCCGTGCACCACCAGGCAATACTGTATGGGAAAACTCCATGTACGGTATGGCAACCCAACAGGCAGCTCAGTAGAAATGATGGCTCTGGCAATGGAGAGGGTGGCCACTTCCATTATCCCCCCTGAAAGTCAGATGGAGCAACAACAGCAGGCAACAGACTCCATTTGCCAATCACACAGGGAAGACATGTTGGCGTCCAACAGGGACCGATGGGCGGCACTGGAGATTCTGCGCGAATCCATATCAATAGAGTCACTGGGCCACAGGGAAGCCCTGAGGGTAGTACTCCATAACCTCAGGCAGAGTCTGCTTGAACTTGAGGCTTCCTGAAATGTTAGGGCAGAACAGCAGCTGGAGCATCTCACACGTTCGCTCTCAGCTGAGCTGCAGGCAACACGTGAGGAGATCCGGGCATCCCACAAGGCCATGCATGCAGAAGTGCAGGAAACCCGTGAGGTGCTGCATGGGGATCTCCACACTTTAATCCTTCAGAATCAGACCTGCCAGACCCACATGCTTGCTGCCATGGAGGACCATACCAGGGCTTTGCGTGGGCTGCCTCCCATAGTGCCACCACCTCCTGATGCAGCAGCAGAGGGTGAAGAGAGCGACAGCAGTTCTCCCACAATGGCATGAGCCCAAGGAGGTATTTTTTTTTTTCGCAACATCCACGCAGCTGGGTGTTGGTGTGCACCCGTCCTCGAACCTCCTGGGTGTCCTCCCCCCCCAGCCCCACATGGCCATTTTTTATATATATATATATATATATATATATATATATATATATATATATATATATATATATATATATATATATATATATATATATTATTTTACAGTGTTTTGCCTTGTGTGGCTCCCGTGGGCATCCACTGTATTCCGGCTGGGCACATGCAGGCTTGTCCTGAGTTTGGGTTAGATGCTTGGGTTCGTGACATACACACCCCTCCTGCTTCCCGTTTCCATGGGCTTGCAAAGGGTGTGACCAAGTGACAGTGACTTACACAGTGACATTCGGCTCCCAGGAGCTGTGTGGGCAGTCTGTAGTCAATACTGTGTGTACATCCCTAGTGGGTATTGTTGTATTGTACACTGCATGGTGTATTGATATGTGCTTGTGCATCCATGTCTTCCTCCTAATTTTCAGGTTCCTTCCTCATGTCTTCACAAGGCCGTCTCCTTTGCAGATGGATTTCATGTTGTATGCAGTACACTGACACATTTGCATGGCAGCAACACTCTACAGTTGGAAGGGGTCGATGTGCTGGCTTATTCAGGTTATAAGACTACCACTACTTTTACTTAATACTGTCATGTTTTTGCAATGTTTCATGGTGTGTTGCTGTATTGTGTTGGTGGTAAGTATTTGTTCATGAGTGCTGTTTGTTATTGATTACTGGGAGCATGTTGTCTGTGGGCAGTTTCCTTTTGGGACAGTGCACTTTGTGACACTTGTGTCAGGTCTTGTTCATTTCTTTGTTTGCTTTCGCATTGCATGACATGCCATGGTGTGTTGGGTGGCAGAGCTGGGGAGGGGTTGGGTGACATGGCGCTATTTTCATGTTGTATTTTGCAAGGGGGTAGTCATTCATGCAGCGTAAATGTGTGTTTTTTTGTGACACAGCATTGGTTGTCTTTCGGCAGGTAGGGATGCACACAATGTGACAATTCCAGGTGACCAATCTCAGGCTGGTATGGTTGTGACAGTTGACTGTCCCTTATGTCATCATCATTGATTGCCAGCTGGTATGTGCCAGGGCTGTGTGCAATCCAAAGGGGTGTGTTTTTAGGTGAAGTAATTAGCCACCAGCTGCGTACGGGCTGCCTCACCACGTGCCCTTTCCCCTCCCATGCGCAGTGGGCGTGCTTGTGGTTGGGGATGTGGGGGCACCACCATGTCCACCGGCAGGCCCCGGCATGTTGCATCGTTGTGCAGAACACATGCTGCCACTATGATCCTGCACACTACTGGGGGCGCGTATAGCAGCTGCCCACCAGAGCGGTAAAGGGAGCGAAAGCGTGACTTGAGCACTCCGAATGTGCGCTCCACTATGGGCTGTGTTGTATCTTACCTCGGGTGGTGTGGTGGGGTTCCAAATTGGCGTCATCATGTGGGTGCTCAGTGGGTAAGCACTGTCCCCTGGGGAGGTGATGATGGGTATCTTTAGTGGGGTTTTGAAATTACTCAGTATCTGACATGCATGCATGTGCAGGGGCATTTATACCCACCAAGCAGCCATATATCACCATGCCGCCCGGCTTCTAGGTCCCGGTTTTGGGTTGACATTCTGTAAACGAAACTGTCATGGGTGGACCCTGGATAGTTGGCATATACTGAGGTGATGATTCCCTTGGCATCACATACTACCTGCATGTTGATGGAATGCCAGTGCTTGCAGTTTCTGTAGATGTGCTCAGTTGCCCTGGGAGGACATAGAGCCACATGGGTGCAGTCAATGGCACCTAGCACTTTGGGGAAGTGTGCCACCCCGTAAAAATCCTGGACGACAGCCTGCCTTTCTGCAGGTTATCTGGGCAGGTATATGTGCCTGCGGACTGATGGGCATGCAGTCATGATGGCCAACACCTGGTGCAGGCAGCATGACTGCGTGGCCTGTGACACCCCCTTCCCCACTATGGCACTTGTCTGCTGAAATGAACCAGTGGCCAAGAAGTGCAGTACATTGAGCACCTTTTCCAAGGGGCTCAGTGCTTGGGTGCACAGGGTGGGTGATGTGAGGTCATCATCCCACTCACTCACCAGGTCGAGTATTATATGAGGTGGAAACCTGTACCTCCCATTCACCTGGTTATCAGGCATCCCAAAAAGGCTGGATCTGGGTGTAAAAATTTTGGCCCTGACTATCCTCCTTCTCCTCCTCCTCCTGCGGTATCCCACGACCACTGCTGCGAGGAACGATATATTGATCTTGGCGTCTGAGCTTGTTTGTTGTTTACACGCACTTTTATGCTGCGCGGGTCCACGTACGCCTGCTTCCTGCCGGCATACGTGTTTCCGGATTAGTGCGTCTTTTTTGGCACACGCGTTAGCCCCGTTCGATTCCATGAATACGTGTTGTAGGCGCGCGTGTGGGCGTTCCGTGCATTTGCCTCCTGTACTTCCCCCATGACGCCCACATTTTCATGCGTTGTTCCCCATTCCGCGTGTTACGCCCCGTGTTACGCCTACTTTTGTTGTGTGCGCTTCGCTATGTGCGCTTTCGCTGTGCGTGTAGCGCACGCTGTTTGAAGACGTGTGCGCCACAGTGCGCCACGCAGGATTTTAGCGCACATCCATGGATTTAAACTCGCACGGACTTCCATGAATCACTGTGTGCGGGTTTCGCAGCGATTTTCGCACTTGTGCTGCGATTCGCACGCTTTTGCACGCTTGCGTGGGAATTTTCAGCGCACATTAATTCCATGAATCGGCCTCATAGTGTTTATGGAATAAGACAACAATTGGACTACTGTGCTGGAATGGTGAAATTCACTATAAACTCACAGGAAGATCCACAAGAATTTCTAATGTACTTACTACAAGTACTGGAAAACAAAAACATACCTATAAATGAAATCTTCCAGATTTCATACATGTGGAAACATACATACACTCTCTGCAACAATGTGACACAAGAACAAATCCCCAATGAACGCTTCGTATATTTATCGATACCTAATTGTGAATCCATTCCATTTCAGCAACTTGTACAAAATGCAAACCATGGTAGATTATGTTCTACCTGCAATTCGGATAATCGCTCCACCTTACTGATACAAACACATGGTAGATATGTAATACTAATGCTTTTACGTTACAATGCAAATGGTTCCAAAATCAACTGCAAGCTGACTGGATTCACACATGGTCAAGTATCACTTGGTAAGAAAACCTTCACAACAATAGGTATACAGGCTGATTCATGGAATTAATGTGCATTGAAATTTTCGGCGCAAGCGTGCGAAATCGTGTGAATCGCAGTGCAAGTGCGAAAATCACAGCGAAACCCGCGCACAGCGATTCATGGAAGTCTGTGCACGTGTAAATCCCTGGATGTGCGCTAAAATTCTGCGTGGTGCACGCTGGCGCACACGTCTCCAAACTGCGTGCGCTAAGCGCACAGCGAAAGCGCACATAGCGCAGCGAACACAACAAAAGTAGGTGGAACAGGGGGCGTAACACGTGGAATCGGGAACAACGCGTGAAAATGTGGGCGTCACGGGGGAAGTACAGGAGGCAAATGCACGGAACGCCCACACGCACGTCTTCAACACGTATTCATGGAATCGAACGGGGCTAATGCGTGCGCCAAAAAAGACACGCTAATCCGGAAACATGTACGCCAGCAGGAAGCAGGCATACGTGGACCCGCGCAGCATAAAAGTGCGCGCAAACAACAAAGAAGCTCAGACTACCGTTCCTAGCAGCAGTGGTCGTGGGATACCGCAGGAGGAGGAAGAGGATAGTCAGGCCCAGAATTTGTACACCCAGAACCAGCCTTTTTGGGATGCCTGATGACCAGGTGTATGGGAGGTACAGGTTTACATCTCACATAATACTCGACCTGGTGAGTGAGTGGGAGGATGACCTCACATCACCCACCCTTTGCTCCCAAACTCAGAACCGATGGAGAATGTCATCAATGTGCTGCACTTCTTGGCCACTGGATCATTTCAGCGGACAAGTGCTATAGTGGGGGCGGGGGGTGTCACAGGCCACGCAGTCACGCTGCCGACACCAGGTGTTGGCCATCATGACTGCATACTCATCAGTCCGCAGGCACATATACCTGCCCAGAACACCTGCAGAAAGGCAATTCCCCAAAGTGCAAGGTGCCATTGATTGCACCCATGTGGCTCTACGTCCCCCCATGGCATCTGAGCACATCTATAGAAACTGCAAGCACTGGCATTCCATCAACGTGCAGATATTATGTGATGCCAAGGGAATCATCACCTCAGTATATGCCAACTATCCAGGGTCCACCCACGACAGTTTCATTTACAGAATGTCAAACCTAAACTGGGACCTAAAAGCTGGGCGGTATGGCGATACATGGCTGCTTGGTGAGTATAAATGCCACTGCACATGCATGCATTTAAGATACTGAGTAATGTCACAACCCCACTAATGATACCCATCACCACCTCCCCAGGGGACAGTGCCTACCCTCTGAGCACCCACATGACGACGCCAATTCGGAACCCCACCACGCCACCCGAGGTAAGATAAAACACAGCCCGTTTTGCAACCCGGGGCATAGTGAAGTGCACATCCGGAGTGCTCAAGTCACGCTTTCACTCCCTTGACCGCTCTGGTGGGCAGCTGTTATATCTTCCCCCAGTAGTGTGCAGGATCATAGTGGCAGCATGTTTCCTGCACAACGTTGCAACACGCCGGGGCTTGCCGGTGGACATGGTGATGCCCCCACATCCCCAACCACATGCACGCCCGCTGCGCATGGGAGGGGAAAGGGCACGTGGAGAGGCAGCCCGTACGCAGCTGGTGGCTAATTACTTCACATAAAATCACACCCCTGTGTAGTGCACACAGCCCTGGCACATACCAGCTGACAATCAATGATGATGACATAAGGGACACTCAACTGTCACAACCATACCATCCTGAGATTGGTCACCTGGAAGTGTTACATTGTGTGCATTCCTACCTACCCAACACCACCAATGCTGTGTCATCAAAAGACATACATCTATGCTGCTAAATTCATTACTCCCTTGATAAATACAACATGAGAACAGCACCATGTCACCCAACCCCTCCCCAGCTCAACCACCAAACACACCATGGCATGTCATGCAATGTGAAAGCAAACAAAGCAATGCACAAGATCTGACACAAGTGTCACAAAGTACACTGTGCCTAATGGAAACTGCCCACACACAATATTCTCCCAGTAATGTATGACTAACAGCACACATTACCAAATACTTACCACCAACACAATGCTGCAACACACCATGGAAAAATGCAAAAACATGACAGTACTAAGTTCAAGTAGTGGTAGTCTTACAACCTGAATACGCCAGCACATCGACCCCTTCCAACTGTAGAGTGTTGCTGCCACGCAAATGTCTCAGTGTACTGCATACAACTTGAACTGCATCTGCAAAGTAAATGGCCTTGTGAAGACATGAGGAAGGAACCTGCAGATTAGGAGGAAGACATGGATGCACAAGCACATATCAATACACCATGCAGTGTACAATACAACAACTATATCCACTAGGGATGTCTACACAGTATTGACTACAGACTGCCCACACATCTCATGGGAGCCCAACGTCACTGTGTAATTCACTGTCACTTGGTCACACCCTTTGCAAGCCCATGGAAATGGGAAGCAGGAGGGGTGTGTGTCTCACAAACCCAAGCATCTAACCCAAACTCAGGACAAGCCTGCATGTGCCCAGCCGGAATACAGTGGATGCCCACGAGAACCACACAAGGCAACACACTGTAAAAAAAAAAAAAAAATCAAAAATGGCCATGTGGGAGCTAGGAGGAGTGGGGGAGGCCACGCAGGAGGTTTGAGGACAGGGTGCACACCAACACCCACCTGCGTGGATGTTGCGGAAAAAAAAAACCTCCTCTTGGGCTCATGGCCTGTACGGCTGTGCCATTGTGGGCGAACTGCTGTTGCTCTGCTCATCCTCTGCTGCTACATCAGGAGGCGGTGGCACTATGGGAGGTAGCCCACGCAAAGCCCTGGTATGGTCCTCCATGGCAGCAAGTATGCGTGTCTGGAAGGTCTGATTCTGGAGGATTAAAGTGCGGAGATCCCCATGCAGCACATCACAGGTTGCCTGCATTTCTGTATGCATGGCCTCGCGTGATGCCCGGATCTCCTCACGTGTTGCATGCAGCTCAGCTGAGAGCGAACGTGTGAGCTGCTCCAGCTGCTGTTCTGCCCTTAAATTACTGGAAGCCTCAAGTTCAACCAGAGTCTGCCTGAGGTTATGTAGTTCTAACATCAGAGCTTCCCTGTAGCCCTGTGACTCTATTGATATGGATTCGCGCAGAGTCTCCAGTGCCACCCATCGATCCCTGTTGGACGCCAACATGTCTTCCCTGTGTGATTGGCAAATGGAGTCTGTTGCCTGCTGTTGTTGCTCCATCTGCCTTTCAGGGGGGATAATGGAAGTGGCCACCCTCTCCATTGCCTGAGCCATCATTTCTACTGATGCTGCCTGTTGGGTTGCCATACCATACATGTAGTTTTCCCATACAGTATTGCCTGGTGGCACACGTCCACCGCGCCGACGGGCACCACACCTTTTTGGGGCAAGGCGATCTGCACCTTGCTGTGCTGGCACTGCCTGAGGCTACAGGACTGCATTCCCCCTCTGATCTGCTGGCCCAGGAACAAGATCAGATGCTGTGGAGTGTGACCCTGCATCCGTACAACCAAAGGCGGACCTACCAACACTGACATCCCCATAGAGGGTTCTACCCCTGGTCCAGGCGGGTTGGACAGAACAGAATCCCTGCCAGAAACACTTACCTGCGACGGCACATAAGTCTCATCATCCGACTCAGCACCTGAATAGAGGTCTGGGGAGGTGCACCCAGAGACACCCCTGGACAGTGTGGTCTGCAGTAACATTGGGTTTTCACCCACCACCACACCACATCCCCCACTGGTGCCCGGTCATGCCTGAGATTCCTCCTGGGTCTGCACCATCTCCTCAACCTCAACAGCACCAAGTGCGTCATCACCTGCAAAAACATGAAAGACAACAAATGGAAACAGGCATGAGCACAGCACACACATAGGCCGTGACAAGCCAGCGATCCAGTACATGATTTACACATGTCCCACATGACTACAACCCTGCCATGCATGCACTGTCAAAGAGTTCGAAGTGGAGTCAAAAAGGCAGACACTGGGGAAAGCAAGATGGAAAAGCAACACATTTGCAGCATGTTGGGTAGCACCGGCATCACACATCAGGCTGTGAGTGGCATGTCCAATAAACATACATGACACATGCCACCACACAAATTTCATGTAGCATAGCAACGGTAAATTACTAAACTACAGCAATATGTCAGTGAATGAATACTGCCACACATCCATGTCACATCAACATGATGCGAAGATTGATGCTGAATCGTGTTGCAAAATAAGCATGTGCCACACACTGAAACACATCCAGTGTCCAATAACACAGTCATTGTGGGCTTATCAATGGTTGGTCACTTTAAAATTACAGGAAACATCTGTCATCTTCCACATGCAAACAGGCCCTAATAAAAAAAAATCTGCAGCCCAATACTCCAGCGGCCTGAATGGTGTAATCATTAACATAACCAGGTAAAAATAGTGGCCCAGTGTGGGCTGTAAACAATGAGCTAAGCATATCATATATGTTGCAATAGGGCAGAATAATGCGTAGCAAAAATGAGAGAGTGGAAACAATCAGCCTGAATGAACACTTACAAAATCTGAACAATGTAGTTGCAAGATGACAGTTCAAGGTAAAGTGCACTAATGTTGGCCTAATTGGCAACTGTGGTCAGAAGGGATACAGTCATACCCAAATCCAAGGTACGTGAATGTAAGGGAGGAAGCAAATGAGTGACCTATAACACTCAGGAGTACACACCCTCACCTGGCACTCAATCAGAACCCGTCACCCTAACAACATACACATGGATTACACACACACGCATGGGTACTCACCGGACAATGCGTCGTAATCAGTTAGATCTCCCACACCTTGGATGTGTTCCTCTGTGACGAAGGTCCCAGCAACAGACTCATGTTCAGTGAGTTTGTTGTCCTCTTGTGGAGACCCACCGCCAGTCACCAGTGTAGCGGCATGATTTGAGGCCACCTTGTTCTTTGCTCTGCGTTGCAGGTTATTCCACCGCTTGTAGCAATCATCAGCTGTGCGCCTCACAAGTCCAAGGGCACTTATGCGGTCTGCGATGGTCTGCCAGTGTGCCCTACGTTGACCAGGTGTGGTCTTGCACCCTGCAGTCACCAACATTTCGCGGCTATGTGCCAACACATAGCTCACAAGTGCATCAAGTTCGGGGTCATTTATTTTTTTATTTTTTTATTGAATATAGTTGAAATTACATCAACTTTTTCAATTTATACATTCGTAATATTTCAGAAGTCAACAAACAATAATACATTAAAAAAAAAAAGAAGAAGGAGAATATTCTGTTTGATTTACAGCCAATACATCATTTCGAAAATGCGTTAAAGGAAAAAACTGTTTTTGAAAGTATTTATAAACTCGCAGTTGCTAAGCACACTATTAAAAAGAATTAAAATTATGCTTCCATGCGTTTTTACTCTCATTCATTCCATCTTTAAAGCCTTTAAAAAGTTAATAGTTGCTAGTCTGATGCTCATACAGTCGGTAGCTGCCAGGGTGACCCATCTATTGCCAGGGTCAATTTGTACAAAATATGCAAGATGATTTACAAAGTGAATTCTCCTCAAATTCGAAAGATCTGGACAATTTATTATGACGTGCTGCAAGGTTTCAACGATCGCCACATTTTTATAGAACTGGCACCAATTAAGGTCTGGAGCAATTTGTTTTCTTCTTGCTTTAATCTCTCGTGTGGGCCAAATATTGAACCGCAAGCGTAAAATTGCAGATCTAGTGGCGGCAGAAGGAGCCAAACATAAATAGGATGCAGTGTCTCTATAGCGTTTGGGACCAAATACTGCACAGTCAAAATCTTTATATAATAAACATCTAGCTCTAGTATCAACCCAGTCCATCATGTATCATTTCTTTTTTGCTCGCTCTGGGTTAGACACAAGAGTATTAAGTGATATATCAGCATTCACCATGATTGTCAGGATGTTTGTGGACCATTGTTTTGGAAATACTTCAGCTGAATTAAGTAGATAATTAGAGATGGAGGCTAATGTAGAATTATCACATGAAAAGAGCAGGCATTTACGAAATAAGGCACATAAGCGCCAATTATGTAAAGCAGTTAATGAAATTAAGCCCAATTCATAACGAATCAGCACTACAGGTGTGCTCTGAGGAAGATTTAAAATGGCACGCCAGAATTTGGCTTCTAAAGTAGTCAAAAATACTACTGTAATAATATGAGTTTCTAACCCCTAGAGAATAGTGGCTACTACATTCTGATTCCAATATGTGATGGCGGCTTTTATAGAAAATTTGGCATATTTGGAAATAATCAATCTAGTTTGACAGATCGCAGTAGTTAGCTTCTGTTTGATTTTATTTAGCTGTGAGTGTAGTGATGGACAACCATCAAAAATAAGGCCCAAGTAAACATAATTTGGGACCACCTTTATAGGGATATTCTCAATTTTCCATTCCAGAGAGTGCCTGCGAAGACCTTTCGTGACATATGTGACAATCTGTGTTTTGCTGGTATTTACCACCAATTCATTCTCTTTAAAATAACAACACAGTGCCGACAGAAGATTACGCAAACCACTTGGTGTTTTGGATACTAAAACAAGATCATCTGCATACCACAGTGCACTAATTTTCACACCATTCAATTTAGGAGCATCAGGCAGTATATTAATAAAAATCCACCGTACGTCATTAATAAAAAAATTAAACAATGCTGAAGCTAAAATGTACCCCTGTTTTAACCCTCTGTTCGTAGCAACTGGACTTGATAAGATGCCCTCTGCATTCAATCTGACACAAACCTTAGAATTGGAATGAAGAGAGAAAATAATGTCAGTAAGAGTAGAGGGGCACTCCGCCTTGATTAACTTATCCATAAGTTTTGGTCTTGATACCGAATCAAAGGCGGAGTGAAGATCGACAAATGCAAAGTATCTTGGTTGTCTATTGGTCTGGGCTTGTAGTCTTATAGCATTTGAAGCAATTAGATTCACAGCAGTTCCCAAACCAGCCACAAAACCAGTCTGAGCTGGATTACGTTGTCTTGCTAGAGCCGACCAGGCATTAAAATCTCTTAACACTAACCTAGAGAAGATTTTTCCTGGGGCATCCAGTAATGTAATTGGACGGTAGCTTTTAGGATCCATACGGTCACCTTTTTAATATATCGGGACAATCACGGATGTGCGCCATGAGTCTGGTATTGTTTTAGTTTGCAAGATGTGGTGAAAAAGGCTATTTAGGATGCAAGCCCATTCTTTTGTATTCTGTTTAAACATCAGATCTGTAAGGCCGTCAGGGCCCGCCGCTCTTGACGAGGACAATTTTTTAATAAAATCCTGAATAATTGATTTTGTGCAATTCAAATACCAACATCTCGCCAAACTTCCGTTGTATTTATAACAGCTCATCTTAGCATCATCATACAGCGTAGAAAAGTGTGTAACCCATGCGGTTTCTGATACTCCATTAAGTTGTAAGTGAACTTGGGCTGCTGTATTGCATTTATTTAGTAAGTCCCAAACCAGGGCAGAGTTCTTATTATAACACGCTGCTAGAAAGTTTTCACCATCTATTTGTAATAAAGTAGCTTTTCTTGATCGTACCCAATTACGATATCTAGAATTGGCAATAATAACAGATTTAGCCTGCACATTCATGGGAAGTTTACGAAGGCTTCTAATCTCTTTCCTATAAGCTTTCTTACGTTCGTGGAGGGCTAAATCAAACCCATGGATGTGTTTCATGAATGGCTTATTCTGAACAGAATAGATGTTTTTAAATGTATTTAATACATCTATGTAGGATTCGGCCTTGTTCAACTTCAAACTGTTCAAAATAGCACCATTCAATCCTAAAAGACTATTAATAGACCATTTAAATCGATTCTTGCCATTATTGACTGTTAAAGTCTGTCTATGCCAGTGTTCCACTTTGGCATAATCTGCAACTTCGACTGACCAAGTAAGAGCAAGTAGATGGTGATCACTGTGTGTCTGTTTTACAACAACAAATTTACTGGTGCTCAAGAAGATACAGTCACTCATAAAAATATAGCAATTGTCGATCTAGAGTTACCTCTCTCCCAGGTGTTCATAGGAGGGATATCACCCACAATTGCACCATTTGCCATTTTTAAATTAAGATCTTCCATAAATGTCATCCATCTTGAACCCTCAAGATTCTTATTCCTTTTGGCCGACATAAAGCAAGAAAGATTCAAATCACCCCTGACTAGGATTCCAGAAATATTGCCTTGAACAGCAATGGGCTCAAAAAGAAGCGAGAGAGCAGCATAAAAGCTGTCATCAACAATACCCACTGGATTTCGATAAAGATTGATGACTGCATATGTCTGGGAACGAACAGTGATTTTTACTAGTTGCATACATTTATTTGGGGCCTGCCAAGGAAATATTTTAAAACCTTTACTTGATTTCATCGCCACTATTAAGCCAGCAGTGGGTCTACCTTTACCACTGGATTCGGCTGGAAGCAAGATAAGATTGTGATCGTCCCATGTGGGAGAATCCAATAGCCATGTTTCTTGTAAGGCTACTATATCGTACTTATTCAACTGATCATTCAATGTCCATTGCAAATGAGAGGAGCCCCGTGTATTCCAACTGGCTAATGAAATGTCTAGTGAAGCTACATTTGTTCGTGGTTATGAGTGAGTAAAGGCAGAAGATAAAGAGTTGGGAGCATGTTCTTTAACACAATAAAGGCAAGCACAATATGGTTCTGTGACAGGGCTCACAATCAATTCAGTAGTGTCCGGCTCTTGGAATGACTGACGAGCCGGATCCTGGGCTAATAAAAAAACTAAATTGAATAGATCCATTCTAGCATTCCATAATGTGTTACGAACGATCCCAGATTTTATCCACAAT
Organism: Ambystoma mexicanum; assembly: GCF_040938575.1. NCBI lineage: Eukaryota > Metazoa > Chordata > Amphibia > Caudata > Ambystomatidae > Ambystoma > Ambystoma mexicanum. The sequence goes on from NC_090924.1 coordinate 178,734,176, forward strand.
CGAACAATAAAAAGATTTTTATCACAAATGAATTCTATTTGATCCAAATCACTATAGGATATAGCTTCCAACCCCTCTATATCCCCAAAAATGTTGAACACACTAGCACGACATTTGTCATACTTTGGAAACGATCCGTCTAGGCATTTCAAAATGAGGGTGTGGAATAATTTACATTTCTGTGTTAACGAGCCTCTAACATCATTCGTGTGAGGGTTGGTTTTTGGTTTACGAGTCTCTACACTCTTCTTGATGTTTTGTATCGATGGACCTTGAATACAGCTGCCATTACCAGAAACTAGTTTAGATTTCAAACAATTGGCCATTGAGGCTTTGGGCGAGAGATCTACGTTATCAGTACTGTTAGGGGTGTTAAAAGTATGGATAGATTGCACAGTAATAGTAATTGCTTCAGGCAGAACCTCCGAAATTATTTTCAGAAGATAGGAGTCAACCACTGCTCTTAGTGAGCTCAGACGGCCCTCAAAGCCCAATGTGGGTGCAGCAGAAATAGGCAATTTAAAAGCACCAGGAAGCAGCTCTCCACCACATGGGATCAAAGAGGGTTGTACTAATACAGAAGGGTGATTTAAATGCACGTTATCTGGATTATGTGATCACAATTGAATCAACTCATTCAGTGGATTGTAATTTAAGGAGGAGTTTTGCACCTTCCTCGAGGTAACTTGGGACGGAGGAGGTTTACTTGCCATATCTTTGTTTGTGAGTGGCACAGGCACTGAAGAGATCGGTTCATTATTTGAGTTTTCATCACAAACACCTGTTGGAGTATCTATAACACATGGAAAAGTTAATGAATCACCTGTGGAGACATTTATTTGTAATTGTTTTTTTGCTCCACAAGGATTTTTTTTGTCTCCTAATGTTACCTTGCTTGCAGCAGGTTTTATTTTTCTACTATTCACTGCTATACGACTTGTTTTTTGAGGTTTTAGCTTGGAGCCCCACAAGTATTAGTGTTATCTATAGGTTGGCCAACACTCTTCTCGGAAGAACCAACACAAATCCAGGACTCATTATTTTTTGTTTCTGGAACATCTTTCACGCATTCTATTGGACGTATGATTTTGGAAAAAGCTGGTAGAACAGACTTGGATATCGGAGGCACATTGCTCCAAACTTCTGAATTTAGAAGGCGTTGTGTAACGGTTGCACCAGGAACTTCATTTATAACCTGTCGAAGAGGCAAAAAGGTTTCTTAAGAAGTTAATCTTTGCTCAAGGCTTTCCAAATAGGAGCTAGTAGCACGCTTATATGTGCTATTTCTCATCCAATCACTTATAAGGTCTAATTTAGAGGCCTGAATGGAAATGTTTTGATCTAAGGACTCAAATAATTTGAATAAGCTGGATATGGTAGTATTTATAGCCCCCAGGGTTACCTCCAGCAGGTCAGGATTAGAGGAGGGTTGCAGGGATTTTTTAGAAGATAGACATCAGCGGGGGGTAGGTTGTATAAAAGACACCTCGTCATCATGACTTGTTAAGTCCATTGTACACGGTTGATCATAGTCAGTGTTAACTGACACTCTTGAACTTTCTAAATCCTTGCACTCAGGAGGAGCCGCATGAGGAGAAGAAACCAGGCTGTCGGATCTGCCTTGCCCCAGACTTTCAATAATCACTGAAGCCACAGAGACATTCAAAATGGAATCTTTTTGTTCCAAGTCATAGCCTTCATTGTGTATTTCTTCACACTCATGAGTAGATTCTTCCAAAACTATTGAAAGAATTTGTACAGGGTTTTGATTTTGATGGGAGAATGAGATAAAGCTAATATGGTTTGATCTGAGATGGTAGTACTTAGAGTGGGGACAAGAAACTCAGTTATTGGTGTTAAGTGTGTCACTGAACTCAGCAGAGTACAATTAGACAGGGGAGGATCAGCAATTGAAGACGGGTTAGGTGTCAAGTCAATTACGTCTTTTATGATAGTTCCACTTGAAATGTTTTCATAAAAATTGCGAATATCATGGTTAGTAGGAGTTTTGATAATTGTGTCAAAATGATATATTTTTTTTAAATATGAGTGCGGCTTTTAGACTCATCAAGGGAATTTTAGATATTTTGATTTATAGGAGTTTGTGGAAATGGAACAAGCTCTGTATTACTGAGCATTATGCAAGTAGCACTTGCAAGGGAATCTCTATTATCTACAGATGGCATTCCTGTTTTTAAGGTGTACATGGACAATATAAACAAAATCAGCCAAATTGTTTAAGTTTCTCCCACTACGGTATAGAAATATACACACAACACAGTAAAACACAATTGAATGTACAGATGGATGAGTGCAAAGAAGCAAAGAATGCTCTAATACATAAGACAATCTTCCACAAACAACACTTGCTTGAGTTTAGATACTGAATGTACCAAGCACCACCATCTGCCAAACAGCCGCACAACAGCAAGCGGCCTTGACCCCCAACAGGCTTAACGCCGCAAGGGTGGTTCCCTTCCCATTAAGAATGGAAAGTTTATCACGTGATCCGTCACGTGGCCCAGTGAAGGCCCGCCTCCTCCAGGAAGCAGGACGCGGTGCGGCAAGAGCAGAGCTCGCAGTGCCATATGTCCGTGCAGAGAGGGCTTCAGCAGACAATGTGGATAAGTACACGTCCTCAAACAAACACAGAGAAGCGTTTTGGGGTCATTAAAGCTAGGCTTCCTTGACGTGCCGGACTGTGTAGCCGTGTCTGGGGTCTCAGCCTGTAGTGCCAGAGCACCCTTCTTCCTCTTCTTCAAAGGTGGAGCTGAGCCTGAGTGGCTTGCGCCGCTCTGGTCAGTAGGGGCAGAAGCGCAGGTGGACTGGGTACTGGGAGTGTGGAAGGCACAATGACCATAGTCATTGGCTGAAGTGTGATGTTGGCAGGGGCAACATCAGTTTGATGGACCAGGACCGACACTGTCCCGGCTGGCAGACTCAGAGCTGGGGTGGATAGAGCTGCAGCTGCCCCTGCAGCCTCCCCACCCTGCCTACTTGGCGCAGCAGATGACATCGCTGCCCCAGATCCACGTGGCCTGGAGACACCCACTTGCTCCGACACACGTGGCTTAGACTTGCTGACCTGGAAGTCAGCCTGTAGGTCATCCTGTGCTGGCTCAGGTGCCACAATGGGCTGGTCCAACAAGGGCTGAGCTGGGATGGTATCAGCCACGTTTCCCTCAACCATGGGGGGGGGCATGGGTGTCCCTGATTGGTCCTCCACACATAGAGGTCTAGGGGTACCCTGCAAATCCTGGCCACGTCCCCTACCGCGCCCACCACGCCCACCTTTTGGAGGTCGGCCACCTTTGCCTCCCTTACCGCTAGGTCGCCTCCCAACCATGGCACTGATGTTGTTGTGTATATGGGAGTTGCAGTAAACAATTCTCCTGGGCAATTGGGGGTGAAAGGGGTAGGGTACTAGATGGAATTTGTACCCTAGTACTCTAGCAAGGCTGTCTGTGACCCCTGGGGTAAGATGACGGGTCACGCAATGCACAGGCACCCCAAAAACAAAAGGTAACGTGCCGCAACCCCTCGTAGACCATGTGTGTGGAAAAATGAACCCGCACTACGCTGTGGCACCCAGAAACACAAAAACAAGCGTACGCGTGTTACACGCAGCCTACAATGACCTCTGAAGGGGTACGCGACACACGGGGCAAGCACAGTTGGTAAATGCGTGCGCGACTCACCATCTGCCTGGAAAAAGAACGTGAAAAAAATGCACGTGTGCACGTAGGCAACACCACCGCCAAAAGAAGAACTGTACGCTGTCTGAGGAGACAGGACAAAAGAAGAAGTGAACGCTGTTTGAGGAAACAGGCCCAAAAAAAATAAAGAACGCTGTCAGAGGTAACAGGGAGTACGAACTTGAAACGCTGTGAAGTAATCGCGTGTCAACCGACAAGAAGTACAGAATTCACCCACTCGCTCTCCACGAAAAGCACGTTAAAGCGGCCCACACGTACAGCGTCACTTACGCGTGTACGTGCTAAGGCCCTTTCCTCCAATTACACGAGCTGACACTCGGACATGCAGTTTTTGGACGTGTACGATGAATATGCACCCGTGTTGATGGAAACGCCCGCGCGCGTCTTGTCATTTACGTGCGTAAGCCCTTTCCTCGGATTACACGCATCCACAAGCGGACGTGCAGTTGTTGTACATGTGCTGAACCACTATGCCCACGTCACGGGGGAAACGCCCGCGCGAGTCATGTCACAGAAGCGCTTAAGTGCTAAGGGCCTTTGGTCCAATGAAACCTTGTACGTGTGCTGACGCGCTTACGCGCGAAGGGCCTTTCCTCGAATTACACGCTGGCGTGCAAGATTTTCACGTGCCAAATCACTCCGTATCAAGCTGGCCACGCAACAACACACGGAAGACCACGCTTCTGCCCAGAAGGCCAAATTACTGCCCCCCAGAGCTCCGAGCACGCTCCCACCTGCCATCTGCAGCTGCCTGACTGCCTGCTGCCCACGTGCCCTGCTATTTGCTGCCTGCATGTCAGCCAGGGGTGCAGTTGTTGTGACCACCCCTGCTGGAACCGAAGACTCCCGACTGGGATACCATCGCTCCACAGCCCAGCCCCAGGACCCAGTTGCCCACCCACTCCTGCCTCTGGGGTTGCCATGTTAGGCACAAAACCATTTGGCACCATTGGCAACCCCCAGCCAGAGAGGCAGAGGGCCACCAGCTTCAGTGCCAGGGAAGTTGGTGTCCTGGTGGAGCAAGTCCTGGGGCAGTATGATGCCCTCTTTGGAAGTTTGTGCGCCGACAATGAAGGACGGACCAGGATCTGGACAGACATCGTGACTGCCATCAACACGGAGGAGGTGGCAGTCCGCGATTTACAACACGTCAAGAAGCGCTGGGAGGACTTCAGGTCCAGGACCCTCAACAAGGCCTGGCGCCTCTTGAAGGCAGCGGATGCCAAGGGGCGCCAGGGCCCCCTGTCAGACCACCAGATGAGGGTCCTGGAACACATATGCCCAGCGCTCCACGTCCAGGTCCTTGAGAGGCAGACCGGTCTGGAGTCGAGCGGTAAGTGTACATGCATACTGATTGGATGCTGTGCGTGTGGTAGTGTGCCAGTAGTGTGCAGGTTGCACATGTGTTTTTGTAGGGCCATGTAGGGATGTGTATGAACAGGGGCGTGAGGCTGCCACATGTGAGTCCTCTTAGGTGTGAAACACATCGATGGTGTATGTGTTGGTAAGCATGCTGTGCAAATGCAGGTGTGAATTTCTGTGTATTTACGTTGGCATGGTTGTGGTGTCACACATGGATGGTGGTTCCTGCTGCATGTATTGGCACTGTGTACATGTGCATGTGTGTGTATTTGACAAGTGTGCAACTGTGATGCTACATGGATGCACGTGACACTGATATGTAGAAGGCTGAATGCCAGATGTAACATCTATGGCGATTACATCACTGCGACAGTTGGAGGAGATGTAGACATGCATGTAAGTGTGGTGGCGTGTGTGCATGTTTAGTGCACTCCCTGGTGTTTCATGTGATGTCAGGCTCACCTTCGGCTGTTCATGCTTTTGTATGTGTATGGATGTTGCGGCCTGGTGCAATATTACTGTGGAAATGCTCATGTGTGTGAGTTGAAATGACATGTTTGTCGTGAAGTGTGATGCCATGTCTGAAGTTTGACACTGTCACTCACGTGCAACTGTCATGTGTGTATTAGTCCATTGTAAAGTGCACTAATTTCTGTGTTTTATCTCTCCCTGTCTGCAGCGTCAACTGATGAAGAGGGCGGAGAGGGTGCTGTGGAGCACAGCGGCAGGGATCGCACCACCAGCCGGAGACGCAAGGCCCGGCTCCCCTCCCAGATTGTCATCTCATCGGGGAGTGAGGAGTCTGGTGCCGCGTCCCAGGCCGCAGCTGCCGAGGGTAGGTCCAAGAGGCAAAGGTCGGAGGTGGACTCCTCGGCAGCAGAAGGGGCAACTGAGACCCCACGGGGTCCAACGGAGGAAGATGGCACGGAGTCATCCAGGTTGGTGGGGGGTTTGGTGGAGGAGGAGGCCGCAGAAGGAACACACACAGGGTCTGGAGGTGGGGATTCCACTGGTGCTAGTGGTGCAGTGCAAGGGCAGGGACAGGAGGCAGCACAGGCAGCCGCGGAGGTGCCTCTCTGTAATCCTGTCCCTGATCCTATCACTGCATCATCTGGCACCAGCCAGGATGCCTACGTCCAGACCAGTTTTCAGGGAGGGGATGAGCGCACAACAACTGGCCTTCCTCTCCCTGCGGACTTGGCTATCCGGGACCGTGTTGAGCCTGTCCTGGCTTGGATAGCGTTGCGTCAACGGGGCATGCAAGGTGACCTGCAGTCTTTTTGTGGAGAGACTGCATGTCGTCTCGCATGCCTCTTTGACCACGTTGACCTACTGGGACGGGTCACCGGTGCTGGATTCCTCTGTGTACTGGACATTCTTGCGACCCCCTCTTCACCTGAACCCCCTACGTGCCAGTCATCCTCCATGCCATCTTCCCACCCATGTATCACCTGGGTACCCTGTGGAGCTGCCCATGACCCAGCGGCCAGGCTGGTGGAGGACACATCCCTGCCACAGTCGGGAGTCGGACGTCCAGCAGGGGTGACCACCACAACAACTGCACTCCAGCCGGAGGAGAACGTGCAGGCACCAAGAGCCAGGGTGCAGGCACAGGCAAAGGCACAGCAGCAGCAACATGGTGGGAGCAATGATGGCTCGGGGCCTTCAACATCGGAGGGGCAAGCATCGGCCATAGTGCAGGAGGACCCCGGATTTCAAGTGTCTTCCATCTGGCAGCGGTTGGGCCACGCCATAGATGCGGAGCGGCAGCGGGTGGAAGAGGTACGGCTCACAATGGTCAGGGCGGGGAACTCCATGCGGAGGGCCCTGAGGCGGGCCGAGCGCCTCGAGGCAATTCGTAGGGAGTTGGAGGTGAACATGTCATCGTTCCTGCGAACCCTCGGGGCCATGGAAGAGGACCGCCTCCAGGACATTGAGCGGGAGTTCGATGATGCCCTGGCCCGGGACATCAAAAAGTGAGCCGTCGGACTAGCCCGCTGCCATTGTAAATGGTTAGATAGTGTTAGGTTTCCTTTCTGTTTTTGTTTATTTTGGGCCGCTTGGACAATGCACCACATTTTTGTATATAGTTCTTTATTAGGTAGTGTTTTTTGTAGGTTTCATTTCATTTGTTGGGCTCATGGACCCTGGATTGGTGATTTGTATATAGTTGAACAGTGGATGTTTCTCATTTTTATTTTAATTTCACCATGGCGCAATGGATTTCACATATTTTTTTTCCCTTGGATTTGCTTGGTTGGACTGAGACTTTGGACACATTTTCATTTGGATGTCTTTGGATTATGAATTCATATTTTTTTTTTCCAGACATGCTGCATTTTATTTCTTATTCCAATTATTGAGTGTTTTTTTTTCATTACATTCATATTGTGTTCAATATATTTTTATTTCATACTTCGATGTGTGCTATTCTCTCATTGGTTTCGTGCATGTCATGATAGGGGTTTTCACATTCACTTGCACCCATTGTGTGTGTGTGACAAACATGTGTTCATGTACATACTTGCCAATCGGGTTGTATCATGTAATGGCCATTTCTCTGTGGGTGGATGCAATACTTGGTTGGGTCTTTGGGCTGGGGTGGCGTGGGGTGTGATGTGGGTGGCCATGAGGCACATGATTGAGGATCGTCATGACGTGGGTGCTGGGGGACATGTGTGGGACATGAGTGGGGGCCTGCTGGCAGGTGCCCCTTACTGCTGGGGTGTGTGGGTGCTGGGGGACATGAGTGGGGGCCTGCTGGCAGGTGCCCCTGACTGCTGGGGGGTGGGGGACATGTGTGGGACATGAGTGGGGGCCTGCTGGCAGGTGCCCCTGACTGCTGGGGGGTGGGTGTGCTGGGGGACAGGAGTGGGGGCCTGCTGGCAGGTTCCCCTGACTGCTGGGGGTGGGGGTGCTGGGGGACATGCGTGGGACATGAGTGGGGGCCTGCTGGCAGGTGCCCCTGACTGCTGGGGGGTGGGGGACATGTGTGGGACATGAGTGGGGGCCTGCTGGCAGGTGCCCCTGACTGCTGGGGGGTGGGTGTGCTGGGGGACAGGATTGGGGGCCTGCTGGCAGGTGCCATTGACTGCTGGGGGGTGGGGGTTCTGGGGGACATGCGTGGGACATGAGTGGGGGCCTGCTGGCAGGTGCCCCTCACTGCTGGGGGGTGGGGGTGCTGGGGGACATGAGTGGGGGCCTGCTGGCAGGTACCCCTGACTGCTGGGGGGTGGGGGTGCTGGGTGACATGAGTGGGGGCTTGTTGGCAGGTGCCCCTGACTGCTGCGGGGTGGGGGTGCTGGGGGACATGTGTGGGCCATGAGTGGGGGCCTGCTGGCAGGTGCCCCTGACTGATGGGGGGTGGGGGTGCTGGGGGACATGAGTGGGGGCCTGCTGGCAGGTGCCCCTGACTGCTGGGGGGTGGGGGGCATGTGTGGGACATGAGTGGGGGCCTGCTGGCAGGTGCCCCTGACTGCTGGGGGGTGGGGGTGCTGGGAGACATGTGTGGGGAATGAGTGGGGGCCTGCTGGCAGGTGCCCATCACTGCTGGGGGGTGGGGTGCTGGGGGATCTGAGTGGGGGCCTGCTGGCAGGTGCCCCTGACTGCTGGGGTTGGGGGTGCTGGGGGACATGAGTGGGGGCTTGCTGGCAGATGCCCCTGACTGCTGGGGGTGTGGGTGCTGGGGGACATGTGTGGGGGCCTGCTGGCAGGTGCCCCTGACTGCTGGGGGGATGCTGGGGGACATGAGTGGGACATGAGTGGGGGCTTGCTGGCAGGTGCCCCTGACTGCTGGGGGGTGGGGGTGCTGGGGGACATGTGTGGGACATGAGTGGGGGCCTGCTGGCAGGTGCCCCTGACTGCTGGGGGGTGGGGGTGCAGGGGACATGAGTGGGGGCCTGCTGGAAGGTGTCCCTGACTGTGGGGGGGAGTGGGGGTGCTGGGGGACATGTGTGGGACATGAGTGGGGGCCTGCTGGCAGGTGCCCCTCACTGCTGGGGGGTAGGGGTGCTGGGGGACATGAGTGGGGGCCTTCTGGCAGGTGCCCCTGACTGCTGGGGGGTGGTGTTGCTGGGGGACATGAGTGGGGGCCTGCTGGCAGGTGCCCCTCACTCCTGGGGGGTGGGGTGCTGGGGGACATGAGTGGGGGCCTGCTGGCAGGTGCCCCTGACTGCTGGGGGTGAGGGTGCTGGGGGACATGTGTGTGGGCCTGCTGGCAGGTGCCCCTGACTGCTGGCGGTGGGGGTGCTGGGGGACATGAGTGGGGGCCTGCTGGCAGGTGCCCCTGACTGCTGTGGGGGTGGGGGTGCTGGGGGACATGAGTGGGGGCCTGCTGGCAGGTGCCCCTCACTGCTGGGGGGTGGGGGTGCTGGGGGACATGAGTGGGGGCCTGCTGGCAGGTGCCCCTGACTGCTGGGGGGTGGGGGTGAGGGGGACATGTGTTGGACATGAGTGGGGGCCTGCTGGCAGGTGCCCCTGATTGCTGGGGGGTGGGGTGCTGGGGGACATGAGTGGGGGCCTGCTGGCAGGTGCCCCTCACTGCTGGGGTGTGGGGGTCCTAGGGGACATCAGTGGGACATGAGTGGGGGCCTGCTGGCAGGCGCCCCTCACTGCTGGGGGTGGGGGTGCTGGGGACATGAGTGGGGGCCTGCTGGCAGGTGCCCCTGACTTCTGGGGGGTGGGGGTGCTGGGGGACATGAGTGGGGGCCTGCTGGCAGGTGCTCCTCACTGCTGGGGGATGGGGTGCTGGGGCACATGAGTGGGGGCCTGCTGGCAGGTACCCCTGACTGCTGGGGGGTTGGGGTGCTGGGGGACATGTGGGGGGGCCTGCTGGCAGGTGCCCCTGACTGCTGGGGGGTGGAGGTGCTGGGGGACATGAGTGGGGGCCTGCTGGTAGGTGCCCCTGACTGCTGGGGGGGGTGGGGGTGCTGGGGGACATGAGTGGGGGCCTGCTGGCAGGTGGCCCTGACTGCTGGGGGGTGGGGGTGCTGGGGGACATGTGTGAGTCATGAGTGGGGGCCTGCTGGCAGGTGCCCCTGACTGCTGGGGTGGGGGTTCTGGGGGACATGAGTGGGGGCCTGCTGGCAGGTGTCCCTGACTGCTGAGGGGTGGGGGTGCTGCGGGACATGTGTGGGACATGAGTGGGGGCCTGCTGGCAGGTTCCCCTCACTGCTGGGGGGTGGGGGTGCTGGGGGACATGACTTGGGGCCTGCTGGCAGGTGCCCCTTACTGCTGGGGGCTGGAGGTGCTGGGGGACATGTGTGGGGGCCTGCTGGCAGGTGCCCCTGACTGCTGGTGCATGGGGGTGCTGGGGGACATGAGTGGGGGCCTGCTGGCAGGTTCCCCTGACTGCTGGGGGTGGGGGACATGTGTGGGACATGAGTGGGGGCCTGCTGGCAGGTGCCCCTGACTGCTGGGGATTGGGGGTGCTGGGGGACATGAGTGGGGGCCTGCTGGCAGGTGCCCCTGACTGCTGGGGGGTGGGGGTGCTGGGGGACATGAGCGGGGGCCTGCTGGCAGGTGCCCCTCACTGCTGGGGGGTGGGAGTGCTGGGGACATGTGTGGGGGCCTGCTGGCAGGTGCCCCTGACTGCTGGGGGTGGTGTTGCTGGGGGACATGAGTGGGGGCCTGCTGGCAGGTGCCCCTCACTCCTGGGGGGTGGGGTGCTGGGGGACATGAGTGGGGGCCTGCTGGCAGGTGCCCCTGACTGCTGGGGGTGAGGGTGCTGGGGGACATGTGTGTGGGCCTGCTGGCAGGTGCCCCTGACTGCTGGCGGTGGGGGTGCTGGGGGACATGAGTGGGGGCCTGCTGGCAGGTGCCCCTGACTGCTGTGGGGGTGGGGGTGCTGGGGGACATGAGTGGGGGCCTGCTGGCAGGTGCCCCTCACTGCTGGGGGGTGGGGGTGCTGGGGGACATGAGTGGGGGCCTGCTGGCAGGTGCCCCTGACTGCTGGGGGGTGGGGGTGAGGGGGACATGTGTTGGACATGAGTGGGGGCCTGCTGGCAGGTGCCCCAGATTGCTGGGGGGTGGGGGTGCTGGGGGACATGAGTGGGGGCCTGCTGGCAGGTGCCCCTCACTGCTGGGGTGTGGGGGTCCTAGGGGACATCAGTGGGACATGAGTGGGGGCCTGCTGGCAGGCGCCCCTCACTGCTGGGGGTGGGGGTGCTGGGGACATGAGTGGGGGCCTGCTGGCAGGTGCCCCTGACTTCTGGGGGGTGGGGGTGCTGGGGGACATGAGTGGGGGCCTCCTGGCAGGTGCTCCTCACTGCTGGGGGATGGGGTGCTGGGGCACATGAGTGGGGGCCTGCTGGCAGGTACCCCTGACTGCTGAGGGGTGGGGGTGCTGGGGGACATGTGGGGGGGCCTGCTGGCAGGTGCCCCTGACTGCTGGGGGGTGGAGGTGCTGGGGGACATGAGTGGGGGCCTGCTGGTAGGTGCCCCTGACTGCTGGGGGGGTGGGGGTGCTGGGGGACATGAGTGGGGGCCTGCTGGCAGGTGGCCCTGACTGCTGGGGGGTGGGGGTGCTGGGGGACATGTGTGAGTCATGAGTGGGGGCCTGCTGGCAGGTGCCCCTGACTGCTGGGGTGGGGGTTCTGGGGGACATGAGTGGGGGCCTGCTGGCAGGTGTCCCTGACTGCTGAGGGGTGGGGGTGCTGCGGGACATGTGTGGGACATGAGTGGGGGCCTGCTGGCAGGTTCCCCTCACTGCTGGGGGGTGGGGGTGCTGGGGGACATGACTTGGGGCCTGCTGGCAGGTGCCCCTTACTGCTGGGGGCTGGAGGTGCTGGGGGACATGTGTGGGGGCCTGCTGGCAGGTGCCCCTGACTGCTGGTGCATGGGGGTGCTGGGGGACATGAGTGGGGGCCTGCTGGCAGGTGCCCCTGACTGCTGGGGGGTGGGGGTGCTGGGGGACATGTGTGGGGGCCTGCTGGCAGGTGCCCCTGACTGCTGGGGGGTGGGGGTGCTGGGGGACATGTGTGGGACATGAGTGGGGGCCTGCTGGCAGGTTCCCCTGACTGCTGGGGGTGGGGGACATGTGTGGGACATGAGTGGGGGCCTGCTGGCAGGTGCCCCTGACTGCTTGGGGTTGGGGGTGCTGGGGGACATGAGTGGGGGCCTGCTGGCAGGTGCCCCTGACTGCTGGGGGGTGGGGGTGCTGGGGGACATGAGTGGGGGCCTGCTGGCAGGTGCCCCTCACTGCTGGGGGGTGGGGGTGCTGGGGACATATGTGGGGGCCTGCTGGCAGGTGCCCCTGACTGCTGGGGGGTGGGGGTGCTGGGGGACATGAGTGGGGGCCTGCTGGCAGGTGCCCCTCACTGCTGGGGGGTGGGGGTGCTGGGGACATGAGTGGGGGCCTGCTGGCAGGCGCCCCTGACTGCTGGGGGTGGGGGACATGTGTGGGACATGAGTGGGGGCCTGCTGGAAGGTGCCCCGACTACTGGGGTTTGGGGGTGCTGGGGGACATGAGTAGGGCCTGCTGGCAGGTGCCCCTGACTGCTGGGGGGTGGGGGTGCTGGGGGACATGTGTGAGACATGAGTGGGGGCCTGCTGGCAGATGCCCCTCACTGCTGGGGGGGTGGGGGTGCTGGGGGACATGAGTGAGGGCCTGCTGGCAGGTGCCCCTGACTGCTGGGGGTTGGGGGTGCTGGGGGACATGAGTGGGGGCTTGCTGGCAGGTGCCCCTGAATGATGGGGGATGGGGCTGCTGGGGGACATGTGTGGGGGCCTGCTGGCAGGTGCCCCTGACTGCTGTGGGGTGGGGGTGCTGGGGGACATGAGTGGGGCCTGCTGGCAGGTGCCCCTGACTGCTGGGGGGTGGGGGTGCTGGGGGACATGATTGGGGGCCTGCTGGCAGGTGCCCCTCACTGCTGGGGGGTGGGGGTGTTGGGGGACATGAGTGGGGGCCTGCTGGCAGGTGCCCCTGACTGCTGGGGGGTTGGGGATGCTGGGGGACATGAGTGGGGGCCTGCTGACAGGTTCCCCTAACTTCTGGGGGGTGGGGGTGCTGGGGGACATGAGTGGGGGCCTGCCGGCAGGTGCCCTTGACTGCTGGGGGGTGGGTGTGCTGGGGGACATGTGTGGGACATGAGTGGGGGCCTGCTGGCAGGTGCCCCAGACTGCTGGGGGGTGGGGGTGCTGGGGGACATAAGTGGGGGCCTGCTGGCAGGTGCCCCTTACTGCTGGGGGGTGGGGGACATGTGTGTGACATGAGTGGGTGCACGCTGGCAGGTGCCCCTGACTGCTGAGGGGTGGGGTTGCTGGGGGACATGAGTGGGGGCCTGCTGCCAGGTGCCCCTGACTGCTGTGGGGTGGGGGTGCTGGGGGACATGTGTGGGACATGAGTGGGGGCCTGCTGGCAGGTGCCCCTCACTGCTGGGGGTGGGGGTGCTAGGGGACATGAGTGGGGGCTTGCTGGCAGGTGCCCCTGACTGCTGGGGGGTGGGGGTCATGGGGGACATGTGTGGGGGCCTGCAGGCAGGTACCTCTGACTGCTGGGGGGTGAGGGTGCTGGGGGACATGAGTGGGGCTTGCTGGCATGTACCCCGCTCCAATCGTGTGTGAAACTTCCCGCGCACCCCAGGAATACACGTACCCCACTCGCACAGGGCCTATCACGTGCGAAACTTCCCGCGCACCCCAGGACTACACGTACCCCACTCGCACTGGGCATTTCGTGCGTGAAACTTCCCGCGCATTCCCGAAATACACATACCCCGCTCCAATCGCATGTGAAACTTCCCACACACCCCTGGAATACATGTACCCCACTCGCACAGGGACTATCACATGTGAAACTTCCTGCGCACCCCAGGAATACACGTACCCCACTTGCACAGGGCATTTTGCATGTGAAACTTCCCGCAAACCCCTGTTATGCACGTACCCCGCTCCAATCTCGTGTGACACTCCTCGTGCAGCGGGGTACGTGTATTCAGAGGGGTGCGTGGGGAATTTTACAGACGTTTTCGTGGTTGGGGGCCTGTGCGCCATGTACGGGATTTGTGTGCTGTGCATGGCGCATGGGGAGGGGTTGGGACGTAAATGGCGCTGCTGCAGGGTCACTGCGCCACTCTGCGCCACGGTTGGTTTTGGAAGCTAAAATCCATGAATACGCTGTGCGCGGAAATGGATTTTAGCGCATGCGGCTGGTGCAGAAATTCGCACACGCACACTGTGCGCCAGCCGCATGTGCCACTTGTGCGCTGAATTCTCTGAATTACCCCCTTAATCTACCACGCAGGAGCCACAACCAATTCATGTCACTTCACTGCATATATAAAAAAGAATTGTGGATGGTTTGAATGTAATGATAGTACCATTACTCTAAAGCAGATATTACCAGCAAATCTTACAAATTCTTATTTAATCTTCTTAAAACCAAAATGTATTAACTAAACTATACTTAAACCTTAACTAAACTTCTATTAAAAAACTATAAACTGTTAGAATATGCCAAAAGGTATCTAACTGCCCCAAGATTCTACAACAACTAAACAGATAAATAAATACTACTAAATTATATCAAAAAATAGATAGTTAGAATATGCCAACTGGTATCTAACTGCCCCAAGATTTTACAATAACCAAACAGATAAATCAATACCACTTCATTATAAAAAAACTGTAAACAGTTAGAATATGCCAAAAGGTATCTAACTGCCCCAAGAATATACAACAATTAAACAGATAAATGAATACCACTAAATTATATCAAAAAATAGACAGTTAGAATACGCCAACTGGTATCTAACTGCCCCAATATTTTACAATATCCAAACAGATAAATCAATACCACTTCATTATAACCAAAAATAGACAGTTACAATATGTCAACAGGTATCTAACTGCTCCAAAAATCTGCAACAAGCCAATACTTAGAGCATTAGCCAGAAACAACAAGTGAATACTGAAAAAAAAAAACAAATAGACTGTAGCATAACAAAACATGTTTTTTTTAATCCAACATGGATTTTCTTTGCTCCCACAGACCCAATGATTTTAGCAACAAACACAGAAACTGAGCAAATTGCACAGTACACTGGTTTGTAATCTACAAATATGAGGGTAAAAAAAAATGTTGATTATTCAATGTTATAAGTCATTTCAAAATACCAATACTAACATGATTGTTATCACAGAAATGAATTAGAAATACATGTACTCCAGTTACTAAACCAAACAGTAAGTATATTATAATAAGTACAACCATCGCAGCAAATCACACCCATATTGACTTATAACTCCGGTGCTTATACATTTGGTCTTGTCCATGCACCCAAGACTATAGGCCCTGCCCACAACCACCACAGCATATCACACCCATAGTGGCTTACAACTTTGTTTCTTATAAATTTGTTCTTGGATCCCAAAGTTATAAGTCACTATGGGTGAAATATGCTGCGGTGGTTGTGGCCAGGGCATAGGGTCTTGGGTGCATTGCCATATGGCCATGCTCCCAAGACTCTATGCCCTGGCCACAACCACCGCAGCATATAATACCCCTAGAGTCAAACATTTTGACTATGTCATATGGGCACTTTTAATGTCCGCGGACATGATGAGTGTTCTTAGAACAGATTCAACTTTCCAGCGAACAATACGGACAGCGTCCTCAGGACACTCCCATTTTGTTTATTTACAAACATTTCAGGACACCGCGAGTGTTCTTAGGACAGTTTCAGCTTGATTGCGAACAATACGGACAGATGTACCGTCCTCAGAACACTCCCATTTTGTTTATTGACAAACATCCCAGGACACTTCATATGTTCTTAGAACAGTTTCAACTTGCTTGCGAACATTCCAGGACACTTCATGTGTTCTTAGAACAGTTTCAACTTGCTTGCGAACAGTACGAACAGTCATATTGTCCTCAGGACACCCCCATTTTGTTTACTGACAAACATCCCAAGACACATGATGTATTCTTAGAACAGTTTCACCTTGCCTGCCAACAAAACGAACAGACATACCGTCCTAAGAACACCCCCATTTTATTTATTTACGAACATCCTAGGACACATCATCTGTTATTAGAACAATTTCAACTTGCCAGCGAACAATACGGACCGCATCCTCAGGACACTCCCATTCCCTTTATTTACGAACATTTCAGGACACCGCAAGTGTTCTTAGAACAGTTTCAGCTTGCTTGTGAACAATACGGACAGATGTAGCATCCTCAGAACACTCCCAGTTTGTTTATTGACAAACATCCCAGGATACTTCATGTGTTCTTAGAACAGTTTCAACTTGATTGCGAACAGTACGAACAGTCATACCGTCCTCAGGACACCCCCACTTTGTTAATTGACGAACATCCACCGTCCTCAAGCCACCCCCCTTTTGTTTATTGACGAACATCCCAGGACACATGATGTATTCTTAGAACAGTTTCAACTTGCCTGCGAATGAAACGAACAGACATACCGTCCTCAGGACACCCCCATTTTATTTATTTACGAACATCCTAGGACACATCATCTGTTATTAGAACAATTTCAACTAGCCAGCGAACCGAACAGACATACCATCCTCAGAACACTCCCATTTTGTTTATTGACGAACATCCCAGGACACTTCATGTGTTCTTAGAACAGTTTCAACTTGCTTGCGAACAGTATGGACAGTCATACCGTCCTCAGGACACCCCCATTTGGTTTATTAACAAACATCCCGGGACACTTCATGTGTTCTTGGAACAGTTTCAACTTGCTTGCGAACAGTACGGACAGACATACCGTCCTCAAGACACACCCATTTTGTTTATTTGCGAAGATATCAGTACACCGTGTGTGTTCTTAGAACCGTTTCAACTTACCTACGAACCATACGTATGGACGTACTGTCCTCAGAACATCCCCATTTTATTTATTTAGAACATTTCAGGACATCCGTGTTGTCTGCGGACAAATCAAACACAACAAGGAGATCTACCACCTAAATAAATACAACATTTAACCCGTCTCTTACCCCACCCTCCCCAAACAGTCTTACACACCAACACACTCTACTAAATAGCATTTCTCCACCATGTTTCACCGCGCTGTCCGTGGACATCCGCAAATTCAAGATGTCGGGTGTTCCCGAAAATCTGACATGCTTCACGCTCTACGCCGTCCAATCAGCGAACACGTTGCATGTCTGCAGACTGCAGACATGACGCAAGCCGGTTGACCAATCAGGACACTGTCCGCGGAGCGAACAGGGAAGTGTGTCTGCGGACCGAACATAGATATCACAAATTTTTTTTACCTATTTTTTGCTCATTTTATAAAAAACTACTGGACGGATTTTCACCAAATTTGCAAAAGCACGCTTTCGGGTCCAAGCCGCTACTCCTGGTCCAAATTTGGTGAAAATCCGTCCAGCGGTTTGGGCTGTAGGCGTGAGCAAAGTTTTTTCCCCATTCAGTCTATGGGAAAAAAATAAGTTTTGGGACCCCCCTTATAACTTTGCCCCCGCTGGACCAAACCTCACCAAACTTTGCAAAAAAATTCAGAGTGACCCATATACAAAGTTTGGTGAGGATTAGTCCAGGTAGAGCAAAGTTATAAGCCACCCAAAAAAGGCTCTTCCTATGGAAACAGCAACTTAACCATAACTACAGAGCCACTACTATATATCAGTGAAAAAGCTTTGTTAAAAGGGACGTTATGGTTAAGTTGCGCTACTAAAAACCTATCAAATTCAGTAAAAAAACTTTGTTAAAGGGACGTTATGGTTCAAAGTAAAACCGAAAAACCCCTGAAATTTGGCAGTTATGGTAAGCTAAGCAACCATAACTCGTACCACCACCGTGCACTGCTAAGACTAACACCCACGACATCAAAGATGACATCACAAATGTCATTGATGACTCGCACTATAAGGTTCTATGGTTTTTTGACCTTGACAGACAGGGATCGTGCTAAAAGACTTCTTTTAAAAACGTAAGACACGATAAGGATGAAATTTCTGAAACAAAACCACTTTTATATATTATATCACTATGAGAAAGATCGTTGCACAGACGGAGTCGTATTTTGGGACTGCACTACGCTTAGACAATGGAAAATGCCAATATAATGTAAGTAACCCTTTAGATTATTTTATACCGGAATATAATAACAATAGCGTGGCGTTAAAGCCTGGTTAAATTGTACTTGTTCGTTCAATGTGGCATAGTGTTTTCTACCGCGCACTATCACCACCTAATTGGTCCCCTGTCGCTTAGAGGGCTCTGAAAAAGGCAGAGGACAGAGGGTGGGTTAATGGGAATAAGTTAACAAACTCCGTTGCACTATCCTCGCTAGCAAATAGTTTAACGCCCTAATAAATAAAATGAATATTTTTAATGAAGATCGGCTGGTGAGACTAATTTATGTTTTTTAAAACAGGTACGTCCTTCCCTACTGTCAATGCCACGATTTTCAGCCCCGGCCGACGGATTTTTTAACTGCCAGGTGCAGCTACTTCTAAACAACATCAAGACCCTCACCATTTTATGGGACAATCGCCAAGGACCAAGATGCACTTACACGGTACTAGCAGCTAGAAGCAACATACCAACCATTATGGTAGTCTAATGCCTCGTTGTTGGAACAGCCTTCCGATTATCAGTGCAACCATAGTGCTTATTTTATCATAAACCAACACCCTGTGTACCGCAAAGGAACAGCGCGTGACTCAAGATGAACTTTTGCGGATCGACAGCAAAGACAAATGCAAATCGCTGAATATTCTCTAAACATTTGATGTTAAATAAAAGTACTTTACGAAATGTACAATCTTGCTGTTTGCTTTTAAATCACAGTTTCATATTCCGAATTGTGGCGCGCTGTGTTGTGAGATGATCTGTGTTGTTTTCCGGGCACGTTTGGCTACGCACCCTGTACCGTCACGGAGAGAAATGGGGAATATGAATGCTTTGATAATGTCAGGCTTAGGGGCGGGAGATATGATTTAGTGTCGCAAAAGCAGGTCAGCCAGGTCGATGGGGCAAGTGATAGGATTATCACATAATGTCAGCGCACAGCAGCCTGATTTATCGTTTGTTTGGTGGACAAAAAGTCAGGTAAGGCCCATAGGAAATTGTAATGTAAATGGACATAAGGAGGGTTCATAGAACACTTTCAACCTGACAACTAACAATACGAACAGCGTTCTCAGAACACCCCCATTTTGTTTAATTGCAAACATTACCTCCACGTCCACTCTTCCTCGTCCCAGTACTTACTTCATGAGGCCCCTGCCTCCGACACAAGACCTTCTACTATTTCTTTAAATTCCTATAACTCCTCCCCCACATCCACATCACTCAGTTTCATATTACCAAGCTGGAGCATGGGACCTTCCCCGCAGGGAGGGTGAGGAGGGTCGTCAGTACTGTGACGAGGAAGAGTAGGACTAGGAGTAATGAAGACTACCGGTAAGTAATCAGAGCATTTCATTTCAGAAACACATTCAACTTGCCAGAGTACAATACGGACAGCGTCCCCAGGACACCCTCATTTTGTTTATGTACGAACATTTAAGGACACCGCGAGTGTTCTTAGCTCAATTTTAGCTTGCTTGCGAACAAAACGGACACATACTCCGTCCTCAGAACACCCCACCATTTAGTTTATATAGAACATTTCAGAACAGCCGTGTTGTCCGCAGACAAATGGAACACAACAAAAGTGTCTAGCATATAAAAAAAACAGAACATTGAACCTATTTCATACTCCCCCACCCTCCCCAAACACTCTTACACACCAACACACTCCACTAAATACAATTTTTAATCCAAGTTTCACCACGCTGTCCGCGGTCGTCGGCGAATGCAAGATGGTGGGCAACACAGAAAATCTGACGCGCTTCACACACCACGCCGTCCAATCAGCAAACACATTGCATGTCCGCGGACATCATGCAAGCCGCTCGGCCAATCAGGGCGCTGTCCGTGGAGCGAACCGGGAAGTCCGTCCGCGGAGCGAACGGAGATATCACTAAATTTTTTGCCTTACATTTTGGTCATTTAAAAAAAAAACTACTGGACGGATTTACACCGAATTTATAAAAGCACGCTTTCAGGACCAACCCCCGCTCCTGCTGCAAATTTGGTGTAAATCCATCCAGCGGTTTGGGCTATAGGTGTGCGCAAAGTTTTTTCCCATTATGTCTATGGGAAAAAACAAAAGTTTTGGGACCCCCCCTATAACTTTGCCCCACCTGGACCAAACCTCTCCAAACTTTGCAGAGTGGGCCATATACTTTTTTTGCAAAGTTTGGTGAGGATTCGTCCAGAGGGAGCAAAGGTATAAGCCACCCAAAAAATGCTCTTCCTATGGAAACACCAACTTAACCATAACTACATGGACGCTACCGCGTCCATGTGATATATATATATATATATATATATATATATATATATATATATATATATATATATATATATATATATATATATATATTTATGTTGTGTGTTTGTGTAAGAGTTTTGGGGGTAGTGGATGAGGTGGTGGGGTGGGTTAGATTGTGGTATGGGGTGACCCCGGTTAAAGAAAAGTAGAACTAATCTCCCAAAACAGCCAGAGTGAAAACACCATAGTGAAAATACCCACAGCAAAAATAACTGATGAAAGTACGGCAAACCATGTTAAACATATATTTTCCTTTTCAAGTGATTTACATGCTGGAATGCCAATTAGATTGGCCCTCATTACAAGTCAGGCGTTAAGGATTCACACTTTAACGCCTTCTTTTTGCAGGCGTTAAAGTCCAAGGCGCTAAGCGACCTTGGTGCTAATTACGGCACCGTAATTTACGGTGCCGTAATTAGCGCCTTCCCCATCCCCATTATGCCCTATGGGGCAAAAATGGGAATGGGGAAGGGCAAATGGTGAATGGGGAATTAACGCCCCACTCACCTTGGAATGGGGCGGTAATTCCGCCATCCACCATGGCGGAATCCTTGTAATGAGGGCCATTGTCTTTTAAAATTAGTTTTCCCGGAATGCTTAGGTCTATTGGGAAGAGGGCAGGTGTTAATTTTCAATGAATAAGAAGCAGAAAGATTTAGATGAGCATGGATGTTCTGATTTAAAATGAAAGCTTTATCCTGGACGTTTATACACTTCTCACTCAATGGTACATGTGCGCTCTGGTAAAAAAAAAGGCATATACACTGGTATGTGTGGTTACAAAAATATATATTGAAATAAATGTAACATTGAAAATTGAAGAGAGCAGTGTATTGTTCATTTTTCATTGTAGTCACCATTGACATTGGTAGTTCATAGATGCATAATTTGTTTATATTGAAGTTAATTTATCTATTTCTATTTGATTAACAAATATACCTTCTGTGCAATCCTATGTTTTTCTTGTCCTGAAAGGGGAGGCTGTAGGGAATCAATATTTTTAAAGTGGGGGCTGCAGGTTCATGAAAGAACTGTATTAAATATATACATTTTGGGCATGCCTGATTTGCTGTAGTTGAAAAATTCCCCTGAAACTAAATGTTGCCCAATTAAATCATCCTACTGATCTAGTGGATGGGATATGGATCAAGCCCATCCTTACAACAAGGCTGCCAGTAACCGATCCACCCCTTGCACTCAAGCATTCACGATCTGCATTAGATAAAATGTATTATGAGGATGACAAGCATCTCTGTATAGTGACCATGATTATTATTATTATTATTATTATTATTATTATTATTATTATTATTATTATTATTATTATTATTAAATTCTCATAATGTGCCACCCACCCTTAGGCCTCTGGGCACACAAAAAGACAAAAAGTAACCCAAAGACAAAAAGACAAAACAATTATAAATAACCAGACTACATACTGATGCCAATTAAGAGAGCACCAATCTAATCCTTCCTTTTGAACAAGTACGTTTTAACAGCTCTCTTAAGTCAGGCAAGCGCAGGATGGCATGTATTGAGGCCGACAAACCATTCCAAACATGCAGAACCCATGCATCAAATCCTGTACCCCCAAATTTCACCAGTTCAACCTTTGGCCGAAGGCGCTTGTTGTCTTCATTAGACCGGAGGGTTTTGCTATGGGGACAACCTTCAAGTGATTACGCAGATAATGGGGTGCATTACCAGACCTATATTTATAGGTCAAATTAAGTACTTTATGGGCAATTCTCTGCTTTACTGGGAGCCAGTGAAGAGCCTGTTTAGCGGGAGTGACATGCTCCTTCCTGCCCAGACCCTGTATGGCCCTCACTGCCCCATTCTGAATAGTCTGAAGCTTACAAAGATTGGCAGCAGTGGTGCCTTCGAACAGACTATTACAGTAGTCCAGTGTAGAGTTAACTATGGCACAGGCCAGTAAAGATATTTTTTTTCAGATAGATAGGGTCTAATCTGTCTCAGTAATTTGAGAACATATGCACACACAGACTTTAAATAAAGGGCATGCTTCTGATGACACAGAGATGCAAAAACAGGCGTCCACTGGAGACCTATTGACTGTAGATAGACTAGATATGTATCTGTAAGCTATTATGAGATTTTGTGTACTGATATTAACTTTTTTACAATACAAATAATTTAAGGCTGTCACTAATTGACTTCTGCCCTGTAGGAGAAGCAGGATGAGTAGGGGCTAAAATGCCCTCTTAGCCCTCACACTTTTACAAACAAAGATTAAACACAATCATAAAGATAAAAAAAGGCATAGTTAACAGATGTAACTCTGTTGCCTTTTGTGGTAACGTTGTACAAGGAAAGGCTATACTCTCAAGAGGGCTGTGAATATTGTTTAGTAGCAAACCCAAACAGTGAAGCATAACAGTCAAAAGTAAAGGAATGCCCAATCAAGGTTCTATATACATTTTAATCAAACACACCATGTAAATACTAACTAAATTGAAAGCACTACAACAACCCACCCCTGTAGAAAGACCACATAATATGCAAAGATAGCAGATAGACTGGGTAATGAGACAGTGGGAGAAAAGGCAAAACAACCACAATATTCAAAGATCCATGTTCTTGAGATAGCCTAAAGGAAGTAAGGTGTCTGAGCCAGTCTCTAAGGCCCATAATTGACAAGGGGGGCAGTTATCAGCCAATAGTAACTTTTCAGTTCTGGAAAAACACCAGACTCAATCCATGATGAAAGGTCTGGTGGACAGAATTATGGTTTGTGCAATGCAGATGCAGCGTTCAATCTAGTGGACGGCATTTCGAAATGTGATCCATGCCAAAGGCAGCTCTGTAGGTTTTGATGGATTGAACTAGGTCGTACACACTTGAATCACAGTTTATAGCATTTCAACAGTGAACATTGCAAAAATCCTGGTGGTCTTGACTCTCAGGAGTTGTGAGTCCCACCCCAGAATCTCAGGAACAAGATGAGTCTTTTCCCATGGCTCTGAAACATGAGGAAGTTGGAAGTCTAGCACACAACTTCAGGGGATTTGCAGGTCTTGTTCAAGCAACAGGTTTACTGCAATGGTCCCTGGGGATGGTTAAGGGACAGAGCTTGCCTCTGCCTTGGAACACCTGACTTCAACTCACAACTAGAGACTTTAGAAAGGACTACACTCTCGGCAGGGCCTAACAAAATGTTCTTCACGGGTTGGAGCCCAAAAGATGATTCAAAGAAGTGGTGGGAAACCCCTGCCTTTAAAGGCAAATGTCATCAGGTGATGGCACAAAAGTGAGCCTTAGGGGTCCAATGCCTGTTCTTGTAACAGGTGGGCTTAACCTTCTGAGATCACACCCAAAATGCTTTGTGCTATAGTAGGTGCAGGGAACAGGAAGGAAAGATAGAGGCAGAGAGAAACAAGATGATAGAAACTTCCTCCAGCTGTGAAGATCTCCCTCTGCATACACTAACCTCTCTTTGCCCCTTCTCAATAGAATCAAATGCCTTTAAATATGCAGCACCAAGGTATGATGTTACTCCGTTTGTGAATGGGTGTGCACTTGATTCTTCCCATATAGCTTCCTGCAGAGTGGCTGTTTCTCTAGGAAGGGTGTTACCTGCCTTCACAAAGGAACAAAGAGAGACAATCCCCCATGGCTACAGTCCTGCGGCATTGGCAAGGCCAAGCCTATTTAGGGAGAATAAATGTAACCCCTCCACAGCTGAACTGGGCTCACAGGGTTGACAAATATGTGATATTACATTGCTGTGGCTGTTATAATTACGACAATCCCACAACTCAGGTATACCTTATATTTAGAGATGTATCTGTCAGCAGGAGGGTAGACTCATAATTGCACGACTTTGGTACAGAGGTGTGTGTCTTGAATGCAGCCCCTGTGCTGCAGACAGTTGGCTCTCATTGCAACTGTCAAACACTCCATAAAAATCATAGTTTACTACATTTGTAAAATGCATGTAAACCTATGCAAACTAAAGGTTTTCAGAGGTTTACATGCATCTGGATCTACTCCGTAAACCTTTGGCTTAGTTACGAGTTTACACAAGAGCATACCATGTAGTTTTGAAAGTCCATTTGGACCCCAGGTTCCAGAATTTTGTAAACATTAGGTTTACATGGTTTAAAAAACAGAAAGAATTTGCAAACTTAAACCCTCATTATAATGTTTTGTAAACATTTACAAACTTAAGGTATACATGAAGTGTCATAAGCAAATGGACATTCTATTTGCTAAGATTATATTTACTTGTAAACCTTGGCAAACAAAATCAAAGTGTAATTGCGTAGTTTGCAAAATTTACAATGACTTGTAAACCGTTGCGAACAGACTGTTTCATTGATTTAATTTATTGAGTAAACATTTAGTTTACTAATTCAGAATGTTGAAAAATCCAGCTGTGGTTTGGCACACATTTTTATATTGAAATCAAATTACATTTTTTAAACTTTGTTTACGATTAAGATTCCAAACACCACTGTCTGCACACATTTAGTCCCAATTTAGGAGGATCCTGCTGAATAATATTAAGTACAGACCTGGAATCTTTTGTAGTAGTTTTACATCCTTCTCTGCTGCATGACTAAAATGCCTTGCTGAGTATCAGCCCACATATCCCTCATGTAGTGTCACCATCATGAATGATTTCTGAAACAGCTCATGTGTCCCAGACAAGATTTAGCACCAATACATTTCTCATGATTGGGACAATGCAATCTGAAAAAAAGAAAATGTTCCTTACATTAAGTGAAATAGTTGCAATCCACGCATTATCAATGACAAGGTGTGGGACCATGACCAAGTAACAATTAACCATGTTTTAAAGTTTGCACATTCTATTTGTGCATCAGTTTTTCATACTCTGGATAAATAGTAAAGATGTCAGGTTGTAAGTTATTGTCCAAGCATACAATTCACTCATCTCCTGGAATGGATGCCAGTTTTCCATCTATAACCAGCATGTTATACCAAAAGTGAATGATCACTAAGCAAATGCCAATGGTAAGAGCATATTGTATGCCTACATTAGTACTCACAGAAAGAAAACGGCAATTGTAGGAGTGTTTAGCGTGTTTTGGGAGCACAGAGTACAGCACCACTGCACAGGATCAATGTATAGCATGTTTTTTTTTTTTAAGTGCAGCGCCACTGCATGGGTTTGGTGCATTGCTATGATGCAGTTTTTTCAAGCTATGTGTTGCCAGTGTAACATGGACATATAAGTAAGGGCAGGTTATTCAGTCAAAAACGATTTTTACATATAAAATGCAAATACATTTTTCACAGTTAAAAGCACACATCTGTACCTTCAAAATACACACCATTTCTCACCTGAAATGCCTATGTTGCAAGAGACACATTTGGTAATTAACAAACTAATCTCACTAACAAGACTAATAATTATAACTCATTAATAAAAGAAGGTGTCTTCACTGCAAAAAGAGGCAGACTCTGAAAATCAGTTTTAAACACACATTCAAGTTTTTTTTTCTTTGCCTTCCTGTGCTCTGTCCACAGTAACTGCAGGAAGCAAAGACTTCAAATAAGCAGGAAATCAGCTTGTTACAGTTGCAACTGTACAAGAAGAACCATTGTTAAAAGTAGGAGGAGAGAACATGATTGATTCTGATTGGAGCACGACACATCAAGCATCATGTTGGAGGCTGTGACTAGGGCTTTGCTGCAGAATCTGGGGGAAGAAAGGGGGAGACATCTTGACACAGCTCGAAGAAGGACGGGGTTGACAGCTGGGGAGGCCTGATTCCTAAAGCAGATTCAACTTGGTTGCAGAGACTGGCTTTTCCAGTCAACAAGTCCCAGTTCGAGTGACGGCAGATTCTTGTCCTTGCTGGGTGAACCCCTCCAGAAGGCGAACAGCCAAAGAAGTTACATGCTGAATAAGCCTGGTAATTAACTCGCTGAGGTGTGGGGGCTGAGTGTGTACGAGAATATTCAGTCAGTGTAGGAAAGGAGATTCCTGTGCTTTACTCACATGTTTAATGTTGCAAATTGAGTTCTTGTCTCCGCCACTCTCTTTTCAGTGTATCACAGATAATGCTGTTACTGTGTTATTTCATTTATTTCTGTAAAGAGTGAGATCGTGTTTAAATGCAACTTTTATAATACACAAAAATATCTGAAAGCAGACGGGTGGTGTGTTTTATATTTACCAATGCAGTGCTGATGATGTGGGGAGATGTTTAGACAGTGCAATTGTCATTTTCAAGGTAGCTAAACATAAGATTTGGCTGCAGCCGTGTGCACAATGTAATTCAGTATGAGCAATTATAACTAACTGTGTGTGTTGTAGTCTGCCGGAGGTCTATGAGTCGGCAGAAAGGGAGGCCCGGGACATAGTTCACTACCGTATATAAGATAGTGAAGAATACCACATGATAGCTCGCTGCCGTAGATAAGACAGAGAGAAATTGCCCATGGTGGCACACTAAACCTGAAAATGTGGTGTTCCTGAAATGCAAGCCTGAGGTCTCTCTAGTGATTACACGAAAAATCTAAACAAAAATAAGGGGTTCTGGATATTGGGGCCACAAATAAAACAAAGGAAGTATGCTCACCAAAATACCACCAATCACGCATACCAACCACGCATACCAACCACGCATGTCTGTGTGCTGAAATAATGCATGTCCACTGTATTATTGTTGTACATGGCCCAATCTGAATACAAGGAGTGATTGTTGCTAAATTATTTTTCGGCGGTAAGAAAATACCGCCAGGCCCCAAATCTACACAAAATACCCAACATACTTATGGTGCATTGCAGGCCGGGAAAGTGATCACAGAGCACCTACTGGGCGTGGCAAGTGTGTCTCACACTGCCATCGGTACATTAAAAGGGAACCCATTTCATAATAGCAGTGTGTTACTAAAAACGAATTTCAGAATGTCACAAAGGGAAACCACATTTTCAGACCTAGTGCAATATTTAGAGGCAAAGTTGTTTGCACATGGGACGTGGTCGTCGAACAGTACCTTAGAATGGCGTGACCGCATTCAGGGTGAGGTGCAGAAAGAAAAACTAGACAATATTTTTGCAGAAGGCAGCATAATTCAGGTCTGCCTTACAAGATTATTGAATGCAGCCGATAAAAGTGCAGAGAAAGACTGTTTAATACGGCTACGCGGCAAAATATGGTTTATTTTGAATAGGTCCCTGCGAATGCAGGAAAATGATACCCAGCTAATTAACAGGTTAAAGACTGAATTAGATGGGGCAAGTAAAAATCAGGAAATGTTAAGAGCAGAATTGGATGTATGACAAAAAGACATGCAATTAAAATGCAGAGACTTTGATGCTCAGTTATCCAAAAGCAAGAAACAATTTGAGGATAGTGAGCAAGAATTGGTACACTTAAAAGCCTTAGTGGACCACATTAGACAGGATAAAGATGAGGTTGTTTCAGAAATGCAGATTTTACAAAAAGAACATTGTGAAAAAGAATGTGATCTCCAGAGTGCAGAACAAGAAATGATTAAAATGACTCAAGAAAGAGACAAGAGAAATGAAGAGTTCAATGAATGCCAAATGCAAATGTGCGACATGCAGGAGGTGATTAATAAGATGAGTGATGAAAACAACTATTTGCAAAATGAAGCAAACAGACTCCTTAAAAAGTGTAAGGACTTAGAACAGCAAATGTGCATTCCCAGGTCCCAGGAGAGGCGGCAGGGTACCACATTCAAGGGAGTGGAGGTGAATTCTAGTTCTGCCCAAAGAGCTAGTGCTCCAGTGACTGGGCCGGTGACTGAACTTGGTTGCAGCGCTCTTGGGGGATTTGATACTCCCATTGGGGGCAGCCACCAATCTCATACACCTGAAAACAGGATTGAATCACAAAGTAGTGCAATTCCATGCATTGCAACAAGTAGCCCCATAAAAATAATGAAATCCATTAAAGCCCTGATCAAACCATTTAAAAAGGGAGGTGAATGCTGCATTGAAGAATGCACTTAGAAGCGGTGCATGACATTTTTAAAGCACTCCAGTTACCTAAGGAACAGTACAGACAATATTTTCATTTAACTTTAGATGACCCGACGGCCAGCATCATAAGGGGATTAAATGAACAGCAGAATATGACCTGGGTGGTGTATGAAAAAGAAATTAGGCGTCATTTTCCTCTGTTTTACAGTCATTGCAGGACACAAAGAAAGTCGCTTACACAATCACTGCTGGACCTAATACATCCCCTCGCCAATTTTTACAAGACTTAAAAAGAGCATTTTCTCGCTTTGATGTATCTTTTGACCCAAATTCCAATGACTTTAAAAATGCATACTTCTATGGGCTACAGAAAGACATCATATCCCAATTGGTCCGTGAATTTGACCGTGACAAGTCCCTTGAATGGACTGTACATCAAAGCACAAAACTATATGAGGTACTCTATTGTCAGGGTAGAGAAAGTGATAAAATGAAAGATACTAGACCTAAATCTAAAGAACCCTCAGCCACAGTAATGGAAATCAGGTCAGTCAAAATGTCCCTTGAGTCTGCTCAGAGCCAAGGTAAAAATAATGTGACACCTGAACAAAGGGGTAA
This sequence comes from Ambystoma mexicanum, assembly GCF_040938575.1. NCBI lineage: Eukaryota > Metazoa > Chordata > Amphibia > Caudata > Ambystomatidae > Ambystoma > Ambystoma mexicanum. The sequence continues at coordinate 178,763,203 of NC_090924.1, forward strand.
TCAACAAAGATCGCCCTTTCCTGTACCAATGTCCAATCACATGATCCTAGAAATAGGGAGAGCTACATCAGCCCTAGGTAGTTAGGGGACAGACCCCGGGTAGGATATCGGCCTGATATGGCAGGTATGAACAATAACCAGAGACAAAATCAAGATCAAAGAAATGATGGTCCCTACCAGTCATTGGGGACACAGAGTAGATTTGATCCCAACACCATGATATATGGTAATCAGGATAGCCCCCGATATGTGGATCGATTTACTGATAATGGAAATCAACATAGGGGCCATTACCCACAATCTGAGAGACAGGACATGAGGCAAAACATGAACTACAATCCACGTCAGTACAATGATTCCCCACTAGGGGACTATAATCAAAGGATGGGTGCACCCCGCTCCCCTCCACAAATGAATCAAGAGTTCAGAAACCATCCCAACAGACATCAATCACCTGAGAGGTATCAGAATAGATCCAATCAGGGGGAAAACAACCAATATCGACCTAGGCCACAGAAAGAAGATTCTAGAGAGATGGAAAGGTTACAGTGCCTTGAGGCCCAAGTGAAAATGTTAGCTGAGCAAATAGGAAAGCTCTATACAGCACAAAAACAACCATCTAAAGAGGGGGCTGATGGCCCTAGCAATGACCGGGGGTCTTCTGAGAAGTGACTAAGTACTTATGACAGCTGCAGTGCCAACAAGACAGACTCCCCTGATTTAATTTTGCATAATGACTCTGAGATGCCTAATGATTTAAAAGTTAAAGCACCAATAAATGAACATGTAACAGAAAATGCAAATACTTCTAAAAAAGAGGTACGGTTTAACCTAGAACTAAATCAAACATTGAAGATTTGTGCAAATAAAAGAGAAACACCTGGAATTCCAAAAGAACAAAGAGACAGATTTAAGAAAAATGACTCATGCATGAGGAATACCAGTGAACAGGGAGTAAGTGGGGATGCTATAGCTCCTTCCCTGGGCAAGCAAAACAATGACCAAACACAGGTAGAAAAAGGAAGTACTCAAAAGGAGGGTACGGGTCAATCACCTGAAGAATTCATTGAACCACATATTTTTGAAGAGACTGAACGGGCTGGTATCACACTAAATGATCACAAATGCACAGAATTAAACAATGACAAATTGCTGAATGATGTTGTTACACATGTTCAGTTGGAAGGTTGTAATGTGGTCTCTGATGTTACCCAGATGGATGGGCGAACAGTGGCCGCACTCCAAAAAACCTCTGATCATGGAGAAATGAATAAAGTCTCTCGCGCAGAAATGGGTAGAAAGGATGGAAAAATGTCTTTCCATTTACCAATGTGCTTAGCCAAAAGTGAAAAAGGCTTGAGAAAGGTGAGCCCTGAAATCAGTAAGAATTCACACTTCTTATGTGTATTAGAGGAAGTTGAGGACAGATATTATGCACCCATCACTGTAGAAGAAAAATGCCACACATTTGCTATGATTGACATTGGCGCACAGGCCACAATTATGTCCAAGGAGCTGGTAAAGAGTATCAATGAAGGGAGACCCCCACAGATTCAGATCACGGTGAAGGAAAATCAAGGTCCAGTGCATAACTTTAATGGGGAGGAGGTGCCCATCATAGGTGTAATTGAGGTTGACATAAAAATAGGAAAGCACAGAATGAAACAAGAGGTATTGATCACATCTATTTGTGAAATTCCATTTTTGATGGGGACAGATTGCCTGAAAAGATTGTCTCCTCTCATAGATGGGGTGAATGGAGTGCTGTGGTCCTTAACCAAAAAACCATTGAGGCCTAAGAAACTAAAATCACAAAACAGCAACATAAATGAATGTCACACCGTTGCCAAAACAAATGATGCTGTGGAGGTATATCTTCAGAATAGTTGCACACCTAGTGTCACTGTTATATTAATGTGTCAAGACAAAATGCAGAGCGACAATGAAGGACTACCTGTACAAATGTACTTGGACCCAAGGAAAAATTGGCAGACTGCCATAGGTGAGCACACATTACGTTTTTATTTAAAAGAGAAAACAATCAAACAGAATATTGCTTCTAAAATAGATTCAGAAAAACACATTACCACTCTTGCTGAAATACACATGGAAGATGAGCAACCATGGGTTCATGTTGGTATAAATGACTGTTTTAAAACAATAAAAGCCACTTTAGCACTTGAACAGGAGAGGAGCTTCATTAATGAGAAATTGTTGCAAAAAATAATGGAGAGGGAGGAAATCCCGAAATTTAGGATTAAAAACCAATATGTTTCTGGGTTGGATAGTCCAGACTTTGAAAACCGAATTGAAAATAATTGCAAAAATTTACCATAATGTATGGATAGTGAGTGGAGCACAAAATTAATTTTACATGGGCAATGACATCATGCACAGAATGTGTATGGTGTTAGATTTCCTTAATCAAAAAATATGGTCACGCCTAGGTGGCCCGGCACCTGAATTTGAAGACAAAAGAAGGGCTTATCATTGTGCACAACTGGTTCCTTATGCAATCGAATTACAAATGAGGAAAGATACTATTATTCCTGCATTTACAAAACAGTTTGCAATAATACTGAAGTGCAGAAATGGACAGCAGATGAAAGACTTTGATGCATTTGTGTGCCTGAATGAATCCATAAAACAGCAGGGCCTGGATTATGAATACACTCCATTGGTAGATATTGGTGAAGGATCTGTAAAAATTATGGTAAATAATAATGGTTGTCAGGATATTCATTTAGAGGAAAACTCTCCATTAGGAATGGCCATACAAAAATCACATTATACGGCAGATTTAAATAACATGGTGATTGTAAATATCCCTGAAAAGTATGTAGATACCAAGGGTGAGTTGCCGGAACACCTGGACTCTCAACCCAAAGGAATATTTAAAATTCATTCTGTGTATCCTTATGATTCAAATGAGACAGTGTGCTGCCATCAAGAGGATTGCATAATATTTAATTTAAATGAAAATGAAACAGAAAATCAGCCCATCGAAGTGGAAGCTGATATGCCAAAATATTTAAAAGTGGCAGCTTTACAAAAAGACACAGCCACACAGTTAGAGGAAAGCGCCGAGATTCCCTTACCAGAAGATTTTCCAGAATTTTCCAAAATGGTAGAAGAGCAGATCTCCCTAGCAGATGCGTGTGACAGCAATGAGGATAGAAACAATCTGAGGGAGATATTTATGGAGTTTAAGGATGTATTTGCAAAAGATGCTTATGATTGTGGTTTAACTGATTTACATGTGGCCACACTACCAGAACGGTGTAGCAGAAGTCCAGTGTTTGTATGCCAGTATAGACTACCGCTGGCATGTTTAGAATCATTGGCAGAGATTATTAAAAATTTTGAATCGCGGGAAATCATCAGGCCCATTCATAGCACATCCAATACACCTATTTTAGGTGTGTTAAAGCCAAATGGTCAATGGCGGCTATGTGCAGACTTGAGAGAATTAAATAAAAGAGTACCAGTGTCCAGATGGTCATTGCCATTCATTGATCAGGGCTTAGATCAGGTACATGGTTCAAAAGTGTTTACCACATTGGATCTCACCTCTGGATATTGGTGCGTGCCATTGGCAGAGGAGATACAGAATTTATTTTCCTTTACATTTGACAGGACTCAATACGCCTGGCTTAGAACGCCGTTCGGGTACATCAATAGTGGGAGTGAATTTGGCATATTTTTGAGAAAGGCCATGCCTGATGCAGCGGAAAGAGGAACCATAGTTTACGTGGATGATGTCTTGATAAAAAATGAAGGCCTGAAAAGCCATTTTGATGAAATTAGACATGTGCTTGGCCAATTGCAGAAAGCAGGCGCCAAAGTATCTTTGCAAAAAGCACAATGGTGCAAGAAAAAAGTAAACTTTCTAGGCCATGAAGTGACTGAACATGGGCTAAATCCACAAAAGAAGAAGATAGAGGCCATACAAAGATTAAAAGATCCTAAGAATGTGAAAGGAGTAAAAAGTTTGTTAGGAATGACAGGGTATAACAGAAAATTCATTGAATATTATGCTGAAATCACTCAACCATTGACTAAACTGCTTAAACTGAATACTCCCTGGAAGTGGGAAAAAGAGCAGTCTGAGGCAGTGGCTAAACTGAAGGAATGTCTGGTAAAGGCACTATGTTTAGCATATCCCATAAAAGGTAGGGATTTCTTTATAGAAATAGGTTTTTCTGAACATTGTATGTCAGCAGTGTTATCACAAAAACATGATTTAAATCACAAAACAATTGCCTGTGCAAGTAAGGCATTTTCCCAAGTTGAAATGAAATTTAATGAATGTGAAAAGGCCCTATTAACCACTGTGTGGGAGCTACAACATTTCCGCCCCATTGTTCAGGGAGAAAGGGTGATTATTGAAACAAATCATCAACCTTTGCAGTTTTTAGAGAGTAAAAGAATTAGGTCAGGTAATCTAGCGCAGTCCAGAATCACTTCATGGACGCTGGCATTACAACGTTTTCCTGTAGAAGTGAGATATGGACAAAATAAAAAGAGCCCAATTGCTCAAGGGTTAGCTGACTTACATGACTGCGCAGCTGAACAAATATCAAATGAAATGGAAGTGGAACCTAATTGGCAGGAATTTGAACAATCACCACACAAAGCTTTTGATGAAAAAACATGCAAGGATTTGCCAACTGTATATGTGGATGGTTGTGCTTTTCACATTGAAAATGACAGTAATAAACAATTAGTGTCAGGAATAGGAAATATCTGGTTGAAATGTGAAGGAGTCCCCAGTATAGGGATGAAGATTGGAGCTAGGAGCAGTCAAGTGGCGGAATTGGCAGCCATTTAAAAAGCAATTACTACGGCAGTTGATAGAAAGTTCAGTGAAATTGTCCTGGTGACTGATTCTGACTATGCACGGAATAGTTTTGTGGAATATTTACCTGGCTGGAAAGCAAGAGGAATGATTACATACAACAAAAAGCCACTTAAACATGGAAAAATGATACAAGCCATAGACAAATTGGTGTCAGAGAATGATCTAACAATATACTGGAGAAAAATTTGTGGGCATTTAAAAACACCAGGAGAGGATAAGGAGGGAAATGATAAGGCAGACCACCTGGCTAAAATTGGGGCTGTGATGAGAGAATTGCTACCTATTGATGATTTACTGGGTGAAATACAGATTGATGCAGTAACACGTTCTAAAGCACCAAAGGAGGTAGATCAACCAGCGGTACAATGGAGTCATGATACGCCAGACCAAGATTTGATTGAGGCACAAAAGAATGATCGAGTTTTGGGAATCTATTACAATCATTTGATAGATCCTGAACAAAACCCTTTAAGAGAAAATGATTGTATGGGAAAAGAAGAGTTGAGGGTACTATTAAAGCATAAAAAACGAATTAGATTACAAGATGGACTCATGATTAGAGAGTCCATAACAGGACAGATACAGTGGGTGGAACCCCTTTCATTCAGAGGGCTAATGCTACAACATGCACATGATGCAATAACTGCAGGCCACAGAGGTTCACAAAAAACATTGGAAATACTGAAAGATTATGCTTACTGGCCACATATGTCCCAATATGTGGAATTATATACTAGAAGATGTCTAGTATGCGCCCAATTTAAACCTGCTTCACCAATGCATAGAGCACCATTGATGAAAAGAGGCCTAACTCTCCCATGGTCAGATTTGCAAATAGACTATGTAGGCCCTTTAAAAAGGTCGAGCAGAGGACACTGTTACATTTTAAGTGTGATATATTTGATGTCGAAGTGGATTGAATGTATTCCTGCACCAGATTGTAGTGCGCAAACAGCAGCCACATTGCTGGTGAACCATGTGTTCTCAAGGTTTGGGTTGCCACAAAGAATTGAGACAGACAGAGGAAGTCATTTCACAAGTACCCTAATGAGCAAGGTATGGCAAATACTGGGTGTGAAAAGGAAACTACATATCGCATATCGGGCAGCCTCTTCAGGTGGAGTTGAACGGAGCAATAGGTCTGTTGTGGACATTTTAAAGAAATTCATGGCAGAAGCAGGTTCCAGCTGGGATTTACGTTTTCCGTTGGTTTTGATGGCAATCAGATCAACTCCTGCCAAAGCAGCAGGTGTTAGCCCCCATGAGGTCTTGACGGGTAGGAAAATGGTGTTACCACAATACCTACTATACAGAACACATGAGCAGACACTTGCGAGTGCATCCACAGTTCATGAGTACATTGATGAACTGAGGAAGCATTTGCAACATGCATTTGCTTTTGTGCAGAGAAATCTGGAAAGGGCTGCTGACAGTGCTAAAACATACTATGATAAAAGAACATCAGTGAGAGAAAACAGTGTTGGGGATCAGGTGCACAAGTTTCATTTTGGAAAAAGTAAACAGAACAATTCTAAATTTCTAGCAGCCTGGCAGGGGCCATTTCGAATTATAGATAAGGTCTCTCCTGTGGTTTATAAAATTTTGAAAAATGAAGGTGAAACGGCGATAGAGCAGTTTGTCCACGTAAATCAGATCAAGCCATGCCATCCCAGACACGAGATCAGGCGGCTTGAGCATGTAGAAACAGAAAGCCCTGGGGCTGCTGCCCACTGATGCACACAATAGAACAGAAAGTCCCTTGAACACAAAAAGATAAGATAAATGGGTACAGTCAGGAGGGAGTGACAGAGAAGTTAAAAAGTTGATTATTATAATGGCACATAAACACTGTAATATATGTAAATAAATATTTAATATAAAAACTAAAAAAAAATATATAATGGAAACTCATGGTCAGTGTGCAGAATGAAAATACATTGAATTTAAAATGTTGTTTCATGTATGCTTATTTTCTTTTTAACCTGTGTTTAATTTCAGAAAAAAAAATGTTTTATTTTTAGCAAAAGGGTGGTTAGTATTGTGCTATATACTTAATCTGTTTCTTTTCTATTTTGATTTAGAAAATTAACATTATTTGATCGGAGGTTCCGGGATCAGAGGCCACGGGAGACGATGGAGTCCTGGAGCCCAGGCGGACGGATTCCGGGAAAGCCCCGAAGGGGGGTGAAGACCAAGGCTGCAAAGCGATCAGCATTAAAGATGACACCAACAATATGTTTAATGATGATGATATTCGAGGGGTCTTCAAGAATTCAGAAGCACAGATGGTCATTGAACCTGGACCAGCATCTGGTATCGCGGTGGAAGAGGCACCAGGATTCATCATGAGTGATAGAAGGATGATTTTCCAAAATATCTACATACCATTGAATCCTGAGATTTTGATTGAAAAACATTTGAACAATACCGGAATTAAAATTGAACAGACTAAAGAGTGGCTGGAAATAAGAAAAGAGGACGCTAAGCAGTCGATAAGAGATATATTGATGCAATCGGAGAAAACATTTGTGAATTCAGCAGACATTAAGAAGAGGATAGGAAAGAGAGGTGCGGTGATGCTCGCGATATCATTGGTAATGTCTATAGTTGGAGCCATAATAGGTACCACAATATCAACAGCCAATGCTATTTCGGTAGGAACACTGAGTACTAAAACGCAACAACTGAGTATTGACCTAGAAACAATACAAAAAACATTAGATGGGATTAGAGGGGGACTGGATGAACAAGTAAGATTCATAAATGAAACTGCAATCATTCTAAATGAACAACCGGATGTGATGCAATGGGCAACAAAGCTAATTATTAAGCATGACAGAACTTTAAATGAAATGTTGAACATAATGAGTCCTGTTGATAGACTATTAACGAATTATATGAGAGAAGTTCAAACTGCAGTTTCACAATTGATTCAAGGACATATCCCCTTGTATTTTGTTTCGCAGGATATTGTTCATCAAATGATAGAAAGACTGACCAGGAGGGAAATTGATCTTGTACAGGTAAAAATTGCATTTGAAATGGGTAATGCGATGCCATTATATGTGGACCTGGAAAGGTTGGAAATTGGATTTCTACTATGCATACCATATGTAGCTCCTGAACTTATTTATCAAACGAAGTGGGTACACAACGTGGGATTTTGGCAAGCGGACACATTTATTAAGATTAAGACTCCAGAAGTGGTGGCATTTCAGTCATGGGAACCTGAAGTTTACTTAATACCAAACCTGGAAACATGTGTCAAATTTAAAGAACACAATTATATGTGTCCAGGTAAACCGTTTGTTCCTGATGCCACAGATGCTATTTGTGGTTTGAAATCTGACCCAAGTATATCAGAAGGATGTGAAGTGTTTTTTAGCAATATGGGGAGTGAAGAACTGGCACAGGTTAAGATGGTCAGAGGTAAATGGTTGGTCAGCACCTGCTTAAAGACCATGACAGTAGTACATTTGAACCATGGAACATACGTGGTTAAACAGGTGAAATATAATGTTTTTTTATTTACAGGTTCCAAAGGATACAATTGTGTCAATTGGAGGGTTAACATTGTTTCATGTAACAAACGATATTTGGGAAAGCCAAGTGGAAAATATCGATTTTTTTCAAAGGGACACTTTTCCAATAGATCCGGATGTGGAGTATTTATTGAATCACAAAGAAAGACATGTTATAAAAATGAATTTGAGAAAAAACAATATTAGAGTTAGTAATCTGGGGATAATAGAAGTGGAAAGATTTAATTGGGGAACCTGGGGGGAACGCTCAATAGTGGGTTTGGCTGTCCTGGTGCTAATCATGGGTGGATGGTTGATTGTGCTATCAGTAAAAATAAAAATGTTGCTGATTCTGGTAGCTACGTCAGGAAGAGAAAGATATCCCAATACACATGCATTTTAAAAGAAGGCTGGGGGGCAAACTTGTTTTTAGAAATTGCCTTGGATCGTAGCCAAGTTCTAAAAAAAAAAGGAGGGTATATGTAGGAGTGTTTAGCGTGTTTTGGGAGCACAGAGTATAGCACCACTGCACAGGATCAATGTATAGTATGTTTTTTTTTTTGAAGTGCAGCGCCACTGCATGGGTTTGGTGCATTGCTATGATGCAGATGTTTCAAGCTATGTGTTGCCAGTGTAACATGGACATATAAGTAAGGGCAGGTTATTCAGTCAAAAACGATTTTTACATATAAAATGCAAATACATTTTTCACAGTTAAAAGCACACATCTGTACCTTCAAAATGCACACCATTTCTCACCTGAAATGCCATGTTGCAAGAGACACATTTGGTAATTAACAAACTAATCTCACTAACAAGACTAATAATTATAACTCATTAATGAAAGAATGTGTCTTCACTGCAAAAAGAGGCAGACTCTGAAAATCAGTTTTAAACACACATTCAAGTTTTTTTTTCTTTGCCTTCCTGTGCTCTGTCCACAGTAACTGCAGGAAGCAAAGACTTCGAATAAGCAGGAAATCAGCTTGTTACAGTTGCAACTGTACAAGAAGAACCATTGTTAAAAGTAGGAAGATAGAACATGATTGATTCTGATTGGAGCACGTCACATCAAGCATCATGTTGGAGGCTGTGACTAGGGCTTTGCTGCAGAATCTGGGGGAAGAAAGGGGGAGACATCTTGACACAGCTCGAAGAAGGACGGGGTTGACAGCTGGGGATGCCTGATTCCTAAAGTAGATTCCACTTGGTTGCAGAGACTGGCTTTTCCAGTCAACAAATCCCAGTTCGGGTGACGGCAGATGCTTGTCCTTGCTGGGTGAACCCCTCCAGAAGGCGAACAGCCAAAGAAGTTACATGCTGAATAAGCCTGGTAATTATCTCGCTGAGGTGTGGGGGCTGAGTGTGTACGAGAATATTCAGTCAGTGTAGGAAAGGAGATTCCTGTGCTTTACTCACATGTTTAATGTTGCAAATTGAGTTCTTGTCTCCGCCACTCTCTTTTCAGTGTATCACAGATAATGCTGTTACTGTGCTATTTCATTTATTTCTGTAAAGAGTGAGATCGTGTTTAAATGCAACTTTTATAATACACAAAAATATTTGAAAGCAGACGGGTGGTGTGTTTTATATTTACCAATACAGTGCTGATGATGTGGGGAGATGTTTAGACAGTGCAATTGTCATTTTCAAGGTAGCTAAACATAAGATTTGGCTGCAGCCGTGTGCACAATGTAATTCAGTATGAGCAATTATAACTAACTGTGTGTGTTGTAGTCTACCGGAGGTCTATGAGTCGGCAGAAAGGGAGGCCCGGGACATAGTTCACTACCGTATATAAGATAGTGAAGAATACCACATGATAGCTCGCTGCCGTAGATAGAACAGAGAGAAATTGCCCATGGTGGCACAGTAAAAATGAAAATGTGGTGTTCCTGAAATGCAAGCCTGAGGTCTCTCTAGTGATTACACGAAAAATCTAAACAAAAATAAGGGGTTCTGGATATTGGGGCCACAAATAAAACAAAGGAATTATGCTCACCAAAATACCACCAATCACGCATACCAACCACGCATACCAACCACGCATGTCTGTGTGCTGAAATAATGCATGTCCACTGTATTATTGTTGTACATGGCCCAATCTGAATACAAGGAGTGATTGTTGCTAAATTATTTTTCGGCGGTAAGAAAATACCGCCAGGCCCCAAATCTACACAAAATACCCAACACAATCCCTGAAATCATATTATTTTCTTAACGTGCATAACAGCCTTGCTCTCACATACTTGCTTGGTTTATGAAACCAAATAGCAATATTGGCCACACATTTAGCAACCGCTGATTACTGAATTTAATTTTGATGGGTTCTGTTTTTATTTATTGCCTGCACTGCCAGCATTTCACTGGTTGCTAATTTCTAAAGGATTTGGCAGGAGAGTGTCCACAGGCTAAAGGAGTTTTGGCGAGCATCAAACAAATGGATTCAAATAACGAAAACGTCCTTATCCTGCAACCAATGTCCTCTAGTGCTATGTTCTCTTGTGACGTTCTGGATCCTTGCAAGCCTTGCCGGTTACGCGCTGTCTATCCCATTCCCTCCTTCAAAAGTTTCTTTTCTGAGAATCCTTGTCAAGCTGTGTATCAACTTCCCCCACACACAAAGTTGCTTTGTGTATACTGGAGTGACATTTGTACAGAGTATCAAACTACTTATAACATATACCTCTATATATATGACTCTAATTCCAAGAAAGCAAGAACAGCACTGGTTTGTAGCTGAATGATTAGACTGTGTACTTTTAGCAAGGCTCAGAGCAGACGAAAGCAAGTAGACAATCATTAGAATGCGTGGCAACCCACCACAAGGGGCCACCTCTGCAGAATCAAATTCCAAGAAAAGAAGAACAGTATTGAAACCATGCTGCATACTTCTAACAGAGACCACCTACACAACACCAAATTCAAAGAAAGGAAGAGATCCATTATTACTGTGTGGTAGACCGCTTACAGGGAGTGCCTCCACATCATTTATGGCAAAGAAAGAAGGCAAATCATTAGCATCATGTGGCATACCGCTTATATTGAGTGCCTCCCCAATGCCCAGTTCTGTGAAAAGGAGAAGAGGATCCTTAACATAGAGTACTAGATACTTCAGCGAAAGCTCTTCCCTATTAAGGGCTGGGGGGTAACACAGCATCACAGGTAAGGTGGCAGGACATTCTTTCACAAGTAGGGCAAGGGGATACCACACTTCAGAGGAGAAGCTAATCTGACAACAGTCATAAAATTCGAGAACTGGGTTAGATTGTATTACTGATGCTGAATTTATATTCTCAGGCAAATACTGAAAAGGTCATCCTATCACTGGGCCTGAAGTCTCAAAAAAATGTTTTCTGTTCACTCGTTCCTCCTCCTGCACTACGCCTTTGTCAGGTCCCCTTTAAAGTGAAGCTACAATTCTACTTTTAAATTCTATAACTGTAAACACATGCATTTGTTGAAGGTAGTGTCCGACCAAACCTCAACAGCACAAATAGCTTTTCCTAGTAAAAATAAAACACTGAAAGCTGTAACTGGTCGAACTCAAAATCTCACCACTAAAAAAGGTCAGTACTGTGCAGCTGTTCCCGCTGAACCAATCTAATCAAGCCAAAACATAATGATTTTGGAGCATTAGAATTAGAACCTACTGTTTCTTTTGCAACCATGCAGCAACCTTTCTCATTTCTGCTCTGTCCTTTCACTGAGACTAGTCAGGCTTTCATACCTGCTGGCTGGCACAATAAAGGGCGCATCTCCAGTAAACACAGAGAGGGTTTCTAAAGTTGTGGTTTCCAAATGGCATCCATCTTCTTATCGGCTGTCACTTGCTGTTGCACTATGTTGTTCAGAGTCCGTGTGGTGCCTCATTCCTTCTGAGAGGTACAAGGGTACAAATGTAAAATAAATGGTCAAATATACATCAAACCCCATGCCCATATTTCCATACTTCAAAGTATTACTTTTTGTAAACGTCTTTACAGTGCTAAAGCACTACATTTGCGTTTTACATTGCATTGTTGGATGTACAGTCATTCCCTCTTCATACATGGTAGGTTAACGGAGCACGACCAAACACAGCACATGTGGCCAAGGTACATTTAGCAACTCTGGCTAACAATCCAAGAGTTACAGAGGGTGGATGCAAAGGGCCTGTTAACTAGCAGTGCAATGCAGGAATATAGATATGCATGCACTCCACAGACATACAGAAAATAATTATAGGCACACATTCACACAGGTCACAAACATGCATGAACACGAGCAAACAAAACAAAAATCTCACAACACACATATCACACGCATGCACACAGAGATGCAATACACTGATATTGTTGTGACCATTTTGCCGCCACCATCTCTACTGCTTTTGGCTGAGTGGGTGGAAGCATATTTTGGTCCATGGAAACATGGTGTCTGTGTGTTAGACACCAGCATGGATGGACCACTCACATGGATGTGGGTGTACTCAAGTGATTGGATATATGAGTGGACAGAAGGGTATTTTCTATTTTTTTATTTTTATTTTTTTATTTACTTGATTGAACTGATTACAGTTTTTACAAGATAAAACAAACACGTCCATCCAAAGAAGGTGAGCCAAATGTTCTTGTTTTGATTCGATCCTATAGAGAGAGAGGTACAAGAAACCCAAAGAAAAGATACGGCTAGAGAGTCAGGGGGTGATACGAGAAAAAAAAAATATTTGTTTCGTTCCAATTAGTTTCTATGTCATAGAGGGTCATTTAACTAACGTTCCTCGTGTTTCCTCAATCTCGGCCCAAGAATATGTTTTGGAAGAAAGATGCCATGGCTATGACATATGAGGTTTTATCTCCACTCTTTAGATAGTTGCACCAAGTCTTTTCATCAAGGACTCGGTGGCCCGTGAAGAGGTGCCCCAAGTAAGTAGATTGCTTTCCACTAAGGCCTGGGCAGGACAGTAGGATATGACCTAATGTTTGCATCTGGTCTTGATTGTCGCAGTGTCGACATCCATTTGACGTCGACTTTCCTCTAATGGCCATTATTTCATTTGTTGCCATTAGGTTGAGGCGAACTCTCAAGAAAGTGATTCTGTGGGACCGACTTGGAAGCTTCTTCATATATTCAGGCAGTTGGGTTAGCCTCTTTAAGTTTACTGGCCAATCGACTACCAGTTTGTAATCCCTTGCCGTGTCATTAGTATTGGCCCAATCTTGTTCTTCCACATTTTTTTGGGGATTCTTGTTGGGTTCAATACTAGGTCGTCCTCAGAACAACCAATCTGTTCGAGGATTAGTGTCTTTCATTTTGATCAAGCCTTCAACAGCCTGTTATTTCCGTTCATTAATTCTGTTTTAATGATGTTGAATATCTCTGGTCTATTTGGGAGAAGTAGCTTCCTGTATAACATCAAAGTATTACGTTCCATCACTGCTTTTAGTAAGGTATTGTTAAACTTACCAAGATGTTGAAGTTCAACAAACGCGCCCATGGTTGGCTGATTTCCAATATAACTCACAAGGAAAATAAATGAAGACAATCTACACCTTGGACACCTGTATGCAATGTGCATTAGCAATAATACCGCTAGAAAAGCAAGGGGACATAATGGGACTTATCTCATTGCAGCATGCAAGATATTCAGCTCAGCTATGCTGAAGGTGGATGGCCCTGTGCAGGAGAAAAATAAACGGCTGGCATTTGCAATCACCATATGCTGAAGATATTCTCCATTCCATGCCCCAAATATAGCCATGATTTGCCTATATGCTTGCTTCCACTACAACGTGGAAATAATACATGCAGACACACTTAGCGCAAACAATGGCAATTGCATAGAGGGCACTGAAGTGCACATCGGTTTAGCTGGTGGCATAGCCCTCCATGCAATATTCACTTTAAAAAAAATATTACCAGCCCATATATACCTGCGGTTTCCCCACATATACAAAAACTCCCAAACACCCAAGCCTCTTATAGCTCAAAACCACCAGCATCACTCTATAGACACAGCAGCTTTAGTCTCTAGCAAGTAGAAAAGCAGTAACTGCTGAAATGCATGCTGTATGATGCAGGCTAGATGCAAGAGACCACCATTTCTTTCACTCACCACCAAGAAATTGCATATCTGCATCACACCCTGCCCATTCTCCCATGTATCTCTCTCATCCCTCCCCTCTGCCTCTATCCCCTGCTTCGCTCTGGTATGCTCTGCAACTGTCAAAGCCCCCTCTTCTCATTGCAGCCCTCCACGGCCCTCACATCTGCTATGTTCATTTCTCTTGCCTCTTTCTCCCCTAATGCATGTCACCTACATACAGGGCCTCCCCCTTGCTTCATCATTCTTGCTAAGAGGAATTTGTTCTTGCTCTCATCCCTTCATTTTACTCGCCCCCGTGTTGCCCCACAACCCTCATGTAGCTTGATTATCATGCTTTTTCCCCTGCAACGCCACTCTCAATCTGTTTTCCTTTCTAATTGGCTACTTTGTCCCCACTCTTCTACAGGCCTGCAACTCCTCCTCAAAGATCTGCTCCTCTTCCATCATCCAAGTCCATAATTTCCCATCCGCTGCAATTTCACACACTCGTGAGCTCCTGCAGTTCCACAGTCTTGCTCATCACCCTTTGAGATCTTCTATGTTCCAGACCCCTGACAGAGGAATCTGGCTAGACCACCTTGTGCAGAATTCCCATATAGCCGTCTTCACACCCTCCAACCATGACCCTGGTGGTGCGTAAAATGATAATGAAAGTCATATGCGAGGCACAGTCGCTCTAACGGCAATTTAATCAAGAGTTGATAAGACCATTGTCCTTGGTTGTGCTCCTTGCTGAAGGTGGACACCCTTCTCAAAACGCTTTAAGGATTTAAGGTTGGGGAAATGCATTTCTTTAGGCCCTGCTGGGCAGCTAGCTAAGAGGTTTATAGCCGGATTGATGTGAAAGATTTGCACATAGTGTAGGATACCCCTGTGGAGAAATAACAGTGAACCTGGATTTTAGAGTAGCTGGGGATGTTACAAAAGGTAGTATTCACCCACTAAGACTATGCCTCTGAGTCCAAAAAGAAAGCAAATCAGAGAAGCAGCTTTTATCATTGATCCTAGCTATAGAAAATTGAACAATAGCTGGGGGACTGCATGACAATGGCAATGAGTATGTGGGAAAGACAAGGCTATAGGAAGCAGCAGGTGGAAAGGAGGACCAGCAACGCACTTGCCACAAGGGAAACATGAAAAGACCATAACCAGCAAGGGATAAGCGGAGGTAGCCAGTGCAGGCATGGGATATTAAAAGGAGAAGTAAGCTAAATAGGTGAAAGGGCTGGATGCAACACATTTCTTTAGCAAGCAGCAACACTGTAATGATGTCCCAAGGACCAGTCTCTGGGAAACTGTCAGCTTTAGCAGTCAAGCATCAGCTGAAAAATATGTGGCTAAAGGGGCTAAATAAACACTACCCACTGATGAGACAAATCGCCTATGGACAGCTTTGCTGAAGGAATACTCATCTCTTTGCCAGTCTTAAAGATAGAGGTTATCACATGTGCACTTAAGCAGGTTTTTTTCAGTGTCAACTTGACCAATGACAGGTTTTCAAGTCAGGAATATGGATTTGGTTGTTTGAAATGATGCTCAAGATCAGATTCTACTCTTTTTCATCACGTTTGGAGACAGTTGTGTGTACAGATTCATCAGATATGGTGGATGTTGGGGAACTTGGTTCCATTCTACATTTATTCTCAGCTGGCATAATCGGCAAACAAGGAAAGCCAGCTGTAACAAGAAGAATGAATGACAATGGGATAACAGACTTACACCCACTTCACAATAGGTTACACAATAAGCTTTCCAGCTGATAAGCAACCATTTTAACTACAATATAAAGCTTCATTCAACTTGCATATTTGGAGTTCACATGTTTAATAATACAGAAATTGAAGGTTGGTCTAGTGAGCATCGTTAAATCTTTTTTGGCCTACAATTCACTGACCCTTTGGCCCTGTTCCATGGGCTAGTACAAAAAGTCGATTAATAGGAAGCAACCTTCAGCCTCTGAGGACCTGTAAACCCTTAATCGTGAAAGTCTTCTTTATACTGTGTACAAATCGATTAAGACCACCTAACCCACCATCAACAACCCACTGTCACACATTTCTTCCTCTTCGTACATTTAACTAATCACCTTCCTGGGTACTAAACCAACCCTTCCCAACTGTATTTCTACCCAGTTCATCTTGCCACTGCAAGCATCTCACTTGGCCACTTCCTGCAGACCTGACCGAAATGGCTTCCTTTGTGAAATATCAGTCCCCTTTGTTCTTCTGTAACTTTTACACTGAAAACCAACAGGGATACAAGTTCTCCTTTACAGCCGGATTCCTACCCACAAAGACTTGTGGTGGAGGGAAAGTCATTGCTGCCAGAGACCACTCACCTTTGCAACTTGGCCTTGCTCATTGCAAGATGAGTTGTTTAGGGGGACGTGAGGTGTAAAGGGAGAAGGGCATCCAGGCTTACCATTGCAGGAATACTGGAGAAGCAACGTCACTTTCCATGCAATTGACAAAACATATCTGCTGAAGAAAAAAGAGAGTTTACAAGATGTTCCATTTATTGGTAAGACATTTTAATGTTGTGCTACACTGTGGTCACACTCTTGTGATGCATCCCAGGAATGCCGATTCCTTCCACCCAGTGATCCATTTTACCAAATATCATTGCAATTGTGTCAGAGGCCAAAGTCATGTTCTCTGCATACTTTGGGCTACCAAAGAAGGACATTTTGTGAGGCAACTGATGAAACCGGTTAGAGAAGCATAATGTTGCTTGATTACATGATTCACTGTTAAATTGCACATGTCCTTGTTTTATTGGTTTTCCCTGGCCTTTTCATCCGTTGCTCATCTCATCATGATAACTGGTTTTGAGACGATGAATTTTGAAACAACCGCCCTTCTAAATATTTTCAAGGCCCTCTTTCTCCCAACCAAAACCGTGCCCCATATCCCTGTCCTCACACCAGAAAAAACGATCTCAGACTGTCACGTTCTTCTTCTCTCCCCTTTTGCTTGGAGATTTTTGCAGATTTCTAAAATAAGCGTACGTAGGGGGCATTCCCTGGCTTATTTGTTCATTACGTACAGAACCAGTTTGGTGAATTCACCGCAATTTTTTTTACGAAAAAACCCATCCAATTTTTTAAATTATTTTTGGGGGGGTTTCCCCCGGTCTCCTTGATTTTCTAAAAAATGTGATGCGGTTTTTCAACAAAAACAAAATTGCGGTAAAAAAACCCGCGAAAAAGCATCCCGCGATAAAAGGACGTCATACCCTTCTTCCTACTCATCCATTTCATATTAGACTGGTCCTCAACTTTGGCTCTTGCATCCACTAATCGTTTGTCTCAGCCATGTGCAAATGGGGTCTTGGTTTGTTAAGAATTGTACTTTCAGTGTAGTCTTTGACCTGGTTCATTTATTCTGCTTTTATGGATCGCTGCTCATCCTTTCCTTATCGTGCGCATTCATCCTTAATTGCTCTGCTCTTAGGCCCAGACTCTACAGTTGCTTTTGGTCTAGACCTTAAGAGGGTCTAGCTCTAACCTTGCTTCCCATTTGTGGTCAATGTAACCACATTTGAACACAGTCAGCTGTTTTATGGCTTCATAACCAGACTCTTCTTGAGTGCTTGCCCGATAAGTCGCCACATTGCCACTTAAAACTCCACAAACAGATATTTTGCCACCTCTTACATTCCTCCTCAGGCACCTTGCTGTCTCTTTCCTACACTACATTATCTAATTAGGCAAGCATTGGTGCTGTAAGACCACTACAGTGGTGACTGCTGCATAACAACATTCTATTAAAATGGCATAATGTACAAGAATGATGCCCCACTGCTTCCATTCCACAGCACATTTGAATGAAGAAGTATGCATATAGGTTTATAAATGGGACTTAAAAAGTAAACACCTATCTGGAAAGCAACAGGGCACTCAATTTATCCTCTTTTTTCAAAATCCTTTAACACGGACCATTTGCAAGATGATGGAGAGGACAGACGGGGAATCCAAGCCATGTACACTTGTTTAAAGCTTCGCCACACCAATATTTCACCAGCACCACACTACCAGAAGCCTTGTGTTCAAGCAGGTGAGTGCTACATAGCCCCATGTTTTACAAGAACAAAAGTCACTTGGAACAGGCAAACCCTCAAACATCGTCCATTTTTGGAGGATAACTGGAGAGTGCCTGAGTGTGACTTAGGGCAGAGTTCACTGGTCGTGATATACAGAAGGGGGTGATGCCTGTTATTAAGTCAGATCACCAGAAAACGTACAAATTAATACAGGTCGGCCATCCGAGGTAAACATTCGGGACGTTTCCATCAGCCTTGAAAACTCAGCAATTTAGGAAAAGAAAGGTTGCTAAAATAGAAGGATAACACTCCAGTGGATTGCAAGTCTGCCTCCCTGGCAACCAATTGCTAGTGGTCGGTAGAGCGATCTGAATTGAGGCAAACCCATGGAACGGCTGGTGGGCACACAAACACAGTGTTTAGCTCTTTGCCTGTGTTCACCATGCCAACCTTTCAAAACATGCTTCATTCTCCACCTGTCAAGAGAAATGAGCTTTGACCACCAGCCCCCATTATCCTTCTGACACCCCACGTGCTGCAAGGCAAATGGCCACACACAGCAGCATTTATTTCAGATAACTTGTTCCTGTCAAATGGTACCTGGAACATATCCTTTGCACACATTCCCGCTTACCCATCACTCGCTGATCCTCCATGAGTACCCAACCTCACTCCCCACTCTTGCAACACTCTCACCATACTCACACTCACCCCAAAACACATCTCTCTTAACCTACACACTTACCCATTGCGACACATCCTCCTTCCCACACAGCACACTGCATCACATACTAGCAGTGACCTCATACCACAATTTTCAATTTCACAACTACTAGCCAACTATACATACAGCACCCACCACCCAACAGACCTCACTAAAACCCGTCTATCACACAGAACAATCTACCTCCCAGCAGTTTCGTACACACAAACAAGAGTGCCTGCATCAAATCCCCAAGTATCTGCCAATAAATGTAAAATGCAATAAAACACGTCAAACACCCGCAACATTGGCTTTGCCAATGCTTGTTTCACATTTGAGTATGTTTATTTTCTGACTGATTATCATGTGTGGCCTGTGATGAATGCCATATTCCTAAATGACATGTTTTCATTTACTGCCTGATCTGCCATGGCCACTTGGCAGATCATGGTCGTGCTTAACTAAATTCATAAGGATTGTTTAAAGAAATGTTTCAAGCTTTTCACGAGACCTTGCTTTCTCAGCACATAGCACTACCTCTGCGACAAATGCAATCACATAAACTATATTTTTAAGTGTTAGCAGTAAAATGTGATCTGCACCAGATCATATGACACAAATTGACTCATTACAGCTTTCCTCTCCCCAAAACCTGCAACTTAAATAGTAATTGCGAACAAAGACTATGGGCCTCCTTCCGAGATTGGAAGTAGCCATGGCGCTATTTGCGCCATGACTGCCTCCAATAACGGGTCCGGCAGCGGTATGGCTCAATGGGGACTTACCAGTGTAGTCCGACCTTTGCGGGACTGGTAAGTCCCCATGAAAAAGCCATTCCCCATTCCCATTTGAGCCCCCATAGGGCTCATTGGGAATGGGGACGGTGCTAATAACGGTACTGCAAATTACGGTACCGTTATTAGCTCTGAAGTCCCTTAACGGGTCCCGTCCATAACGCCCGGTCAGACCAGGCGTTAAAGGAGGGACCCACTAAGGGAACTCGTAGGAGGGCGGTAAGGGATTACCGGCACCGGTCTCCTTACCGGTGCCCGTTATCCCACACCGCCCTACTCGTAATGAGGCCCTATGACAGAGTTAATTTTGTTAAAGAAAAATAGACATTTTATCTGATAACCATTGACTCCCGGTGGATTTTCCTCTCACTTACCTGGTGCTGACGAAGAGCTACTGGCATTTGTGGACAAAAACAGTCCCTTTGACCTTTTCATTCTGCACCTTGGCAACCGCCGTCAGATTCA
This sequence comes from Ambystoma mexicanum, assembly GCF_040938575.1. NCBI lineage: Eukaryota > Metazoa > Chordata > Amphibia > Caudata > Ambystomatidae > Ambystoma > Ambystoma mexicanum. The sequence goes on from NC_090924.1 coordinate 178,783,676, forward strand.
ACTTCTGTGTCAAGCAAAAACAAAATAAAGCATCTGATCTTCACTTCTATAGACTTTGGCCCCGCCCTGTGTGTCTGTCAACTTGATTTCTCTGTGAGCAAAGACACATTTTGGTTTTGGCTAAAACGTTGTATTGGAAATGTGAAAAAAGGAGAAAGGGAAGTTTGGAAACAGTGGGCCTCATTACACGGATGGCGGTAAGGGTTTGCCGGCACCGGTATTTTATCGGTACCAGTAAATCCTTACCGCCTTACTACGAGGTCCCTTTGCGGGTTGGGGAATTTAACGCCTGCTTTTTGGAGGCGTTAAAAACCAACCTGCAAAGGGACCCAGGGAGCTAATTACGGTACCGCAAATTGCGGTACCGTAATTAGCGCCTTCCCCATTCCCATAGAGCCCTATGGGGCAAAAATGGGAATGGGGAAGGGCAATGGGGGAAGGGGGAATTACCGCCCCGCCAACCTTGGAATGGAGCAGTAACTCCCCTTTCCGCCAAGGCGGTGCCGGTATTTTACCGGCATGAACCATGGCGCTAATAGCGCCATGGTTCTCCGCCATCCGTGTAATGAGGCCCAATGTATGGTGTGGCCATGGCAAATTGCCATCTCACCCAATGAATTGGCCAAAGCATCATATGGGCGGCCACCCTCTCGCTCATGTCTGGCAGCCTGCTTCTGTTGTTGTGGAAGCTATGCAATATCTGAAGTAGTACCAAAATGCCCTGACTTAACTATACGGCCAATATTTTGATTTTCATGCAGAAATGTTTTTTGTCATTTAAACTCCGGTTGGACTATTTTTAAAGTCTGTCGCTGAGTGATCTGTTTTGAAGCTGAATTTTCAAACGTTGTCTTTTGTGCGAGAATGCAGAAGAGAAAGAAGCAGAGCAGAGGAGGGACCCAAAAAGTGCAGCAAGGGGGGAGGAAGTAGGGGCGCTGCTATTTCCTGTAAACAGAATGATGACTGAAGATATATCTGGGTGGGAACTCCTCACAGATCAGTCATACAGCTGCTGGCTTGAGAGGCTTGCACTTGCTCTGCTATTATAAGGAGAGGAAGAGGAAAACTGGTCACGTCCGAGCAGTTGCCAAACTCCAAGGTAAGGAAAGAAAACCCTATTTATCCGCCTGTGGTCAGAGTATATTTCAAAGAATGGAATTAGCTTGGGATTCAGGTGATTTTTAAGCCGGAGTTCAATTAACTGGACTAGCCTGATTAAAATGAATCAATTTTTTATTAAATATTTCCACAGGGCACTCGATGAAGCTCAACGAGGAGGTTGAGGGTCTCGTTTCTAGGTGAGGTTCAGTGTCAGTCCCATATCGCAAAACGTTGCTGTGGGAAGCTCCCAGTGGGCTGCAGTGTGAGGCTCCCATGTTACCACGAGTTGCAGTGTCAGGTTTCCCATTTCTCTTGAGGTTCAGGGTGAGACTCTAATTTCTTAGTGATGTCTACTGTGACATTTTCATATCACAGTGGGGATCTCAGTAATGCATAACGTGAGGCTGTCCTTTGTCAGACAGGTGCAGTATGATGCTACTATTTCTAAGTATGATGCTCTCAAGACTTTGTGAGGTGCATGTACGAGTCATGTCGCTCACAATTAGGTGCATGGTGCAGCTGATATTTTTCAGTCATGTGGTGTGCAAAGCTGTCCAGTCTCTGTGGATTGCTGCATGAGCTCTCATTTCTCAGTGAGGCGCAGTGCACCACTCTTGCATGGCTGCAAGCTCCAGTTTGTGAACCTGGTGCCGCAGCGAGGCAAGGTTCATAGTTTGCATTTCTGAGTTGATGGCCCTGGGGGTGGGGAGAAGGTGTAAGTCCCAGCAGCTCAGTCCCAGTGTGAAGAAGGGCAGTGGTGAAACCTGGAAAGGTTGCTGTGGTGGAAGGCAATTTGCCTCCTTTGGGTATCTGTTCCCCCACCCTTGTTTGCTCGCGAGCCCCCCGCCCTCCAACATGCAAAGAACATCAGTAAATGCCAAAACTATTGGCATTGCCAATGCTTGTTTTGCTATGTTTTGGGGGAGAATACGTCTCACAGTAAAGCAGAACATGCTTCAATGCATTCCTGAGTGCATAATCGTGAACCATGAAAGGTGACTGATGTCTTCATTATTCTTACAGGGGCAAACACTATATATATTACATGGCCACGGTAGTGGCCATGTAGTTATGGTTAAGTTGCTGTTTCCATAGGAAGAGCACTTTTTGGGTGGCTTATAACTTCGCTCTCCCTGGACGGATCCTCACCAAACTTTGCAAAAAACGTATTTGGGTCACTCTGATTTTTTTTGCAAAGTTTGGTGAGGATTCGTCCAGGGGGGCCAAAGTTATAGGGGGGGTCCCAAAACTTTTTTTTTTCCCCATAGACGGAATGGGAAAAAAAATTTGCTCGCGCCTACAGCCCAAACCGCTGGACGGATTTCCACCAAATTTGGACCAGGAGCAGTGGCTTGGTGAAAATCCGTCCAGTAGTTTTTTTTAAAATGACCAAAAAGTAGGTAAAAAAAATTAGTGATATCTGTGTTCGGTTCGCGGACACACTTCCCTGTTTGCTCCGCGGACAGTGTCCTGATTGGCCAATTGTCTTGCGTGATGTTCGCGGACATGCAACGTGTTTGCTGATTGGACGGCGTGGAGCGTGAAGCGCGTCAGATTTTTCGGTAGCGCCCGCCATCTTGGATTCGCGGACGTCCGCGGACAGCGCAGTGAAACTTTGTTCAAAATGTGTATTTTGTAGAGTGTGTTGGTGTGTAGGAGTGTTTGGGGAGGGTGGGAGTGTATGAGATAGGATGAAAGTTGTGTTTTTTACGTGTTAGATGTTCTTTTTGTGTTCGATTTGTTTGCGGACATCACGCGTGTTCTGAAATGTTCTAAATAAACTGACTAGGGGGTGTTCTAAGGACTCAATATGTGTCCGTTTTGTTCGCAAGCAAAGTGAAACTGTTCTAAAAACACTTGCGGTGTCCGGGGAGTGTTCGTAGGGGGTGTCCTGAGGACGCTGTCCGTATTGTTCTCTGTCAAGTTGAATGTGTTCTAAGAACACCCGCGGTGTCCTGAAATGTTCGCAAATCAACAAAATGGGGGTGTTCTGAAGACGTTTTTGTGAACACTCCCGGTGTCCTGAAATGTTCGTTGGGGGTGTCCTGAGGACGCTGTCCGTATTGTTCTCTGTCAAGTTGAATGTGTTCTAAGAACACTCGCGGTGTCCTGAAATGTTCGCAAATAAACAAGATGGTGGTGTTCTGAAGAAGCTTCTAAGAACACTCCCGGTGTCCTGGAATGTTCGTAGGGGGTGTCCTGAGGATGCTGTCCGTATTGTTCTCTGTCAAGTTGAATGTGTCCTAAGAACACTTGCGGTGTCCTGAAATGTTCGCAAATAAACAAGATGGTGGTGTTCTGAAGACGCTTCTAAGAACACTCGCGGTGTCCGGGGAGTGTTCGTAGGGGGTGTCCTGAGGACACTGTCCGTATTGTTCTCTGTCAAGTTGAATGTGTTCTAAGAACACCCGCGGGGTCCTGAAATGTTCACAAATAAACAAAATGGGGGTGTTCTGAAGACGTTTTTGAGAACACTCCCGGTGTCCTGAAATGTTCGTTGGGGGTGTCCTGAGGACACTGTCCGTATTGCTCTCTGTCAAGTTGAATGTGTTCTAAGAACACCCGCGGTGTCCTGAAATGTTCGCAAATAAACAAAATGGGGGTGTTCTGAAGACGCTTCTAAGAACACTCGCGGTGTCCGGGGAGTGTTCGTAGGGGGTGTCCTGAGGACACTGTCCGTATTGTTCTCTGTCAAGTTGAATGTGTCCTAAGAACACTCGCAGTGTCCTGAAATGTTCGCAAATAAACAAAATGGGAGTGTTCTGAAGACGCTTCTAAGAACACTCGCGGTGTCCGGGGAGTGTTCGTAAGGGGTGTCCTGAGGACGCTGTCCGTATTGTTCTCTGTCAAGTTGAATGTGTCCTAAGAACACTCGCGGTGTCCTGAAATGTTCGCAAATAAAGAAAATGGGGGTGTTCTGAAGACGCTTCTAAGAACACTCGCGGTGTCCGGGGAGTGTTCGTAGGTGGTGTCCTGAGTACGCTGTCCGTATTGTTCTCTGTCAAGTTGAATGTGTCCTAAGAACACTTGCGGTGTCCTGAAATGTTCGCAAATAAACAAGATGGTGGTGATCTGAAGACGCTTCTAAGAACACTCGCGGTGTCCGGGGAGTGTTCGTAGGGGGTGTCCTGAGGACGCTGTCCGTATTGTTCTCTGTCAAGTTGAATGTGTCCTAAGAACACTCGCGGTGTCCTGCAATGTTCGCAAATAAACAAGATGGTGGTGTTCTGAAGAAGCTTCTAAGAACACTCCCGGTGTCCTGGAATGTTCATAGGGGGTGTCCTGAGGACGCTGTCCGTATTGTTCTCTGTCAAGTTGAATGTGTCCTAAGAACACTCGCGGTGTCCTGAAATGTTCGCAAATAAACAAGATGGTGGTGTTCTGAAGACGCTTCTAAGAACACTCGCGTTGTCCGGGGAGTGTTCGTAGGGGGTGTCCTGAGGACACTGTCCGTATTGTTCGTTGTTAAGTTGAAAGTGTTCTAAGAACTATCGCGTTGTTCTGAAATGTTCGTAGGGGGTGTCCTGAAAACGGTGTCCGTATTGTTCGCTGGCAAGTTCAAAGTGTTCTAAGAACACTCACATTGTTCGCGGACATTAAAAGTTTCCCATAGATCATAGTTGAAATGTTTGACTCTATGGATGTGATATGCTGCGGTGGTTGTTGCCAGGGCATAGAGTCTTGGGTGCATGGCCATGAAGCTGATATTTGAATAGGTCTACCATCATACATTCCTCCTTTGCCAGTAGGAAAGAGTAGAGGAAAAGCACGTGCTTCTACACTTTTTTCCCATATACTGATTGGCGATCCTTTTGTTTGACGCATTTGGTAAGTTTCCAGTACATCTTGTACGGTGTCATTACAGTGCAAAGGATGAATTGTATAATGGTCTAAAGTATTTGATATTGTAGCAGGATCTAGTAGCTCAAATTGACCATCTTCTTGTGTTTCTTGAATTATTTCATTTGTATCTTTCAAGTTTTCTTCAATATTAATTTCTTTGTAATATTCATTATTCTCTTTAAGATATTGGAAGGCTTGTCTAACTTTAGATAAATCTACCAGCTGTTGCCATATTTTTTTGTCTTTTGTAGGTACTCCATTTACTAATATAATTAAAGATTGCTGCATTGGACGTTGCACTCCTAGAGTATGCACATTTTCTTTTAGATTTAATGGTAAATAAACTACTTTTCCACGAATGCCTTTTACCAATTCAGAGGGAGGTAATTTTGCTGTTTTTGGTTGAAGGCGTATTATTGCTTGAAATGGGTGTACTGTTTGAATTATGATGCTCTCATATAAATTAAGTTGTTGTAGAGGTTTTGGTACTGGGTATAATTCCAAATTATTTGTGATAGAACGTGAAGGAGTTTGGTTGTTGTCAAGTTTTGTAGTGCAATAACTGCAAAGTATTAAGGGCTCAGTTATTTCATATTTGTTTTCTGCTACAAGGTAGAGAGCTAATTCAAACCATTTAGAATCTTAATTGTCTTCTATTTTGTATGATAGGTCCACAGTTTTTGTGTTACTTTTATAAAAAAGTCTACGGCAACATACACATACATGGTTTGGTACTTCAGCTGATGTACTTTTAAATTTTAGTATTTCTTTTTTGTATGTGTTTAGCAAAAGGTTGCCATGTGTAGAATTGTTGCTTAATTGGTTTAAAGCTATTTCATTCTGTAAATGGCTTTCACTTCCAAAATATTTTTTCTGGATATAGTGAATTTCTTAAAGTAGGTCTTTTGCTGTACCATGTAGAAGGGTGTTATTTAACTTTGCTAGTGCTAAAGCAGGACTTTTAGCATTGTACAGTTTATAGACTAGATTTCTTATAGTTGAATGATGTGTTGATATCCTTTTGATATCATGGAAAGTGGTTTTACAAGTAGGTCCTGTAATGCAGGCCAATGAATGTCCTTGTAGTCCTGTGTACTTGCGCACTGGACAGGTATCTATATTTTGCAGTAATTTAATTTTGATTTTGTCTTTGCTTTTTACATATTTATTGAGGAATTGGCGTAAAGATTTGAAACATTGTTTGGGAATGTTACACATTGACGTGCATGGCCATTTGTACACTAGACATTCTGATTCAGTTGAATGGAGGGGTAATTCTAAGTTTTCAGGGTATATTTTTGTAAGAAGTACTTCTTGTTCCATTATGGTATTATTCACTTTTTCATAACCTCGACCACTGCTATGTATGGCAATTGTATTAGTTTGCTTTTGTTTGTACGCTTCTTCATTAAAATATGGTTCTGTGCTTGTAGTGTGATTCCATTCACCTCTGTTGATACTTAAGAAGTTCTTTCTGTTGATATTTCACTTATTGAGAAGTCTTTTTTGTAATTTAGTTATTAGTTTTGTTAGTGGTTTCATTTTGTTTAACAGTAAAATGAATACATTTCTTTTGAGAAGAATTGCACTGTCCATCAATGCTTCTGAGATTAATTTCCTACAATAGGTTTTAAGCTTTGAACCTGATTTCTCTCCTGTTTTCATAAGATTTTGAAGGACTTTGTGACGGTATATTTTGGCTAAAATACTTTTCTTGGTATGCTTACTTTGCACTATATTAAAATTTGAAGAAGTAGTTTTATCTGTACTGATAGCTGATTTTCTGTTAATTATTTTTTGGTTTGTTTTACATTTTGATAGAGGAAGCGAAGTTGTTGTACTTGAAACTTCTTGTGTTTCACTAAATGATTGTATTAGCTGTTTTTTTTCAACTTTTTTTACAAATTCTGCTAGAGATGGATGCTTATGTTGGACACCTTTATTTTCATTTGCTCTACTTTTGCGTTGCTTTCTACGGACTTGACTTTTGGTAGGCATTCTTTAGGGTCTGTTGAAAAAAATAAAGAAGATATGGGTTGGGGTGTTCTGGAATGTATGTGTGCTGTGTGCATGAGTGTTTGAGTAAGATGATAAAGATGTATGTAATGGTGTGTGATTGTGCATTGGGAACTAAAACTAGTAGGGATAGGTATTCTTGAATTTATTTGTTACTAAACTGGGGTTCAGATGACAAAAAAAGTAAGCTAGTGGTGTGGAAAAGTACAAATAGTAAATCTAATGTATACAATTAAAACAGTTGTTTGTTATATAATATGAAAATTGTAGTGGTTCAGATGGGTAATTTGTGTGTCCAAAAATAGAAATTTGTTGGCCATTCTGGCTGTAAATCGCTGTTTAAGACATGGAAATTTTTGGACAAAATGGTACAAAATCTCTATTTTTAGAAACCAAAATAGCTCGTATTAATGTTATAGTATATTTGATTAATAATACAAATATTATGGTGATATTTTACTTACTTTTTTTTTTAGATTAACAGTTAACTTCTTAGTTTTTCTTTCTTCTTTGAATTCGGCTGCTTCTTTTCAGGAAACTGGTCTTCACTGCAATTGTAAAAGCTTTAAATTAGTAACTTTGTTTGTATATAGCACTGTTTTTAATTTAGATATTGATTTTTTTAATTGAAATCCTCAGTACGTTTTGTAAAACCATTAAACTAATTTATTTACATAAGATACATTGCATCAGTTCAGTACATATGATATGTTCTTAATGAACAAATTGTATTGAATGACTAACTGTAGCAAAAAAAAATATCTTTACTATGTCTTGTGAAATTTATAATATATTAGTGAATACCACTATTTCTGCAAGTAAGCTGTTCTAGGTAATAGCGCCTCAATGTCATGTCTAATTTAAAGTAATTAAGTAAATAAATAAATAAAAACAAAAAATATGAAATTGTATAAGTATTTTTATAAAGGTTTAAACATAGATTGTGTTTGCATGCAATTTTGTTTGAATATATGTAGTCTATATATTTCATGTAAAAAATGTTAGTTTAAAATGATTTGAGTGTGTGTGTGTATAAAGAAAGTAAAAAGTATAAAGGTTTATAAGTGATAGTTGATTTTAGGAAATTGAAAAAAGTACAGTAAATTCATTTTTTTTTTTTTATTTTTTTTATTTTTGATTTAGCTGATATCAATCAACTTTTCAAAAAAAGAAAACACAGAAGTTCATGATGGTGATAAAACATTGAAAATTAAAATGATACATTAAAATTTGTAATGAACTTTGTCAGCATAACATGACATGAGGCAACATTAGGGTAATAACAAAAACAGAATGATAAAAGACGCAAAAGCCTCAGACTGGTGAACATACTATTTCAGATGGTAGCATTTTTTCTAGATATTGTACTACAGCTTTTATGACGGCAAATCTGGGACTATTTATTAGAATACTCCAGATTTCCATTTCATTTTTTACAAGGTAAAAGTCTGTTTGAAAATGTGTTCATCTACTATACAGAAAATATGCATACCTGAAGTTTGTGTTCATGCATATGGATATGCATGGAGCTGCAAGTAGAAATCTTGAAGACTTGTACAGTATTTATGGTAGATGCTGCTTGCCAATGATATGACACTTGTACTCAGAGAGATTCAGAGTACATTTGCAGCGCTGATCTATGATGATGCAGTTAGATGTAGAGGTCTTGAATGTGATTGGTGCATGGTCTTGTGATTTTTGAGGTACATCCAATGAGGGAATGGCAGAGAGAGTGTAGTGGAAATGGTAGAAGGGCTGTTCATGTTATGATATGTCAGCGGACATGGCGGTAGTTCGCGGACATCGGGAGTTACATCCGGGGATTTTTGGGTTCAGAATTCATGCAAATGGGAATAAGCACTGAAAGGGATTGGTCAGGAAAGTTTGGTGGGTGTTTTGTGCCAGGAGAGATTTTCTCAGATACTCTTTTTGCTGAGAGTACAAAAGATATCTATGGCTGTGTGTTTCAGAAAACAGATTGTTTGGATTTTAGGAGATTCGTGGATACATTGGTTGAAGGTGCATGCAGAAAGCTGTGTAGTAGCTGTAGATCTTGGATTCCCACATGTGGAAGTACACTGGCATGGAGTACGTGGAATGAAGTGGTTGGACTTGCTACCTCTCTGTGCTACTTTGGAGACAGAGCAACATCCAGACATAATTGTAATTCATTGATGAGGGAACAGTTTAGGACATATGACTGGAATTTTTTTGCAATTTGCTATGAAAGAAGGATTTAGGAAGGTTATGGACATGTTTCCTAATTCTCAAGTGATATTTTCACGGATTGCGCAGAGACAAATGTGGCTTCGTTCTTCTTCATTTGGTCCACAAATGGAAAAAGCAAGGCGCAATGTTAATAAGGCTGTTTGTGGCTTTCTAAGAGATTTTGGCATGTCTTCTTTTCACAATGAAAATATTATGTTTTGTAGTACATACGTTTTTCGCAGAGATGGAGTCCATCTTACTTATGCTGGCAATCAGATTTGTCTGAGAAATGTACAAAATGCATTGCGACCTTTTTTGGAATTACAACAACGATTTTGAAGTAGATGTTAAGCATTTACAATTTTTGACTTACAAACACCACCCAAAGGCTCTTTTCGGAGCCACCACTTCTTTCCAGAGAAAATTACAATGTTTGTGATGGAGTAGCAACCCAATTTTTTTAATGTTTGCGAACTGTCCGCGGACTTCTAAAAAATACAAAGAGCCCTGCTTCATTTATTTTCACTTCTATTTTTTAACTAGGAAAGGCGGCTCTGAAAAGAGCCTTATTCTTTTTTTATTTTTGTAATTTTGTATTTTTTTTTGGTTTTTCAGACACGACACACTAGGAGAGGAGGGTAAAGGAGGGTAAAGGGGGGGACACCAACCACAGGGATAAGAAAGGGCGAGCTGAGAGAGGAAGATGTAGAGTGGGTTTTATTTGGGTAGTGAGCAGGTCTTCTCGTGCTCTGAGACGATAGTCTCAAAAGCACTCCGAAGTCGCTCCCCCTGCATAGTACTGTGTCACAGTACATACATACAACTGTGACCCTCGAAAGGTAAGGGTCATCAGCATTCTGTATGGCCTGTGAGGCAGCTTGAGAAAGATGCTGTCCCACAGAGGTGGTCCTTGTGGTGGTCCTTGTGGTGACAGGATCAGAAACAGAGGATGAAGTAGAGGAAATCAACCTGATACGTTCTTCGCAATGTACAACCCTGCAAATAGCCCCAGAGTGAAATGACCTCAGGTGTCGCTTCATAGTAGTGGTCCCTAAGCTGTACTTACCGTGCTTCCCGCGACTGAGTATCATTTTGCACTCATTGCAGGTAACGAGCCTTAGGAACATTACCATGAATGGTAAATAACCGCCACACCCAAGACTCACGCCTAGTGCGGGTAGTAGGGATTTCCTCTACCTCATTCTCATCATCCTCTTCTTCCTCCTCCGCATCCTCACTCCTGTTCCCCTCTTCAGGCCCTTGGGGAGGTGGTGGTGGTGGAGGGTGTGGGGGTGGTGCTGAAGCAGGTGCAGCACCAAGTGGCAGTTCAGCAGCCAAGGATGCCATCTCGATGATGGTGTAGTCTGCAGGTGGCAGCAAAAATCACTGTGTTCTGAAGAATAGCCAGAAACACAATGGGAATAAGCTCTTGGGCGTGGTCTTTTATAGGGGTGCTTGTGCGCGGTCCGCGGACATGCGCACTGTCCGCGGACAGATCAAACACAAAAAAAAGATCGGAAAGTTTCAAAAGGTATATAGAAACTCAAGATTGCTATGTGGGACTTGTGCCATGGTGAGATTTTATTGAAAAATATTATGGATTAACTGAAAATGTACTTTTAATTTGTTCGGGGACACGAACAGTGTCCGCATTTCAGGACACACGATGTGCGTGGGCGCGGTCATATGATCCGTTTGCGAACTAGTCCGCGAAGGAAGCGCCTGTCCGCAGAACACCAAGTGCAGAGAGATTGGTTAGCGCATGCGCATTGATGTCCTACAGACACTGTTCGGGTTCTGAAGTAATTAAAAGTGCGTCACACGTGAAACGAACATCTTAGGACACCGCGTGTGTTCTTAGAACAGTTTAAACTTGGTAGCGAACAGTTAAGACAGATATAGTGTTCTTCAGGACACGTGTAATTTAGTTTATGTACGAACATTTCAGGACACCAATTGTGTTCTTAGAACAGTTTCAATTGGGTAGCGAACAACACGAACAGGTATAGTGTCTTTCAGGACACCTCCATTTTCGTTTACGTACAAACATTTCAGGACACCAATAGCGTTCTTAGAATAGTTTGAACTTGTACCGGACAGGTATAGTGTTCTTTAGGACACTTTAATTTTTGTTTGTTTACGAACAATTCAGGACACCGCGTGTGTTCTTAGTACAGTTTCATGTTGCTAGCGAACACTACGAACAGTTGTACTGTTGTTCAGGACACCTCCATTTTCGTTTATGTACGAACATTTCAGAACACTCGCACTGTCCGCGGACACTTTTATTGTTTTAAAAAAAAAAAAAACAGAAACTATTCACAATACAATATAAAAATTAAACTTTATTTAACATATATTAATAATTTATGACAGAGAAGGTGAGGCAGAAACAGAAACAAAAACAGGAGAATTTGGGGTTTCAACATGATTGGTATTAGGTGAAGAAGGGATGGAAATCTCATCAAAACGTTTTGGATTATGGAGAGGGTTTGGGGATAATTGTCTGGGATATGGTGAGGAGGGACAAGTACATGTGGGGCAATGGTACGAGGTTTTTGATTTGAAATGATTTTCTACAAAAGTTTAAATTATTAAAATTAGCCAACAATACCTCCATTTTTTCTTCTATATTGTGAAGACTGTTATCCATAACTGGGTTTTCTGAAGTTTTTTTCTATTCTGGTATGCTCTGTACAAAAAAATAATATATATGTTAAATGTATATAAAAAAATAATAAATAAATGGCTTATATTATAAAGTGTTTACCATTAGTTTCACTATCTTGTGACATTTCTTCATGTGGGAAATTGTCCTCTAGCCATTCCAGAGTACTAGACATTTCTGTGAGAAAAAAAAAAAAAGATAATATATTTTTTAATCTAAACAGAAAGTTTATAAATATATGAGTAAAATGAAGTACACTTACTATTTCTGGTAAGATAAGTCCTATGTATTCAGTGGGTCTGGTCTTGTTCTCAGTTCTGTTGTGTCTGTGAGGTAATTATGTTGGAAGCCAATTTATCTTCTTGTGGTATATTCCATTTCAGAACATATTGTATTTAAATGAATGGTTAGTGTGTTACATATATGGGTTACATTTCTTATGTATTACTATATATAATGTGTTTGTGTGCTGCTTTTTGAATTTGTTAAATGTTCCTATATTATGATATAACAATCAAACATACCCCCCTACCCCCCCCCCCCACAGTTTTTAGGTAGTGGTACTGTTCTCCGAACATGTCCGCGAACATTAAATAAGTTTGCGGACATTAAGTTCATAAGAAGAGATCTAGTCAGTTCCATATGACATGTATATAAAGTCAAAGTCATTATTGTTAAGTTGTGCTACTAAAAAAATATGAAATTCAGTGAAAAAAACTTTGTTAAAGGGACGTTATGGTTAAGTTGCGCTACTAAAAACCTATGAAATTCAGTGAAAAAACTTTGTTAAAGGGACGTTATGGTTCCAAGTAAATGTCATCAATGACATCAATGACATTTGTGATGTCATCTTTGATGTCCTGGGTGTTAGTCTTAGCAGTGCACGGTGGTGGCGCGAGTTATGGTTGCTTAGCTTACCATAACTGGCGAATTTCAAAGGTTTTTCGGTTTTACTTGGAACCATAACGTCCCTTTAACAAAGTTTTTTCACTGAATTTCATAGGTTTTTAGTAGCGCAACTTAACCATAACGTCTCTTTAACAAAGTTTTTTTTCACTGAATATATATATATATATCTATATATATATCTATATATATATCTATATATATATATATATATATATATATATATATATATATATATATATATATATATATATATATATATTTAAAGATGTGTCAGGAGTGGCACTCTATTAAGAGTGGCACAGGACACCCAGAAAGGGTTTGGGTGGTTGTGCCAAATAAAGTGGACAGATAAGAACACACACAGCGGAAAGGAAAGAGAACGAAGAGTAAGCAAGAGTAGCAAGGGAAAAGATACAGAATGAATACCCTCTTGGGGTGTATGCAGATATAGGAAAAGAGTATTCCACGAACCTTGGAAATACTCTAGCCTTCTACACAGTTTGCTATAACAGAGGCCCACGCTGATTGCTCATGACTTGGAACAGCAGCTCTGGGTGTCTGTAATGTAGAAACAGGACAAGGGAAGGGGCAGAGGTTGACTGATGGGAACCAACAGACAAGCTCTGTACAAAAGGGTCTACAAACAGTACAAGAGAAGATACTACAGACAAATCCAGTAAATGAGGTGATAGCAAACTAGCAGAAGGAAATGAAAGGAAAGTCGTGTAACAGGATAGGATAGCAGAGGACAGTAAGGAACAAGGTTGAGAGCTCAGAGGAGCAGGAAAGCAATGAGTAAGCCCACAGGGGTAGGACTGTAAGGTAGAACGCCCAGAGGAAAAGGGTTTAGGGCAGCAGAGTAAAGCAGACTGCACGGCAAGGATCCCGTAAGGGCCGGGCAGTAAGGAGTGAACCCTGAGGGACAGGGCCGATGAACGTAGAAGGTAGCAGAGGACTGTAGAGAGCTGCTAGGCCGAGAACCCAGTGGAAAAGGTAGGTAGTAGGCAGCGAAGCGGGATAAGCTGCAAAGTAGGAAGGCCCAGAGGACAAGGGCTGTAGGTTGCCAGAGAGAGGTAGGCTGCAGAGCAGGGAGCCCCAAAGGACAAGGGCTGAAGGCAGCCGGAGTGAGGCAGGCTGCAGGGCAGGGAGCCCAGAGGACAAGGGCTGAGGCAGGAAAGCAGCAGAGCGTGATCAGCTGCAATGTAGAGGGTACGCAGGGCAAGGGCGGAGGCTGGAAGGCAGCAGAGCGTGATCGGCTGCAATGTGGAGAGCCCGGCAGGGCAAGGGCGAAGGCTGGAAGGCAGCAGAGCGTGATCCGCTGCAATGTGGAGAGCCCGGCAGGGCAAGGGCGGAGACTGGAAGGCATCAGAGCGTGATCGGCTGCAATGTGGAGAGCCCGGCAAGGCAAGGGCGAAGGCTGGAAGGCAGCAGAGCGTGATCCGCTGTAATGTGGAGAGCCCGGCAGGGCAAGGGCGGAGACTGGAAGACAGCAGAGCGTGATCCGCTGTAATGTGGAGAGCCCGGCAGGGCAAGGGCGAAGGCTGGAAGGCAGCAGAGCGTGATCCGCTGCAGTGTGGAGAGCCCGGCAGGGCAAGGGCGAAGACTGGAAGGCAGCAGAGCGTGATCGGCTGCAATGTGGAGAGCCCGGCAGGGCAAGGGCGAAGGCTGGAAGGCAGCAGAGCGTGATCCGCTGTAATGTGGAGAGCCCGGCAGGGCAAGGGCGGAGACTGGAAGACAGCAGAGCGTGATCCGCTGTAATGTGGAGACCCCGGCAGGGCAAGGGCGAAGGCTGGAAGGCAGCAGAGCGTGATCCGCTGCAGTGTGGAGAGCCCGGCAGGGCAAGGGCGAAGACTGGAAGGCAGCAGAGCGTGATCAGCTGCAGTGTGGAGAGCCCAGAGGAGCAGGGCTGTGAGGCAGGGAGCCTGGAAGGCTATGGCTGGAGGCAGCAGGGTGGAGCAAGCAACAAGGCAGGGTCCAAGCAGGAGTGAAGGTAAGCAGCATACAAGATCCGTAGAAAGAAGCAAAAGGTGGAGGAAGAACTCTCAGATGCAAGAGGCTGAGCCACTGCAGGCAGCAGCCTTTATACTGCCTAGCCCAGCACAGAGGCAGGCTAATTGGTTGCACCTGGCTAAGCACACCTGCAGGCAATCGGTCACCTCCCTTTCTGTTCCTGGGCTGGTGGAAGCAGGCCAAGTCTCTAGGGCTTCTGGGGGGTGTAGTTCCATTGATAACCAATAGGAACAGCCAGGAATCGATGCTTGTAGCCAGGTGCATTATGGTATGCGTAGTTTGTTGGAAATAATAATTAAGAAGCAAAGTCTCGCAAATGGGAAATAAAGTTTCCAAAGTAAATATAGATAGATCCAAGAGTCTGTTGTAAATAAATGATAAACATATAGTCCAAATTGAGCGTAAATGGATGCGCCCATGGCGCAGGCATGACAGTATGCCCCTCTCCAGGCCCCTCTCCAGGCCCCTCTCCAGGTTCCCTGAAGACCGACCTATAGGAAGAATGTCTGTCACACCGTACAAGAGTCTTACTCCAAAAAGGCAAATCATGAAGCACCAGAAATGGGTTGCAAGGTGAGAGTCTTGAATGGCTGTAGAGAGTATCAAGGTGGTAGCAACTGGGTGTGTGGGTGTCATGAGAGAGCCAGCGGGCTGGAACGCACCTGAGACTGGTAGAGTAGAGTCTGGCAGTCTTAGTGCTATAGATACACCAGCAGAAACAACTGGAGCAGCAGTAGTCTTAACAGGAAAACCCTTCGCTGACCCTGCAACAGTTAGGATGGCGGATGTAGGATCAGGAAGAGAAGGTGCTGAGGGATCAGGTTGTGTAGCAGAGGATTCTGCTGCAGCGAGCACAGCTGCGAAGGAAGTAGAAATCTGGGCATCGGAAGCATCAGAATTAGCAGTAGCTTCAGGAATCACAGTAGCTATAGCAACCTCAAGATTTGCAGCAGAGACTTGAGGAGTCTCAAATGTGGCAGGGAGTTTAGGAACCACAGCAGCAGGAAGATCATGGATTGCAGTTGGAAGTTCGGGTGCTGTAGCAGCTACAGATAGTTCAGGTGTTGCAACTACTGGTAGATCGGGTACCACAACCACTGGCGATTCAGGGGGTATCGAAGAAACTGAAGATGTTGATTGCTCAAGAGTGTTGTCTGATAGCACAGCCACACTTTGGCAAGCCCCGCTTGCCAACTCAGCATGCTCGGTGTGAACTGCGCCAGACTCTTCATCTGCCATTGTCATTTCAGAAGAGGTTGTAAGTGTGAGTACTGGACAATAGGCAAGGGTGAGGGCGGGACCATCCTTTGACTCAGAGGGATTTCCAATCAGAAGACCACCCTTGTTTTGTGGTGTAATGGCTGTGTGCGTGATTTGACCCACCGGAGGGATTAATTCTTTTCTGTCAGTACAACAACCTGAGTTTCTGTGGCTGGAAGGTGAAAGAGCTGTGTCAGTCTTTAGAAGGGATACATATGCTATATTTAGGTCTTCCATCTGCTTGGTATAAGTCTGTATACTTTTCTGTATGGCAATTCCAGGCCTTATCATGTCGATCTCTAAAGATAAGATGTCAGGTGTTGGACATAGTGTCAGATGGTCTGGTGACTTGTGTCCCTTCATAAGATTCTTATAATGCAAATAAACAAAGTCATCATAGAGGTCTTCGGTCTTTCTTTTAAGGCGTAGGAGTTGTTCGTGTAGCAGGTAAGTATCATTAGTTTGATCTAAAGCTTCAGAAGCTGGTGTGGCAGAAAATTCGGTTGTAGCAATGGGAAGACTGACCTTAGGGTTATTGTGGTTAGTAGATACTGTGGAAGCATTAAGACAACTGATGGTTAGTATAGGTCTTTTGTACCCAGGACCAGATGCACAAACCTCAGGATAATGACTGCCTTGTCCTGTCAAATAAGGGTGTCCAGCATTCTGGGGAGCTTGCCAAGCTGATCTTGGGCATATCACTCTGGCAACAGCGTATTCTGGTTTAGAGTCTCCCACAATGAGTGCTATATCCTTGGGTGTTGCGGTGTTAGAAGGCTTGTCAGAAGACGCAGGAGTGTTTTTCACTGTTTGGTTTAACAAGATCTGTAAGAATTCATTATCTTGCTGTAGCTCTGCAACAGATAAGGACTGCGGGTCATAGTCGCAGATGTCATAATAATTGTACATGGAAGAAGGGTCAGCTAGCCAGTGAGTATAGTACCGTGTTTGTAAATCTTTGTTTACTGAGGCGAGACTGTCCTTTAGACTAAGGTTCTTGTTTGCTGTCTTTAGGGAAACCATAGGTTTATGCAAAGGTCTCTTTACCCGAAAGGAAAGCATCTTTGTTCTGTGTGTGCCTTTCCGGCCTATGGAACAAGAAATTTTTGGCTCTTGCATTCTGTCAGGAGTGGCACTCTATTAAGAGTGGCACAGGACACCCAGAAAGGGTTTGGGTGGTTGTGCCAAATAAAGTGGACAGATAAGAACACACACAGCGGAAAGGAAAGAGAACGAAGAGTAAGCAAGAGTAGCAAGGGAAAAGATACAGAATGAATACCCTCTTGGGGTGTATGCAGATATAGGAAAAGAGTATTCCACGAACCTTGGAAATACGCTAGCCTTCTGCACAGTTTGCTATAACAGAGGCCCACGCTGATTTCTCATGACTTGGAACAGCAGCTCTGGGTGTCTGTAATGTAGAAACAGGACAAGGGAACGGGCAGAGGTTGACTGATGGGAACCAACAGACAAGCTCTGTACAAAAGGGTCTACAAACAGTACAAGAGAAGATACTACAGACAAATCCAGTAAATGAGGTGATAGCAAACTAGCAGAAGGAAATGAAAGGAAAGTCGTGTAACAGGATAGGATAGCAGAGGACAGTAAGGAACAAGGTTGAGAGCTCAGAGGAGCAGGAAAGCAATGAGTAAGCCCACAGGGGTAGGACTGTAAGGTAGAACGCCCAGAGGAAAAGGGCTTAGGGCAGCAGAGTAAAGCAGACTGCACGGCAAGGATCCCATAAGGGCCGGGCAGTAAGGAGTGAACCCTGAGGGACAGGGCCGATGAACGTGGAAGGTAGCAGAGGACTGTAGAGAGCTGCTAGGCCGAGAACCCAGCGGAAAAGGTAGGTAGTAGGCAGCGAAGCGGGATAAGCTGCAAAGTAGGAAGGCCCAGAGGACAAGGGCTGTAGGTTGCCAGAGAGAGGTAGGCTGCAGAGCAGGGAGCCCCAGAGGACAAGGGCTGAAGGCAGCCGGAGTGAGGCAGGCTGCAGGGCAGGGAGCCCAGAGGACAAGGGCTGAGGCAGGAAAGCAGCAGAGCGTGATCAGCTGCAATGTAGAGGGTATGCAGGGCAAGGGCGGAGGCTGGAAGGCAGCAGAGCGTGATCGGCTGCAATGTGGAGAGCCCGGCAGGGCAAGGGCGAAGGCTGGAAGGCAGCAGAGCGTGATCCGCTGCAATGTGGAGAGCCCGGCAGGGCAAGGGCGGAGGCTGGAAGGCAGCAGAGCGTGATTGGCTGCAATGTGGAGAGCCCGGCAGGGCAAGGGCGAAGGCTGGAAGGCAGCAGAGCGCGATCCGCTGTAATGTGGAGAGCCCGGCAGGGCAAGGGCGGAGACTGGAAGACAGCAGAGCGTGATCCGCTGTAATGTGGAGAGCCCGGCAGGGCAAGGGCGAAGGCTGGAAGGCAGCAGAGCGTGATCCGCTGCAGTGTGGAGAGCCCGGCAGGGCAAGGGTGAAGACTGGAAGGCAGCAGAGCGTGATCGGCTGCAATGTGGAGAGCCCGGCAGGGCAAGGGCGAAGGCTGGAAGGCAGCAGAGCGTGATCCGCTGCAATGTGGAGAGCCCGGCAGGGCAAGGGCGGAGACTGGAAGACAGCAGAGCGTGATCTGCTGTAATGTGGAGAGCCCGGCAGGGCAAGGGCGAAGGCTGGAAGGCAGCAGAGCGTGATCCGCTGCAGTGTGGAGAGCCCGGCAGGGTAAGGGCGAAGACTGGAAGGCAGCAGAGTGTGATCAGCTGCAGTGTGGAGAGCCCAGAGGAGCAGGGCTGTGAGGCAGGGAGCCTGGAAGGCTATGGCTGGAGGCAGCAGGGTGGAGCAAGCAACAAGACAGGGTCCAAGCAGGAGTGAAGGTAAGCAGCATACAAGATCCGTAGAAAGAAGCAAAAGGTGGAGGAAGAACTCTCAGATGCAAGAGGCTGAGCCACTGCAGGCAGCAGCCTTTATTCTACCTAGCCCAGCACAGAGGCAGGCTAATTGGTTGCACCTGGCTAAGCACACCTGCAGGCAATCGGCCACCTCCCTTTCTGATCCTGGGCTGGTGGAAGCAGGGCAAGTCTCTAGGGCTTCTGGGGGGTGTAGTTCCATTGATAACCAATAGGAACAGCCAGGAATCGATGCTTGTAGCCAGGTGCATTATGGTATGCGTAGTTTGTTGGAAATAATAATTAAGCAGCAAAGTCTCGCAAATGAGAAATAAAGTTTCCAAAGTAAATATAGATAGATCCAAGAGTCTGTTGTAAATAAATGATAAACATATAGTCCAAATTGAGCGTAAATGGATGCGCCCATGGCGCAGGCATGACAAGATGTAATAAAGGAGGGACACAGCCCCCTCACTACATGTTAATGGTAATAAGTTCAATATAATTTTTTTTTGGCAGTATTTCAATGTATTGCAAACATTTGATTTTAAAGGAACATTGCTGCATTCCAAAAGGTGCAGTTGTCATACTAGTGCACTAATGTGAATGTAACCAGTCTAATAATTTCTTGTCCCATTGTACCCAGTGTCTATCTCTGTTATGTAAGGTTCACGTGGTGGTGATACTATGATTACTTACTGGTAATCTTCATTATTCCTACTCTTCCTCGTCACAGTACTTATCTCTGTGATCTCACTTCCATTCCTAGAGCCCCTTTTCACATTCTTTTTTTCTGAGATATAATGCCTCACACCCATGAGCCCCAGTTGTCAATTTTCCAAGCTAGAGCATGTGACCCTACCAGAAGGGAGGGGAGGAAGGACGTCAATATTTTAATGAGTAAGGGTAGGACTAGGAGAAATGAAGGTTACTGGTAAGTAATCAGAGCATTACCTCCACGTCTGTCTCCCTCATCCCAGTACTTACCTCTCAGGTATACCAAAGTATAAACAAAGGGGAGAGGTCCCAATGAGACACAAAGAGACTGCAATGCAGCAACACCCACAATCCCCCCCCCTCCAGACAATGTGCCTACGGACAAGCATTGGTGCACCAGCATCCAAAATGCCTTGTCCACCAAAATAGCTTCCCTCCAAACTAAAATAGATAACAAAAAGGCCTTGTTGCTCTTCACTGAGCTGCAACCCACCTCATCCACTGAAGCTTTCAGCACTCTCACACCTTTCAGAATCACTAAAATCTGTATCAAAGGAATTGAGAAAATCATGCTATCCTCAAAGACATCGAACTGTCAGGGGACAATTGCTCGGCGCAAATAATCAAGGATACAGCAAGAGACCTAGAGCCGTTCTTTTCAAAACTAATTAATGCCTCCTTCAAGACCAATACCATCCCTAACAACCTCAAACAATTGTGGGTTCTACCTCTGCTGAAGAAACAGACTCTAGACGCTTCCATCCTGACTAATTACAGACCTATCACCACAGTCCCCTTCCTCCTTAAAATAATTGACAGAGTAGCTTATCTCCAAATTCAGAACCACCTCAAAGCAAATCATCTACTAGGCTCCCGACAATCCAGATTAAGGCCACAACATGGCACAGAAACGGCATTGATTGATTTAAAGACCCAAATCGACGAGCTCAAGGACAAAGGTAAAACAGCTATGCTACTCCTACTCGACCCGTCGGCTGCCTTTCGACTTGGTGGATCACGCAGTTTTATGCAAACACCTTGCATCAGCTGGCCATTTCTCGAGTGATGCTATAGCCTGGGTCCAGTCCTTCCTAGCCAATCGTACGATGAGAGTCTTTTCCTGCTCAGCATCTGCAGCCCCGAACCAAACCACCTGCAGCATTCCACAGGGATCATGCATCGCACCGACTATGTATAACATCTTTACCAAGCCCCTATTAGACAAATTGGACAGACTGGGTGTCACCTGTACTAACTATGTCAACAACACCCAAGTCCTTATTCCCCTTTTGGGGAATTTTGACAAGGACACATCCTTGGTAAACAAGATATACCTCCTCATTCAGGCATGGATGGCATCACATGGCATCTGCCAGAATGATGATAAAACGGAGATCCTGATCTTGGGTTCAGATGCTAACCTAAAAAAACTTAACTCCAGCTACACTGCATTCAATAATGACAGCAACACAATCAAAGCAGTGTCCAAGGTAAAAATGTTAGGTTTCTACCTCGACTCCACCCTAACTCTCAGAAAACAAGTCACCTCGTTGGCATCATCTACGGCCTACACCTGCAAACTTATCAGGGCATGCAGACCTTTCTTATCTAAAGCTGGTTGCATCACTCTTGCCAATGCGTTAATAATGTCAAAACTGGACTACTGCAAAGCCCTATACCTAGGAGCCAACAAATACATCCTAGATAAAATAAAAACTCTACAAAATAATGCCTTGAGAGCAGCTCTGAACATACCTAGCAGAGAGCACATCTCCAACATCAGAAGAGACCATCACTGGATAAAAATAAGTGACAGGATCCTTCTCAAAACCGTATCACTCACCTTCAAATGACTCAATAATGCAGCTCGCCCATACCTCACAGAGAGGATGATCAGGAGAACCTTGACCCGCCCATCCAGTTCATCCAACTCCTACTACCTAGAAATCCCTAGATTTAAACTAATCAAATTGGGTGGCTCTAGCTTCCCGGTAAAAGCTGCACAAACCTGGAACGCATTACCTCAAGCCCTTAGAACTGACCAGCCTTACCTCAGATTCAGACACAACATGCTAAACTGGTTACGATCGAATGACATCTGATACCTGGTTTCTATGCTGTACGTACCTCTGCACCTGAGCATGTATGCTTTACTGTACCCATTGTACCCTCCTTCAGGACTCACCTGTATTATTACTGTATTCACTGTACCTTTTACATGTGGTAACTAAGCTTCAAGTATCCTTGTATCTGCTGCGCCCAGCTACCTAAGGGTTTGGTGCGCATTACCAAATTAATAAAGAAAACAAACAAAACAAACACCACACTTTCCCCCAGTACAAGCAGTGCATGCCCACACACAAAACCATAACAGCAACAGCAAAGGTCTCATCCCAGTGGTTATGCACGTTAAGTCTGCAGAACCTAACAGTGCACACCAAGCATGCCCAGCAAATTCCATGCAGGGACACCCCCCTGGGCGACAGCCCAAGAGGTAGCCACCCCCCAGTGGAAACACCTGGGACGTCTTGATCCGGGACAGGCAGCACAGCCGACCCATGAGCCATGCAGAAGACACACCCAATCCAACAATGAAGTGACACCACGGAGGACCTGCACCCGCCAGGCCAAAGGAAAGAAGAAGATTGCCGGACCACTGGAAAAAAAAAACAGTCCTAGAGGGGAACACCAAGACCGCTCCATCAAGCAGAAGGCCACCAGGCCTGCAGGAATGAGACAACCACTGGGCCTGAAACCCCAGAGCAGTCAACCGAGACCTACACAACAACCCGACCACCCATGGAAGCATCCGGATAGCACACCACAGTGTGGTATGTATAGGGCAGCGCCACATCACAAGCAAAAAGGGGTCCCAACACTGCAGGCGCCAGAAAAAAAGGACCACCTCAGCCTAGGCCAAAGGGGCAAACAAAGCTGCACATCAGATCCACTGAGCTACCTGGCGGACATGGGGATATGAGAGAAGGAACACAAGACCCTGTGGACAGTCCAGAGCAGGGAATTGCCTTCCCCCCATACTTTCTGAAACCAGGAGCAGAAGAGGTGAACTGTCGCCAAAGGTGTGGAGGCAAAGAAATCCAGATTCAGCCACCTGAACCCATGAAAGACGAGACCTTGAGAGGAGGGGAACCACCTGCAGAGGGGACCTACCCGGATATCATCCAACCCTCCAATAAATGTGTCATCCAGAGATATCAGAAGCGCATCCCCAGCCAGCCACCTAAGTGGCCAGAGCACCGAGGGAACAAGCCCCCCTATGTTTCACTGAAGCCAAAGCAGAAGAGTCACCTGGCCAGACCACCACAGCTCAGCCCTCCAGGGATTTGCCAAAAGCCAACAGGGCTTGACAAATGGCACACAACACCATCCAGATGGATGACTAGAGACTTGCCACCAGGGTCACAACCCCTGAGATGTCTGAGACGCCAGAGCAGCCCCCCCACTCTGACTGCTAGTGACAGAAGCAAGAATGGTCTGCAAGGGGTGCACCAGATGCACCCTCCTATGGAAAGGCCACCACAACAGTCCGCCGGAAGCCAGAGAAGCAGGGATCCAGAGAACCAGGAGATGCTGATGAAGAAGGGCCAATGGGACCCACACAACACAGGAGGCTATGCAACCCTGTAGAGACAGTAACACCAGAGATCTCTAGAGATAACCACGAGAAGCTGCCATGCCATCTCCAGGAGCAAGAAGACCAGCCCCACCCAATTACACAACTGGACCCCAAAGAACACCAAGTTCCGGGAGGGCACTAAGTGGGACCCCCGCCAGTCGAACTGAAACCGCCACTCACGGAGAGTCTGGAAGACCAAATGAAAAAGTGGCAGGGCTGTCCCCTGTAGATCCACTCTGAACAGCCTGTCATCCAGACAAGGGAAACGGAAGCCCCTGCAAGTGAAGGTGAGCCACACGTAGCAAACACCCTTGGGCCAATTGCAACCCAAAGGGAGGGACATGGAACCAAAAAGCCAAACGCCCACAGGGGATCAGAAAACTTGGCCAGGGAAGTGTGGAGCACCCTATGACTATGTGTGACATGGAGATCTAGGACGCCAACCAGACCTACCTCGGAACTAGAGGGATACGTGTCCACAGAGTCACTATCTGTAACCCTTCCTTCTGCATGAAACAGTATAACACATGGAGACCCAGGAAAAAAATAGTCCTTCCCTGAGGGACGCAGGAACAGAAAGACCCTGGAGGAAAACCTGAGTGGGTTTGAGGAACCGACACAGCAGAAGCCGTCCACAATCAGTCCTCTAGGGCCAAAAGCATGGCTATGCACTTGGGCAGAGAGCACTGAGCAGAAGTTCTGACCAGAATGGCAAGAGGGGCCAGGAAGACCATCCCAGACTGCACTGAGAGCCCAGGCATTGGAGGACCACTGGGCCCAAATGGGAAACAGAGGCAGACAAACGCCCACTTGCCCGTCAAACCGGGCAGGGCATCTGCACCTTCCCTGAAGGGTAAGTAGTGTGTGGGAGGGCACGACCCCCCATGAGGTGTTCTGGAATTATCTGTACCCCGTCTTAACCTAGATGTGGAAAAGGAGGATTTCCTGTGAACAGAGGAAGGATACTCTGCATGTACGATGGTTCAGAACACTTTGCAAACAGTTACATCCAATGAGTCACCAAACAGTGCAGAAATCCAAAAGGGAGATGCAGAGCTGCCCAAGACAGATTCCCCACGTAGGAGCGGCAAACATACAAACTGAGTGCCAGGGGAGCAACAGCCTGCATAATGCAATCCAGAGGGAACCTTTTGATCCACAAGTTCCCAAACCACTGCCTCTTCTGCCGACATTGAAGACCAGCTTACCAGGCTGGTAGCGAGGATGTCACCCACTTCCACAGAGTCCAAAATAGTCAACCCCCTTTGAGGGACAGAGATTCCCCAGAAAGTGGGGCATGGCAATCCCATGGGTCGTTCCATGCCTTGCGAACAGCCAGAGGAGCATAAGAGTGCCGGGAGAATGTCCACCGGACTCCATATTGGTTGTATGTTATAATGGTCGATGGCAGGATCCAAACAAACACCGCAGGCCAAGGGTGCTGAGAAACCCACACCGTCCCATACCAGAGACAGCAAAGTGGCCATATCCACCACGTCCAGGTATGTCCCGAGCCACAATAGCAGTGGAGGGCGCTTCTGTCGGGTAGGGATCTGAAGAGGAGGAAGAAGAAGAGGACCCCCTAGCTTTCTCTGTTATGCTCAGAAAAAAGCCCAGTGCAACAGTACTAGTAAAGCCGTCTGAGAGTAGGAGACGCACAGGGCCCACTATCCAGTAGCCGATACAGTCCCAGGTCCACGGAACATGAAGCAGCAGAAGTTCCAGTATGAACCACAGGCAACCAAGACGAGGAGACCAGCTGGGGAAGGAAGCCCACATCAGAAATCCAGCAAGCGGCACCAAAATATAGGTCTCATTCAAGGCCCCACTATCACGCACCTGGTAGCATTGCCAAAGCCGCATTCAAACAATTTCACCAAGGACTGCCCCTGGGGCAACAGGAAGTGATACCAAACAGCACTGGACAGCCACCAGGCGCCAACAACATTGCAGGGACAGGGAACCAAGTGAACTAAGGCCGCCACTGGCTGGTGCCTGCCCTTCCCAACATATCCATTTCCCCAGGAGATGGAGGCACCAAAAGAAACAGCGTTCAGCCTCCAAGGTGTCGGCAACATTGCAGCAACGAAACAATGGCACCAGGGCTGCCAGCGGCCGGAGCCAGCCCTGCCCACCAGTGCCATTCCCGCAGGAGTGGGCAGCAGCAAAAGAACATTGGACAGCTGCCAGATTGCCAGCAACAGTGCAGGAGCAGCAGGGAGGCAAGGGCACTGAGGCTGCCATCAACTGGTGCCGGTCCTGCCCACCAGTGCCATTCCCAGGAGGGGGCAGCACCAAAAGAACTGCGGACAGCCTCCAGGCCACCAGCAAAATCACAGATGCCAAAGGGCACAATCAGCCGGTGCCAGCCCTGCCCACTGGTGCCATTCCCCAGGATTTGCTGGCAACAAAAACAACACGGGCAGCTGTCCGCCGCCCAGCACTCACCTGAAAGCCCTTAGTCAGAACACCAGAGGCAGAGCCTGACCCGATGTCACCCCCTACCCCGCCACACAGGGAAACCCCAGCAGGAACCGTTGGCACTCAACTGGAGCCCCTACACCACACGAAAACCAGTAGCATGCCCTACAGTAGAGGAACCGTCGCCCCACCAAGGGACCTTCAAGGGGGTCAGCAGATGGTGCTCTCCAGTGCCACGCGCCCGAAAGAAGGAACCTGGCCAGAAGACACAACATTTATTAACTGGGGCTCATGGGTAAGTGGGAGGTATTATACCTCTGAAGATAAGAAAGTGAAAAGGGGTTCCTGGAATGGAGACGGGCCTCAGAGGTAAGGACTGGAATGAGGAAGAGGGACGTGGTGACAATGAACTGTTTATTACCCTGCATATAATCAATCATAAAATGTCTTGGAAATGCTAATTTTGTGTACTTTGTTCTCTTATTAGGCATTTTAAATGTGCTCTCATATATAGAAGGTAAAACCCACTAATTAACTATTGGGCAATAGTCATTTCTACATGAATGATCCAAGAGTCATAGGTTATCAACATGTTCAATTGCATGAATTACCTCGTTGCAGGTGATGAAGTAGCGGTGTATTGCACAAGATCCCTAAAGATGTGTGGCAAATTGGATTCCACTCTGGAGGAGTACAAGGATGAGCATGGGTGAACATGCCCATTAAGCTATCACACTTCTACAAACCAAGACTCAATGCAAACATAAAGATAAAACAGGCACAGTTCAGAGATATACCTCCTTTGATTTTTGTGATGACATGGGCCAAGGGAAGGCTATGCTCTTAAGAGGGGTGTGAATGTTGTCTATAAATAAACTGTAACCTGCCATCTGCTACTGTCTTGCACATGTTGTGCTTATTGTTCCTAAACATGTAAAACATTTAATTAGGGACGTATAGGGACGTTTCTACCTGTATTACAATGTATTGACAGCATATGCCCAGGTGCTCACAGATTACATCATGTATTGCCATCATATGATAGTCAGTCACATTTCACATTATATGCCAGGCATTCCCAACAAATGGTCAAATACTCAAATCATAACAGGTAGCACTTCTAAATAAAAGTCACTCACACTGTAGAGAAGGTGTTGGTATCAAATGAAAGGTACTAACATCATATCCCAGGTGTTTGCAATGGATCCATTCGATTATTGCCCCACCGAAAATGTTGCATCAGAAAATTAAAAATTAAAAAAAAGAGACACACAGTAATCACGTTCCCCCTACTCACCACCTCTTTACCCCTTAATAAGGTGCAGTGCACTTAACTACTCTAATGTTTTTGGCGCTGTTTCCCTACAACAGTTCCTTCACCCAATTGTGGGGCAGAGCCTCCGCCACAGGGTCCTTTTCTGTCTTTTTTTAAAACTTTATGTACCCCCTGCTTTCCATGTTATGGAAGCCCGTACCCCGTAAACCCTGAACCCATAATGCCGAACAAGAGGAGCGGGAGACGCCCCCGCAACCCTGACTGACCTTGTTCGGCATTGTTGGATTCAACTTATTTGTCCACGCCGAATGCACTATAAACGCGTCCTGATTTTTTCGGGCAATTCCGTTTGCAATCAGATGAGAGGGACTCCCATCCCATGGCAAACATTTATATCAAATGCCCAGGCATTTATATCATGCCAGGTAGCACCATCACACAGCACAAACCAACATCATATAACCGATATTAGGATAAAATACCAATTACTAATATTACATGGCAGATATCGCCATCAGATGCAAGGTAGTCACATTGAATTGTAAATACTAATATCCAGTCAGGGAGACCTGCACAATTGACGGGTAGGCATATGTACTGTAATGCAAAGGGGTGTTACTTTATGCAGCTTCTACCACTTTGGTGGCCTCTTGGTTCATGGTTATAGAATAGAGTGGGGTGGGGTTGTTTGGATGAGAAGGATGAGAAGGATGAGAAGGATGGGCAGGTATGTAGACTGAGTTATTGATGGTGGCAGGCCACAAGTACCCGAGTCCTGTGTGCTTAGTTTTCAAGTGATTTATAGTGGAGAGACTTTGATGTCTCTATATACAGGGAGAAAAGCCCAAGATCAATTGGCTGCATTCAATAGAATACTGGGAGAGTAAATGGCCTGGAATGGGGGAGGGGCAATGTGGTAGGAGGTAGAGGTGTTGTAGGGCCATGTAGAGAGAGCTGTCCGTGCTTCTTAAGAACGTAGTACGTCGGTGGGAGTGATAGCACACCCATGTCAGGCTTTCTTAATGGCATTTTGATGCAGAGAACCACTTAACACCACCAGCAGCAGGAGTGAGGTGCAGGTCAAGTGTCCTTCCTTCCTGCCTCATGGCTGACTGTCCCAGGTGCTGCAGCTCCCCTGGCTACGCCCACCCCACTTATGAATGTTGCTCCAGCAGCCTCGGGCCATTTACCAGCAGCTTCAGGAGTGGAGTGCAGGTCACGTGATCTTGTTTCTGGCCTCTATGCTGGCCACCACCAGTGCTCCAGCCTGCTTGGTCATGTCCACTTCAGGCTTTATCCATGACGATCTGGCAGCCTAGGATCATTTACCAGCACCAGCAGCAACAGCAGCTGGGGTGAGGTGCAGATCATATTACGATGTTCCTGTCTCCTTGCTGACCGCTACCAGTGTACCAGCCACTACAGCCTTGTCCATCTTACACTTCCTCAATTCAGATTTGGTGGTCTAGGGTCACTTTCGACCACTGGTCGGCAGCTGAGTGAGCTGCAGGTCATGTGACCTTGCTTCCTGCATCCTTTCCAACCATCAACAGTGCTCTGGCCTCCTCAGCCATGCCCACCTTGCACTTTATTATTTATCTCCTCTTGGCATCCTCAGCAAAGCATATTCAAAGACAAGCACGCCGCCTGTTTGAGTCTGTTCAGTCCTGAGAGGGCCGGTTTCAAGATATCATTCTCCTCTCCCTCAGGAAGTCATCAACATGCGTCTTGTAACACACATGCCCATATCAACTCTCACCAGGTACTGTCCAGTCAAAATCCTGCACCACAATTGTTTGCCCATCACCTCTAACATCCTCACAATAATTATTGATTCCTGACTGCTTTGTATATTATTGTATATTACTGATTGCTATTCCTGTGGACCTCTGAGTTCTTTCTAAGATTGCATTCTCCCATTGTCTGTAACTACGCTGTGATACCCCCGGGTCTGGGCGTATAACAAATGTAATAAAATAAAAAATAAAATAAAACTCTTGCTACCTCACTGCCTACACCTTCTCTACGCTCACTTACCCTCATGCTGATCAACACCTGATCAGCCATTGCACAGGCACCTGACTTCTCAGACCTCATCACCTACCACAAACCCGATCCGCTCCTCATCATTGAAACATGGTTCATACTAATCAATCCCCATACCTTCTATGTCCTCATGCCACCCAGTTATAGCATTCAACAAGTGCTTCGATCAGAGGAAATGGGTGGCTGGCAGTCATCCATAAAAGAGACAGGTCATGTTTGGTTCAGACATAACCGCCCCCTAACTCAATGGAAACGATTACTTGCAAATTCCCACTCTCCTTAAAGACTCGGCCAACTTCCACCGAGCTACAGACCACCTCTCAGTTGTGGAGCATCCCTAGGGGAGATCACAGACAAAATCTCAACAGCCTCAATCCTGAATGCAAATCATTTGTTTCTCAGAGACTGCAATCTCCCCAGAGCCACCTAATCAAGAATACCAGTGAGGAGATGTTATCCCTAGATGAAGGTTTAGATCTAACTCAACATGTGCATTTCCCCACTCACATCAAGGGTAGCACATTCGACCTAATCCTTGCCTCCATGTTGCTCATAAACTGTACTGACTCCATCTCCCTAAAATAGTTAGATCATGCAGCCATCCCACTCTCCCATCTCACACCATGGCAACCAATACGCCAATATAGTCCAAGATACACCTCCTATGGTTGCACAGCGATCATTAATAATCTTCCTGGGCCACACCACTCAAGAAATATATTCTAACTTCCTTTTCTGGGAGAAGGTCTCCTCACTTTTTCACTCTTCTTGCCAAACCTCAAAATAGTTAGCTGACACATGCACACCATACAAACTAAGCTAGGCCAGATAAAATCCTCTCTGCCTGTTGGTGCACCCAAGAGCTCCAAAATAACAAACATGTAACTAGGTCATTAGAGAGACAGTGGAACAAGGTACAGAAACTAGAAGACCTCTTACCACTCATGTCCTTATGGCTCAACTGTCAGACCCTCATCATTGAGACCAAAGCTATCTATGACACCAGCAGCATTGCAGGCACCCCTTAAAGGAGCAAAGCCCTCCTTTCAGCTGTCAAGCAATGCTCTAATCCTGTGCCTGTAGTACAGGATTCAAAAGAAAAATGTGGGGCTATGAATGACTTCTTCATCAACACAATCTACATCATCAGTGCAAATATGGAGCCATTTAAGCAATTAGACCCCCATTCACTATTCCCCATGCAATCGCACAACCATGGACTGACTTCTCTAACCTATTACCTGAGGACCTTCATAGAACACTTACTTGCCTTAAGCCCTCTGCCTACTCAGAAGACACGATCCCACTGGGCACCGTCGAACAATTAAGCAGTGCCACCATGACTTCCTTTCTAAGGATAGTCAACTCATCTTTTAGCGAAGGCAGACATAATAAAGCAGGGCTTCACTCCCTCTTGAAAAAAACACCCTTAACCCTGAGGATCTGGTGAACTACCATCTGATCACCAACCTCACTTTTATCAGAAAGATCATTGAGAAGGTAATAGCCACAAACTACTTGCTAAAATTGACCAACTTTATTATCAAGCTGACTTCCACATCAAATGAAGTACGAGGACAGACACCATTCAGGTGGTCAATGATGCATTCCAAAGTATTAATAAAGGTGATGTTTGGCTATTTTTCCTTCCCGCACACTTGACAGTATTTTACACAGTCAACCATGACATGATACTGTCCCTCCTTACTCACAGAATTGGCTTTGGAGGCACCATCATAAAACGGTTCCCTATCTGGGAGGCACCAAGCCATCCATATTTGTTCTCTAAGGATTTAATGCCACCACTTAAACTTTGGTGTCACTAAGTCACCATCCTCTTTCTGATCACATTCAGTCCATATATGGAACCCTTCTTCACATTCCTAACTGACTCAATACACACATGGAAAACATATAGCTATGTCTAAATATTAGTGGTCCCCAGGACATTGCTCACATCTGGGCACGCTTAGCTATCATTCAAACTTGAGGGTCAAGCACCTAATTGAATCTTTACCCTAGAAAGAGGGCTTCTCCTCCCAGCCATGCAGGCTCCCGCTCAAAGGTGGTTGGATGGATTGCACTTTTACGAATTTACCCTGCCACTCACAAACTCAGCTATATATTCCCAGATATATTGTGGACAGCAACCTATCCTTTAACAGCAAGGATCTAAAAAGGCCCTAGCCCTCTGGCATCAAATCGCCCTACTCCAGAAGATCAAACCATTCCTGCCACCAGAGGACCTCCAAATGGCTGAGAAGCCTCTGGTAATCTTTCACATATATAGTGGCAATACCATACTAGCAGGGCACCCAGCCACACAGCTGGTGCACCTTAAGGCACCACACCATGTGGTGGTGGGCATTATGAGTTGGGTATCCACATCTCCTCCACCCTATGCAATCTACCAACCTTCCCCTCACCAGGTAGGATCCTGTTAAAAAATGCCTGCAACAATACAAGGCTACCTCAGCCAACAACCCACGTTACCTGGTGTCTAAGCTAAACAGACTTGAGACTAGACTGACACACACTGAGAAAACTAGAAAACAGTCCTTATCCTGCTATGCTCCAGTTGTATGGAATTTTAGTAGCAATCCGGACCTCTCCATTTCTCCTTCTGTTGCAGAAAAAGCTGGGACCCTGACTATTTCAGTCACACCTCAACATAGGGCGGCTTTCTACAACTCACCACAGTGCTACTATGTAAATTGTTTTGTGTACACATGCAGTTACTCTATGACCCCTCAACACTCTAGTCTGTTAATGATTCCCTAATCCTTCTGTACAGCGCTCCGCTGCTTCAAACTATTGTAGCTAGCTATTGTCGTTAGATGCCAGGAATTCCCATTGCATGAGAGGTATTTTCAGCAAATCCAAGGTAAACACTTCATATAGCAGGTCATTGTAAAAGAATGCCTGGCGTTGGTGCTGATTTAATATGCTGATTATAGCCACTACATTTCTAATACTGGTTTTGGCAGATATTCACACCAAATTCCCAGGTATTCAAATCATACCAGGCCCCTGTTTGCACAATATTTAATTTTTAAATATGTGTCTGTGGGGCCTTTACTGGTTTGTAGCATGCTCTACAGATCTACTGCATCCCCTGATGAGCCTATTATCATCCCTCATGTTAAATCTAGTCCAGAGTCCTAAATTCAGATGCATTCCATGTAAAGGGAATGGGATAAGAATGAGTCCATATGGATATAGCTCTGCCATCCTTGGAGTTGCAAGGCCAGGTAACTATGGCCAGAGAAGCCCAATCTTGGTTGGTTTTAGGAACAACAGATTTAGCTAACTTTATCAGGATGTAGGTGGAACAAAAAGGTGTAATACTCGACTCTTAAAGTGCTATGTACAAAGTCAGTTTCCTATTGTACTCCAAACAATTTCTGGGATTCAGTGACCAGCTCGCTTCTTTGGTTCTCTCATTGTCCCGGGAATATTGTATCCGGCATGCTTCTTTGCTTACTCTTTAGCTTCTTTCTGGCTTATAACTACACCTCCAGACTTCCGATGTGAATCCTGGGAATAAAGTGGCAAGAGCATCAGAAGAACCAAGATGTTGTGACAGCTGACATAGTTTGAGACGTGTAGCTACTAAGGACCACGATCAAACACTGAACAGCAAGAAGATGTCATGCACACAAAGGAATAATTTCCTAGCTGAGGACCATCACTGCAGACCACCTGCAAGATAGGGTCGGTCTGTTTCAGACCCCAACCTCGGCTCTACAACTGTAGGGTTGCCCTGCTTCTCGTTCTGCACTAAGCTATACCTGCAGCTATGCCCAGATTTAATTGAAGGCACAGCACTATTGGAAGCGCACCCCTGGAATCTTGGGCCTTCACTAGAGATGAGCAACTACCAGCTCCAGTTGTAAAAATGCACAGATGCCAAGCATGAGGTAACCAAGCAACAGACAGTTCTTCGGGAGAATCCTGAAAGGACTTTGGAAGTGCTCTATATTTTAACATGTGTCCTTTATTCTACAGGTGCTTAAGCAATTCTGAAAACAAGCCCTGTTCATCCATCTTAATCATGCAGCAACATATCACCTTCATTCTGTTATTCTAATGCCATGCTGCACTATGGTTGTGCAGGGAAAAGCCTAGATGTCTTCCTTGCACACCCATTAAGAAATGTGAAAATGTGATTGTACTGTCTCTGGGGACCAGAAACTGACTTTGAGGAATGGTTGATCCTAAGCCTAATAGTTAGGAAATAAATAATACTTCCTCCTAAAAGGTGTATTCACTGTACCTCTGCATTGGACATTCTTACATTCAAATACAAAGGAGTTTCCCTATAGTCTTGTACAACCTGCTGATATCCTAAGTGCATGTCCTTGACTGCTTGGGGAGCCAAGGAAAAATGAAAGAACCCATGTCCTGCCTTTTTCAATGACCAACTTGGACCCTATGTCATGGCTCCATGGAAGGATCAGTGAGCTGCTATTTGTGTAGACAATCCTTGCTGTTTGTCTATATATCGCTGGAGCTTGGACCACAGAGAGAACTATAAAGGTAGCCCTTTTCACCCTTGATAGTTGATTATGTCACAAACTCAATAGGGTGGTTTCCTGATTGAAATTACGTGAAAAAATATGCTTTCATTCAAGTGATGACATAGCATTATAGTCCTCCTTGTCAAAAAGGAGGTATTTCATTAATTCATTGCTTTATATGTGGGGTGAAAAGACAGCCCGAGAGTGACGGAGATGAAGAGGCCATGCTAGGCCCCTATTGTGAGTGCAAATCTGGCTTGTGAAACACGTATTAGTAAATGCAGGCCAGTTCAAAATATTGTTTTCCGATATAAGGCCTAGTGAATGAACAAACATTGGCCTATTTCAACTTCAGTAAAATACAAAGACACTGAGTTGAAGGAGAGTGTACATTAGAACTTTTGTGAAGGGGCAGCCCCCTGCAACCCTCCTATGTTCTTTAAAGTGAGGCGAGATGCATTCGAAGAACTATGATGGGCAAAGGGGGAGGGTGGACAATGAGAATGGACAACTCCCAGTTTAAAAGGACCCCACTCCGATGTAACCAAATATAGTCTATCAACATAGTACAGCATAAGGCACGAGCAACATTGCTATTTTCACATAGATATTAGTAACCAGGGAAGGCCTGCATGGTAAATGCGGAATTGCATACACTAGGCTGTACGAGTCAAGAGAAATACCCAGCCATGCCTGAGCTCCCATGAGGAAAGCCCACACCCTGACCACCACAAACACCTATTAATTGTTCTGACAGTGTTACAACAATGTTTGAGAAGAATGTGCCCTACAAGGCCGCGATCACAGACCTGCACCTAGTGTGCATGTTATCTAACACTGGCCAAAACATGACGTGGCCCATCCCCAGGCAACCAAGAGTTGTAGCCTATATAACTGACTAAAACTTAAGACTTCCGAATTCGATGGCACCAGGTGCCCTTTGACCACCAACCCCAAAGTAACAAGTCCTTAGATGTTCAAAGAAGATGGACAGGGCACATCGTGGAAGCGACAATTGTGTGATTTGTATTGTGAGGTGCTTGAGGTATAAATTATAGTTCAAAACATGGGTGGAGACCTTGGCGCCAGATGGCGCAGAGGGGAGCGAGTGAAATATGTGTGTGAAGGTTAGTGTGCCCCAGAAACTCCTTTGTGTCCGTCTTAAGGCCTGCCAAGTGCACAGTATGAGTGATAAAATATCTGTATGGTAGGAGTATAATTAATTTGTTTTCTGACCTTTACCGTGAGAAAAAGATGAGGCCTGCAGCACCCACGTGATGAAAGATGGAGGGACTGGGCTGGGACTAAAAGACTGGCATTCCTTATGGTTAAAAGTGGAACATGTATAGGGCCCATCCAATCAGCCGTGTGGGTTTTTACTGTATGTTGTTGCATCATTATGATGCTCTGTACCTTTAAAAGTTTCTACTTGTACCTCTCTTTGGCAGAACATTCTTAGCAGCATAGTCCTTTGCTGTTGCGCTCATCTGCATCTGAGATTAAAAATGTGTTGTCCTTACAAGATCAACTTGGGCCTTTCTTCCCTAACGGGTTGTATTCCCTCTGGTGTGAGAGCTCAGGGACATGCTTTCAAACTGTATTATGGTAACTGTGTCCAATGGAAGAAACAACAAAAAAAATGTTGTGCGGTAGCTGCTGACTTTGTATAAACTCGGAAAAGGCACCTTTGGCAGATGTAAAACTGCAGCAGTGCACGTGGAAAGAAAAGACACATTTGAAACACTGCGCATTTGTAAGATAAAAAGAGGAGAAATTATGCCTGACATTTAAGAAATAAAGCCAAGTAACAGATTGTGTTTATCAGGAATAAAGAGACTTAATCTTCATCATGTAAAATGACAGCCTGTAAAGAGAAAGGCCTATCTCGTTTTTTTTGTAGAAGTGAACTTTGGTTTCCTATGTTAACTGTGGCCTATGTGTGTGCATACTATTAATAATGAATCTACCTCTGTTCTAATATAGTAGAAAAGAAAGATTGTATTTATGACCAGCAGGCCCAAAATGGTACATGTGAAACGCATCATGTCTATGTAAAATGCTTTTCTTTTCGAATTATGTGTGTAGCTTGTTTTTCCACATTGAACTGGAAGGTCTGTGCCTTGAAACGTTGACCTGAAGACCTTTGGCTGAGGACCCCTAGGAGAAGAAGGTCTGGTTTTCAGTTAAATGCTAAGATATACAAAAATTTGATCAGAATTGTGGGATTTGCAGATAACACACTAGCAGAAATGACTTTTAAGGTCAGGTCTATTAATTAGCTGTGCATTAGATGCGAACAAAAACCTTTGAAACCCAGTAGGGGAGGACATGATCACATGGGCCAGCCAGGTGTCCTGATCCGGTCATAGAAGAGAAATGAAACCTACGAATTGGTGGGGGCTGGTGTGAAACTCAGGGACACTTGCAGTGCCTTGCCATTGACTAACATTGAATACATTTTCTTGAATAAAAAGTGTATCACATGTTCCACTAAGTTCATCCCGGGATCAGAAGCCCTTCGGGACCATGTAAAAATGAAAGGTAGGTTATGTAAGTAAGGTTTGAATCAGGAAGGGCAGATTTGTGACTATTTCGGGTCAGGAGTAAATCAATAAAAACGGTAGCTCTGCCCAGAAAAGGTGTGCCAAAATAAAATTAGTATTTTCCGACTCACCATAAAATGTAGAACTCAAAGAAATATATGTGCCGGCAATTATCTGAAAAATCAGTTTTGCTGCCATCCTGTTAGATTTTCAGAACACAAAAGTGTAAAACTACCTTTCATTTTGAAATGATGAATTCTTTCTCCTCCCTCAGCTTCCATAACCCATACCTCCCAACTTCTGGTCATATCAGCAGCCAATGGCGTCTTGGTGGGAGGTGAAAGGAGAGAGCTAACCCATCCGTATCATGGGAATTACGATAATATGTAGGTGTCATCAGACCTATATCTTGGCAATATCCAATCTAAGAGGGGACTGGCAATAAAACCACTAGAGAGAGAGAGAACAGGAGAGCTGCCTTATCCCTCGGGGCACCACCTTGCCAGGGGAACAAAGGTAGACCAAGTCCTACCTTGAAGGAGGGAGGAAAGGAGTCCCAGGGACTTTGCTTGGAAATCTGAGATCCCCATCTGAGAAGCCTGTGACTGGAGAGACTTGTCTGGTGGATAGAGGCTTGAGGTGTGAACTTCCTGCTTGAAAAAGAGTCCGTGGATCGGATGGGCCTCCTGAGCTAAGAACTGAGATCTCCCATGTAAGTAGATATATCCGAAAGCTATCATTTGTGTGGGGAGCTACCTGCCTTAATACCTTTCCCTTATTGCATGTCATGATCCCAGTCAGTGGACATAATCATCATTTAGGCTTTCATGCTAGGCACAGAATATTACATAAACCAGTAGGTCAAAGGTGGGTGTTAGCCTGGCACACATGGCATTTACATCATTCTCAGCATACACTTCCATAGACTATTGTGATGTTTTACAGAACATTCCATACATTTAACATGACTGCTGTATATATACATTCATAAGTTGCAGCACGTTCTATTCATATTGCAGAGGGAGCTATTTAAGCCCCGCCTCCACTGAAACGCACCTTTCATGTCTGATCCACTGACAGCAGGTAACGCTACTGGCATTTCTCCTCACAGAACCTGTAAAAGGAGATAATAGATACATTAGTTTTACAGCAGTTTGCAGAGTTTATTAGTTAATAGAAAAGACTTACCTGACCAAGGTTATCTCTGAAGCGTTTATCTTCTGTCAGAAGTTTTACTCTCAGCCGCAGCATCTTCTGTCAGCAGTCTCTGCTCGTAGTCGCAGCATCTTCGGTCAGAAGTTTCCCTCACTGCGCAGCATCTTCAGTCAGCAGTTTTCGATTGTAGCCACAGTTTCTTCAGTCAGAAGTTTTTTCCCCAGCCACTGCATCTTCTGAAGGTATTTTTCCTCATCTTTCTGAAAACCTGCAGACAAAACAAGAGTTATTTAATTAACAATATACAAACTTTATAGTTAAAAGAAGAAGACGTTTAATAAGCTTTATGTATCTGAAGGTTCTTCAAGTTTTCACCTCACAGTTGTTTCCACGCTCATCCCTGATGGCTGCAGGCACTCCGTATAGGTGAACTCACGTTTTATAAAAGTTATCTCATTAAGGGTAACTCAGCAGCCCTTCTTAGCTATTAGCCCTTTTCCTAAATTCTGAGAACCTGCAAAAGAAAGGGAAAAAGAGCAAGTTATTAGAAAGAGAGATCTCTCCAACGTAGGAATCTAATTTAAGCCCTAAATGATTACAGCATTTTCACCAGTTACTTACCCCAAGACTCATTCTTAAAAGTAAAGACATTTTTTGACAAGAAGCTATAGAGTACAACAGCTACCCAAGTTGCCATTGTTTCTTCACCTCAACGTGCCCCTGTAAAAAGCAGGATGGAGAGCTCCACAAAAAATAAACACAGGTGAGAAGGGAGGGATTAAAGGAGCACAAATGTCATGCAGTAGTATTTTAGTTAATATATCTTATAGTGTTATATTGTTGTCATTGTTGTTTAAACAGAAGGAGAATCCAAATAATGTCAAGTACAATGTCCACAGGTTGAGATGGCATTACATTCCAAAGGAGTCCAGGTAAGCATTACGTTGCGTGAAGGGGAGGTAAAACTGGATAGACCCTGTCCATATAGAATTAAAATTCAAGGAATTCTCTATAGAAGAACAATTTATCCAGTTACCTTGAATCATGTTGGAATCTGTTTGTTTAACCCTTAACTTTGCATTGGTAGGTGCTCTCCATTAGGGTGGGGGGGGACATGAAAGCATGTGTACCATTAGCACAATCAACTAGAAATATAATTTAATAATTCCCATAGGATCATTTATCAAGGGCTGATGTTTTTGACAAAATCCATAATGTACAAAGGATTATCCCCTGTGCACTGTAAATGGCTCTAGTCTGTAATGTAATTGGGTAACCCTGCTGTTCCCTTAAATGTGCCAGTGTCCCCAAAATGAAAATCCCAAGACCTTGTATTCCTTTTGAAAACAAATGGTGCAAAACAAATGTTCCCTTTCAGTCCAAACCAGAATCCCAAAGCCGTGAATTTTCATTGTAGGAGTGGTGCAAAACGAAATTCCCCATCGATTCCCTTGCATCCCAAATCAGAATACCAAAACATTGCCTTTCACCTAAATAAAAAGCCCAAACGATTTTCCATTGTGTTCCCACTCCCTGTACCTTGCCTTCAGATCAGAGGGGTCATATCTAATTGATGCCTGAACAGTGGGGGTTGCTGGGAGAAAGGAGTAGTGTGGCAAACTAAGCAATCACTGTGTGTTTTGTATTTCTCCTATTGGTTAATTTGCAAGAGTTCTGATTTAAATTGTGACTGCAAACTTCTAAATGTGTTTCATTGCAACTGAAAGTCCTTTAAATCTATGATAGGCAATTGGTGCAACAAATTTGAATTTGTGATATTGTGTAGTGCCACAGCATTGGTGCTTGATGTATTTGTGATTGCCTATGATTTTTTTTTCAAAAACTTAAATAGATTATATTCTCACTATAAACAGGCCTGGTTTCTAGCTGATTGATGGTAAAGAGGGTATTTTGACGTAGAGTATGATAGAAGTGGAGGCCTCACTAAAGTTGAATCTGTAAAGCATTTTGATGTGCACTACCTTGCTTTCGGGGGGGGCTCCCTGAGTTAAGAGTTACCATTTAATAAAGTACGACATGGACTCAATGGATACATTGTTTACCATCTACATACTGATCCAGCACTCTGTCGTGTTACTTTACTCTTTGCTCCCATTCTAATCCCATCATTATTACTCATGCCAAAACTCACTCCGCAACCACTGGCTTGCCCTTTCCACATCTCATGCCTTTCTCAATACAGCTCCTGCCTCCATCCTGCTTCTCCTAGGCAGTTGCAATTTCTTTTTACAGCTTGCAAAACCTTGAGAAATGTTAAAAACCATACTTTTGAAAAATTAGCACATATTGTGAATACGTTTAAAAGCATTGCACATGTTCATTCATCAAAATTTGGAGTGAAAAGCGTCTAAACTTCAAGTTTACAAAAAGATTGCAAAATAGCTGTAAAGTGTTGGAAATCTTGAGTTGTCGGTTTCCACAACCTTAGCAAACTTTAAAAAACATATTCTTATCATGGTTCACTGTTAGGGAGAATTCTAATTTCTGGGCTATTTCCCTTCTACCTTAGAGACCCCCAGCTCCTTTGCTGGATGTTCAGACTTTTTATCCTGGAGTGAGTGAGACATTTTTCTCACTCTCTCAAGTATTTTTCTCTGATTTGAACCCTGTGTTTCTTTTGGTTTTGGAGTCTGACAAACTCCATAGACATCATCTTTTTGTATTGTGACACACAGCACCTTCAGTGCAGTGTCACAGAGAAGTCTTTTGGATTTATGTTAAGATTAAAATACCTTCTCTTGGATAAACTAGTTTCCAAGAGTAGTACGTGAAATTGACTTTACTTGCCTTTTTCTCTTTGTAGACCCAGCACACACCATCTCATGTGGAGCGCTGTGGGGAGGGGAGGGGTTACTTAGTATCCCCTTTGTCTATCTTCTCAAGTAACATTTTTCATGTTACCCTTACTACAAATAATGGCTGGTGGCAGTGGTTTGATGTCCCTACTATTGTGCATTTTTACCGCAGGCTGAATCCACAGCTGCAGTATTAGCCCTATGGGTGCCCATTTTCTCAAAATGGCCCTGGTCTTCTTCTTTAGCCATTTCTTGTATGTAAGGTCCTTCTTGAGATTTACTCAGTGCAACAATCCAGGTTTGGCTCCTTTGTTCATTTTGTCTTTGGTGGAATTCACGAGTGAAGCCCGCTCTGGCTCTAGCATGTCTGGCAGGGCAGGAAGCGATGGTGGTTCCCAAAACTCCCTGTGCTTAGTCTACTTGGTTACAGGAATGCACCCAAAGTGGATTGGCTGGCTGGCTATCCTTGTAGGACAGCCACCCTGCTGTGTGAGTGACAGCGAGGCTGCGAATGAATGGGAGACACTTGTGTAAAAGGTGAGGTCTTTTGCAAGGAAGGCAGAGTCGACCACTGTATGAAGGAACTGAAGAAGAAACTGGAAGAGAAGCTTGCTGCACTCTCCTGGACCATTGGTTTGCCCAGTGAAGCCCTGCTGCAGTGCTGAAGCTCCAATTTTTTCGTATCAACTAGAGAAGCCCGGAACTGACAACTTCTTCCCTTGTGTTGGAAGGACCAACTGACCCCAAGATGAACTTGACTGGACCCCATTTCCCTGCTGGCTGCACTCCTTTGCTACTGCTGGAAACAAGTGCCAGGGGACAGGAACACCAGGAACAAATGTATTGTCTTCAAGCCAGACCCGAGCACCAGGAAGATCCTCCGGACTCCCTTGAAGCAGGACAACCCAAGCATGGACCCCAGAAGCAAGGGGAGCCCATAAGGTGTCCAAGACCCACAGTGGTGCTATTTCACGGTAGCTGAAACTGCAAAGTGCCGCTGATCTGGAGTTAGTCCAGACCGTAGTGCAGGAGTGCCCAGATGTCTTCCCTCTTGTCCCCATGGCTGAGTCCCAGGAATAACAAGATCTGCAGGACTACAACAGGAACAGAAGCCAGCTGGACCCTTTTTCTTCAGACTCAAGGTACTGTGTAACTAGGGGTACTTACCGCTTGTTGTGTGTAGCTTGCTTGCTCACACTGTAGACTTGCATCGGCTACCCATTGCAGAGTTGCTTGCAGCTTTGCTTTTCACAAGCCTCCAGCCTGTAGCCCAACAGTGATCCTTTTTACAACAAAAATCTTTTTAACATTTTGCAGGACTATGTGCTATCTACAAGAAGTGCCTCAGCTCCCCTAGACTTGGCTCAATTGACATTGACTGTCCTGGCTCCCTGAAGATGCTTCTTACCTTCTGACTTTGTGTTTACCTGTCCCTCAAAAAGTCATACATAAGTTACTCGTAGAGCTGGGAAAGGGTTAACCTATATTTCTTAGGGGGATTGTAAAGTGCTTACCTGCTTGGAGAAACGTGTTAACGTTTGTTTCCTTCCCTAACCTATTCCTTTTTCCCCAACCTCAGTATTGCATTAAGTGTTAAATTGATATATGAATGTCCATAGTGTTCTAGCAATTGAAGTCACCTCAGGGTGTAGGAAGTGTGTGTGTGTGTGTGACATCTCAAAAGGCTATCTGCTTACTGTGGGATGTTTTACCCATGCATCCAAGCCCTACAATAAAACTGTGCAGTACTGTCAAGGAAAACATCATGATGGCCAGAACTCCCCAGAGAGTGCACAGGGAAAACATGAAGAATAGGCTGCCTCCCATGTTTGCCTATGTTGTGAGCAGAGGAGGGCACTGTCTAACCACCATTGTGCTACACACACAGTAGCCTGAAACCATTGGGAATGGCAATGCTGATTGCCAAAAGCAACCCAGAACTGTGGGGAATTAATTTTCTTAATCCCAAAAATGGTTGCATTACCAGTACTCACCACTCTCAGAAAGCCGGCGTTTTAAAACCACCAGACTTTTGTGTAAAACTGAACAAATGAAACAAAACCAGACCAAGGAAAGACTTGCTAAGAGGTGGATACAATGTAAAACTATATTCTGAAATGACTTGAAGGAAGTAATTATTTAATGTATAGGTAAAAATTGTCAGTTTGATTTGAATGTAGAAAACTGGGAACAAAAAGTGACATTTAGCTGAAACCTGGCTTAATAAAACTGGATTCTGCCTGACAACTACCCCCGACAGGAGAAACCTGTTCAGCCACACTTCCCAGGCCTAGCTGCATCCTGCTGCCCCTTGCCAAAAGGAGTTGTCACCTCTCTGATTAGATTAGGGGAGGAGCACCTGGGAACTGGAAAGAACAGAACAATGCAACTTCCTTGACTCAGGCAAATGTTATATTGGGGCGTCGTAAAATAGCTTCCACTTGGGAGAAACTGGGGGGGCAGCTGTGCCTCTGTGAACAAGCTGGCTTGGGGGAAGTGGATAAACCAGTTATTCCACCCTGTGATGTGGAAAGCCACACCCCTGTTTGACCAGGGCATAATTTTAAAAAGATAGATAACTCATAGTGCGAACTTGTCAGAATTATATAAGTAATATCATTATTTTTGTGATTTTTCTGTGAACATTTTAAGAGGCGTGAGGACCCGGTGGTGTATTCTGGGGGGTTGCTAGTGGAAAATAGGGTCTCACTCCAAATGTCTGCATGTTAAAAATCTGACACTTCATCAATTAATGTCCATACTCCTTGCGCACATGTGTGTAATTTTGGGTAAATGTCCGATATTGCAAAACCAGTTAAAAAGCGCAAAATGTTGTCATTTTTGAATGCAAGCCCCCAGGAAGATCAGAGGTGGACAAGCATGGACCAGAAGGAATATATAATGTGCACATGTAATTTCAACAAATTGTATATCTGGGAAAGATGTATTTGAATCAAATATAGATTTGTGGGCAAACTGACCAGGGGAGGATCCTCTGACCCATAAACAGACTTCATCATGATGACAATCCATTTCCTTCCCCAATCATGGGAGAGGGGAGAATTGGGCCAATGACAAGTAGAGTGGGGCAGGCTTAGCTAGGCCCAGGCACACACCCATTTTCAAAACACACAAAAAGAGACTGCTGGGACAGGTAGAGACATTCAATTCCATTTGCTGCGGAGCATGCTGACCGACGACTTCACATCCAGAGATCAGACCTCAAATCCATCAATCTCCAAAGACCAGAACTTTACTTCAGAACTTAAAGCAAGGGCCTAAACCCACAAACTGAGAACTCTTCTCAGCAGGCCTCAGCATCCTTAAAATCATTTACAAACTATTCAACAGCCGGGCGAGCTGTTTGAATTCTTTTGCCAAGAACAATTGCCAGAGACCAGACCAGAGATCCAGAGTGACCCAGACCGCTGTGAGCAGAACCAGAGAGCTGACCCAGATCACTGTGAAGTGCCGAGACCAGAACCGGAGTCCAGTCCAAAACCTGACCAGATCCGTGGTGAGGCCTATTTCAAATTTATATTGTGAGTAC
Organism: Ambystoma mexicanum; assembly: GCF_040938575.1. Taxonomy (NCBI): domain Eukaryota; kingdom Metazoa; phylum Chordata; class Amphibia; order Caudata; family Ambystomatidae; genus Ambystoma; species Ambystoma mexicanum. The sequence continues at coordinate 178,827,227 of NC_090924.1, forward strand.
CTAGCAGAACTGTGCAGAACCAATCTCATAGTTAAAATAATCTAATCCAAACTATTTTAACCTAAGTAGAACTGCCTCCTAGAAATCGTGTCATCTGTCATTTTTAAAGCTGCACAACTGTCACCTGTCAATTCTGCAGCTGCAAGCTGTCACCTGTCATTTTGAGTTTACTTTACTCCTACTTCCTACTCCTTATACTTTTTCTGCAATCACGATTTACGCACTCGCAAAATTTACCGTAATTTGCGATTTTGGCTCAATTTCTCCACTTGTCAAAATAGCAGCTCCATTCTTTCTTTTGTTAAAATCCGTTTGCAACTTGGTAATAACTCACAGAGCATTGGTAAAGTGAGCCTGAACTAATACCAACACGCATCTCCCACTCACCCTGAATCTCTAGAGGGAATTAAAATCAGTTGGCACATTTTCCCATCCATTGCCATCACATTTAAAAGCAATTTGGGCCTGTGTTTCAAACTCCTACCTGTTTCCTCTAAGCTTGCTGGGGGGGAACTGAATTTTGTATTGTATTTGATTGCATTCCTGAGAACTGTGTGCTCCTCTTTCCATCTCCTTCCATTTCTTACATTGCATAGGGGAGGAGGGTGAATTACCAGAGAAAAAGTGATTATCTTATCTTTTGCTAAAATCATATCAAGTATTTCTGTACTGCATTTTATTCCTCATTGCTTTTCCCTTGAAATCATAAAAGTATTTTTGCTACTTTATCCATCCTATACTAACTCCTCATTGATTGTAAAGAAGTGTGCTAGTGCCAGATTACCCATTGTTGATCAACATCATATGTCTAAGTGTACTATCCGATATTAATTTATTATAAAGTGTGATATATATACATATTGTTTAAATTATCAAATAAACCTTTTAATTTGCAAAACAAACCTACTTCTTGGCTCAGTGGGGTCAGGGGGATCCTAAATGGGGGGTGTTATACAAGGGTGGTCATCCAGAGTACTGAACTAGACATAAAAATACATTAATAAGGGTTTTCCTCAGCATCCCAGACTAGGCATTGACTTGGCTGTAGTGTTGATTGAATATCGCTTACAAAGGTGGGGTCTCGTCCGGGATATTCTGGGTTAGATTTACCATTTATGCAGATTATTACAGTGTGCCAACTGATTAGATACACATATCCGGTTAGATCACCACGCTGTTTTACACTGTGAAAGCACCCCTCAAAGGAACACTCTAAGGAAACGGTCTGTTTTGCAAAATAAAATACAAACTTCTGTAAGTCAGGAAGGAACTCAAATTCCAGAATGACGACCTTGGTAGATATGAAAATAGCTAGAGAGCACTTCTTACATAAGCTATTTGTGAGAGGTGAGTGGACTCATCAGGACCAAACGGTCTGGCTGCAGGCAATCGCGCAACAGGTCACTGAAACAGGGTCAGATACATGGAGAGATCAGGGTCCATTACATGTGGCCCTGAGTGAATTATACATGGCTCCTAAAATTAAAGATGAACACGACAAGATGGTTAGGATAGCGGCATATTTGTATCTATATATGGGAGCCATGCAGGACAAATGTGCTGAAGGCCAAGATCTGGCAAGTAGGCAACAGCTGGCGTTAGAAAAGGCCCAATCTGACCTGGTCTATTCTGAGCAGAGGCTGCAAAGGAGCCAGGAGTCAGAAAATGATAGTAGGCAGTATATCATTAAAATAAAAGAGGACATGGATAGACTGCAACAGGAGAAGGCTGACCAGGATACCAGATTTCTGGCCTTGCAGAAGGAGTACCAAGAAGGTTTGGACTCCCTTCTGCAGAGCCAGAAAAAACTGGAGCAACAACTGGACTTCAACAGGGCATGCACAGAGCAGGTAGCCACCCTGCAAATTCGATTAGACAAAGAGAAAGAGGAAAGCAATAAATTGATTCTGAAAGACCTGGATACCCAGGCAGAGTTTGATCAGGAGCGCCAGAAAGCTGGTGCCTTCCAAAGGCAAAGGGACAACCTGGCGGCACAGATGCAGGCTCTTAGTCAGGAAAGGGATACCTTAGGCCAGGAAGTCTGCCACTTAAAAAGGAAAATGGAAGAAAATCACCTGGCCCTCCAGGGACTGGGTGACCTCCAAAAAGAACACCAGAACTTGTTAGAGCACACCAGGAGGGTGGAGGATGCTCTGGCAAGAAAGGAGCCGGCCAATAGGGACACAGCTCAGGAGGTAACCCTCCTGCAGCAGAGACTGGCCCAGTACTCCAGGACCAATCAGGAGGCACAGAGAAAAAATGAGGCTCTCTGTCAGCACAATGATAGGCTCCAGCAACAGGTAGCGATGCAGGAGAGACTGATAGAGTCTAGTAAGGCCTTAACTGAGGAACTGAAAGCGCAGGCTCTTGCATTGCAACAGGAAGCAGGGGCGGATAGAGATGAGGTTCGCTGGGAAAGAGAAACTCCTGAGCATAACCTCAGGAGCCCTAGTACCAGAAGTCTTCATCTCTCCCAGTCCCTGGACTCTGCCACCCCCATGTCCCCTCGCGCACATGAGCCCAGGGCCATGGGGATGACAGATTACGATCCAGATAGAAGTATGGGGCTCATAGGCCAGTACCTTACAGGAATGGATGGGCGGGTATCCGAGTATGGGCACCCAAGCACAGTGCAATTTAGTGGGAACCCCAGGAGAGTAGACCCATTAAGGGCATCCTGAAAACCTCTGCCCAGTTAGGTCAATGGGGGGGATACCCAGCAAATCCTGGTAGCAAGGAGGGATCTGAAGACCCCTTTGAGTGTCACAGGACACAGGAGACCAGGTCCCCACATTCTGCCAGCCATTCCCAGGCTCGCAGAATCCGGGAAAACCTGGAAGATCAGACGGGCACCTCTGGGAGCAGTGCTTCTGAGTCAGAGGATGAATGGACCAGGGTTACCCGAACCAAGAAGGCCAATAATGCAAAAAGGGCCTTGCTTAAGGACCCATTGAAACAAATAAAGGCAATCAGGAGTGTCATCACTCCTTATCATAAGAACGCCAAGTATTCTGTTTGGGAACACTTGGAGCTCTATGAGCAAATGATGGAGACTTTCCATTTGAAGGACAGCAGTAGCTGCATCCAGTACGTCAAATGGACATTCTCCCCAGAATACTCCAGTTTCTTTGCGGGGCTGGAGGACCAAAATCATTTAAGATGGTCCGCCTATAAGGCGGCCATCTTGAAACATTTTTCTGTTCACAGAAATCCTCAAGAGGCTCGCAAGGCAGCCTACAATTTGCAATGTGGGGAGGATCAGGCCCCACAAGAGTTTGTGCAAGAATTAAAACGTGCTTTTGCGCAGACCACCAGAAGGGTGCGCACAGAGAGCAGAGAATTTATCAATACGTTTTTCCATGCCTTACCCAAATACATAATGACCCAGCTCGTGAGAGATTTTCATGAGAAAAGATCTTTAGACTGGGTCATTGAACAGGCTACCCGGATCTATGAGGTGCAGAAGCCTATCGAAAATAAAAATAACGTGCCGAAAAACCCCAAAACCAACAGCACCCCTGCTGCTGCCAAGGTGGCAGAGGTAAAGGTTGCCCCCGTTTTAGATTTGGAGATGGGGGGGCCTAAAAACCTGCCGGCACCAAATAATTCACAGCCCAGAAGGCCCTCGGGCCAGTCACAGACAGGGAGTCGAGGAGGTAGTCCCACAAATGGGGTCCCCCGCTCCCCTGACTATGTAAGTCCCCCGCTACAAGGGAAACCGACCCATCCTGGGTTATGTGTGGACTCCTCCAGCCCAAGGGGGGGGATCCAGCCAAGCGACTAACCCGGGGAACTTCCCTCCTAACTTCCCCCAGGAGGGCAGAAATTCACCAAATCCTGGCCAGAACTTTTTTCCCAGGTATCCACCCAATTTCACACCCCAAAACCATCCATCCTTCTTTCCCCAATTCCCTGAGCCCAGACAACCTAATCCGGGAGAGGGGAGGCCAAGGGTGGAGGGGTACCCAAATCTTCCCAATCCGGGGTATTACCAGAGAAGGGATAGCTACCCTTCCCGGGATCAGCCCAGGGGAGAAAATAGAGCCCCGTATCAGCCTGAGCGGGTTTCACAACTTGAGCGCCAGGTCCAAAATATGGCACTGGGTCACATACTGAGGGCTCAACAGAACCCTCAGATGAGCATGCCACCGCAGAATGCCCCAAACTCTGGACCTGGTGCTCCAGAACAATGACAGGGGCAGCACCCCGATAACCCACCGGTTCCCAGGGAGGAGGCACAAGGGGAAGGGGTGTGTAAAGCCTTGGAGGAAGCTTCCGTCCCAACTTGTAAACAGCCCCTGGAAAAACAGGAACCGGAAACAAAATCTCTTACCCCTGAAAGTCTGCCACCCAAGGGGCAGAGAGGAGGTAGGAGAAACAAAGTACCCAAACAGACCCAGTTTGTGGAGGAGGTACAGATCTTCCAATTTGAGGGATAGGGATCCTCAGAGGATTCTGGGGAAAGGATCTTCTCCTTTAGAGATGGGGGAACTCCTCCCAAGGAAAAATGGGTCCCAAGGGACGCCAATTAAGACTGGGGAGATGTGGAGACTTAGCTACCGCCGCCCATCATCTCATACCAGAACCCACAATACCGAAATCCCCTGGTTCAAACCCATCCTGGTGACTGCCTCCAAAAAGGGGGGGGTGGCCCAGAACCGGAACCAGGGGAACCCACAATGGCTCTGAGCTCCAGTTGCCAACTTTTTCTTTCAGATTCCCAAGACTCTCCACAGAATTCTGCCCAAATCTCTTCTCTCGCCATGTCCAAAACCAGAAAGTTAGCCCACCAGTTGTCCAAAAATGTGCATTATCTGTGCCCCCTTGAGGAGAAGGAGGGAAGATACTATGCCCCGGTACAAGTACAGGGGCAGGGTACAATTTTGGCACTGGTGGACACTGGATCCCAAGCTACCCTTCTGTCCAAAAGGGGCTTTGAGGAACTAAATGCAGGAAGGGGGGAGAATTACCGAATTCCTCTCACCTCTCTTCCTGGACAACTGCAAAACTTTGACGGGAAGGAAATTCCTGTTGAGGGGACCGCAGACTTGGACATTAAAATTGGTCGACACAAGGTGAAACACCGGTCATAGTAGTGACTCCAGAGGACACCCCTTGTTTACTAGGGAATGACCTCCTGAGAAGGTTGTCACCCCTAATAGATTGTGTAAACAAGGTCCTCTGGACCCAGACTAGCCGACCAATAAAATTAAAACAGAGTTTCAACCATGTTAGTTTAAACGGCACCTGCCACATGGTTGAACAAAAATCTGACAAAGTAGAATTTCACTTCCAGAACAACCAAATTCCAGACGTGACAGTAATAGCAGTAGGACAACAGACTGGTGATGGGGGGTACTCTCTATTTCTGAAAATCAACCTTCCTTCCAGTTTAAGGTGGTATTCCACACTGGAAAGAAACACCCTGAAATTCTTTATTAATCCACAATCAGAAACTCTCACTCCTATAGTCCAGAAAGATGTGAAGTCAGCTCAGAGCCTGGCTGATATTCAGCAAATTGGAGAGCAGTTGTTCATCCCTGTTCAGTTAAATGATGGGAAGGACTCTGTTCTCGCTCGAGTGTGTGTGAACAACGGTAAGAGCTTCATTAGCGAAGCCATGTTCCGCCAACTCCCAAAAGATCCAGCCATTTCCACATTCAAACTGATAGACAAATGGGAAATGGACCTGGAAGCACCTAATTCCAAACATCTCCTGCCAAGCAGGTGTATGCTCAAAATCTCCCTTGGCAACAAGAGCATAGTCCATAATTGTTGGGTCGTGCGAGACGTCACTGCCGCCTTTTACGTAGGCAGTGACATTCTCAATCGCTTTGCCATTAGTTTGGACCTAATAAACTTCAAAGCTTGGTCCTGATTAGCGGATAATCCCACGGGTTTTGATGATCCAGAAAAAGCATTTAGGTCAGCTCAATTGCTACCTTATGCAGTTGAAATTCAGATTAAAGAGGAAGTCACCATCCCAGAAAGGACCTGACAATTCTCCCTGGAAGTGAAAGTTAAAAGAGGACAAAAATTGAAAAACCCTGATGCTCATATTCATCTAAATGCTTCTCTCCAGCAGCAAGGGCTAGGGGTAAACCCAACACCATTAGTCAACATAGAACATGACACCATTCCAATAGTAGTGGATAACAGCGACTTAAAGAGTATTACTCTAGCCGCAGGCACCATTATTGGAATGGCAGTTGATGACCGACATTTTTCCATTGATCTAGGAAATGAACTGTTAGGACCAATCACCAAGGACTGTTTTGACAGTGACAGTGATGACAACACAACACCAGACAGGATTTTCACCCGGCATGGGGGGAACTTCCTGGTGTACACTTCTTGCCCTTATGGTAAGGAAGATGTGACTTGTGACTTCAGGAGGGATGAGGTGATTTTCCAGGTCCATGAGGCTGCCTTTCCCACCTGAAGCCTCCAGTCCAAATCAGCACTCTGACCAGGGACTTCTCCACCCAGCTGGAGGAGGCCGCTGAGATAGCCAAACCGGAAGTCTTTCCAGGCTTCAGGCAGATGGTGGAAGAGAGAGTCAACCTAGCTGATGCCTGTGTGACTCTGGAACAGAAGCAAAAGTTGAAACAAGTTTTCTTGGATTTCCAAGATCTCTTTGTGGTAGACTCATATGACTGTGGTCGCACCGACATCCACACAACAACAATTCCCACGGACCCTGGAATGACTCCAGTGTTTGTGAAGCAATGTCGCTTGCCTCTCGCATCCATGGAGTCCCTGACTGAAATAATTAAGAACCTTGAGTCCCGGGGAATAATCCGTCCAGTCCACAGCTCTTTCAATAATCCGGTGCTGGGAATATTGAAGCCAAACGGCCAGTGGAGACTCTGCGCCGACCTTAGGGAGCTCAACAAATGGGTCCATACTTCCCGATGGCCTCTGCCCTACATTGACCAAGGGCTGGCCCAGATTCAGGGGTCACAGGTATTCACAGCAATAGACCTGACCAATGGATACTGGACCGTGCCTGTCAGTAGGGAGGACCAATACAAACTGGCTTTTACCTTTGGGGGCCAGCAGTACACATGGACCTGGACTCCCTTCGGATACCTCAACTCCGGCAATGAATTCAACATTTTCCTACATAAGGCCATGCGCGACCTGGGTGAGAGGGGTAACCTGGCTTATGTAGATGATTTCCTCATCAAAAGTTCATCTGTGGAAGAACACATAGCGGAGATCCGTTATGTTCTGACACAGTAAAGGGCTGCCGGAGCAAAACTTTCCTTCCAGAAAGCACAGTGGTGTAGAACCCGGGTTCATTTCTTGGGGCATGAGATTACTCCTCAGGGTCTCTGTCCCCAGGAAAAGAAAGTGGAAGCACTTCAGAAACTGAAAGACCCCATAACTCTGCGGGAACTAAGGAGCCTCCTTGGACTGACTAATTACAGCAGAAAGTTCATTGAAGGCTACGCAGAGATCACTAGACCCCTGATTCATCTCTTGAAGGGGGGGGTTAAGTGGGAATGGGGTCCAGAACAAACCGAGGCAGTAAGACAACTCAAAAGAAGCCTCTCACAAGCGCCTTGCCTAGCTTACCCTGTCAGAAACAAGGAGTTCTTCCTGGACACAGGGTTCTCTAATACGTGCTTGACGGCAGTATTATACCAAAAGCATGACAAGGTCAATAAAGTAATCTCCTATACGAGCAAAACTTTATCCTCTGTGGAGGAAAAATTCAACGATTGTGAGAAGGCACTCCTGGCAACGGTGTGGGCATTGAAGAATTACCGCCCGTTTATCCAGGGGGAACACATCATAGTGGAGACTCCACACCAGCCTCTGCAATATCTCCAAAGTGACAGAATCCGGGCCGGAAATGTGAGTAATTCCTGAATTACTTCCTGGATTCTGTCAATGCAAGGCTTTCCTGTGGAGGTCAGATATGGCCAAAACAAGAAGAGTCCCCTCGCGCAAGGTCTGGCTGACTTGCATGATTGTGCCAGAGAAAACTGTCTCGAGGACGAAAGTCTAAAAATCAAGCACAACATGGAGGCATACCTTAATTCCCCACACAAAGTCTTTGAAGAAGACAAGTGTGAGGGAATGCCCACTGTCTATGTGGATGGATGCTCGTACCATGTTGACAGCAACGGGGAGAAAGAACTGGTGGCCGGCATAGGGAATGCCTGGGTGAAGGAGTTTCCAGACCCTCCGCTGGATACAAAATTGGTCCCCGAAGTAGTCAGGTGGCAGAGTTGATGACTGTGCATCAGGCCATCCTCACTGCTGTCCAACATCAACTCCACGAACTGGTCATAATCACCGATTCGGATTATGTACGGAACGGGTTCGTGGAGCACCTGGTCAACTGGAAAACCAGAGGCATGTTATGCGCTAATAACAAACCCCTGAAACATGGGAAGTTAATCCAAAATATTGATGATCTGGTCACATCGAATGGGATGACCATCTACTGGAAAAAGATCAAGGGTCATTCCATCAGTGAAAGGACAGAATGGCCATCGCAAGATGGGGGGCTTGTGGGATGTATTTACCCATGCATCCAAGCCCTACAATAAAACTGTGCAGTACTGACATGGAAAACATCATGATGGCCAGAACTCCCCAGAGAGTGCACAGGAAAAACATGAAGAATAGGCTGTCATCCATTTTTGCCTATATTGTGAGCACAGGAGGGCACTGCCTAACCACCATTGGGCTACACACACAGTAGCCTGAAACCATTGGGAATGGCAATTCTGATTGCCAAAAGCAACCCAGAACTGTGGGGAATTTATTTTCTTAATCCCAAAAATGGTTGCATTACCAGTACTCACCACTATCAGAAAGCCGGCGTTTGAAAACCACCAGACTTTTGTGTAAAACTGAACAAATGAAACAAAACCAGACCAAGGAAATACTTGCTAAGAGGTGGATACAATGTAACACTATATTCTGAAATGACTTGAAGGAAGTAATTATTTAATGTATAGGTAAAAATTGTCAGTTTGATTTGAATATAGAAAACTGGGAACAAAAAGTGACATTTAGCTGAAACCTGGCTTAATGAAACTGGATTCTGCCTGACAACTACCCCCGACAGGAGAAACCTGTTCAGCCACACTTCCCAGGCCTAGCTGCATCCTGCTGCCCCTTGCCAAAAGAAGTTGTCATCTCTCTGATTAGATTAGGGGTGGAGCACCTGGGAACTGGAAAGAACAGAACAATGCAACTTCCTTGACTCAGGCAAATGTTATATTGGGGGCGTCGTAAAATAGCTTCCTCTTGGGAGAAACTGGGGGGCAGCTGTGCCTCTGTGAACAAGCTGGCTTTGGGGAAGTGGATAAACCAGTTATTCCACCCTGTGATGTGGGAAGCCACACCCCTGTTTGACCAGGGCATCATTTTAAAAAGATAGATAACTCATAGTGCAGACTTGTCAGAATTATATAAGTAATATCATTATTTTTGTGATTTTTCTGTGAACATTTTAAGAGGCGTGAGGACCCTGTGGGGTATGCTGGGGGGTTGCTAGCAGAAAATAGGGTCTCACTCCAAATGTCTGCATGTTAAAAATCTGACACTTCATCAATTAATGTCCATACTCCTTGCGCACATGTGTGTAATTTTGGGTAAATGTCCGATATTGCAAAACCAGTTAAAAAGCGCACAATGTTGTCATTTTTGAATGCAAGCCCCCAGGAAGATCAGAGACGGACAAGCATGGACCATAAGGAATATATAATGTGCACATGTAATTTCAACAAATTGTATATCTGGGAAAGATGTATTTGAATCAAATATAGATTTGTGGGCAAACTGACCAGGGGAGGATCCTCTGACCCATAAACAGACCTCATCATGATGACAATCCATTTCCTTCCCCCAATCATGGGAGAGGGGAGAATTGGGCCAATGACAAGTAGAGTGGGGCAGGCTTAGCTAGGCCCAGGCACACACCCATTTTCAAAACACACAAAAAGAGACTGCTGGGACAGGTAGAGACATTCAATTCCATTTGCTGCGGAGCATGCTGACCGACGACTTCACATCCAGAGATCAGACCTCAAATCCATCAATCTCCAAAGACCAGAACTTTACTTCAGAACTTAAAGCAAGGGCCTAAACCCACAAACTGAGAACTCTTCTCAGCAGGCCTCAGCATCCTTAAAATCATTTACAAACTATTCAACAGCCGGGCGAGCTGTTATAACTTCAGTCAGGAAACCCTGATCATTCTGACAGTTGATCAGCTGAAAGAAATGTGTAAAGTCAGGAATCTTACTGTATAAGGAAAGACAAATGAGTGGATTGCAAGGTTGTTGAATCACCAAAGTTTGGGTAGTAGGCCTGTAACTCCTACTAACCCAAAATTTTACAATGACGAGGATGACAGTTTAGAGTCTAACTCCATTCTGGAAGAGGAGTCAGAGGAGATAGAGGAGTCTCGGTTTAGAATCCCCTCTTTGCCACAGCCTGCCCTTTTGCCTCAACCCATGTCCACTGGGACCCAACAAGGTCCAAAATTAAGCCCCGGGTTTGTTACTCTTGAGATTAAGAGAATTTAATTTGAAACCAAAAGATTAGGTTCTCAAAGAGAAGCCAAACATCAAGACATCAGAATCAGGGAGATGGAAATGCAGCATGCACTGGATAAGAAACAATGTCTATGGAATCTGCTTCCCTGCCAGAGTCCTCTAGGTCTTCCAATCCCAAGAGGCCTTGCCTGCCCAAAGAAGCAGTGAGCATGTATGATGTGAAACTTGATATTTTGGATTGGTTTGATGCTTTTAAGTACAATTACTGAGTTCAGTGTCTCAAAGGGAATGCTTTATTTCCCTGGCTTTTGTCTAGGCTCCCCCAGGATGCAAGAGATGCTATAAGGCAATTGAGTGAGCTTGAAAGACAAGAGTATAAACATTTAAAGCTGTCCCTAGTAGCCATATTTGGGAAGACACCTTCCCAGTACCTTAAGAGGTTTAGGACCCTCAAAAAGACTGATGGTACCGCTTGGGCTAACTGGGTGTGTGAATGTTTGAAATACTTAGATAGTTGGGTTAAGGCTTACAAAGTGAAAACCTCTGAAGGAATGAGAAGTCTGTTTTTATTAGAATCTATTTTTGATGTCTGCTCTCCTGAGCTGAGACAGCACTTAGTTGACACACACGAGATTGATTCCAAAAAGTTAGAAAGGGCTGCTGACTTGTGGGTTGCCAACAGAGCCACTCACAAGTACTCTGGGGCCAATCACAAGAAGAATGTGGGAAAATAGCACAAGAAAGAGAATTTTAATTCCAACCACCCAAAAGAGGGCCATAAACATACAAAGGTAAGTCTCATGGGAAACCTGGTCAGTCTAGTGAAACCTCTGGTGCTAAACCAGAGGGAGATCAGCAGAAACCTGCATTCCAGAGAGCATTTGGTAAATGCTATGCATGTGGGTCTACTGATACCAGATGTAAGGGTAAACCTTAAGGGGTCCACACTGCCTCCTTAGCCTTCATCCCTGAGGGAGAGGTTTATATGGCAAGTGGTAACTTTCAACTATAGGCTGAAGACCCCACTGGAGTCTCAGCAAGTGTTTCTTTAGTGTCCCTGGGTCTGTGGGAACAGCAGAATGTGGATGTGTACAACTCCATTCAAGATAACACAAAATAATAATACAATGACAGTGTACTTGTGACTGGTCAGGAGACCCCTGCCATTGGAGACACTGAGGCAAGCATTACAGTGGTTGATGAAAGCTTTTTCAAACCTGAGGATGATGCTAAGGCACCGAAAGGTCCCACTAAACCTGCCGAAGGCCCAATCCAGACGGTTCCAATACTTCCAGCTCTCAATCAGTGCAATAATATGGCTGCTAGAATACCTGTAAGTGTACAAAATGAGGTGCCTGTGAGAGTCCTGTTGGGGAATTACTTAAAGACTCTTGGAGCTGTATCAAGCACCATCAGGCCTCCCAGTAAAAGGAAGCAGGAGCACACTAAATTGGCTAGACAGGCAACTTTAGATGACTCTCATTGGAAAATTACAGAGGCACCTATAACTCCCAGTCCACAGGAAGGACACCCTTCTGATTCCAGGCCAAAGAAAGACACAAAGGGTAATCCCAATGTCTCAGGAAGAAAGAAAGGTATACTACCTAAACCTGTTCAAAGGACAAGGACATCCCCAAGAGGACAGTCCAAGGTCACCCCAGTGACCCCTTCCCCAGCTGAGGCTGACTGGGAAGAACAACCAGAACATGGTGAAACAGCTACTGGCGAAACAGAGCTGGTAGAAGCCCTTCCGTATGTGTGAGATCTGGATCCTAAACACCATCCTGAGCTGCAGACTTTACTTGCAGAAGGTGGACCCTCTAGGGCAGACTTCAGAAGAGGTCAAAGAGAGTGTCATACTCTTGAAGGACTTCATCAACAGGCTGATTCCCAGATGGAAGGGCAAGAGCCAGGGAAGCATATGCTGTAATGGGAGCCTCCTCTACAGTGAGCCTATTGAGTCTACCCCAGGGGACTATAGAAGACTTGTAGTACTCCAGGTGGTCGGATCCCAGTTCCTACAGTTAGCCCATGAGATCCCTCTGGCTGGTCACTTGGGCTTCAAGAAGACCAAAGAGAGGATATTTCTGTATTTCTACTGGCCCAAGATGGGGTCTAGTGTAGATAGACTATGTAGGAGCTGTCACACTTGTCAGACTTTTGACAAGAGTGGAGCCTAGAATGTGGCACTCTTGGTGCCTCTCCCTTTGGTGGGAGTTCCTTTTGAGAGGGTAGGGATTGACATTGTTGCTCCCCTAGTCCCTCCCACTTCTTCAGGTAACCAATTTATATTGGTTGTGGTAGATCATGCTACCAGGTATCCTGAAGCTATACCTATGAGGATTGTTACTGCTCAGGCAGTGGCTAAGGCCCTCCATGGTATTTTTACCAGGGCTGGTTTTCCTAAGGAGGTCATTTCAGACAGCGGGTCACATTTTATGTCCCACTACATGCAGGCCATGTGGAAAAACTGTAGAGTGACCTACACGTTCTCAACAGCCTTCCATCTCCAAACAAATGGATTGGTGGAGTGGTTTAACAGAACTATGATAAGCATGATAGGTGCTTTACAAAAAAAACTAAGAAAAAAGTGGTGCATTCTACTACCATGCCTTCTATTTGCTTATAGAGAGGCCCTTCAAGAAGGGGTTTGTTTCAGCCCCTTTGAGCTTCTCTATGGTCATCCAGTTAGAGGTCCTTTGGCCCTAATTAAGGAAGGGTTGGAGAGTGCTCCTTCCCTCAAGCCAGTGAGAGTCACTGACCAGAAGGCCAACATGGTGGAGTTTACTCCAGACCAGCTTGTTCTAATTATGGTACCTACAAGGCAGAGGACCTTACAGTATGCATGGATTGGACTCTTCAAGGTTGTGGGCAAGCTTGGAGAGGTCAATTATTTATTGGACTTGGGCAATCCCAAGGAGGCCCCTGGGATCTATCACACTAACCGCCTACAGGCACATGTTTCCAGACCAGAACTAGGTGCTTTGCTTTTAGCATCTGATCAAGAGGAGGAGGAGAGTGAACCTCTACCTGACCTCCTCATTGGGACAATCATTAGATGGAAAAATTGAAGGAGTGAATCTCTCTTCAGATCTGACTCTGCAATAACAGCAGGAGTGTAAATCAGCTTGCCTCCCTGTTTTCACTGACATCAGGCTTGACACCTTGGGGCCAGCATGATATTCTCACTGGTGACTGTCTCCCTGTCAAAAGCCGTGGTTACAGAATGTCAGATCAAGTAAGAACACACATAAAGGAAGACGTCAAGAAGATGCTTAATCTTGGGTTAATAGAGCCCTCTAAAAGTCCATGGGCTAGTGCAGTCGTACTAGTTCCAAAGAGAGGGTCCAAGGAATTGAGACTCTGTGTGGACTATAGAGATCTTAATGCAGTCACCACGACAGATGCCCATCCTTTACCTAGGACCAATGAGCTGGTGGACAAACTTGGTTCAGCCAAGTTCCTCAGTACATTTATCCTAACATCAGGCTTTTGGCAAATAGCTCTGACAGACCATGCCAAGGCTAAAACTTCATTTTCAACCCCAGGAGGAATCTACCAGGTTATGCCTTTTTTACTCAGAAATGCGCCTACTACATTCCAGTGAAATGTGAATCACTTTCTGAATGTGATGGAGGACTTCTGCATGGCATACTTGGATGACATTGCAGTGTTCAGCCTCACTTGGGAAGAGCATCTTGACCACCTTGGATATGTTGTGCAGACTCTTGAACAGGCCCATCTAACCATTGTGGCTAGCAAATGTCAAATCGGTCAGAGCAAAGTGGTCTACCTTGGACATGAGGTAGGAGGAGGTGAAATCAGGCCATTGCCTATCAAAGTACACACTGTACAAGACTAGGCCACCCCTACTACTCAAACCCAAGTGAGAGCCTTTCTAGGTCTCACTGGTTACTATAGGAAGTTCATTGAGAACTATGGGACCATAGCTTCTCTCTTGAATGTGATCTCCTCACACACATTTCCCAATGTCAGGTTTAATGAGGAGTGCACGTAAGCACTGGAAGGATTTAAGAAAGCCCTTTGACAAGCTCCAGTCTTGAGAGCTCCTGTCTACAACCAATCCTCTATTGTACAGACAGGTGCTTCTAATACAGTGATAGGTGCAGTTCTGAGTCAGCTAGATGAGAAAGGCAGGGAACACCATATCTGCTTCATCAGTAGGAAACTGAAGGACCACGAGACAAGGTGGGCAACTATTGAACGTGAGTGTTTTGCCATTGTGTGGTCTCTGAAGAAGTTTAGACCATACTTGTATGGATCTACTTTTTTATTTCAGACAGACCTCCAACCCTTGAGATGCTTAATGCAGATGAAGGGGGAGAATCAGAAGTTTTTTAAGATGGTCAATCAGCCTCAAGGGGTTTGATTTCGCCATAGAACACAGGTCAGGGTGTAATCACCAAAATGTTAATGACCTCTCCAGAAAGTATGACCGACTGGATAAGGATATTCATCCAGAAGTGGATTAAATCCTCCTGACCCTTAGTCTGGGGGGGGGGGGTGTTAGGGAGAATTCTCATTTCTGTGCTAATTCCCTTATACCTTAGAGAACACCAGCTCTTTTGCTGGACTTTGGGACATTTCATTTTTATCCTCGAGTGAGTAAGACCTTTTTCTCACTCTCTGAAGTATTTTCCTCTGATTTGAACCTTGTGTTTCTTTTGGTTTTGGAGTCTGACAAACTCCATAGGCATCATCTTTTTGTATTGTGACACACCTCCTTCAGTGCAGTGTCACAGAGAAGTCCTTTGGATTTCTGTTAAGGTTTAAATACCTGCTCTTGGATAAACTACTGTTTCCAAGAATAGTAAAGTGAAATTGAGTTTACTTACCTTTTACTCTTTGTAGATTCAGCACACACCATTATATGTGGAGTGCTGGGGGGTCACTTAGTATTCCCTTTGTCTTCCTTGTCATGTAAAAATGTTTATGTTACCCTTACTACAAATAATGGCTGGTGGCAGTGGTTTAATTTTCCTACCATTGTGCGTTTTTACTGCAGGCTGAATCCTCAGCTGAAGTATTGCTCCCATGGGTGCCCATTTTGTCAAAATGGCCCGGTCTTCCTTTTTTGCAATTTCTTGTTCGTGCAGTCATTCTTGAGATTTACTCTGCGTGCCAAACCAGGCTTGGACCCTTTGTTCATTTTGTCTTTGGTGGGGTTCACGGGTGAAGCCCACATCTGGCTCCAGCGTTTCTGGCAGGTGTGGGATGTTTTTACCCATGCATCCAAGCCCTACCATAAAACTGTGCAGTACTGGCATGGAAAACATCATGATGGCCAGAACTCCCCAGAAAGTGCACAGGGAAAACATGAAGAATAGACTGCCACCCATTTTTGCCTATGTTGTGAGCACAGGAGCGCACTGCCTAAAACCACCATTGGGCTACACACACATTAGCCTGAAACCATTGGGAATGGCAATGCTGATTGCCAAAAAGCAACTCAGAACTGTGGGGAATTCATGTTCTTAATCCCAAAAATGGTTGCAATACCGGTACTCACCACTATCAGAAAGCCGGCGTTTTAAAACCACCAGACTTTTGTGTAAAACTGAACAGAGGAACCCAAACCAGACCAAGGAAAGACTTGCTAAGAGGTGGATACAATGTAAAACTATATTCTGAAATGACTTGAAGGAAGTCATTATTTAATGTATAGGTAAACATTGTAAGTTTGATTTAAACTGGGAACTAAAGTGACATTTAGCTGAATTCTGCCTGACAACTACCCCCGACAGGATAAACCTGCTCAGCCACTCTTCCCAGACCTAGCTGCATCCTGCTTCCCGACCAAAAGGAGTTGACACCTCTCTGATTAGATTAGGGGAGGGGCACCGCAGGAGGTTGAACAAAGCCTTGTCCTGGACTCAGGCAAATGTTATATTGGGGGGGCCGTAAAGTGGCTTCCTCTTGGGAGAAGTGGGAGGAGAAGTGCCTCTGGGAGCCACCCGAGCCAGAGGCGGGGGCAGACAGAAGCTTCCCCCATGTGCTTTGGAACCTTAACCACACCCATCTGGGCCAGAGCATAATTTTAAAAAGGATAGATAACTCATAGTGCGGACTTGTCAGAATTATATAAGTAATATCATTTTTCTTGTGATTTTTCTGTGCACGTTTTAAGAGGTGTTAGGGCCCTGTGGTGTATTCTGGGGGGTTGCTAGCGGAAAATAGGGTCTTACTCCAAATGTCTGCATGTTAAAAATCTGACACTTCATCAATTAATGTCCATACTCCTTGCACACATGTGTGTAATTTTTGGTAAATGTCTGATATTGGTAAACCAGTCAAAAAGCGCAAAATGTTGTCATTTTTGAATGCAAGCCCCCAGGAAGATCAGAGGCGGACAAGTATGGACCATACGAAATATATAATGTGTACATGTAATTTCAACAAATTGTGTATCTGGGAAATATATATTTGAATCAAATATAGATTTGTGGGCAAATTGACCAGGGGAGGATCCTTTGACCCATAAACAGACCTCATCATGATGACAATCCATTTCCTTCCCCCAATCATGGGAGAGGGGAGAATTGGGCCAATGACATGTAGAGAGGGGCAGGCTCAGTTATGCCACACACACACCCACTTCCAAAACACATAAAAAGAGACTGCTGGGACAGGTAGAGACATTCATTTCCATTTTCTGCGGGACGCTCTGCCGGGAGACTCCAGACTTCACATCCATCAATCTTCAGAGACCAGAAATTTACTTCAGAACTTAAAGCAAGGGCCTAAACCCACAAACTGAGAACTCTTCTCAGCATCCTTAAAATCATTTGCAAACTATTCCATAGCCGGGCGAGCTGTCTGAATTCTTTTGCCAAGAACTTTTGTCAGTGCCCAGAAAGCAGTGTTACATCCAGAATCCACTTGATCCGGACCGGAAAGCAGAGCAGTATCCAGAACCAGAGGCCGCTGTATCCAGAGAGGCTAGTCCAGCAGAGCAGAGCTGACCTAGACCGCTGTGAGCAGAACCAGAGATCCGGATCGCTGTGAGCAGAACCGGTGCCTGATTGACCCGCTGAGCAGAGAGAACCACCGCTGGACGTGTTGACCAGATCCGTGACGAGGCCTATTTCAAATTTATATTGTGAGTACCTGGCAGAACTGTGCAGAACCAATCTCTTAGTTAAAATAATCTAATCCAAACTATTTTAACCTAAGTAGAACTGCCTCCTAGTAATCCTGTCATCTGTCATTCTAAAGCTGCAAGCTGTCATCTGTTATTCTAAAGCTGCAAACTGTCACCTGTCATTTTGAGTTTTACTTTAAATCCGAAAATCTACCTTTATTAAATCGTCTGTATCTCCGGAACCGTTTGTCCTAGGAACGAAATTTAACTTTCATTTTAAAGCTGTGATTCTAGTCCCTATACTTTTTCCGCAATCGCGATTTACGCACTCGCGAAATTTACCGCGATTTGCGATTTTGGCTCAATTTCTCCACTTGTCAAAATAGCAGCTCCATTCTTTCCTTTGTTAAAAATCCATTTGCAACCTGGTAATAACTCATAGAGCATTGCTAAAGTGAGCCTGAACTAATACCAACAAGCATCTCTTACTCACCCTGAATCTCTAGAGGGAATTAAAATCAGTTAGCACATTTTCCCATCCATTGCCATCACATTTAAAAGCATTTTGGGCCTGTGTTTCAAACTTCTGCCTGTTTCCTCTAAGGTTGCTGGGGGGGAACTGAATTCCGTATTGTATTTGAATGTATTCCCGAAGACTGTGTGTGTTACTTCCATCTCCTTGCATTGCATATAGGGGGGGGGGGGTGAATTGCCACCAGGGGAAAAGTGATTACATTGTCTTTTGTTGAAGCCATATCAAGTTATTTTCTGTACTGCATTTCATTCATCATTGCGTTTCCGTGAACCATATAAAGCATGCTTTCCCACCTTATTCTTCTGTCCCTATTCATAAGTTACCTCTTGCTGATTACTGCTCATATTCACAAGTGTAATATCCATTATCAATTTATTTATAGAAGTGTGATATATATATATATATATATATATATATATATATATATATATATATATATATATATTGTTTATATTTCTCAAATAAACCTTTTAAATTTGCAAAACAGACCTACTTCTTGGCTCAGTGGGGTCAGGGAGATTCTAAGAGAGGGGTGTTATATAAGGGTTGTCATCCAGAGTACATGAACTGGACCTAAAAATATATCAATAAGGGTTTCCCTCAGCATCCCAGACTAGGCATTGACTTAGCTGTAGTGTTGAAGTGAAGCCGCTTAACACAGGGCAGGAAGCAAGGGAGGTTCCCAAAACTCCCTATGCTTAGTCTCTTTGGTCACAGGAATGCACCAAAAGGTGATTGGCTGGCTGGCTGTCCTTGGAGGACAGCCACCCTGCTGTGTGAGTTACAGCTAGGCTTGCGAATGAATGGGAGAAACTTGCTTAAAAGGCGAGGTATTTTGCCAGGAAGGCAGAGTCGACCACTGGACAAAGGAACCAAAGAAGAAACTGGAAGAGAAGCTTGCTGCGCCCTCATGGACCGTTGGTTTGCCCAGTGAAGCCCTGCTGCAGTGCTGAAGCTCCAATTTCGGTATCGACTAGAGAAGCCCGGACTGGATGACTTCTTCCATTGGGTTGGTGGGAGCAACTGACCTCAAGACAAACTTGACTGGAACCCTTCTCCCTGCTGGCTGTACTTCTTTGCTGCTGCTGAAAACGAGTGCCAGGGAACAGGAACACCAGGAATGAGTGCATTATCTTTAAGCCAGACCTGAGTTCCAGGAAGATCATCCGGACTCCCTCGAAGCAGGGCAACCCAAGCCTGAGCCACCGCAACACAGTGCTCGACCCCAGAAGCAAAGGGAGCCCATAAGGTGTCCAAGAACTGTGGTTGTGCTATTTGCAGATAGTTGAAACTGCGAATTGCTGCTGATCTGGAGAACGTTAACTGCTGCCGCTGACTTGCAAACCATAGTGCAGGAATCACCAGACATCCTCCCTCTTGTCTCCACAACCGATGCCCAGGAACAACAGATTCTGCAAGACTACAACAGGGACAGAAGCCAGCTGGACCCTTATTCACCAGACTCAAGGTACTGTGTAACTAGGGGTGCTTACCTCTTGTTGTGTGTAGCTTGCTTGCACTCAGTGGAGATTTGCATTGGCTGTCCTTTGCAGAGTTGCTTTCAGCTTTGCTTTTCACAAGCCTCCCAGCTTGTGGCCCAATAGTTATCATTTTTACAACAAAACTCTCTTTACCTTTGTGCAAGACTTGTGTGCTATCTTCAAGAAGTGCCTCAGCTTCCCTAGACTTTGCTCAACAGGCATTGGCTTTCCATGCTCCCGGAAGTATCGTCTTACTCTCTGACTTTATGTTTATCTGCCCCTCAAAATGTCATACATAAGTTACATGTAGAACTGGGAAAGGGTTCAACTATATTTTATTGGGGGATTACCTGTTAGGAGAAACATGTTAACCTTTGTTTTCTTCCCTAACATATTCCTTTTTCCCCAACCTCAGTATTGCATTAAGTGTTAAAGTGATATATCAATGTCCACAGTGTCCTACCAATTGAAGTCACCTCAGGGTGTAGGAAGTGTGTGTGTGACATCCGAAAAGGGTATCTTCTTACTTAATTGAAACTGAAGGAGTGTATTTTTGAAGTGTATTTTATTGTTGCACATGCCCCTTTCTAAAGAAGGCTATTTTTAAAATGGACTGTTAAATTAATAAATAATTATTTTAATAAGAAACCTTGAGTATAAGTGTTATTTGAATACCTGTCACTGTGAATCGCTATGGTACACCTCTACAGCTCACATTGACTCCCCTTGAGATAGGTCTGGCTGCTCAGTTAATCTAGCAACTTGTGTAGTACATGCTTATGCCAAAGGTTGACTTTCCTATTGCCAAGAGGACAGACACGGTTGGTGTAGTCTCCCACAGGGTTAATACAAACAATCTTGACTAACATTTACAAACATGCAAAGTATAGTAACTGTAAGGTTTGCTTATGGTATATATCCTTGTAAACAATTTGCAAAACAGACTGTACACTCATCAGCATGTTGTGTAAACACTAACATAACATCAAGTTTGCAAATGGTTTGCAACATTGATGTAAACTATTTTAGACCTTTGGTTTTGCAAAGGTTTACACTTTTTGCAAACTGTGTAAACCATTTTTTTCATGCAGTGAAATGGGGCACCTGTGACCTCTGAACCTGCTCAGCCCCACCGAAGGTCAGGACACTGATGCAGCAGGGCACAGGAAAGGTACACACTATGCTTTTGGAATGGAACTTTATGAAAGGGGAATCTGAGCAGCAAAACATTCTAAGTGTTTGCTATAATTCTATTGACGGATCCCAACAGACAGATCCTACGATATTGTACCAGTTACAGTGTGGTAATGTTTGGAAAGAAAATGCCATAGGAACCAAACCCAATCTGATACCAGCAGTCGCATAGCGGCACTCGAGCAAGCAGCGGGGCCTTCGGAAATCCCTGTGGTGGCCTCTGATAAGCAAACACAGGGGGCAAGTCATGGCATGAAGAGAGAAGTAATGGCATGATCGCAAACAATGCATGGACGTCACCAAAAATAATGCGCCCATTGTTTAAAGGCTGACCACTCTTCGGGAACAAAGTCAATGTTTAGCTACATTCCACAGTCGCAGTGTAACAGCAATTGCACGGGTGGAAGAGCTGCTGCGCGTGGCGAGCTTTTCTTCCCATGTTTTAAACAGTAAAGTGAAACAGCAACACATATTTGCCTTATTCCCCAATTCGGATTATGAGATTAGAGGCTAGATCCCGCTAGCCACAGCGCATGAGCACGGGGCAACACAATGCCAGAGGAGACAGAAATGGCGTTGCACGTATGATGATGTTACCGGAAGTGGGAATGCGTAATCTTTGACATCAATCATATCGCTGCAGGCAGTTTCAAATCGCCTTTGATCTGGACGAGACCACTCTAATAACTCATGTAAAAAAACGATACTAAGCATGTATTATGGAAACGACAATTAGCTACTGAAGCAGAAGAAAAAAAAGCGACGTTTGAGTTGCAAACCATATAATGAAGATACTGCTGCCCTGATGTTGCATGGCTGCATTCGTGGTATGCCACTGGCACAGAAGATGCTAGGGGATCTGCAATCATGTATACAACTTCACATAGCCAGTTACTGCCATCCAAAATATGTTTCGTTATGTAGCCAGCCTTTTCTGACAGGTTGGCCCTGCACTGAATACACCTGTACCTAGGTAGAGGGTTCCTATGTAGTTTGTGGTTCCCCTGCCAGAATGGCATGTTGGTGCCATGCGCTGCTGATTGCAGTAAGCAAGATTTAGCTTCACTTGCTAGGTACAGTCATTATATCCAGGCATAACCTGCAAGACCCTGGTATGTCAGCTGCATTCATGAAATGTATGTGGCAGCCTCACCTCCCCACCTACCGTCAGATGCCAAATGCAGCTTCAAATGCTACATTTCTGTCATGTAATGCCAGCCAAAACCTCAGATCTCTGAGATAGTCATTGCATATAAGCTGCAGACTTCCAATCCCAGGTGTTCCGCTCAAATGCGAAATTCAGCCTTACGCGTTGCAATATTGCTATAGTATACCGAATAGATTCTTGTAGGCCAGTCGTAACTTTCAGGTCTTAACACTTTGCCAGTGCCCACGTAACATAACATAACCTATGTGAGGTACAGCATAACATGGACATGTGCGGCCTTCAGTCTTGTGCCATCAATGATCTCATATGCATAAAATAGTCAATGCATGTAAGTAAAGCCTGACATGTCTCAGTGTCTGTCCATGCCATACATAGGATGTGGGCCAGGATGAATGATTCTTGGGCTGGCAATTACCAGCACATGTGAGTCAGCTGTGTGAAACAGAAGCATTTGAAAAAGGGTGCAAATGTACACCATGGCCCGTCCTGCACCTCCACGTGTTAGTATAGTAGCCCTCATGGGATGTGCTTGTTCTGAGCCATTACACATATAGCAGCCCTGATGTAATGTGTATGTTGTGAGCCATTACAAGTATAGCAACCCAAATGGGGTGTGCATGTTCTACTTCTGAGCCATTACAGGTATAGGAGCCCAGATGAGAGAGGTGTGTTCTTAGCCATTACAACTTTAGGAGCTCCGATGAGGTATGTGTTCTGAGCCATTACGGGTATAGCAGCTCCAGTAAAATGTGTGTGTTCTGAATCACTGAACATGTAATAGTCCTATTGATAAGTCGAAAGCCACGTCACTTCTGTTACAATTGAATGTTACCTGCATCTTAAACAGATAACTCTGATGCAGACACATTAACTCACCTATCTACAGGATTGAACTAACAGGTTACACCTTGATCTATGCAACAGGGTTATTGGCCCACAGAGCTACATTTCCCAAAAGGCTATTGACTCTGAAAGGCATATAGGTTTAGGGTACTGGCAGTTCCATTTGAGGCTTGCCTGACACAACTGGCTTGTCAAAATCTCTAAGTCTGTTCAGACTATTCTATGTGAGTCAGGAGATTAATAATGAGGCTTTGAAATGTGCTAGGTTTCTGGCAGTGGGACTCAGAAATCGGACATGGCGGAAGAAGGGATGTACCGGGTCTGGGTCCCGCAAAAGGGAATTACCGGCCCCTCCAAGGTCAGAATGGCCCGGTAAGTACCCTTTTGCAGGACCCGGACCCGAGTTTGGAGGTAGCTATGCCGGTAATGATGGCATGGCTACCTCCAAACTCGTAATGAGGCCCATTGTTCTTGCTCAGTAGTTAGCTCTCTTCAGAAAATGCCAGAAAATGTTGGTGCTGTGTCATTACAGCAGGTCTGTTAAGAAATGCTGTTACTGTCTCAAAACATAGCAGTCCTGCTAAGAAATGTGGGCATGATGCAATCAGCCCTGCTGTGAATAATTGGCATTGTACGATGACATGCCTATAGGAGCTCTGCTGAAAAATTAGGCTACTTTGCTTGCAAATATAGCAGTCCTGTTGAGAGGAAACTACAATCTGTGCCACTGAAAATATATACAGAACTGTATCTACCTGTATACATTACACCTGCTTGTGGTGGGTCGTCAGAAAGGGATTTAAAGTAAAGTTCAGACCACATGCCTAGCTATTCGTTGCTATCTAAGATAAACTATGTACAGTGACCTTTCATGCACACGTATGCACGCAAACCCATGCAATCTTCATATATAAAACCAAAAGCTTTTCCTTCTCACAAATGCCAAACAACTGCTGGGAGGCTCTCCTAAAAATGCAAGCCAAGCCATGAAATGCAATTGATGTGCTTCTGTGATGAAAAGAAAAGAATATAAAATGACCATGCTGCTGCAACTGTGCTGTCTCTATTAAAGGTGAATAAAACAGAAATGAAAGCCGACAATGAAGCAGAAATGTAGCCCTTGTTTTAGACAATTTTCATTTTACACAATTCTTCATGTTTCC
Organism: Ambystoma mexicanum; assembly: GCF_040938575.1. Lineage (NCBI taxonomy): Eukaryota > Metazoa > Chordata > Amphibia > Caudata > Ambystomatidae > Ambystoma > Ambystoma mexicanum. Next base: position 178,851,236 of record NC_090924.1, read on the forward strand.
TGAAGCAATGTGAAAAGCGTGTTCATGATTCAAAATGCTTTGATAAAACTGTAACCTACAAAATTGCAAACAGTTGAACACTGTGAACAAAACACAAATTCCCCTCTACATTACTCAGAAAGTATTATCTTGATTCAATCATTAACAGAGGAGAATGTAAAAAATAAAAAAAACAGAGCAGGACCCACCACAGTTGTTTCTTTCAAGGAACTGTGTGGATTTCTAACGCAAAGAGTGGGTTTGCAAGCTGCTGCTGCTGCCATACTGTCAGAAGTTAACTCCTTGATTTATGGGAGTGCTGCCATAAATAGGGTTCTATGTAATGTCACCGTGAAAACGTCGCCCGGTTTTGGTGACTTTTTCCTAGCTACCATACTTCTTTCTCCAAATATTCCAGTAGGGGTATAATTAAATATTATTACCTCCAATCCTAGAATATTTGGAGAAAGTGTTTGATAGCCTTGAGGGTGCAAAATTGATATGATATGATAGTTTATTTATATAGCGCCTATACACAATGTGCTTCAAAGCGCTTCAAGGCAAGGGAGGCAACAAGGGAAAATGCAACGACATTCTTACAGGTCATGAACAGTAAGGATGTCAAATTAACTATCATACTCGGCCTGACGATATTTCAGAAAGTGCAAGTGCATAGATAAGGAAGTGAGGGGGAGAGTGAGAAAGAAATGGTAACAGACAGGCGACTACTGTACTAGGCCTGACGACATTTCTGGTAGAGCCGGAGGAAAACAAAAGGTGAGGAAGAGGGGTGCAGAATGGGAGAGGAGGAACAAAACAAGCGACTATCGTACTAGGCCTGACAACATTTCAGATAGTGCTGGAGGGAGGGGGGACATTAAAGGGAGGGGGGAGCGACAGACGAGGTTGCTATCATTCTAGGTCCAGGGACAATTCTGATAGAGTAAGTGCATAGAAGAAAGTAAGGGGAGGAGATAGGAAAAGGGAGAGGGGAGCGGAGGAGAGAACAGAGAGTAAGCAGTCAAAAAGAGTGGAGAAGCAAGAGGGGAGAGCGAATACAATTGCAGAAGTCAGTAATGAAACATAATGTTGCAAGCCAGGATACAAGATGAAGATGGGAACAGCAGTCAGTACCACCACGAGTACAAGATGCAAAGGAAGTCCAGCATGAGAGTTGAGAAAGGGTGACGCACCGTGAATCAATGAAGGCCATAAAAGTAAAATCCAGCATTGGCCACAAGACGGTGATGGTGAAACCAGAATGTATCAGGACAGACTCCTGTGTGCAGAAAGGGGGGGCACAAGGGAACAACAGGGGGGACCAGAGAGGGTGGGGATGGCAATTAATGCAATTGTTTAAAAAAGTCGGCAACCTGGTGACCTTTTTCACAGCGACATTATTACGTGATACGATAAATAGCCTATGTAAGTGGTATGCAATTGTGGGGTGAAAATAAAGCCCCAGAGTGACAGAGATGGATAGGCCATGCTAGGCCTCTATTGCGAGAGTGTAGCAGGCTAATTAAAAGTTCCATTGAAATATAAAAGCTAGTGCAAAACAGTGACTTCCGACATAAGGCCTAGTGAAATTAAAAGAAATTGGCCTAGTTCAACTGTACTAAAATGGACAGGCACTTAAGTGATGGGAATCTACCTGAGAGCTAAAAACTGCTGGATATGCTCAATGAATGGGAAAAGACATGCAGTGCTGCAGATGCAGACTTCATGTAAACTGGAAAAAGGCACCTTTTGACAGATTCAAAACTGCTTCAGCACACATGGGAAAAGATACATTGAAATGCTGAGCCTTTGAAAAATAACAAGGAGGACTTGTGCCTTAGATTTAAAAAGTGAAGCCAAGTGACATATTTCATTTGACACGGAGAAAGACACTTACCTTCCACAAATAAACTGACATTTAAATGTAAATGCCTACTTTGTTTTTAAAAAGAGGAACATTCATGTATTTTCAACCAGCAGATAACAAGAATATATTAATATATGGACAGAAGCCCCATAGGCAATTTAAAATGTTACATGTAAACACATATTTTCAATTGAAAATGCTTTTTTCTCAGAATAATGCATTTAACTGGGTGCTGCTGCTTCCCCCACTGAGCTGATGTGTATCTGGAACTGTGACCTCAGACCTTAGGACTGAGGCCTTCTAGAAGGAAAAGGTCTGGGTTTCAGTTTAAATGCTAAGAAATGCAGAGAATTAGATCAGAACTGTGGTATTTGCAGATAACACGGCCAGCAGAAATGACCTTAAGGTCAAACCTCCCCATCAATTGTCCCTTAGACTCGAACAGGGTCTTTTGAAGCCAAGGAGGGGAGGGTAGGGTAACATGATGCAGGCAGATGGTCCTGGCCAGGTGACATGGAGAAATTAAACTCTGGAATAGGTGGGGCGGTCTGTGAAACTGAGGGGCATATTTGAAGTGTTGCCATTGATCAACATTGGACTCCTTTTTCCTGAATAAAAAGAGAATTGTTTGTTCCTCTGAGCTCATCCCTGACTCAGATTAAAGGGGATAAGAATCCTGTTGGAACCCTGTAAATATGAATTCTGTGTGATGTATACACATTATTTGTCAGATCCTCACTCCTCTTGACAGGCACAGAGGCAGCACAAACTCCTCCCTCCCCATTGGGTCTTGGCACCTGGGAAATGGAAACCGCAGGCCACCGCAACCCTCTGGGGAAAGAGGGTTAGGGTTCATTGAGTGGATGGGTAGAGGGAGTTCAGGATAACCGGAAAGAGGTTTAGGGAATCACAATGGATGGGCAAGGGGGTTTTAGGGAAACATGCTCCTCGACTCCAGTGCTCTTCTTGCTGTTGGTTGTTGGCAGTGGCTCTGCTCACACACACTCTCTTACAACCATCACTCACTCTGAATTTCTCCTTTGGAGGCCTTTTTATTGGAGCCTCTAACCAATTTACACCTTAGGTTTGGTATTCTTTAGTGCTGCTTTGGTTTTCAAACTGCCTTCTCAAACATGAACTTCTCCCTCATTTTCTCATGAAGGCAAACCCTCCCAACATCACATCATATCGTGGTAACTCCCCACCAATATGCAGATTACAAGTTCCCCACCTCACCCTGTACAAGAGTAGCAAACAATAACATGCACACTAGGTGCTAAAACACTTAGCTCTGTGTTCTGTGGAAGTTCTAGGTCCTTCGGCCTTTTCGTGTTGATGGGCGTGATATGTCTCACCAATCCGATCAAACAACAAGCTGAAAATAGCAAAACAAACTCAGTGCACGTGCGTGCGAAATTGTCGTTCCTAAGGAACTTTCCCTAAAGGGTTAAAGATTGTTAAAGGTGTGGTTGCTTCACCGCCAAGCTAACTCCAACTCTGGGTTAGTATTCATGCTTAACATGCAAAATAGTTGAACTCGTCTTTTCGTGCTTCCGAAAATGTCAAAACATTAATTCCACAGCGCGTAGCGTGTTTCCCTCCGACGGGATAAATCAGCTGTTCTAGGAAAAAGGCGTGTACTTAGCTTTTCATGTACGCGGGGCCGGGGGTTGAGCCGGCGGGCGGTGCCCCACGTAGGCGTGCCTGCAGGAGCTCGAGGTTCACACGTCCTCTCTTGCCGATGGTCAGGATTGCGAGCGGTGCTTCCTTGGGCCTTTGTCCTGCAAAATGGATGGAGAACACGCCTGGACAAGGTGGTTGGACTCCCCAGGGCCCTCTTAACTCCCCCCAGAACCCCCAAAACACTGCCAATTGCCCCAGCCCTGACATTATTATTTTTATTTTTATTTATGCAATGGTTAGAATAAACCTTCTGCAACATCAATAACAAATACAAACAGCATAACAATATTCCCTACAATACAACCACTGATAAAAAAACACATATAAAATACATAAACACAAAAAATCATCTTCTAAAACCCAATAAATTCCATCACATGTAATGCAGCCATATAAATACAATCTGTGGAGCTATCTCTTAAAATGTATATAACATTAATTTAATGTAATATCAATCAACCGAGCTGTGTTATTCTCTACCCGCCTCAACATCTCTTTCCAGATATTAAAGGCATCTGCCATTGCAACCATTGACCTAGCACAATAAAGGTTAATCCAGAACTGATTGAAAGTGATAAAATAATCATGTTTTTATCCAATGCATATCCCTTGTTATATGACATAGTCAAAGAAGAACAGCCATTAAGCACATGGTGGCTGGTTTCAATAGCACACATACATAACCTACATGTCCCTTTTTCATAGGGAATCCCCCTCCATCTACCCAGATGTTCATTGGTAGGCAAGATATCAAATCTTAAGTAGGTAATAAAATGCCTAAGTTGCCATTTGGCTGGTTTTGTAAACTATAGGCAGGGCAGTTTAGGTGTAAAACTCTGTGCTACATATATAAAATACATTTCTTGTGACCGAAGCTTGGTTGAACTCAAATCCGCATCCCAGACCACAGTTTCTTTTTTAAAGATAGTATGGCATTGAAGCAGCCCATCAATTCGCTAGAAATCATACCAATCACAGACAAATAACCATACGTGGAACCCTGAAGATCAACCACAAAGGCATTGGACGCTGTGAGAGATTAATTAACAACCAGAGATAAAAGCGAGCCCGAACCCGCAGAGAAAATGGTGTGCTGGAGTTTGCAACCGGAGATCAACCATAGTGATCCAAGAGATTGAACAACCAATTCCAATCCGAGGGACGCTAGCAGTACTGATTGGGGAACTCCCAGGTGAGACCTCAAAATTTTCCCTTCCACTACCTCTAACCAAGAATTCTTACCCTCAGGCAGGAACACAGAACCATATAAAATCCCTGGAGTAATAGATGTGCAATAAACCTTAATCATGCCTTCCAGGCTACCAACCCAATAATGCAGATAAAGTTCCTTAATACCTGCCACTTGCTCATAATCTTGGGTGTAAAGAAGTCCCGGTAAAAGTGATTGCTAGTGGGAGACTTGATAGGAAAACCCAAGTAGAGATAGTTAGTCACCACCTCTATCGGGGTATGGTCAAGTCTCCACATTAAGTATTTAGACCTAGCACCGGGCCTGATTTGCATTGTTTTAGTTTTCCCAATATTGATTATTAGATCATTTTCTTTAGCATAATGCATCAGTGAGGTAATGGAACGCTGTAGGCCAATTGGAGTTTGGTCCATGAGCATCGTGTCATCCGCATAGCATAGCCAAGGGATGCCTTCACCCCCAATAGAGGGAGGAAAGTTCCAGACCCAACTAAAAACCTGCACCATGTCTGAAGTGTATAAGTTATATAAGATAGGGGCGAGTGTACACCCCTGTTTTAGCCCAATGTTAGTCAATGACAGCAGGGTCAGCAGTCCCTCATGATTAATGCAGATTTTATCCATAGTGTCCGTATAGAGCGACTGGATAACGAAGAGAAGTTGAGGGTCAATATTCCACTCCCTCAATTTTGCCCAGAGACGAGGCCAATTAATGGTATTGAAAGCCTTCCAAAAATCAATGTAGCAAATATATAAAGGCTTTCCCTTTGTCACTGCAGATGATATCAGTCTTAAAAAGAATGCTAATATTATGTGAAGTGGAATGGTGCTTGTGAAAGCCCCTTTGATATTTTTGCAACAACTGATTGGAATCAACCCACCGATTACATTTTTTTTAAGATTTAAGAGAATGGAAGCAAATATTTTCGAACTGGTGTCCAACATGGCTAAAAGCTGATAATTGGATGGATTATCCTTGGCACTCTTTTGCAAGACCACAATCAGAATTGATGTCCTCCAACTAGAAAGAATAATGTCAGTCCTCCAAATATATACGTTATGGAGAATGTGAACCCACATCTCCGGGTTAGACTTATGCACTGCATTGGCCAAACCATCAGGGCCTGGGGCTCTTGAATGTTTAAGGGCTTTTATAATTAGTAGAACATCATTTATAGAATTTGAGTAATGAAACAAATTATGATTCTGGCATTCTCATAATTCTGGAAAATTGGTAGAGTGTTACATGTTGAAATTAAGATGTGTAGTGTGGAGTGCCATATTTTTCCCTAGTGCGACGCAGTAGCAAATTGCGAAAAAAGGATAGCTCCTCCCAGGACGGATGTGCCGAAAAAAGATTAGTATTTTTCGACTTGCATTGAAATATAGAACTCGAATATATATATGTGCCTGCAGTTATCTGAAAAATTAAGGTAGCTGCCATGTTGTTTTATGTTTAGGAACAATGAAAAGTTAAACCCACTTGTCATTTTGGGGCGATGACTCTTTCTCCTCCATCAGCCTCCATCATCCACAGCTCCCAACTCTTTGTCCTATCAGCAGGCAGTGGGCGTATTGGGGGGAGGGAGAGGAGAGAGCTAGCCAATCCGTATTGTGGGAACTATGATAATAATGGATTGTCACCAGCCCCATAAGCGATCATTTTTTAATCTGAGAGGGACCTTTAGATTGTCTTTTCCACTCTATTCCTGGAGGTAGTCTAATTCTAGACTCTTGCAAGGAAGCAACTACCAGAGAGGCAAGGAGAGCTACCCAGGCCATCAGGGTAAACATTGCCAGGAGAAGAGCTGGTTACCTGGAAATGCCTTAAACCTTGCCTGGGAGCCAGAGACTGGGAAACCAATAAGCTAGCTACGCCTGCCATTTGAGGAGCAAGATCAGGACTGGGTTGCTGGGGACCATCCTAGACCGAAACCTTTGACCAGGTTGTTGCTGTCCTGATAGGAGTCCTGCTGTTTCCCTGGATGCCCCATAACCAAGGCCTCCCATGTAAGTAGGTCAATCCAAATGCTAACAAAAGTTTGGGGGGGTATCTGCCAGCCTTAATCTCCATCTGACATAGCGGGTTGGGGGTGAAACAGGTGAAACCTTTGGCGCATTTTATTAAATATAACTCAAATTAATGACCATAGAAAACCACCCAATCCATTTAAATTGTGTGGGGAACTGCCTGCCTTAATCGTTTTCATTAAATTGTGTGCGAGGGGGTGAAACTGTGTAGACCCTTAGCGCATTCTATTAAAGTTAAATCAATGAATTGCCCTATAGAAAAATCATCGGATGAGTGTTGTTAGAGTTAGAAACTAACAAAGTTCATTCCCAGTGTGTTAGAGCCGGTATAGACAATAAAGTTCTTGGGTGACTCTACCTTTCTGAAACCCCTCTCTTCCTTATCGAGAGGGCGTGTCCATACTCCCAAAATAAGTAACCTTCAAACTCTGCCATTCAAGTGAATGTTGAGTGTGCAAAAACGAAATTTCCCAATTATTGACTTGCATCCCCAAACAGAATCCTATGGCCCTGCATTTTATTCAAATAAAAAGACAAAAACGATGTTCCCATTGACTTCCTTTCCCAAACATTAGCTTACAAATAAAAGGCCTAAAACGATATTCACATTGGAGTTCCTTTTCCAAACATTGCCTTAAAATAAAAAGCTCCACACGATTTCCCATTGAAGTTACTTTTCCAAACATTGCCTTTCTAATAAAAACAAAGCCACAACGATGTTTCCATTGTATTCCTATTCACTGCACCATGCCTTCTAACCAGAGCCATAAAAAAAACTAAGCAATCACTGTGTGAGTTATATTGTTCTATGGGTGCAATTGCAAGAAATCTGATGTAAAGTACTAACTGTCCATCTCTAAATTGTACCTGTGTGTTGTAGTATCTGTAAGTCCATTCGAAGTATAAGTCAGTCGATTGGTGCAAGTAATTTGAAATTGTGATATTGTGTAGTGCCACAGCATTGGTTTATCTATTATTTTTTGTCAAACCTTAAAAAAAATATATTATTACTGTACACCAGCCTGGTTCCTAGCTCACTGGTGGTAAAGAGGGTATTTGCTGAACGGTAAGAGATAGGTTGGATGCCTTACTAAAGTTGAATCTGCAAATCACGTTGCTGTGCGCCACCTTGCTTGGGGGCAAAGGAACTCCCTGAGTTGAGAGTGACTGCACAATAAATCATGACACAAGGAAGAATGAAAAGGCCCATATTGACAAGATTTCTGTGCGTAAAAAGGCCTAGTATGCAACTTATCTGGAGGGCTCGGAACAGGTAACATCCCATCAGTACCTGTCATTGGATATTCATGATCACGTTGAATAGCAAAAGGGCTGTGAAAGAGTTCAGGTGAGATTATTGATTTGCACCAAAGTGCTTTGTGTTGGTTGTATACATGTACAATTCCAATTCAAATAATTCTATAATCTGCTGTGAGTATTTTCATTTCTCTCTCTCTCTCTCTTGGAATCTGCCATCAGGCCAAATCCCAAAAATATGCCATCCTGGGGCCAGATTACATACACTTTGCACTGGTGCAAGTGCAAAGTTTGCACGGTATTCGCACTAGGGAAAAATTTGCCCTATTTTTTAAAACACTGGAACTCATTAAAAAACCGTTGTGCCTCGACAAGTGCAGTTAGGCATATTAAAAGCACCAGGGATAAAATTGTCCCAGTGCTAAAAAGATACATTTGTAATGCATTTTTGCATCAGGGCAAAGTTTGCTCTAGTGCTAATACCATTCCGTATTAGCACTAGGGCAAACTTTGCCCTGGTGCAAAAATGTAGTGAACATGCATCTTTTTTGCACTAGGGCAATTTTAGCCCTGGTATATTTAGTATGCAAAACTGCACTTGTCGAGGTGCAATGGTTTTTTAATGTGTCCCAGTGTTTTTAAAAATAGGACAAACTTTCCCCTAGTGCTAATACTGTGCAAACTTTGCACTTGCACTTGTGCCAAGTTTCTGTAATCTGGCCCCTGGACCACATGCAATGTCAGAACAATGCTCACTGGGCCTTTACAAAACTGTTTTTAAGAAAATGTCCCAAATTCTTCCTGAGAAAAGTGGTGTCTCACCGGAGAATAACTCACAACTAAATCACAGTTGTACTTGCAATTTAGAGAATAATGTAGGCCTCTGAGCATTCCCAAGTCTTTTTCTGACAGTTGTTTGGGTGACAAAAGAAAATGTGAATGTATAATAGGTACACACCCATGTAAATGTAGCTTAAAACACATTCACAAAACATAAAACTTGTAATAGAAATTTCAGAGAACATGCTTAAATAGCATCCTCATGTTGCAGGTGTCAGTGCTACGTGTGAGGTGAGAACATGCACTAAAATGTTGTAAAAGCTGGGATGTGCGGACTTAGAAGAAGTAAGTAGCCTAAAAAGTTGAAACATATTTTCGATAGGTTTTAATTTTGAACTATCTAGCATGTCTTAAGCTTTCTTCGGAGTGAGGGCAAGCCATGCCAAACCTCCAATATTTCCGATATGCCATCTTAAGACTGTGATTCCTGGGTTACCTATTAAAGACACCGCCAAGGAAATGCCAACTTGAGAAGACAGCAGTCATTTTTTAGAGCAGCAGAACATTCACATAGAACCATATTTCCTTGTGAAACCTCTATGTTCTAGAAAGGTCGAACTAATCATTCCTGTGGGTACAACGTTCACCATCTGCCTTTTTTTTGCGCAGTTTTTTGCGAAAAATGTTGGCCGCAAAAAATCATTGAAAAACATGGGGGAGGTGGGTAAGGGCATATAAGTGGTAGGGGTGGTGGGAGGAAAGAGAATAATAAATAAAAGGGAAGAGGGGAGGGGTTGGGAGGGTAACCCCCAAATAAAATAAAGAAATTTGATGAGTTTTTTCAGTGAAAACATTTTGGCAAAAAACTCTGGCAAAAAAAAATCCAGGCATGAATGAGCATATAACCATTCCTCTGACCCATGTTGAAATGATGAAGGCTTTAAGTCATAGTTCTTGAAAAATGCAAAGTCATTGCAATTTAGCATCTGATTCATGGAATTATTTGCGCGTAAAATGCAGATTTGGGCACCATTCGGCCCGAAAATCCTCATACCTCAAACAGGGATTTTCGGGCAGAATGGCATGCAAATCTGCGTTTTACGCGCAGATAATTCCATGAATAGGGCTATTACCCGTGTGTGAGCAGTGATATTCATTTTGATATTTGATATTTCATTTTGAATTTGGTGCTGTATCTTTAGCATAGCTCGCCAGTGGCTGTCCAGGAGATGTAGTGAGGTGGTCAACCCAGGACATATTTAAATGTGAAGAGCATATTACAGCTAAAGGACAGTGAGTCACACCTTAATCACATCCTTAATATGCAAATGAACCACATCTTAGTGACAGCCCCGACACATCCTACATCAGCGTTCCTGACAGCCTCTACAACAGCTTATGACCACATCTTATGCCACAGCTCACCTGCGGCTTTGTGGCAGTTTACCAGGCATGCTCTAATGCAACTTAGTGACAGCTTATTTCGCAGTCCCTTTTTTAAAGGAAACCTACGGTCTTTTTCCTAATTGTTTCAATTTGAACCAGTGACTCACTCAGTAGCAAAAAAATGCTGCAAAGCTGCTTTGATTATGAGAAAATGTTCAACACTCAATGCACCCTTCTCCAGCTGGTAAACTCTGGAAAGTGGATCCAGGAGTCCTAATATACATCCACATTAGCTCTCTGCATTGAATAGTAGTAGCTGCCCCAAAGCCAAAGGAACCTTATTATGCCCCCAGAAATATCACCCTGCATTGAATAACATAGGGCACCCCACATAAGAAAATGTGTAATTGAAAATAAGAGCCCATAAAGGAGAAAGTCTAGCTTAAATGGCAGCCTTTACAATGGATTAACATTTGCAAAGTACTTCTCCGTATACGAAAGTAGGAAAGTATGCTGTGCCTTTAGCTATTTAAAGCAGGGAACTATTTTGGTTACTGTTCACAGCACAGCATGGTGTGTTAAGGTACTGTGATGAGTGTATCCCATGTTTTAACACAACCCAATCCTAAATTCTGCATATCTGCAGCACTGTATAACTCAATGTAGGTCATTGCTTTACAAGCAGAGAATACACCCATAGATATACATCCTTTAAAGGGCTGCAGACAACATGTTATTTAACTGTTGTGGGAGATTAAACAAAATACATACTTTAAATGAATCAAGCTCAAACGCTGACCACGTCCGGCAAATGGGAGCTTCCTGATAATTTAGATTAATCACAAAGAGTGCTTGCTTGGCCCTGCAAGCCCACTTTATTCTTTGTCCAGCTTTCCTCACTCTCTGTGCATCCCATGAGCCGGTACCATAAAAGTTAGTGGTGCACTGAGTTCGAACTCAACAGGAAAGGCATACGCAGTGTTCACAAAGTTTTTGGTGGTAGAGAGAGCACAAATGTGAACGTAAACTGGAACAGAAAACATCTTCTGGGACAAGCCCTCATTACGATTTTGGTGGTATCCCGCCGATAACACCAGCAGGATACCACCAAATGGAATTAGCATTCCCGCCACCTGATATCCTGGTATTTCCAGGATATTACAGGTGGGAGGAATGCCGGTAATTCCCCATTCCATGAAGTTCCATAGGACTCCATGTGGGGAATTACTTGAATTATCGGCACCGGTATTACCGGTGTTGATAATTCTGGCATTTTTTTTCTGGTCGGGGCCTGATTTACCGCCATCTCTTCGCTGAAGGTAAATCAGAAACCCCCACCGGCAAACTTGTAGTTTCCCGGTGCGGGAAAAGTGCCGGTGGTGGTATTACCACCACCTTTACCAGCATTTTTCTCGCACCAGGAAACTTATAATGACCCCTATCTACAGATTGTATTGTCCCTCTCCTGCGACAGACCAATGACTAATCTTCTTTTCTTATACTTCCACTATAATCCTCTGGGACACTACTGTGGCAATAAGACCCAAGGCAGCGGGCCAATACCGCCCCAGGTAATGCCCCCGCGGCCATAGTTACAGGCCCAAGCGCGATGATATTGGCCTGCCTCCGAGGGTCTTATAGCCATTAGTACCCAGCCGTTAGAACGGGGTACTATTGCCATTTTTTTCTGTTTTGCCGCGTTTCCAAACAGAAAAAAAAAAGTGAAAAAAATGGCCGCCAGAAAAGGGAAAAAGTAGTAAATTTTCCCTTTCCATGGCGGTTATCCAGAGTGGACGCGCTGGGAACAGGAGTGTTTCCAGCGCGTTCGCTCCCAAAAAAAGAAGAAAAAAGAAGGTAAGTGGGGTTGGGAAGGCGGGGAGGGGATAGTTTGCGGGGGAGGAAAAAAAAACATACCTGAGTCCCCGGCGCACGTGGGACGCACTTATGTACACAGGAATACCGTGTGGTATGGCTCGGAAAAGAGCCTATCCACATGTAGTATTCCCGGTGTACAGCACGCGCCGGGTACTAATATTGCTTACAGATCATATCATTAACATGGAGATCACAGTGCAAATATAATGTTCATGGTTAAACATTTTGGGAGTTACTTACTTGATGTTTAAAGTGTACAGTTAGCAGAGAAACTGATCATGCCGACACCACTAACTGAGACGATACCTTTTAGAGCTACAGTTGTTATGATTTTGCTACAGAATGTGAGTCGACCATCACCTGCTTGTGAAAAAGAACATTTTACAATTAATATTTTTACTTTTTACAATTTTGAAGCAAGGTACTAACAAGCATAGCACCGATGGTAGATGACAAACTGATTGAAGAGGAACACTGAGGCCGAACAAAGGAGCCATACAATAGAATGCAGGAAGTTGAGCTTGGAAATGACCAAAAGAGCTGAGTGACCCTACAGTGTGGAAAGGCCCAGGATCACTAAGGATGGTGATAGAGCTGAAAGGCCTAGGAGCTTTGTGAAAGCCTAGGGAGTGGATGGACCAAGAGCTCTGAGAAGTACCAGAGAGCTGAGTGACCATAGAACGTTTAGGTAGTGAGAAGGCGCTGATTGACCCAACAGAGGCTAGTGGCACACTTGGGCTGAGAATACAATGTGAGTTGAGCTGCCCACTACCTCTGGGAGCACTAAAAGAGCTGTGAAGTCCAAAAGAGGTGACCAGTCTTAAACCTCTGGGAATGATGGGAAGGTTGTGAAGGCCGAAAGAGCTGGGGCCCAAGAAAGCTGAAAGTCAGGAAAACAATATGGTTAATGAAATCAGAAGGACCCAAAAGAGGGGAGCAAGCTTATAGACCTAAGAAGCCAATAATCACTGAAAAGGCATTTTATGTACTTATTTTATTTATTTATAAACAGGAGGAATAATGATATGATATGCTATTGCATGTATAACTCGCCTGTACACATGTGTTTAAAGGCACAACAAGAAAAGGAGGGGGAAACAGAGTGAGGCCAAAACAACGATCTTAGTAGGCCTTGTGTCATTCAGATCGTGCAAGCGCGGGGAAGGGGAGGAGTGCAAAAAAGGGGGGGGGGGGTGGAGAAGTGTAGGTAATCAAAAAGTGCAGCCAGCGGGGTGGCTTAGTACAGGTAATAAAAAGTGCAGCCAAAGGTGGCTCATAAGTGCAGGGAGAGGGGACTTTAGGATTACAGATACAGACCACAGGTGCTGGGGGAGTCAAGAGGCAGTGCGAGGTGAAACTATAGAGGCAGGGACCTGGGCCCAAGTTCAGCGGGTAGCCAGTTGACCAGTACGTAGAACAGACGGGTCATCAGTAGGGGAGATGCAGAGAGAAAGCGGAAGCAAAGAGTAATGTCCTGAGTTGCTTTTTTTGAACCAGAGATGGTTCTACCCATGTCTGAGAGAGGCAGGGAGGCTGTTCCATAGGGAGGCACCATCTGAAGAAAGAGATCTGTCCCCAACTCTCTGCTTGGAAAAGCGACTGACCCTCAGAGAGTTGGAGGTGGATGAGCGGAGAGCTCAAGAATGGATATACTTAGGAAGAGAGAGTTGATCATAAAAGAACATACAATAGATAAGAAATTAAATGTAATAAGGGTGTGGGAGCCCCTCTATTGAGATCAAACATGGACCAAATACCCTGTTCTATGGAATTTCTCCCATTCAGGAGGGTCTAAAATCATATTTAGCTCACTGCACCCTTCACAGAGGAGTAATATCCATTTGCATGTCAGTTTGGTCCCACCCACAGAGGACATCCAGCACCAAAATGCTAGGCAATTCTCCTCTGAACAAGAGTACCATCAGCAACCCCAGACACGTGCTTCGGCCTTGTTGGACCTCCTCACTGAGGTGAATCTGAGCCCCTCTAAGGCACAGTGAGCAATGGGGCCAGATCTGGATTACCCTAGGTTGCTTAGGGCGAAATCCCAAGTTTTTCAAATTAAATAAGGGTGTGGCAGCTAATCCACTGAGAACGAACATGGTTAAAATACCGTGCTCTATGGCATTGTTCCCACTCAGGAGGGTCTACAACCATGTTTTAGCTCACTGCACCCTTCACAGAGCAGAAATATCAATTTGCATATTCGTCCTACAAGGGCAATGCAGCAGCAAAATGCTAGGCAATTCTCCTCTAAACAAAAATACCATCAGCAACCCCAGACATGGTGCTTCAGCCTTTTTAGGCCTCCTCAGTGAGGTGAAGCTGCACCTCACTAAGGAACAGTGAGCAAGGGGAGCAAGATTTGATAGGAAGCAGCAAGCTACTTAAATGGGGTGAGTTTGAGAGACATTCTGACCAGGTTCTGGAGGGGAGTAAATACGGCTTATTATATTAAAGAACAATACATAACTGCACCTACATAGGGCCTCATTGCACGGATGGCGGAGAACCATGGCGCTATTAGCGCCATGGTTCATGCCGGTAAAATACCGGCACCGCCTTGGCGGAAAGGGGAATTACCGCTCCATTCCAAGGTTGGCGGGGCGGTAATTCCCCCTTCCACCATTGCCCTTCCCCATTCCCATTTTTGCCCCATAGGGCTCAATGGGAATGAGGAAGGCGCTAATTACGGTACCACAAATTGCAGTACCGTAATTAGCTCCCTGGGTCCCTTTGCGGGTTGGTTTTTAACGCCTGGAAAAAGCAGGCGTTAAATCCCCCAACCCGCAAAGGGACCTCGTAGTAAGGCGGTAAGGATTTACCGGTACCGGTAAATCCTTACCGCCATCCGTGTAATGAGGCCCATAGAATGAGGACAACCAGCACTGGACATTTTTAACATCAGTTAGACGGCATGTGGCCATGATGGGTGAAGTACTAGAGTGGAGACAGAGGAAGTGAGGGACAGGGGTAGGTTAAAGGCGAGTGAAAAATATTAGCAAGCATGCAGGTGAGAGGTAGGTTAAGAGGGTAACTTGGAGGGAAGGGGATAGACATTTAGTTTGGTTTTGAATAATTCCATGTGGACTGTTTCTCAGATCATGTGGACTGTTAATCTGATGTCCGCGGGAAGATAATTCTATGCAAGTAGAGCAAGAAGAGAGAAAGAGCAAAAGAGAGAGGAAGCACATGGAGGGCGAGTAGCCACAAGGGGAGTTGAGAAAGCAGAGCTGTGATTACAAGACAGCTACAAGAGTTCTATAGAGGAAGATAGGTACAGTGGTGTATTACCATGGATATATTTGTGACGCATGAGTAGGCATTTTAAATCTGTCCCTGTTTTGCATCATCAGCCATCCAGCCTGGTGACGGCATGAGGAAGTAGGTGTGAAGTGAGGGAGTTGAAAGAGAGTCCTGTTAGCAAAGTTAATGATCTTGTTGAGAGAACAGAAAGCATAGTTGGGGATACCAAAGAGAATGCTGGCACAGTAGTCCCATTTAGAGAAGACCAGAGTGGTTAAGAGATGCTTGGCGGTGGTTTTCCTAATATTTAAAAGGTTAATGCAAGATGCCTTTCCAGTGTTGGAGATCAAAGTAGAGAAGTTGTGAGAAGGGTCATTGATGACACCAAGGTTTGTAGATCCTTTAAAAATTTTTAGATCATGTGGCATACACTCAAATCTCAGCATATCTGAATGAAAATGTGATCTTAAACAAATGGCCGTCCGATTTCAGGCAAGGGCATGGCACGGAAACGGCATTGTTGAAATGCAGATAACTGCAGACTTTGGATAAGGGCAAACTGTTTTGCTGATGCTGTGGACTTGTCTGCAGCTTATGATGTGGTTGACCACACATTGTTGGCCACCAGATTAAAAGAAGTAGCTTCTTTTTCTGACAATGCCACACTTTGTATTAGCTAATTTCTGAGCAATCAATGGTGCAGAGTTTGTAGCAAGGAGGCAGACGCTCAACCAGCATGCTTGAATTATGGCGTGCCACAGTTGGCGTGTTTATCTCAATCATTATTCAATATTTTCACATTTCCCTTTTTTAATCTTTTGGAAGAGAATGGTGTTGGCTTTACCAATTATGCTGACGACACACAATGTGCCTCATTACGACCCAGGCGCTGGACCATGGTGCTATTAGCACCATGGTCCATGCCGGTCTCCGGCATGGTGGATGGCAGAATTACCTCCCCCATCACAAGGTTGGCGGGGGCAGTAATTCCCCATTCACCATTTGCCCTTCCCCATTCCCATTTTGCCCCATAGGGCATAATGGGGATGGGGAAGGCGCTAATTACGGCACCGTAAATTACGGTTGCCGTAATTAGCTCCAAGGTCCCTTCGCGGGTTGGATTTTATTACGGCACCGTAAATTACGGTTGCCGTAATTAGCTCCAAGGTCCCTTCGCGGGTTGGATTTTAACGCCTGCAAAAAGCAGGCGTTAAAGCCTCCAACCCGCTAAGGGACCTTGTAATCAGGCACTAATGGTTTAACGGCGCCAACGCTCTTTACGGCGCCGATAAACCATTAGCGCCAGGGTCGTAATGAGGCCCAATGTGTCGTCCCAGTATCTGGTAATCATGCAGGATGAAAGAACCGTCAATAAATGTATAGGCTTATTCAAACATGGATGATAGAAATGGTCTGGCTCTCACTAAAGAAAAAAATGAACTTATGGTGGTTGGCACTGAGAATAAAATACAGAGACTGAGCACAGACTATAAGCACTTTTCAGTAGCAGGTTATAATATTGAAACCCAAAAGAAAGTGAAAACTCTTGGGATCAATTAGAATCTGAACATGCAGGCCCAAGTTAGCAGCTTAGTTTCTTCTACGGCTTATTATATTAAGTTGCTGGCGCCACTGCACCTCTACAGCTCGTGAGTGAACTGCAAGACTGTGGGTAGGGCCATTGTGGGCTCTAAAATTGATTACTGCAGTAGTCTGCTGGTGGGTATGGCTAAATAAGACTGCACGAGACTGCAAATTGTGCAAAACAGTGTTGTTAGGGTCATTACTGGCCTCAACAGGAGATATCATGTCTCAAATGATAGACACAATCGGCACTGGCTCCCAATCAAAGCAAGGTTACACTTCCGTTTATTACTGATTACTCACAAGTGCTTGATAGGCTCTATCCCTTTTATTTGAGTGAAGCTTTGCTTCACAAATCCTGTGTCAGGACCCTTAGGTTCAACAATACCAAGCAGCTTGAAATACCGGCTTGCAATTTGACTTAGGTGATGAAAGGTGCATTCTTTCTGGCCGCACCAAAGGCATGGAATGCTCTGCCTCCAGTCCCGAGAGCTCTGAAAATGATTGTGATGTTTAGAAAGAAGCTGAAGACCCTACTGTTCAGATAATGCCTTTTGCTCTGCTGTTTGCAGACGTGTGTGTCTTTGGGTTTCTATTGGCCCCTGATCTGTGTTGTATTGTGTATGTCAGGTCTAAGTATGTGCTTTGGAATTTGTATGTGTTTTTCGTATGCATCCTTAAGCCTCTGGGTCACCTGGTGTGCATCACAAGTTGATTAAAGCAAAGTAGATGAAGTAGAGTAGGGGATAGCTTGTGGTGGGAAGTGGATAGGCAGAGGAAGCGGTGAGAGAGACGTTTTGTCAGGGAAGAAGAGCACCTCTGTTTTTATACAGTTTAAAATCAGAGAGTGTGATGCCATCTGAATTTAATGGCAGAGAGACAGTTGGAAATGTTGAGATCAGAGGAGAGTTCAGGAAAATGAGAAAAATATGTGGGTGTTGTCTTTGAAGAGTTGGTATGAGAACCCAAAGGATGAGCTTAGTGTCCCAAGAGATGAGGTGTAGAGTGGAAAGAAGAGCACACCTAACACACATTCTTGTGGAACCCTAATAGTTAGGGGGAGTCAGTTGCTCCAGGAGACAGGCAATTGGTGAGTTGCAAGGTAGGATTCAATCCAAGCAAGGGCTTGATCATGAATACCAAGAAGTAAAGGAGTTTTAAGGATATCAGAGTGAACGACAATGTTAAAGGCAGCTGACAAGTCAAGGAGAATTATGATAGAGGATAGGTTGGAGTGCTTAGCAGAGGCGATGAAGTTGGAAACATTCATGAGAGAAATTTCTGAGGAGTGACAGTAGTGGAAACCTGCTTGTAAGGGGTCTCGAAGATTGTGAATGTCTAAGAAATTGGTAAGATGGTTGAACACAACAGTTTCAAGCATTTTATGGTAGGGCGGAAGGAGAAACACAAGGTGCAAGTTTGGCAGTGGGTTCAGGTCAGCCCCTTGCTTTTTTAGGAGAGGGGTGACTGTGGCTGGTTTTAAAACAGAGGGAAAGAAAGTGGAGTCGAAGAACAGGTTGAAGAGCTGAGTGAGGTAAGAGGCCAATAAAGGGACACTAGGCTTCACTAGTTGAGGAGGAAGAGGGTCAGATGGGGCATAAGAGGGTTAGCCTTCATCAAAAGAGGTTGGACATCTTCATCAAGGAGAGCTTATAACCAGCTCATTGCCCAAGGGTTCAACCCTACCATAGGATGGCCATATAGGCCCTTGGCTGGTGGCATGAACAGTGTGCTATGTATCTAACTGAAAATTGGCCAGGGCACTATAAACCTAAAAATGTTTGGAGTTATTACTCCCTGAAGAAGTGAACCGGGAACTATGTCCATGAGGAAGTCATCTGTGCGCTATATCCATCAGGAAATGAGCTGGACTCTTGTGTGTAGAAGGACAAGAAGTCTAATGGGGGCCATAGCCTCAAGACTGTCAAGAAGCAATCTTGGCACCATAACACGGACAACCTGTTTAGAAAAGGGAACTAAAGAGAGACCAGAATCTCGATAAGAATTGAAAATCTGGCCATATTATGATTTACTCATCACCGGCACCTTCACCTAAAATAGCCTGAGAGTGGAACTGTTACAATCTATGTACCTTTTTATTCCAAAGGTTTGGTGTTCACAGTCCCTACTGCAGATATCAGATAAACAACAAGACAACACTAACCTGGTCCAGTAGGAATTCGTAGAGAAGAATGGAAAGCTCACCTAACCTCCTCTCCCCGCGCCGGAGAAACCCAGGTCGAGGAGGGGAAGTCAGGGAAACCCTCGTGGGGGAGAAAACCCTGTTGTGCCAGGAACTCAAAAGAAGCGATGGGCGAGTCTTGATTCCCAGGAGTGACTTCGGGAGTTGGACTTGCGATCGCGAACTATCCTGAAGAGAGAAACCAGGTGGTGTTTAGAAAAGGGAGAGATTGCTGCAGTAGGACTCTGGTGAGCGATATACCTTTAAGTCTGAATGTCTGTTGAGGGGGTGTAAGACGGCTTGCACGAAGGTTGTATTCTGTTCAGCGCGTGGTAGAAAGTAACTCCCTGTCCTTGCTGAAGAGACTGAAGAATGGAGAAAGGTTAGTGATGGAATGAATGAAAGTATGTTGTATGCTGGGGGGGTACGGAACTATACGTACTGCAGAGTGTAGAACCAATGCCTTCGGTGTAAGTGTGTGGAGAGCTGGTAGGGAAGAGGACCAAGGACAGAGGAGTCTGATACTGAGAAAAGGGAGAGACGGTTGAAAGATTACAGACAAGCAGAGTATTCGAAGGGTAAAGAGAGCTATCCTAGAATTACGAACTCACGGAGCGTGGCCTCTGAAAACAGTAGCAACGTGCTGGACCGAAGATGCCGCCGAAGTAAATCCATTCTGCGAGGTTGGGGGCAGAGTCATCCGACACTCTCGGATTCGGAAGGCTGGAGCGCTGCTTTTCCTTGCTAAGGCCATGTTGGAGGAGGTAGAGGCGATGCATGAAATTCGTCTCCACCTGTGCCAGAAAGTCCACGTGAGCCGCCCCCTAGAGGAAGCGGACGTGACAGGAACATCTTGTTCTTTTTTTGAGAACCCTCTAGGACCTATAACCATTTATCCCAATACCCATCCTAAGGGCAATGAAGTAAGTAAAAGATATATCACATGTGTGATGTTTTGTTCATCCACCACAGTCAGTAGGCACAGTTTACAAGATACAATAGCAAACAGGATGATGATTCCAATCCCCTACTTCCACCTGCCCTTGTAGTGTAAATGTACACCAGCCATACAAAATAAGAATCCAAGGGAATGGGAAAAGGGTGAAATTAGAAAAGGAGTGCAGAACCGTGTGACATCTGTATGTGAACAAAACTACCAAATACAACATTGCAGTGACTACACAGCACAAACAAAACAATCAATACACATTAAAGTCATAGCTACAGCTTGGCTCACCTGACTGTCAATCAAGGACGGCTTGGGAAAACCAGCCATCATGGAGGGCGTAAAAGAGCCAGCTGGGGAGGCAGGGGTTCACACAGTTCACTGGAAGCAACACGGCCTGTGGATTTACAGATGGGCGGCGTGATCACCAACAGACAACGCTGGTCATCATGGAAGCCCAGACCAAAGAAGGGGGACGTGAGACAGCGCTAGTCAAAATGAAAGTTGTGTCTTATGCATTCAGTAGCCATGCATGCAAACTGCTTATTCCTATCCATTGAATTATAGGGTTTGAAAATGTTTCTATATTGATTTCAAAATGCCCAGCACATGCTTAGAACTACTTGCCAACAGAATATTAATCAGTTTGGTGATTTTGAGCAAACGGTTTGAGCAGATATAAAATCATGCATGACTTCTTGAAAACTTCTAAATAAATAGCATTTAAATACCACGAAGTTCCTCAAATTCTGAAAATATTTAAAAAGCAATTAAAGTCATGTTAAATGATAGGCTCCCTCCCAACTACAAAGTAAACTTTATCGTCTGCAAATATTCAGACACTTAAAGTTGTTTAACCAGATACTCGTGCATGTCTCTGTATTGCCAAGTGTGATGAAAACCAAAAGAAAAATCGCATGACATTTTCTTAACACACATTTCTGGGAAGGAATTTAAAGTTCCCTGAATATGATGATAAGAATAAAGCTGTAGCACAGCGGAAGAGAGAGGCACATGCCTGAGAGAGGGTGGCGGACAGAGAAATCAGTAGCCGGTCAGATAGCACAGCGAGTAGAGCACTCGCTTTGACATCTGTGCAGAGCCTGCTGACACAGGTACGAATCCAGGAAGGTCGATAAATGAGCACCACACACTGTGGGTAATAATAAGCAGCGCTCAGATACCTGAGGCTTTGTAGCGCTATATAAATGCTAAATTATTAGGACACGGAGAGTGAGCCATGTGGGGCAGAGGATTAACCACCAGCTGCCGGTATAGAAAAGAGGCCCAATAAGGAGGAACCCCATGATGCAATGAAAGACAAGTGCAGGGCCAAAGCCAGCAAAGGGATCAGTTGTTGTTTATTTGGGCAGGGTGTGAGCCCTAACCTTCTCTGACAGACAAGTGCTGAGTCCAAACACATTATGACGAAATGCACACTGCCATTAGAGACCAATGCCATCCTGAGGTGAACCATGACCTTTTGTGAGAGGTGAGCTGACATCAGCTTGCGTGATGCCTTATGGTTCAAAATGGAAATCGTGCAGAGCCTAAACCAAGCAGAGATGAATTGTGGAAGAGCTCACATAGAGTAGACAAAGGTTTGGCCAAGCTGGGCTGATGGGAGGAGAATGCGAGTCCAATGGGAACACGGAGAGCAGGGTTGAATAAAATGAGAAAGCAATCATTTCCAGCGTTGAAAGCCAGTAAACATGATAAAGACATGAGGGAAGGTGGTATGTTGTAGTGAATTCCGGGTTTGCAGTCAAAATGCCAGAGAAGGCCAACAAACATACATTCTGAGAGAAAGAAATAAGATGATAGAATGAAGATATTGAAATGGTGTTCTATGAATTGCAGTAAATATAGCAACAAGTCAAACACACTGGGGGAAGAAGGGGCGACATGAGCTAACTCTTTGATGTGTTTTTGCAAATGTTTGCAAAGGTGCCCAAGTATCTAATATTTTGTGATTCTTTTTTAATGGAAATAACCTTGACGTAAGAAGAAACTACAGAGGCTGCATTATGGGAAATAGAAGTACCAAAGCATCTCATATAAAGTATGCAACACAGTAAAGGATGCTCCACTGCAATATGGGAAACAGAGATCAGAAACAGGTGGGACGTCGCCCTCAGCCACGTCTAACAGAACTTGATTGAGAAAATAACTATTATGCTATTTTCTTGTAAACTGAGCATCGCATGGGATATAATTATTGACAATCAATTCTGGAAAACAGTATACAAGTAGAACAACACCCAGCGTACCCCGTGTGTTAAAGGTAGTATTGCTGATGCATTTTAGGCAGCAGACAAGCACCAACGCGTCCAACAGATGTCGTGTGACGACTGACTCTTATTCGGGCAATGCAAGGGTTCTAAAATGTAACACAGGAATCATCAGACGGTGTGAAATAAGACACTGCAATAGTGAAAGTAAGCTATTGCTTTCCTCCCAATTGTTTATTAGTGTGTGTCATCCCTGGTAACTTCTTTAGGTTGGTTCATCACACAATGGAACTGCACACGCTGCGGACACCAGAAAAGCTTAAGCTATTGAAATGAATATATGTGCAACACATTACAAAGCCGAATTCATCTAAAAGGGCAACTCAAAATGTCATTTAAATAAAGAAAGTCCAACCTACTTTGCAGCACCCCAACTGCAAACAATTGTACATTTGTAATGCTTCAGGTTGCTTTTCTAGAATAAGGGTAAACATTATGTTTATGTGCCCACCCAAGTCCAGTGGTAACAATTTTAATGGAAAGGGGCAGTGGCGAGGGTCTGTGGACATCCTTCCTCATCATGAGTTTCCTGATCTCCTTGAGAACCTTTGACCAGGTGACCATTCTGCTCTAATGCACACTTCATATCTCAGAGACACGCCATTTTCCTTTTGCCTCCAACGGATACCTTGCTTTTCAGTGAACAGCCCGTTGCATGATTCTCTAGTTTCTCCTTTTGTAAATACATCAACAATAATGTAGCTGCATGAGTCTGCCTGCCCTGTGGTTTGGCACCGTGGGCAAATCGCATTGCTAATGAGAGAATGTTTACACATTTTGCAACGTGTCCTGTTATCTAGCATCCTGCAGTATTGCCATTAAAGACCATTCCCAATGTGGTGCCCAACATGACTAGCCACACTGCTCTAGCAAAACGAGTCGCTACAGTAGAGTATTGGGAACTCGCAAAACGTCTGGTTTTAAATGTTTTTTAATATAGTTTACAACATTCTGGTAGGTATAAACTAATATGATGAACACGATAGAGACATTACACAGGAAATGTGTAATACTGTGCACAAACCACCATCTCGGAACTGGAAATACAAGTGCCATCAGGACCGGGACATCAGTCACAGAAAAATACACAATTGACCCATTTAAGGACCTTCTTGCACACCCACGAATACCATGCACTAAGAAAGCATATGTTATATATACTGAAGGAAGTACCCCTAATGCTGATGCTGGGGCAACATTTACCGATATCAACATAAAGATGCCAACAGCAGTAAAATTAATTTCCTAATGTTCTTACTTGTATCCTGGCCTCATATAGAGTGCTGTAGTATAGGGGCTCAGGCTCTTACTGAAGGTGCATCAATTGCATACCTTCAGTACTTAAGAATGAACACCCCTGGGCTGATTCATGGAATAATATGCACAGTGAATAGGGACTTTTCACATCATTCTGGGTGTAAAACCCTGTTCCTTTGACTCGTGGAATAGACTTTAAGGCCTTTTCCAGACCTTGCGGGGACTCAGCACGGGTCCGGCATGTCACTGCGTGCAGTCACACACATTGCACTAGAGTACACGCAGAGCGTGGGTGGGGCCTGCACAGTGATTAGAATAGGTGGCGGACCATGCATATACCCCATTTTCCATGCAGAATTAGAAATATGGGTGTGTTGAGGGACGGGACACGCTAAGCAATGGCACGCTCAAACCACCACAAACCCAACCAAATTCATGGATTCCAATGCGCGACCTCACATTTTGAAAAATCACATGCAAACCCTGCAATCCAACTGCCACATGAAAGCAGGCATAAAGTTGAACGTGCAAGGGGTCCAATGAGAATAAAGCAAGCGATGCACACCATACAAATGTTGCGCAGCCACGATTAACTCTGCAATTGTGGGAGCCATCGTACATGGACACAAAGGGAAGAGGAGGATGCCCAGGCCCCGGATTTTTGCAACATGCACCATGCTGTTAGGGAGGACTGACAACCAGGGGTATGCTAGGTACCGGTTCCCAACCCATATCATCCTAGACCTTGTCAAGGAGTGGGTGCAAGACCTAGCACAACCCACCATCTGCTATCTGCTCCCAGGCCCTTTAACCCTTGAAAAGGTGCTGACAGCTCTTCGTTTCATTGCCACAAGCTCCTTTCAGCACACCACTACCATAGTTGATGGGATATGTTAGGCCACATAATCATGCTATCTTCACCAGGTCTTGACTTGCAAAAAATGACGTGCATGTTTCATAAGCACATATACATGCTGAGAACACCGGAGGAAGGACAGAGAGTGTACCAGGATTTATATGCAGTGCCACACTTTCCACGTTTACTTGGAGCCATCGACTGTACACATGTTGCGCTACGGACCCCCGATTGAGGAAGCACATATACCATAATCGCAAGCACTGGCATTTCATCGACGTGGAGGTTGTCAGTGATGCAAATGGACTGATCATGCAAGTTAATGTCAATTTGCCTGGCCGCACGCATGACAGCTACATTTACTGCCAGTCACCACTGTAGCATGCCCTGGCATTGGGAAAATATGGAAATATCTGGATTATTGGTGAGAATGAACTTTCACAGACACACATGTATGCATCCCCATGACACACTGAACAACAGACCATGATAATAACTTCCAATAATAACCATGCACACATTTGCAGGGGACAGTGCATCTGCGCTATCACCGTTCATAATAACGCCATACAGGAATCCTGCACACCAGCTGAGGTAAGATATATTGGATCCCATATACCCTTTAGGTGCATTGTGGAGCCTACATTTGGGAGCACTAAAAGAGCTGTGAAGTCCAAAAGAGGTGACCAGTCTTAAACCTCTGGGAATGATGGGAAGGTTGTGAAGGCCGAAAGAGCTGGGGCCCAAGAAAGCTGAAAGTCAGGAAAACAATATGGTTAATGAAATCAGAAGGACCCAAAAGAGGGGAGCAAGCTTATAGACCTAAGAAGCCAATAATCACTGAAAAGGCATTTTATGTACTTATTTTATTTATAAACAGGAGGAATAATGATATGATATGCTATTGCATGTATAACTCGCCTGTACACATGTGTTTAAAGGCACAACAAGAAAAGGAGGGGGAAACAGAGTGAGGCCAAAACAACGATCTTAGTAGGCCTTGTGTCATTCAGATCGTGCAAGCGCGGGGAAGGGGAGGAGTGCAAAAAAGGGGGGGGAGGAGGTGGAGAAGTGTAGGTAATCAAAAAGTGCAGCCAGCGGGGTGGCTTAGTACAGGTAATAAAAAGTGCAGCCAATAGGTGGCTCATAAGTGCAGGGAGAGGGGACTTTAGGATTACAGATACAGACCACAGGTGCTGGGGGAGTCAAGAGGCAGTGCGAGGTGCAACTATAGAGGCAGGGACCTGGGCCCAAGTTCAGCGGGTAGCCAGTTGACCAGTGCGTAGAACAGACGGGTCATCAGCAGGGGAGATGCAGAGAGAAAGCGGAAGCAAAGAGTAATGTCCTGGGTTGCTTCTTGAACCAGAGATGGTTCTACCCATGTTTGAGAGAGGCAGGGAGGCTGTTCCAGAGGGAGGCACCATCTGAAGAAAGAGATCTGTCCCCAACTCTCTGCTTGGAAAAGCGACTGACCCTCAGAGAGTTGGAGGTGGATGAGCGGAGAGCTCAAGAATGGATATACTTAGGAAGAGAGAGTTGATCATAAAAGAACATACAATAGATAAGAAATTAAATGTAATAAGGGTGCGGGAGCCCCTCTCTTGAGATCGAACATGGACCAAATACCCTGTTCTATGGAACTTCTCCCATTCATGAGGGTCTAAAATCATATTTTAGCTCACTGCACCCTTCACAGAGGAGTAACATCCATTTGCATGTCAGTTTGGTCCCACCCACAGAGGACATCCAGCACCAAAATGCTAGGCAATTCTCCTCTGAACAAGAGTACCATCAGCAACCCCAGACACGTGCTTCGGCCTTGTTGGACCTCCTCACTGAGGTGAATCTGAGCCCCTCTAAGGCACAGTGAGCAATGGGGCCAGATCTGGATTACCGTAGGTTGCTTAGGGCGAAATCCCAAGTTTTTCAAATTAAATAAGGGTGTGGCAGCTAATCCACTGAGAACGAACATGGTTAAAATACCGTGCTCTATGGCATTGTTCCCACTCAGGAGGGTCTACAACCATGTTTTAGCTCACTGCACCCTTCACAGAGCAGAAATATCAATTTGCATATTCGTCCTACAAGGGCAATGCAGCAGCAAAATGCTAGGCAATTCTCCTCTAAACAAAAGTACCATCAGCAACCCCAGTGAGTGAAGCTTTGCTTCACAAATCCTGTGTCAGGACCCTTAGGTTCAACAATACCAAGCAGCTTGAAATACCGGCTTGCAATTTGACTTAGGTGATGAAAGGTGCATTCTTTCTGGCCGCACCAAAGGCATGGAATGCTCTGCCTCCGGACCGAGAGCTCTGAAAATGATTGTGATGTTTAGAAAGAAGCTGAAGACCCTACTGTTCAGATAATGCCTTTCGCTCTGCTGTTTGCAGACTTGTGTGTCTTTGGGTTTCTATTGGCCCCTGATCTGTGTTGTATTGTGTATGTCAGGTCTAAGTATGTGCTTTGGAATTTGTATGTGTTTTTCGTATGCATCCTTAAGCCTCTGGGTCACCTGGTGTGCATCACAAGTTGATGAAAGCAAAGTAGATGAAGTAGAGTAGGGGGTAGCTTGTGGTGGGAAGTGGATAGGCAGAGGAAGCGGTGAGAGAGACGTTTTGTCAGGGAAGAAGAGCACCTCTGTTTTTATACAGTTTAAAATCAGAGAGTGTGATGCCATCTGAATTTAATGGCAGAGAGACATTTGGAAATGTTGAGATCAGAGGAGAGTTCAGGTAAATGAGAAAAATATGTGGGTGTTGTCTTTGAAGAGTTGGTATGAGAACCCAAAGGATGAGCTTAGTGTCCCAAGAGATGAGGTGTAGAGTGGAAAGAAGAGCACACCTAAGACACATTCTTGTGGAACACTAATACTTAGGGGGAGTCAGTTGCTCCAGGAGACAGGCAATTGGTGAGTTGCAAGGTAGGATTCAATCCAAGCAAGGGCTTGATCATGAATACCAAGAAGAAAAGGAGTTTTAAGGATATCAGAGTGAACGACAATGTTAAAGGCAGCTGACAGGTCAAGGAGAATTATGATAGAGGATAGGTTGGACTGCTTAGCAGAGGCGATGAAGTTGGAAACATTCATGAGAGAAATTTCTGAGGAGTGACAGTAGTGGAAACCTGCTTGTAAGGGGTCTCGAAGATTGTGAATGTCTAAGAAATTGGTAAGATGGTTGAAAACAACAGTTTCAAGCATTTTATGGTAGGGCGGAAGGAGAAACACAAGGTGCAAGTTTGGCAGTGGGTTCAGGTCAGCCCCTTGCTTTTTTAGGAGAGGGGTGACTGTGGCTGGTTTTAAAACAGAGGGAAAGAAAGTGGAGTCGATGAACAGGTTGAAGAGCTGAGTGAGGTAAGAGGCCAATAAAGGGACACTAGGCTTCACTAGTTGAGGAGGAAGAGGGTCTGATGGGGCATAAGAGGGTTAGCCTTCATCAAAAGAGGTTGGACATCTTCATCAAGGAGAGCTTATAACCAGCTCATTGCCGAAGGGTTCAACCCTACCATAGGATGGCCATATAGGCCCTTGGCTGGTGGCATGAACAGTGTGCTATGTATCTAACTGAAAATTGGGCAGGGCACTATAAACCTAAAAATGATTGGAGTAATATATCCCTGAAGAAGTGAACCGGGAACTATGTCCATGAGGAAGTCATCTGTGCGCTATATCCATCAGGAAATGAGCTGGACTCTTGTGTGTAGAAGGACAAGAAGTCTAATGGGGGCCATAGCCTCAAGACTGTCAAGAAGCAATCTTGGCACCATAACACGGACAACCTGTTTAGAAAAGGGAACTAAAGAGAGACCAGAATCTCGATAAGAATTGAAAATCTGGCCATATTATGATTTACTCATCACCGGCACCTTCACCTAAAATAGCCTGAGAGTGGAACATCTTGTTCTTTTTTTGAGAACCCTCTAGGACCTATAAGCATTTATCCCAATACCCATCCTAAGGGCAATGAAGTAAGTAAAAGATATATCACATGTGTGATGTTTTGTTCATCCACCACAGTCAGTAGGCACAGTTTACAAGATACAATAGCAAACAGGATGATGATTCCAATCCCCTACTTCCACCTGCCCTTGTAGTGTAAATGTACACCAGCCATACAAAATAAGAATCCAAGGGAATGGGAAAAGGGTGAAATTAGAAAAGGAGTGCAGAACCGTGTGACATCTGTATGTGAACAAAACTACCAAATACAACATTGCAGTGACTACACAGCACAAACAAAACAATCAATACACATTAAAGTCATAGCTACAGCTTGGCTCACCTGACTGTCAATCAAGGACGGCTTGGGAAAACCAGCCATCATGGAGGGCGTAAAAGAGCCAGCTGGGGAGGCAGGGGTTCACACAGTTCACTGGAAGCAACACAGCCTGTGGATTTACAGATGGGCGGCGTGATCACCAACAGACAACGCTGGTCATCATGGAAGCCCAGACCAAAGAAGGGGGACGTGAGACAGCGCTAGTCAAAATGAAAGTTGTGTCTTATGCATTCAGTAGCCATGCATGCAAACTGCTTATTCCTACCCATTGAATTATAGGGTTTGAAAATGCTTCTATATTGATTTCAAAATGTCCAGCACATGCTTAGAACTACTTGCCAACAGAAAATTAATCAGTTTGGTGATTTTGAGCAAACGGTTTGAGCAGATATAAAATCATGCATGACTTCTTGAAAACTTCTAAATAAATAGCATTTAAATACCACGAAGTTCCTCAAATTCGGAAAATATTTAAAAAGCAATTAAAGTAATGTTAAATGATAGGCTCCCTCCCAACTACAAAGTAAACTTTATCGTCTGCAAATATTCAGACACTTAAAGTTGTTTAACCAGATACTCGTGCATGTCTCTGTATTGCCAAGTGTGATGAAAACCAAAAGAAAAATCGCATGACATTTTCTTAACACACATTTCTGGGAAGGAATTTAAAGTTCCCTGAATATGATGATAAGAATAAAGCTGTAGCACAGCGGAAGAGAGAGGCACATGCCTGAGAGAGGGTGGCGGACAGAGAAATCAGTAGCCGGTCAGATAGCACAGCGAGTAGAGCACTGCTTTGACATCTGTGCAGAGCCTGCTGACACAGGTACGAATCCCGGAAGGTCGATAAATGAGCACCACACACTGTGGGTAATAATAAGCAGTGCTCAGATACCTGAGGCTTTGTAGCGCTATATAAATGCTAAATTATTAGGACACTGAGAGTGAGCCATGTGGGGCAGAGGATTAACCACCAGCTGCCGGTATAGAAAAGAGGCCCAATAAGGAGGAACCCCATGATGCAATGAAAGACAAGTGCAGGGCCAAACCCAGCAAAGGGATCAGTTGTGGTTTATTTGGGCAGGGTGTGAGCCCTAACCTTCTCTGACAGACAAGTGCTGAGTCCAAACACATTATGATGAAATGCACACTGCCATTAGAGACCAATGCCATCCTGAGGTGAGCCATGATGTGAGAGGTGAGCTGACATCAGCTTGCGTGATGCCTTATGGTTCAAAATGGAAATCGTGCAGAGCCTAAACCAAGCAAAGCAGAGATGAATTGTGGAAGAGCTCACATAGAGTAGACAAAGGTTTGGCCAATCTGGGCTGATGGGAGGAGAATGCGAGTCCAATGGGAACACGGAGAGCAGGGTTGAATAAAATGAGAAAGCA
The DNA here is from genome assembly GCF_040938575.1 of Ambystoma mexicanum. Taxonomy (NCBI): domain Eukaryota; kingdom Metazoa; phylum Chordata; class Amphibia; order Caudata; family Ambystomatidae; genus Ambystoma; species Ambystoma mexicanum. The sequence goes on from NC_090924.1 coordinate 178,881,336, forward strand.
ATCATTTCCAGCGTTGAAAGCCAGTAAACATGAAAAAGACATGAGGGAAGGTGGTATGTTGTAGTGAATTCCGGGTTTGCAGTCAAAATGCCAGAGAAGGCCAACAAACATACATTCTGAGAGAAAGAAATAAGATGATAGAATGAAGAAATTGAAATGGTGTTCTATGAATTGCAGTAAATATAGCAACAAGTCAAACACACTGGGGGAAGAAGGGGCGACATGAGCTAACTCTTTGATGTGTTTTTGCAAATGTTTGCAAAGGTGCCCAAGTATCTAATATTTTGTGATTCTTTTTTAATGGAAATAACCTTGACGTAAGAAGAAACTACAGAGGCTGCATTATGGGAAATAGAAGAACCAAAGCATCTCATATAAAGTATGCAACACAGTAAAGGATGCTCCACTGCACTTTGGGAAACAGAGATCAGAAACAGGTGGGACGTCGCCCTCAGCCACGTCTAACAGAACTTGATTGAGAAAATAACTATTATGCTATTTTCTTGTAAACTGAGCATCGCATGGGATATAATTATTGACAATCAATTCTGGAGAACAGTATACAAGTAGAACAACACCCAGCGTACCCCGTGTGTTAAAGGTAGTATTGCTGATGCATTTTAGGCAGCAGACAAGCACCAACGCGTCCAACAGATGTCGTGTGACGACTGACTCTTATTCGGGCAATGCAAGGGTTCTAAAATGTAACACAGAAATCATCAGACGGTGTGAAATAAGACACTGCAATAGTGAAAGTAAGCTATTGCTTTCCTTCCAATTGTTTATTAGTGTGTGTCATCCCTGGTAACTTCTTTAGGTTGGTTCATCACACAATGGAACTGCACACGCTGCGGACACCAGGAAAGCTTAAGCTATTGAAATGAATATATGTGCAACACATTACAAAGCCGAGTTCATCTAAAAGGGCAACTCAAAATATCATTTAAATAAAGAAAGTCCAACCTACTTTGCAGCACACCAACTGCAAACAATTGTACATTTGTAATGCTTCAGGTTGCTTTTCTAGAATAAGGGTAAACATTATGTTTATGTGCTCACCCAAGTCCAGTGGTAACAATTTTAATGGAAAGGGGCAGTGGCGAGGGTCTGTGGACATCCTTCCTCATCATGAGTTTCCTGATCTCCTTGAGAACCTTTGACCAGGTGACCATTCTGCTCTAAAGCACACTTCATATCTCAGAGACACGCCATTTTCCTTTTGCCTCCAACGGATACCTTGCTTTTCAGTGAACAGCCCGTTGCATGATTCTCTAGTTTCTCCTTTTGTAAATACATCAACAATAATGTAGCTGCATGAGTCTGCCTGCCCTGTGGTTTGGGACCGTGGGCAAATCGCATTGCTAATGAGAGAATGTTTACACATTTTGCAACGTGTCCTGTTATCTAGCATCCTGCAGTATTGCCATTAAAGACCATTCCCAAGGTGGTGCCCAACATGACTAGCCACACTGCTCTAGCAAAACGAGTCGCTACAGTAGAGTATTGGGAACTCGCAAAACGTCTGGTTTTTAATGTTTTTTAATATAGTTTACAACATTCTGGTAGGTATAAACTAATATGATGAACACGATAGAGACATTACACAGGAAATGTGTAATACTGTGCACAAACCACCATCTCGGAACTGGAAATACAAGTGCCATCAGGACCGGGACATCAGTCACAGAAAAATACACAATTGACCCATTTAAGGACCTTCTTGCACACCCACGAATACCATGCACTAAGAAAGCATATGTTATATATACTGAAGGAAGTACCCCTAATGCTGATGCTGGGGCAACACTTACCGATATCAACATAAAGATGCCAACAGCAGTAAAATTAATTTCCTAATGTTCTTACTTGTATCCTGGCCTCATATAGAGTGCTGTAGTATAGGGGCTCAGGCTCTTACTGAAGGTGCATCAATTGCATACCTTCAGTACTTAAGAATGAACACCCCTGGGCTGATTCATGGAATAATATGCACAGTGAATAGGGACTTTTCACATCATTCTGGGTGTAAAACCCTGGTCCTTTGACTCGTGGAATAGACTTTAAGGCCTTTTCCAGACCTTGCGGGGACTCAGCACTGGTCCGGCATGTCACTGCGTGCAGTCCCACACATTGCACTAGAGTACACGCAGAGCGTGGGTGGGGCCTGCGCAGTGATTAGAATAGGTGGCGGACCATGCATATACCCCATTTTCCATGCAGAATTAGAAATATGGGTGTGTTGAGGGACGGGACACGCTAAGCAATGGCACGCTCAAACCACCATAAACCCAAACAAATTCATGGATTCCAATGCGCAACCTCACATTTTGAAAAATCACATGTAAACCCTGTTATCCAACTGCCACATGAAAGCAGGCATAAAGTTGAACGTGCAAGGGGTCCAATGAGAATAAAGCAAGCGATGCACACCATACAAATGTTGCGCAGCCACGATTAACTCTGCAATTGTGGGAGCCATCGTACATGGACACAAAGGGAAGAGGAGGATGCCCAGGCCCCGGATTTTTGCAACATGCACCATGTTGTTAGAGAGGACTGACAACCAGGGGTATGCTAGGTACCGGTTCCCAACCCATATCATCCTAGACCTTGTCAAGGAGTGGGTGCAAGACCTAGCATAACCCACCATCTGCTATCTGCTCCCAGGCCCTTTAACCCTTGAAAAGGTGCTGACAGCTCTTCGTTTCATTGCCACAAGCTCCTTTCAGCACACCACTGCCATAGTTGATGGGATATGTTAGGCCACATAATCATGCTATCTTCACCAGGTCTTGACTTGCAAAAATGACGTGCATGTTTCATAAGCACATATACATGCTGAGAACACCGGAGGAAGGACAGAGAGTGTACCAGGATTTATATGCAGTGCCACACTTTCCACGTTTACTTGGAGCCATCGACTGTACACATGTTGCGCTACGGACCCCCGATGGACGAAGCACATATACCATAATCGCAAGCACTGGCATTTCATCGACGTGCAGGTTGTCAGTGATGCAAATGGACTGATCATGCAAGTTAATGTCAATTTGCCTGGCCGCACGCATGACAGCTACATTTACTGCCAGTCACCACTGTAGCATGCCCTGGCATTGGGAAAATATGGAAATATCTGGCTTATTGGTGAGAATGAACTGTCACAGACACGCATGTATGCATCCCCATGACACACTGAACAACAGACCATGATAATAACTTCCAATAATAACCATGCACACATTTGCAGGGGACAGTGCATCTGCGCTATCACCGTTCATGATGACGCCATACAGGAATCCTGCACACCAGCTGAGGTAAGATATATTGGATCCCATATACCCTTTAGGTGCATTGTGGAGCCTACATTTGGGGTGTTAAATCATGTTTCTGCTCCATAGACCACTCTGGTGGGGTTTAGATGAATCCCCAACTAGTAGTCTGTAAAATCATTGTTGCAGCATGTGTACTGCACAATGTAGCCACACGGCATGGTATACCAGTTTATATGCAGGTGATACATTGCCCTCAGCCACAGGCAGCACCCTTGCTCTTGGTTCACCAAAGGGTGCAGGGAGAGGCTGCACACAACCAGCTGGTGCAAACATACTTTACATGAAAACTGGCCCCTGTGGAGCACACACAGTGAGGCCACATGCCTGGTGCCATTCAATGATGATTTGGGGCCTATCCTTCATGCCCATAACAATACACCGAGAATGTGTGTCTGAGAGGGGCAAACTGTGTGTGTCCACTAGACATAAAATAACATGCACCAAACACTGACACAGTCATAGCAAATGGAAACAAAATTTTCTTGTTTGTTGTTGGGTAGCATGTTCAGATCCCAGCCTCTCCCAAACAATTCAGATTGCGGAAAGTATACTAACACGTGGGGAATGCATAGAGGTGGGTTTATGGGGTGGGGGGAATCACTTGGGTAGAGGTGCCTGGCAGGAGACATGTGTATTGACGAAGCACATACATATTCAAGGGAAATTAACCAATTGCTTTGCAGAAGTGTCATGTAGAATACATTTCATGCGCATGATATCCATAACATGGACTAACACCATAATCAAGAGTAGGCCTGAAATGTCATAGACCATGTCGGAAACACAGAACAACAAGGTCACTTCTCTTGCATGACTATCACATCCCAACCCCCAGGCAAGCCAGGGAACACACACGTACACACGCATCCAAATGTATCTAGTTAGAACTTTGTACAATTACACAGGAATTTGAGCTGTCAAATGGGATTAGGGCTCCAGCATTGTGAAGACCGTACCCATGGGATCCAGGGCAGAGGTCCTGAGCTACCAAAACACATGGTGAGATCCAGGACACCAACGCCCCCCATGATAATGCTCAACCCTTTTGAACTACCAGACGATTTCGGCAGGGAGGCATGATGGAGGCGCCTGCGTGTCTGGGTAGAGACAAGAGGTGTTTTGTTTGCAAGGACCAGGCTGATCTTGAAGTTGTCTTCCGAGCTCATGTGGATGGGCAGGTGCACATCACATTGTTAGACCTAAAGATAGGGTGGTGTATTAGAAAGCCTAACCAATCAGTTTACAGTGACCCAGAGTGAATAGACTGTCACCCATATGTGAAGAAGTTGGAGGAGAAGGTGATAGGGCCAATGGGAGAGTGGTCTATATGTGAATAATAGCAAGTAAATAGGAGGTATCCAATGAGGGTGGGAGATGAACACTATATTTGAAATGCATCACACATGATGATTGTCATGGTGATAACGTGGTGCTTGCTTTGATCAAGACAGAGAGCGCTGTGGAATAATAATACCCTGCCACCATTTAATTTTTGTATACAAAATAAAGCTCATGCTCTACTCAAAAAAGGGTTCACCAAGCCTTTTTCCCAAGTAGGTTGTTATTACTATGTCTGGTTGTTGAGAGTTTCCCCTACATTGTCAACAACAAAGCACACAACACAAGCAACAAAGTCCCCGACCACTGTCCCATGGACACCAACAACAAGCACAGAGGCAACACGCTGGTCTCGGAAGCAAGACCGCGCAGAGCAACAGAGGTTCGAATCCCGAATCCGTGTTTAGAAACCAAAGTCAGGTACGGTATTAGGCATGTTATGAAAAAACAATTAAAATAAATAAAATAAATTGTGCATGTAGATACCGAACAACACATAGGAGAACACAAGTAGGAAGGCACAGTACAAAATGGAAAACAGCATCTAACACATGTCAGCACTGCCCTGGCCACCCTATGCGTGTCACACAACAATATACAGGTGGAGTGGCCACCCTATTCCAAGACAAGTATGCTCAAAATGCACATTCACATAAAGGTAGTCATGCAGACTTTGAGAAATACAAGAGCACTGCAAGAACGATGCAGTTCTCACCTCACATCTTCACCCTTCTGAGCCTGCACCAGCTGTACCATTGAATGCATTGATTCTCCCCTCTGTAGGTTTGCAAACTCCCCAACTCTGCTGATGTGTTGTGTGCATCTGTTAAGGAGAATGTCCAGTGTCTGTGCACATTCCCTTTAACCTGAGAGAACCCCAGCACTTTTGCTGGAATCTGGACTTTTTGATTTTAATCTCCTGAGTCAGTGGAACTTTTGACCACTTACTCATTCATTTTCTCTGGGATTTTTGGATTCTTACTGTTTAATGTAGATTGGTAAACTCCATAGGCATCTGCTTTTTGCTTAGTGACACACAGCACCCTCTGGCAGTGGCACTGAGGAGTCCATTGGACTTCTCTTAATGTTTAGATAAATATTCATGTAAGAACTGCACTTCCCAAAAATAGTAAGATAACTTTTATCTTACTTACCTTTTTCTTGTGAGTCCAGCACACACCACCTTATGTGGGGTTCTGGAGGGTTACATAGTAACTCCTTATCCCACTTCTCATGTAAAACTTTGTTACATTGACTAACTTAATTCTTAATTCTGCAGCAGTGAGGAAGTCTGCGACTGCTACGAGAAACGCTCTCTTTTCCACAACTTACCCCATTGATATCGTGAGTCTCGTGGGACTCTTTGCATCCCGTGCTTGCTTCCTGGAGGAGGCGAAGCCCTGCGGGAGTCATGTGAGCTGTCACGTGACGGAACCAGCACTGAAAAGCAGCCTCAACCGCCCGAGCGGCGCATTCTGCAGCAGTGAGGAAGTCTGCTACTGCTACGAGAAACGCTCTCTTTTCCACAACTTACCCCATCGATATCGTGAGTCTCGTGGGACTCTTTGCATCCCGTGCTTGCTTCCTGGAGGAGACGGAGCCCTGCGGGAGTCACGTGAGCTGTCACGTGACGGAACCAGCGCTGTAAAGCAGCCTCAACCACCCTTGTGGCGTTAAGCCCATCAGGGGTAAAGGGCGCTGGCTGTTGTGCGGCTGTTTGGCGCTGGTGGCGCGTTAATTCCACTTGGGGAGACTGCAGAGAAATTACCTCCTTGATCCCTCACGAGTGCCCACATATCTTGTGCAGTACGCACTGGCAATTTGGTGTAACTAGGCGGAGTTGTGCACCGCATTAGCCTGAGTTCTTTTACGGCCTGCATCTCTGTACCCTTTGCAATGACTGCTCAATCAGGCCATGGGGGCCCACAAACCAGGAGAAAAACGATTCAACAACGTCAGATGCAGAATCCGTGGACAGCCTTGAAGGCAGACGCGGCCTCGGACACTTCAAAGGTAAGCACTGTTACACGTAAACGTGCGTCTAAAGTGCCACCAGAAATGGTTGAACTAACAGGGAAGAACCAATCAGTGTTAGTTCTGTGTCCCTTTCCGAACCCTCTGTGACTTCTCCTCTTCAACACGACAAATTCCTTGATGCACCAGCAACAAATACATCGTGCCCACTAGGAAGCACAGAGGTGGTGGAGCTAGAAACAAATAAGTGTTGCTCATCAACAGGAAACATCAGGATTCCTCCTACCTCACCAACCCCCGGCCCTATCAAACCTACTACTTCTGTTCTAACTCCCGTGCAGCCTGCATTATCACTACACATCGCAGGAAACCAGATAGCGGATAGAGGTGGACACATCATGTCTGATTCCACCCTTGACGGGGCAGCGGTGGTAATGGGGTCTGAGGGGTCTGTGCCGGAGCTCGGATCTGGGGAGGATGAAGCAAACGCTCAACCCGACGTAGGTGCCTCGCCAGACAAGGCCGCTCTACAAGCAAACACTTTTCCACAAAGGCCCCTACTAACTCTTGACAATTTACTTCCGATTGGCCTAAATTCGTCACGAATATTTTCTTTTAATAACACATCTCAAATCACGCTGAACAAGATAACTTCAGAAACAGTTGACAATTTTTTTTCACCTTTTGAACTAACGGAGACAGAAATTATGGAAGCTTCACAGGACGAGGAGGGAAATGAATGTCTACTTGACCATGAAGAAATCACATTAACTACACCCTCTTCAGATCCAGTTCATGTGACTGTAAGAAACATCCCCGCAATCGTCGACACGCCGCTGAGAGTTCCTCGGCGCCAACAAACTAAGGAACAAACAATGTCAAACACCACCGGGACCACCTACGGCCATATGAACGCAAATGGTATTCAGCAACATTCATTTAACCAATACAGTCGCAATTACGGCGTCCATGCCGAATATCCCCACAGATCAGGTGACAACATGGGACGCGTTCAGATGGGAAAAATCAACAAAAACTGTTCGTCGGCATGTGACAATCGAAACTGCAGAACAGGTGATAGTACCTCGAGTACACCTCATGCCAAGACCGGAGGACAAACACTCAACATGGATTTCTCCAAAAATCGAGAAATGTGAACGCAAGATCTACAACATCACAATTCTTACAGGAGATCCCTGCAACCACGGCCGCAAACTCGTCGATGGCAAGCAACCCACATTTGGAGAACTCAAATACTTTGCACTCAGGCTTGTCAGACAAAACTAGCACTGAGTCAAAACCAAGTTTATCTTCAGCTGCTGCTATGCAGATCTATAACAACGTCTTGGCAGCATCATCTGCAGCACTTCTTCCATTTTTGAAGATGTACGAGTCACTCCACGAGGCTTATAAAGATCAGACGTCTCTCCTAATAACCTTAAAAGAAAGAATGGATAAATTCGACTCTGCAACATACTTCTTGCAGCAACAGTTAACACAAGAAGCGGAACAAACAATAAGATGGCAACAGCGTCTAAGTGACCTCGCAGCACGTCATCACTGTCAGAACGACTCCTTATCCGACGGGTTGCTCAAAGCCGTCAAATGGACGAGACACTCTTCAGCCATGATGAACCCAAGCCTCGACCACCAAAATCTTCGAGCCCCTTCACAAACAACGAAAGACTCTCATGCTCAAACACAGAACACAAATGTCACTGCTCCAATCTCGAATAGCATTGACGCAGCTAGTGAAGCTCCAGCTATGACCGCCCAACCAGAAGCCGGAGATCAGAGTACGAAATCTCCTGAGTCCGTCCCTGTGTCATTACCGAACAAACAAGCAAATTGTTTCAATCCGAAACTGACTTCTGAAATATCTACGGCCTCATTTGGAATTTTTGAAGGAGTGGCAAAATCAATAAAGGTCCCCATGAGGCAAGTTCAAACAAGTCAGCAACCGAAAGGAAGACAGTTACCGCCTGGGAAAAAACTGTCAGATCCAAAGAAACGCGTTCAACAATCAAAGTCACAGAAATTTATCAGAAACGTGACTCCTGATATTGGAGCTGGCCTGTTCGGAAGAACAGAACAGCCAAAATCTGACGGCCAAAAAAATGTTCAAGATGCAAAAAATCTGAGTGGAACAGATTATCTTGTCGTTCCAGCAAGTAAGAGACAAAGAGTTGACTCAGACAGTGAAAGTCTCTTGAGCAAGTCATCGGGATCAGTAATTGACATATGCAACTATTCTACTTACTCTGATGAAGTTACAGTCGATCATTCTATCATCCCCTCTATTGTGGTCCCCGATGACACCCAGCGAGAACCTCCACACAGGTTAAATCCAACAGCAGGGAAGGAGAGAAACTACAAGAACATGCCGACAAAGTTAGGGGACTGTTCAAATCTGCCTACACGGCTAAATCCAAAAAATCCCAGACTTCACGAAAAAAAAGCAGGTCAGACATCCTACAAATGTCTCCTCATCTCTGAGATCTGAAGCAAGTTCTTTAAACTGCAAATTGAAATGACAAAACTTAAATCAGGAAGATCACCACCTGAATCTAAATCGCAAAAACATACTGAAATTATTTTCTTGCATTCCATCATTCAGAACGATTTTGTCTGAAGACATACGTATAGTAGAGTATGCTACTGAAAAATGCTGCAATCAGGTTCTGCTACACATCTATTCAGTCTCAGTCTGAAACACAATTCTGAATGCATCAGAGGAATTGTTAATGTTTGGATTTGACATATCAGTGGAACCAACTAGCTTCAGGTCTGACACGCAGGGGTCCTATTCAAAAGACACCTTTCAAGGGACACAAGAACAACGACGGTCGAGCTTCGCAGAGAAATGGAACATTGTGCATTTACAGAAACCTCACGCAAAAACCTCAATCATCCAGCAAAAAATGGCAGTCACACTGACATCTCTGGTCGACATTAGCCATTAGACAACGGTAATAAGTCTATGCGTGAATTCATCTCATGGAACACTAGAGGATTCACCCACTTATTTAATGAATTTGAGGCTGATCTGGGAAAGGTCTTTGTTATATGTCTACGAGAAACATGGTTGTGCGAGCCTCCATCAAGGGACGGTTTTCAGACTCTACTAAATCCTGCAATAAAAAACGCAAGGGGGCGACCTTCTTCTGGCTTGGTAATTATGATCAAAATAAATACCAGGTGGCGCCTCGTGGATTCCTACAGTCCTAATCCATTTGTGCAAAGTGCACTGCTTGAAACCACCAACAAAGATGAAGAAACAAGGACACATTTGCTTATTCTAAATAGCTACTGGAATCCAGCCAAGATAAGCACTAAAAAATTCATAGATTCAATAACAACTTGCATTGATCAGACATTGTTAAATTATAACAATCTATCAATAATCTGCGCAGGTGACTTGAACTGCTCCTGGTTTAAACACAATCACATAACCAAGCAGTTTAAGCTATTAACACACGACAAAGTAAAAAGTCGGGAGTCGGCATGGAGCAAGGCGCTACGAAATCGAAATTACAATATGGTAAACGGACAAGTTCCGGGCGACCAACCACCCCAAAAAACTTGGTCTTCCGCAAATGCTCAATCAATAATTGACTACTTTTGGGTTTCACAAAATCTCTTTGAAAATGACATGAGATTATCAATTAGTCCTATGTCAAGTAGCGACCACAACCTGCTTCGGTTGGCCTGTGTGGTGGATTGGGCAATTGAGCAAAGAAAATACGACCCGTAATCTCCATTAACAGCGGCAGAAACCGGTTGAAGATTGATAGACCGACCATAGAGGGAGTAAACTTGAAATTACGGTGGGACACAGAACTGTCTGTGAATTATGTACCCTTGCTCTCTGATTTCATCACAGTAAAAGCTGCTGATCGCATAATGGGCTCAAAACACAAACACCTCTCATCGTCAATTTTAACGCATGAAAAGCAGGCGATGAGACGAGACATAAGAACCCTAAGGAAGTCAAGCAAAACTGCTAGCGACGTAAACACCATCAAAAACGCAATACGAATACGCCGCCAACAATACCGTAACTGGTTGAAATCACAAAAACTGATAATAGAGCAAGATAAGGCTGAGCAGCTGATGAGGAATTCAGTCCAAAAGAATTCCCGAAAAATTTGGGCAATTTTGAATGCAGGAAATTCGAAGCACCAGTCATTACCATCAAACGAGATTGAGGCTGACTCATGGGAAAAGCACTATGGCAACATCTTTTGCAAAGCACCTAAAGAGGACGTCAGCAAACCAGCACAGGAGTTGACATCTTGGAAACTGCTAATAACAGGGGAAGATATAAGCGTCGTGATACGATCTTTGAAAAACTCTCACGCAGCGGGCCCAGATTTAATATCAAATATGATGTTAAAAAAGAATGAGGTGCAATGGGCTATCTTCATCGAACAATTGTTCACCCGTGTGCTCACATCCGCAACGATACCTGACTCCTGGCGTGATGCGATTATTGTGCCAATTTACAAAAAGGGCAATCGGGCGGATCCGTCCAACTACCGCCCGATTGCCCTGCTAGACACCATAGGAAAAATCTTTGCCTCTTTTTTACATCAAAGCTTAGCTGCGTGGTCAATGTCAGAGCAAATCTTTGACATCCAACAAACAGGTTTCACAAAAGGCGTGGGGGTGGAGGTGAACCTGGTGCTCCTAAACATCCTCCAATTAGAAAACCAAAAGGCAAAGACAAGATTATTCTGCGCTTTCAGAGACCTGAGAGGAGCTTTCGACAGCGTAAATCGCAACAAACTGTGGCAAAAATTGGAAAACTGGAATTGCCCAAGAAACCGCGTCGAGCCAATTAGAGCTCTGCATACTCAAGCCACCGTCAGCATAAGACTAAACAATCAAGGCACCCTATCCAATAGGATACCAACAAGTATAGGTGTGAAACAAGGATGTCCACTAGCTACTGAACTTTTTAAATTGTTTATCTCAGACATCCCTGCCCATCGCACAGATGTGCAATGCTTTCCACCAAAAGTGAAAAACATCGAAGTAGGCTGCTTAATAAACGCTGACGACGTGGTTCTTTTGGATAGGACCCAGATAGGGCTCCAACGGCAACTATCAAACCTTCATGAATACCTGCATAAAAATGACCTGGAGCTAAACACTGAAAAAACTAAGATCATCATCATACGCTAAGGCCATTCAAAAAGACAAAAAACCTTCAAGTGGAAAATTGAGGATAACTGCCTAGATACAGTCAACTCAATAAGATACTTGGGAATTATCTTCAACAACTCAGTCCATGAACATCACTGGAAGGTCGATATGGTCAACAGAATGATTCAATTCAGCATCCAAGGACAGCTGTTGAACAGAAGTTATGGCAAGTTTTGCCTTGCATCAGTCTTGATTTTCTACACCCAAAAGGTGGTTCCTGCAATCACCTTTGGTTCAGAATCAGGCTGGAATATAGACGTCTTGTTCTGGCAAAAGTTGGAAGGAATCTTCTGGCGGTGTGTTTTGAAGCTTCCTACCTATATTTCAATGACCCAAATCCGATACGAACTCTCACTAAACTCTTTACACTCTCATGTAATGTGGAAATCTTTAACAGTATTGCGAAAGATGAATTTGTCTCCAACAGCGCCTGCTTTCCAAATCTTCTCTGCTACAGGCGAAACAGGGAATTCGAAACTTCTTGCTGAGTGGAAACAAATCATGCTGTCGATTCTTGCCACTGTTGATCTCAACCTGAATGATCCGCTGCCGAGACCACAACAAGTAAAAAAAAGTTGGAAAAATGGTGCAGGATTTCGAATAATGATTTACGTCTTTCGATGCCGACCACCTTAGATGCTGGAATAGGGGAACACAAGCTAAATGTGACAAGTAACTATTTAAAAAACTGCCCGTCTCGACATCACTGCAAGCAGTTTTTAAGGTTCAGCTTAAATGCTGTAAAAACAAAAGAAATGATGTGGAACCGTCACTTCAAAGAAGTGAAAGACAATATATGCCGTTTCTGTCATTGTGAAATTGAAACTTCAGAACATCTCCTTACTAGTTTCAAAGAAACCACTGCCAAACGGATGATGCACTTGGGAGGCTTTATTCCGGTGGACGGTAACAGTCGAGACTGGTGGTCATACGCGGCAGCTGGACACTGTATAAAATTAAGCTGTGCCGTAGTTGACTACATGGACTCTTTAGGACTCGATTCAAATTTTATTTGATACACATGTTTTAGCCAGGATGTTCTAAGACGGCTCAAAGTGACGGTTATAGCACCATGGAACTAAGTTTTGGGAACTCTTTTGATACATATGGTTATACTGTAATAAAAATCCGATGTCACAATGTTCGCATTGAGACATGGCGGACTGGTGTTTCAATAAAAATAAAAAAATTAAAAAAAAACTAACTTAAATGGCTGGTGGCATTGGTTACATTTTACTACCTTTTTTGCAGGTTACTAGCAGGCTGATTTCTCACCTGCAGTACAGCACCCATCGGTTACCATTTTCTCTAAATGGCCCCTGTCTTCTGTTTACACCATTTATTATTAGATAGTTTCACACAGGAAGGCAGGGCACAGAGTCAGAGGCAACTAGCATAAAAGAGGTAAGCAGACAATCGAAAGAAATGAGAAAGTATGGCCAAGGAGACTGCCACACAAAAGGGAGCAGGGAACAGGCAAAAGGAAGGGAAGGCTGAGTTCACAGGGACTGAACGGGGACCAATGTGCTGGGAACTGAAGGGTGCTTTGAGATACACTAAGCAGCAGTCAACAGGCAGCAAAATACCTGCAGGTGTACTGTGCATTCAACATGTCCTCATGGCACCCAACAACACCAGGTCATTGGCATGTGCCTGGTGACGGTGGTGAACATGGCATCCCACACAGATGGCCTGCAATGCTGTGCTTTGTGTCTATTTGTTTCAGGACACCAACTGCAGAAGAAACAAAAGTAACAAGAGTGGACTACCCGCGTGGTTAGACATGACATTCACAGCTGAGTGAATGGGATGTTGCGCAACAGGCAACACACATGCAAAAACTGCAAGCAATCACTAGCTAGACTCCCATCACAATGTATACCAACACCCATGGAGCTGGACCGGCCACTCTCATGACAACTCACCAATAAATACTCTACAGTGACAGCTTGCCTCACAACAATCCCCCGCAACCAGTGTGTCCCCTAATTGTCGTGCAAAAACAGCAAGCCTTTACTCACCAGCCTACCATCACCATGTGTCCCCGCACCCATGAAGCCAGACCCGCTCACCTAAGTACAAGGAAAAATACTGAAAAACCCACACAATGGCAGACCCCTTTCCACCAATGACACCACAACAAGAGCCACTCTGAGTGCTTTCAACTTACCTGCACAAGATGTTCACCGGTCTCGCATCCACAGCATCTCACCTGAAACAACATTCTGAACTTGAAAAGACATGCATTGCATAAACGTAAAGATACTGGAGAGCCTTGAAAACTTCTACAAGGAATTAGCCATGGACCAACCAGTGTCAACACCTGGAAGTACAAATAACAAAGTGTGAGCAGCTATGAACAACCCAACATCAAAACTAACTAACAGAGAAATCACTGATGGTGAAGCAAACAGATTACAAGCACAACACAAAATGCACCCTGGAAACAGGTGTCAGTCTGCCCTGGGATGCCAGCACAAGTGGGGAAATTGTTCTCTGTGCCTTTGGGTCAGCCATGGATGCAGGGGAGGAAAAGGACACCAAATGAGGAGATGATGGTCTCGGGAGTGGAAGTACAAGTGTGGTAGCTGATAAGAAGGATGACAGAGGGCGAAAGGGAGAGAGGACACAGAGTATAAATGTATTTTATTCACTTATTTATGTGTAAGGCACTGAAAGCCTGCGGGCATCAGGGTGACTAAATGTATAGCAGTGGAGTGGAGTGGAGAGAGATAGAGAGATAGGGGAATCACGATGCAAGGAGGAGACTGGCTGGTGGGGAGATGAGGAGAGATATGTTGGACATTATAGTGGGTGAGGGCAGAGAGAAGGTGGGCAAGAGAGGATGACAGAGACAGAAACACTCTGAAAAACGGCAGCATGGTCAGGGAGCCTGGAAGACACATATATGGAAAAGTAGCACATGTTGTGGGTGAGGAAGATCAAAAGTGGGTGAGGGAGAAGGGCAGACTGGAAAAGAAAGGCCACCAGTGAAAGGTCAATCAGCAGCTTCACATCACAGAAACAATACGCTCAACCCACCATGCCATGTAAACCAGAAAGAGACCCATGTTCAAAACATCCCTGCAAATTAGAGCCTTCAACCACATCCCCATACCCTGCACCAACCACTGACTCCCCCTGTTGGACACCACTGTAAATGGACATGAGGACAATATACAGCAATAGGCTTCTGTTCACTCACACCTCCAACAGACCACATACTACTGACTGACCTTGTGAATCCAGATGCACCACCACAGACCCAATAGCCCCATCTGACCTACCTTTGGGCCACTCATCTTCTCTCTCAGCGATTACTTCACTTTTGGTTCTGCATCCGAATCAGCAGGGTGAGAAGAGTCCAAAGAAGATGGAGGAAGACTGATAATGGCCTGTAGCACCTGCAGACTTTTATGGTGCAGTACACAAAGGCTTCCACTGGTGGACTAACGTGCCAGCACCTCTTCTTCCTCCTCCTCCTTTGTATCCGCTGCATCATCATCTTCACATGGACAGAGATTGACATTTTGAGTCATGCGATTCTTCACAAACATGCACATGTGCATCAAAGGGCAGAAAGACACAAAATGCCAGGACATCCATGCATCTGACATGGTGACTTGGAACACTGTGAGTTGGAATCCATGTATATATGGCATTTGCTGACATGCAGCACCACCCCACCACTGGTCCAGTCCCTGCATTGGTGGACATATAGACGTACTAAAGTGGCAAACACAATGAGTCAAGTGAGAAGGCATGAAACGCTTTGAAACACATTGTGTATAGGAGCTATACAAATAAACAATCAATCAATCAATCAATCCCACGTCTTGCACCTGCACAATGCTTATTAGATAACTTGTGACCTGTTCAATTGGAGTCAGCTCCTCCTCCTCTCTTGAACCCCCTCCAGTGGCCAGTGCAGAGGCCAAGTTGACACTGAGCTTATGCTTGGTCCTCCGCATGATATTCCAGTGCTTCTGGACCTGTTCAGCATGGTTATCAGTTACCTGCTCACAATGGTTATTGCTTACATAGTCAACAAGGATCTGGAGCTCCTCATCAGTGAAGCGCCTCTTCCTCTGCGGGCACTTCACCTTTGCTTGTCTTTGGTTGGAGCATCTTCCTGCTCTGTAGGGTATCCCTTCTTGGTTCTAGTGGCCCTAGGTTGTGCTGCTTCATCTGTCAGGCTTTGACCACGTTGACATCGAGGTTCCGGGTCACCTGTGGGCTGAGGCTGATGACATTCCCATGGGGCTAGGGCAGATGTGGCCCCATCACGCCTCCAACCGGTCTACTCCCTTTGCCTTTTGGGGACTCTCCACTCATGGTGCAGCTGTAATGGATAAATGGAAGGTACACTGGTTCTGGGCAATATGAGGTAGTGAACCGTCTACCTGATTTGCAATGTAGATGTGTGATGCAGCAAGCCTACAATGTACCCTAAAAGCAAAAATATGCATACACGATACGCACAGGCATGCCAAAAACCCCAAATTGCATATGCGATTCCCGGAAAGCTTCCGAAAGTTGAAAAAAGAAGTATGCAATATGCAGAGGCACCTCACAACAAGAAACTGCGAATGCGACACTCCGTAGGCCTCTAAATGGACAAAAATAGGTGTGCATAGGCAACACCCCCAGTAAAGAAAATACGGTACGTGTTACCTGAAGGAAACTGCTTGCACAACAACCCCAAATAAGTGCATGCAATACTCGACTGTCTTCATACCTTGGCACGCATAACCAGTGTAGTGCATTGCTCCCCTTAAATATCACTGTCATTACTCTGAGCGCGTAGGCACGCTGGGTGCAGCATGTGTCACTCATCTTACTAATTGGATTTACTCTGTTATCAGCTGCCTCCTGTGCTAGACACAGAAGGCTCACCTCTCCTGCCTTTTTGCCAAATGTTCTGCCTCCTCCTGATCTCTGTTGCATCCCACCTTGCCATCTGCTGCTGCCTGCCCAGAATGAGTACCTACTGCCCACCTGCACTGCTTTGGGAGTGCCTGATGACCTGCCATTGCCTGTGCCCCTGTGACCACCTCACCTGCAGTGTCAGACTCCCACCTCTCGATTCCACCACCACTGCTCCACAGTCCATCTCCAGGACCAGTTTTCCCACCCACACCTAGCTCGTGGGTTACCATGTCTGCACCATCATCCTCTTCACCATGTGGTACCCCTATGGCAGTGAGGATGCCCTCTTTGACCCAGCAAAGCAACAGGGGATTGAAGGACGTAAGCAGATCTGGGTGTAGAACACGGATGCCATCCTCCTCGGAGGAGGTGGCAGTCTGCTGCCCCAAGGGCATGCACAAGCGAATGGAGGACCTCAAGTCTAGGACCCACACCATTGCATTTTGATCCCTGATGGCTGCAGCCACTGTGGTGGTGCACAGTGCGGGCAGTTGCACGTTTTCCATGTGGGTCCTGGTGAGGTTATACCCAGAGCTTTATCCCCAGATGTGCGAGTGCAAATGGCACCTGGATGCTGCTGGTGATTAGCCATGCAGTGCACTGCTTTACAGTGATTGTGTGTTGTGCATGGGCCTGCATGTTTGTAGTTACTCCATTATGTATGCAGCATGTGTGTTTCAGTGCTCCACAATGGCATGCAGCCCCCAGACAATGCTCCCCATGTGTGACGTCTGACATTTGTTGATTGGACATGTGCTGGTAACTATAGTGTGTGTAGTTGTACAGTTGTGCCAACCGTGCACATGCAATGTCACTTGATGGTTAGACGTGGTTAGACATCAAAGGTGTCAGATCAGGTTGGTGTGGCCATGTGAGGGGCATGTATGATGAACATGATGTTGTGTGCACCATTCCAATGTGTGGCAATCCAACCTCAACGTCTGCAGGTGACACATGTGTATGGATATTTGGCAGTGTCAAGTTGTGGCATTGACATTTCGGGGACATTAATGTGATCTCTCATGCCTCTGCATGTGTACTCTGAGTTGATGTGTGAGCATGACATGTGTATGTGGTTGGGTCTATGGCATACTCATGTGTGCCTCTGCAATTAGTGCATGTATGCGTTGCATGCTCACTTGTCAGACTGTCAGGAAGGCATGTTGTCTTATGTAATTGTGTAGATAGATGCCCACGCAGGTGTTGGCATAGCCATGCTGTGAGTAATGCAATCATGAGTGTCCACAGGGAGCCAACATTCCACTGTGTGTCTTGCCACAAATGTGTACCCAGCATTACCCTGGCCCATCTGTGTTTCAATGCATTCTGTGTTTGTCCAACCTACCAGTTGACTCCCTGACCTCCCCCCCTTGTGCCCCTGTGCCATGTCTCCCATAGCAATTGAGCAGGTTGCAGTTGGGTCACCTTGACTGCCGTCTTTGTGCTGTGTTTACATGTGAATTTGTCCTGACTCTGTTTATCATTGACCCTGGATTGGTGTGTCTGTTTTCATGGGAATTGCATGGACATGCGTGTGAGTGTGGCTGTTGCTGGTTGAACCATGGGGATTTCATGTTACTGTGAATGTTCTGTATGTCACACATGCTTTGACACTGTACAATTATGTCAATGCTCTGTGTCTCCGTTCCCAGAGCTGCTGCAGTTGGAGAAGAGGGCGGAAGCGGTGTTGTGGAGCGTGGATGCAGGAACAAAACCACCAGACCAAGGCACAGGCTGCAGATACTCATCTGTGACAGCTCATCTTCGGGGAGCGTTGTGGATGAGGGAGCACCAAGAACATCTGAAGTGGCTGCTGAGGGTAAGTCCCAGGAGGTGAAGGAGGCAACGTATTCCTCAGCAGCGGTACAGGGTGATGCCACACAGGGGTGTTACTAGGTCTGGAAAAGATTCAGGGCTATGCTAATGTTGGGACTGTCAGGACCAGGGCTAGCTAGCCTTTCGGTTGTAGCCCCTGAGCTTTTATTCAGGGCTACAACAAATAAACCCAGTGTTAGAGCCCTCTCAGGCCCCCCTAGAAATACCTCTGAGGCCACAACGGGGCCATCCTTGGGGGAAGACGACCTGAAGTCATGCAGGTTGGCATATACAGAGGCAGAGGAGGTGGCTGTTGCAGCCCAGCCCATGGGGTCAGGTGGGGGTGTTGAGGTTGTTCATGCTGCAACCCTATCCCCGGGGCATGAAGTTATACAGGCCACTCTGGAGGTGCCTGCACACAATCCTGTCCCTGGGCTATCGGATGCAGCAAGGCCCACCTTCCGGGATGCCTCCTCCCAGACTAGCATCCCCATACTAGCAGATGTGCCCATCAGAGATCATGTGCTGCCCCTGCTGGCTGGTCCCACGAGGCCCACTGCAGTCATCCATGATGATGCACAGGATACTTGTGGTATGCATCGTCACATGAGCTGTGCCACTTCTTGGCCTCGCTGGCAAAAGCAATGTGTTCTTGTGTGCTCTGTAGATTGTTCTTTGTCGTGGCCCCCTCCTCTGCTTCTTCCTCCATGAACCAGTCATCCTTCAGTGTGCCTGCCAGACCACATTCCAACATGACCCCCTGTGCACTAGCCCCTCCACCAAAGCCCTGTCTGGTGGAGCTAACGTCCATGCCCGACGTTTGAGCCCCATCAATGTCAGATGAGGTAGGCCACCGTGCCTACCCAGGCACTAACACAGGCATAGGTAATGGAGGGTCAGAAGGCACCGGAGCAGTGCAGCTGCTGTATGCCCCTGACAACTGTCAGCATGTCAGAGGGCATAACAATACAGCATGCACTGGGCACAGCACCAGCAGATGGCAACTGTGAGGAGGCAGACTGACAGGGCAATCCACCCTGAGGATGCAGGTGGCACCTATGAAGCAGGAGGAAGATAGGGGGGGGGGGCTTGCAGGCTTTGTCTTCTGGGTTTTGGTGATATTCGAGTCAACTGCTTGCAGAGAGGCAGCAGGCACAGTAGGCGCAGGTGATGGTGGCCAGAGCTGCGGTGGCGCTGCAGCAGGCGTGGAGTTGGGCTGCCAATCTTGAGGTAACTTGGCAAGGATGAAGGGCATCAGATGGAGGTCACCCTGCAAGCCCTCCAGGCAACAACGGAGGCCCACCTGAGGGAGGAGGATGGGGCCTGTGATTCAGCCCTGGGGGACATGTTATCAGAAATTGGAGGGGACTAGCCTGCTTCTTTTTGTATATAGTTATCTAGAAATAGGTTTAATTTCCGTTTTATTCTTTTTCCACAGACTTCAAAGACATTCCATCCATGTTTTTCATGTATATAGTTATGTTCAATACAGGTTTTCCATGAGTTAATTCCACGCTTCATGCAGTTCATCTGTCTGTCTACGGATTTGATTGTCTACATTTCACCCAGTGCATCTGTTGAATGCAGGTCATGTGTATTGTGGCGTTACTGTGTGTGTCATGTTGATGCTGGGATGTTTGCAGGTGGAGGGGTGCACATGTTTCTGACATGTGGGGGTGAGGGCATCAGATGTCTTGAGGCTGCACTGAATATTTTTCATATTCCATTCTGTGTGCAGCGTCACTGTGCGTTTGGCGTCAGTGTGTCAGTGTGGTTGCCGTGGGGGCTTTTGTTGTGTGTGTGATGATGTACATACGGGTATGGTTGTGGTGACTTGTGGATGTCTTATTGGGGATGGATTGCCACCTTTTCATGTGTATTTGCATGCTTTCTCATTGTTTTCATTTCATGTCCACTGTTGTACATGTGTCCCCTTTGCACATGTTTGGGATTGTCTATGTGCCAATCCCATGTCATGCGCTCACACATCCACCGACATTTGCAGTCATACACTGCCTGCTCTGATGCCATGCTACACCTCTGCCACTGGAATGCAGTTGTGTCCCATGTTTGCAGTATCTTTGTGGCAGCACGCATTTCCTGTCTCACTGAGTCACACACTCTCTGACTGCCTTCCCATCACCCATGCACTGGGATGTCATGTTTTCATCTGAGACAGGGACTTTGCCACCCCTACCACCTAGCCTACTTATGCACGGGCTGTAATGCACCCAGTCATTTTTCGTGAATATGCCCAATCTATGATTCTGTGTGCTTCTGTCCTCAGCAGGCATTCACTTGTTGTGCTGTGTGGCCTTTGCAATTAATGACACATAGCCAATATGCACATGCCATTTTGCATTCACATGTCACATGTAGATGGGGTGGCCACAGTGTTGGTGGTGTAATATTGTGCTGTCCAATTAAGGTGCTGCAGATTCAGGTATGCCAGAGAGTGACAGAAGATGCTCCGGTCCTGAATTCAACACCAGTGCTACCAGTTGTTCATGTTTGTGATGTACATGTTGGATGTCTGCTTCATGGTGGAGATAGACCACAGAGGTTCCGGTGTATTTCAGCTAGACATTGGACTGATAGGGTAGCAGACTGTCAGGGGCCTGCCTGGGGATGGTGTGAGAGGTGAGGGAGGCTGGTGGGTGGTGTCTGGACCTAAGGGGGCAAAACACGCCAACCAGGGGGAAAGAGGGTTCATGTGAATGAAGATATAGAATAGATCAATGGAATAAACTGCTCACTGTAAAGGAGCTAAATGTGGGGATAGACCAGGTCAAGGAGCATAAAAAGTTATTCAATCAATCTTTAATAAACACATATTCAATTACCATACACATGATAAAAACAGCATAAAAACATATAATCAATGCTGAACATATCCGGTTAAAGTGCATATTAGTTTAGTAGCCATCCTAAGATTTAAGAATGAGTGCACTGTGCATAACATAGTTCAAAAGTACATAGCATCCGAGTACAGCAAAAATCCCCAATTGGTGCCCAATCTGTATTCAAAAAAAGGTTTTTATAACCAAAATTAAGGCAGAAAAGGGGAAAGGGGAAGCTGGGAAAGGTATACAAAAGTTGAAAAGGCAAAAGAAATATAGAGGCCAACACGTCCACGCAGACCAGGATAATCAATATTTTCTGCGGGATAAAGGAGGTTGTACCATAATCAAACCAACCAATTCATTATTGAAAACAGACAAGCAGGATAGCATCAATACATACTGCAACAAAACCAATACTTGTCTCCAATCTGACCAAAGTAGTCAACAACCAGTACCTGGTACAGCTCCTAACCGTATCGTGGGCTGTACTGGTATCTAACGCAGGTAGTTTCGACGACTGAATAACAATGTCTAAGCTGTCTGTCTCTCACCCTAGCAAGAGAGAGAAAGCTTGACAGTCGTCTTCCTCAGGACAGGACAGATTAGGTAATTAATTCTAAAATGTAAACATGCAATTTCTCTACATTTAAATATTCAAAAGGCACTTATGGCCAAGAAATGCAAAAGTGTCTTGAAATTATTCCATGTGTCCATTCTTCTTCAAATGGTTCTTCCTTAGTTCACCAGGATGATCAATGTATTCCATCTTCAAAGGGGGCAGAAATTCCTCTTGAATATATCCAAAAGTAGCAATCAAAGTAGAGAGAAATTCTCTTGATAGTGCACCCTTTGGATCTTATTGGGGTGCAAAATATTCAGGCTGGGTGGGGAAGAATCCCATCACCTGATGATCTTGAGCGGGCCGGATCCGCGTCAGCACATGCGGCGTGATCCTCGGCAGTCGTAGAACTGCCACCGTTGTGCAGCCAGGTTCCACTAACTGCTGCCGGGTCCGTACGTGCCTCAACGGACTCCACTAATTAAATCGGATGGGGGGATTGGCAGATGTGAGGGGGGCTGGTGGGTTGTGTCTGGGCTTGAGGGGGCTGCCTGGGTATATTGGCAGAGGTGAGGGGGCTGGTGGGTGGTGTCTGGGAGTGAGGGTGATGAGGGGGGCTGGTGGTGGTGTCTGGGCTTGAGGGGGCTGCCTGAAGTGGTTTTGGAGGTGAGGGGGCTGGTGGGTAGTGTTTGGGTTTGAGGGGGCTGCCTGAGGATATTGGCAAGGTGAAGGGGTCTGGTGCGTGGAGTCTGGGCTTGAGGGGTTTGCCTGGGGTTTGCCTGGGGTATTGGCAGTAATGAGATGGGCTGGTGGGTGCTGTTTGGGATTGAGGCGGCTGGCTGGGGGTATTGGCAGGGATGAGGGGGGCTGGTTGGGTGGTATCTGGGCATGAAGGGGCTTCCTGGAGTAGTGACAGTGGTGAGGGGGGCGGGAGGTTGGTGTATGGACTTGAGGGTGCTGTCTGGGTTTATTGGCAGAGGTGAGAGGGGCTGGTGGGTGGTGTCTGGACTTGAGAGGGCTTCCTAGCATTATTGGTGGAGGTGATGGGAGCTGGTGGGAGGTGTCTGGACTTGAGGGGGGTATTGGCACCTGGGGGTATTGGCAGAGTTGGGGGCTGGTGAGTGGTGTCTGGGCTTGAGGGGGCTGCTTGGGATATTGGTGGAGGTGAGGGAGGATGGTGGGTGGTGTCTGGGCTTGAGGAGGCTGCTGTGCCGTAGGGGTATATGCCAGCAGTTTGAGTGCCTTGGGAGTAGGGAGTACAGTTCGCAGTTTTGCAGATGTGCAGCTGTTGCTTAGGGGGTGCTCGCAGAGTTTCACAAGGGTGCAGCCATTACTTATGGAGGTCCTTGTGCAGTACCGCAGGAGTTCAGATGATACAGGGACCATGTGCAGATTTGCAGGGATCCAGCCTTTACTTTTGGGGACCTTACACAGTACTGCAGGAGTGCAGCTATTATTTATATGGGAGCTCAAAAAGTTTTTCAGGGGTGCAGGTGTTACTTATGAGGGACCTCACACAGATTTTCAGAGGTCCAGCTGTTACTTAGGGGGGACCTTGTGCAATTTCACAGTGGTGTAGCTGTTACTTACGGGGGCTTGTGCAGTTTCACAGGGGTGCAGCTGTTACTTATAGGTGACCTTGTGCAGATTTGCAGTGTCCCTGGGGTGCTGGATGGTGGGTCAGTGGTGGATGCAGAGGTTTGCACAAAGGTTGGTCTATTCCTATCGTTTTGGTTTGCGTGGGGGCGTGTTGTGGACATTCCTCGCACAGCTTAGTTTTCTTTGAGGGTCGGGTTGAGTTGTGCTTTGGAATCAATGAATATGCGGAGCACGCATAGGAAACCTTGTACATAGGAACACGGAAAGTCATTTTCAATGCAGGGACTTTTCTGTATCAATGCACACTTTTCTATGAATCGGTCCCCAAAACTCAATATTTGCACATAAAAATACTTTACTAGAAACATTTTTTGTTTTTTTAAATAGTTAGATTGCTCCAATGGTCCCCAATAGATGAATCAGTATCTATCAGGCCATAATCAACTATATATTATACATTTTCTCTTCTGCATATCTTTTTGGATTTCATTTTGTAAGAAAGAGAAAGCACCAATGTCCAAAACATTGCATCTTGCATTTGTCCAGTCATGCAGTTACATGTTAATGAATTCATAAACTTGAGGATTGAATACTATGAGAACACCCTATTTTGAGGCAGCTATCACTATTAAAGTCTTTTAGGGCTTGAGGGGGCTGCCTGGAGTAGTGTTGGAGGTGAGGCGGGCTGGTGGGTGATGTCTGGACTTCAGGAGGCTGCCTGGGGGTATTGAAAGAGGTGATGGGGGATGGTTGGTGTTGTCTGGTCTTGAGGGGATTGCCTAGGGGTATTGGCCGAAGTAAGGAGTGTTGGTGGGTGGTGTCTGGGCTTGAGGGGGCTGCCTGGGTGTATTGTGGTGGTGAGGGGGGCTGGTGGGTGGTGTCTGGGCTTCAGGGGGCTGCCTGGGGTATTGGCAGTGGTGAGGGTGGCTGGTGGGTGATGTATGGTCTTGAAGGGGCTTTCTGGAGTAGTTTTGGAGGTAAGGGGGGCTGGTGGGTGTATCTGGTCCTGAGGGTGCTTTCTGGAGTAGTGTTGGTGGTGAGGGGGGCTGGTGGATGCTTTCTAGACTTGAGTGGGCTACCTGGAGAAGTGACAGTGGTGAGGGGGACTGGAGGCTTGTGTATGCACATGAGGTGGCTGTCTGGGTTTATCGGCAGAGGTGAGGGGGCTGGTGGGTGGTGTCTGGACTTGAGGCAGCTGCCTGGGGTTATTGGTGGAGGTGAGGAGGGACTGGTAGGTGGTGTCTGGACTTGAGGGGGCTGCCTGGGGGTATAGGTAGAGTGGGGGGTGGTGGGTGGTGCCTGGGTTTGAGGGACTGCCTGCGGTATTGGTGTAGGTGAGGGGGCTGGTGGGTGGTGTCTGGACTTGAGGCAGCTGCCTGTGGTTATTGGTGGAGGTGAGGAGGGACTGGTAGGTGGTGTCTGGACTTGAGGGGGCTGCCTGGGGGTATAGGTAGAGTGGGGGGTGGTGGGTGGTGCCTGGGTTTGAGGGACTGCCTGTGGTATTGGTGTAGGTGAGGGGTGCTGGTGGGTGGTGTTTGGGCTTGAAGGAGCTGCCTGGGGGTATTGGCAGAGGTGAGGTGGGCTAGTGGATGGTATCTGCCATTGAGGGGGCTGCCTGAGGGTATTGGCAGAAGTGAGGGGGGCTGGTGAGTGGTGACTGGGCTTGAGGGGGCTGCTGTGCTGTAGAGGTATATGCCAGCAGTTTGGGTGCCTTGGGAATAGGGAGGACCCTTTGCAGTTTCGCAGGGGTGCAGCCGTTGCTTAGGGGGTACTCGTGCCGTTTCGCAGGGGTGCAGCCATTACTAATGGGGGACCTCGTGCAGAACTGCAGGGGTGCAGACAGTTCTTACAGAGGACTATGTGCAGATTTTCAGGGGTATAGCCGTTACTTAGGGGTACCTCGCACAGTGCCACAGGACTGCAGCTGTTATTTCCAGAGGAGCTTGCACAGTTTAGCAGGGGTGCAGGTGTTACATATGAGGTACCGCACACAGATTCACAGGAGTCCAGCTGTTACTTAGGGGGACCTTATGCAGCTTCAAAGGGGTGCCGCTGTTACTTACAGGGGTCTCGTGTAGTTTCACAGGGGTACAGCTGTTACTTACAGGGGACCTTGTGCAGATTTGTAATGGTGCAGCCTTCACTTACGGGTGACGGCATGCAGTGTCCCTGGGGTCAGTGGTGGATTCAGAGATTTGTACAAAAGTTGGTCTATGCCTATGGTTTTGGTATGCGTGGGGGCAAGTTGTGGGCATTCCTCGTGCAGCTCAGGTTTCTTTGTGGGTTGAGTTGCATTTTGGAATCCATGAATATGCGGAGCACGCATAGGAAACTATGCACATAGGGACACGCAAAGTCGTTTTCGGCGCAGGGACTTTTCAGGATCGATGCACACTTTTCTATGAATCGGGACCCAAAACTCAATATTTGCATATAAAAATCCTTTTCTAGAAACAATTCTGTGTGAAACATTACAATTTGTATCAAATTGACTGTAAATTGATATCAAAGAGTGCTCAATCAAAACAAGCATAAGAATAATAATAAAGCTCTATTCTTACTTAAGACATTAAACCAAAAGTAAATGTGCAATAAACACAAAGGTTTTTTTGAAATAGTTACATTGCTCCAATGGTCCCAAGTAGATCCATCGGTATCAATCAGGCCATAATCAACAATACATTATACATCTTCACTTCTGCATATATTTTTGCATTTCATTTAGTAAGAAAGAGAACGCGCCAGTGTCCAATACCTTGCATCTTACATTTGTCACGTCATGAATTTACATGTTAATTAATTCATAAACTCGAGAATTGAATCCTATGTGAACACCCTATTTTTAGGGGAATCTCACTATTAAAGTTTGTAGGTCTATACTAAGTGTCACTTTGGGGGTCGACGTCTCTGTGAAGTATCCTGAGAATAGATGGTAAAGTATCGCCTCTTCAGGTGGGACGTGTTCACAGACGTTTTGGCGAAATGCACCTCTCCTCGCCTTCGTCAGCATGACTGAAGGAAGGTTCACCCTGCACGTAAAGCACATAATATCAACATGAGTGTGATGTAATCCTCGATGAAAGACCTGATCTCCATAGATCGGTTGATATCCACTAACCTTATCTGGACAGTCATGATGTGTCCAAGAGCAAGACATGGACAAGTAAATGGTAGAATTCAGAAGCTTTCTTGTTCAAGTGGAAGGAGTGAAAGTGAAAGCTTCCCGTGCTGTGAGGGACACCTGAAATACAAGACAGGCAAACATATTAGTAAGCCCTACTAGATGTCATTATTGTTGGGAGGAGTGGGTGCGTTGGTGGGCCCCACACTGTCATTCACACATGCGCTCCGCATTCATACAAGGAGACACGCCGGAGACGTGTTGCCAGTCAGGTCCCCTGCGCAAACTGCCGGCGGGCTGTATTTATTTTCTACAGCGCATGCGTGAGCCTCGTTCCCGCTCACGCATGCGCACACTGGTGTATTACTACGCAACATCCCTCCTTTTTCCCCAAACAGTGAACATGAACAAACATTAGAACTAACAGTGCTCTATTACAACTTTAACTGTCAAAGCGGCACTGATTACGAGGAAGGGTCCATAATAAAGTCCTGGAACCTCTGCGGCGGCTTGCGCCCCGCCCTGCTTGGGTACCTGCGTGCTTCAGCCTGAGGCACCTCGTGTGTCCCTTGAGTCTCTGGCGGTTCATCGTGTCTCAGTGGTGATCCTGTGTCCTGCTCTGGGCCTTGGGAGACGGTCTCTTCCGAGCTCGCAGCTCCGATGCGCTTGAAGAAGGAGACGTTCCTCGTGACTGTTCCTCGTGCATTGGTGGCTCCCAGTGGCTGCGTTTCGTATGGTAGCGACAGCTTTCCTTCCGGTCTCCTGTTTCGCACCAGCACGGTGTCTCCCACGGCAATCTCCTTCTCTTGGAGTCACCTCCGGGCGGTCTCTCTCTCATTCTGAGTGGCTCTCTCTCCTCGTACCTGTTCGTTATCGATTTCTCCTGGATGTCGACCTTCAATCTCCGGTAGCAACCCCCTTGGCACCCGTTTGAAGAGCGCATCCGCCGGGGCGACCCCGGTTGACCGATGCGGGGTCGAGCGGTACTCTTGCAGAAAATCAAATAGGTTGTGTCGGAGATCTTCACCCCCATACATTGAGATGCGGAACACTTTGTTGAGCGTTTGCATAAAACACTCTACTTCGCCATTTGCTCTTGGCCAGAGGGGGGTGACTTTACGATGCTTTATCCCTCTTTCCTCACAATAGCGCGCAAATTGTTGCCCTTGGAATGGGGCCCCATTGTCTGAGCATATCTTCAGGGGAAACCCATGAGTGGCGAACATCTTCTCCAAGGCCATGATGATGTGGTCACTGGCATTGGACTCCACTAGCTCCACTTCTGGATAGCGTGACCACTGGTCTGTCACCACCAGAAAGTATATTCCACGGCCTGTGGACCCGAAGTCGGCATGTACCGTCCCCCGTGGCTGATCACTTCTTACCATGGTCTCGATCGGCGGTCCTCTCTCCACCGGACTTGCAGCTTGGCAGGGAACACATTTTCTTACAAACTCCTACACTCTGCTTTCCAACTCTGGGAACCAGACTTTCAATCTCAGACGTGCTTTCATCTTGGCCATCCCCTGGTGGCCATTGTGGGCGAGATGTAAGACCTTGTCAACCAATGTTCTTGGAGTCACAATCTCGTGACCCCTCAGCAGGAGGCCGTCTTCGGCTACAGTCAACTCATGACGTACTTTCCAGAGAGCTTGCAGATCCTTTTGGGCCCCCATGTTCCTCCGGGAGTTGTCTTGAAGGACCTCACGCCACTCACCACTAGCTATCGCCTGTCGGATCTTGATGAATGTCTCATCCATGTTGGATTCCGCCGCTATTTCCTGGCGGGCCAGGGCGACGGGCAGCGCTGATTCGACTGCCAGGTGTACGGCCTCCACGCAGTCTGCCACCTCTGAAGAGTCTCTGGACCTCCCAGCACCCGGGTGGCGGGACAGATAGTCCGCAGGGTTAAGTGTTCCTGGCCGATACAGTAGTTTGACACCGTACTCCATTAGTGAAAGCATCCATCTCTCTATGCGAGGTGGTGGTTTGGACGAAGTCCCTGATAGAATCGGGATGAGTGGTTTGTGGTCCGTCACTACGACGACTGGTTTCCCCAGAATGTAAATCCGGAAGTGCTTGCACCCCCATAGTATGGCCAAGGCTTCTCGCTCAATCTGGGAGTATCGCCTCTCTGTCTCGGTGAGGGCTTTACTTGCATAGGCAATGGGTCTCATGGTCCCTTGATTATCCGCCTGCATGAGGACCGCTCCCAGGCCCACCGGGCTGGCGTCGACCACAATTTCAGACTCACGGTCAGGGCTAAAATATGCCATGGTCTCGTGTCCTGATAGGGCATTCTTGATGTCGTTGAACGCCCTCTGTTCTTTTCCGCTCCAGTTCCACGCAACATCGTTCCTGGTGAGTGCTCTTAAGGGTTCCGATACCGAAACTAGGTCACGGATGAAGCGACCACAATAATTTACCATCCCCAGGAAACTTCTAATTTCCGCTGGAGACGTCGGTGGGGCGGCTTCTCGGATGTCTTTCACTTTCTCTGGATCGGGGGAGATACCCCCAGCATGGAAAACAAAACCAAAAAATTCCAATCTGTCCTTCAGGAACTCACACTTTTCTTTGTGTAGTGTTAGACCGAGATCGCGCAGCCTTTCAAGGGTGTTCTCTAGGCGCTTTAAATGTTCTGCCTCCGATCTGGCAAAGACCAGGATGTCGTCCGACATGTTAATCACCCCCTTGAGTCCTGACAGGGCCCCTCTGATGGCATTTTGGAAGACCTCTGCCGCGGATGAGACCCCAAAACTGAGCCTTTTGTATTGATATAACCCCTCATGGGTCGTAAAGGTCGTAATGTATCTTGACTCGGGGTGGAGCTCTAACTGGTGATATCCAGATCTTAGGTCCAGTTTCGAGAACACTTTCGCTCCCTGGAGTTCCCCAACAATATCATCCAAGGTGGGCGTGATGTGGCGTTCCCTCTTGATTGCCACATTGGGTAGCCTCATGTCCACGCAGATACATACAGCACCTGGTTGTTTAGGCTTTGGGGCCACTACAATTGGGGAGACCCACCGGGTGGGGCCTTCCATCCTTTCAATGATGTCTCGGTCAATCAAGGACTGCAACTCTTTCTCCACCTGTGCTCGCAGATGGAACGGGATGCGGCGGTGTTTGAGTGCTGTCGGTCTCACCGACCCGTCTATGTGAAGACGTATCGGATCCGCTTTCGGTTTTCCTATGCCTCTAAAGATGGTCTTGAACCGTTGTAGTACTCTCTCCAGGTCAGCGCAGTAGACCGCAAAGGAGAAGTGCACGAGGCTTAGCACTTCCGCCGCAGCGCAACTTAGAAGGGAATGCAGACTTACGCTTGTGACAAAGAATCTTGCTTTAATTTTGTTCTGTCCATGAGTCACTGGGGCTACGAACACACCTGGGATGGGGAGAGATGTGTGTCCTACAAAAGCGTATATGCGTGCCCTGGACTCTGCCAATCCTGGTGGACCAGGCAGTGCATTGTAGTGTTCAGTCGCTAGCACGCAGACGAATGCTCCAGTCTCTATTAGGACTGGCGTGGGTGTTTCCCCAATGTTTACTGTTCACGTGGGCTGTCGTATTTTCCCTGGGCCCTTGGCGATGCTGGAAATAAAGAAGATTTCGTCTTCCTCTTCTTCCGCGATGTTTAAATCTTGCATGCCTTTTTCGACGGATGACACTTATTCTCCAAGTGTTGCCTCTGCCAACCCTCTCAGGTCCTCTCGATGCCGTAATTGGTGTCGTTGCTCTGCACACCCTGGCATAATGTCCCGGTGTGCCACACTGGCCACAGACTCTTGATTTTGCGGGACACTCGCCCACGTGAAGCAGGTCATACCCACAGTACTGGCATGCTGGGGCATCGCTGCACACTGTGGGGTTGTCTCCACTTCTTGGCACCCATCTTGCCTTCCCTGTCGTGGAGCGTCCGACTGCGAAAGCTTCTTCCTCCTTTTTCACATGCGTGGCCGCATCCATTTTCGCCCCTCTGGCATCAGCCAGTTCGTACGCTCTTCCCGTGTCCAATATTTGTTGCAGGGTCAGTCCAGGTTCTCTCAGGACTTGTCTCCGCAGTTTCCCGGAGCTACACCCTTGCAACAACTGGTTTTGAACCATTTCCTCTTCGTTTCTTCATCTACAGGAGCTTGCTAGATGTCAGAGTCACGCACAAAACTTGTCCAGTGACTCATCTTCACGTTGCTTCTCCGCACACATGACAAACCTGTCGAAGTCTACATTTGCCATGGGAAGAAAGTAGTCCCTGAGCGCTTGTTTCACTGCGTCATATGTGGCAACTGGGATGTTCAGAGAGTCATAGATCTTGTGGACCTCCACCCCTGCCAAGTACACCATGATGGCGATCTTCTCTGCATCATCCGTGACTCCTGAGGCCATGAAGAACATTTCTAGCCTTTTCACCCACAGGAGCCATTTTGGTCCCAAATTAGATGGAGGCCCCATGGTGTCAAATTCGGGCATGGGAGCTAGTGTACTGTTCACCCTGCGTGGGATAGGGGCAATGGCGCCTTCTAGTTCATCCACCTCCCCCATCCTGGCGTATGGCACTCACAGGAGACTGCTGGACACCTTCTGCGGCGGGTGATCTGGTCAGCCGGTTCCACTTGTGACGTGGTGCTTTCTCCCTGCACCCTTTCTCTTCTTTTTTTCCTGTGCCACAGCCCTGCGGCTGCAAGGGCTGTGGGGTCCAAAAATTGATGTCCGTCTATGCAGGTGGCGCACGAGCACCCTCACGGGCCGCTACCACTGCACTTCACGTGCGACCTAAAATGGCCGCCAGCCACACGCGTAGATCTGTGTCGACACGTTGCAAAGTTCGCCTCCTCGAACACTGTCGGAGCAGAGGACTGCTCTCGCGCCGTCCTCGTCACCAGTGTTGGGAGGCGTGGGTGCGTTGGTGGGCCCCACGCTGTTATACACTCATGCGCTCCGCATTCATACAAGGAGACACTCCGGAGACGTGTTGCCAGTCAGGTCCCTGGCGCGAACTGCCGGCGGGCCGTATTTATTTTGTACAGCGCATGCGTGAGCCTCGTTCCCGCTCACGCATGCGCACACTGACGTATTACTACGCAACATCTATGATCACTAAAGATAAATTAGTTCATTCTTACCCGAAGCTGGTACGTCGCTCAACGCTGTATCTGTGACAGGTGTTTTTTAACATTGCACAGTTGTGGTCTGCTTATTTTCCATGGATCCACTAATATTGAATACTGCAGGGGGGGGCACCAAAAATATTGTATGTGTGTGTTTCGTGGCACTGTAATGGTCACAGCACGGAGAATGCTGCATATGATTGAGGAAGAGGACAGGCTTACGCCAGTACATTTCACAATGGCTTACATGGCTGCTGCACCTCAATTTCTCGCATTTGCCGTACGTCTCCCCCTCTGATCTGGATTTCATGATCTGGCTAAGCCTCATGTTCTCAACCGTACTTCACGGAACGTAAAACAACTAGACCGTTGATTGCGTTCAATACACGGAGGCTCCTAGGTCACCTGATGAGTCTCTGACCGTGATTATTTGGATCTATTTGCTTGCCAAAAGAAACACAGGGTGCACTCAGACATAATTGTCTACGCGGCACCTGTGATGCAACGCTCATCAGTGTATAACGTACACACATAATGTAAATATTGAGATGAGTCGGCCTCAGACACTAACTGAAGATTGTGGTAGCTAAATCAATGAAAAGGCAAAACTTCATTGAGTCCTGTGATATGCGTTTGATTTGTATAGATCCACCACAGTTCCTTATAGGCCAAGCTAATGGTCACATTTGCAACAGAGGTCACCAGGGTGTGTGCCGATACTCAACAACGTGTGATACCATTGGTGCTTCTAGTTCGCTGCACCTAATGCGGGACCTGTCTTCAGTCATTATTTAATACACCAGTCTGCTGGATTGTCCAATGTATTGTTTCCCACGTGTGCTTTCCATGCAATAAATTGTGTTTGCTGGTTTACAGTTAGAAAAATGTTTATTTTTCCCATGCCTGGCCCTGTATCAAAAACGATTTACATTTGTAACTAAATCTGCAGACTGTACACATCCACAATTTCTCTAAGTTTCCAGATGTTCTTTTCGAAGTTTTTCTTTGAAATTGGGAGCAAGCAATATACTCCTTGAGATTTCTGGCCACTTGTTCGCATGGGCTTAATTTGTGTTGCTTTTACAGAATTAATTTGCTTTGTTTGTCTCGGAATCAATAGGCACGTCTGTACCTAACTAACAAAAAATGGTATCTGTAATAGGTATTCAACCTGTTACAGATACATACCAGTGATAGAAGTATACCAAAAAAATAGAGAAACTGTGACTCCAGCCAAGCGGAGTAACTTTGTTAAAAATGTTGGGGGGGACATGACATCTGAAGAAAAGGTGCCCCCGCCAAATGAATGGGGACAAAATGGTGTGCCATGAAAGTTGGCGGGGACAAACACCCCTGCCCCCCCTAAAATTACACCCATGCTCCAGCCGGGCACAGAGTAGGAAGGAAAGGAGCAACGAGCAACCCATTTTTCAAGGGTTGCAGTCATGCTGGTTGACAGCCAATTGAGTTGAAATAGATTTCAGTTTATCTGTAACTGATCTCCAATGGTAAAGTGGAGAAGGGTGCTTTAACTTCATAGAGAACAGTTATGTATATGTTAATGCAGAAAGGTTGCAAGTCAACCAAAACGCACTTTAAATACATTTTAAAAAAAATAATAAAGAACAGTTCCGGAATGGTGAAAATGGTTGCAAAAAGTAGTGGAGCTATTAACAGTAAAAAATAAAAGTAGTGGAATATCGCTCCTGACCGTTCCCGCTCACTTTGATTACTGATACATACTTATATAAATGCATAGCTCTCAACTCACCCGCTTTTGGCGGGTGTCTCTCGCCTTGCAAGCAGATGAATCACCCGCCACGTCCCTCATACGCCCATTCATTCTATGGGCTCTCACCCACCAAAAAGAAAATCGGGTGTTTCCACCCGCCTTGGTGACACAGAAGATTGGGAGCTATGATAAATGTAGAACGTAGGTAATACAAATCTATGCATCTGATCAGTAGATGCTCATAAATTGGAGCCATACCTTATTTAATTTATAACATGAATGCCTAATCTTTATCTGTGCTAAAGCAGGATCATTGATGTTTTGATGTCACTGAAATAATTAACAGAATAAAGCGTGTTTTTTTCAAAGATGAAAAGCTACTCTTATTTTATAAGAAAAGACTTTAGCAACAAACAAATCGATTTTGTGCCCCGAATATACTATGTTATGTTATGTGAAAATCACTTGTAGAGAGCACGTAGACCACAAGGCCATCTTGGCACTAGCAGTAGAAACAGTAGAGTAAGAACAGAACATTTAGAAGAGAAAAGTCTCAAGGGCCCTTCACAATTGCATATGGTTGGCTACTTTCCGTCGTGCCAAAGGCAGCTCATTCCAGAGATACCAGATGCCACAGCGAATGTGCAACCCCCTAGCCGAGCTTGCTGAAATCCTGGGCTAGTAACCAAATAGGAAACTTCAGAATGGAGAGACTGAGCAGGAATATACGGCTGACATCAGGAGAGATCACGACCCAGCCTCAAAATCACCCGCAAGACTCACAGTTGGAAAAGAACCCTACTGACACCCAGGAGCCAACCACGGGGCAACCTAATCAGATCGCCGAGGACATAGCTGATCCAGCTGTGGACTGTAATGAGCAATCGATCCTGGCGGTCAAGGCCAAATCAAAGCCCAAATCTTCAGCAAATGGGATAAGAATTCCATACAAATAAAGAGGAAGGGCAAAGCCCAAACTTGCAACAACACAAGAAAACAACGCGAAGGCAAGTACCCAAAATAAAATCACAATGCCTGCAAAGGAGAATGGAGGAATAAAAAACACTGATGCACAATTAACTAGTAAAAAGTGGGCCATGGCGAAAAAGTCTCTACCAACGCCCTTACTCTCAAATGCCCTGTGGAATTTCTTTAAAACACAAGGCAAAAGAAAACAATCTTCCGACACTGAACCTTCGGACGCCGAAATTCTTGAAGCACTTGAAGAAATCCCTCCACAACCCAAACTCAGGAGAACAGTAACAAAGCAATTGAGGAGGTGGCAATCGAAACAATTAGTCATCCAGAAAAACAGGGAAATACTAATGATACAAGGACTCCCTGTCCTGCTGCTGCACAAACAACAGAGAATTCAAATAAAGCTCCGCTACGAGAATCGTACGCACAGTCCCAGTGGATTTCGGAGATACTTGACCTACTTCAACCAAAAATGTACCCACTACAAAG
This sequence comes from Ambystoma mexicanum, assembly GCF_040938575.1. Taxonomy (NCBI): domain Eukaryota; kingdom Metazoa; phylum Chordata; class Amphibia; order Caudata; family Ambystomatidae; genus Ambystoma; species Ambystoma mexicanum. The sequence continues at coordinate 178,916,361 of NC_090924.1, forward strand.
AGAAATGAGCCCTCAACCATGGGCTAAAACCCATCTGAGTACCCGAAATCCCCAACTAGCATGCCCAGAAACTACAACAGAGGTACACCCTCGTGGTCACACTGATACGGGCTCCTGGAGTTCCTCACCCAGGCCCCCGAAACCAGTGGATTTGGATCGGACCAGAAAAACAAATTTTAACCGACAATCTGTAGAGTTTATAGATACTCCAGTAAAAAACAGGAGGCTTAGTGAACTACCAACAGGTATGCAAAAAGAGTCACCAAACAACAAAAGAGACATGACAACAATCATGTCTGCAATAGCAATTGCAATGGCACCCTTCTGCAAACTGTATGAGAGCATAAGTGATGCAGGAAAGGACAACACAACTACCCTAGCGCTCATACAGTCGAAATTAACATTTCTGGAAGGTTTTATCACTGCAATAGATCTGAAATATGACATATCTCAAAGGAAGCAATACAGGATGGACGAGGAACCTGAGAATATTTCAGCGTCTATCGGAGAAGAACCTGGAGCAAGTCGATTATGGGAACAAAAATCAACAGAGACGATCTGGGATAAAGGCGGCAAAGAAACAACTGCACCGCTTTTCAGCAAAGCCAAACCAGTCACAAAAACGAATTCAACACTACCGAAGTATAATGCACAACCTTCGCAGGCTGCTGACCTACCAATTGAAAACGGTACAAAAAAGAAAGCTTTAATATTAGCAGAAAAAGATCAAATAGGAAAAACAAGGCAGCCTAAGAGCCCGATACTTGACCGGAAAATTCTTGAGGGTCAATCAACCAAAAGAGGAACGGTCTCTATTGAAACAGTGACCACTCCAGTGGTGCCAATTGACTTGACCAAGTCACCAAAACCAACGACGGAATCCACAGACCCTAGTCTTAAAAATGTGTCAGTACATAGGCAAAGAGACCCAGGTGCAGATATCCAGATACAGCCTGAAGATGACAGTGCCACGAATAAGGAACTCCAGAAGGCAAGTATCCATAACCACAAGCCAACAATCTCGTCCATGGATGCTGACCAGGATATAACTGAAACATGCCAGAATTCAAAGCTTGATAACCCCAATAAGCCGAAAAAGCCGACGTTATTAACAGACCCAGAAACAGCGCCGGATTCCCGTCGAGAACCATCCATTAGGGAAAACCGCTATTCAACCTCGACTAGCCATCACCAGCCGATTAACAGAGGCTCAAAAAAATCAGAGACAGATGCAAAAACCGAGAAAAGAATCCGACTCTTTAAGCTAGAACAAGCCTCAAGTAAAGACAACTATATGGTTCTGAATCGCAGAGCTGTGCTAAAAATAGCAGCAAGCACCGCAGCTTTAAAAGCGTTAAAAACCGAAGACTTTAAATTGATCGAGCCATATCACAGGGAAGGCATGGCAAAAGCTTATTTGCACATCAGAGAAGCTGCAATTCAAGATTTAACTTGGGATGCTGCAAAAGACCTAAAGCTAGCAGGTTTCACTCTATTGGAAATAAAAACTGCAAGTAAGCATAAAAAAAAAGACAGTCGAGATGAAAAGAGCATATATAAATCTACACGTGCCGCCAGCCCTACAGATCGCCATAGTAACCGAAGAGCAGAGCTGAAGACTCATTTTGAGGAATACACACACAAGTCAAAACGGAAATACTCGACAGACTCAAGGGAGGTATTCCATGATCAGGATTACAATGAAAGAAACAGAACAAGTTCAACCTACCCAAATACGGGGCAGGCAAGATGGTTATCAAAGAAGACAGAGTGCAAGAGACCGATCCCAACGTCGTAGCAGAATCTATAGCCAGAGGAATTATAGACAGGAATTACCGTCAAGGAAAGTACACACGACACCTGCCAACTCAAAGAAAGAAGCAGCGTTAGTTCGACCATGGAATTGGTTGAAAGGGGCTTTGACTTCGAGCCACAGGAAATAGCAATCATCGAAGGAAGTTAGTAAAATCGACTTCCAAATGGCTATGACTGTAGCCTCGTGGGATACGAGAGGCCATGCACATTTAACCAACCCCAACAGTGAGGACCTAGGACGTTTCGACATTTTATGTCTCCAAGAGATGTGGCGGCTTGAGGAACCGACAATGGACGGTTTTGAAATTGAAACCTCACCAGCAACGAAAGGCCTATTTGGACGGCCATCTTCAGCGTTAATCATTGCAGTGAAAATAGGACAAGACCTGAAGATCATCAAGACTATCACAAGATCCTACAGGGTCCTGGCCGTCCTCACACAATGGAATCACTTCTCTAACACTGAAGGAGCATGGAGTACGTCACATCTTGCTTTGATCACCGCGTATTGGAATCCCCAAAGAACCTCAACTACAGACTTCCGCCAAACAATGGCTGATGTCATCGATGCAATTGTTATTGAGTGGAATATTATGTCCATAATAATCTGTGGAGACTTCGATGCCAACTGTGTGCATCCGAAAGAGCAATCTATACCTACGATCAATGCGTCGCAAGCAGATGTTAGAGGCCGAGCATGGATGAACTCGATGACCTCAAGAAACTTTCATAATGCCGCTTGGACGAAGGATTGGAAAATACAAGTCCCGACTTGGGAAAGGGGAACATCCATAGCCACCTTGGACTATTTCTTCATTTCTTGCGCTATGCTGTTAGAAATCAACAACTACCAGGTGGATAAAACACAGGCAAGTGATCACAACATACTGTCTATAGCATGGGCAGCCAATTTGCACCAAACCGAAGTATACTCAGCGCCGGTCGAGTCTAACAGCCAACAAACTCGTCTGCGTCTTTCAGCAGCAAAGGTCCGAATTATTACGCAAGAATATGCAACAATAGCTGTCGATCTTCAAACAACGGACACTATATCCAGACCAAATTATATTCCAATCCTGAGCAAGTTCAAGGCTAAACAGAAAGATGCGACAGCTATTCCAGTCACCATAGTCATGCATATGACAAAGTATTAGCAGGGAAAAAAAACTGCATTGGGAAAATTAAAATGGAAGGCAAAAGCCGAAAACATCGAAGCAACGTGGGAGCAGTATGTAAAAGAACAAAAAATATACAAGTCATGGTTGAGAATGCGCAGAGCCGTCTTATATCAAAACAACACAGAAACCATGTTAAGAGCACTCTCAACGAAAAGGTCAGCAGACTTCTGGGCCCTAATTAATGCCACTAGAGGCAATCTCGAAGTCAACATGGCAAATTCAGTTACTGAATCTGCGTGGGATGATTTCTTCACAGAGCTCTTTGCAACACCATCGATTAACGATAATCAACATCTGGAGACTAGCCGCCATCCATGGATAGATTTGTCATCAAATCCTGATATAAGGCTAGTTATTCAAAACCTGAAAACTTCAAGACCTCCGGGCCCAAATGGCCTGACCAATATCGATTTAAAAAACTACATCGATGAATGGACAGAGTTGATCAGTCTTCTATTCAATCAGTGCAGAATCAACAGACAGATCCCGGAGTCATGGACTAAAGCAACAATAGTCCCGATCTTTAAGAAAGGCTCCAGGGAAGACCCGGAGAATTACCGCCCTATAGCCCTTCTGGATATTCTAGGGAAACTGTTTGCAACTCTTCTCTTACAGCATTTCCGATTATGGCCGTAAATGGCTCCCTGCAACGACCATCTGCAAACGGGTTTTAAGAAAAATGGCAGTACATCAGTAAATATCTTCCTTCTGAACATCCTGAAGGCCAAAATAAAACAGGGCACCCCAACTGTCTACGCCGCATTTATAGACCTCTCTCAGGCATTTGATAAAGTCGATAGAGCCCTCCTATGGGAAAAACTAAAACTTTGGAAATGCCCAGAAGATATCTTAAATCCGATAATAGCATTGCATACAGACACTTCTCTCTGTGTCCGCCTGAGCAGGCAAGGCACACTGTCCAGAAAAATTCAAGTAGAAAGAGGCGTGAAGCAAGGTTGTCCCCTGGCGCCGGCTTTATTTGTGGCTTTCCTAGGAGACTTTCAAGAATCCGAATAGGATGTCCGCTCCTTTCCACCAAAAGTAGGCAACATCAAGGTATCGCGCATTTTATATGCAGACAACATGATCCTCTTGGACCAGACGCCAGTAGGTCTCCAACGACAGCTTGACAACCTTGCCAGACATATGGAAACCAATAATCTCTCAATCAACAATACTAAGACCAAAATAATGATTTTTGCCAAAAGCCAACAACTACACAAACCTTCTAAAACTTGGTCAGTTAACAGAATCAAAATTGAAGTAGTGGATCATTTCAAATACTTGGGAGTCATTATTGAGGGCTCTGGGAGAAAACAAAAAACCTGACCTCACAAATGAAGGTGATTGACCGAAAATTTGGAAAATGTTCGTTGATACCAGCTATCAATTTTTACAAAGGTAAAATTGTTCCATCTCTCACGTACGGCATGGATGCAACCATCTCCATGCCGACTGCGATCTGGCAGAAACTGGAGGGCTACATTTGGAAAACAGCTTTGGGTTTGCCTAACTCAATACCAATATCAGCATTAAGAAGAGACTTAGGACTTTTGTCTCTGGAAGCAACTGTAAGCATTGCATCCATCTCATTGTATAGGAAAACACTCCTACAAGATGACCTCCCTATCTTTAGCTTCATTGGGGACGAGCTAAAAGCTTCAAAATGCAAAGCTATCCATCTCTGGACTGACCAGCAAAAAAACAAAGTACATACTGTAGCCTGCACAGAAGAAGATCTGTTGACAAATCCTCAACGAGTTATCCAGAAGCTTAAAAACAAAGATTGGAAAACCACAACGGAAAAAGCAGTGGCTATTAAATTCTTGAAAGACTTACCCCCAACTTACAACAAGCTAAAAATCCCCTTGGCACACTGTCAAAACTTCCCTGGTAAAAACCTCAGCAAAACATTCTTAAGGGCGCATCTCATTCTTTTGCATACAAGAGAAATCTTGGCGATAAGAAGCCAAGCGAAGATGACAACCTGCAGACTCTGTAAAATTTCAGAAAATCAAGAAAGGGTGCGCCACCTCTTGCTAAACTGTCCAGCCCTAAATAGAGACCGTACAGCCTTTCTAGCCCCTCTATCGGTCAACTCAATAAAGGTAGAAGAAGACACATGGTGGTCACGGCTGATCTCTGGTGAAAAAGTAAGATCAGCGATGGCAACAGCTAAAGTGATGTAAGCCGCATTTGAAAAAATTGAATTCTTGTAAATTAGCTGAATAAACTCTTAGCTCAAAAACTCCCCAGCGTTGCCAGAGCGATGCGATCGATGGACTGATTAGATCTAAGCAAAAGCCGATTGCACGCGGCACTGGTTCGCTTTCATCAGAAGAAGATACCGTCGTCGATATTTACTTGATTTTAGCTATTAGACTTTACCAGAGGAACACTTCGTCTGTGATCTGATCTTTTTGTAAAAATCAATTTCTTTTTGATTACACACAAATAAAAAAAATTAAAAAAATAAAAATATACGGCTTAAATTTGTCCTGAAGAAATTGTGTGCCAAGTCGATGGTAGGCCCGATGTAACAGGCAGAGGTCTTTTAACTTAACTCTTGCCGCTACTGGAAGCCAATGCAAGGTGTGAATCACAGGACTGATGTGGGATCCATATGGGGATCCAGTAGCAACCCTTGCTGCAAGATTTTGCCTAGAGGTTATAATCGTAGGAGTAAGTGAGCCAAATAGAGGGCAGTACAATATTCAATGCGACTTTTGATCAATGAGGCAACCACCTAAAAACGTAGGGCCTTCGGTAAAATAGGTAAACCTTACAGAGGATTTTCAGAAAAATAAAACCTGTCTTACATACAGTGCTCACTTGCGCTGCCATGGACATGGTAGATGATAGAGTAACACTGAGATTCTAAAAGTGAGTGAGCAGGAACGGGCAAAGAACCCAAAGATGATGGCCAAAGCCAGTTGCAATCCATCCAGCTCTTCAAGGCCGGCACACCATACTAACTATGGTTAGTAAGCCAATATTTGTGCACATTATTTAGTTACAAACTATAGATTAGAAATGTTTCTTACCTAGTTAATTCTCTTTAATGTTTTTGCCACAGAAGCATCTCTTGTGTGTGCATTCAACAAGCAATTGAACAAACATTTTCTAAATAGCATTATTGTGAGGAATTGGCATCTGACAAAGGTGCAAATCCGTGACTTCTTTCATTTTCAGTACCGAAAATGAGGTGGGTGATTGCTTCCCCAAAGGGGTAATCTGCTAACATGATCCCCCTATGTCGCAACTCCATGCCAAAAGCATAGTGCACTTGTGTCCTGCTGCATCAGTAGCCCGATCAGTAGTACCCACTCTTCTTCTGGTGCATAGAAGGTTCAAAGGTCACAAGATACCCACTCAAAACGCTGCAGCAACAGCAAAGTCAGTTCATAACAGTGGTGGCATTTAAGATATGCCCCTGGTACCCAAACTATGATGATCATGAGTGGTGGAAGAGTAATCTCTAAGAAGTAGGTATACGTGAGTTTAGCCATAGTGCGTGGCGATACTTATGATTATGGCTGCCACATCCCAATTGATATTGCACATGTCTCAGCTCCTGTGAGTCAGCTCTGCTGTGGAAGGGAATGTGTATTCAGGTCAGGTGGGCCGATACTGCTACGCAGTGGGAAAGAAACCCAATGGACACAGCATCTCTTTGATTCTTTTTAGGAGGACTGGTAACTACATCCCCCAGAGACAGCCACACAGCAGGCAGCTGTCCTGGGCCCAGGTATCAAAAGAGCACACCCATTCAGGAGGAGTAGCCTCACACGAGGGTGCTGCATATCCAAAGGCCTGTGTTGTCATTAGGAGGGAAGGGGGCTGGAGTAGGATAGGCAGGAGTGATCTGGACATTGGAAGAAGCCTTGCACCATTTTGTTTCTCACTGTCTATCTTTCCTTTTCCTGTCTCCTCTGGGACAAAGCACTTTGGGTGCAAGAACAACACTGCAAATTTGACTCCAGTCAGGAGCAGAGATTAGCCCCTTAAAGCAGGCTAGCTTTACACCAATTAGCTGAGGAGTTGTACCTTTAAAAGAAGTAGTCTTGCACCCCTTGACCAGAAGTCCCTCAGAATTCCCAACTGAATCCACATACTGTGACACTGAACTGCCCCTATGTTCTACTTGGGACCTAGAGACTAGTTAGGTCACGATCACCTCTGATTTCAACCCAATACCCTTTTTATGGTAGTACCTTACTTACCACCCCTGGAACTACACTCTCAGTGCATATATTTTTGTAGTGCCTTGATTGGACATTCCCTTTATTTTAGACTGTGATACTGCGTTGTTTAGGTCACTACTGGTTCACCTTCACTTTGCTGTTAAGAGTATAGCCTTTCCTCTGTCTGCAAAGGTCAAAGGAGGTATATCTCCTTATTGTCCCTGTTTTACTTTTATGATTGTGTTGGTTTTTGGTTTGTAGAAATGTGAGGGCTGAGTGGGCCATTTCTCTCCTGTTCATCCTTGTACTCCTGTGAGGCAGAATCCAATCTGTCACAATTGTTCATACTGAAAGAATGTTATATACAGAGTATTGTTTCTCTGTTAATACTAGCTAGTGGAAAACCGTTGGCCATGCTAGAGTGGTTTGAGAATAGAGTTATGTATTTATGCATTTTATATAAATCATGTTAAAAATATATCTACATACAATGTTTCATGGGATCAACCTCCTCTATAGGGAAAAATAAGTTATAACAAGTACAGGTCCGTTTTGGAAAAACAATTTAAAGAACATGTATATGAGTGACAACTTTAGATGCTCACATTTAGGTGCCCTTTTTCACTGCCTTAGTCCATTTGCGCACATAAGGGGGATTTTTTGCACATTTCAATGCGCAGCTGATTTCACAAATGGGATGTGCTTTCAAATGTAAAAAAAATGAAAGAACTTCCATCCGAATGCCGCAATGATTTGGGTGTCACCTACACTATCTATGCAGATGACACCCAAATCCTCATCCCTATCACCGTAGACCATAGTACTGATTCAGCCACCCTCAATGCCATTTATCTAAACATCCAAGCTTCGATGGCACACCATGGCCTGTGCCTGAAAGACGAAAAGATGTAGTTGATCCTCATAGGATCACAACTCTGCATTGCCAAACTAAACAACACCTTCAAAACATTCAGCATTGATGACAACATCATAAAAGTTGGTAAAGAAGTAAAAACCCCTGGTTTTTACCTGGACTCTTCACTCACACTAACTAAACAAGTCAATGCCACAGCATCTGCAACTGCATACACATGCAAACTCATCAATGCCTGCATACCTTTCTTGTCTGCTGATGGTTGCTTCACGCTGGCCAGAGCCCTTATACTGTCCAGACTGGATTACTGCAATGCCCGGTATGCCGGCACTAAGACTCAAAATATCAAAAAACTCCAAGTACTCCAAAACAATGCCCTTAGGGCGCCTCTCAACATTCCAAAAGCCTCCCATATCTCTGAGGTTAAACAAGATGCACACTGGCTACCTATTCAGGAACATATTACATTCAAAACTCACACCCTTACTCATACATACATAAACAAAGTAGCGCCCACCTACATTGCAGACTAAGTAGTTAGATCTCAGACTAACAGGTGTACCCACTCAGCTAACATGAACTTTCCAGCAACACCTAGATTCAACTTACAAAAAGCAGGAGGCACAGCTTCCCCACATTAGCCGCTAAACAATGGAACGCCCTACCAACCAAACTAAGAGCTGAAAACTCTTTTTTGGACATTCTGCATACAAGTGAAAACCCACCTCTTTACACAGGGCCTTTGTAACTAACTATTGTAACCATGTGATGTAACTAAATTAACTAAATTAACACTTCCACAATATGTACTATACCTGTATGCTTGTAACGTGTAACACATAATGTAATGAACTATATGACTTTGAGTAACTACGTGTGTAACTGTGTAAGATAAGGGACCTGATGCCTCCAGGTTAGGCACGCTATATACATGGCAAAATAAATAAATTAATAAATAAATACCACCTTTTTTGAATTAGGCACACGGAATGTCCCAATGCACAATAGGTTAATTTCTGATTGAACATTTCATGCATTTTCTGTGAAGTGGGAGAGCAGCTCTGTTAACTGCTGTTCTCCCTCTTGCATTTCTTTCCTTCAAACATAGACAGAAATTAATTGTATTTGTTACCACATTTTACTGGAGCAGGCTCGTTAAGGGCCCGTAACTCTGAAAAATGCTCCAATCATCCACTTGTGTGCTGGGAGCCTGTATTACAATACTGTTGGTAAACGCTGCCAACACTAATGTAAAGGGGCTGAGCACCGTGTCTTTGCACTAGTGTTTGGTCACCCCTAAAATGTGCACGTTTTTATTTAGGCCATTTGAGTGAGAGGGTTATATACAGAGAGAGCTGACCAAAATGTCACTGGCCTCTGGCAAGCACATTTTCAGGTGTCTTTATTTAGCAAAAGAAATGTATTGCTGTTATATCACAAAAGCTGATGAAAGTTGCAAAGGACACGTGTAATTACTTCAGGAATTCTCCAGGCAGAGTAACGCTTATTTATTCCATACAGTTCCAGAGTTCCAGTTACTCTTAAGACAGACTTGGGAAGACACTCAACGGTCCATCTCAGGCTCATGTCCAACTGACGCAAATGGACACACGTCACATTCACCCAACATTCTCTGAGCTATCATTCATCCAAATGCAGCAACATTCTACCAGCAAAGAAACAGGCAAGGAGGACCAGTGTCAAGCACCACTAGAAGCCCCATACAATCCAGACTCACGCTCCATCTATCACACCTCCCTCTCTTCCACAGCACACACACACCAAAGGCAAATCCCGACCACAGACTCACTCAGACACTGACATAAGAGGAAAGACAACACCAACTACACACAGATTCCCTCCATGCCCTCCTCAAGATAAGCACTCAAACTTCAATCCCAGTCCTTGCCTGGTGGCCAGCCAAACCCGAACCCATATGTTCATAGTCGGGTGCATAAGATAAACACATTACCTCATTCCAAATAAACAGCCGTAGACACATTAAGATAAAAGGGTAAGTGTAAACCATTCAGTCTTTAATTATGGTCTCTTAGCAGGAACCATCCTAACACTTTACCTCACCAGCTTGAGGAAGAACAACCTATGTCAATATCAGGCTTGCTTACAACCATCTACCTGCAGAGTAGAGGCACAAACATTCTACCAGCAGAGAAACAGGCAAGGAGGACCATTTGCAAACACTACCACATGCCTCATACTGTAAGGCAAGACCTCCAGACAAATAGACAATAAAAAACACCCCTCTAAGGAAAAATGCTTGGTACACCTCTTTGCAAGGAAAACAAGATTTATTTTGTACACAAAAAGGAAAAAGGTATCAGAAGGTCCCATAGAACCAAACTGATATGGAGATCTCTGTTAGTTCAAAGTGAGTACACAGTTTTTAAGGAAAGAAATTGTCACTCATGATGTAAACAATATAAAGGGGCTCATTACAAGTTGGGCGGTAACCTGGTGGTAAATCCCCTGGAATACTGCCCAATTTAGTGACCGTTACCGTCACTTGGTCCAGCGGAATTACCACTGGGTTACAAGAGTGTGTGATGGTGTAAATCCCATTTGTTTAGAGTCCATAGGACCCTATGGGGTTTTTTGGCTGAAATTACTGCAGTGGTAATTCCGCCATGGTAATTCCACCAATTTTGCAGATTTTTTGGCAAAGGGTTGGAGGATTTATCTCCTGCGCGATTCTGGAGGTAAATCCTCCACTCCTGGGCCATACTCGTAGTATGGAGGAGTGGGAACAATAGCAGTAAGTCCATTGCCACCAATGTTTTCCTGCTCCACCATAATGGTAATGAGGCATACAGTGTTAATCCCCACCCTCATTGGCTACCACCTATATACATACTACCAGTCCCCTATAGTCCCTTGACGGATTGCCCACAACTAATCTATCCCTAACCGCTAACATGTGGTTCCCCTATTTTTTTATTTTTTATTGTGTTTGGTTAACAAAATAACCTTTACAATACTATTTTTCTTTACTTTGACATATAAACATCATTTTGCGTTAATAATATTCAATATACAAATCAACTTTAAGCTTCTCTAAAACAATTTATACACACAAATAAGTCTGAATAGCAATTTAAGGTACACTCTTAGATTACATTTCAATTATATTTTTCTAACACATCAATTTTATCATCAGCATAATTCTCATATAAAACTTAATCAATAAGACTTGATCACTAAGACGACCCAGCTCTGATCATGAGTTAGATCAGTTTTGTCAAAACCAAGTACCAAAGAGAATAGTTTACATCTCAAAATCAAGTGGACAATGGAACAATACAAATGTTCATAAATCACTTCATATATCAACCTGTGACAATTGCATTTTAAATTCATCGAGAATTTTGGTCAGCCTGATAATCCGATTGGTACTTTTACTCCACATGCATCTGTTCCATAATAAAGATCTATAATTCAGTGATCCTGAATGCCAATAGTTCCCAAATTCCTTGACTCTTAATAATTCAAATCTTGTACAGAATATTCCTAGGTGTTTTAGGGTCTCAGCCAGGTTTGCCATACCACAAAATCGACAGTGTTCAAGTATTTCATTTTATACCAGGCCCAATTTTTCACTCGTTCAAGGGTATGGAATTGATTTAGTCTAAAGCGTAAATACAGGTCCCTTTCTGCTAGACCTGGCAAGTTTAAGACATAGCTTGGTAAATCATCCAATTTTCTTCTATATATGGCATATTCATTATAGGCTTTATAGTTACAAATCCTAAAGCAAAAACAAAGAGATGATGGCTGGAAGGTTTAGAATGAATCTTAACCACTGGCATTGCTCTGGGCAACCCTCCAGACCACCGTTCTTCACCTGCCAAGCCATTACAGAAAGGGAAAGACCATATGTAAATCAGGCTTGGCCCCACCCCAAAAGGGGCAGTCCAGCCCGAACTGCTAGGTCACATCCCTTCTGCACGAGACCACAAGCATCCCCAAACATGTTTCGCCCTTGTTGGGGCTCATCAGTGAGGAGTAGCTTGGGTCTCTAGGCCCAGCAGGCACGGGACCCACGTCTGGGCATACCCGTCCCACTCGGGGTGACAAAGCAAAAACAAAGAGGTGATGGCTGGAAGGTTTAGAAAGAATCTTAACCACTGGCATTGCTCTGGGCAACCCTCCAGACCACCGTTCTTCACCTGCCAAGCCATTACAGAAAGGGAAAGACCATATGCAAATCAGGCTTGGCCCCACCCCAAAAGGGGCAGTCCAGCCCGAACTGCTAGGTCACATCCCTTCTGCACGAGACCACAAGCATCCCCAAACATGTTTCGCCCTTGTTGGGGCTCATCAGTGAGGAGTAGCTTGGGTCTCTAGGCCCAGCAGGCACGGGACCCACGTCTGGGCATACCCGTCCCACTCGGGGTGACAAAGCAAAAACAAAGAGGTGATGGCTGGAAGGTTTAGAATGAATCTTAACCACTGGCATTGCTCTGGGCAACCCTCCAGACCACCGTTCTTCACCTGCCAAGCCATTACAGAAAGGGAAAGACCATATGCAAATCAGGCTTGGCCCCACCCCAAAAGGGGCAGTCCAGCCCGAACTGCTAGGTCACATCCCTTCTGCACGAGACCACAAGCATCCCCAAACATGTTTCGCCCTTGTTGGGGCTCATCAGTGAGGAGTAGCTTGGGTCTCTAGGCCCAGCAGGCAAGGGACCCACATCTGGGCATACCCGTCCCACTCGGGGTGACAAAGCAAAAACAAAGAGGTGATGGCTGGAAGGTTTAGAATGAATCTTAACCACTGGCATTGCTCTGGGCAACCCTCCAGATCACTGTTCTTCACCTGCCAAGCCATTACAGAAAGGGAAAGACCATATGCAAATCAGGCTTGGCCCCACCCCAAAAGGGGCAGTCCAGCCCGAACTGCTAGGTCACATCCCTTCTGCCACGAGACCACAAGCATCCCCAAACATGTTTCGCCCTTGTTGGGGCTCATCAGTGAGGAGTAGCTTGGGTCTCTAGGCACAGCGGGCACGGGACCCACGTCTGGGCATACCCGTCCCACTCAGGGTGACAAAGCAAAAACAAAGAGGTGATGGCTGGAAGGTTTAGAATGAATCTTAACCACTGGCATTGCTCTGGGCAACCCTCCAGACCACTGTTCTTCACCTGCCAAGCCATTACAGAAAGGGAAAGACCATATGCAAATCAGGCTTGGCCCCACCCCAAAAGGGGCAGTCCAGCCCGAACTGCTAGGTCACAAATCCTGTTAGACTGCATACACCCATAAAATAGTTGAAAAGTCCTCTTATTTGCTGGTAGACATGCTATAAGATAGTCTTTAGTCACATTAATTAGTTCCAAAATCATATTCATTTTCCTCACAAATGATGATGATTTTTAGATCCACATACAATGATTATTTTGCGGAGATAACTTTTTTTTATAGTTATTAAGCATTCTCCAATTTATTTTAACTGAGAGAGGGAATAGACCAAATTCGTGCCTAATAATATCATCAGGGAATGAATTTGCTAACCCCAACGTCTTTTCCATAGTTTGCCTTGGTCTTTATCAAGCAGATCATCAATCTCGACGGTGCAAATGTCAAGACAATAAAGAATAATAGGTTCAATTTTGAGTAAATAAAATTGGACTAACGGAAGGAATGAAAATGTACAGAATTTTCCTCGAATAATACACATGTGAGAGGTTAGAGGCTTCAACTTTTCATTTACAAGTTCCTTCCACCATTTGATCGAATTCTGGTCAGTTAGAGCATATCCCAGGTACCTAACTCTCTTCACCTCTTGAAGACAAACCATACCAATAGACCAGTTAAATCTTTGTATCCTCAATTTCCCATCAGCAAAGATAATAATTTGTGATTTGGATTCATTTATCTTCAAATTATGGGCTTGAGCATATTCAAATGTGCAATTTAATTTATTCTGTAGCCCAAATGGTGTTCTGTCTATCAAAAGTATATCACCTGCAAAACTAATAGAGTTAATTTTTAGATGATTCAATCTGGCAGGATAACAAATTATATCTCTCCAATACCAATCCAAGTCTGCGAGATACAGGTTGAACAAAACAGCTGCTAGTGAGCATCCCTGTTTAAGCCCAATTGCAGTAATAATGGGATCTGACAGGGTACCAGTATTGTTGATGCAAACTCTATAAGTTGTCCGAGTATGTAAGAGTGCAATAAGAGAGATTATATGTATCGGGACTCCCAGAAGAATCATTTTTTCCCACAGTATTTCTCTAATCACAGTATCGAATGCTGCGCACAAGTCAAGTGCCGCCATATAGATTGCTCCTGTCTGTTTGTCCTTAGTTTGACACTGGAGAAGAGAAATCACAGTGGCATTAAGTGAACATCCCATATACTTCCTAAAACCTATTTGAAATTTTGAAAGAGTGTTATTTATTACAAGGAAATTTTGTAGGCCACTGAGGATCAGTTGTGAAAATACTTTGTATGAAGCATCTGTAAGTGCAATAGGCCTATAATTTTCGGGTTCCTTGATGTTTCCTTTTTTGCATACTGGAACAATGATTGCAGAACACCAGGAAATTGGAATTTGTTTTGTTGCAAATCTATTGTCGAATTTATTTTTTAAAATTAGAGACCATAGCTGTGGATCCGTTTTAATTAAGCATGGCAGAATCCCATCCGTGACAGATGCTTTAGAATCTTTTAGTCTAGTTATCGCCACAACTATATCCTCAATGGACCAGGGGTAACACTCAAGAATAAACTTAGAAAAATCTCGCTGATACATGGTACTGAAGACAGAGGGTAGTTCGAATTTAGCGGAAAAATAGGTTTCCCAGGTGGAGGCTAGAATAGCTGGTTGATGTGTATGTAGTGTAGGTATGGTAATAGTTCTTAGGAGTGTCCAGATCTTACGTGTATCCTTTTTGAGAATATTATACATCATGTATTGATTGTCTTTCAAAGCAGTATCCTGTTTTAGATTCTTAATTCGGTTTTTGTGTCTCAGAATAATGTGATTTTTCTCAATTTTGTGCAACTCGGAATCTAACTCGAGATTTACCAACTGTCATAGGTTAGCGTTTCTTCTTATTTTCAATTGGTGGATTTGTAAATTAAACGCATGTCTATGCTGTATGGGAGTCCGAGCCAAATTGTCACTCGATGAGATGGTTTTAATGTGCTTAATAATACACATGTTCAAATCTGTTTCCATCTCTGTGTTCACACCAATAGGGAGTTGAGTATTCCTAATAAAGGATGGATCCTCTCTAATCATTTTCAGTAATTTCTTACACGTGAGAGGATTCCATTTTAGAGATATCCCTGGTCTATTAATCTCAATAAGTTGCAGAGTTACAGCCGCAGGATAGAGCCAATTTGAGAGGCGTAATTCTATGGAGATTGCAAAATGATCACCAAGACCTAGATCAGAAATCTGTACTCTTTGACAACAATGGAGCATAAAGGAAGAGATAAAGAAATGATCAATGTAGGATTTTAAGTCTCCACGCCTCCAGGTAAAAGGATTAACCTCTACCAGGGGGGGCACCAATTATATGTCCCATCCTAGGAGATAGTCAACCCATTGCTGCCCATACTTCAACGGTGGCAATAACTTTTTTCTATTCTTACATTTATTTTTCACATTGGTAGTAAAACATGAGGAATTCAAATCTCCACCTAATATCACCCCCACATTGTTGCATCTAACAAATATCCCTTCTAGAATTATATCTAGAACATTCTCAATTCTTTCCCATGGAGTTGTTGCTCTATTCCAATAGATACATACAATTACAATCTTAATGTCAGTAGATTGATAGAGATTGAGTTGCAGTGTCAGCACAGAGGAATCCTGATGGATAAGTTCAACATCAAATCTGCACATATTTTTCACCAATACAGCAAGACCCCCAGAGGGTCGTCCCTTTAATCCTTTAGATGCTGGATAAGTATAGCACCCATAGCCTGCTACAACAAAGGATTCAGTGTGCATAATTTCCAGAAGTAAAATCACTTCAGGAAGATCAGTTACCCCCTTCATATTAAACCACCTTAAAAAATTGGCCAGGCCACAGCTGTTCCATGACATAATGCGCAGGGGCTTCACATTATGCTAGTGGCCCTGTTTGTCTTTTCTAGACATCGTATCATTCTTTTGAGCTACTGATGTTATACTATTAAAAGATGCTGCCAGTGCTAGAATGTGTTTAATGGTTTCATCGTTGAGGTTAGATAGAGGCACATTCAATTTTAACTCACTCTTAGCGCCTTCACTTGCAATTGGTGTTACCAGGAAGGACTCCACATCCCTTTCATTCTGGAATAAGAATGGAATGAGGCCAATCATAGAGAAGTTTTCTTACTGATCCCAAACCATCCTTGCAATGATCATGGAATGAAAGCCACATATCATGCGGTGATTGTAATTAGTGGCCAACCGAATCCACTCTATGTCATCAGATCGTAAAGTTCTGAGAGGAGGGATCGCTTGGAAAGCTTTTAACATAAAAGTTCTGTTGAGGCTAGTTCTACCATTGATCGCTACATCACTCTCCCATCGCATGATAATCAGTAACCCTGGTAATAGCTTGTCTAATTGCAAAGGATTCCCAGTTTCTGACTCAACTTTGTTCGCAGAATTAAGCTCTCTATTATGTATCTGTCCATTATTTTCCTCTGGTATGGACTTTTTATCTAGGATACTGCAAAGAGAGATGTCTTTTACAAGGTGAGAGCCTTGAGAGTTAGCTACCTGCAGTTTCTCGTCCTCTTCCTCACTACTTACTAGCAGTTCCTCACTTACAGCTCTAACATTTGCAGCAATTTCAACCATCTGCCCTCCTCCCTTCTTCATATCATGTGGCCTAGTAGGACAACCCTGTACCACCCCCTCAATGGGATTGCTGGTAGTGTTAATATTAGTCTTCTTATTTTTAATTTCATAAAATTGTGAAAGTGCAGTTTGCACTCCTAAAGAACCTGTGCGAGTCGGAGCAGGGTTCCCATTGTTGTTGGATTGACAGCTTCTCGCCTCAGACACTGAGACCTCTGCCTGGGAGTCTAGTATGTTTAGATGTTTCGACTTCTTTAGGCATTTTTTTGCCACCTTAGATGTGCTTGGTTTACACTCTGGCAACAGATTCAGATGTTCCTTTGATTCCTCATCAAGTTGCTGTAAATCAAAGCCATTGTCGTCATTTTGATTAGTGAGGGCTTCACTCATTTGGACACCTATTTTAACCATATTTTTGTTTTGTTCTTTTGTTGCAATGACAATCTTTTTGTTGCGAGCATTTCTTTTTTGTGCTCTTGCAATTACTCTTTTTTCTCTACGGGTTAATATCACACACACTTTCTGTGTTTGCTCATCCAAAGCTGGAGTATCCATCACTTCTCCCAGTTCCTTCATATCCCCTTCAGAGAGGTCTATCAAATCTAACAAGGCTGATGGACTGTCTCTACCTTCCTCAGTGGGATTGGGAATGTGATTTAATGGATTAGGAGTTCCAAAAATGTCACCTTATCCATTAATAATAGTGATTTTGATATCTGCAATATCTGATTTTATTTGCTCAATTGCAGTCACAATGCCCTTTTCACTGCCCCAGTAAGGAGGTAGAGAATTTGGAACTTATATCTTTTTGCTGGCTACTGGTAGGGCTGCCATTTCTGCAAAAGATTTAATTTCAGCATCGACCATTCTAACATCAGCTGGAGTTTGTGTGATTTTATTAACCAGTGTAGCTTTTTCTTTTAGGTCACCCACTAAAGTAGATACAGCTTGGCATGTAAATAGCATGCCCTCCACTTTGTTGATTTTACCTAGCAGCTCTGTCATAGTAGTTTTTAAATTACCTCGTTCAAGATGTGTCAACTCATGTCCTTTGTCTAGTAAATCTAAGATTCTAGATATCACAGGGACATTCGTACCAAACCTATCCATATCACTAGTACTTAGATAAGACACTTCATCATCGTCTCCACGCTCATGTTGCCTTCCTCTTGGAGGTATCTCTGATGTCAAATCAAACATGTCTATTTGTTCTCTGGAAATAGAATGGGATTTACTCTGTCTCAGATGCATGTTGACATATGGTACCTGTTCAATTTCTTTTGCCTGTTGTCTATGCCATTCTTTATTTTGCAGGTCAGCGTCATTCATATCACAATGAAATGCATAGGTGTCCTGTTTATGCTGTTGGGGAAGACTGAACATGTGAACATCCTCTATACCAAATGCTCGTTTTGACACAGGGGTGGAGGGACCAAGGGAGAATCTCATCCTCTTCCCTACTTCCGCTTCAATAGCGGGGCCCAAAATGGAGCAGTCGTTTAAGCCTGCATTAGCGGCTTGAGTAATTTCGCTTAATGTTTCTTTCTTACAAGGCCTTCCCACCTCCTCTAGCATAATCTTGTTAGTCAAATCCATAATTGTTAAATCATTGACTTCTGTTACGTTAAATTTGATAGGTGACGATGTGAAAACAGAAATAAAATATCGAGGCTGAGTACCCCAAAAGGAAATACACCGAACACGGGTTAAAAAGGAACATATAAAGTACTTTATTCTCTACTAAATTCAATTACAAAAACAGTGCAAAGTCAGATAGCTATCGGCCCTCAGTACAACACAACGAACTCCAGCGTGGTTCAGTGTGTTCAGTGAGAGACGCTGTACATTAGAATGCATTCACTTTTTATACATTTTGTGGGCACTATGTCCAGCCCCACTTCGGGTTAATATTCTACTTTTGTACATCACCAATTCTAGGGTTCGTGCCGAGTCTCAAATAACCGCATTTAACTGGTTTGTCTTTAATACATGTAACAACAAGCATATGCATTAACTGTGTATTCTAAAACTTTGCATGCAGGCCTTCTTAAACATAAATACAATGTAGTAAGACAGATGTTCTTCATTCAGTATGCAAACACATTATCTCAATATATGCTCGTGGATTAGTTTCATCGCAAGGGTGATCCCTTTACACATAGGTCAACGAAGGACGAGGTCTCAGTTTATGACCTCAACAAGTGGCCTGCAGGCAGATTACACATTAGCTATGTACAGAAGTCAAGAAGGCCATGTTGTATTTTGCAATGACATCGTCCACCATTTTAGCTCACAGGGTGACTTTTCCACAACAAATCCTAAAATGGCGGTTTGACCTAAAATGGCGGCCTACATAGATTAAAGGTCAGGACCTTGCAACACAGATTTCTCTCGCAAGCGACTTTCGAGCAGCTTGGCGTAGGCCAATATTAAATATATTTATTACAATAGGAGGCACAATATACTTACTATTCCGACAACGATACCAGGTTTATAGTTTCACAATGCTTTGTATTAACATGAATAAATCCCATAACTATATCTGCCTCTTCAACAATCTCGTTGGTAATTTGAGATACCGATAAGGGGCTAGGTTCGTTACATTCAAAATTAACAGTCTTACCCTGTGGGTTTGCTTGATTCCCCATCTCTTCATTAGGAGAGTTTACGTTGAGCATTTCCTCGTTGAACATGGTAGGACTATGTACATTGGTTAATTTCCTACCACTTCTTAAGCTGTTTACCATAGTGCCATATCCAGAGTATGCTTCTACTACCCGTTTCAAGACACCCACGCTGCAGGAGCGGCAAGTAGAAAGAGGAGCGGTATAGCAGACAATACTGCTTTCTTATCTTAAAGCGGACTGAACCAAAAGTATCTACTCTACCGTTATTCTAACAATCGTTGCCCACAAATCAATGTGCAGGGTATACAAGACAATGCCTATGTATATTTGCTGTAAACAACGGTACCTCTCTTATGCCAGTAACCACTCCTCCCAACAACGTGGCAATGCACACTCACGTCCCACAATATATACTTGAGGTTACTGACCTTAGATATAGCTCTATTTCAGGACAGTAAATGTTTATCTGGCAGTTTAAACCTCCCCCAATCCGGCAATCAGCGACCTGTCGAACAGTCTAACAGTAGAAGCACTTCCGATGCACTTCCTTGATGCACGCGCTGGATGCGCATGTACCAGGAATAAGTAGCTTAGTGACGCGGGTCGAGGGGCGGGATTCGAATGGGGGCAGGCGCCAATTACAGCCAATTACAAAAGCCCTATTCAAAAAAAGAGAGGCAGGATTGAGATGGGGCAAACAACGTAATGCTGAGCAATAATGCAGCGTGCAGCGTGGAGTAAACACAAGTCAGAAAACAAATAAGTTGCTCGCTTTAAATCCAAATAAGTCCAGACAAATCCACGTTTGTCCGTGTTGCGCTGCTGCAGCGCACAACTCAAACTTCACCTTGCCAACTCGACTCCAAGAAGCTCCACAATTCCGTGACTCCAAACAGCGTAGCAGCGTAGCAGACCAGAACAGTCTAACAGTAGAATCACTTCCGATGCACTTCCTGGATGCGTGCCAGTGTGCTGCTTGTGTGGTTCCCCTATTCCGTGACCTTGGTTCCCGCTACTGGATTGACAAGTTTACCTGGAATGTTACCTGCCCCATCGGCCTAGTCACATGGTATGCACCTAGTCGTTAGCATGAGCTCAGTGAACAACTCTGAGGTCAAATTAGCCCATTGAAATAATAATGCGCTCCATCTTGATACCAGAAACCCATGTGCCCCAGCAATGCCTACCCAGCTCTGCACTCGATTTGTTGGTATCACCTCTTGCTCTTCATATAAAAAATTATAGGATGTTATGCTCCTCACTGCTCCCTTATCAGTTGCCCACCAGTGGTCCACCTTCTTGCTCTTTCGAGGACCACATTAATCGACCCAATTCGGATGGATTTATGTACTCTATTTCCCAGCCACCTGGCACAGCTCTACCCTCACTCTGCCGTTCACATTCAAATCTTGTTCCACATGCCTACAGCCTGATACAATTAAACAATTAAACAATGCTGCTATTCTCAGCTTCACTCCTGAGGCTTGGGAAAGGGAAAATGATTTGAACTCTTCTTTATGCCACGCTGCTACACCTCCAACAGAGAATACAAAATAATAGGCCTCTCTTCCAATATGGCAATGCTTCAGTGTTTCTCGCACCCAGTCCCTCTGTCTACATCCTCATAGTTACAGTTTGTATTTCACTATTGCTACACAATATCATTCATGCCCTATACCTGGGCCTAGCTAAGCTTCTAGAATTGCTTTAAAAATACACGTGTTGCTCCAAACTGCTCTCCCCACCTCCCTGTAGCCACGCACCTTCATTTTTCTCATGCACTAATGGATTTTTCATGGCCTGAATCGTTTGGCCTTGTATGGGAGCTGTACGTGCATCCCAACAATACCCTCCAGACTCACGCTCGATATACCAGTTGCATTCTTATACAATTTCAAGGATGCTTCTGCACATCATAAATAACAGTCAAGGGGTATGTGTGCTGGGTGTATTTAACGCTTTAAAATACAACAGAACAACCCAGATGCCATCTTATAAGTTCACATCTATTGATTTTCAGGTAAATGTATACTTCCGTTAATGATGGAGAATATGAAGCTGGAGTCATTATGCTTTTGCATAACATGCTTCTACAACGTTTTGTCTGTAAATATTGTCAAATTTGATTATGTGACCTGTGCACTTTCCAAGTCAGTTCTACAAAACAGGGTATTATTGTACTTCATGAAAGTCAAACATTCACAAATAATTGCACCTTGCTCTGTGATAAGAACTGGGAAACAATGTGTCAAGAGCAGAAATTGCAGATTGGCCCAAATCCCAGCTTCACTGCATAACCAATGTGTGTGATGCAAAGCAACTCATTTAATCTTGTGGTTCCTGGCCTGTCAAAATTGCCATTCTCTAAAATGTCAAGTTGCCAGCTCCCAAGAGTGATTTAGTTCTCAGGGTATTCTATTAACAATGTCTCACTCATGGTTTAACTAGCTATAGTGTTGTTTCATGTATAATAATTGTGGTCGTGATATACTGCCCAGCACAAAGTAATGTGTTTCTTCACTGACTAATATCAATACAGCATAACAATTCCAGCACCCTTCTAATCTCAGTTTATGTTAACATAAATGCATCTTTCTGGCAACTTCTATGTAATATCCAGTATCTATTCTATGCAATGGTATGTGTACCTTTCCCATTTCTTCCAATCTATCTGCATGCTTCAGTATGTTTACAATCTGTGTGAGTGCTAACATGAGTCCTCTAACTATGCTGCAATATGTGTTCCTTTGTCACATGGCTACTGGTCTGTGTCCTGCATCTATACCCCTCATAGCTACTATCTTTAGTGGTGGCTATTTTACCACCTATAAGCTAAAACTATTATATTGTAGTAAAGCAAGAATGGAGATGGACCGTGTGGAAGAATACATTGTGTTGTATGGCTCTGTACCCATCCACTGACTGCCCAGGGCCATGCTATTCCCTATGGCCATTCCCACCAATACTGGCTCCACCCTGCCCAAATCCCATTCTCTTGGGATCTCTTTCAGCTAGCTTTATCACGCAGTAACTTCTAACTTTATCCTGCCAGTGTTCTCTCTAAACAGTTGTCTGAGAGTTAATGGGTTAATTGCAGCTGTAAATGTGTTACTGGTGCAATCAACATGAGTTACCAAGTGTGCCTTTAGATGCTTGTTTTATAAGCAGTACACATGTCCTTGCATTAAAGGCCTGTTAAAAACAAGCATTGGAAAAGCCAACCGTTTTGGCTTGTCTATAGTTACTTGATAGGCATGTTCCAGGCACTGCTTTCACATGCCCAGGTACTCAGACGATTTTCCAATTGTTACCATCTTATGACCAGTTGGTACTATTATCGCAGTACATGGCAAATGCCAATCTCATGCAGACACAACCTCAAATCTTTTAACATCGCCAATGCTTGTTAAAATGTGTCCTTATCCTCGTCGTGGACCGCTTATGTTGCCCTTAAAATGCCACTTGTTTATTATTCTAATTCCAGCAGCAAGGATGCAGAGGGTAAGGGGACTGGAAGGGAGTACCTGCGTATATTTTGTATGCTGCTGGGCAGCTATCAAGCTGCTGCTTGTGACCACATTGAGGTGGGGGCATGAACAGACATTCTGGATCCCTAAATGTTTCTGATTCGGGGAGGAGCGGGCAAAGGTGTCTATGCCACGGCCCGAAATCTCCAATATCCAAATGGCCCTGATAAAAA
Source organism: Ambystoma mexicanum (assembly GCF_040938575.1). NCBI lineage: Eukaryota > Metazoa > Chordata > Amphibia > Caudata > Ambystomatidae > Ambystoma > Ambystoma mexicanum. The sequence continues at coordinate 178,939,573 of NC_090924.1, forward strand.
AATGTATTCAAATAAGGCACAGGTAGCAGTTGTTCCTATCAGTCATGTAGAACAATTAAGACAAGAGAGAGATGCTTTCAAACCCTAAAGATAAGATGCATTGTGACTAAGGCTGAAGAAATCTTCTAAGAAGGCATCTGCGAAAACGTGTGGGCCTGGCCATCACATCTAAGACAAATGACCTAGCAATATTAGTGAGTGCCAGGGTTTCTTTATTTTGATCGTCTACACGAACTGTCGATTTGTTTAAAACCAAATCTTTGGTGGCCATATCCAACACAGTCCTGGTTTTAATTCTGCATTCTGGGTCTTGTAGTTCTGGGGCTACCGGTTAAAATATCGGGATTACAAGTCCCAGAATGCAAAGCGGAAACCGAAACCAGACTTGTACATCCAGAATGGAATGGGCCATGTTGGCATGTAAGCCGGCAGAGGCAAGATCTCATGATTAAACATGAATGCTGAGCCATGTTTATGTCTATTGGCAGCAGGAAACAGGCAAGCCACAATGGTAAATTCCTCCTGCAATGGCTAGGGGGAGGTAGACCATCTTTTATATTTACCCCTGCCATTGTGCCAATATCTGACCTTGTTTCAAAGGCTTTTTTATATAAATGTTGCACTGCCTTGTGGGCAAACCCGCATTGCCCCACAGCACGTTTGAAAAAAAAAAAAATCCACTCCCTAATACTTTGGAGATGTTCGAGAGACCCATCAAAAACAGAATCAAGCTAAAATGTGTTGGTTTTAGTGCAGCGGTTCAAACATGTTCAAGATTGCACACTGCCTCATTCTGTGGACATATCCAACAGAAATGCTTGAACCACATTTGCCTTGAACTAAGAGCCTCATCACGAGGTGTGCAGTATCCAGACTGGGATACCAGCCAACTTTATTTACGTTACCACCCACCCATACGGTGGTATTACCGCCAGATCACGGGTTGGCGGTAAATGTTAATCCCCATTCGCATTGGGGCCTGGACCCAATGGGACATTTTTGGTACAATTACCGCCGGCAGTATTACCACGCGTTAACTGAGCGACAATAGGCATTTATTCGGCTTGTTTACCCCCAGCTCTGAGCTGCTGGTAAACACACCATACTCATGAATCGGCAGACCCTTAAATGTGGCGGTAACCCTGTTACTATCCCTGTTACTACTGCATTTAAGGGCTACCGCGCAAATCGTGATGAGGTCCTATATATCCGAGATTGCATTATGCCCTCAGTCGTTGCTGATGTGAGCACAGGCATTTACTTTTGCTCACTTAGTATAGGTTCCCACACAATTGCATGCCCCATACCATATTTGTGTCACCTTTTGTAAGTTCAGCAACAGATCTAGATATTTAAGCATCCTTCATCTTTTTTTACACTGCGTAGACACCAGCATAGTGGACGTTGCTCCACAGAACTTAGGCTGACTACCTCAGTACAGCTCTCCACACAGACGAACTGCACGCCCAAGAGTGCTCGTTGTCTCTTGCAGTGCATATAACCACATCAGAATGAATTATCTTGCACAGTATAGAGACCCACATACAATAGTGTTAGTCCCAGAGCGCACTCTGCCTCAGTACAGCCGTCTACGTAGTGATCCAGCTCCCACAATGCACCCTGCCTGTAATATTACACATAACCACTGTGCACCAGTCACCACAGACACGCACAGGAAATCATGTTGAGAGCTAATGCCTCTATTCTATATAGAAACATTCGCAGGGCTGCATTTAAAGTGTGCACTTTGCCTCACACAGTATAGATGCTTCCGAGAACCATGTGTCTCTTAAACAAGGTTTCACCCTATTTGGAGCAATCCTCAGAAGGCTACATGTCCTAAACGCAGAGTCTGTCTTGCTCCGTGTAGAGGCTCTTCTAGACCAAATATCATATCAGAATGCATTTTGCCTCATGGCAGATGCCCTAACAGAACTAGACACAGCATAATGACCTTATCATCAGTATAGAGGAGCTCCCCCCTCCATCTTGAATAGGTTACAGGATGCGCTCTGATTAGCAGGGGTGAAATGGGAACAACAAGAGGCACTGGACATCATTTTCAAAGTAAGCTCTACACATGTTCAGCAAGCCCAACCCCTTTCTATGAGAATTTTTGGAAATAACAAACAAACAAAAGAGGCACAGGATGCAGAGGTCTATTGGAAACCTCCAGAGTTACCTATTGGCCATTCTATCCCTGCTGATTATATTTACAGAATAAACTCTGCTTCGGCATAGAAGACACCTCACATAATTACATCTCACAGCACTCCCTAAAGTGCACTGCATATCTTACATTTTTATTGTGCAGTAAATACCATTTACACACATACACACACAAATGCATACACACAACACACGCACGCACACCACTAGGCAAACAGGATACTTACTGCTCACTAAAATAGTATATCTTCCAAGTGTGCTCTCCAAATCTTAAATGTGTTCCTGTTTACGCAGCTGATTGTTCCCCCAAATCTCATTGATGTGCGCTCATAACAATACTGCTCTCTCAATTCTTGGGAGTTAAAGACCTGCAGGAGTTTTGTATGGGCTACTTGTACGGACTGAAATATTCTGCTTACGATGGGTGCTCCTGATGTGAGAAGGCTGCAAAGGAGATCATGGAAAAAAAGAACCAACAATAAAGCAATGGATGTGCCAGAATGAAGTCTGACTAACAAAATACAGAGGACTGTCCACAACGTTACACACCCCAAAACTCACCAAAGCTTGCTGAACATTTTAGTGACATTTGCTCCTAGTTGCTTTACACAATTTCTGGTGGTCCCTGAGAATGAGGCTGAAAACTTTCCATGCCTTCTAGAGGACAGCGGAAACTTTTATTTTTTAATTTTTTAATTATCTGCACGATATCCAGCATCAAAGTCTCAATTTAATTGTATGCATTCAGTGTTTTCAAAAGTGCTGCATTTATGCAGGATACTTCACAACATGGAGAGGCTGTAGGAAAAGTAGAAATAATTCTGGAAAATAATAGATTTGAATAGATCAAGGGAATTCTAGAGTATGGCTCTCATCCCTGCTCTAGAGCGAGGACATGGCCGTTAACGGCACTCTGGCCTGGGTCTAGGTAGGCCTGAGCAGCAAGGGCCTTTGCGTGGGCTCGGGACCATTAAAGGCCCTGTCTGCTGGCCACAGGGCGGGTGAATGCCATTTCTACCACAGGGATTATCCAGGGTGCAAAGGTATTTTTATCCTCAGGAGGTAAACAAATTTAAAAAACATGGCTGCCACCATAGGGAAAGAGGACCGAGTTCCCTTTCCATTTCTATGGCACCTGGGAGTGGGAGGAACGCTGGGACTGGAGCCTAAAGCTCCAGACCAGCAGGCAAGCAGGGAGCGAGGGTGGGGGGGGAGGAGTTGGGTTTGGTATGGGGGTGTGGAGGCAACATGGAGAAACTCCCTTTTGCTGCCCCACATTCGGGGGAAAAACATATGTCACCACGTGGGGAAGGGCCTCGGGTGGCTGGAATAGCAGATAGAAAATGTATATTTTCGCAGTTGTTCCAGCCACTTGATTGGCTCAGCACTCTTCCCAGAGTGCGAATGATGTTTCGGGGCATTTGAAGTTCTGCTCAAAACATTTAAGGAACTTAAATTAAATTGAGTGCCACTCTGAGATATATTTTTTATAAACTTTATTTATTATTGCACACAGGTATAGCACATACACAAATGTTCAGAATTTTCATCATTCCATCCTACACATTTACATTTAATTTGAATCTGGGTCTTCGGTCTCAGCTTTGTCTGATGGGTACTGTTTATATCTAGCCCATATATTTCTGGGTCTGGATATGGGTAGTACCGAGTCTATATATAGCTCCTTTGTATCATTTGTCCATAACTTATCCCTGTCCCAGTCCACCTTGGTTGGTGGTATAATGCTTTTCCACCTCAATAATATTGCCCTTTTAGCTATTAACAGACTCAAGATTTAAGGATTAAATAGATTGAACACAGAGATTACCCTCTTGCTGAGCAGACCGCCCTGAAAAATCAGGTTCTTCTTTTCTGAACGGTAACACTATTCTGAGTTGCTTACTTTCAGATATGTATCAATTGGGTGACTTATCATTGAAGCAAGCCCACTACCAACAAGAGTCAAACAATCATTACTTGCCTTTTGAACTCATGTTTCCCGTCTCAGGCAATCATCAGTTCAATATTTCAGCATTTACAAACCCCACCATCACACTTTTGAAACAAGAAACACACTAGTTTGCAATAGCTTTTATTTAATTAGATCAAATGTTATGAATATAATGGGGGTCATTCCGAGGTTGGAGGCAAGGAATTACCGGCACCGGTAAGTATGCCGATGCCGGTAATCCCTTACCTCCGTATTCCGAGGTCCCTTTGCGGGTCCTTCCTTACCTCCTGCTTTTAGCAGGAGTTAAGTACAGGACCCGCAAAGGTACTTCGGAGGTAATTACGGTACCGTAATTTACGGTGCCGTAATTACCTCCTTCCCCATTCCCATTGAGCCCTATGGGGCAGAAATGCGAATGGGGAAGGGCAAAAGGTGAATGGGGAATTACCGGTCCCTCCAACCCTGGAATGGACCGGTAATTACTCCATTCACCATGCCGGATTTGGGACGGTTTCGGAGGCAACCATTGAGCTAATTACTCCATGGTTAGCTCCAAACCCGGAATGAGGCCCGATGTGACAGTTGATTCCTAAACTCAATTACAGTGGGACTGCACCCACACCTCAACCGAAACCGGGTCAAATTTTCAACTTCAGAGTAAATGTAAGCACACAAGTTGACATTAAGTCAATTTTCTCTGAAACTACTGAACAATAATAATAATAATTTCGCATTTATATAGCGCTACGAAGCCTCGGGTATCTGAGCGCTGATTATTATTACCCACGGTGTGTGGTGCTCATTTATCGACCTCACAAGGATGAAAGGCTGAGTTTGGTCCTGCCGGGATTCTGGCTGTGCCACTTGACCGGAAATATGACAATAATTTTCATCAGAGAATACTTAACTTTCCCACACACACCCTTAAATAAAAAGGTGACTCAGCGCTCAGAATAAAGCTCACAACAAAACAGTTTACTCCACTTACAGCCCAGAAGAAGGATATTCCATCAATCCAACCTCGTTATGAACAGTCGCTCGGCAGTTCGGAGTTCATCATTCATATCCAGAACTGAAAGAATCCTGAGTGGAGGTTGGACATCATGTGTTAAGAAAAGGACACGTTTGTGTAAAAGATGACACAGGTGTCTAACTTTATTGGTGTGGACAGGGGGTTGCCCTAGAACTGTGTGTCTGTAGTCTTTGTATAGGTGTCAATCGGACAAACCAGGGAGGAGGATCTCTGTGTTCCCTGCTTTAAGGGTGAGATGGCTCTGTGGCATCAATACCTATATGGCAGATTGGCAGGCGATGATGTTTGAATGAATGGAAGAGGGAGTTTAAATGGTTCTGAATTACGCTTCATCAGCATAGATATTTAAATATATATTACGGTGGTACAGTAATGCTGTGTGAGGGTGGGTGTATATGTGGAAGAGCCATTAGGAGAGAGGCATCCCCTATGTGATGTTGCACATAGGGTTCATGTGCTTGGATCTGAAATGGCCCCAGGTCACTCTGCCTGAGTGATCTTCAGGCAGGGCAAAGTCCAATTAAGGGCACTGTTCTTGATGGCCATATATGATTTTACTCTGGGTAGATGGATAGTGTGATCTGCCATCTCACTGGGTGTGGTTAGATCCAGGAGGATGATTTCCATGGAAGATTTGAGTCCAGGTGCAGGGAACTATCTTCTCAGGTAGAAAGGAGCATTCATTCTGTACTTCCACCTGGTTGGAAGGCAGCTTGCTTGTTATGGATGAAGGCAGTTTTGATTGAGGTAAACACGATTCCAATATCAAGGTACGGATTGCACAGAGTCGTGAGGGGATTTCACAGTTTGTTCATGAGAGATTTGGTCAGTTGGGCTGTGAAAGGTATGTCTGTGGTGTATCTGATGCGTTTATCTTTCTGATAGAATTCAACATATGTTTAAATGTGAAAGGGTGGAATACTAAAAATGATGAAGGCAGCCATGATTATGGGTGTCATAGGGAAGAGGATTAAGTTGCTGATGGTTTCAACTTTAGCAGTGAAGAAGAAAGGGATGTGATCCACTGTGAATTTTGGCGCTCCCAAATAAATGGGGACACAGAAGTTCTGTTGCTTCATTATTGTGTCAATTCATTGGTGATAAAATGATGTTTTGTTTTGAAACACGTTGATAATATCCACAGTGAAGGACTTCTTCTCAGGCAGGGCCCGCATTGGGCCTAGGTTGCTTGGTGTGTTTTTTAGGTGGCAGTTTGCAGACTCTCACAAATGTTTGCACGTGAAGATTCTCATTCCATTGCTTTGAATTTAGCAGCACTCTGCAGTGTGGTAAACAAAGGGCTGGACATTGCATATTCCTTTTCGAGGAATGCGAGAAGAATAGCAGCATGGTGAATGTAGTGCTAAATTTTCAGATTATCGCTTCATTTCTTCCACAGTATATTATGGTAGCTTTTTTCTGATTGCAGTGTACATATGTGTTCCATATCTTGCAGCAGAACAGTATAGGCCACTGTAGGAGGTGTAGTGCATTTATCTTAACCATGGTCTGCCACTCATTAGGCGTATGGAGGTGACTTCAGCGGTAATTCCTTAGGAAGCAATTACGGTTAAATTGCCTCCATATTAGGAGTCAATGGGTGCACGCACCAACCATCAGCGTTAACAGTAATTCCGTCTGGTGAATTTACGATGAAAAATGAACCGCAGGGTTAAATCTGCCAATTGCTGGTGGAATTACAGTTATCACTTTAAATCGATGGAATTACCATTTGGTAATTCTGCCACCAGAATTAGCGCCGAATGGTACTCTGTCATGACAAGAATGGGCGGTTCAGTGGCGGCCATCTTTAAAAACGAAATCCACTAAAATTCACAATGTTTTTGTTTTGTTTTGGTTAAAAAAGAAACCATTTTGGAAGTACCATCCAACCCTGCAGCACATCACAATCATGTCTGGAGGCAAGGCAAATCCAAGGTGCCCGAAATGCACCTCAGAAATCCACAATTCACCACTGAGCAGGAGCTCAGTGTCCTTGCAGAGCAGGTGTGCCCATTCAGAGGAGCTGTATGGGGCACAACATAAATAAACTCACAGCAGCAAAAGAACGCGATATGGAGGAACATTCGGGACAAGGTGGAAGCAGCTGTGAATGTCCCACAGGCCTGCAAGGACATCCGCGAGAGGTGCTAAAATCTCAAAGCGAGGTGGCACAACCACATCTCCAACCACCACAGGGAGACAATTGCAACTGTGGGAGGAGACGGAGAGCAGCATCCTCCACAAGGTGGGCTTGGAAGGTATGGGAATGGCAGCGATCGGAGCCAGCAACCAGAAAGACTTTGGTGAGTACAGGACTGAATTATGGGCCCATTCCACAACAACACAAATAGAATGCAACATACACATTTGCAGTTACCGAGCAGATAATAGCCGTGCTGATTCATAAGCAACATATGGAACACCTCAGGAGTTTACATTAGGAGGCATGGCAGGAGCACACCTCTCAAAAGATCCAGCATAGAGAAGGGGGACCTTCATGTAGGACATATTCAACAAACCTGCAACAGCAAGTATCATGGACAGACAACCAATCACATGGCAGATCACCAACACCTGTTCCCAGCATGCTCAGCACACATGCATACATAAATGCATGGCACAAAGCCGACATGTGTAGGTGCCCAGGTCCAACAGAAAACTAGTGCAACAAAACAGTTACAGCAAGGTGTCAATGAGGAGTGTGATCCACCACATGTGACATTCCCACCACTATGGAAGCAGGCGCACCTCTGGTGACAGTAGTAGGGGTTACATAAACAACATGGGGTCAGCCCTACATGAGCATCTATAACCTTGCTCAATTGTGAAGCACATGAGACCACAGTCCAGGCAAGGTACACATTCCCAATAGTAAAGAATCACACCCATGATGCTGGCTGCCTTTTGAAAAAGCCCCACCTGAGGCTGTAGCACCCTTAGACCCGAGAGCACATCTCATTAAAACCACACTCTGATACTTGTCTACAAGGCTCATAAAGCAATGTTTCCTGTTGCCCAACATGCACACAAGACAGCCAGGACCCCATTTTAGGCAGCAGCAGGTCTGGCACACCTGGCCCAGGAAGTGCCAAGAAGGCATCTGGACATGCTGCACGGCCCAGTCATGCTGCAACCAGGAAGGAAATGGGCCTGAAGGAGACCTCCAGGACCACTCAGTCCAAGGGCACTGCTGCTGGCTCCTCTAGGGGCACAGGCATACATGCCATGGGCATGGCCCTAACTCCAGCCATTACAGAGCCTGCAGGACCTCCAACCACCTAGTCACCTTCCATCACTGTTGGCACCGTGTCCAGGGTGCAACAAACTGACACCAGTGCAGACATTAATGCAGCCGTGGAACAGGCCAGTGTACAGGGCACAGGCGTGCTACCTTGTGACATACCAGCACCTGTTTCAGGCACCACAGACTCCTGTGAGGCAGATGTCCTTGGATTCAGCCCCATGACCCAGGATCTCACCAGTTCACACAACAGTCCATCCCCATTGTCAGCTTGCCATGCCGCCATTGGCACCATCCTGATCACACTGAATAAGCTCCTGAGGGTGAGGAACCACATGCTGAGTTTGCATTTGGCATTGAGGGAAGGAACTACCCCCTATTCCTGATGCCTCAGCACACCCGTAATACCATCTGGGAGAAGCTCTGTAAGCTAAAGCAGCGCCAGTAGATCATGGAGAGGATTTCCAAGAACATCTGTGCTACTCCCAGGTAATGCAGATGCTCTGCAGAGTGCCTCCAGGTGGATGGCGGCTGCCTTAGACTGCCTTTGTTGGCAGAGCAAGCACTACCCTCATGAAAAAAAGGGTGTGAGAGTTGGCCGAGAATATGTCTGCCACCAATTCGAATGTTTCAAGAGCCATAACCCTCACCCTTCAGCACATTCACGGTGGTGAACCGGTCAGTTGTGAGCCAGCTACCCCAACAGAGGGATCTGTGACAAGCACGTCATCAAGTTGCTTTCAGCACCACACCCGTCCTTTGTCCTCTCCAACACATATAGGTGCTAAGAGGAAGTGGTAGTGGACACACTGTGACTGGCTGGAGACCACAATGATGTGGTCAGGGGATGGTGTTGGGGCTGAGGGTGTGGGAAGGAGATGGTGTACAGGATGAAGGTGTAGGGAGAGGATGGTGCTGGGTAAGACGGTGTGTGAAGGGAATGAAAGTTTTGCATTGCCCATAATAAAAAAAAGTGCTCACCCTAACAAAGGCAAGTACAGTGTTTTTTGAGTGATGGTGCACAATTTAATTGGTGGCTATATACCAAAGAGTGAAGTAGGTGCAAAGAAATGTGACTCAAAATATTTGTCTATGAGTTCTTGCCATGCCAGACAGCCATCATCCCACTGAATGACTGGCAGCACTACATCATATGCAAGAGTAGTGTTCTCTGGAGGAGGCATATCCACATTTGGGAACCAGGAGGACACGTTGCCTGATTGATGCACATTTTATGCAGACTAGCACACTAAACAAAGAGTTTCTCCACATTGTCTGGGCCACTCCAGTCAGGTGCCAATTCCTGAAATGTCCCTTCAGTAGGCCAAAGGACTGCTCAATGCTCAGCCTGGTCCAGATGTGGACCTTGTTGTCGGCCACCTCCTTTGGTGTGCATGCATTGTGCACAGATGTCACGAGCCACGGGTGCTGTGGGTATTGTGAGAAACCTAGGAGTATTCTCCTGTGTAGACCAAGAGAATCCTCTATTCAGGTGGACATGGGAGTGCGATCTCTTTTGGATCCCAACCCTGGGGGCGGACAAGGGAGGGAGAATCACCTGGGTAGGGAAGGCAAGGGTTGCCCTCAGGAGAATACCCTAGGTGAGACTCAGTATTCCAACAGGATGATAGGTGAAGAATTCCCCAAAGCCTTTATGGGTTATGCAGGTCCCATTACCCCCTATTCCAAGAGAGAGACACACCGATTATCCCAGGGCAACTCCTGGGAAAGGGGAAAGCAAGGTAAAACAAAGACATAGGGGGTCATTACGAGTATGGCGGTAGCCATGGAGCAATTAGCTCCATGGCTGCCTCCCATACCATGACCGTGTCCGGTGTTGTGCATTGGGGACTTACTGGTCTAGTCTGAACCTGGCGGGACCGGTAAGTCCCCATTGCACAAACCATTCCCCATTCCTATTTGAGCCCCCATAGGGCTCAATAGGAATAGGGAGGGCGCAAATAACGGGCTTGCGAATGGCAAACCCGTTATTTGTGCGCTAGGATGCAGTCCCTTAGCGGGACCCGTAAGGGACGTGTGGTCCGACCACACGTCCCTTGCGGTTATGGTTAGGGGACCTCAGAATCGGGCGGTAGGGGGATTACCGGCACCGGTCTCCTTACCCGTGCCCAGTATGCCCTACTGCCCGACTCGTAATGAGGCCCATAATCTCAATCCCAACACTTCTTTGTCTTTCCCCAGTTCAGATCATGGGAAGTGTTATACAGGCCCGTGCTCGCATATTCGGGTGTGTAACATAGGAAGTAATGTGTTTCTATGCGAAAAGACCTTTTTTTCTGAAGGTCTCATTAGAAAAAGACTGTTTAGTTTGACCGATTTTCTTTTGATTGGAAAACCGGCATTGTAAATACCTTTTTCTCTTGAGACCTTTACACTTTAAAATGCAGATTTTTTTAACATATTCAGGGGGTTTTACCCCCTGACTCCTCCATTCTTCTTCCCCGCCCCCTACTCCCCCAAACCATAACACATACATAGACACAACACACACCAACTCACACGCACCCACAAACCCCTATCTCCCAGCTCCACCCTCTTCCCCCAAGCCCCCAACTCCCACTCTCCCAAACCAACACAAATCCATACATACACACAACACACACACCAACACACAAGCACTTACGGGGTCCCAACATGCCTGTCAGCCCTTGCACACACTTGTGTGTGGCTGGGGCGTGACAGTTGGATTTAGAAAGACGGCTCCATGCGGTCATGGAGGGGTCTTTCCAAATTGTTCTTCCAGTAATTTAATACAAAGAGAAACACCTTTTGTCGACCAAACTAGGCCCAGGGGGGCCACCCCGATCCTTTACCAATCATTCTGTAATAGTATAGCCTGTAAATGTCAATTCCCATCTGACCCCATCTCCCCCTCCCCATTTCCTACAAATTCTGAGACAAGGAGAAGGCAACTAAGATCAGTAAAGATTACCCATAGGTATAACATGGGGAAATTAAGGGAAAGCTACCCTAGAAAGAACTCAGGTTGTCCCGCTAATAGAGTCAGGCAGGGTCAGGTATTTAAAAGTGACCACTCACATCTGACTCCACTTGACTGGTTTGTTCACTATAAACGTTTTGGTCTTGCACAGATGGATGAGCAAGCTGGGGAAGCATACAGGACCAAAGAAGCCACAAAGCTGGGAGCTGCAGAAAGAAGGAGCAGGAGGAGACTGGCATGCCACAATGCTGGTGTGGTGTTGTAAAGGGGCTGCGGTGTGTTTGGGGAGCTGTGTCTCCTGAGAGCCAGAGCGAGGCAGCTGGGAACCTGATGGAGGTGTCCGTGCAATTGCTCGTTCCCTTGGGCCGTGTGCTGGGCCCACGTTTGCCTGAGGTGCAGGTGGTTAGACCCTGACCTTAACCCAAAGCATCTAGGAAAAACCGCTCGCCAGCACTATGCTACCCGGTGAGATTCGCATGAGAGAGATAGAAAGTCGGGAGCATGCGGGTGTCTGGAGCCGGAAAGGGAGAAAAACCAAGTTTTATAAAGTGGCACAGAGCTGAAAGGAAGGACAGTTTTAAGAAACAGAAAGTAAGAAAGAAGAAGAAAGCATACTAGTGGCACTGAAGGAAGGAAAAAAGGCACATTGGTGGTGCAGAAGTAAAAATAAAAGTCCAGAGTAAAAGTAAAGGGTGCGAGCGATCCGAGAAGAAGGAAACAAGTGCAAGTGTGCACAAAAAAGTGAAAGAAGTGTGAAGGCACAAAAGGAATAAAAGACAGTGCACATGTTTACAACAGATTGATGAGAGCATGCAAAAGGCACAACATCAAGAAAGGAATAAAAGGTATAAAGGAAAGCAATACTAAGAAATACTAAAATATATAGAAAGGGGCAAAGGATCAGAGTGGCTGCGCTTAGGAAAAGCTAAGAACCTGGCATTTTCAAAAACCTCTGATTCTACCCCATGAGAGGATGGTTTGTAAGAAAAACATCCTGACCAGCTGAACTTGTGTATGGAACTAGAGGGGCCTAAGCATGGGGTAGGGAACCCTGGGAGGCCTACTAAAAGCTGAATACTTATTTTGAAAATAAAGAGGAATTGTGATATATTTCATTTGGTTTGAAATTGAAAGAGGCCTAAGCTTGGGGAAGGGAACTCTGAGAGGTCTACCAAAGAAAGCAAAGTGCATTCTTATAAACCTGACTTTGTGTTGAAAGCTGGAAAGGACCTAAGCTCAGGGAAGGCAGCCCTGAGAATCCTACCAGAGAATGCAAAGTCCATTCTGATAAAACTGACTTTGTGTTGAAAGCTGGAAGGGGCCTAAGCATCGGGCAAGGGATCCCTAAGAGGCCTATTGAAGAAAGCCGAGTGCATCCTGATCAAACTAAACATTGTGTTTGAAAGCTGGACGGGGCCTGATCTTGGATAAGGGAACCCTAAGAGGCCCAACCAAGTTGGAGACTTGTTTGTTTTCTTTATAGTGTTGAAAGGATTGACGCATGGGGAAGCGTGGGGAAGGGAACTCTGAGAAACTCAAAAAGGAACTGTGTTACATTTCTTTTGTGGAATTTGAAATTTGAATAAGTACCCCAAGAACTCAAAGACACTGAAGGTATTTGAAATCACTGCAAGGGCTCTATGAAGAAGGTCTTACTATCAGTCCTGTTGATTGAACTCATTTTTGTGACAGTTACCAAACTGCACCTGGTGAGAAGATCACCTGAAACCAACTTTGGTTCCCCACATTTTGTCGAACCACTATTTTCCTTTTCAAAAGACTCCCTATTACATTTTTGTGCAGAGTGTGGGTAAGCATAAGTATAGGCACAGACCGACTTTTATTTTGGACTATTAAATAGCCATGGTCATTAGAAATATTAATTAAGGGATCCATCCCTTTAACGCTAAGGCCAGTCAGGCATTACACCAACCCAGGAACCTTAGTAAATACAGGTTTTAAAATAAACACTTTTGAGTCTGTGTCTCTCTTGATACCATGACTGTCTCACAGTATCCACAGTCACCTGCAAGGGCAAAGGGGGTACATGTCAGTAACAGTACAATGAGGATGTGGTGCATTTGTCCATGGCATTAGGGTTCATAGTTGAACAGCAGGGTTTTATATCAGTGTATTTACTTGAAGTGTCATGTTCCGAGGGTGTATAAATGTAATATCACTTTGGGATACCCCTTCCACACATCTCTCATCAGCTGGCAGGATTTGCAAGATACATGTTGACTGTGCTATTCCAATGTTGTGCTGTTATGAATGTGCCGTTATGGGGTAAACCTTTTACTGTGCATTTACATTGTCTCTGTGTTACTGTTCTTGTGCAATGACATCACTTTTTTGCTGTCATAGCAGTGTTGTGTTATCATTCTGCTATGGTAAAAAGTGATAGTGCCGGTGTATGTATGGTTTCTCTGCTTTGTGGTACATGTAGTTCTGTGTTGTCCATTACTTCCTTGCTATGACATTGTCCTTTACGGTCACGCTGAAGTAACGTCATGCAGGGCATGGTCCTGTGGGTTGGTTGCTGTGATGTGTGGGATGGGATGGCAGGTTATGCATGCACAAGGCTTTGAGATAGCATGCATTGAGTTTGCAGTGCATTCCCACCTTGCAGGTCTCATTTCACTTGTCATGCAATTTTGTTATGTGTGATGGGACTCATACTCACTCATTATCCATTTCGATTGCCCTTGCTGCTTCTCCATGTAGGTACGGTGTGTGCTGATCCACCGGACCATAGCACTGCGGGTAGCCTAGGAAAGCAGGTGCAGCCGTGTTTGATGGTGAGGGCTCGATCACAGGTCACCTGCACATTAATTGAAAGACGATGCTCCCTGTTGTGGTATGCCTCTTCCACCGCGTGAGGGGCACCAGGGCCACATATGTGCATTCTAGGGAGGCTATAATATTAGGCAGGTGACGACCAAGAAGAAACATGCCTTTGTGGCAATTTTGTGTGCCGAAGTTGTGGGTAGAGAGATGTGGTGGGGTGCATACCACAAGAGTGCATCCAGGATCTGCATGAGTACAATGAAAAATGTGGGCTACAACATGCCTTGCAGCATGCCCACAGTATGCTAGTGGGTGCGTGTAGCAAAGGAAATTGAGCATCATCCAAGCTTCAGTAGCAGTGATAGGGCTGTTTGGATGTTGACCCTTCTCTGTATTTTGTCCTGGATTAGGGAGAGTAGCTCTGTGATGGTATACTTGTTTAGCAAGTAGAGGCTGATGAGCTGACCATCTGTAAGTGCCCATCTGTTAGTGCCCAGTTTGATGCCCTGAACTGGGGAATGGGTGCTCAACTTGCAAGGCATCTCCTCCTCCTCTCTTTGCAATGTGCTCCATGGTGCAAATCATGCATTTGAACCTCAATGTACAGCATGAGGTGGTAGATGTCAAGGTTGGCTACAGCTAATATATTTATTTAAAGTAAAGCTCTTAAACCCACAGGCATCAAGGTGCTGTTTCAGACCAGTTACATGATACAGTACTTAAATAAGCGCAAGTTTGCACGATGACTCAGATCAAGACAATCAAAGTAGCAACAGTTATATGAGGGTCCTAGTAAGGTGAAGGAACAGTAATTAAGTGAACAACCATGTTTTCAGTGATTTGCGAAAGGCCTAGTATGAATCCTCTGCTCTTAGTTCTAGAGGGAGGGCGTGCCAGTGTTTTACTGCGACTGATGGGAAGCTTACCCCTCCTCCTTTGGCTCTTTTCACTTTAGGTGGGGCCAATCGGTGGGCATAGACAGCTCTTACTGGTCTGTTGGACTTGCATCTCTCTATTTTGTGAGACAAGTATGGTGGGGCAGTTTTGTTGAAGCATTTATGTGTGATGAAAAGCGTTTTGAAAATAATCCTATCCCAGATTTAGAGCCAATGGATCTTTTTCCTGGCGGCTGTGATGTGGTCTTTTTTTGGGATGTTCAGTGTTGCACAAAGGGAGTTGTTCTGGATTATCTGTACTTTGTTTAGGTTCTGTTTGGAAGTTCCTCCATATAGAACATTACAGTAGTCCAGTCTGCCACCTTTTATTGCTGTGGTGATGGTCATGCAGTTCTCTGTGGTGAGGAATTGTATGGCTGCATTGATGAGCTTGGCGGTATATACTGCTGATGATGGTACCACAATGATTTGTTTCTTGTCGGAGAGGGAGGCATCCAAATGTATCCCCAATGTGTTTACAGCAGCAGAGACAGGAATCTGGCTTGCATCTATCAGAAATGAATTGAATTGCGGACTATGTTTCTATAGTATTGCCGGGGAGCCAACGAGCAGGATCTCTGGGTTGCCATCAGCAGTGGGTTTCTTGATTATGAGGTTGACAGGGCCTAATTTATAACAGACAGTGGAGTCTCCCATAGAGATGGAAAAGATGAAGAGTGAGAAAAGGTGGGAGGTAGATACAGGGGCAAGAACTTTATTGGTGCAAACTAATCAAGGGGAGTGCAGGATGGATTTTCTGAGCACAACATGTGTAGGAGCTCTATAGGAGGTGGGAGGGAAGTGGGATATAGAAGAGAGAATATGCATGGAAGGAGGTCGAGTGAAAGAGGCAGAGGCAGGGAGAGTTAGTAGGATGTACAGAAAGTCACACATTAAAGTGAACTTGCAGGAGATGTCATTTGTGGAGAGTCAGGAGGATGAGGAGTGATTTCTAATGGGGACCATGTCCCAAAGGTTCCTAGAGAGTTTTCAGAAGATATCAGATAAAAGAATATAAAACCAAAGTATTGTGATAGTTCATCAGAGTTGAGTCCTGCATAGAGTGCAAGGAGAGAGTCTTTTTAGGCAGTATGCAAAGTACAGGAGAGGAATTTGTGACAGTGATGCAGGTGGAGATGCATGGTTGTCTTAAGCTTTAAGATGGCTGGAGGGATTCAGGGATGGGGACAGGGTCAGGTTGGGGAGATGGAATGGGGATGGTAATGTGTCAGAGGTGGTAGGAAGTACACTACCGAACTCTGCAAATGCAAGTTCATTAATGTAGGCAATTGGAGCAGAGAGGGCTTGGAGGGAGTGCACATATTGGTGCAGATATGATGCCATGGAGGTTGGTTTCATTTTTCATTTGGTGATGGATAAATGAGGGGGTGTAGCTGAGGGGGGAAGAACAGAGATAGTAAAAGGAGGCACATCCTGTGTCATCCTCAGACAACCACGAGAATACGAATTGAGAACAGCAAAATATGTCAACTGTTACACTAAAGAAGAAACAGTGCATAAACTTGACATCAAAGTGATCACTACTCGAGAGAGAATGTAACATTTCATGAACTCTACGTATTTACTTGCATTGTAATTCATTGAATAAGTGAATAGTCTGAAGAAGAGTAGTCTATGAAAACAGCATGGAAGCTTGAATATGTAGAACAGAAAGGTAAAATGAAAGAAATTTATATGATAATGATATAGATAGGTTATTTATAACGTGATTAATACCCAGAGGTTTCTAAGCGCAGGCCTGGGGATTGAACCTGTGTTGCTCGGTGTTCTCTTGCTTCTAGGGCGAGCACGTTGCCCCTGAGCTATCCTCCTTGCCACAGGTATGAGTTGGAAAAATATTTACCCTGACTAGGGAGTTGTTTGATAGTATGGAGTACATCTTAAATTGTTGGACCTTGGTAAAGTTGGGTAGGTTGAGGTCATCCAGTATGACCAATGATCCATCAGCTGGGATCCAGTCAAGTGAAAGTTCTACTTCAGAGTTAAAGTGGTTATGAAGCCAGGTGGGAGATAGATGAGGAATATGATGAAAGCAGTGGGGTAAGACATTGGATGGAGATGTGCTTTATAGAGGGAGAAAAAGTCATAGGTGGCAAGGCGAGCTGATGGAGCTGAATTGCTGATTACGAGGCCTACACCTGTGTCTTTTTATGAGGCAAGGAGAGTGGGAAAAGAAATCAGAGCGGCTTACATGGCAATTTTCATGAGGAAGACCCAAGACTTGATGAACCCAAATAACAAAAATTATTCCACACTCTGCTGACCACGGCCACAGGCACAGAACCTCCAACACATGCCAATTCAGCCTGACTTCATTCTGACTCAATCAGAAATCATAGCCCCTGAGAATGTATGTTTCAAATGCATCTGATAAGTTTACAGGCAAAACAGTGACATCTGCAAATGCCTGCCTCCAATCCACGAGCACAGTTACCCAACACTGCAGAATGGCTGACTCATTCAGGATTCCAGAGAGAGGTGGACAGCCATTGGAGAGTGGAATTGTTGGGTTCCCGTTTCTTCCTTGTTTGTGTGCTATACATACTCTTTCATTGAAGCATAGCAACTGAACAAACAACAGAAACGGATGTATCCTCTGTTGGTATCATCAGAATGCTGTTTCATAAACCAGACCCATTTTCTTAATTGTTTTTCCACATTGGCTGCAGCTGACATCAGTCAACCCTAAAAATTCCATTTTCTATGTGATTGTGATGTCATGTTTTCTCCATGTCACTAATGCCCTCTTCCTAGTAGAGATGATGGATAGCGCTGCCTACCTAAATGTACACCCTTTGGAATAGCAGCATCACATTTGGGTTTCATTTTGACAGAGTTTAGGCTGATCTTCCAGTAGAGACGATTAGATTATTTCAGACACACAGGGCACATCACTGAGGTTAATAAACAACAGGTCAATCGGCCTTTTCATGCACATGTGTTACCCTGTATCCTCCTTCTTCATATATGTTAAGCAGCACTCAAGAGCCAGGAAGTAGATGAAAGAAAATCGCCTTTATTTCAGGTTATAAAATTACCAGTAGACCAGGCATGATTGTTATCACAAGTCCAAAACAAACTTGACCACGCGTTCTATCTTCTTTGCAACATTCCGGGCAGAAGCGGGTCGGGAGTAGGAGTGCCCTCGTGTTCGGGAACTCACAGACCTAATATGCCCATTGGAATCCTGTCGGGTCTTCGCACCATTCCCCAGCGTCCTCCGGCTGTGTAAACGTGAGAAAACAGAGAACAACCCTGATTCATTCAATGCTGCTTTTAACCTCCTCTTTTCTCCTCCCCTCCCTTCCAAAGATGTTTCCAATCTCTCTCCCCTCAGGCATTGCAACCCCTCCCTTTCCACCTTCCTGTCCTGTAACCTTCTCTCTGACACCCGCCCTTGGTTCTCTCTGTCAGTGAAGAGTCTCTGTTTAAACATACACGGTAAGTGGCGTCTGCTTAACCTGGTTTTTCTACTGTTCATTCTTTGTGCGCGCCCCAACCCCGTAGCCTGCTGCATTATGGGATCCGTAGTCCTTCCCGCTTACAGTGCTGTTCGTGAGCCTGATGGCTGCTCACAATATTTGTATGCCGCTGCCACAATTACTGAGTTGTCCCCTGAGTTGCTTCCCTTGTGAACCATGTCCACCGTACCTGTTTGCACAGTGCTCTTTGTGCTTGTCTTTACAGGCGGACTGCATGCAGGTGTTACCTCTACTCCAGGTGGACGACTTGCGGGTGTTACCTCTGCTTCATAGTTTTCCCCAGCACCCGAACTAGCTGTCCCATCCTCACCAGGGTTTGTCGTCTCTGTGTGCCAACCCGGCAGTCTCCCTTATTGTTTCCCTCGGGACCATCCCCACAATATCATATACCTCTAAATTAAAGGGATAGTGCGCTCAAAAATGTTATTGTCCTGATCTTTCGGACATGTGTCTTTCAGCATAGTGTGATTGATCGTAAAAAACTTTCCTATACATCTTACATTAGTTGTCCTCACTTTTACACATGCAAAAACAAGGTGTTGGGTGTGGCCATCTTGTGCTAATCTTATCCGTTGCTGCATCGCCCTCAGGTCGAGTACCCCAGCGGCCCTAAATCATATCCACACCCCTGAAGCTGACATCACTAGACGCTTACGCCCCTTTTCACAAAGTCAATGAACGTCTCATGTCAAGGTTCTCTGTGCACAAGCTATTGACGTGTCTCCATGGAAATGGCTGGATGCCTCTTTCCCCAATAAGTATAAACAGACCCCTCTTCATCAGACAACATCAGAGTTGCTTTTTCAATCATTTCACTGTCTTATTTCTTTATTGCCTGTGACTCGTTTCTGCTCTGTTCAGCTACTTTCTTAGCACGAAGCCCATTTGAACCGAAAATGTGTTGTATAATGCCAGCAATACAGCCGTACCAATACCAGCCTGAGTATTCCGAGGAGGAAGTAATTGAAAGAGAAAGATGCAGAAACAATGGGGAATCAAACAATAGTTGGGAAGATGAATCACGGGAGCATGAGCCTGAGCCTGAGGTGGAGAACTGCTGCTGCAAAGAAAACTCTGAATGCTTGGCCTACATATCAGAAGAAGACACACCTCCGCTATGCATTACTGAGCTGCATGACTTTAGGGCCGCCTGCCTCACAAGGTCAGTGTTGAGGATTATGATGACGCTTATGCACAAATTTCACACAACAGTTTGCCCTCGCAATCCGAGTAAGTGTAGTCTAGATGTGATGTCATTTTAACCACTGAGACAACTGCCATTTCATGTTTGTCTCCTACAATGTCGTAACATTGATTGATCACTGATGAATTAATTTAGTCTGCAAATTGAATATATTCCTCTCACTTTTTGGAAATCAGTGTTCATCGCTTAAGTGTCTTTCACTTTCAATTAAAAAACAATATTTCTCTGTGTTCCAAACCGTTATAGATTGAATGGGTGTTCACTTTGTAATGTGTCGAGACTTCAAAGCCCAAGTTCATTTTTCCATGAAGTTACTTTTGTAAGGGCAACTATGCCATAGAATTCAGGATGCATTTTCAAGTAAGGGTAGAACACTTATATCGTTAATTCAATTACATTATGTATGTTTCTCTTCTGCAAGTGGTACAGGCTGGTGGCCTACCTTTTATTTATATGGTGGCTTTATGGGAGGCTTGGATTCCGCATTCAAAGAGTAACACCTGCCTGTGTCATTGGAGCCGTTTGTGCCAAATTCCCCAGTGACAGCGGACAGTACAGGTGATTTTTACACACTGTGCTGCAACCTCAAGTATACAATGTGTAGTTTGTTTGTGCAATCAACATCACCAAACTAAATAAAATACAAATGAGCATATACAAATAGTTGTTTCAATTTTTCAGTAAATCAAGAACATGCTCACTCGTTTATGAAGGACATGACAGAATGGTTGGTGCCCTTTTGCGCTCACCTCGTCCACAACAATCCATCCCCTCCATTATACCCCACTCCAGTATTCCAGTACTGGGTTGGCGGGAACGCTCAAGGTGCCAAAGACCATGTACACTTCAAAAGGAATCTTCTGCACGGTGACCATTGTTCTCATGGCCTACCCAGACCCAGTGTCTCCAGACTCCCCTCTTCAAGACCCTGCTCTGGAAATCCACATAAGTGTGTCTCCCTTCTGCGGTGTTCCGGGAATTTTGCACTCGCCTCATGCCCATCCACCCCCCCTCCAGTATTGATGGCAGTTAGCACCTGTGGCCATGCAATCTCAAAGGGGATGGGTGGGTGTGAACGGCCAAGGTGCCAAACACAATGTACACGTCAAAAGGAATCTTCTGCACGGTGACCATTGTTCTCATGGCCTCCCCAGATCCAGTGTCTCACGACTCCCCTCTGCAACACCCTGCTCCAGAAATCTGCATAAGTGTGTCTCCCTTCTGCAGTTTTCCGGGCCTTTGCCCTCGCCTCATGCCCATCCATCCCCACTCCAGTATCAATGGCAGTTCGCACATGTGTCCATGCGCTCTCAAGGGGGCTGGATGGGTGTGAACGGCCAGGTTGAAAAACACTATGTACACCTCAAATGGAATCTTCTGCATGGTGACCATTGTTCTCATGGCCTCCCCAGACCCAGTGTTTCCAGACTCCCCTCTGCAAGACCACGCAACAAACACATCACACATTCACATACACACCCACTTTTCAAATCCTTTACAAACACCTTGATATTTTACAGGAGAACATCTCTGTGCTCAGTAAGGTATCTGTTCATCGTGGAACTTGTTCCCCGGATAGTTTGTCCCCTGCTTGCTGAATTGGCTTGTTTGTTCGTCCAGGTAAGGGTTGCAGGTCACCGATTTACTTCTCTATATTCATCGACTGCTAATCTCAATTTTCTTTTCTAATTTCACCAATTGCCCCAAGCATTGTATGTTCATTTAGCCCAATTACTTCACCATTGTCTAATGTTTCAAGTATTTTGATCTCGAGAAATAGCACATTACATCAATGTTCATTGTAATAGAATCCAATCTTTCAGGAGACATGCTTGTAAGCATGTTCCCTTTTGATGCATGAAAGAACATTCACGGATGAGCAACACGTTATGATTCGCAGTATACCAATCATATCTGTAAGACAGTTACTGCTGTGTTCGTTGGACAAGGATAAACAGGTTTTCCCTCTTTGACAAAAACAAATATTGCATAGAAAGCTGTAATACAATTACATCAATCACATGCATACAATATTTTTTTTTATTTATATAATCTTTATGCAGGTCTAGGAGACATTTCAAGAATGCCGGTTTGTATGGTTCTCGGTTGCCCTTCTAAGAGCCATTTAAAAAGTTGGGGTGTGGTCTTGCATACATTCCCGAAGGATATTGATTTAATAAGAAAATGGGTTAAATATTGTGGATTTCAAGTGCACGAGATTGAAAGTAGAGCCCAGGATGTTTTGAGGGATGTGAGGGCTAATTGATTCCACATCTGCAGCCGGAACTTTACCGACGATATGATACGAACAATCTAAGTACACGAAAAAATGTGGGCTCTGAATTCTTTGTAAATTGCTTGCACATGCAATTCCAACCAAATGTATGCACACACTGCCTCCAGTGAGTCCTGCATGATAAATTATCTGTGTTTGTTGTTATGTAGGATGATGGGCTTCATAAATAAGTACTATCTATGATCTCTCAATCTAAATCTGTCAGGGTACCGAAATGGTAACTTCATGAACGGATTTGAGCTTCCGGTGTATATTTACTTAAAAACTGTCTTACTAAGTTTTCCATTGCTACAAGATTGTATTGAATTTTTCCTATACTAGGTTTCACAACACTACATCGGTCCCCGCTTTCTTGAGCCTCTAATAAATCTATCAATTATGACAATTATAAAACAATGCCATTGTGGCCTTTAAAAGTCGCATTATGTTTTCGTAATCAGTTGATTGACATGTCCCTTTTTTGGTGTAGAGCACAGTGATTGATGCACAGACCCTCACAAGTGATGAAGCCACTGACACGTCTAGTGTCCCAATGGGGAGTCCTAGCGGCATGCACAGAGTGACATTCTCATGCAATGGATCTGCCCTCATATCTAATACAACTTTAATTTTCCCTTATTCCACTTTATGTCAATGCTCGGAAAATGAAGGAACACATTTCTGTATTAATTTCATTTCTGGGGTCAACATTAGGTTTGCTTGCCTATCAAGTAATTTTATTATACTTGTCCTTTACGAGAATGTGTTATGCTTGCAATTTCAAATGAAATGAACATGTTTATGTGTGCTATCGGTTGGCAACACTAAGTGGCATGCATGGGTGTCCCTCTCGATGTACCATTGTCTGTAGCTCATTGTCTCAGTTCCATTTCGCTGTTTTCGTCCGCACTAAAACAAGTACTGTGTTACACGGGGATGATGGAACTTTGACCACAATCACCTCCTGCTTTGCAACTGTTCCAGAGTATGAGGTATGCGTACTTACAGTTCCCTTGCAAGAATGAAAGTAAATCCTACAAAGGATATTAATAGATAGTGAAATGCATGTAACCGTGCACTGTTTCAAACTTTTCTGATTTTGGTTCTAATGTTGCACTTCATCCCTAATGCAGAATACATAAAAATAAATGTGAGGGTAACATTACTATAAGTATGTTTTGCACTGTGATCTCTGATCAAGTACATGTGTCATCTTGGAAGGTTATCAGGTGAAATGTGATATGTATATTATGACTGTTTGTGAGGGTGTTGTGAGAGATGTTCTCTGGGAGTTGCAACATCAAACCTTGTAGTAAACGGTTCTTATTCATTTAATACTACTTTCTGTGTAAGTGCTCTGTGCGGTGAACAATTTTAATTTCCAGTACCATTGACTTTTAATTTTTTTAATGAGTATTCTATTCAAGGAATGTACAAAAGGTGTGGAATTAGAAGAGGAAGCACATCACCAGAGGTGAACATAACCTAATATTGAATACAGTAGGATACCACATTGCATTTGGAACACATTTAAATGGTATACAATTTTCTATTCAATCAAGTTGGTTCTGTTTGTAGATATGTACATATGTTTGTTTTCGAGGAAATGAAATGTGCTTGATGTACACCATATAAACACCCTATTATTCCAGCTTGCAAGTGTGGTGGGAAAAGAGAAGCCCATGATTTCAAAGAAAACAAATAAAACAAGGGTAAGGAACAAA
Source organism: Ambystoma mexicanum (assembly GCF_040938575.1). Taxonomy (NCBI): domain Eukaryota; kingdom Metazoa; phylum Chordata; class Amphibia; order Caudata; family Ambystomatidae; genus Ambystoma; species Ambystoma mexicanum. Next base: position 178,963,360 of record NC_090924.1, read on the forward strand.
GCTTGTTTTGTAAAAGTTTTTAGGCTGGTGTTTTATTCATATAATGTTTTTGTTTTTAAAGTGGTATCTGCTGTATGTGTGCTATACATTGGGCCTCATTACAATCCAGGCGTTAAGGGGTTAACAGCGCCGTAAAAGGTGTCGGCGCCGTTAAACCCTTAACGCCTGATTATGAGGTCCCTTTGCGGGTTGCACTTTAATGCCTGCTTTTAGCAGGCGTTAAAAAACCAACCCGCAAAGGGACATAGGAGCTAATTACGGCACCGTAATTTACGGTGCCGTAATTAGCGCCTTCCCCATTCCCATTGAGCCCTATGGGGGCAAAAATGTGAATGGGGAAGGGCCCATGGTGAAGGGGGAATTACCGCCCCGCCAACCTTGGAATGGGGCGGTAATTCCTCCATTCACCATGGCGGAGTTGGTAATTTACCGGCGTCAACCATCGCGCTAATAGCACCATGATTAATGCCAGGGTCGTAATGAGGCCCATTGAGCATATTTCTCAACATCTCTCTTAGAGGCCCAGAAGGAAGAAAAGTATAAAGACCAATTTTCAAAAAAAATGAGTCTTGCAACCAGCAAAGCTCTCCCTTGGTGCCAGCTCTTATAGTGACATGGTTGTCTGCATGAGTAGTTCCCAAATCTTTGTGTGGCTGCTACACAAATATAAATGCACAAAAAACTTATTTCGAGATGGGATGAAAGTTACTCGAATACGCCAAACCTAAATTGTAAAAGGCTTGATTGGTGAGTCAAATGTGCTTTCAACAAAGTTATGTTCTTGTTAGAAAAAACGGTAAATAAGAGAACTTAATTCCATGTAGATAGTGAAAAATGATGTTTTAATTGATAATTTGCTTCTCATTAAATTTTTCTTGGTATTAACATCACACCGCGATCATTTTATTCATGTTCATACATATTTTATTTATTTCTGGTGTTAACATCACACCATTTCAAACGTATCACTCTCAAATGATGATAATTAATCTCAAATAATACTCAACACGTGTTTCCCCATTTATTGTATCAATGGTTCATCAGGAGAAAGAGTGGTTTCTGACAGGAGAAAGTAAAGAAAGTAAAAATATATATTGGTTTGTAAACATATCTATTTGTGTGTTCATAATTCATTTTATCCTACCAGTTGTATCAGGATCTTTCATGGCAAACACATGCATTGTTATAGAAAAGTTCTGACTCACCCTGTTCTTACTTGCAAAATTCTTTTTCTGTGTAATTTTGGTATTTCCTTATATAGGCAACTTCAAATTTGAAACAAAAGATTTTTTCACTGTGTAACTTCCATACATTTTTTGTTAGTTGAAGTCATGATGTTAAAGTAGCTAGATGGAAAGAGAAGACTATATTAGGATAATAACTAAAGTTTTTATTAGGAAGGCTTGGGAGAAGTGGCAGTTCCAGTTTTAAATATATTGGGGATTCTAGTTATAGCTTACCTTCTATTTGGTCATGTTCTTAGATGCAGCTGGTGTTTTCCTTATTGCCCTGATCAGCATGGATCCAACTGGCCGTGTGCGCGACATTTGTTTCTTAAAAAGGGCTATATATAGTCCCTGTGTTGCGCGCTGACGTCATCACGATGCGCGTAACGTGATTAAGCATGGCGCCATGATGTCACCGCGTTTCTAGCGTGAGTGGCCGCCATTTTGGAGCGGGATGCTCCAAAATCAGCATGCTTGTGTTGTGAATGTTAATTTTAGCATGTGTAGCTTTAATTTATTTGAAAGGCTTACTTTTTTAGATACTTAGCTTTATTGTGAAATAGTTGTATATTATTATACAAAAACGTATTTAAATTAGATATCTATTTGTATTTTAATTCTTATAGGTATGGGTAATACCCAGAGCACTGACACGCATGAAACTAAATGAGAAATAATGGTTGATGGAGGCTTAGTGATTCACATAACATGTGTCTAACACATGCTAGGTACAAAGAAACTGATTTGTGAAATAAAGGTCATGTTCATTACAGGGGATGACATACATAGAACAAAGAAAAAATATGAAAACTTAATGAATCAGATACCATTATACGTCTGAAGCCTGCTATTTCCAAAATACTGTTGTATGAACAAACCATTTACATTTGAATTGGTTTACAGCAATATAGAGTATGAAAATTATACCTAACATTGTATATGCATTTCTATTCAAATATACAGAAATGTGATTAGAGCCAATCATACATTTCTTTATCACAATTCAACCCTGAGATACAAACGTCCATTATGCAAACCCATTTGCATTCCTGTTTTTGTAACAGCTCTTCCTTATTTCCCCCTCTTGGGGGTAAACATACTTTCTCCAAGCCAAAGATTTTAAGATCGGAAATTTCAAAAGTTGGGTGGTTTTCCAATATATGGACTGCTATGGGGGATCTGAGGACTTGATTTCAAATGGCTCTCAAATGTTCAAAGATGTGCTGCCTATGTATACTTTGCCACAAATGCACTCTGTTCCATAGATGCAAGGCATAAAATAGGCAGTGTCGCGGAGCAATTTACTATGCAATTCTGTAGGTTTGCTAATTAATGTGGCACTTGTGTAGCAAAGCTAGCTATTTAAGTTACCCTATTCAATGAAAGCACAGCTCACCCAGCATTCCTCTCTTGCCTTTAGAGCTCTTTCCACCCTCAGGGTCAGTCGTTTTTCAAAGAATGAGCTGGGGGTGGATCTCTATCTTCGGCTGGGGCCTCCCTCTGGAACAGCCTACCTGCCACTCTAAAACTTGAGGAGAACCATTTCCGGTTCCGGAAGCACCTCAAAACCTTCCTCTTTGCTTCTGCCTTCGCTCCCCTTCTCCCCTGCTGATCTGCTCTCTTGGCACTGTGCACCTGGCCACCCTATGTCCCCTGGGCCCAGGTACCTGCTCACCCTGCCACCTTCCTGCACTGCCTCCTGGCCACCCCTTGCACTGGGGACTCTATCTGTACCCATACAGCCCCCCCATTTTTCTTCTTTTTCTGCACTTATTCAGACTTACCCAGCCTGCTGCCTTAAACACAGCACTTGCCATTTGCTGGCTGCACTACCACAGTTTGCCTGAATTTTCTGTTTATTTTATTTATCTGCGCTCCTCGGCTTCTGCACTTTCCACTCTCCCCCTTCCATGCACTTTTTCCTTTTTCCGTTTCTCATGCACTTGCACATTCTCAATGTCACTGGGCCTAGTAAGATCGTTTTTATGTTGTGCTGTGTTCGCCCTTGTTCCCCTCCCTTGCCTAGTCGCGCTCCGAAACACTTGTGTACGAGCACGATACAAATAAAATATCATATCATATCATATCATATCATATCGATTCTCTGTTGATACCAAGCTCAAATGGGTTAATGGAGAGTGAATGCAGCAGTAATCATCCCCCTCACTCATGTGCCAAAAAGCCAGTGTGGGAGTGATACGCCATTTTGTTTTTCAAATAATTGCAAACCAGAAATAATCGGGATAATATTGTTATTAACCTAACTGTATCCTGTCTGCCAAAGACCAATATGTGTTTTTTTTAAAGGCTTCCAATTCCTTTTCTAAAAATGTAATTGGCTACATAATGCATAATTACTGTATTGCTACTGTAAAACACGGCATTGTCTCCATGCATTACAGTTAAGTATATCTAAATCTCAGTGTCAACTAGATTTCATTTTGGTGGGTATGATGCATCATATGGCGAGTGGACACGTTTGAAAATGTACATGACCACACAGCCAAATGCTTTGAGGGCAAATCTAGTTCTGTGGCCTGCTGGTTACATACCACTTGCAACTGGGGATCAACCCATGAGCTGATCCCATACTCCTTGACATTCTATCTTACCATATTGCTTTATACCCGCTACCCTGAAAGTGAGATGGCTGCAAACTACAATATTCTGCCTAGTTTGCCAAGTTCTCTGCCTGCTACGCCATCAACACTGCTTAGTCTTTTACATAATGAATACACAAAGATAACTTGATATTTACTTGAAGTAGCGATCAATAATTCATCCAGTGTGTACATCTACAGACCCACTGCAAAACGGTACACTGTAGTTGGCCTCCAGAGCTCACTTTGCTCCGATTATGATTGCATTATGTATTTGCACCTGCAGTATAGAGAGCTGGCCAAACTGTTTTCAGAGCCTTTTATCATATCTTTTTATTTGTGTCAATTCATGCAGCTAACCTTTTTACAGACACTCATCCAGGGCTCGCAAAGTATTTTCGCCCACTTGCATAGTCAAATAGATTTTAAGAAGGGCCAGTTCCATTTGCAGGGGATCTTGAAAACATTTAAATAAACTTTACGTTGTTTGTAGTAAATGTCAAAAAAATGTAACTGTGTGGCTGACCTCTGGGTGGCAGCAGTGTGCCAAACTAAAATGGGTTTGTGTGACATGCACCATTTTACAGAAAGTGAATTTAAATTTGCTGTCGTCCGTTGCCATGAGTCTAGTTCATGTCTCTTCAGTGGTTCCATGTGTTAAAATCTTGGCAAAAATGGCAGTTGGCACAAAATATCGCAGCAAAAAGGATGTGGTTTTCCTGCCGCAATCCATGTAAAGGATGCATGGGACACCCCTGCTGCCCCCGGACCCATTATACCATTTAAGAGGAACGGGGGACACCCCGCTACCCTTGCATGGCATAATGGGGTACACCTTTACCGGGTAAAACCACAGAATTTTTGCTGGATTTGTTTTTTTTTGTTTTTTTACAGGCAACATTTTTGCCGTGATTTTAGCACTGCATACCTCTTCAGCCGAGTGGGTAAACTAAATTACTCAACCTGCACGTCTAGTGGAATTTTAAAGGATTTGCAAGGCCTGACTCACTGACTCTTCAGCTGGAATACAAAACGGCTGTATTCTTGCTCATTTTATATCTTGGGTACAAGTATCTTCTAGTGGCATTAAAAACATGAGTAAAACATTGCTAATCAAATGCGGTTGTTTGCTAATCAAGAAAAAATTCTTTAGCAAACTCTGCTAATCAATTTTTGAAAACTAATTTATGCCTTGAGATGACATGTGTAGAGTTACAGTTAATCAATTGGTTGATTTGCTTGGTGTCTCCATTGGGAAGTTTGATTTCTCTTTTATCTTGTTCTAAGAGTTGGCATAATTTGCAATGCACACATCTGTAGGTGCCTCTAATAGAAATTTGAAAGAAACCTTTTTTTGCATCAGATAATGGGCTGAGAAAACTTGGACTAATGATACTTTTGATGGTCGGTGCTCTCCGAAAGCAAATACTTGGGGAGTTGTCCAAGTGTTTCTGCAAGCTTGAATCCGTAAGAAGAATATTCCAATGTTTTGACAATATTTGTTTGATTTTCTTAACTTCCGTACTGTAAGTAGTAATAAACTGAGTTTTTTGTCTTGTTGTTATAAGGACCAAGACAACAAATGGAACCAAAGATGTTGCTTGCCAAACAAAATTCACAATGAAGCAACTACTATTTGGGGTGCAGCATGGTCCAATCAATAAGCAGACTAGTGATGCTTATGCCCAATGGCCGGAAACTGAATGGAATATGACCGGGGATCCGTGCAAAGTGTCCATGGACCATTGCTACCATGTGACAACTCGACAAGATGAGACTGAATGCAATGAAGATGCATTGCAATTCCTCACAGACCCCTTGACACAATCCACACCCACCAAAAATGTTCCACCCAAGAAACATTTGATTTTATCTGTTTCTCCAATTTGCATGCAAATATCACAATCTGAAATAACATAGACTGAAGCTTCAACCCAGTTGACCGAGGAACTTGCTAAAGATCTCGATTTCAGTTTGCCTATTTGTGGTGATTTGTCCACCACAGCCAACTCGCAAACCATATTCATTCCCGATGATTGGCTATTGAAGGAGCAAAAATACATTGTACTTGACAGCTGTCTGCTAGAGATTGTACAGATGCTGAAATATGTCCATACATTAAGGGGGAACATATGAGGGGAGCCGTTGGTGAATGAATCTCGTGTATTACAAGGCACTGACCTGAAAATACAAGCCAGCAGTGTCCACCTCCATAGTACATTTTCATGGTCCGCTCAACTGATGCTGGGCAAAGTGCCAGCTGCAAATCTACTATGTTCAGCAGCTTTACTTTTTAGCGGGTCTACTTTCGGTAAGATTTCCAGTTTCTGTCAATTTGTGGGAGTTGAGTTCCTTGCTAAAACCCACTACTTCAAATATTAACAGGAATCCTTATTCCCAACCATTAGTGAAGCCTGGAAAATTGAATAGATGTCAATCGAAAGGACATTCTGGGGCAAACTTTTCTGGCTAGCTGGCGACAGACAGTGTGACAACCCAGGGTTTTCGGCAAAATACTGCACATACCACTTTCAAGACATGGAAAGTAATAAAATTGTGAGTTCGGAGATAGTGCAGGCGTCTGAATGTACATCATCTGTGGCTTTGGAGAAACATGGTTTCATTAAATCTGTCAAACATCTTCAATCGAGGTGAATGCAAATAGAGCTGAAAGTCACTGACCTGCATGTTTCGATAGCCAAGGCCATCGCAGAGCAGTTTCCACACATTTGTCATCAATTCGATATATGGCACATTGCCAAATCAGTCAATAAAAAAATTACAGCTGCTGGTAGAAGAAAGGGTTCTGAAGAAATGTTACAGTGGTGTCAGTCTATCAGCAGGCATCTTTGGTGGAGCTCCAAAACTTGTGATGGGTCTGTTGAAATTCTACTTGAAAAATGGCATTCTTTGATGCACCATTGTTCCAACGTACACTCATGGACAAAAAACCAACATTTTCATGAATGCGCACATCGACCTTTATTGGAGGAGCAAAAATGCAAAAAGAAGTGGTTGGTGCCATGTTCACCTCCATGCAAAGCTCTTTCAAGAGACATGAAGGGACTCACAGAATTCTGTCATACCTGAGATTTGGAGGTGTTCCACAATATGTGCCTAAAATACAGGTCTAAATGGTTGCATTTCAACATAGATGGTATGGAGGCCAGAACAAGACTAGCTGTACTTGTGCACAATGAGAACATTGGGAGGGAATAAGCGAAAACTTCAGGACATTTCAGGATGCTTCGTTACATCAAGGCCTTCACAAAATGAAGGAAACAATGGGTGTCTAAGCCACTATACCAGGAAAAGAATTCAAATTTGTGAAAGATTTGACATGGAATGTGTTGGCCATGCATACCGAGGAATCGATCCCGATTTTGTTCCTAGGACACATATAGTGTGACAAAACATTGCAAACAAAAGTACACAAAGCATCCTGCGTTAGACCCTTTAATGCAAGGGTCTTGGTTGCTCAGGGTAAGGTTGTAAATAGATAATGCGCTGGACCGCACCGTTGGAATCGGGCATCCTGAAGCGTACTTGTGGATCATATTCTCTTTGAGAAGATTCCCCAGGGGAGAGTATCTGGACCAAGACCCTTGCATTAAGGGGACTAGTGCAGGATAACCAGCCTGTTTCCCCACCGAGAGTCTCAGTCTGCCGAAGAGACAAGATGCAATTCAACCCACGGCAGGAGAGGTACATAATCAACATTGTGCCACTTTGTCCAATTCCTGATTGTATAGGCACACTGTGGCACGCACAGATTGGACCTCGCCAAGTGAAACTATGGAGTTTCCCCAGAGATCACCTGATATGTTACGGGTGCCCCTCTCTTTCTAAAACCATGCTGAGTCAATGCACAGTCACGGCAGCACACACATAGAACACTCCACATTTCGAGTTCATCCGTCCTGATGAAGGCCCGCTCAAGAAAGTCTTATACTGCAACCTGCTAGGGCCAAAACACACCTGTGTAGACCTTTTTGTTTTTTCAATTACAGTGTTCTTAATTGGCACTATCCACATTAGTAATTTCTCGATATTTTGTTTTGTATATGTATTCTATGTGTTTGACCCCTGTTGTGTTGTAACATAGCCGTAGGCAATGTATTCACTAGAATGTGAAAGGGCCTCACAGCCACCAGTGGACCAGCCCAGCTGAAGCTCCCTGTTCACCTCACTGAACCGGTTGCTGTGCTCCTCCACCAATCAAACATTTGCTTGCACCTTTGACCAGCTCAAAACAGTATTGTGTCCCCACCAAAGCCTGTCATCTCGTAGGCCTGAAGCGACTACTCAATGCTGGGACCCAAACTGAATCACTGTAGAGTCACCCACTGACTATAACTGGGGGTTACAATCATGGCTCGGCCCAGAAGACCCTTGAACTGCGGCCTCATCAATTACACATCAACGCACCCAAGATTACCACTATGACGACCGGCACCAACTGACTCAAACCACTGGATTGTCACTCATCAACCCCTCCAAGCTACTAAAGCCCTACTCAGCCTGACCAACTGTAAAGCTGTAGATGGGGGGCCAAATCGAACTCTCCTGCCCCCCACACGATCCTCAGCACAAAGGCAGAGAAACAACAGATGTGCATCACTTCTAGGCCCATTACCACAAACATCTATGTGTCGCAGGTGTGAGAAGCAATATTCACTCAGACAACCATTCAGATCATACCCAATCAATGACTTGGACGATATGGAAATGACATTGATAGTGCAAGTCGACTGACTGCACAGCCAGAAATCAATGACTTCATCAATGACATCACGGCGTAGCCACATTATACATAAAGTACATATTCATCCATTCATGAAGTTACACGAACATGCGCTCGTTTATTCCATATAGCCATGATGTACATGCTTATGACCCATGAAGGTAATAGGACAGATATGGGTACATATTGTTGTGTTCACATCTTTCACAAAAGCTGAAACTGCAAGATGTAAAGAGTTCATATACTTAGCTTGCACATGCTTAAATGCTATTAACATGGAGAATCCATAGGGAATGATATAGAAGCCATAGGTCTCTGAAATGGATGGCAAAGGAGAGACAGGCTTTGGGCAAATGGAAGAGCTGACACAATCGCAGCAGCCAGAGACAAGAAGAACAAAACACTCAGCCAAAGACACGTGGAGACGGAAAAGTTCCAGTTACCAAGACAATAATCCACCTGTAGAAAGTCAGGCTAAAATTCTCATAATTACAGGCAAGAGGGCTTCATTTTGTGGTTTCAGCACACGTGACCCAGCTTAGCAGGACAATGGCCATTCAATCAAGGTAGACGAAGAGAGAGTGGTTCCCATCGAACCAAGGTAGAAGAAGCTATGAGTTTTGCACCTGGTTGTTCAACTGAATGCACTCTCAAAGGCTTAGGTGATCAGAGAATGGTAACATTAGGGAACTGTGCAGGGTCCCAGGGATGGGAGGACACACTCGGACCAATCCAGATTCACCTTTCACTTAAGGATACTTTGTTGAAAGGGCCAACAATCCCTCTGCGGCCCTGCAACATTGCAGACTGATACTAGTAGGAGTGATTTTTGGAGGGCTTCCTAGATATGACTATCCAATCGATGGACTTACCTATATGTTCTCTGTATGTAACCTGCTTAAACTGATCGATGTAATCAGCTGACGTCACACAGGGATAAAACCGGGTGACACACGCTTAGAAGAGGAGAGCTCTGGAGAATGTTTGTTTTTCTGGTGTAATCCCTTTCATTTTGTTTGCTAATAAAATACAGTAACTTTGCCCCATGGCTGAGTCTTCTGTTCTTGTGGTGGGTAGTTTTAGATGGGCCCAAGTGTTCTCTGATAATTGGGGTGACTGCTAGAGACCCTGCACACCTTAACAAAGTGTTCCCAGGGCTGCCCTGAACTGTATCCTTGAAGAGCCGCAGCTTTGTTGCACCCGCATTTGCCACCACTGGATGCCCGCATGTTCCAGGGCCTCCATGATCCTATGTGCTCGCACTGAGCATGATCAGCTTGTATGAACGTTTGGCCCTGGGTCTGACTACGTCAGCCCACCAAGAACTGAAACCAGGTACTGTTAATTCTGAACTGCCACTTGCACCCTAGAGACTGGTTAGGTCATGGTTAATCCTGTTATCTACCAAGAAATCCTTTTTAGCTAATATCCTACCTACAAGCCCTGAAACTATGCTCAGAGTGCACATTTCTCCAATCCTTCTCTGTTCTTCCTTTGGGGTGGGTTTGTACAGTATTTATATTCATTATTTGTGCAGGTGGTGTATTTTAAATAAAGTATTTATATTTTTTAGAACCTTGATTGGCATTCTCTTTATTTTGGACAGTGATACTGTAGTGTTTAGGTCAATACTGGTTCACTGTCATACCCCTCTTAAGAGCATAGAATCCCTCAGCCCACATTACCACAAAAGGCAAAGTAGGTATCTCTTGACTGTCCCTGGTTTACTTTTGTGATTGCATTGTGTTTTGGTTTGTAGACCTGTGAGGGCTGCTGAGGGGGCCATTTTACCCCCACTCATCCATGTACTACTGCAAAACAGAATCCAATTCATCACAATTAGGTAGGAAAATATGACATGTATAGTCTAGGGTAGGGTTTTAATTCTTATGACAAACTATCTGAGGCCCTACTCATATATATATAATCATAATCCATTTATGTGGCCAGTTGGGGAAACTTGCTATCTTGTTTGTATTGGGACCAATTCACATGGTACTGGGTTGGTCAGGTTACTTACTAGTGAGCTTCTGTGATGAAATTACTACCACCCCACAGGAGTTCAAGTATGAGTAGTGGCTAAACCACCTACTCAAGCCCCCACACTTCTTCAAATGAACAGTGATCCCAATCATAAAAGCAAAAGAGGCACATACAAGAGATTTTCCTCCTTTGTCATTGGTAGTAATATGGGCTGAGGGAAGGCTATACCCTTATAAGGAGTGTGAACGTGAGACAGTAGCAACCCAAATATTGATAATACAACAGTACCAAAATAAAAGAATATCCATTCAATGTTCTATACAAATGTAATTAAACCATCAATTAAACACCTATCTATCTTAAAGAAAATATAAAACACACCCCTGTGAAAGAAGACTGAACATCCAGGACATATTTGATTTGATACCATGGATACTTTTGCAGGGAGGACAGGGTGATCATTTCAATAAGGTCACTCAAGGGATATGTTTTGTGATGTAAAATGTGCACAAGGGCCTAAAATAATCACTAGGGCCCCTAAATGGGACCAAAGGAATAGAGGCTCCCAATAGTATTTGATTTCAGTTCTTAGGCGGTTCAACAGGCCAGGTCCCAGGCAGTGAGTCAGTAACAAGTCGGTTTTGAGCAATGCTCCATGTGGTTTGAAGGTGGTATCAAGTGATGCAGATCGATGGGTCACCTTGAGTTGTTCGAAGATTGAGCATGATTTGAAATGATGAATTTATGTTGTTTCGGGTCGGTGAGTGACAAGATGATCCAGCGGTTCGAGTTGAGCGGTTATGTGAAGTCCTGGTGGTTCAGTGCTTGGCTTGATAATGTTATGGTTCGTAGTCATTTGGACAGAGGACTGGTGTACGAGGTGGGCAGGTGAAAAGGCTCTGCTTGGGCGATGCAGCATCAATACTGTTTGATGATGGAGCAACTGCAGTTCAAAGTTAGAAGGTGAAGGCTAAAGGCAGAAACACGGGTCCTGATATTTGTTTTTGAAAGTTGCAAACATGGTGTGAATGTGGTTTTAGGTGGATTGAGCAATGAAAACAGAAGACCTGGCTGCTTTTGCCCATTGGATGCTTTGAGTCCCAATGGAGGAGGCTCTAGTGCAAGGTGAGTCCATTTCAGTCTCTGTTTTCCCAGCCAAGGGATGTTTGCCAGCAGAATTGTAGGCCTTGATCCTCAGCAAATTCACCCCAACATGCCCTGGGAATGGACAGGGAGAAGATATTTCCCCTGCCTTGCAATAACTATCTTCACCTCTGGAAGAGGGCTTTAGAAAAGTCTGTTCTGCCACACAGCCCGAATTAATTCCTCTGTTGTAAATAGCGTCACGAGAACGCTGCGTACCTGTTCGTCCGGTTGGGTTCCTTGGTGATGAGGCCAGGCTGTCAGATGATCCGGATAGACGTGACTGATGGCGCGGGGAACCAGCCCAACACCAGCCCAAATGGAACCGGATTGGAGGTGAGCCGGCTCCCAACGCCACGGGTTGGCTCACCCCTGATTGAGTGGCGTCAGGACAGTGCAAGCACTGGCAGGGGGAGCCTCTGAGTAGATGGTCCAGGGTCCTAGTAGGATTCCGACGGAAGGCAGGTCCGGGGACTGGAAGCAGAACGGTCCCTCCAGGGACGAAGACAAGGAAGCAAGAAGAGCAGGCTGGTAAGGAGAGGAGCACGGAACTGTGGGGGTAGACTCAGAGCGAATAGAAAACAGGAAGGACTGAGCTGGGACCAGAACCAAGGAGGGTGAGCGGAACCTCTGGAGCAGGAAGGAAGGAGGGAGAAGGAGTGAGACAGGAGGTGGTGGAAGACAGGGGGTCCCCCAGGCAGAACAAGGGAAGGTGGAAGGCAGGGGTCCCCCAGGCAGAACAAGGGAAGGTGGAAGGCAACAGGGATACAACGCAAGGCAGCAAAGACACGATCCGAACAAACCGCGTTGAGACGCGGTTTGGAAAAGGATCAGGGCTCCTTAAATAGGCCCGCCAGCACCTGGGAGGCTTGCAACGCAAGCCGTGCCGTCTCCCAGGCATCGGACACCCCACAACGAGGCTTGAGCCGCATACCTTCCAGACTCGAGCATCCTGCGCACTGCGCATGCGCGAAGAGCGGAGAGCGGGCGCCCGCGCATGCGCAAAGTAGTGCGCGTAGGAGACCCGGAAGCGCCCGGGACCCAGGACACCCCCGGACCCCGAAGACGAAAACGAGGATACAGCCTCCAGGACGGGGAGCGCCGTAGCGGGTAAGGAGACCCCAGGACGGGCGGCGTGACACTATGCCCCCTCCCAGAAAGGCCCGGGGACCCAGGCTTCCAGGGAAAATGAAGAAAGTATTCACGAATAAGCCGGGGAGCGTGCACATTATAGTGCGGCTCCCAAGTGCGATCACAAGCGGGATAATCCTTCCAATCGATCAAGAATTGGAGTACACCCCGACGAATCCGTGAATCACAGATCTCCTGAACCTCAAACTCAGGAACCCCCCGTACCAGAACAGAGGAGGGCCGAGGACCAGAGCGTCGAAAGACATCCCTCACATAGGGCTTCAAAAGGGAGACATGGAAGACAGGGTGTATCCTCCAAGTGCGGGGTAGCACCAATCGAAAAGCCACTGAGGACAAACGCTTGGCAATCTTGAAAGGCCCATAGAACCGGGGTGCCAATTTAGTGGGCAGATTACGAATAGGTAGATTTTTGGAAGACAACCAAACCAGATCGCCCACCCGGAGATCGGGTTCCGTGGTTCGGCCCCTATCAGCCTGCTCCTTCATGCGCTCACGTGTCTCCGTAAGGGTTCTCCGGGCCAGGGCATGTTGTTTCTGAATATTGATGACCAAGTGATCCGCAGACGGAACAGAGCTGGGCACCACAGGTGAGAAAGGAACCAGCTTGGGATGTTGTCCAGCTGAACATAAAAAAGGACTGATGCCGGTGGCAGCATGGGCCGCATTGTTATAGGAAACTTCCGCCAAGTCCAGGTACTTTAGCCAGTTTGAGTGAGTGGCATTGGCATAGCAACGTAGGTATTGCTCCAGGGTTTGATTCGTCCTTTCGGTCTGACCGTTGGTGTGCGGGTGATAGCCTGAGCTCAAGGCTCTGTGGATACCTAGATGACTACACAACTGACGCCAGAAAGAAGAAAGAAATTGTGAACCACGATCAGAGATGATCTTCTCAGGGAGTCCATGTAACCGATAAATGTTGTGTAGAAATGCCAAAGCCATCTGGGAGGAAGTTGGGATCTTTATGAAGGGAATGAAATGTGCATATTTAGTGAAACAATCCACGACCACCATGACACAAGTGTGATCTGCAGAGGGCGGAAGCTCAACAATGAAGTCGGTGGCGATAGTATGCCAAGGGTAGGGAGGAGTTTCAGTAGGCTTAAGTAGTCCCAAAGGCTTTCTTCTGGGCGTCTTCGTCTGAGCACAGATAGGACAACTTTCCACATATGACTTTACTTCTTTGGCCCATCCAGGCCACCAGAATTGTCTGGAGATCAACTCCTGGGTAGCCTTGATACCACGATGACCAGCTACTTGAGAATCGTGAAAACCATGGAGAATGTCCAAGCGAAGGGCAGCCGAAGGTATGTATAATCGGTTCAGGAAGAACAAAAAACCGTCGCGTTCGCAGATCTGGGGTTTCTTCAGCAGATCGACACGTTCCGGATCCCTTAAGGTCTCTTGAATGATCTTCTGGAGATGCGGAGCTAAGGTTAGTAGAAAGTGTTTGGGAGATATCATAGGCGTGTCCCAACCGGCTCCCACTTCTTCCTTGTCCAAGGATCGAGATAAGGCATCAGCCTTCTGGTTCTGGGAGCTAGGAATGTATGTGATTTTAAAATCAAAGTGAGAGAAGAAGAAGGCCCATCGGGCTTGGCGAGCAGTGCGACACTGCAGTGTTCGTAGGAACTGCAAGTTGCGATGGTCGGTACGAACTTCTACAGGGAAACGACCACCAAGTAAATGATGCCTCCATTCTTCAAATGCCGTCTTGATGGCCAAAAGTTCTTTTTCAATGACTGCATAGTTCAGCTCACTAGAGGTGAGTTTCCGAGAGTAATAGGCCACAGGATGTTCATCGCCAGATGCAGGATGTTTTTGCAGTAGGACCGCTCCAACAGCGAAGTTGGAGGCATCTGCTTCGATGACATATGGCATCTCATCGTTAGGATGACGCAAAACAGGAGCTGTACTAAACGCTGTCTTCAAGTACTCAAAAGCTGTCGATGCCTCTTGATCCCAAATGAAAGGTATCCTAACACTGGTCAGACGTGTCAATGGGGCCGTGACCTGTGAAAACTGTGGAATAAAGCGCCGATAAAAATTGGCGAACCCCAAAAACCGCTGAAGGGACTTCAAATCATGTGGTTGTTTCCAGTTCTGAATAGCCTTCACTTTGCCCGAATCCATGTGTATACCTGCATTGCTGATTACGTATCCCAGGAACTCCATGCTATTTCGGTGAAACGAGCATTTTTCGGCTTTGGCGTACAGGTGATTACGTGACAAACGCAAAAGTACTTCACGGACATGCGAGACATGTTCCTTCAGATCGTCCGAGAAGATCAGGATGTCGTCTAGGTAAACCCAGACCGAGATGCCAATCAGATCGCCAAACACGTTGTCCATAAACCGTTGGAAGACGGCTGGGGCGTTACACAACCCGAAGGGCATTACCCTGTATTCGTAGTGCCCAAAGGGTGTTTTAAATGCCGTCTTCCACTCGTCGCCTTCTTTGATTCTAACCAGGTGGTAGGCTCCCCGGAGATCCAACTTAGTGAAGATATTGGCAGAACGTAAGGACTCCATGATGTTCCGGATCAAAGGTAATGGGTACCTGTCCTTGAGTGTTATGTCATTCAATTGACGGTAATCGATACAGGGCCGCAGGGTCCCCTCTTTCTTTTTGACAAAGAACAACGGAAAACCAGCGGAGGATTTGGAGGGTACGATGTAACCCTTCTTAGAACAATCATCCAGATAATCCCAGAGTACTTGTTTTTCAGACTGAGTTAGAGAGTATAACTTCCCATGAGGAATCACAGCACCAGGGATCAGGTCTATGGGACAGTCAAATGTCCGATGAGGAGGAAGAGGTATTTCACCAGGTTCCGAAAACACTGTACAAAGGTCGGCGTAAACATTTGGAATCTGGGACAGGGAACATAAGGCAGATGAGTCCTCTCCCGGGATTAGAGGGATCAAGGTTGTAGACTTCAAGGAGGTGTTGTGGCAGCAACATTCACGGAGGCAAAAGGCAGAAACAAATCTCAAAGTACGGGACTCCCAATCGATTGTAGGATTGTGTCGCAAAAGCCAAGGCAGTCCCAAAACCACAGGATACGATGGTGACTTGATGACGTCGAGGGCTATCCTTTCTTCATGCCCCTTGACCTGTAACAGCATGCCGATGGTATGCAACCGAATGGGACCGGAAGCTAAGGGTGTACCATCGATGACCTCTACTGGTATAACCGTTCTTCTGGTAAATAAAGGCATACCAAGGTTGATGGCGAATGCCTCATCAATATAGTTTCCGGAGGCCCCGCAATCCAATAGACCATGGACATCAATCGTCTTATCAAGCCACTTCAAAGTGATCTCTAGAATCATCAAGACGGCAGGCTGCATTGGGGGCAGTTGTAACCCAGGGCTGGAAAGGTCTGAAAGCAAGAAAGGACCTGTCGTAGCCTTTCCCTTAGACGACAGGTCTTCTAGTTTCCCCCTTTCTTGATAGGACGTAGAGGGCAGGTTCCCAGAAAATGTCCAGCGCCTCCGCAATATAAACACAGTCGCAGACTTCTTCTGCGCTTCTTCTCCTCTTCCGATAATGGGCCCCTTACAGCTCCCAGTTGCATTGGTTCTTGGGTAGCATCCGAACGTGGTGCTGATATCCCAGTAGGAAAAGGCAGTGGTCTGAGGTTTCCCTTCTCAAACCGTCGTCTCTCTCCTTTTCTCTCGGTCAACCTCTGGTCTATCCTCAGAACTTGTTCAATAAGTTTCTGTAGATCATCAGGTTCCGGTATGTGCAACAATTCATCTTTGTATTCCTCTCTTAATCCCCGGCGAAACAACGTCTTTTGAGTTACCTCTGGCCATAAGGAGTCAGTTGCCAATTGACGGAAACGGCTAATGTAAGAGATGATGTCGGTATTGGCTTGTTGTAGATCCATCAGTTGGTTCTGCGCTGCTGAGGCCAGATTGGGGGATTGAAACACATCCAAGAATGCTTTCTCGAAGGCTAAAAAATCATTCAGGATTGGGTTATTAGTAACGACCAAAGGAGTTGCCCAGGCAAGCGCGTTACCAGATAAGTTGCCCAATATGTATCTGATCTTGGCCTTGTCATTGGTAAAGTGAGATGAACGGAAGAGAAAGTGTATGCGGCAATGATTACAGAATTCACCCACACGGCGGGGATCTCCATCGAACTTGATGGGAGCTGTGTGAGCCATGGGACCTTCAGGTTGTGGAATGGCACCAACGTTCTGTGTCACCATTTGGCGTAAGGCTACATTTTCCTGACGGAGTGCCGCCATCTCGGCACGAAGCGCTTGAAGCTCGTTACGAAGACCCGGATCCTCTTCCATCGTAGAGTCCGAGGTGTCAGAAGACAGGCGTCTCAATCTGTTGTAAATAGCGTCACGAGAACGCTGCGTACCTGTTCGTCCGGTTGGGTTCCTTGGTGATGAGGCCAGGCTGTCAGATGATCCGGATAGACGTGACTGATGGCGCGGGGAACCAGCCCAACACCAGCACAAATGGAACCGGATTGGAGGTGAGCCGGCTCCCAACGCCACGGGTTGGCTCACCCCTGATTGAGTGGCGTCAGGACAGTGCAAGCACTGGCAGGGGGAGCCTCTGAGTAGATGGTCCGGGGTCCTAGTAGGATTCCGACGGAAGGCAGGTCCGGGGACTGGAAGCAGAACGGTCCCTCCAGGGACGAAGACAAGGAAGCAAGAAGAGCAGGCTGGTAAGGAGAGGAGCACGGAACTGTGGGGGTAGACTCAGAGCGAATAGAAAACAGGAAGGACTGAGCTGGGACCAGAACCAAGGAGGGCGAGCGGAACCTCTGGAGCAGGAAGGAAGGAGGGAGAAGGAGTGAGACAGGAGGTGGTGGAAGACAGGGGGTCCCCCAGGCAGAACAAGGGAAGGTGGAAGGCAGGGGTCCCCCAGGCAGAACAAGGGAAGGTGGAAGGCAACAGGGATACAACGCAAGGCAGCAAAGACACGATCCGAACAAACCGCGTTGAGACGCGGTTTGGAAAAGGATCAGGGCTCCTTAAATAGGCCCGCCAGCACCTGGGAGGCTTGCAACGCAAGCCGTGCCGTCTCCCAGGCATCGGACACCCCACAACGAGGCTTGAGCCGCATACCTTCCAGACTCGAGCATCCTGCGCACTGCGCATGCGCGAAGAGCGGAGAGCGGGCGCCCGCGCATGCGCAAAGTAGTGCGCGTAGGAGACCCGGAAGCGCCCGGGACCCAGGACACCCCCGGACCCCGAAGCCGAAAACGAGGATACAGCCTCCAGGACGGGGAGCGCCGTAGCGGGTAAGGAGACCCCAGGACGGGCGGCGTGACATCCTCCTGATTTCCTTAAAGGTCCAAGAGTAATTCAATGGAAGGAGGTGGGGACCCCTTCATTATAAAGCTAAAAGGCAACAAAGGATTGGACAAAAGCAAGCCTGTTTTAAGTGTTAAATGCCTGTTAAGTTAATGTGTGTTATTTTTCTTTTGGCAACACACCCAAATTGCTTTGCTTTTGAAGGAAATGTAGGACAATTCTTCACAGCTTCCTCTGCAACCTGCTGTCCAGTGCCTCTAGCATCAGCCATCAAGGATACTTTGAAAGACCTGCTCTCAAATCTTGACCCTAACTCTCCATCTGTTGTCATTTTTCTCAACCACCCTTCTGCTTTCGATAAGATAAAACACAACATCCTGATCACCCGTCACCATGATACCCAGGGCATCACTGATCAGGCCCTGGCATGGCTCATCTCCTTTCTCTCTGACAGGCTCTACCAGGTGGAACTTGCATAATTTCTCACCTCTATCACTCACTCTACTTGTGGTGTCCCCCAGGGATCTAACCGATCCCCTTGGTTCTTCAACATCTACAAGGCTCCCTTGGTCCATAGGATATCTACCTTTAGCACTAACTTTTAGTGTTATGTGGATAACACCAGCTCACTTGCAGGCTACCCTCAACCTCCTCCTCGCTCATCCCTGACTGTCTAGCCGCAATTCAGTCTTGGTGTTCTGCTAACTATCTCTGCCTGAATGCCAGTAAGACAGAGATCGTCTTCATTGGGACCCCTGCTCCCGCTTTCCCACTTTCACACTGGCCGGCCACCCTTGGCCCTGCACCCTCACCTACCAATGAGGCAAAAAATCTTGGGGTCATCTCGACTCCACTCCCTCCTTCTCTTCTCACATCTCGGACATCTCCAAAAAATCCCACTACCAACTGCACCTCCTCAGAGGTACTCCTCCATTTCTCAATTCCCCACAGACGCTCACCACCTCATGAGGCTGGACTACTGCAACAGCCTCTTTCCCAAGCTTCCTACTTCTACTCTCCGTCCTCTACAACTCATCCAGAACAGAATCACAAGAGTTACCCTGGGCCTCCAGCCCATTCACCACATCTCCTCTGTGCTGAAATCCCTCCACTGGCTCCCCGTGGCTGCAAGGATCAACTTCCAGACCCCCTGCATAATCCACAAGGCTATATGGGGCCTGGTCCTGCATTATCTATGACACTCTCTTCCTAAATACTCACCCTCTAGAGTACTCCGCTCATCATCCTCCAACTCTCTGCGGTGAGCTGCTTTCACAAACAGAGATTTGGTGGTAGATCTGTATCCTCTGCAGGTGCCTCCCTATGGAACAGCGTCCCTACCTCTCTCTGTCTTGAACCAGAGCATCTCAAGTTGTGGAAAATCATCAAGACATTCATCTTCTCTTCCTCCTCTGTCCCTCTCCCCTGCTAACCTCAGTTCCTTTTCTCTCCACCTTCCTTCTTCCTCCCTAACTATGCTCAGTTTTTGCTGACTGGTTGCTGGTTCACCTCCAAAGCCTTACAGGTCCCAGACTTCTTGCCATTCTTTTGCACTTGCCTCTGGTCATTACTGGACTTTCAGCTTACTTATGCTCCTGAGTGGGGCAACCTCTCCGCACTTAACCCAGGGCCCTGTTGAACTGGATGCGTTTCTTCCCCTCCGCCGCCTCTTTCATAGCACCTCCGTCTGTACGCATGCATGACCTAAATGGACTAGGACTAGTAAGTTTGTCTGTCCTGCCCCCCCCTCTTTTTGTCCCCCTCCCTAGCTTGGTCACAACTGTAACGCTTCTTGCACTTGCACTAGGAGAAATGCCGTCAGGCGTAGTATGCTAGTTTTCTGTTAGATCATTTGGAAACTTCAAGGCCTAAGAATGATTACTGTAGTCCCTTGTTCCCTTCCTGCCTTGAAGCGATTTGAAGCACTCACATGTGTAAAAGTGCTGTATAAATAAACAATTACAGTTACCAAAAATATGTGAGTCTGGGAGTCCTGGAAGGTGATAAACTAGACACCACACTGGAGAGAATGCATTAACATCATGGTGGGGGGGTCCTTTGTGATTCCACTAATCCAAATTGAACATCTCTTTAATTATACTACTCAAACCACAATCAAAAGTAACTTCTAAGTATACTGCATTATTTCCTTCAGGTATAAGAATGCATTATTAATTTAAGAAAAGCAACTGGAGCAAATGATATCATAGTATTAGCAACAAGTGCTGCACATAGAATTACATTTTTTTATCAGAATCACTGCTCGATATGCAAATTTAAATTTTGTAAAAAATACAATCCACTACCAACTGTCCATTTGCAATGTCTCAGAATCCTGAGGCTGGCTGGGGAAAACTATAAGGCTGAGAGCCATCCCCGGGGCCTACATTTTAAAGAACTAAATGACGCCCTCTACAAGGAGATCGATTGGACATGTGAAAATAAGACACACCTGCATTATGTCCATCAAAAAAGATCGCTTGAGGAGAAACTTAACAGGTGGGATTGGAGCATGATCACCACCCATCTGGCTAAGTTAAGTGGGTATGAGGCAGTAGTTCAGGTAACACACAGATATTGAAAACCTCAGCCTTAATTGCTCCTGTGCCCGGCACCTGATGTGAGATACTTCATACTGAGACTTAGGACTAATCAGCTGCCGGTACTAGCCATTACTGGGGCCGCTTGAAGATTCCGATTGAAGCGAGAAATTGCAGGATCTGCCAGATTGCAGGATTGCTGGAAACTACCAGACCTGTCTTAACTCTCTGTCCTAAACTTGGCACGCTGTACATGTGTGCTTTTGCAAAATGTGTCCACAACTATGAGTCCATAATGGACAAAGACTTCTGGATCAGTTGCTTAAACTCTGAGGCCCTGGGACTCCAATTGGCCCTTTTTAGGATATGGTCCCAAGTAATGTCCCTCTGGTTAGGAGAATCACAACTGTCATATGTTGGCCTTCCCCTCTCTGATTTGTTTAGTGGCTACATTTGGTATTGCTCATGTGTACTTTTAGAAAGTATTAACTTATGTAAATGTATTATCTTAAAATGTTGATATGGTTTATATGGTTTTTATTGTGTGTTTGTGTTAATTTGTGTAAAATCCTAATAATTTGGATTATATCACAATAAAGTATTTATTATTATATATATTTCCAGAAGAGGTTTCAGTTTAGAAGATGACCCAGAACCCATATTTATTTTATAAGTTTTCTCTTTGACTATGTAGGTGGCTTGGTTGTGGTGATATTGTTCTTTCTGCCACATCGTCATATATGACCTTGGGTTGTCCGTGACCTGTAGGAACAACTGTGAGATAACACAACATAACATAACATAACATAACATAACATAACATAACATAACTCATAGCTGAGTGGAACCCACAGCATTCTGTACCTTTCTAAAACTACTACCAGAAATAGAGAGTACAATACCCAATCATACTGTGGTGTCTAATCAAGTCTTAAGACTTGCTCCAGAGATACCAAAAACGCAGTAATTTAATAAGAAAACAAAATCAAACAAATATTTTTTTCAAAAATATACAATGCAGGGATTCTCCAGACAGTAGAGATATTGCATCCAATTTTGTCTCAGGTATTTAACTGTACCCGCAAATGAAAACTCCATATCACCTAAACAAATTACAACCACGATTATCACTTAGGATTCGGCAGTGCCATCACAACCTAAAAACCAACCCCACATGCTGTGGAAAATAAATATTTGCAGTCAAGGGGACCGCTGCCATCATTGAATGACCTTGATCTTCTAAATAATAGAAATCGGAAATCTCTAAGATGGATCATCCAGACACCTGTAAAAACAGGGGAAGAATGTTAATCATACAGGCACGTGGTATCTCTAGATCCAATGTGGAACCAACAAAAACGAATGGTATTCACAAGATACTGTATAATCTGATAAGGAATGTCCTGGAAAAACACCAGAATATCAGAATATTGAATGTATATTGATTATTTATTTGCAACAATGCACCTCATAGTATCAGCCTCCAACCGCAGGAATGAGATTAATCATGTACTTCTAACTCCTGTTTACCTGTTCTATGTTTTGTGTGATGTTAGAAGGACTACATGTTTGTTGGATTTATTTATTTTTTATTTATTTATTTATTTTATTTATTTTATTTATTGCATTTGGTTATACGCCCAAACCCTGGGGTATCACGGCGTAGGTTGCAAGATTCCTTGGGAACTTAGTCAATACATGTTGGCATAATAGGCGTAGGTTACAAGATTACTTGGGAACTTAGTCAATACATGTTAGCATAATTGCAGGCAAACATTGAATACGAACAATTAGACCATTTACCTTAGTTGCAGCACATAACATACACTTGTATCCCCTCCATGTTGGATTACATGGAACAAGATTGTTCTGGTGAACACCTGTATGCATTTCACCCCCAGGCATCCTTTTCTTCACACACCCAACCCCCTCTAAGACTAGGGTGGGGTCTGACTTTGCAGACCAACCACATGAAATAGGACAGGGAGTGGGGAAATGAGGCGGGTTCAGGTGTCAGTCACAGCCTCTGGGCATTGACCCTCCACCTTGAACTTTCCATTTTCCTGCTTGTCGGTCGGGCTCAACAGCGGTCGGAGCAGGCTGCTGCACCACCAGTGGAAGGTGTCGTGTCAGTTGGGTCAGTCGGACAGCGGGCTGAAAAGGTAAGTTTGCCTCTCTTTCCACTAGTCTACCACCCAGCGCTGGTCATCAATGCTGGCCTTCTGCTATTGCCGGGTACACGATCCTGCGGCATCAGATGTCTGGCCGCTGGTTCTCGGGACCCGGCCTGGCCTGCCTCAGCCCTGAGTGACTATTACCAGATTTCACCAAGCCCCAAGCTTTGCCGAGGGAAGCTGGGGGCTCGGTGACCTAATCTGCGCTATATGCTTCTTCTATACTCAAACATGAAGTGCCTCTAGCAGAGAGGATCGCATCAAACACAGAACCTCAGTTTTTAGAAAGTCATAGTTTGGGAAAGAAATGCAAATTCAGATAGTGATTATACCTGAAACCATCTTGTCGTGTATACCTGTGTTCCCTCATTGTAATGTGGAGTCAGCTGCGAGGCCTGCACACCTCTACATTTCACGAGATAAACGAGCTGTGCTCGTGCCAACGCTCACTGCCCACTGCAGAAGCTTTCAATACAACCTGGCCAAGGAGAGCCGAGCGTGAACTGGTAATGAAATGCGGCAAATGGCAATTACAGAAATAATAAATCCATCCCTTCCCAAACTCAAGCCTCATTTCAGAGGAAAATGATGCCAGAAACCCCCTGAACCACAAACGCAGGTACCAGCTTCAGCAGATAAGCCCCCCCTCCCTTTTGATTTAATACGGCAGGCCAGGGTCGGACTGTGCCATCAAATTGTCTCGGGCACCAATGAAAAAGTGGCCCACAGTAGAAAATTGCTATTCATTCCTTTTGTGACACTGTTTGAATAGCACCCGAGGCACCCGACGGTTTTTTGGGGATACAATATTCTGCAAATTGTGTTTTTTAAAGACTATTTATTCACCAACACTGGTCAAAACTATAAGCCGCATGGAGAAGTTACTCATCAAACTGGGCCACATTGGCCAAAACAGTGGCCAATTTTGACCCATAAAACTGGCCCACACACCAGCATTTTGCGTTTTTGGATCGGGATCGGTCATGGCCTATTGCCCTTTAGGGCAGTCTGAGTCTCTGGCAGGCTGGTTGTTTGTGCTGACTCCAGTCTCACCTGTACATTCATTTATTACAGTTCTGCATGTCTTTCTTGCATTTTTTCGATGTAATGTGCAGAATGGTCATACTACTGTGCACTGCAGTATATGGTGCAGTAATGGCATGATGCGTTACTGTTACCTATCCAATGTACATCCCCCAACCAATCAGGAGTTCAAGTAGATGCGGATTTCTGAAAATGGCATGTTTCACCTGAGTTCACCATCCTAGCGGTCTCAGGTTTCCGCATGGTGTAATGGTTATTAGCGCCTGTGGAAAGCTACATTTATAATGAGGGCGTTAACGGTGGGCTAAGGCTTCACACCTTTGAGCACCTTTGAGCAGACCACACAAAAGAATGCAATGAAGGATGGGCATGCATGACAGTGCCTTCTCTGCTCACTATCACAAAACAAAGGCTGTGGGTAAAATTGGGGTAATAAGGCAGACCACTTCACTGTCACGACCACTATGCGGTATTCATTGTTGAAATGGGCACCTCTGCCCCAAAAACGCCAGGTTGCAGGATTACACTGGTTCCCAGCGGCCTCTGGGTTTCAAGGGTGCTGGGGAGGTGCTAAAGTAAATCTGGCAATGATGATCACGGCAGGCACGGGTAGGACGTGTGCAAGCTCCACGCTCCACGCTGTTTCATCGTTTTTTCAACTCGCATGGAATTACCAGTGAGGGAACAGCTGCGGCGGAGACTTGCAGGTAGTCTCCATTTGTGGTGACACGCTTTTCTTCCGACAACCACAGCCCTGGGAATCCTAACTGAGGGCTCCCGCCGGCCGTAAATTAAGTGCGGGATTGGGGGCACACCCCCCCACACACACACACTATGGAGGGTTAAGCAAGGAAGACATGTGTGTATCACGGTACATATTCTATTTGTCCTAGAGATCAGTGCAGTTAGCACCTGTGATGGAACAGGTATAGAGATCTACAGAGCAGCAGCGCACTAAGGACTTCACTTGACCAATTTAGAATTGCTTTCTGTTTCTATGTGCTCGCCTCTTGCTTATTTTGCATGTCTTCATTGGCCCTGAGATACGCAGGGCCTCATTCCGACTTGGGCGGTAAGGGTTAACGGTCACCGGTAATGATTCTGGTGCCAGAAAACCCTAACCGCCCAATTCCGAGGTCCCTTAGCGGGAACCGCAAAGGACGTGTGGTCTGACCACACATTCTCTGCGGTTCCCGTTAAGGGACCTTGAAGCTAATAACGGTACCGCAATTTGCGGTACCGTTATTAGCGCCGTGCCCATTCCCATTGAGCCCTATGGGGGCTCAAATGAGAATGGAGAATGGTCTACAGAATGGGGACTTACCGGGTCCTCCAGGGTCGCAAATACCCGGTAAATCCCCATTCTGCCAGACCGGCCCCGGTTTGGGAGGCAGCCATGGTGCTAATAGCACCATGGCTACCGCCCAACTCGGAATGACCCCTGCAGTCTGCAATTTGTCACCATTTTCAGCCTGCTTAAGGAGGGAGTCTAGCCCAAACTATTGCTGCTATGCTATGTTTGTCTATTTAATATGGCATCTTGCTTAAAAGGGTTTCCAGCCCAATTCATTGCTATGCTATGATTGTCTAGGTTTATGTGAGACCTATATCATATGATCTACACTATGATTTATATGTTTATGCTAAACTATGATGCAACATGATGACTGACTTGACCATTGGACTCAGTCTGCTATGTTTCTATTCCAGTTTTGTTTATTTAATGGAATGCAGTTTTTGGGCAATATAAGCTTTGCACCTTTAATCATTTTCCAGGAAATCCTATCATTAGGAGTACTCCCATAAGCGTTTGTTGATGGCATATAGTTTGCCAAAAAATCTAAACCGAATTGGGGAGAATACGTGTGTATTTGTATGAGCCTCTAACGTGAATATTGAGTGTGAATGTAATGTGCATATTTGTGTTTGACTCTATTCTAATGTGATTTTTTTGGTGGCCTGAACCTGTATATTTCAGCATGGATGTAACTTGAATATTTTAGTGTGGTACCAACTTGTCCATTTGAGTACGGCTCAAACGTGTATAACTGAGTGTAAATCTTAACGTGCAGTGTCGGCCTGGGGCATAACATTTTCTCGGGCACCAATGAAAAAATGGCACACCGTTTCCAATGGCCATTCACTCCTTTTGGGACAGATTGTTTGAATAGTACCAAAGGGATTATTTTTTTATTTTTTATGATAAACTGTGATGCAAATTGTGTTTTTTAAAGAATATTTATTCTGTGACACTTGTAACTCAACAAACTAGCCCACTTTACCCAGTACTTTCCTTAATGATGGAAGCATATGTGTGCCCTTGTAGCAGATGGGCACACACATGATTTACTGCTGCAAAATGGCCCTGTGTACTGTCAGTTTCCTGGCATCTCTGGTAGTAGAATATTGTGTGGTTTCTCCACACAATACTGTTTGTATCTCAGGTCTTTTTCTACAACTTTTCTTGAATATTTTGCTGGATAATACACCATTTCCATTTCTCATTTAAAAAAGAAATTTTGCTGTGGGAGCACCCCCGCAGACCCTCCTTTGGTGAGTCAGCTCTCTCGCTAAAGCATTTTTGGAAATACTTTTATGACCCACCCCTTTAAAAATTCACCAACCGCCACTCACTATTCACCTGCTTTATTGGAGATAACAAAAATGTGTATTCTGTTTTTTCAGGAATATCTTCCAATCCTGTTGCCTTTTTTGAGAGGAGAATATGATCCATAACAGTACCCAAGCTTTCCACCAACAATGTTTCTGCATTTTGGTTTAATCTATTATTTTGGCTACAGGAAGTAAACACATTCTTCGCCTTCAAGCACCTATAATTTCCTTCATTTCTTTCACAAGCTTCTTGAATTAGTAACTGAGTTAAGTGTGAACATTACATATTTAGACCACATATTGATCAAGCCTCTGCCACTTAGTAAATCAGTGCTTTAAACAGAGATGGCAATTGTAATGGCAATTCTTGAGATATTGGTTTTCATATGGGCCTCATCACGGCCATGGCGGTGTCCCAGAGCTATGTTTGAAGGGATACCACCAACGCAAATAACGTTATTGCAACTCAGTCTGGCGCTATTAGCGCCGGATTCCGAGTTGCGATGTGGCCGTAATTCCCCTTTTTTTAAGAGTCCATAAGACTCTGTGATTTTTCAGCGCTTTTACCACCGGCAGTAATACCGCCAGTGGTAATTGAACCGAAAATGGGTGGAAAGCTGGAGATTAAGCTCCAATTTTCTGCCCAAACTCAGGATTGGGGTAGCTGTCATGCAGCAGTAGTAAGTAGCGTTGCCGCCACATTTTTGCCACTCTGCCCAACCCCTGATGAGGCTCCACTTCAAGGCTTTGCATGCACCGGGAAATGCAATTCTTTGAGTTTCTTCTGAATTGAGTTCAGTCTTTCAACTTCCTCGTTAGAAAATGTCAAATATCAAGCAATAGTTATGTTTGGCCCTGGCCTGTGGTGTGGCGTCTCTAAGATACTTGGTCAGTGTCATAAGGCTCGTAGCATTTTTTAGTATTTATTAAGGTGATTGCTTTAAGTCCTCTACACCCTGGGTCATTGCAGAAGTTAAAGAAAGCACACTTAAAAAGCGAGCACAATATGTGTGACCCTGTGTTAAAATTAACTACCACCACCCCCCGCGGTTGCTACATCCAATTAAATAATGACATAAGAAGCCCTCATAATTTCATTTAAAATGCTTTGATTAAATATGTGAAAAATGTGTAAAAGTGTTATGTTTATTTATTTTTAGAATGGTCAGTACTGCGCATTGGTTATTACATCCTGTGGAAGAAAGAAATCCCAAAGACAATATTTTAAAAGGTGTATGCAGTGAAATGTGCCCTTAACATGGTGAACAATGATATAGCCCTATGCAAGGGGACAATGGGGCCTTTGGCCATCTGCCAATATGAATAGACCACCTCTGGCCACAGGGAGAGCTGTGACCCGCCTCTGGTGCCTAGAAAAATAAACGCCCACCATCTCAGGGTGCAGGCGCTGAGGCGATTGTGCAGTCCTCAATGAGGCTGCCGTCCCATGTGGCCCGAAGAAAAGAACTCAGAAAAGACCACTGGACATTTGCTTTCATGAGCAATGAGTGTGCCGCCAATTAAAATCATGTTACTTGCTGTGTGAGGCCCATCCAGCTTCCCACTCAAGCGGCCCAAGTGTAATGGTGCCCCCAGTGTTTCCTTTCCATTGTACAGAGGAAGTCATGAGGGAGGATGGCTGGGGCTGTGTGTCCAAACGATCCACAAAGAAAGGAGCCCATGGTGCTCTCTGGATGCAATACTAACCATGGCCCAGGCAGGAGACAAAAAGCTGACCTGATGGTCACTGCTCACCCACTTGATCAGTGGAGAGATGGTATGAAAGTCTCGGAGAAGGTGAGTCGGATGGAGTGATCCCTGAGTACCACTTTAGAAGTCTAACATAACTTTGGAGCTAGGACAGCTCCAAACGTCATATACAAACTCAATCAATCGAAAGCCATGCGGTCCTTGAAATTGTCCATACTGCATTTGTTAAATTGATGCATGAAACGCCAGTTTCATAGTAGAAGTCTCTAAATAAGCCAATCCTTCTTCAATTTGGCCAAATCACTAATCTGGGCAGCTGGTTATAAGCGGTGTAAAGTAAGGTGCTTAATGTGTGTGAGGGAAGCCTTTACCTTCACTCAGATAGATATAGGGCCTCATTACAAGTTGGGTAAATGCCAAAATACACCAGTGTTCCACCAGTGGGAACAGGCTTTTTTTTAAAGTTAGCACCCCACCAGCTTTACAGCAGGTTTCCGTCCAGCTGAAACCTGACATCAAATCAACTGATCCCCATTACAATGCATGAAGACCAGCTCTTCACCGGCGGGGAACTGGTGTAAAGCAGGTGGGGTGTTAACTTTAAATAGGCTTCTTTCCGCTGCCGGGAAACCAGAGGATATTACACTGTGCCATACTCTAAATGAGGCCCATTTTTGCAGTCACAGTCGGACACCAGTAGACAGTACTGCTCAGGTTTACCCAAGGTCAATGAGTAACAGTCGTTTGCCTGTGTGGAATGGCATGAGACCCCCGCTTACCCAACCACCAATACCATAGCTCGCACATTCATCCTACAACTAGGATAATTGTTGATTTAAACATCTAATCAGTGCCATTTGAAGGCTGCACACATTTATGTTGCTCTACATTAAGTATGATCTGTTTTATCACCTCATCTCACATTAGGGATTACAGTGCGGAATGGATACATAGGGCCTCATTACACGGTAGGCGGTGAGCCATGGCGCTATTAGCGCCATGGCTCATGCCGGTAAAATACCGGCACCGCCTTGGCGGAAAGGGGATTTACCGCCCCATTCCAAGGTTGGAGGGGCGGTAAATCCCCCTTCCGCCATTGCCCTTCCCCATTCCCATTTCTGCCCCATAGGGCTCTATGGGAATGGGGAAGGCGCTAATTACGGCACCGCAATTTTGCGGTGCCGTAATTAGCTCCGAGGTCCCTTAGCGGGTTGGATTTTAACGCCTGCAAGAAGCAGGCGTTAAATCCTCCAACCCGCAAAGGGACCTCGTAGTACGGCGGTAAGGGTTAACGGTCACCGTTGCCATTAACGGTGACCGTTAACCCTTACCGCCGTCCGTGTAATGAGGCCCATAGCCTCTTGCTTTGTCACTTCCTTCTCTGTGCATTCTGGAATCTGAGGCTCATTCATGGTCAATGTAAGACCTGCCTGTCCTGAACAGGCTCAATTACCCGCCTAAGGAGGGCCCACCAATATGGACGAAATCTGCAGTACCCTTGTAATGGGAATTAGCCACCATTGAGATGGTGACAGCTGCATTTCACAAATTAAAATCAGCTTCCCCTTTGGACCCCATCCCTCTCCATATTCTCAAGGGGCTACCTCAGACTATTGTACCAGTCTTTATGGCTGCACTTCAACATTTCTTCTCGTCTGGTAGGATTCCTTGTTTATTAAAACATGCACTGGTCATGCCTCTCATATAGATGCCACACTTAGACCCAGCACTACCACCTAATTACCACCTGACTTCACGTCTGCCAGTGCTTATGAAACTTATGGAGGTGATTATTACATCTCAGGTCTCACGCTTCCTGGGAGGGAATAAATGTCTTCACCCGTTCCAGTCCAGCATTAGACCCCTGATGGGCACCAAATTCGTTATGGTCTTACTGCTGGATGATAAGGCACTACTTCTTGACTACAGTGGGGTTGTGTGCTGATTCTCCTAGACCTCTCGGCGGCCTTTGATACTGTTGATCAGAATGGCTTCTCTTCCAGTGTTTAGAGCAGGCGTTCATCTCTGGAATCCCTAATTGCGTTCAATCTGTGTCCCTACGTCTCTGCCACTCGGCCCGACCATCCTCTCCTGCAGGGGCCCACAGGGGTCCTCTCTTTTCCCTCTCCTTTTTTAACTTATACCTCTGCCCCCTTGCTCACCTGATTATGCATCATAGGGTTCACTTTTATACATACGCTGATGACACGAAGCTGATGTTCCGGCTTGATTCATCAGTGCAGGAGCCACCAGGCAAACTAAAAACATGCATTTTAGAAATAGGGAAATGGATGGCGGAAAACAGACTTAAACTGAAAAGGGAAAAAACGGAGGTGTTGCTAATCGGCTCCCAAAGTCCAAATTCTAATTTGAGTCCGGAATTCTGGCAAATTTCCCTTGGACCTTGCCTCACTCCAAGTTGCTCAGTTAAGAGCATTGGGGTGAAGTTGCTACCCTCAGGCTCTAGAGAAGCCCATATAGTGCTGTGCTATAGACTGGTGCCCTTGCAATGCCATGACCCACCTGAGTATTCTTCTAGACACTCCATCCAAACCTCTGTGTTTAAAAATCCGTACAAGTGGTTTGTGGTCAGTGTGCACAGTAAAATTCTTTCACCATAAAAATGCTTTCAATTTGACGATGGGCCATAACACACATAGTGCTTCCGTCTCAATGATGCAGCATTCCTCAGAGGATAGATCAGGGGCAACATGCTCTCCTTGGAAGCAAGACGACGCAGAACACAAATTATCCAGCAAACTCCATGAGAAGCGCAGAGGGCTCACTGCCGACTTCAGCACAATGGCGAGGTTTCAATGGACTGTGTGGCAGGTTCAGTGGCCCACCGAGGGGTGTCTCTCAAGGAACTCAGAGGTGCCAACCAGCCTACACGCCTGGGGAACAACTCCGCAGGTCTGTTGGGGCACCAAGCGAGGCCCCTGCAATCAGGAACCTAAAGGAAGTGGCACAGTGACAGCAGTCCAATGGAGCCAACAAGGACAAAAGCACATAGTCGCTCTGAAGGTGCGACTGAGTCAGCACTGCAGGATTGTGAGAGAAAACAGCAGCAAAACTCCCCAGGACTTGAAGATGGGGTGAGGGGTAAGCTCCAGCTCATCGCCAAATGGGATATCCTGCAAGGTGAGTCCACAACAAGGATGTTTCTTGTCTTCTTTATTAAGGTTCATCTGAATGCCCCTCTCCACAATCAGGCTGCTGTAACTGTCTGTGCTTCACCAAAGGGCTCCCTATATACATCTTTAACATTCTATTGTGTCATAATACAACATCCTGGGCATGAGGCCCAGTCTGAACACAAACAGCTGCAAATCTACACATGAGTCTACAAGTTGCTTTGGCTGGTGACAAACACCACTTTAAATGTCACCATTTTGCGTAGGATACACTGTGTACAATTTAACAGATATACCTGAGACAACCTGCATTTCAAATCCAGCATCTGCAAGTTATACAGACCTCGGCAGCACGCTGGCGCTTGAGGCCACACGCCTCTCTACAACTCAGGCCATGCTACACCAGCTTCACTGGCTCTCAGTAAGTTCCCGGATCCAATTTAATGCACTGTGCACAGGGATGTCATTTCACCAAAATGCCAGGGGTATCAGAAGTGACATCACATGACCCATGACCTCTGATGACATCACAGAAAGTGATGCCATTTGACCCCGCCCACAAGTGACATCACAGGAAGTGATGACACACGACCTTTCACCCTTAACAAAACTGGAAGTGGCATTGCATAGCATTGCCCGTCAGTACACTGAGAAAAATATGGTTACTGTCATTATAATGTGATATACATTTCATACAAAAATGGATCACCATATGTAGCATTAATATCAGTGTGTGTTTAGGCCCATATTACCAAATTACTGTGAATGTAAGCAGAAGTCCAACACAACAACCAGGACTACTGTACATCACTCGGGTTAAACTGTGAACAGGCAGAGCATATTGAAGAGCCTAAACTCCAAAGTGCAGACATCCAGTGCCTGCCAAGTGTCTGGTCGCAGGGATTTTCTTGTCAATAGTGCACTTTGAACCAGTGCACAGAAACCCACTACCGCCTGTCACCCAGAGCCTTAATATCCCCCAACCATTTTCACCACAGGGACCCCACCACCCACTGCGAGTCGCTAAGGACCCTCCATCAACAACTTCAAATGTCTGGCACCTACACCTGCCCTCCAACACCTTACACCTCAAATGCCTTGCTCAATGCCTTCATGTTTACACAGTGCCACCCTCCAGCAACTTGAGTCTCCAGCATTCTCCTTCAGCACTCCAACAGTGTGAGTCTCAATTACCCTCCTCAAACATCTTATATCTGCATTCAATGCATGTCCACTCTCTTACAACAAATTACATCTTAAACACTCTCTCCCAACATCTGTAAGTCACGGGTACAATATCTTAATGTCTCCAGTACCAGCTTCCATAACATTGAGCCTCAAGCACACACCCCAAACCCAGAGCTGTGCCAGTGGTTATTAATGATTTGAAACCTTCCAGCTATCACCTTTATGTTTTGCTTATTTGGTAAGTATCCCACTGTTTTTTGATGTATGGGATTTATAGGGGAAGGTTTATTTATTTATTTGCATTTGTTGAGCGCACAGCAGACCGAAGACATTGTGGCGCTAGTTACAGTGTTGCTTATGCTTAGTTACATACAGTTCAGGTCCGTACGGTTACATTGGATGAAATATACTTTTTATACAGATATGCAGGAGCAGCAGGAGCACCTGACAACGGGGTTAGTTGAATAAGGCAGTTTTGAGTTTTTTTCGGAAGGAGAAGAGAGATGTATCAGCTCTGAGGTCAGTAGGTAGGGAGTTCCAGAGTTTAGGTGCGAGGAAAGGGAAGCCTATTCCTCCTGCTTTAGTTCTGTTGATGAGAGGTATTGCTAGTTGATTCGCGTATTGTGCTCTTCTTGGTCTCGTGGATTGATATCTACCTATCGTGTCAGATAAATAAGAGGGGGCTGTGAGGTTGATGCATTTATGGGTGGTTGTGAGGATTTTGAAGGAGATGCAGTCTTTGACTGGGAGCCAGTGAGCTGCCTTTCTGGCTTGTGTGATGTGTTCTCTTTTTGGTATGCTGAGGGCTGCTCTGAGAGCGTTGTTTTGGGTAGTTAGGCGCCTAGATAATTTTTTTTGGGAGGTGCCGGCTAGGAGCGCATTACAATAGTCTAGTTTGGCTCCTATAGGGTCCGGGTTCCCTGAATGGGGAAATACTGGGTCATTCCAACCTTGGAGGGCCCGGTATTTCCCCATTCAAGGAACCCGGACCCGGTCCATCCCCATTCCCATTGAGCCCCGATAGGGCTCAATGGGAATGGGGAGCATACTAAAAACTGTCCTGTTAATGACGGGCCCATTGTTAGCATGCTGGACCGCTCGCAGGACCCGCTAAGGATGTCTGGTAAAACCAAGCATCCTTAGCGGGTCCCGCGAGCGGACCTCGTAATGAGGTGGTAGGGGCTTAACGGCGCCGGTAGCTCTACCGGCGCCGTTAACCCCCTACCGCCAGGGTCGTAATCAGGCTCAAAGTCTCAAATACTGATAAAATGCAGAGTCATATAGCATGGAGGAAATGGGGTTTGTGGAGCAATGCACTCTCCTCCCGCAGATAGGCTTTCGATTTCACTCTTTTATGCAGCATTCTGTTTGGAAATTAATACACAGAAAACTAGACATACAGCTCGTGGAACATTGTTTGGTGACCTCCAGAAAGCATCTGTCTAAGTGGGTGGGGGGAGGTAGTATGGGGGGGCGGAGGGTGCACATACGCCTGCTATGGTCGGTATACTGTAGGCGGGGGGAGGGGGATAATATAAACATGTACAGGGTTAAATATAGAAACCTCGCTCTCTGTCATAAAAAGCTTCCCCACACTCACCTTCGCTGATTTTGATGTTGCTTTGAGGAAAAAGGCTGCTTGTTTGGAAAGAATAGTTGCGACTTGCGAGGACAAGGGTGCACGCATCTCAGCTGCCCCCGGCATGATGAGTACTGGATGTGAAGGCGGGCGGGTGCGCTGAAGAAGGTCAGTGCGGGGTCAGGGCTCCGTGCATTCACTTCACTGATCGAGATTTTGAAATAAGTACACCGTGTGACCTTTCTATGCTTTGAAGGCGGTTTATTTTTTAAAGTTGTAGCTTCCGCTTTATAAAAATATATATATATATATATGTATATTTTTTTCATTTTTAATATTGGGGTTGCAGGGCGGCCGCAGAGGTTGCGGTCAGGGCAAAAGAGGTCACAGTTGCGACCTCTGGCGACCCCTAAATGACATCCCTGACTGTGCATGACCCATCAGGCAATGTACAAGGGTGCGGCAGTATACCTACAGTACAAAGTGTCCCGATACCAACCCACGAGGACTCTTCGATCTGCCTAAAAAAAAAAACTCCTCAGAATTCCCCGTTACCAGAGAGCGCCTATGGTGGGATGCTCTTTTTCCTTTCTGGCTCCCTGGTCGTGGAATGCTCTCCCAGAGCACTTACGGGAAACTACCGACCACGCACAGTTTGAAAACCTGTTTTAATGGCCCACTGACAGCCTATTGGTTCTCACTTGCTTTCAGCGCCTTGATGCCTTTGGGTCTTTGTTTCTCGCTTCATAAGTACTCCATACATTCCTATACGTCACAGCATGTGATGATAATGGTCAGGAATGGCAGAGGGTGTGGGCCCTGGTATGTAGTTTGGTTGCAACCACGTGGTTGATGGATTGGGCAGTGTGTGGGTATGCGTGTATTATATTTACATTGCATTGCTGCCCATAGCCCCTTACTCATTTCCTTTCAAATTGTTAACTTCTCCTTGAATATTAACGTGTCACTAATGCCACATACCAAAGATAAAAATCTGTGTTAACCATTGTCAGTGGAGTCGGAGATTGTGAATGTCAAAGTAAACATGCGGCTGCATGTGCGCGCACGTGTATTTGGGGAAGGAGCGGCTGATACATATCTGTGACATGTTGTCTGCACTCAATTGGAAGAATCATAGCCTGTTTTGTGTAGAATTTATTAGTTTTTCAATTTGTAAATCTTTGGAATTTCATCTTTATTTTTGGAGGGTAATTTCTCTATAGCTAATTCCTTCAGAAGAATGATCACCCTGATTTGGATATATTGCCTGCACTAATAATTCTGCAGAAGGAATAAGTGATAGAGGAACGACATCCTTACTTATTTTAGGTGAAATTAGAATGGAAAATTGGCTTTAATTCCATTACTGCCAGTTTTATACCACACTGCTAAATTCGTTGGAAGGACCATTGAACCCCGTTTGCCTGCAAGCACAGTAGTAAAGTATCAAATAGCTCAACAAAATGACCTCTGAAATGAAGCTGCTAGCAGTCAGCATGCCAAGATATCCTTTTCTTTAATTTTGAATTATAAAATGCGTTATGCTTGCGTGTTTTATAAAGCTCTGATGTTGCTTTCTTTTATTATCCGGATACATCTTGAAATATTTCTCGCAGTTAGTCTGGAAGGCCAATGTTCGTGTTTACATGGAACTTGAGATATTAGAGGAACAGTTCCTTGGGCTTCACGTTCACCATTTTCTCATCCACATTGTGAAATACTGCAGTTTTATCCAATGGGTGACGTGGAATCGGTAGAATGTGCTGCTGCGGCTTGTGGTCAGCCTTTCCACAGTTCAAACGCTGTAAAGAAATCCCTCCATGCTGTGAGTGCTGTTTTTTATTATTTGTATGTGGCTATTCTGAATTCCTTATATAGAATGACTCCTTTCCAAGCCGAAAAGAATTTGAGACCAAAATCTGCCTCACACCAGCAAGCAGTGTTATGCAGACGCTTCTAGTAAATGTTCCGATTACTCACCAGTAATCTGCATTATTCCTAGTCTTGCTCTTCCTGGTCCCAGTACTTACTAATGAGGCAACCGTCTCCATGACAGGAATCGCTTTTCTATTTCTTCTATTCCTCCTTCCCATGCCCATCCCCTATACCATGGAGTAAAACACATCCCACACCCCAGCATGTCCCAATTAATTTCAACGCTGTCGAGACCCATTCCAGTTCCAAGAAGGGAGGGAGAAGTGGGTACTAAGTACTGGTACGAGGAAGAGCAGGACCAGGAGTAAAGAAGATTACCATAAGTAATCAGATCATTACCTCCACGTCCCTCTTCCTCTTCCAGTACTTACTAATGAGGCATACCAAAGCCCCCAGGGAATTGCATGAGAAAACAAACTCCACCTAGAAGGAATGATGAGTGCATGGGTCACTTTCACTTTATTGCAGAAAACACAAGCAAACACCACAGGAAAATGAAATGCCAGCACTCAGGACACCCCTGCCAAATGGGAAAACCCCTCTGTGTGCAAGTTCAAGCTGTAGTGTCTTGTGAATGTGTTGGGATCAGCCCAAGTGTCCTCTCTACAAATGTCCTGCAAGTCCACCACACCCCCTGAGCCTCCACCCAGGAAGCCGACATTACCTTCATTGAACTGCTCTGTACCCCTTTGGGAAGGGGTTGACTGGACCCCTAGTAGGACAACTTGTCTCAGCGCATACGTTCACCTCGGTTATCCACCGGCTATTCGCAGGGACCAAAGCCTTTCTCCCAGGATGCAGCACCCCACACATAACAAACAGACATTCCAACGTATGCGTTGAGACAGTCCTTTCCAAATACACCCATAATCACCCTACAGACATCCAGGGTGCGCCATTTAGCCCCTTCAGGGGAACACGGATTCTGAAAAAACAAAGGCAGGACAATCTCCTGCATCAAATGAAATTTAGAGACCACCATAGGCTGTGCCAATGAAGAAGAGAGAGCTAATCGCTGCAGGCCATCACTTTACGTTTTCATGCCCCCAAATGAGGCACCCTGACTGCGGACTCCCCTGACCCCAGAACCAGTGGACACAGGGAGGTCGGCAACAGAAACACTGAAGTAATAGCCAGCTCGAACGCCAAGGAAAACCATGACCTCTTCAGCCAAAAGGGCGCCAGGAGAAGGCATCTCCACCCCAGAGTCCCTGATCTTCACTGCTACCTTCCCATTATCAACGGGAGAGGAGGGAATGCATATAATGGACCGGAATGCCCACAAATATCCAAAGTATCCATGCCAACAACTCCGCGCAGGGGAACCAGGTGCAAAAAGACAACAACTTTGGTTTTCATTAAAGGGATGTGGGGGGGGGGCAAACAGGTCCTGAATCCGGGTCCCAAACCTTGGTAAATCAACCAAAACACCTCTTACGTCAGTTCCCAAGCAGCAGACAGAAAAACTCTGCTCAAGCGGTCTGCCACCGCATTGTCCACTCCCCGATGTGTACTACCTTCAATGTCAGCAGGTGCTGCTTGTCCCACACCCTCAAGGAAGAGGCCAACATCTCCAGACCCCAAAACCTGGTACCCTCCTTTCAGTTGATGTAAGCTTTCACTGGCGTATTGTCCATCCTGAGAACTACAGCCTTCCCCAGAGAACTGACACAAATACCTGCAGGGCTCTTGCTGTAGCCGCCAGTTGACTCCAATTGGAGGAGCGGCATGCCTCCTGGGCCCCCCACCTTTCCTGCTGAGTGAGGGCTCCCACTGTGGCACCCCACCCCAGTTTACTTGTATTGGTAGTAATTGTGATCGGACGAGGCTGATGCAGTGGAAACCCCCACAGGATATTCAGTAATTGCAACCAACACTGGAGCTGCTCCTTCAAAGCTTCTGGGACTGGGAAGAGGTTCTCAAATTCCTGTCAGTCCACTAGCCAGTGCCTGTGAAGGTGAGACAGTAGAGGCCTTATGTATATCCTGGTCCCGGGCAAGAGCACACAAGAAGCCTATGTCCACCAAGGCTTGAACCAGGCACCAACTCTTGACTGCCCTGTCCTCCAGCAGGAGAACCAAGCTCCTAACAGTCCAGAACCGAGCCGCCCCAATAAACTGGAGATCCTGAAACAGCTGCAGGTACAATTTCTCCCTGTTGAGGATGAACCCTACTGCCTCCAATGTCTCACAAACAATGTCCACCTGATCCAGAAGAGCCTTCAGGGAGGAAGGGCTGACAAGCCGGTCATCCAGATATGGGAAGCTCTAGATACCCTGAGCATGAAGAGCCACCACTGGCCCCAGGACTTTCATGAAGATCAAGGGGGCCGGCTTCAGCCCGAAGGGAAGAGCCTGGAACTGATAGTGTTGCCCACCGATAGCCAACCTCAGGAATTTCTGATGGGTAGACCAAATGGAGACATGATAATACATGTGCTGCAGATCCAAGGATGCCAGAAAGTCCCTGACCTGTATCAGAGGAATGATCTTCTGATTGGCAACAAATACATTACATTGCTTCAGATCCAGGAAATTCCCTGAGGGCTTTGTTAGCAGGAAGACAATTGAATAAAATCCAAACTCCTCCAGCCCTGCTGGAACATCACGCCAGCAATTCCTGGTTGTTGCTGCATATGGTCTGATGCTTGGCCCGGCTCCAGGGCAGGGGCATGAAGACCACAATAGTTCCAGGGGAGGATGCACAAATTCCATTGGTAGCTCGTCTGTACCATATCGGAGACCAAAGCATCTGGGACAGGCCCAACAATGCCCCCCAGATGAACCGGAGCCTGGCCCCCGCTGGCCTGACATCAGGACTTCTCTCGGTAGGCACTAGGCAGCAGACGTTGCCTGGTTTCCTCGGGTTCTGTGCTGTGTCCTGCCAGAATGCCTCTTCTCTCCAGAAGGCCGGGATTCGACCTCAGACTTGCAGAACAGTTTGACAGCATGCTTATCATCCTTGAAGACCTTGTGGACCTTGTCCTCCAAGTCATCCCCAAACAACGGCTTCCCTTCAAAAGACATTTTCATTGCCGTAGAGTCTTGATGAGACTCCGCCCAGCAATAGCCACCTCCATGGTGATGGCAGCTTCTTTCACCCCATTATAAGCCAAGCTGAACTGAAATTCTATTTGCCCCTTTAAGTCTTTCAGAACAGAAGCATAATCAGCACTGTCCTCCAGGTGTGCCATCCAAGGACCACACAGACCGCAAGGCCATTTCCGCAGAAAGGGAAGCATAAGTAGAAAACTTCAAGGCCAGGGGCAAGCCAGAATAGACCTTCTTCAAACTGGAATCCACCTTACCATCCACACCATCATGCACAACCTCTTCAGGCAAGGCAGATGATTTGCCCACCAGACTGGGAATGATAGTCTCCACCGCCATGGCTTGCACCAACATTTTCTCCTCACCACACAGTGGATACAGTTTGGACATGAACCGAGAAGTACAGGCCGTCTCTGCACCCCTGCATTCCTGCAAGACCTCATGCTTCACTTTCAGTCAAAAGTGGGGACCCTCCTTCAAGGTGTGCCTGAAGTAGGGAGCAGTGGACTTCCCCTGCCTCTCACTCACCACCACAGGCTCCTGCACTGGCAAACCCATGAAGGCAGCCACCTGAACCATGACCCGCGTCCCTGATTCCATGTCAAGGTACTTACCCATGGGATCCAACCCCCCAGGCTTGGAGTCTAAACTACAGGAGGATGGCAAGGATGAAGAAGAAGAGGAAGAGACTGTCCGTGTTCTGCTTTTTACTTTATCCTCATGCTTCAAAGCCCTGCAGAAAAAGCTAGCCAGCTATCAGTCACATCCAAAGAGGATCTCCGCCTCTTGCGCCAGCTAGCCTCCTCAGGGTAAAAAGAGCTGGAGGAGGAGAACATCTCAACATGCCGCCTCTTACTGACACGTTTACACATAACACAGAACACATACATACCGGGATAGCCACCATCGAACAGACCTGCATGTCTCCCAAATAAGGAAAAAGAGCAGCTACATCATTGTATGCCCCGCCAACATCAAGAAAACGCTGAGGCTGCCTGTCGTCTTGGCTTAACCAGGCAACAACCCTGAGCTCTGGCCAAAAAATCCTGGAAATCATGGTCACCAAGTGTGCCCACTTCTCCTCACCTGAACGTCCCAGGCGCAGCGATTCTGCGGCCCGGGATAGGCATCCGCACATGTTCCCACCAGGTTCCCCACACCCAGCAGGAGTCCATCTGGAGAGACCGAGTATGTCACCACCCACCCATCCACTCAACCGGTGCCACTCGCCCAGTCGAGGCCCTGGGAGCTACTCACCCCCTGCACCAACAAGGCAGCCCAGCTGCTGGCCTCCCACGGGGAGCCAAGAATGTCACCCCCAGATCCCTGCAGAAGGGTCACTGCAGAAAGCAGCACAGCTACCTACCAGGAACCCTGCCTTTAAACAGGAACTTTAAAAAAAAAAAACTGGGGCATGCAGGGATGTTCAGTGTGTTATACACCCCGATATCGAAGAGTGGCATGGCAAGGTGGAGTAGAAGAAATAGAAAGGGGGTTCCTGTCATGGAGGCTGGTGCCTCATAAGTAAGTACTGGACGAAGAAGAGGGACGTGGACATAATTAATGCTTTTGGGCTCGATTTGGATTGATCTGCGTGATAGGGAATTTTGTGTGAATGTCGCAAATGAGTGAAATGAGCTAAATACCTCCAAAAACATATATCCATGTGTTCTCTTTTCTGCTGGCACTAAGAGGTAATAGTATATTGTGTGCCTACTCTTTTTGCGTGAAGCCTGTGCTTGTTTTCTCAAAGACAGCTGTGGTTCAACTGCTGAAGAACTCTGATGAAATAGCACATTTAATTGACATAAGATATTCTGGTCTGTAGTATTTTAAAAAAATAAATACATTGACTTTGAGGAGCACATGGAAACACAATATTGACCATTTAGATCCAATACTTAACAATGTCTGTAGCACTTGTGATACACATATTGCAACATTACGAGTTCGGCTGTCATTTTGGAGAAATTACCACCAAACTCGTTTATTGTTACCATACATTTATCTGGCAGAATCAGATTACGAGAAGGTGGCAGCAGCATTAGTCCACTTTCATAGCCAATAGGACTTCTTGGAGGATTTGTAGTAATT
The DNA here is from genome assembly GCF_040938575.1 of Ambystoma mexicanum. Taxonomy (NCBI): domain Eukaryota; kingdom Metazoa; phylum Chordata; class Amphibia; order Caudata; family Ambystomatidae; genus Ambystoma; species Ambystoma mexicanum. Next base: position 179,004,554 of record NC_090924.1, read on the forward strand.
ACCATGGCTGATAATTTCACCTGTGGTAATCTGTCCAGGTTTTGGTGTTAAAGAGGAGATTGTAACTCCACAACTTGGCTGGAGGTATCTCCTCTATTATAATGCCAAATCTGGAACTTGTGAGTGTGATAAAAGTGGCATAATTGCCACCACTTTTACTGTACTGCCACACTTTTAATGGTGCACAGTTTGGCCCTGGGCATTGGGACTTGCACTGCATACAAATAGATGCCCCTACTCCTAAGGTCAAAACCTGACTATTTTCTTTGGACTTACTTATATGAGAATGGAGGGCTGAATCAATTAATTTTGTCCCTCCAACACACGGCCCTAACCAGAGTTATCAGAACACAGCAAACAGGCAAAGCAGCATTTCAATAGGAAGAGAGAGATTACATATTTCTGTGCAGAAGTACATGTATTGTCTCCAGGAGGTTGCATGATCAGGGTCAGCTCTAATAATAATAGTGGCATCTGTTTATGTGGCTCTGCATGCATCATTTCTAACCCCTTTTCACACAGTATGTGTGTATGTGTGTATGTATGCACGTTGGTGAGTAATAGAGTGCAAGCATAGCTTACGAGCACTGTAGCACTGTACAATGAAGGTTTGTAGAACATAGTTGGTGTGGGGGGATTCTCTTGTCGCTATATTGCCCTCATTCGTCTGTGATGTGTTCCTTGAAGACAATGGTCTTCGGATTATTCCCCTTACATGGAGGGAGGATGCCAGCCTGGTTTTAGCAGGAAGTTTGTTCTGGAGTCTGGAAGCACAGTAAGAACAAGCTTATTTCCTGGTATTCTCCTTCTTGCACTTCTTGGATTCCAGTCCGGAGATTTCTTGGTTCCTGGTCTTGCATTGACCTCCTGAGAATGTGATCATTTGCGCATGAGTGTGTTTTGAACATTCGAGCTTTGTAGGTTATGCAGTCTGTCTTAAAGATGATTCAAGCTTGGAGGGGTAACCAATGTAGTTTCTTGAGTGTTGGATAATGTGGCTGAAATTCTTCAGTCCTGCAATGAGGTATCCTTCCACATGCTTCCATGTTCTGGGAAGCTTCCAGAGGGGCTGATTTATGATATAGGTTATTATTCCCAAATTCAATATTTAATATATTGACCTCAGAAGTATAAAGGGCTGGGACAATCCAACCAGAATTTGAAGTTATGACTGAAGATTTTCCTCCAATGTTTAGGACGAGCATGTGCCCTGATGTGCACTTGGATTCTGGAGCATGGGCATGGTTTGAGTTGTCCATTGGCCTCTGCAAAGATTAATTGCAATATTGATATTGTCTCTCTAATAATGAGAGTATTTAAGGTTACCCCTCTCTTTCCAGGTGTCATTCTGCCCCGCCCCCTCTTGTAAATATGATGCAGCAGTGAGAAACTCCTTGAATACATGTCCTCTACACTGTGAGAGTGAGTTTGCAGATGTCTGAATGCTCATGTCTTGCTCAAAGAAATCTGCAGATCCAAGGACCTCCACCCTTATTTTCTATGAGTGTAATGCAGGAACAAATAAAATGGTTAACTGAGTTTACTTATGAATTTCTTCTGTTATTTTAGCATTGTGTGGTTGTGTTAGCGTCACTGCAGATTTTGACTGCCAACAAGAAATGTTTATTTGCATTATTAAGTGATTATTTGTGATGTGGAGTTGAAATGGCAATAGTCAAATTGCAATCTTTCCTTGAATTAGCACATAACATATGTAAATAAACTACTCTAACAAAGATTTACATGTTTGAATATTTTGTTGTTGTTTTTTTATTTTTTGGTTATTTCCTGATAAAAAGTGAAGATGAAATAAATATCATCAATGCCCCCATCACCTAAATGTTTTCACACCTATGTCTTGCATTAGTAACACCTTGTGAGGCAAACGTTTTGGCCCAGTGTCTGCCTTGCCTGACTCCCAGCCCATTGGTTGCCTTGGCCTTCATTGCTCAATCAGAGCAACCGGGAGGCAGGAGCCAGCTCCATCTACAGGGCCCATGAAGAGGCCTCTTCTTTCATTCTTTCGGAGTCTTCCTGGGCGGATGCTTTCCTCATGTGCCCTGGCTGGGCCTCTGCTTGCATTTCTACATGCTCTGGAGAGCAGATCCTACTCTACAGGGTAAGCCCTGAATTTAGCAGTGTGCAATGTGTGCGCCAAGCGTGATTTTTGAAAAGAATAAAACACCTACATTTATTTTTTGAATCCTCTATGGGCGCTGGACCACATGAAATATCTTTTTCTTCCATTCTACTGCACCCAGCTGTTGGTTTAAGCCACTGTGTCTGCTGATTGCCATTGGTTTCACTGCTTTCAGGTTCCTCCAAGATGGTCTCTCTGTTTTCTTGGATCAAATTGTTTGCCTGCCTTGCCTGACTCCCACCCCATTGGCTGCATGGGCCTTCATTGCCCAATCGGAACAACCGGGAGGCGGGAGCCGACTCCTTCTACAGGGCCCACCTCTAAGGCCCATGTCAGCTTCCCTGATGAGACTCCTGTTTCTGTCACAGCCCAACCCTCCCTGAGGCTACCACCCCTGGACTATTGGACTACCATGACTCTTACAACATTCTGCATGGGTTAGTTCCCTCCCTCTTATGTACTAATTTGAAGCTGTTTCCATACTTACCTTTACCATCTCACTCTCATTTTAATTTCCTTAACCACTGGGCCCTCATTTTTTGAAAGTCAAACTTGGGTGTATTTAGCATTTAACCTGAAAGACAAACTTGGCTGTATTTAGCATTTAACTTGAAAGCCAAACTTGGGTGTGCTTTGAAGTTAACTGGAAAGTCAAGCTTGGGTGTATTTTGCATTTAACTTGAAAGTCATACTTATTTAGCGAAGGTAAAACTTGGATGTGTTTTGGATTTAACTTGAAAGTCAAACTTGTTTGTATTTTGCATTTAATTTGGAAGTCAAACGTGGGTGTATTTTGCATTTAACTTTGGCATTGATTGTAACCTGCTAGCCCAGTAACTGCTCTATACCGCTGTATTTGCTTACTAGTCCCTCTGCCTCCTCTGTTCCCACTCATGGCGCTTTCTGTTTCTCCCATCTATTCTAACTGCTTCTCTATCAACTATCCTTCCCTTCTCACTAAGTCTGGAAAGAAGAAGTTTGAAAGGGATATCTTGGCCTCCAACCCTGCTCTCCCTATTGCTGATACCTATACCAGCACCTCTTCCAGACAGACCCTCACCAACATCCTCTTTGTTGTTCCTTCGCCGGATCTATGGACCCCCCATATGATCTCTGTGCTCTGTCCTGTCTCCTCCTCTCTCATTAATGGTGGCACTCGCTGGGAAGTCCTCATGGCTTCATTCGACTACTCCAGAAATGGCACTGTCATGGTTCAAGGTCCTCAGGCCAATCTTCTCCTCTTCGATAGGCAGTTCCCTCAATTCATCAACTTCATTTAATCTCCGGCTTTTCCCTCCTCTCATTCCTTGGCTACGTTGCCCACTCTTCCCTCCTCCTCTGCCCCTCTTCAGGCTACCTCCACAACTCTGCAGGGCATACCTCTGATTTGTACTGCTCCCCGGAAGGTCTTTAAGGCCAGCAACCTTCTTCATCTTGCCACTTTCAACTCCGCTCTGCTGTCAAACACTCCTCTGACATCTGCCATCTCCTTGAAGAACTGGACCTTGATGTGCTTGGTCTTACGGAGACATGGTTCACGGCCAGCTCTGTCACGAGCATTGACACTCTCATTCCGGATGGCTACAAGATATTCTCCGCACCCAGATCCACTCGGCCTAGAGGGGGCGTAGCCCTAATATTTCCTGAGTGGATTCCTGCCACTATCCTTCCCACTCAGATTTACTCCTCTTTCCAATGCCTTGTCTGCAGGATCTCAATCTCTCCTAGCCACTCTCTTACTGTTGCTACTCTCTACCGGCCCCCTGGGCAAATTACCTCTTTTCTTTCTGTGTGGACTGACCTCTCCTCCTCCCTCCTAATCTCTACCACCTAACTCCTCCTCCCTGGTGACCTCAACATCCACCTCGATTCTCCCTGTCCCTCATCTCTGCTCTTTCGTGACATTTGCGATTCCCTCTACCTCACTATCCTCCCCTCTGGCCCGACACACTCTGCAGGACACACACTTGATGTCCTGATCTCCTCTGGCCTCCCCCTCTCTGTCCCTCTGACCACTCCTCTCTCCTGGAGTGACCACTGCCTTCTCTCCTCTCATCCTCACTCTCTTCGCCTCAAGCCAAGCTCACCCCAACACTGCCACCTACCTTCTCGGACATCCGACCTATGAAGCATGTGTCAGTTGAGGCTTTCGCTGCCACCTTCTCCCCCCCTCCTCCTCTGGCTGACTCACAGCCGGACACAACCCTGTCCCTTCTCTACTATTCAATTTCTGACACTCTTGATGCTCTTGCCCCTGTCATGAGGATCCGCTTGAAGACCAAAGCCAAGCGTAATTCCTAGTATGACTCTGACCTAGCTACACTTAAACATAAGTGTAGGGCGGCTGAGAGGAAATGGAGGGTTTTTTGTTCATCATTTGACAAACTGACCTGTCGCCTGCTCCAAAGGCAATACCGACTCTCTGTCCGCACCAAGAAGAGAGTCCACATTCAAGCCCATATCTCTGTGGTATCTAACAACTCGGCTGAACTATTTACAATCTGCAAGGAGCTTGCCAACCATGCTGCAGCCTCTACCTCTCCTCTTGCCTCCAAGGCTCTCTGCAATGCTCTTGCCTCTCACTTTATCTCAAAAACCCAGGACATCCTTCCCACCCTCTCCCCCTTCTATTCCCCCTCAGTCTGTGCTTGCTGACCCCCCTTTAACTACCTCCCACCCTCCTTTTCTTCCTATCCTCTTTTCCCCCCTAATGAGGTCACTAGATAAGTTCGATCTATGAAAGACTTGTCAAAACAGGTTCTCTAAAACCATCAAGGACCACATTGATACCCTCACTCTGGCCCTTGCCGATTTTTGCAACCATTCATTTGTCTCAGGATCCGTCCCCTCTGAAGCACTCCCTTGTGCATCCTCTCCTCAAGAAACCCACAGCTGATCCAACCTGTCCAGCTAACAATCACCCAATCTTCATTCATTTCTTGCAGGGCAAACACCTGGAAAAGCTGGCTACTTTCAGCTTAACCTTCATTCTGATTCTGTTGGCTGTCTCCATGACCACCAGTCTGGCTTCAGAGCAGCCAGAAGCATGGAAACTGCTCTCCTGAACATCTGTGAAGATCTGTTCTCCAATCTTGACTCTAACATTTCCTCTGTCCTTATCCTACACGATCTCTCTTCTGCCTTCGACACAGTCAGCCATACCATCATTCTCAACCATCTCCATGATAACCTGGGTATCACTGATCAGGCTCTGGCCTGGCTGACCTTTTTCCTCTCTGATTGACCCTCCCAGGTCCAACTGGGGTCCTTCCTATCATCTATATTCCCCTCTACCTTTGGTGTTCCCCAGGGGTCTAACTTCTCTCCCTGGCTTTTCAACCAATACCTGGCAACTCTCACCCACTGCATTGCCATTTTCTGCTCAAATTTCCAGTGCTACGCTTATGACACTCAACTCATTTTCAGGCTGCCCTCGGCCACCTCCCCTCCCTCTCTCTTCTCTGATTGCCTAACTACCATTCAAGATTGGTGTGCCACCAATGATCTTTGTCTGAATGCCAGCAAGACAGAGATACTCCTCATCGGCACACCTTCACCATCCTTTCCACTCTCTCTCGTGCCGGCCTCTCTTGACCCTCCTCCTACCCCCACCTGCGAGGCTAAGAACCTCTGGATCATCTTTAACTCCACACTTTCCTTTTCTGCCCACATCTCTGAGGTCTCTAAAAAGTCAAACTTTCTACTGCACCTCCTCAGAGGTACTCTGCCTTTCCTCGCCTTTCCCCAGAAGCTTACTGTGTCCCAAGCGCTGGTTCCCTCTAGGCTGGACTATTGCAACAGCCTCTTTCTAAATCTACCTGCGTCTACTCTTCGCCCTCTGCAACTAATCCAGAACAGGACTGCAAGACTTGTCCTTGGCCTCAAGCCTGGGGATCATATCTCTCCAGCTCTGAAATCCCTCCATTGGCTCCCAGTGGATGCAAGGATTAAATGTAAAACTCCCTCAGGGTGAATCGTTTTTCAAAGAAACTAGCTGGGGGTAGATCTCTGTCTTCGGCTGGGCCTCCTTCTGGAACAGCCTCCCTGCCACTCTGAAACTTGAGGAGAACCATCTCTGGTTCCAGAAGCACCTCAAGACCTTCGTCTTTGCTTCTGCCTTTGCTCCCCCTCTCCCCTGATGATCTTCTCTCTCTTGGCACTGTGCACCTGGCCACCCTCTTTCCTTTGGGCCCAGGTACCTGCTCACCCTGTCACCCTCCTGCACTGCCTCCTGGCCCCCCCTTGCACTGGAGACTGTATCTGTACCCATATAGTCCCCCAACCCCCCATTTTCTTCTTTTTCTTCACTTATGAGACTTTCCTAGTTCCGCTGCCGTAAACACAGCACTTGCCACTTGCTGGCTGCACCACCACTGTTACTTTCCTCCATTATCTATTTTTTTTGTATTTATTAATATTTATCTGTTCTCCTCTGCTCCGCACTTTCCACTCTCCCTCTTCCGTAAACTTTTCCACCTTAACATTTCCCATGCACTTGCGCATTCCCAATGTCACTGGGCCTAGTAAGAATGTTCTTGTGTTCTCCCCTGTCCCCTCCCTTGCCTTGTCGTGCTCTGAAACACTTGTGTACGAGTGCAATACAAATAAAATATCATATCATATCATGTTAGTATCAACAGAGGGGTCATGGAATACAAGGAGGGACTCACCAAGTGTTGCTGTCATTTGGATTCTCACCATCCCTTTGGCAGTCCATTGCCATGCTAATCTCTATTACCATTTCAGCCCACTCCCTCTGAATCCCGGCCAAAAACACCTCCATGATAAGTGTCTTCTAGTAACATTCTATTTTTTTAAGCAGCTTTATTCATGCTGAGGTTCTCTCTCAAACCACTCCATCCTCATGTACATTTTTTGTGACATGCTGCCTCTAATTCTCTTGCTCATACTGTACCTCAAACAGTACATGATATATTGTGCTTCTCACATGCCATAAGATTTGTTGATAATAGGGTAATGAATTCCTTTCTCAAGCTCCTGGCAACCAGTGTTGGACGTCAGCTGTGAGAGGGCACAGGCCAATGGCTGTCTCAGACATGATAGAAGTAGTCACTCGGTTGCGGCTAAGTAGGGTTGTCTACATCCAGCAACAGAGCTCCCTATTGTAGAAGACATGTAAACAAAGAGAAAAAGAAAACACTAAAGCAGAATGAATCAAACATTAATAACTAATACAGAGACAATACAAAAGTAAGAGCCAATTGAAACATCAAAATCAGTGGTACTTAATTGCTAAACTGCTGCATAAAATCAAAGAAAACAATATCAGACCAAGACAACACATACATTGAAATGTAATGACATGTAAATGTTCACTGCTGTGAATATTAATCTAAAACTGCATATGTGAAAAACATATTCAATGGAAAGATTCATAATTAAATGTACAAGATCAAATTATTTGGAAACTTCAGGTTGTTTCTAAAAGCTATCCAGAATCATGAAACTTCCATCAGTCAACTACCTCGTCGACTCAAGAAACTAGAGTTTCGGTGTCATGGGCAACTGAAGTTGTACTTGCCATGCCTTCATCAGGGTAAAAATCTAACAGTAGCAGAATTGCTTAAGCCATCTGGATTGATAGAGAGACCTCTTTGGTTATGTGAAAAAAGTTCTAAAAAGGAGATTTAAAACCAATTAATAATTTTCCAATTATGGGCTTTTGCCGAGGCAGACATCAAAAATAATCATATACTTTTGGTAGAATATGTCATGAAAGTCCCCTTAACCCATCAGCAAGAAGAAGGCTGTGGTGAATGCCTAATTATGGTGGTACCTGTGTGATATATTCAGTCAAGGGTGACCAATGTAATTCGGTGTATCTTTATGTGGACAGTTGAAACAGAATTAGTTCTGCATGTGGATACTATTGTGCGGCTGAATGGAGTTGTCATGTGTCTTGATCACTCCGCTCTAGCATTGGGGAGAAGGCAGCAAAAGCAGAGAAATCCAGGCCGTCCAGAGGTGAAATGGCAAAACAGTGGCATGGTAACTAGACAGTTACAGGGATTTGAAGCACTGAATCGTGTGGCAGGCTCTGGAAGGAGAACAGAGACAGCAGGAGCCCCACCTGGGTGCAGTCAAGATGGCAGCGCAGTGATGGGAGGTGGAGGCCATGGAGGGGCCGTGACAACAGACTGCAGGTGCTCACCATACGAGACGGGTGATAGACTTGCACCTTTAAGAAAGTTCTAGTAAGCAACGGACAGGCAGAAGCTGTGAGAGGAATGCATAATTGAGACAGACCGTGGAGGAGAATGCATTCAGTAGAGGCCAAGCGAGGGGTAGGTGGGACACCGCCACACTGCTGGTGATACAACGATGGAAAGGGTCCAGATGGACTGTATGGGAACCCGACCCTCCCACCCTCATACACCCTGTTAACACAGGACCTTGTCCGTCATGTACAGGCAGAAAAGTATGAGAGGGAACCAGACCCATTGGCACACATACAGCGACATACACAGCCAGGGAATGTCTCCCTCCCCCACAGTTGTCCAAGTACCAAAAGGAGGTGTTGTACCTGGTTGGCAATACACAAAGGAGACAAGTAGGTGGGGGATGGCAGCAACAACAGCAGGGTGGAAGGTGCTAATATTGCCAAGGAAAGAGAAAAAAGTAAGAAGAGAAGTCTCGAGGCCAAGGTGGATTCCTTTACAACAGTAGCCATATCGGCTGCCGGGGAAAAGAAAATGGACAAAAGAGCCCAAACCCAACATGACTCTCGACCCGGGAAATACTGCAAGCAATTCAGTAGGCGGAAGCCTCACAAGAATCCTAAATAGATGGAAAAGTATTGGAAATGGGATTGTTAAGGCAAGACCTACATACCATGTCTGAAAGACTGATACAAGAATCTCTGAGATAGAGGATGCAATGGAACCATTAAAAATGTGATACAAGGCCTACTTTCCAGAGCACAACAACTTGAAGACAGGGTGGAGGATGCAGAGGGCAGAGCCATGTGTAACAATATTAGGATCACAGGCCTCCCAGAAAAAAACAGATGGTCCATCAATAGAGCCACATCTGCAGGGCTGGGTCAAATCATGGGTGGGCCCAAACAGCCTGTCCAACTTCTTCTCAGTGTTGAGAGCAGACTGAGTACCAAGCATGGAATACGCCAAGATCAGTTATTGAAAAAGCATCTGAATTACAGAGACCAGGACTTGATAATACAGACAGCCAGGAAGAAAGGAGTGCTGCAGGTGAACAGGGAGAGAGTTGCAATATACCCTGATTTTACGAGAGCTGTCCAAAAGACAGGCCACTAATTTGAAATAACAAAAAGGAGGCTACATGAAAAGAAACTCAAATATGCAATGCTCGACCTGGCCACGTTAAGGGTAAAAGGCTCAAAAGGTGTAAAATTCTTCACAGGCCCGAAGGAGGCATGGAACTAGATAGATTCCCTAGGTCACTTGGTAGAAGAGAAAGGGAAAGAATGTCCCAATTATCTGGAAACATCAGCAAGAAAAATGCAAGAATCAGGACAAGAAGAGCTGGGCAGTAGGAATGAAGACAGAGAATTAAAGTGTCATACAGGTACAAGGTAGACACCAGTCTCAGCGGTGAAACTGTGGAACACAAACCGTGATGGCAAAGAATAATGGGCAGATGAAGGGGATTTAGCAGCTGCCTGAGCTGAGTTGCTTCGGTCTAAGCAGTCGTTCCCGGGACTCTCACACAAGGGTGAAAGTGAATGTGTTCCATTTGTTTAGGATGACAGGTGATTCTAGTTGGGGAGAAGTATGGAGTGGGAGGATTTCAAGGAGAAAAGTTAGTTGTCCGGGTTTGACAAACCCTGCATTAACAGCCAGGCAAACCACCAAAGAGATCCAACACAGTCGTTATGGCAAATAAGCGAGACAATATACTGTAGGGTGGTTCCCTACTCTGTTATAGACTGGGATATAAACACAAAAGAGAAAAGTATTGTCCTGACAGGTATGAGCCACAAAGCTCAATCAATATTGATATTAATTGTTGGTTGTCTACACAATATATGAGACATCACACAGAGAGTCTATATATTACTCAACTGTTGGAGTGTCCTATATTAAGCTCGCTGTTGAATAGAGAACTCCTGGATATGCATTTTTAATTTTTTATTTGCATTTCTACCTATGTCCTCATAGCGGACATATGTGGCCTGCTATAAGGACATAGGTAGAAATGCAAATAAAAAATAAAAAACACATATCTAGGAGTTCTCTATTCAACAGCGAGCTTAATATAGGACACTCCAACAGTTGAGTAATATATAGACTCTCTGTGTGATGTCTCATATATTGTGGCGACAACCACCAAATAAGCGAGATAGTCAGCATGAACAAATGAGAAATGCAGAGGGATACGGAGGATAGGACTGTATGATCTGTATTGTAACCGGCTTGAATAGTAAAAGCAAAAGGCAGACATTGGGCCTCATTACGGGGTAACCCGCTGGTGCTGCCAGAAGGTTCCCGCTAACCCTGTAACACTGATTCTGCTGCCTGATATCCCAGTGCCACCAGGATATCACAAGTGGCAGTGTAATGGTAAATCCTCATTCCCATGGAGTCCTATAGGCAACATGGGAATGGGGACACTGAAGCAACCTCACCGTTGCTAAGTGTGCCGGTGCTTTAGTTAGAGACATGCCAGTGGGGACCTGATTTCCCAGCAGGTCAGGCCTGCCGGGGGTTCCGTGCCCCTGCCTGCATTCTTGTAGTACAGCAGTAAGGAAAGGGTGTCAGTACGTTGCTATCAGCACCCTTTTTCCAGACCGCCGTACTAGTAATGAGGCCCATTGTGTTGCTGTAAGAGACCCACTTGGTGGTAACAGCATGTGCTTTCCTGGGGAGAGATCACAGTAGAATGTGCTTGACCATGCAGGATATTACTGGGGGTCTTGTGGGGTGGCTATCATGATTTGCCAAACTCTCCCCCTGCATATTGACAAGGTAATCAGGGACACATATGGGAGATATGTCTCGCTTATGGGGGAGCTATGGGGAATCTGTAGCATTTTAAATGTGTATGCCCTGCCAGCGCTACAGGTCACCATGTTACACAAGATACAAACAATCCTAATAAATTACAGAGCAGCTATAACTGTAGTGGGAGGAGACTTCACCAATGTGGTACCCAATGAGAGAGGCATGTCCACTCAAAGAGGTAACGCTGAGCCTGCATGCATAAAGCTCAAAACGTATATAGAAGCCACTGGGCTGATGGATGGTTGGGGGAAACTGCACCCAAACAATGCAGGATTCTCCTTTTACTCCAATGCCCACAAGTAACTGCCCAGACTGGTTTCTTTTATTATACCCAGCACAATTATAGTGAGAGTGACGGAGGTGTAATTCCTACAGAGGAGTAGCTCAGAACATGCACCCCTATAGATTAAATGCCTATTTTCTCAGTAATAGTAAAATAGCAGAAACACTGGATGATAGGATGGAAGAAAACATCACCCTAAATGAAGTATCAGCTAATAGGGACAACACTATCTGCAAGGCTTATGAAGTGGTAATAAGGGGCAAGAAATGACGGCAATAGGTCACACAAGAAAAATAGGAATACCCAGCTAATGTAACTGGAAATAGAGAGACAGGAGGAGCAGTATGGGACTCTAAGGATGGAAGAAATAGAAGGGAACTGCTACAAACTATCACCCAATACAAAGTGGCAGTCACAGATGAGGCAAAACAGGCATAGTGTGTCACACGCTTCTTTCTTTCTAACCTGTTTTTCCTTGCTTGTGGTCTTCTTGGGAGCACTTTCCTTCTTCCTCACTGTTCGAGACTTGTACAGGTAGGGGCGCAAGTCTTCGGATTCCAGCGTGAGGTAAGCCGACTGCCTTAAGCAAGATAACGTTCAGTATCCAGGAATGTTCAGCGACGGGATCCACGAAGGAGGAGGGGCAGGCGTCCAATGCTCAGAGAGTGCCCGGAAGACCACGACACCGAGCGCAACACTGGATCTGGGATAAGGGGAGATAAGGCTAGCGGAAGAAATGCAGAATAAGGAGGGGGTTCCAGGAAGGAGAAAAAGGGGGGGAATGAACTGGAAAATAGTACGGTTCAAGGACTCGATACACATGCCTAACAACTCCAAGCAGTTGCGTTGAGATGCGCAGAGCCGCGGGGGCGTGCCTGTTTTCTAGGAAGCAGAGCATTGCGCGTAAAGACTAGAGCGCAGCGTTTCTGGGCCGTCGGCCATGTTGGAAGAATCACTGATCTCATGCTGCGGTGCATCATGGACCACAAAGTCCCGAAGGCCCGGAATCGGTGGTTCATGACATAGTGGGACAAACAGGGAAGGATTTACGAGCTAGGGGATAAGTCCAGGAAACTGCTAGCATGGTTAGAGAAGAGGGACAAAGGGTCCAGATGGGTGAGTGAGGTAGTTAACAGCCAATACGAACAATGAATGAAGGGAAACGACATAGAAGAAGCTTTCATTCAACATTATTGTGAACTATACCGGAAAAGGGGTGTTCCAAGTACAGAGGAAAGTACTAGATACTTGAGAGATATCCAGTTACCTAGAACAAGGGAAAAATGGAGACGGGAACTAAAGTCAGATATTTGCATGGAGGAGATTCAAGCCGATGTAACCCAATAAAAGCCTGGGCTCCCAATTGAGTCCTGGAAAAAGGCAGGACAGATGTGTTCAAAGGAATCAGGGATATGCATCAAGGGGGAGCTTCCAGAAGATCTAAGAAAGGCTACAATTGTGTTTATTCACAAGAAAGGAAAGTCCCCACGCATGTGCTCAGCATACTGCCACATATCCATTTTAAACAGTGAGACCAAAATATTGGCAACATATTGGCAGACAGATTGATCAAACTAGACCAATGCAGATTCAGCCCTGGCAGAAAAACCAGACGGTGCATAATGCCTTGCGGAAAAGATCACTACTGCAGGGTCCACATCCACTCATGGCCCTTGATTCCGAGAAAGTGTTTGACTCTGTGAGATGGGTCTTCCAATAAGTGGTGCTGGAGAAAGCATGATTCAGACCAGGTTACATCTCATCGGTCAAACTACTATACTTCGGCCCCAAAGCAGTGGTCTGAGTCAACAGGAACACATCACACAAACTGCACACATCTGGGTTGCCACTGTTATTCCTAATGGCAATCGAACCACTGCCAGAGAAAATGATAGAAAAGCAGATATTTGAGGGTTTTAGTTGGCCAGAATGGGGTGAGGATCGGATATCTATATATGCCACTGAGGTCCTGATCTACCTTGGTAACCAGAGGACTTCAGGCCCTAGGATGATTACAATAATTCAATAATTCTGGGATGATAGAAGGCTCGGGATCAACTCAGAAAAATCAGTTACATACCAGATTCAGGGAGACGCAGAAGCGATCCCAGGGGTAGCCACTTGACGAACCACAACATTATCATGTATATATCTGCGCATAAAAACATGTGTGAAGGAGGAACAGTTCTTGAAATAAAACCTTTAACCAATACTCTTGAGACTACAGCACAATATCAGACACTGAGCCAAACCACCCATATCACTTATTCGTAGAGCCAACTTCTTCAAGAAGATGGCTCTGCTGAGGCTACTCTATGTACTCCAAAACACCCCAATGAGAATACTGAAGGAAGTTTTCCAAATGAATAAATGTCTACAAATAGAGGTGACTTGGGGCCATAGGAACCCACAAATAGCATTTAAAATGATGATAGGATCTGTCTGGGAAGGGGACTGGGGCTTCTGAACATTCAAACGTATGACTGGGCTATCCATTTGTATACAATGGGGGTCAATACGACCCTGGAGGTAGCCAGGCCGCTATTTGCGGCATGGTTACCCCCATTCCGGGTACTGGGTCCGGGTTCCTGGAATAGGGAAATACCGGGCCACTCCGACCTTGGAGGGCCCGGTATTTCCCCATTCCAGGAACCCAGATCCTGTACATCCCCATTCCCATTCAAGCCCCCATAGGGTTCAGTGGGAATGGGGAGGATGCAAACAACAGGCCCGTTTATGACGGGCCCGTTGTTTGCATCCAGGTCTGCTTGCGGGACCCGCTAAGGACACCTGGTAAAATCAATGCGTCTTAGCGGGACCCGCGAGGTGGTAGGGGGTTAACTGGGCCGTCAGCTCTACCGGCACTGTTAACCCCCTACCGCCAGGGTCGTAATGACCCCCAATGTGTAGGGATGCCAGTCTCAAAATGATAAGTGTTCAAATAAAATTTCAGGGTTTCATCCAGCTCTTGGTTTTCAAAGGGTTTCCATTCCTCAAGGTTCAAGTAGTTCTCAAAGAAAAACATACAGTTCATATCATATGGGATTTCCTATAGAATTAATCACAGGCTTCTTTGTGTTGCTGTAGATGAGGAGCCAAAGGCCTCTACAGGAGCACCCATCCCTAAATTGCATATATGTTGGGAACCGGAAATAAGGACAACCAAGACACGTGTAATGATGCCTATAACATGAGCAGCCTATGAAGCAAAGTATCCATCAAGGAAACCATTCTTTATGTATCCACAGAGAACTGACAGACTCTTGGGAATAATCCCTGAAGAGCACGTGAAGATGGATGAAAGACGAGACTGGTGATGTCACTTGAAGAAAAGTGACACATTTCAGAAGAAATGACAAGAGAGAAGATGAATGGACCGTATAGAATCTGATGACGAAGTGAGAATCAAGTAAACTTTCATGTTATGGGATGATGATCATACGTGTGAAGAGCACGGAAGAAGCAGACAACCATTTTATAATTGTACAGACGCAGTAACGCAAATAGACAAAGTAATCATAAGGCTGGCTATGTGACGAATAGATCGTGGTGATGCGCCAAGCTATATATATGCATAGGAATCTGGAAGTTCCACATCTTATTTGGGCAAATCTGACCCCATGAATAGAAAGGCTGGAAAAGTGTGGCACAGCAGAATAAGCCTGGCTGGAGATGGAAAAGGAATCAAAGAGGCCTGCCTGGCCCAGTGTCAAGGGTTGAGGCAGCCAAGAAACAAGTTAATTATAATGAGCTCCTGTTTAGTTTTTAATTCCCAGGAGCAGTGATACTTTGCAAGGCCGAGTTCAAAGATTAGCCTCATGGCAGACTGCTTGAGTGATGAGGGATGATGGGCTAATTGTGTGGGGAGGCATGACGAGGCCGAGTACCTTGGGTACCAGCTTGCATGCTGCTAACGAGTGGAATATTCGAGAATGGTACATGCGTGCCAACCAATTATGAAGGGCCAAGTACCAAAAAACCCTATAGTTTAGAGGTCCAATGAGACATTGTGTATTTTGTGACGCTCACGATGACTTGCACTCTGGGTGGGCAGAGTTGCCCACCTGACAGTAGAGACCCAATCACAACACCAACCCTCATGGAAAGGATATCTAGATGTCCCCCGTTACCCAATCATAGACACACATACGTTTTCTCAGTTTGCCACGTAGTGTGATGTCAATAATGATGAAGTTTTTAGTATATAAATGTGTTTTTTATATTTTTCACTGAGATCTTGCTGTCAGACATCCGACGATGTCCGTTGTACTCCCTGTTTTAGATAATTGTTATTAAAACAGATCAAGTCTTTTGCCAACTTCCTGAATCAGTTTTTTATTATTGATGTTTGAGTAATTTCTCCATCCCCACCCACCCTGTAGAGTGTTACCTCATCTTAGCCCAAGGTTTCATTGCTTTAAGTGGCTTTTCCATTGATGGGTGTACACGGTCTAGGCACATTTCACATCCTCATGATGCTTTAGCATTGCTTATTTGGCCACCATTCACTTGTTTCACTTTCACATGCTCTCCTCGCTCTTGCCAATGCTTGTTCACTCAAAGTTACACAGTTACATTTAATCGTATGGCTCTTACCAATGCGTGTTTGCCAATGTTTATTCTCTCAAATTACACATGTTCTTTATATTCTCGTGACTCATGCCAATACGTTTTTGCCAATGTATGTTCTCTCAAATTAAACAATTCCTTATCCCAGGAAAGTGAACAAACTTACTTCCAATCAGACCGTTATTCAAAAAGTGCTTACTTTCATTTACATTCAGATTGGTAATCAAAAAGTACTTGCTTTCATTTAGTTCGGCATTCATTATAGTGCTCATAAGGTTTACGTGCTCGCCTGCCGTCCCGGTATCCCCCTGCCTAGGTTGACTCACTGGGAAATGCTTACAACGTTCCAGCATGGTTTCCAGCCGCCATAAACTCTCTCTTTCATGCAGCGCCTTGCTCCATCTCCCCAGCGGCTCTCTGTGTCTTCGCTCACCCCACCGTGCTTCTCTCGGAGCTGGGGCCCCACACTGCAGCTTCGCCTGGTAACACTGGTTACATGTCTGCGGTCGCCAGGGGCGTCCAGCTTCCTCCAGCCTCGCTTCCAGCTGCATACACTCTGCATCTTCCAGGGGTTCTCGAGCACTCCGTCTGCCATGTCGCCTTCTAGGTAAGGTCTGCTCTCGTACATCAGTCCGTAGAGCTGCTTACACAACTGCCTCCATGTTCTGCATTCTTCCTGCTTTTAAACCTCCCACCAGACTGATCGGTCCAAAAAGACTAGGCCACTCAAGGCTGGCTCAGGAGTCCTGCATTGCTCTTGCTGGCCTCCACCTCGTCCCAGTTCATAACTGGTGTTTGTGTGTGTTGGTGTCGATGAAGAGAGGATGTATTTCTCTAGTTGGTCTCTTTCCTCGTCCCAGTACCAAATTAGTGTCCATTGGAGAATGATGTAGGGGAAAAGTAGGGAAGGGATTGACAATAGCCTATAAAAGATTGGGGGACAGTGTACTCATGGTGAAAGGGAAATGGGGGATACCGTGTCTCACCTAAGGGTTCCTCATCCCCACTCCCCAAGTCTCCTCCACCCAGGTGATCCTCCCTCGCATATCCATCCCCAGGGTCATGATCCAATAGTGATTAGCCTTTCCCTGGCCACCTGGGAGGAGGATATATTGGGGTAAAAAGCCCTCACATTCCTCACAGTAGGCTCCTCTAAGGGGAGGTCAACAGTGTGGCCTATCACCCATTTAATTTATCATCACTTGTGAGTACCCTATTCACACTATCCTCTTGTTTCCCATTCCCATGAGGTTTCATTGAGCTCAAGAACCTTAAAGCTACCTCTGGGCATCACACAGCCTTTATGTGGAACTATAACATAAAGCCCCATGGTCGGCTGAGGTAGGCTTTACAATTGTGGAATGTCTGCCTGGAGGCTCTGTTGCTGGCATGGTGTAACATTTGTGATGATTGTCGACACCATGGTGAAGTTAACTTTGGGCAGGGGCACTGGTAACATTAGGACTGATGATAACTTGAGGGTGCCTCTATTTCTAAATGGCCAGATGCACATAATAAAGAATGACAAACTTGTTTTGGCTGAATTATTTTTAAATTGCAGCCACAAGTAATTGTTTTCAGGATTTCACTGCTGCTACAAATAGTGCATGTATTCTGCTTGCCAGCATGGAATTAGATGAACTCTCCTGCTGCAGACTGGGATTTTCGCTGCCAGGTCTCTCTTTAGCAAAACACGTAGAGAGCATGTAACAAACATGTATGATTCTAAAGATGATACAATGACACACTACGCAACTGCATAACAAATAGTTACCCAAGCATTGAATAGTCACTTAAGCATCTGTTAAATCCAAAAGACCTTGCTGTGTGCATGGTGAAAAGCTTTCATATGTTATGCCCAAAGAGTTGTTTTGTGTGTGCATGGTTATGATTATGTATGGTAGTCATATGCAAATATCCTTTTCCAGTAAACCATGTTTCTGGTTCTCATTTAGTCGTTGCTAAAAATACATCTGACACTATCATAACACATTACAGCATTTTATCTATCTGTCTAGCCATCAAAAAACAATTTAAAACATCCACTGCCAAAATTCCAGACAATTTATATTCGATTCCCTTGCCTATCTCCATTCTAAAGCAAACAAGACTAGCAGCTCATTATGCACATTATTTCTCAAGATTATCATTCATCTACAGTCTGTTTTTGTTGACAAGTTGTTAACAAATTACATATTTCATCATGTCTCTGTTCCTGCAACCTTTATGTCCTGATCATGAAGTGTGACATGCAGGGGCGTTGCTAGGGGGGGCTAAGGGGGCTATAGCCCCTGATCTTTTGGTTGTAGCCCCGGATAGAATCTCAGGAGCTACAGCCAAAAGACTAGCTAGCCCCCAGTCCCAAAGGTTCTGACATCAGCATAGCCCCGGGTCTTTTCCAGACCTAGCAACTCCCCTGGTGACATGTTTCGGCCCTGCACTGGCATCATGGGAACTTCTTTAAGAGGATGACAGTGAGATGGAAAACCTGACAAAGTATATATAAAACCACATTAAAAAACGGTTACTATGCATAATTAAAAAAGAAAACACTGAAAGTATGCCCCAGAAACATTACCCAAAACGTTGTGCTCGAGCAGACGAGCTGAAATGACAGCTGATCTTGTGTTCAATCGCTTATAAAAAAGTGTTAGCACATGGTGGAGTACATTTCCAAAGCATGGCACATGTATTGTGTTCCTGAATCTTAGTGCACCAATTACATTGGATTCATTGTCTGCTGCTAAAATACACAATGCTAGTTGCTTGGGAGTTAGCTGCTCTGCCACCACATACTCCACTTTATTCTAGATGTAAGCTCATGTGTGTCTCCTACCATCAAAACCTTGCATGAACAAAGTGGCTTTTCGGTGGGCAGCATGCAGCTCCTTAAACGTCTTCAGTGCGCACCACTATAGGGGAAGCTGATCCAGTGTGAATTTACAGCCATATAATCAGTGCTTTACCTGGTGGTCCACATATCCATGGTGAAGTGGATGTTAATAGTCTTCTGACCATTTCAAGGCCTTTCCCTCTGTAAGAACTACTTAATCTTACAATGCAGGTACAGCCGTTCATGGATATTATGCCCGGCTGGGAATTTACCAGCGGGTATCAGCATTTGCCATCAATTCTCTGAAACCGTTTTTTCAACAAAGCCATATGGCACAAGGTCTAGTGCCAATATTATTGCCAATTTGGCATTGAGCTTTACTCATGGATGGTTACAGTGATATTTTTGACTGGATCCACATGACTTGCTGAGGCTTGGCTGGTGCACAGGCATTGTTCCCCTACTGCTACTTTGTTTTTGGTGCTGCTGATGACATTGTTTAGCAGACTGTGTTGTTACGGGTCTGACTCTCTGACTCACACCACAGGTCTGGTTTCAACATGCAGGGTAGTGACAGCATGCTGCTGTGTGTTGACTGGCTCCTTGGAGTGTGCCACATAATAGTTTGTTCCCACTCTTGTGCATGATGTCCTTCATATGCACCAGCAATGATAATGTGTCCAGATTGGTGATTGGTCCCAGCCTTCCCATGGGACACAACGTTTCTATGCAACATGCAGATGGCAAGATGCTGCTCTTGACCCTGTAGAAAGAAATACCACACCATGGCATGCAGTGTGGACTGGCGACCGTAGGTGTCATTGGGCCTCATTACACGGTAGGCGGTGAGCCATGGCGCTATTAGCGCCATGGCTCATGCCGGTAAAATACCGGCACCGCCTTGGCGGAAAGGGGATTTACCGCCCCATTCCAAGGTTGGAGGGGAAGTAAATGCCCCTTCCGCTATTGCCCTTCCCCATTCCCATTTCTGCCCCATAGGGCTCTATGGGAATGGGGAAGGCGCTAATTACGGCACCGCAATTTTGCGGGGCCGTAATTAGCTCCGAGGTCACTTAGCGGGTTGGATTTTAATGCCTGCAAAAAGCAGGCGTTAAATCCCCCAACCCGCAAAGGGACCTCGTAGTAAGGCGGTAGGGATTTACCGGTACCGGTATTTTACCGGTACCGGTAAATCCCTACCGCCATCCGTGTAATGAGGCCCATTGTCTGTTGAGAAGAGAGGCATGAGGAGAAGCATTACGGCACTCCTCAAGTCACACAAGTACGCATAATGGTACTGGTTGCTGCGGTGGTGTGGGAGGTGCTGTCATTGAAGGATCTTCACCACTGGGTAATAATAAAAAGGTCAAAAAGGGGTTCCCGCTCACTTATTTATTTTATATTTTTTTTATTTTGTATTTGTAGAGCGCACTACAGCCCATAGGCAACAAGGCGCTTTAAAGGAAATTTAAGGAGGCTTGCTTGCGGGTTACAATAAGCAGCCCAAGAAGGTATGCTTAGATACATTCACTTAGATACATTTGTTCGATTACAGATGTTACACATTGAACGTTACAGTTGATTACTCATACTCTTGTCTAGGTAGCAGACTGCAAAACTGATAAATATCATATACATGGTGACTCAGTAGTGGTGCAGATCTAATGGGATGTGCTCTTTAGACGAAGAGCTGGGTTTTTGAAGCCTTGCAAAAGGCTGTGTGTGAGTCGATTGATCTAATCTGAGCTGGTAGGTTGTTCCATAGGGTTGCAGCCATAGTGGGGAAGCTGGTGCCTCCTGCACGTACTCTGCGCGTGTGCGGAACCGAGATGCGGTTGGCATCGACTGCCCTCGATGGTCCGATACTCTTTGTTTGGTGATCCTTTGTGCCAGATAGGGAGGGGCCTGTAGGAGTGTTTAGCGTGTTTTGGGAGCACAGAGTACAGCACCACTGCACAGGATCAATGTATAGCATGTTTTTTTTTTTGAAGTGCAGCGCCACTGCATGGGTTTGGTGCATTGATATAATGTGGTACAGCAAGACATGCGTTATTGAGCATTTTTATGCGGCGCCACTGCATGGGTTTGGTGCATTGCTATGATGCAGTTGTTTCAAGCTATGTGTTGCCAGTGTAACATCGACATATAAGTAAGGGCAGGTTATTCAGTCAAAAACGATTTTTACATATAAAATGCAAATACATTTTTCACAGTTAAAAGCACACATCTGTACCTTCAACATGCACACCATTTATCACCTGAAATGCCTATGTTGCAAGAGACACATTTGGTAATTAACAAACTAATCTCACTAACAAGACTAATAATTATAACTCATTAATAAAAGAATGTGTCTTCACTGCAAAAAGAGGCAGACTCTGAAAATCAGTTTTAAACACACATTCAAGTTTTTTTTTTTTTTTTTCTCTTTGCCTTTCTGTGCTCTGTCCACAGTAACTGCAGGAAGCAAAGACTTCGAATAAGCAGGAAATCAGCTTGTAACAGTTGCAACTGTACAAGAAGAACCATTGTTAAAAGTAGGAGGATAGAACAAAATTGATTCTGATTGGAGCACGTCACATCAAGCATCATATTAGAGGCTGTGACTAGTGCTTTGCTGCAGAATCTGGGGGAAAAAAGGGAGAGACATCTTGACACAGCTCGAAGAAGGACGGGGTTGACAGCTGGGGATGCCTGATTCCTAAAGCAGATTCAACTTGGTTGCAGAGACTGGCTTTTCCAGTCAACAAGTCCCAGTTCGAGTGACAGCAGATGCCTGTCCTTGCTGGGTGAACCCCTCCAGAAGGCGAACAGCCAAAGAAGTTACATGCTGAATAAGCCTGGTAATTATCTCGCTGAGGTGTGGGGGCTGAGTGTGTACGAGAATATTCAGTCGGTGTAGGAAAGGTGATTCCTGTGCTTTACTCACGTGTTTAATGTTGCAAATTGATTTCTTGTCTCTGCCACTCTCTTTTCAGTGTATCACAGATAATGCTGTTACTCTGCTATTTCATTTATTTCTGTAAAGCGTGAGATCGTGTTTAAATGCAACTTTTATAATACACAAAAATATCTGAAAGCAGACGGGTGGTGTGTTTTATATTTACCAATACAGTGCTGATGATGTGGGGAGATGTTTAAACAGTGCAATTGTCATTTTCAAGGTAGCTAAACATAAGATTTGGTTGCAGCTGTGTGCACAATGTAATTCAGTATGAGCAATTATAACTAACTGTGTGTGTTGTAGTCTGCCGGAGGTATATGAGACGGCAGAAAGGGAGGCCCGGGACATAGTTCACTACCGTATATAAGATAGTGAAAAATACCACATGATAGCTCGCTGCCGTAGATAAGACAGAGAGAAATTGCCCATGGTGGCACACTAAAAATGAAAATGTGGTGTTCCTGAAATGCAAGCCTGAGGTCTCTCTAGTGATTACACGAAAAATCTAAACAAAAATAAGGGGTTCTGGATATTGGAGCCACAAATAAAACAAAGGAATTATGCTCACCAAAATACCACCAATCACGCATACCAACCACACATACCAACCACGCATGTCTGTGTGCTGAAATAATGCATGTCCACTGTATTATTGTTGTACATGGCCCAATCTGAATACAAGGAGTGATTGTTGCTAAATTATTTTTCGGCGCTAAGAAAATACCGTCAGGCCCCAAATCTCCACAAAAATACCCAACATATTAATTGTGCGTTGCAGGCCGGGAAAGTGATCACAGAGCACCTACTGGGCGTGGCAAGCGTGTCTCACACTGCCATTTGCACATTAAAGGGAACCCATTTTATAATAGCAGTGTGCCACTAAAAACGAATTTCAGAATATCACAAAGGGAAACCACATTTTCAGACCTAGTGCAATATTTAAGGCAAAGTTGTTTGCACATGGGACGTGGTCGTCGAACAGTACCTTAGAATGGCGTGACCGCATTCATGGTGAGGTGCAGAAAGAAAAACTAGACAATATTTTTTGCAGAAGGCAGCATAATTCAGGTCTGCCTTACAAGATTATTGAATGCAGCCGATAAAAGCGCAGAGAAAGACTGTTTAATATAGCTATGCGGCAAAATAAGGTTTATTTTGAATAGGTCCCTGCGAATGCAGGAAAATGATACCCACCTAATTAACAGGTTAAAGACTGAATTAGATGGGGCAAGTAAAAATCAGGAAATGTTAAGAGCAGAATTGGATGTATGCCAAAAAGACATGCAATTAAAATGCAGAGACTTTGATGCTCAGTTATCCAAAAGCAAGAAACAATTTGAGGATAGTGAGCAAGAATTGGTACACTTAAAAGCCTTAGTGGACCACATTAGACAGGATAAAGATGAGGTTGTTTCAGAACTGCAGATTTTACAAAAAAAACATTGTGAAAAAGAATGTGATCTCCAGAGTGCAGAACAAGAAATGATTAAAATGACTCAAGAAAGAGACAAGAGAAATAAAGAGTTCAATGAATGCCAAATGCAAATGTGCGACATGCAGGAGGTGATTAATAAGATGAGTGATGAAAACAACTATTTGCAAAATGAAGCAAACAGACTCCTTAAAAAGTGTAAGGATTTAGAACAGCAAATGTGCATTCCCAGGTCCCAGGAGAGGCGGCAGGGTACCACATTCAATGGAGTGGAGGTGAATTCTAGTTCTGCCCAAAGAGCTAGTGCTCCAGTGACTGGGCCGGTGACTGAACTTGGTTGCAGCGCCCTTGGGGGATTAGATATTCCCATTGGGGGCAGCCACCAATCTCATACACCTGAAAACAGGATTGAATCACAAAGTAGTGCAATTCCATGCATTGCAACAAGTAGCCCCATAAAAATAATGAAATCCATTAAAGCCCTGATCAAACCATTTAAAAAGGGAGGTGAATGCTGCATTGAGGATCACTTAGAAGCGGTTCATGACATTTTTAAAGCATTCCAGATACCTAGGGAACTGTACAGACAATATTTTCATTTAACTTTAGATGCCCCGACGGCCAGCATCATAAGGGGATTAAATGAACAGCAGAATATGACATGGGTGGAGTTTGAAAAAGAAATTGGGCGTCATTTTTCTCCTTTTCAGTCATTGCAGGAGGCAAAGAAAGTCGCTTACACAATCACTGCTGGACCTAATACATCCCCTCGCCAATTTTTACAATACTTAAAAAGAGCATTTTCTCGCTTTGATGTATCTTTTGACCCAAATTCCAATGAGTTTAAAACTGCATACCTCTATGGGCTACAGAAAGACATCATATCCCAATTGGTCCATGAATTTGACCGTGACAAGTCCCTTAAATGGATTGTACATCAAAGCACAAAACTATATGAGGTACTCTATTGTCAAGGTAGAGAAAGTGATAAAATGATAGATACTAGACCTAAATCTAAAGAACCCTCAGCCACAGTACTGGAAATCAGGTCAGCCAAAATGTCCCTTGAGTCTGCTCAGAGTCAAGGTAAAAATAATGTGACACCTGAACAAAGGGGTAATCAACAAAGATCGCCCTTTCCTGTACCAATGTTCCAATCACATGATCCTAGTAATAGGGAGAGCTACATCAGCCTTAGGTATTTAGGGGACAGACCCCGGGTAGGATATCGGCCTGATATGGCAGGTATGAACAATAACCAGAGACAAAATCAAGATCAAAGAAATGATGGTCCCTACCAGTCATTGGGGACACAGAGCAGATTTGATCCCAACACCATGATATATGGTAATCAGGATAGACCCCGATATGTGGATCGATTTACTGATAATGTAAATCAACATAGGGGCCAGTACCCACAATCTGAGAGACAGGACATGAGGAAAAACATGAACTACAATCCACGTCAGTACAATGATTCCCCACCAGGGGACTATAATCAAAGGATGGGTGCACCCCGCTCCCCTCCACAAATGAATCAAGAGTTCAGAAACCATCCCAACAGACATCAATCACCTGAGAGGTATCAGAATAGATCCAATCAGGGGGAAAACAACCAATATCGACCTAGGCCACAGAAAGAGGATTCTAGAGAGATGGAAAGGTTCCAGTGCCTTGAGGCCCAAGTGAAAATGTTAGCTGAGCAAATAGGAAAACTCTATACAGCACAAAAACAACCATCTAAAGAGGGGGCTGATGGCCCTAGCAATGACCGGGGGGCTTCTGAGAAGTGACTAAGTACTCATGACACCTGCAGTGCCAAAAAGACAGATTGCCCTGATGTAATTTTGCATAATGACTCTGAGATGCCTAATGATTTAAAAGTGAAAGCACCAATAAATGAACATGTAACAGAAAATGCAAATACTTCTAAAAAAGAGGTACGGTTTAACCTAGAACTAAATCAAACATTGAAGATTTGTGCAAATAAAAAAGAAACACCTGGAATTCCAAAAGAACAAAGAGACATATATAAGAAAAATGACTCATGCATGAGGAATACCAGTGAACAGGGTGTAAGTGGGGATGCTATAGCTCCTTCTCTGGGCAAGCAAAACAATGACCAAACACAGGTAGAAAAAGGAAATACTCAAAAGGAGGGTACGGGTCAATCACCTGAAGAATTTTTTGAGCCACATATTTTTGAAGAGGCTGAAAGGGCTGGTATCACACTAAATGATCACAAATGCACAGAATTAAACAATGACAAATTGCTAAATGATGTTGTTACACATGTTCAGTTGGAAGATTGTAATGTAGTCTCTGATGTTACCCAGATGGATGGGCGAACAGTGGCCACAATCCAAAAAACCTCTGATCATGGAGAAATGAATAAAGTCTCTTGTGCAGAAATGGGTAAAAAGGAGGGAAAAATGTCTTTCCATTTACCAATGTGCTTAGCCAAAAGTGAAAAAGGCCTGAGAAAGGTGAGCCCTGAAATCAGTAAGAATTCACACTTCTTATGTGTATTAGAGGAAGTTGAGGACAGATATTATGCACCCATCACTGTAGAAAAAAAATGCCACACATTTGCTATGATTGACACTGGCGCACAGGCCACAATTATGTCCAAGGAGCTGGTAAAGAGTATCAATGAAGGGAGACCCCCACAGAGTCAGATCACGGTGAAGGAAAATCAAGGCCCAGTGCATAACTTTAATGGGGAGGAGGTGCCCATCATAGGTGCAACTGAGGTTGACATAAAAATAGGAAAGCACAGAATGAAACAAGAGGTATTGATCACATCTATTTGTGAAATTCCATTTTTGATAGGGACAGATTGCCTGAAAAGATTGTCTCCTCTCATAGATGGGGTGAATGGAGTGCTGTGGTCCTTAACCAAAAAACCATTGAGGCCTAAGAAACTAAAATCACAAAACAGCAACATAAATGAATGTCACACCGTTGCCAAAACAAATGATGCTGTGGAGGTATATCTCCAGAATAGTTGCATACCTAGTTATATTAATGTGTCAAGACAAAATGCAGAGCGACAATGAAGGACTACCTGTACAAATCTACTTGGACCCAAGGAAAAATTGGCAGACTGCCATAGATGAGCACACATTACGTTTTTATTTAAAAGAGAAAACAATCAAACAGAATATTGCTCCTAAAACAGATTCAGAAAAACACATTACCACTCTTGCTGAAATACACATGGAAGATGAGCAACCATGGGTTCATGTTGGTATAAATGACTGTTTTAAAACAATAAAAGCCACTTTAACACTTGAACAGGAGAGGAGCTTCATTAATGAGAAATTATTGCAAAAAATGATGGAGAGGGAGGAGATCCCGAAATTTAGAATTAAGTACCAATATGTCTCTGGTTTGGACAGTCCAGACTTTGAAAACCGAATTGCAGGCAGATGCATGCTGAAAATTAACATTGGACAAAAAACAATTCACCATAATGTGTGGATAGTGAGTGGAGCACAAAATGACTTTTACATGGGCAACAACATCATCCATAGAATGTGTATGGTGTTAGATTTCCTTAATCAAAAAATATGGTCACGCCTGGGTGGCCCGGCACCTGAATTTGAAGACAAAAGAAGGGCTTATCATTGTGCACAACTGGTTCCTTATGCAATCGAATTACAAATGAGGAAAGATACTATTATTCCTGCATTTACAAAACAGTTTGCAATAACACTGAAATGCAAAAATGGACAGCAAATGAAAGACTCTGATGCATTTGTATGCCTGAATGAATCCATAAAACAGCAAGGCCTGGATTATGAATACACTCCATTGGTAGATATTGGTGAAGGATCTGTAAAAATTATGGTAAATAATAAAGGTTGTCAGGATATTCATTTAGAGGAAAACTCCCCATTAGGAATGGCCATACAAAAATCACATTATACGGCAGATTTAAATAACATGGTGATTGGAAATATCCCTGAAAAGTATGTAGATGCCAAGGGTGAGTTGCCAGAACACCTGGACTCTCAGCCAAAGGAATATTTAAAATTCATTCTGTGTACCCTTATGATTCAAATGAGACAGTGTGCTGCCATCAAGAGGATTGCATAATATTTAATTTAAATGAAAATGAAACAGAAAATCAGCCCATGGAAGTGGAAGCTGATATGCCAAAATATTTAAAAGCCGCAGCTTTACAAAAAGACACAGCCACACAGTTATAGGAAAGCGCCGAGATTCCCTTACCAGAAGATTTTCCAGAATTTTCCAAAATGGTAGAAGAGCAGATCTCCTTAGCAGATGCGTGTGACAGCAATGAGGATAGAAACAATCTGAGGGAGATATTTATGGAGTTTAAGGATGTATTTGCAAAAGATGCTTATGATTGTGGTTTAACTGATTTACATGTGGCCACACTACCAGAAGGGTGTAGCAGAAGTCCAGTGTTTGTACGCCAGTATAGACTACCGCTGGCATGTTTAGAATCATTGCCAGAGATTATTAAAAATTTGGAATCGCGGGGAATCATCAGGCCCATTCATAGCACATCCAATACACCTATTTTTGGTCTGTTAAAGCCAAATGGTCAATGGCGGCTATGTGCAGACTTGAGAGAGTTAAATAAAAGAGTACCAGTGTCCAGATGGCCATTGCCATTCATTGATCAGGGCTTAGCTCAGGTACATTGTTCAAAAGTGTTTACCACATTAGATCTCACATCTGGATATTGGTGCATGCCACTGGCAGAGGAGATACAGAATTTATTTTCCTTTACATTTGACAGGACTCAATATGCCTGGCTTAGAACCCCGTTCGGGTACATCAATAGTGGGAGTGAATTTGGCATATTTTTGGAGGCCATGCCTGATGCAGCGGAAAGAGGAACCATAGTTTACGTGGATGATGTCTTGATAAAAAATGAAGGCCTGAAAAGCCATTTTGATGAAATAAGACATGTGCTTGGCCAATTGCAGAAAGCAGGCGCCAAAGTATCTTTGCAAAAAGCACAATGGTGCAAGAAAAAAGTGAACTTTCTAGGCCATGAAGTGACTGAACATGGGCTAAATCCACAAAAGAAGAAGATAGAGGCCATACAAAGATTAAAAGATCCTAAGAATGTGAAAGGAGTAAAAGGTTTGTTAGGAATGACAGGGCATAACAGAAAATTAATTGAAAATTATGCTGAAATCACTCAACCATTGACTAAACTGCTTAAACTGAATACTCCCTGGAAATGGGAAAAAGAGCAGTCTGAGGCAGTGGCTAAACTGAAGGAATGTCTGGTAAAGGCACCATGTTTAGCATATCCCATAAAAGGTAGGGATTTCTTTATAGAAATAGGTTTTTCTTAACATTGTATGTCAGCAGTGTTATCACAAAAACATGATTTGAATCACAAAACAATTTCCTATGCAAGTAAGGCATTTTCCCAAGTTGAAATAAAATTTAATGAATGTGAAAATGCCCTATTAAACACTGTGTGGGCGCTATAACATTTCCGCCCCATTGTTCAGGGAGAAAAGGTGATTATTGAAACAAATCATCAACCTTTGCAGTTTTTAGAGAGTAAAAGAATTAGGTCAGGTAATCTAGCGCAGTCCAGAATCACTTCATGGACGCTGGCATTACAAGGTTTTCCTGTAGAAGTGAGATATGGACAAAATAAAAAGAGCCCAATTGCTCAAGGGTTAGCTGACTTACATGACTGCGCAGCTGAACAAATATCAAATGAAATGGAAGTGGAACCTAATTGGCAGAAATTTGAACAATCACCACACAAAGCTTTTGATGAAAAAACATGCAAGGATTTGCCAACTGTATATGTGGATGGTTGTGCTTCTCACATTGAAAATGACAGTAATAAACAATTAGTGTCAGGAATAGGAAATGTCTGGTTGAAATGTGAAGGAGTCCCCAGTATTGGGATGAGGATTGGAGCTAGGAGCAGTCAAGTGGCGGAATTGGCAGCCATTTATAAAGCAATTACTACTGCAGTTGATAGAAAGTTCAGTGAAATTGTCCTGGTGACTGATTCTGACTATGCACGGAATAGTTTTGTGGAATATTTACCTGGCTGGAAAGCAAGAGGAATGATTACATACAACAAAAAACCACTTAAACATGGAAAAATGATACAAGCCATAGACAAATTGGTGTCAGAGAATGATCTAACAATATACTGGAGAAAAATTTGTGGGCATTTAAAAACACCAGGAGAGGATAAGGAGGGAAATGATAAAGCAGACCACCTGGCTAAAATTGGGGCTGTGATGGGAGAATTGCTACCTATTGATGATTTACTCGGTGAAATACAGATTGATGCAGTAACACGTTCTAAAGCACCAAAGGAGGTAGATCAACCAGTGGTGCAATGGGGCCATGACACACCAGACCAAGATTTGATTGAGGCACAAAAGAATGATCGAATTTTGGGAATCTATTATAATCATTTGATAGATCCTGAACAAAACCCTTTAACAGAAAATGATTGTATGGGAAAAGAAGAGTTGAGGGTACTATTAAAGAATAAAAAACGAATTAGATTACAAGATGGACTCATGATTAGAGAGTCCATAACAGGACAGATACAGTGGGTGGTACCCCTTTCATTCAGAGGGCTAATGCTACAACATGCACATGATGCAATAACTGCAGGACACAGAGGTTCACAAAAAACATTGGAAATACTGAAAGATTATGCTTACTGGCCACATATGTCCCAAGATGTGGAATTATATACTAGAGGATGTCTAGTATGCGCCCAATTTAAACCTGCTTCACCAATGCATAGAGCACCATTGATGAAAAGAGGCCTAACTCTCCCATGGTCAGATTTGCAAATAGACTATGTAGGCCCTTTAAAAAGGTCGAGCAGAGGACACCGTTGCATTTTAAGTGTGATATGTTTAATGTCGAAGTGGATTTAATGTATTCCTGCACCAGATTGTAGTTCGCAAACAGCAGCCACATTGCTGGTGAACCATGTGTTCTCAAGGTTTGGGTTGCCACAAAGAATTGAGTCAGACAGAGGAAGTCATTTCACAAGTACCCTAATGAGTAAGGTATGGCAAATACTGGGTGTGAAAAGGAAACTACATATCGCATATCGGGCAGCCTCTTCAGGTGGAGTTGAACGGAGCAATAGGTCTGTTGTGGATATTTTAAAGAAATTCGTGGCAGAAGCAAGTTCCAGCTGGGATTTACGTTTACCGTTGGTTTTGATGGCAATCAGATCAACTCCTGCCAAAGCAACAGGTGTTAGCCCCCATGAGGTCTTGACAGGTAGGAAAATGTTGTTACCACAACACCTGCTATACAAAACACATGAGAAGACACTTGTGAGTGCATCCACAGTTCATGAGTACATTGATGAACTGAGGAGGCATTTGCAACATGCATTTGCTTTTGTGCAGAGAAATCTGGAAAGGGCTGCTGACAGTGCTAAGACATACTATGATAAAAGAACATCAGTGAGAGAATACAGTGTTGGGGATCAGGTGTACAAGTTTCATTTTGGAAAACGTAAACAGAAAAATTCTAAATTTCTAGCAGCCTGGCAGGGGCCATTTCGAATTATAGATAAGATCTCTCCTGTAGTGTATAAAATTTTGAAGAATGAAGGTGAAACAGCGATAGAGCAGTTTGTCCATGTAAATCAGATCACGCCATGCCCTCCCAGACACGAGATCTGGCGGCTTGAGCATGTAGAAACAGAAAGCCCTGGGCTGCTGCCCACTGATGCACACAATACAACAGAAAGTCCCTTGAACACAAAAAGATAAGATAAATGGGTACAGTCAGGAGGCAGTGACAGAGAAGTTAAAAAGTTGATTATTATAATGGCACATAAACACTGTAATATATGTAAATAAATAAATAATCTAAAATAAAAATATATATAATGGAAGCTCATGGTCGGTGTGCAGAATGAAAATGCATTGAATTTAAAATGTTATTTCATGTATGCTTATTCTCTTTTTAATCTGTGTTTAATTAAAAAAAAATGTTTTATTTTTGGCAAAAGGGTGGTTAGTATTGTGCTATATACTTAATCTGTTTCTTTTCTATTTTGGTTTAGAACATTAACTATTTATACCGGAGGTCACGGGAGACGATGGAATATGGAGTCCCCTGGATGAAGACCAAAAGATGCCTGCCTCCGGGTGGAGGTGAAGACAAAATAGCCGGAATGCCAAAGAAAAGATGACTTCTATAGAGAAGGATCCAAGAGTACCAAGATGAAAGAGTACCCGAATGAACCAAAAGAGGCAGACAAGAGTCCTGACATATGGAGTTCCACGTATTTATTATTTTAATTAATTGTTTTAATCTGTTATGTTAATTATTTGTTTTAGTTAGTTGTTTTATTTTATTATTTTCAATTGACTTCAAGTATACAATTGAAATACTGGACTAGACACTTCCATTGGGAAGGCAAATGTAGAACATTTTATAAGAATTGATAAATTCAGTTGAATTTTAATATTATATTGATTGAACAGCGACTTCCAATTTTCATCTTCACGACAAGGCTGTTAATTGTATTGGATTGTTACATTTTTGAAAGAAGGAAAGGAACAAGTTGGATTTTTTTTAAAAAAAGGAGGGTATATGTAGGAGTGTTTAGCGTGTTTTGGGAGCACAGAGTACAGCACCACTGCACAGGATCAATGTATAGCATGTTTTCTTTTTTTGAAGTGCCGCGCCACTGCATGGGTTTGGTGCATTGATATAATGTGGTACAGCAAGACATGTGTTATTGAGCATTTTTATGCGGCGCCACTGCATGGGTTTGGTGCATTGCTATGATGCAGTTGTTTCAAGCTATGTGTTGCAAGTGTAACATGGACATATAAGGGCAGGTTATTCAGTCAAAAACGATTTTTACATATAAAATGCAAATACATTTTTCACAGTTAAAAGCACACATCTGTACCTTCAAAATGCACACCATTTCTCACCTGAAATGCCTATGTTGCAAGAGACACATTTGGTAATTAACAAACTAATCTCACTAACTAGACTAATAATTATAACTCATTAATAAAAGAATGTGTCTTCACTGCAAAAAGAGGCAGACTCTGAAAATCAGTTTTAAACACACATTCAAGTTTTTTTTTTTTCTCTTTGCCTTTCTGTGCTCTGTCCACAGTAACTGCAGGAAGCAAAGACTTCGAATAAGCAGGAAATCAGCTTGTTACAGTTGCAACTGTACAAGAAGAACCATTGTTAAAAGTAGGAGGATAGAACATGATTGATTCTGATTGGAGCACGTCACATCAAGCATCATGTTAGAGGCTGTGACTAGTGCTTTGCTGCAGAATCTGGGGGAAGAAAGGGAGAGACATCTTGACACAGCTCGAAGAAGGACGGGGTTGACAGCTGTGGATGCCTGATTCCTAAAGCAGATTCAACTTGGTTGCAGAGACTGGCTTTTCCAGTCAACAAGTCCCAGTTCGAGTGACAGCAGATGCTTGTCATTGCTGGTGAACCCCTCCAGAAGGCGAACAGCCAAAGAAGTTACATGCTGAATAAGCCTGGTAATTATCTCGCTGAGGTGTGGGGGCTGAGTGTGTACGAGAATATTCAGTCAGTGTAGGAAAGGAGATTCCTGTGCTTTACTCACGTGTTTAATGTTGCAAATTGAGTTCTTGTCTCCGCCATTCTCTTTTCAGTGTATCACAGATAATGCTGTTACTGTGCTATTTCATTTATTTCTGTATAGAGTGAGATCGTGTTTAAATGCAACCTTTGAGATGTTTAGACAGTGCAATTGTCATTTTCAAGGTAGCTACATATAAGATTTGGCTGCAGCTGTGTGCACAATGTAATTCCGTATGAGCAATTATAACTAACTGTGTGTGTTGTAGTCTGCCGGAGGTCTATGAGTCGGTAGAAAGGGAGGCCCAGGACATAGTTCACTACCATATATAAGATAGTGAAAAATACCACATGATAGCTCGCTGCTGTAGATAAGACAGAAAGAAATTGCCCATGGTGGCACACTAAAAATGAAAATGTGGTGTTCCTGAAATGCAAGCCTGAGGTCTCTCTAGTGATTACATGAACAATCTAAACAAAAATAAGGGGTTCTGGATATTGGGGCCACAAATAAAACAAAGGAATTATGCTCACCAAAATACCACCAATCACGCATACCAACCACGCATACCAACCACGCATGTCTGTGTGCTGAAATAATGCATGTCCACTGTATTATTGTTGTACATGGCCCAATCTGAATACAAGGAGTGATTGTTGCTAAATTATTTTCGGCGGTAAGAAAATACTGTCAGGCCCCAAATCTCCACAAAAATACCCAACAGGCCTGATCATGAAGACATTTATGTGTAAGGGCCAAAGTTTTGAAAACCAACCTTTCCTTGATGGGAGCATCCTGCTGGGAAAGACACCAGGAAAAATGCCAATGAATTCAGATTACAATGAACAACACATGTATGATGCATCCTGCCTGCGTTGTTCTTGCTAGTCATAACACTTTCAAGCCGCAAACATAGAATTGACTTATCTTATTCACAGATACATTCAAACACATATACGCTGGACTACATGGCTAGTCCAAATTATAGACTCTGATATTTTGTATTTATATTTCACTAATAATCATGCATTATTGAAAGAGTCAAAGTAAATATGTTCCAAACCTCAGGCAATGCAAACTCAGATAGAAATTAGTTAATAATGACCACCTGATTGGAAAATGAACATGTCAAATATATATCAATACATATTTATTTTACAGAAAACTCTCTATTCAATGTTACCTTGATTTCCTATGGAGATTCACACTAGGAACACTTTAAATTCGAACTCAATAACAGCACGTGTTTCAACATAAACAACTGGGAAATGTAAAACAAATATTCTCGTGGGCTGTGCCAGACAATAGTGGATTTCTTTCGAAATGAGGTGTGTAACTGTTACATTTTATTGTTTTGGCTGACTGTTTTGTTCTTTTATGGCTGTTAACCGAAATAAAGCTAATAGTGACTGACTGATGAGCCAATGTTGTAGCGGAATGAGGGTGGTTTTCTTAAATAAGGACATACGAAAAGAGAATGTAAAAATGTTTTCCATTTTTATGTTGAGAATAGGAAATTCAAAATGGGCTGGATTTTATTTTTGGAATGAGGGATAGTGAAAAGGGAATACATGTAAATAACAGTTTCCTGAAATGTATCAATACATACAATATTCTACTTCACGACATTAATTGACTAAATCTGCTGGAGTATGTCAAGGCGCTGAATTCCTTTTTTAATCTGTAACATCAGTAGGTCTTTCCTGATGCCACACTTTTAGGCGGGATCCAGCATCTGAAACAAACTAGGGAAATTAAATGTTATCTTACCTGGGAATGGAAATGGCCCTCCCCATCCAAGATTCAATTGAAAGCAACAGCATTTTTTAAAACACAATGGGGCCTGGGATGAATACATTTTTAATGTTGAGTAAATCGTGCTGGGAAACCTCAGTAATGGATCTCTTAGAACCGTTTTGCTGGTGAGATCCTATTTGGAGTGCCATGGCACTGGATTAAATGACACCCTTATCTATTCAGCCCTTGGATCCATGTAAACCAGTGTTTCAAGCTTGTTCCTCCTTCAGGATCTCATTAAATAGTCCTCCTGTTTGAAGCCACTCAACCTCCTGTCAGCAAATGTGTTATGACAAACACAGCTAGCAGTGTTGCCATGAACAGAGAGGAGAGACTACCGTGATACGTGAGGCTGATGGGAGGTGCGTTGGACTGGAAGCGGTCATACCGCAGGCCCCATGGCAAAGCCATAGTTATGTGTGGATAAGCGCATTCAGCAGTGTTTGCAGAGCATTGGTAAGGCCAAAGTGGGAGGCTTTTATTTTACACGAGGTGCTGGGATGTGCTCTGGACTGGAAGCAGTCACAACTCAGGTCCTGTGGCTAGGCCATGTTGCAGTATGGACTAGCACAACTGGCATTCTCTGTGTCTGCGCGACTGCTAATCTGCAATATGTAGGGTTGATCAAGATTCACCAAATGCTACTTATGACCCTGTTTTTAACTTCTCTTTCCATTGTACAGTGGCCATTTCATTGTCTTAACAACTGGACATGGTAGCTATGCAGCTGGTAATTTCCTAAGGTATCAATAGAAAAAAAACGAATTAAAAAAAACAAATGGGATATTTGTTCAAATTTTGGCTGAACGGGAATTTCGAACAGCGTACATGCCAAACAAATATTCGGTGCCATTATAGTGAGCAAGGGGAGCAGGGGTTGCGTGGGAGTCCCCCACACCCTTGTTCACAACAATGGCACCTGGGGTTGGCCGGGGAGTCTCCCACTCCCTAAACAGTACAGTTTAAATAAATTGTTTTTTAAAAGAAGCGGCGCAACTTCCCATGCACGTAAGTGAAGGAAACCGGCATTGCAGAGGGATGGAGGAGTCGGTGCCACACAGCAAAGTGTGCCCCCTAAAAGGTAAGTAAGGAGGTGGAGGGAGTGGGTTGCCAGAAATGTCCACGGAAGGGAAAAACAAAAGTAATTTTTATTTAAATAACTTTTGAATTTTTTTGTCTCTCTGACATTTCTCATAGACATCAATTTCATAATAATATCCAGTTTGCATCATGGTAAAAAGGGAGGCCCACACAGCGAGTGGGGAAAGTTAATCCAAAACAACGATGGGTACAAGCCCCTTAGACTCTATTTTGAAAATATGCTCTAGGGAGGGTGGAAAGCCAGATGAGTGCACGTGAGCATAACATCTGCACTTCAGCTCCAGTCTCATTCTTATTTTAGCCTCCACCAATGGCCCTACCCTACTCCTGACACACTGCTGCTCAGATGGCTCCATATGCAGGTCATAAACAGCAACTGGTCAGTGCCCACGTGTGATCTCTGGCCTGTAACAACATGTCCTTCAGAGTTTAAGCCATATCAGGAGATTGATCAATATTTTGACCAAAGCTCATAAAAAGAATTTTTGGAGAGATGAAAAATAAAGCCCATTCACAAACTAGCAGCCTCAAGCAACAATTGAAAATTGCAAACCTTAAGTTATTAAATGCTAAGGGTAGGAAATGGTTGGCCCGCCAGGGCTTTTAATCAGATTTGAAACATGGCAATGACTTTCATGTAGTGGAAAGAGCAATGAGACCCTTTTAGAGGTCATGAGCGAGGGCTTAACCATAGAGCCTACCATTTTATAAGCATTAAACCATGTAGTCTTGTTACTCATGACCCTTCTTGACAGACTTAGCATAACTGATAAAGCAATCTTGGTGTTGAAATCCATGTGAGTGATTGGTAACTTAACCGGTCACAGGCCAACATGGAGGAATCTTTGTAAGACGGCAAACGACTATGTGTCCTGGTGCCACTTTATAATACAAACTGTAATATAATCTCTGTCTCAACTAATAAATCCAAACCACATCTGGTCTGCAAAAATAACACTGTGTCTCTGAAAAGTCAGACTGGCCATAAGACCACCAATAAGAACGTTTTTCATTCCCTCCAAAAGCAGATTGCGTGGTTGTGGTCCTGACACAGGTCCATTTGTAAAATTGCCAGGGGACCCAAAATTGCTCTAATTAGTTATTGCAGCGGATTAGTACGGATTTAATTGGTGAATCCACCTACCTCAATCTGATTGAATTGCTAAATGTATGAAGTGGATCAGTGACTTCGATAATGATTTGAAAGGTGATTTTGTTGTTGCTACTTTTTCCAACCCCTGATTAGTGAACCTTCTGCATTGTCCTACCTTATCATGAGGGCCAAAATGGGCCACTTGATTATTTGTATCCTTGCAACAGGGCTGACGATCATGCTAACCTAGTCTTTTTGGAAATATTTATAGTTATAAGGAGGGGCTGATGAATGTAATTTCTCAATTTTATGAATAAATTTGAAGCATTGACCAATCCCGAAGAGCCAGATTAATTTATAAATCCATCACCCAGTACCAATGCTAATTTGTCTTTGCCAAAATCGTCTAGACGCTCTTGTTCTCATCCATGCCTTGAGGCCACTCTTTTTGACAATTGTTTTCTCTGTTCTTTCATGAATATGGCTGGAGGTGACCTGAAATTGGAGGACTTGAACTATAAACTTTGCTCACTAGACATTGCATAATGTGGCTCCTAGAACAAAACAACAACAAAAAATGAAACATGGGTTTCTGCCCTATTCACGTAGACAGATATATGTAATTCTGTCTTGTGACCAAACCATTCCAAGGGGGCATTATTCATTCATTTGTTGTCCTGATTTCTAGATTGTTTCCAAACTGTTGAACTACTTATAAAATAGGGTGTTTCCATTGTCATTATCAATTGATATTTACCCACACAGTCCAAATGTGTTAATCCCTTTTTGATAGGCTGAATCATCAGAAGGGGTTTAAAAGTTAGAATTGATAGGTTCGTATGACACAAGGTATTGCTCTTTATATTTTGGGGTGATTATAATGCTAAGTGCACCATTATTATTATTATATAAACCATTTGATTATACTTAATTGTGTCTCAATGGCATATCCACATTTGGCTACTTGTTAGTTATTTTTGGTATTGGGCAAGAGTAATGGTTTTCATTATAGAGAAACACAGCATCAGCAATCATGCTACCCTTTACATCTTTTTAGTATTTTCTCTGTGATTCTGTGCACAAATCAAACCAATTTTAGAAGTCACTATTTCCAATAACCATCACAAGATGAAATGGGACAGAATATATAAATGGCTACGAAAGGTGGGCAAGCCAAGATCTTTATAGTGAGAGCTGAGCCAGAGCTGATCAGAAAGTCTGGCTTTGACCAAAGACCCAAACCATGAGTCGAGCCATTGGAAACACTGTGTTTAAATTGGGCATCCTAATGTTGCAAGTGACATAATGAAAACATTTTCCATTTATAATTCACATATTATATTATCAAAATGTTTATATTTTCGTGATCTACAAGCAAAACTGGACTACAACGTGTCTCAAGATTGACTAAGTACATCATTAACATTATTAACTTGCATTGAAATCTCATTCAAGTCTGGTGGAAATCTTTCTTCATAAACTCTGGCTCCCTCCTTGCAGGAGTGTGAGCTAGCACCCATTCATGTGTGTGAACTCACTCACTAACAAGTCTTACAGTGAAGAAAATGGCAAGGTCGGCACACATGAGCATTGATCTGAAGGAATATCTTGGGGCGCCACAGGAAGAAAGGAATCATTTATGGACATTTTCACTATGAATGGTTCATTAATCCTCATTGGACCTTGTAAAAGAGGTTCATTTGGTTGAAGTGTTCAGAGGATCCTCATTTAAACTTTGACAGGTTGAGATATGTATAGAAACCTGTGACAGCCAAGCCGATGGAAAACACAGAGCATGCATTAGGCCACTTAGTGTTTAGTAAATACCGGAAGTGGCGTAATGAAATGTGTTGTTACTATCATTATACTATGCAATAAATAAGAAAAACTGTAATTACCTAGAGAACAAAACTAGAGAATTGTGCTGCAGTCACTGAGGCTGGAGGGCGGCGGAATAATAGAACAATAATACTTCTTTTATATATGTTGCTTCATTCCAGATGTATCCAAATTCTAAGTGTGCTAATACTTGGTGTCATTCCCCTTTAATTGAATGGCATTCATTTGATAAAACCCAGAAGGGTAAAGAGCTGAACAGCTCTCGAAAAGTTTGTGACCATGAATTGGACAAATTTGAATTTTAGCATTAAACCAATGGAGGTAGCTTAACATCCTTAGATGTACAAAAACCTACCGTGCTTGGCCCTTCCAGACTGACACTGCAGCTTGTGTTTAAAGTGTATTTAAGGGAGGGGTGATGAACGAAGGTTATTTTGCACCTTTTCCAGCTTTACAGACCCAGGCAACCTCTGATGTCCTTGTGTAGTTTCCCAATACTCAATTTGCTAAAAGGCATCTTGGGTTGAACAGAAAGCTGCCTGTACAGAGGACAATCCAGGGGCATGTGTCATTCCATTAAATTGGGCTCATATTAATTGTGTGTATTTAAAGAGTTCTGCTAGAGTCTCTCCCAAAGTTTCTTTACTGTTTGTATCTTTTCATGGCGAGAATAGCTTGCCTGCTGACAGTCTTTTCTCCACTCTAGTTGTAGTATGCTTCTTGCACTGAGTGAAACGCCTGCGGGGGAAAATGAAGGTTTTGTGCATCGGGGGTTTGGCTAGGTGTACAACTAGCCATGAACTGGTTTGCAGCATGGAGGAATGCATGAACGAACGACAAGGAACTTTTTGTTTCAGTTTCGTGCTGGTTTAAGCCCAGCGAACTGTATGGGAATTTGGTCAGCATTTAAAAAGAAAATCTGGTTTATTGAAGATTGTTCGTACTGGCACTCAACGTATTGAAGCTGATTGAAGAGGAGCAGACACTAAAGGTATTGGAGAGGTGGCTGGTTTTGCATAATAAATATGTGTTTTTTAGTAGCAAAGGACTAAAAAGGTGCACTCTGAGTAATTTATGGACAGTAGTAAATACAACATTTATGGTGTTGATGTGTTCACAATGCAATGCATTGTTAGGAAAGATATCATATACTTTATGTCTGGTTAGGAAATGTTATATGACACAGTTTAATCGTATGGATGAAAGAGTTTTAAGGGTCATAGTGAATTCATAGGTAAGTGAAGGTTTATGCACAAACAAATGTAAGTATGTGTGGTGGTGTGTTGTGCATGGTATACTGACCTGGCTGGGAAGGCCCAGGACGTGTGCTGTGAGAGAGGATGTGAGTGCACAACGAGTCTAAAAGGTGCAGTATGGAGTGTAAGGGTGCACTATAATGAGTTGTATTGTATGTGGTGTCAATACAAAACGGTAATGTGCACTATAGGTTTTAATTCCTGTTTGAGGATTGCAATAGTATATTTAAGTTTTTCTTTAAAAAAAATGCAAAGTGGTTTTATATATATATATATTTGGTTGTGCAGGTTTAACCAATTTGAGGATTTTCAGGATGGACTTATAGGGAACATTGTTTTAAATGTAAGAAGTGCCATTATATGTGAGAAGTAGGAATTGAAATGCAGTGCATTACGCTATTAGTATATTTAAGACTTTATGAGCAAATGTGACAAAATTCTAAAGGAATGTAAAGTATTCAGGGCATTAAGTAGGTGGTGAGGCATATGCATGTGTAAGCCCTGTTTAAATGTAGTGTATGAGTATGGCATGGTACATTTTGAGGTATAAAAATGAGTTATTAGAGGTGTAATGAATTGCATATCCAAATGTAGTAAAGGAGGTTGCGCCTCCAGTTTAGGAATGTGAAAGTGGCAAGGATTTGAGAGTATAAATGTTGCTAATTAGTAATCCGTATGAGTGGATTGTGTGTTTAGTGAAGCTAATGTGTAGTTGAGTACTGAATTAATTGTCTGATGATGTTTAGGCAATGGATGTGAACCGTGTTATGGTTGTGTTCCGGTTAAGTAGTAAGGTGTTAAAATGACATGGATCCATAAATTGTGAGTTAGAGGATTTATTTGAATATCCATAAATTGAGAGTATGTACACGAGATAGGTTGTTTGGCCAACTTCCTGTCCTAGTGTTCTTTTCACGTGCTGTGCCTTTGCAGTCTCACTGTTTTTATGTGATCTTTGTGCTGTTCGTATCTTTTCTTGATTTTCTCACTTTTACATGTTTCTTGGGGCAGTTGAGTATTTGAGTGATGAGCAATCTGCAGGTTCTTTGTTGTGAGAATGAGAGGTGGTGTGTATGGTTCAGTTATGTATCGTTATGGTTACAGAATGTTAGTTTCTGTATGTGGTTGGTTCCGTGTGAGTGCCTGTTAGTGCTGTGGGTGTGGCAGAATCGAGACCGTGTGTGGAAGACACGGTAGAATGTGTGTACGCTTGGAAGGTGATGGAATGTGGTTAGGATGCGGTTTGTGCTCTTAAGTGGCAGTTACGAGATCCAGTGGTGGCAGTTCTGGATATATGGTTGATTGGTGATATTTATGATTGCTGGGGAACGTTAGTTACACAAATGTAGAGTACGCTTAGATGGATGAGAAAGTGGTTTGTACTGTGAGGGTGAAGAATGTTTTGATGTGAGTTCCTGTTCAGTGCTGGTTGTTGGTGTGTGTGTCTGTTATAAAGAGAGGGGATGTGTAGTATGCTGCTTGCATTGAGGGCACACATGCAAGCATTCGATTGTTACCTAGTGACTGGAACCTACACTACATCAAGGTTCCAGTGGAGTCAGTTAGGACACACAGGATGGGAGAGAGACCAGTGAAGATGTTTGTACCTTGTGCTCCTACCCTCTTCCCATAACTTCCCTGTAACTAATAAAGTTAACTTCCTTTTATATATATACCTGCCTCCTGTCTGGTCCCTGCGTACTTCAATGAACCCTAAATGCTACACTAGTTCACTTTTATTGTGACTCTATCCCCATAACTGACGTTTTGAAAGCAAGATGTTGCCTACATATTTATTTTAAATGCACTTCTGAATTAGTGTTAGTAGTCTCCATAAACAGTGAATGTTCTGATACAATAGTCTTATTGTTTAAGTAAGGGTTAAGAGTGATTGATGTTAGGGGCACCCGTGACCCACATGGCATTAAAAGACAACTTTTCTCACACCACACTAAGGAAGCTCACTGTAAAATCACCACATTCTCTTCTCATTTTTCAAAAAAATAAGTAAGGCTCCCACAATATTAGCATTGAATTCTTAGTCTCTGCTCTCTGGTCTTAGTTGTATGTCCCGTATCTGTTCACCCTCTTTGTCCTTCCCCCATCTTGCTCTAAATCTTCTACCCCCTCCATCCTGCCTTTCTTTCTCAAACATCGCCCTACTAGATCTTCTTTTCCACCTCCCAGATCCCAGCAATCATCTCCCACCTTCAGCAAGGACAGTGCTTTGAAGATTTGGATCGCCTCTTGTTTGGCTCTAGATTCCCAGATGCTGTAGATCTGAG
The DNA here is from genome assembly GCF_040938575.1 of Ambystoma mexicanum. NCBI lineage: Eukaryota > Metazoa > Chordata > Amphibia > Caudata > Ambystomatidae > Ambystoma > Ambystoma mexicanum. The sequence continues at coordinate 179,046,720 of NC_090924.1, forward strand.
CCAGAACAAAGGATGTGACTTGAGCGTGGCTAAAAACCCTGATCGACTCGCCCGCCTCTAGTGCCAAAGTCATTCAATATCTTTTTAGTTGTAATTCGGAAAAGCTACATGCCTCTTTAAATTGGAAGATTGAACCAGCAGCTTAATGTTGTGATGTCATCCAGAGTCTGTTCCACCCGGAGCGAGGAACGCGGGTGTCCCGACGTTCTGTTTGAGGCGTCGCCCAACCGCCCTCCTCACCTCCGGGGGCCGTACATTAAACCTCTTTCCCCACACTCAATTGGCCCCGGCCTCCTTTGTCACTTTGGCGACGAGGAACTCTTACCCGGTGATCTGCGCTCCGCGCACCTGGCCCCCGGAGCTTCCCTGATCGCCCTGCTGCCAGCATCCAGCATCGGAGGCGGGCCCTGCGTCTCCCCACATTGCCGCTCCTGCTGCCCTCCCCACCCCAGCCCCTGGAGAGAAGGGAGAGGAGGCCGCCGACAGAGAGAGTTGCAGAACGGCACAGCAAGTACACATTTTCTTTACCTTGTTGGCCATAATAGCTACAGCTCTCTACACGCATCATATGATTTTGCCAACGGCCATGTGAGGAAAGCACCTCACAACGTGCCCTACGTGCTTCCATCTTGCCCACATCAGCTTCCACGGCAACGTCGCCGCGGATTCTCAGCTGCTGATCAGCTGATCGAAGAGCCCAAAAAAAAAAAAAAAAAAAAAAAAATTAAGTCGCGCACCACAGCGCCCTCACTGGCCGCAGGGGGCAGTTAAAAAAAAAAAAGGTCGCGCACCTCAGCGCCCCCACTGGCTGCAGGGGGCAGAAGGAAAAAAAAAAAGGGGGAGAAATCCTGTTCAACTTAAAGAAGAAAGCCAGCCATAGACAGGATTCCAGATCTGGACTGGCAAAGGGTGGAGAATAACTAAAGTATGAGCCTCAGCCTCTTTGATGGACATATCCCATTCTGGGACCTGGTTGCAAATGAAACGCCATAACCACCATCCTAGCAGCTCCATATACATATAGCCTCACACCACAGCGTCCTCACAGGTCACAGGAAACAGTGAGCAGAGCATAGAAAGACATTGCTAAACACAGAAGAACAAGTTTCACTTTTTTCCAAGAGCTCTGTGTACAGGACTATTAGTGCAAATAACAGATTTAAACATCAAATACTGCACCCAAGCACATTTGGCATCACAAAGAGGAGATACTGAAAGGGAGAGTGACTATACCCTACACCCTCCACGCAACCAACTATGCAGAACATGCCACACCCCACCAAGTTTCTTCCTTGCCCCGGTACTCCAACATGTCCCTGGGAGCAATGGCTAGACAGCTTCCAAATATATCTCAGAGCCATTGGTGGCGGTAAATTCAATGATGATCTCAAGGAAGCGACCCTCTTGAACTGCATAGGGGCCGAAGGTCTAAGAATATTCAGGGCACTTCCCAAGCCAGATCATGCAGAGGGTGACGGCAACCAGAAATTTGACACAGCTTTGGCAAAACTCACCAAACATTTTGGCAGCAAAACAAATGTAGTTTTGGAGAGGTACAAGTTCTTTTCCCGAAAACAGACAAAGGGTGAACCAGTTGATGCTTACATTGCCTCCCTCAGAGTGCTCATGTCTACGTGTGATTTTACTGGTGTTGGAGATGAATATTTGAGAGACCAGTTGGTACTCAATGTAGCAGACCCCCGCATAGAACAAAAACTGTGGCAAACGAAGAATCCCTCACTAGATCAAGCCACTGAAATAGTGAGAAGTATGGAATTCGGGGACCGATGCATGAAGGAGAGACTGGTCATAAAAGAGAGCGTTGAGGTGAAGTCCATAGATGGCTTAGATGGTTTCTTGGAATCTGAGCATGATGGGGCCTTAGTAGCGGCCGTGAGGAGTGCACCTCAAAGAAACAGAAGTAACTCCAGAAGAGGGAGGGTTTCAGTATATGACAATCAAAACTCCACGCGCTGTCATAAGTGTGGGTGGTATAAACGCCACGACGCGGGGAAGATGTGCCCTGCTAACAGTGTCGAATGCTACAAATGTGGTTTAATGGGTCATTTCGCCAAGGTCTGCCCCAACATCCGAGGGAGACCAGGAAGATCTGGTAACCCCAACAGACGACCATTCAACAAACATGGGTCTGTGAAGACAGTGGACTACGACCAAGTGTCAGAGAACATGTTGTCCATCAACCAGACATGTCCACAAGTGCAGATCCTCACAGTGACCTCCTTCCAAGAGTCGAGCGGTCCATGGGTTGACATGTATGTCAATGATATATCCTTGAAGGTCATGGTAGACACAGGGTCCCCATATACCATGGTGGATTTTGAGACCTTCGTAAAAAAGTGCTCTCTGGCAAAGTCCATGATCTACGGAACTCCTCTGTGAGAGCCACAGGGTACAGAAAACCCCCCATCGACATCATCGGGTACACATGGGTCAAACTCAAGTTTCACGACAGACAAACGTACTGTAAGTTGTTTGTGGCCAAGAACGGCTCCTCAGTAGTAGGATGGGAAGAACAAGCGGCTCTCCAAGTGAAAATCCACCCAGGAGAAGATGTTCCTATATTGAGCGTGCTTAAAGGCAACACTGACATCAAGTCCGACTTGAGCGTGCTTAAAGGCAACACTGACATCAAGTCCGACTTGGCTCAGCAATTCCCCAAAGTGTTTTGCAAAAATATCGGCCTGCTCAAGGGTTTCCAACACAAAATCATATTGAAAAGAAGAGCCATCCCAGTGGTCCATCGAGTATGTGGAGTCCCCTTTGGGACTAAAGCAGCACTCAAGGATGAACTCACACGCCTTTGCAATGAGAACATCATACAACCCATAGAGAGTTCTGAATGGCTTGCCCCCATCGTTCTCGTAAAGAAACCCGACAATTCCATACGGATGTGTGTTGACTTGAGAGATCTAAACAAGAATATATGGGTCGACAGACACCCACTGCCTAACATAGCTGAACTCCTATCGACCATGAAACCAGCAAGCTATTTCAGCACCTTAGGCCTTTCCTCAGCATATCACCAAATTGCACTAGATGACAGTTCAAAAGCCCTCACCTCATTTGTCACACCTTTGGGAGCATACATGTTCAACAGAATGCCATTCGGGCTTGCTTCCGCCGCAGCGGTATTCCAGAGACTCATGTCACACCTCTTTGGTGGCCTCGATGGAGTACAATGTTTCCAGGACGACATTCTCATATCAGCAAAAACTGAAGAAGAGCATGACGCCAAATTAATGGGCGTATTACAGATAATTCAAAAAAGTGGACTCACCCTCAAACTAGAGAAATGCAATATAAAGTGTAATGAAGTCTCCTATCTTGGTCATTCCATCGACGCCAGGGGCATCCGTCCCAAGAAAAAACTCCTTGACACGATACTGAGCTTAGCTGAGCCCAACAACAAGGAGCAATTGAAAAGTTTCTTAGGAATGACGGAGTACTACTCCAAATTCGTGAATAATTATGCCAACAGAACACAAAACATGAGAAATCTTATGAAGAAATCCAACAGATTTGAATGGTCCACAGAATGTAGGAACGAATTTGAGAACCTCAAGTCTAACATCAACCAAGCTCCAGCCCTTAGTATGTTTGATTATAGAGCTAAAACGATAGTGTCGGTAGATGCCAGCAAGATTGGCCTTGGTGGAGTACTGGAACAACAACAGAATGGTAACATCGTAACGATCGCATTTGCATCCAGAGTACTAAGGGGTGCTGAATTGAACTACTCCACCATCGAGAGAGAAGCTTTGGCTGTCAAATGGGCCTTACAACATTTCAGGAATTTAATATGGGGTCTACCGATCCTCCTCAAGACGGATCACAAACCTTTAGTCAACATCCTACAATCCAAATTGCCACACCTTATCTCACCAAGGATAAGGCGTTGGTTTCTAGACATTATGCAATACAACCTTCAAATTTGTTACAATCCTGGTCCACTAAATCAAGTAGCAGATTGTTTGTCGAGACTATCTACCATTCAAGATAATAAAGATGTCGAAAGTGAGGATCAAGAAGAAGATGTCATAGCCACCGTAAATTCTGCCATACCCTCCGACGAATGGATACGCATCACCAAAGCTGACACAGAACAACAGGAAATCAGAAAGGCTGTAATGAACGACTGGGTTGGTGTAGGGAAGGAGTTGGCACATTTCACACCATTCAAAGATGAGATATCCATTAATGAAAATCACATCTTCAGGGGAAATAGAGTGATTCCAGCCCTGACCCTCAGAAAGAAATTACTTGATTTAGCCCATGAAGGACACCTGGGAAGGAGTTTGACAAAGAACAGGATAAGGAAAAGCTACTGGTGGCCCAACATGTGGAAAGAGGCGGAAGAGACAGTAAAGAACTGCAACGCATGTGCTTCCAGTGACAAATCGAAAGTACTAAGGAAAACCCCTCTTCAGCCGGTAGAAACACCCAAACATGTATGGTCAAAACTGGCAATAGACATCATGGGTCCCTTCGAGAACCTGGAGGAAGTAAAAATATTCATCATCGTGATCGTTGATTACACCTCCAAATGGACCGAATGGGGTGTGGTAGATACCAGCACAACCACAAAGAAAATCACTGACTTCTTAACAGATATATTCAACAGGGAAGGTGACCCTAGGGACATAGTCTCAGACAACGGGTCCCAGTTCACTTCGTCTGAATTTCAAGAATTCCTTGACAAAAGATCGATCAACCACATCACTACGTCACTGTACCACCCAATGTCCAACGGGTTGGTAGAAAGAATGAACAAGCTGATAAAAAGTGTCATCTAACTGGCCACAGAAAATGCCATGCCTTGGAGAGAAACCCTCAAGGAGGCTCTGTACGCATATAAAACAACGCCACACTCCACCACCAACGTAGAGCCTTTCACCTTGATGCGTGGCAGAACTGCAACCAACCAATTAAGACCGGCATGGATCTTCTTGGACACCGGTGAGGCGAGAATGAACACAGAACCAAAATTGGACATAGAACAAATCCATAAAACTATAAAGGAGAAGCAGAAGAAGTACAAAACATACTACGACAAAAGAAACGGAACCAAAAGGGTGTTCTTTCAGGAAGGAGACTGGGTATGCATCAAAGAACCCAGGAAAACCCTAAAGGGTGAATCAAAATTTAGATCTCCTCAAAAGAACATACAGTGTCACAACAAGTCTGTCACACTGGACGATGGAGGAAGATGGTCTCACGACGACCTCGTGAAAATAACCAACGACACCAGCAAACCTAGCACTTCAAAAAACCATTTATATGATGCATGGTCAAGAGAGAACGTGAAGAGAACGACCAACGACACTCACAGACCTAGCACATCCCTAGATTCACAGGATGACGTGAGATCAAAAAGTGAACATTTTCCTGAAGAGAGATACCGCGCCAGACATACAACGAAGAGCGAACCCTGTCACACCAATGGAGAAAAACCTGCCAAGGGCCTCTCGAAAAGGAATCGCAAAATTATCCGCAACTTCAGCGACGACTTCATCTACTATTGATCACATACTAATTTAAATAATGAACTTATAAACTATCCCACCCTGCCTACCCTGTTTCCCCCCCCTTTTCCGTTCCTCTCTTTCCCATAGATAAGGAGATGTTGTGATGTCATCCAGAGTCTGTTCCACCCGGAGCGAGGAACGCGGGTGTCCCGACGTTCTGTTTGAGGCGTCGCCCAACCGCCCTCCTCACCTGCGGTGGCCGTACAATAAACCTCTTTCCCCACACTCAATTGGCCCCGGCCTCCTTTGTCACACTTAAGTGCACAACTCTAATCAGCTCATTAAAAATTAGTCTCATATCAAGTCAATATATTTTCAAACAGCCCGTTGGAAACAGAGAAAATCACTGCTTGATTCAACTTGTAAGAGTGGAAAAACAGAGTTTCTTTCATCACTGAAATCCAAAACAAGTGAAAGGTTGTAATTTCAGAAAATAAAACCATTCTATAAAGATTGATAAGTCTTTACAAAAGGGGACCCGATAAGACAAGGATTTTAGAAATGAGAATGGGTTGACATCATATTACTGAGTATCATTGGTTTTCAAAATGTTCATCTCTATATAATTCTGATGCTGCATAAGAGAAGCAACAAAGGTGGAAGGGGCTCCTTAAGAATAGTACTGGCATCATTTTACCAAGCCGTGTTGGTCGCCATAATCATGCACCTTGGACACTTTAATCAGTCTAAGGTTAACATTGGAGGAACTAATGCTGCCCATACATTGTTTAAAGATAATAATTTTCTTGGACCGGATGTGATACCTTCAGGTTTCTATAATTTGTCTATAGATATGTGGACCCCACATTTATGTCAAGTATGCAATACTTTGTTGAAATGATGCGCAATACATTACTCCTAGCATACAACCATTATTTTGCCAATTTTCTAACAGGGTGTTAGGGCATTCCCATGTAGTTGTTTCTCTATGTCTCTTTTAGATTGCTCATTTAAAATAGCTTGGACAAACTCTGTGACTCGATTTTCATTGATAACTTTCTAGCATCTGTTCAACTTGGCTTCTGTAAAGGCACAGGCTCTCATCATCAAACCATTAGTCTACACCTCCTAGTAGCTAAGTTCATATTTTGTTTAGCAGGAGACCTTATATGTTACCTGTTACCATGGATATTTTAGTTCTTTTTTCTGCATTATAATAATACCACAGTAGTATGCCATTATAGTAATGGCCAGGCAACCAGACTCTTTTGAAATCTGTTTGTAGCCTCTATGTTATTGAATGTATTCATGAATTTGCTGTACAAGGTTTTATGTGATTTGTAAACCGATTGTTAAAATGCAGGACAGGAGCGTACAGATAACTAATTGGACTTCTGTAGATGACTGTGGGCCTCATTACAAGTGAGGCAGTAAGGGGTTAACGGCGCCGGTAAAGGTGCCGGCGCTGTTAACCCCGTACCGCCTCATTATGAGGTCCCCTTCCGAGACCCGCTCTGGACGTCTGGTGAGACCAGACGTCCTTTGCGGGTCCCGCGAGGGGACCAGCATGCTAACAACAGGCCCGTCATTAACGGGCCCGTTGTTAGCATGCTCCCCATTCCCATTGAGCCCAGTAGGGGCTCAATGGGAATGGAGATGGTCCGGGTCTGGGTTCCCTGAATGGGGAAATACCGGCCCTCCAAAGTCGGAATGACCCAGTATTTCCCCATTCAGGGACCATGGACCCGGACCCGAGTTTGGAGGCAGCGTCTCCAAACTCGTAATGAGGCCCTGTGTGTTGTTAGCTTAAAAACCAAAATATCTAATTAATGATATTCAGCAAAGTGCTAGAGATGATTGTATTACCTGGGCCGGACAATTGGGAAAGGATCCTGCTAGGAGAAAGTATCGCCTGATTTGTGCATGCCACCTTCATTTAACAACTGCATGGTGAGAGTGCTTAAGGATACACAATCAGCTAGAATGTCAATTGTTAGGGATGACCTGTAGCATTCTAAAGGCTCCCTCAGAATCCATGGTTGCATGTCATGTGTTCCTGGTCCTTATCCCTACCCATGCTGGTGAACATGTATTAAACATCATGTGAATCTCTACAATGTGATTTAACATGCTGGGCTTGAATGCAGATACCGCCTGCTGGCCATGTTTTGTCAATACGCTTTTTATTCTTCTGCCAGATACGTAGGTTTTAACTTAAACAATTACTGGCACCATTAATGCATAGATATACATTTAGATATGCATTTAGGCAATGTCTACCTGCTCACCTATTTTGATTGAATGCAAATGATGAAAAAGTGTGGACACTCATGCCTTTTGTTCAGAAAGCCATTTATAAGGGTTCTGTGAATTTTAATACACTTGTGCACAATCTGGTATTTGTTTTATCATTTTTAAGATTGTTCTGTTTGCTGCATGCCCTCTTTTTTTTTATTTGATATGATTTTTTAAACTGGCATGTCTTGTTTTGTTGTATATTTTGATTGTTTTTGGGCAACGGCCTGCAATAAACCATTTTCACTTGACTTGGTTTGAATGCCTTCAGTAAAACCATCTGTGTTGGCAGCTTGCAAGAAAAGGATGAACATCCAACCCCCCTCACCCCTGTCCCCAGTGGTTTAAATGACTTTATTCACTAGCCGACTCCGCCCACTTTGGTATTATATGACAGAGTAATTTTTGTTTAGTTGCAAACACTTGTTTGTTTGTGTCACTACATCTAAGGCAGAAAGCTCATACCTCTAAATCACATTGGTGCATGGGTTTTGGGGTGTTATAATAGGGCGATCCTTGCATCTACCTGGCCCCCACCTCGGAAAGTAAACGTGCTTTTTCATTTCTGCAAATTTCCACAAAATAATTGTATTCATATTTATTATTTAAGTTAAATGTATACATGCCTGAATAATACTGGCATGTCTTGTTGTCCTTCATAGTAACCTGAGTCAGAACATCCATTTGAAACTCCATAATACAAATAATTCCACATGTGTGGGGAAACCTGCCATTAAACCTGCAACTTCATTGTAGCATTATTGACGTGTATTTCTGAAATACACATTTTGATCTGGGCTCTTATATTTTAGAGCAGGGATCATTGTTCAGGAGCCACCTGGTGTTTCTGATTAATGCAATTTTCAAACACTCCACTTGCCATGACAGATGGCATGATAAATGGTATGTTTGTTCCCTTAGCTGTCTGATATGGGTGTGAACTGAATCATATGAAAGCTATGCTCTTTTTTGACTCATGAATTCCAAGTCAAACATTAGTATATCAATTAGGGAGATCTGCTATGACCAAATACCTATCATGACTACAAATTGCTATCCATCAACTCAAGAGTTCGTATAAAGTCAGCATTTCATCAATCCCCTGTGCTAGATTCTGATCATTCTGATAGTAGGCATACAAAATGCAGTATGCTTGTTACTCCAAAAACTGAGAAATCAACAAAACTCGTAATCACCCTCACCACTACAATCTCCTCAATCACCATTGCACAACCATAGTGTAATTTAATCTTCAGACTCTGAGCTAGAAGTGTGCTTGACAAGAGAAGCGCCACACCGATGACAATGCACTGGTTGACCTGCCTTTTATTGCAAAGGATGTCATTTTCTAACTTGGCAATAATCAGCTGTGGGCTTTTAGTATACAGTTGCTTTGAGATGGCAGAAGAGAGCAGCACACTGAATCTATTTCAAAATAGGATGTGTTTCATGAGTTGACAGAACATAAAAGAGGATACAAGGGTTTTGGTAGCATTCAAGGAAAGGAATGGCTGCATCTTCCAGACATTGATGAGCCGGTGACATCAGGAACATGCAGTAGTTGACATATGAGAGGAGAATATGGGAGAGGAATCTAGCAAAACACTGAGATTCCATGCAGATGAAGAGAGATTGAGAAAAGTAGGAGGAACATAGATATAAGGAGGGGACAAAGGAAGAGGAAAAGTAGAGGCCGGGAATAGAAGGACCTCAGTCTTGGTGGGGTTTAGATGGATCTAATGATCCTCCATCAAAGACTGAATGGCAAGGAGACAGGATGTAAGAGTACAGTGAATAGAGGGAGAGGAAGAGGAGAAAGAAAGAAAGAAAGAAAGAAAGAAAGAAAGAAAGAAAGAAAGAAAGAAAGAAAGAAAGAAAGAAAGAAAGAAAGAAAGAAAGAAAGAAAGAAAGAAAGAAAGATCTGGGTATCCTCTCTATGAAAGTGGTGAGAAAGACTGAAGGAACAGATAAGAGAAGCCAGAGGAATCATGTAACTGGAGAATAGGAGCAGGCCTAGAACTGAACCCGGGACACTAAATTAGAGACAGAGAACAGAAGATGTTTGGCCGGCCCAGGAGACAGAATTTGTGCAATTAGTGAGGTAAGAAAGAAAGCAGTTAAGAACAGAACCCCTAAAATCAAGAGAGAAAGGAGAAATAAGAAAAAGATGGGAGTGATCAATCATACCAAAGGCTGCTGACAGGTCGAGAAGAACTGGGAGAGAGGATTGCTTAGAATAGCAAGCAGAAGGAAGTGAGTCGCAGACATCAGAGTTCATCAGACCACCAGCATACTAAATCACCTAAGACACAATAATAATATCAAGAAATGTAGGACAAGTCTGTTCCTCAGTCTTCTTTTTGTTGACTAATCTTTGACTTTGCAAAAGCAAATAAAGTAAAATGGAAATAGTGTTGGATGGCAAGGAGGTGTAAAAAGTGCCCTTAATCGGGATGTGGAATCGATTCTCCTCGCTCTGTATCCCCTCAGTCATGCAAGCCACAGTATAAGCATCATATTGCATTGCTTAAGACACCAGCCTGCTTATTGTATGTCACTCTAGACTCTGCTCAGAAGAAACTGTGCACCTGGGTAGAGCAGTTTCACGCTAGAACCAAAATGTCGAGGAAATGGAGAGGTGCAGTTAGTTACTTTGTCTTTATTCATTTCAGATACAGGGGAAACGAAATAAACCAAGCAGAGGAAAATCAATGAGACAAATGCTCTCACACTGGAGAAAAGGCTGCTTGGTGTGTCGCAAAATATTTCACTTCACAAGGACAGGTTTTGTATGTGCTAGATATGCATAGGAGTTTATCGCACTCCCATATTTTCATTTCCAGGACTCAACAACTTTAATAGATACAACAATGATTTGGAATTTCAATTCCCCAACCCATCCCGCATCCCAAAATAGGTCCTGACCATTGAGTTATCGTTAGGGATGAAGTGAGACATACCTTTTCTTTTTTACCTGAAGCAATGTATGGCACATTACTACACTTATTAGATTACAGATGTATACAATACCCTGGCAGGGAATTTGTAACACTCTTCCATTAACTAGGTGTTCAGTTATTTAATTGAAGTAAATAGTTGTAACTCACTTCGTTGCAGTTACTTTGTGGTGACATCATTCATATGCAAATATTTTGGGGTAAGATGTATAACGGTAGGATACGGTATAAGTGGGACGGGTAGTGAGTTTAGTGAGAGGTGGGTAGGAAGGTATGGGTGATCCTCCTCATAATAGAAAAAGAAGAAAAGAAAACGTAAAAGTAAATGCATTGAAGTCAATTACAACAAAGCAATTCACTTATATGAAACAGTGTAGAAACAATACATACACAAATGCACTGATTGTTGGGGCATCAAGGCTATTCCTGATATTTCTCATGCGTCAGGTGGCCTGCAGGAGCCAGGTCCTGGAGTCAGAGTGTGTAGGCCGGTTATTCCGAGGGGATACGTTCCATAGTGTCTATCAGCTACAAATTCAATATAATGTATCCCGTCATTTTTCTTTAAATATTTTTAAATATCTACAAAGTAGAAGCTACCTCAGCCAGCTAAAGCTGACATATACAGAACAGGTTTGTGGACCTCTGGACAGTCTGTTTCAAAAGTAGATAGCAGACAGAGGTGGGTTTGTCTAGATTTGACCAAAGGTTTTAGTAGACTTTAAGGTAGACAATGATTCATTGATGGACAAGTGGCTGGTGCAGTACAGTTCCCTGCAAAAAAAACAAATTCATTTCCTCCTTCTTCCAAATATATTCTATACCATTATAAAATCTGCTTCAATGTCATATCAGCCCACCACAATGAATGAATAGTTTGCCCTAATGCCCAATAGACATGTCTGAGATGTCACTTCCATGAAGCAGTCATACTGCATGTTTTCCATATGTGCCATGTTGCATAGTTATAGTCAGGGTGTATCTGCCTCCACAGAGGATATGAGAGGCTCAAACATATGTGGTAGCACATATGAGCAGCTCTACAATGAATATCTGTTTGTTTGCTATCCAAATATGTACTAGAGAGATAGGCTTAATGGGTGTGGGGAGGGGACTTTAATTGAGTTCTCGATCCACACTTTGATACATCCACATTGGGCAACCACCGCGTATCGCCTGCAACAGTGGCACTCCAGCAGGCTATACTCAACCTTAAACTGGTCAATGGGTGGCATTGAACACACCCTTCTTTCGAAGTGTACTCTTTTTACTCTCACCCGCAGCATGGCATACAAACCAGACAGGATTATGTGTTTATGGGTTGCGAACATATACACCTAGTTGGGGAGGCTACATACATGGGCAGAACACTATTGGATCACTTCCTGTTGGTAACAACTCTAAAGCTCTCCCAACCTAGACCTGCCATTCGTACATGGAATCTTAATTCCATTGAACTGACGGATGAGGTGTATAGTTCCACACTTGTGGAAAGCATAGACGACTTCCTTTCAAATAATCTGATTACTGCCCCAAACTGTGAGGTGCTTTGGAAAACACTGCCAATTATAGTTAGGGGTACATACATCTCAACCACGGTGGGAGTCTGTAGAACACTGACAAGACTGTTGACACAAGTGTAACAAAGGATATCCAACATGGAAAACCTCCCAAATACACCAAACAAGACTGAACAAGCTAATAGTGAACTGCGACTGCAATGTCTTGACTTGTGGCAGAGCCTGGTAAATAACGATTGATTGAACTGAAAATCTGAATACAGCCCAGGAAAAACGTTGTAGACTTTTATTGTGACTGTTAAATGAAGAAAAAAACAAATACATTAATTGTCACATCGCGGCAGACTTGACGATTGTGGAATCGCTGGCGTAGTATCGCGGGCGTAACTGTCCGCCATTACGCTTCCCGGCACGGTTCCTCTCAGTGCCGTTCTAGACGTTGCACGCTTGCGAAGCCGGAGGTATAAATACCGTCACTTCCTGCTTCGTATGTGTTGCAACGTTTCCGGTTTTCCTTCCGTGTTGCTGCCGCTCCGTATTCTACTCAGCTGCTTTCCCTTGTGTATTACTTTGCTGTTTGTTTCCTTATTTTTTTAGGAAACTCCACCCTTCCTTTTCCCCTGTTTCGCTCCTGGGTGTTTCCCCCTTCTCATATCTTTCTTTCTTATTTTTTCCTACCCTCTCCATTCTTCCTCTCTCTCTCTCTCTCTCTCTCTCTCTCTCTCTCTCTCTCTCTCTCTCTATCCTCTCTTTGGCCCTTCTCTTTCGTTCCCTTGTTTTTTTTGTTGACCTGTGCCTGTCCTTCGGATTCCCTTGGACTCCCCGCTTGTACTGAATTGGATTACTGTTGCCGACCTGTGCCTGCTGACCGGATTGCCTTGTCCTCCCCTTTGTACCTCCTTGGACCCGTTGACTCCGACTTGTGCCTGCTTCCTGCACTGTTTAGCCTCGTCCTTGTGCCAACCTGTTGCTACCCGAAGTTGTTGCAAGTTATACTTACTTCTTCCCTCGCCTCCTTGTTGGAGCCTGCTTGGTCCGCGCTGCCTCATACTCACCTTCGGAGAACTCCATCTACTTCCCTGGCGCACTCAAGCAGAGACATCAGGGGTTTTTTGTGCCTTTGGCTTTTTCCCCTATTTGGGACTCCGGTGGGACAACCCCCGTTGCCCTTATTTTAGTGGCACGGTGGCATCCTATCGGGGGCGTCCGTTTCTTCATAAAAAAAAGGAGAGATCTTCAATACGTCAGGAAGGCAGACAATAGAGGAAGGTGGAAGGTGAGGAGTTGGGGAAGGGGGAAGAATCTGAATTATCGTCTGAAGTAGAGGACATTGCTGATGTGTGTGACAGTTTGCAACGCCAAAAGATAACCGAGATGGCTACTCCACAGCAAGTACAGGAACTGGTGGCTGCCGTTCAAAACCTGAACTTGGTGGTCCAGAACCTAAAGACAGCCAATGCGACACTTCAACAAAGAATGACCGAGAGAGAACGACTCTCAGCTGATCTACCCCCACTCCCGTTGGTGTCAGGCAAATTTGATGGCTCACCTAAACGGGTGAAAGAGTTCCTAGATCCATGCAACCTCAACTTTTCTTTCCGTCCACAGTCATTTGCTTCAGACCATGCTAAGGTAGAGTTTATGATCACCCACATGATGGGTAATGCCCTGGCCTGGGCCACCCCATTGGTTAATCAACCTGATCCTGTGCTGCACAATTATGATGATTTCAAGACCCTACTGCAGCAGACCTTTTTGCGAACAGAAAGCACTTTTTTGGCATCAGAAGATCTTTTAGATATTCGGCAGGGCAACACAGATTTACTCTCCTACATTACCACTTTCAAGCAGATAGCCGCAGAAGCCGGCTGGCAAGAACAAGCCCAATATGCCATCTTTCGTTGAGGGCTGCGAGAGGACCTCAAGGACGAATTGACACGTATAGCCCGTCCTGCATCCCTTTCGGATCTCATCACTGCCACTCTTCGGATCGATTTCCGTCTGTCAGAACGACGATCTGAGAGAAAGAAGACCAAATTCTACAGTCTCCCTCCCCCGGAGACTCAGTCACCTTCCTCTCTTCTGACATCTCGTCAAAGCAAAGATGAACCGATGCAGATTGGTACAGCTTGAGCTCCACTCACTCCAGAGGAACGCAAGAGACGACGGGATGGTAATATGTGTATGTACTGTGGAGCCTCTAATCATTTGCTGCGAGACTGTCCCGATGTTCCCCCTAGACGTTCGGGAAACGGGCGCCCTCGGCAAGTTTTCGGATGCACTCCCGAGGGGTCATTCCAAGTCCTTATGCTACTCTTTCAGTGACTTCTTCAGAGATCCCCGAAGATTCCAGGTTAATGGTGCTTTCTGTAATCCTTTCGTTGGGCAATACAGAGATCTGCACTCAGGCTTTGCTCGACTGTGGCGCTGCAGGCAACTTCATCGACACTCTATGGGCCGAACAGAAGGGTATCAAGCGATTGGCCAAACTAGAAGATCAGAAGGTAGAGGGAGTTGATGGGGAACCACTGAGTTCTGGCATGATAACCCACGCAACGGAAAAACTTATTCTGCACATCCAGCAACATTCGGAAAAGATCTCCTTTGATATAATTTGAGCTGCTCACTTCCCCATGATATTGGGGATAGGATGGCTCAGAAGACACAACCCTCACATTGACTGGACCAAGAATTTACTCAGCTTTCAATCCGCCTTTTGTAAGGCAGAATGCCTCCCAGAGCCTAAGTATGAGACTGTCCAGACTACTTGTATCTACGATTCTAGGCTCATTCACTGCCTTCCTTTTCACCTCCAGGAATACGCAGAGGTAGTTACCGAGAAGGTGCCTAGTGAGCTTCCTCCTCACAGACCGGAAGATTGTTGTATATACCTGGTCCCAGGAGCACTAGTACCTTTCTGTCCGATGTTTCCTCTCTCGCTCAAGGAAAGACAATTCCTCCGGGAGTACCTGGATAACAATCTGGCCAATGGACTCATCAGGCCTTCAAGATCTCCTTCAGGTGCATCTCTGTTCTTTATCCCCAAGAAGGATACTCAAGAATTGAGACCCTGCATTGATTATAGGGGTTTGAATAAAGTAACCATTAAAGACAGCTACCCAATGCCGCTTATTACAGAAATCATCCAAGCTGTCCAAGGTGCTACGGTATTTACAAAATTGGATCTCTGTAATGCCTATCACCTTCTTCGGATTCAAAAAGGGATGAATGGAAGACGGCAATCAGGGCCCCATACGGGTTATATGAATACCAAGTGATGCCATTTGGTCTGGTAAATGCCCCTTCAATATTTCAGTGCTTTATGGACAGGCTCTTTTCTGATCTTCTGTGTCAAACCACCATCGTATACCTTGACGATATCTTGGTATACTCTAGGACTCTGGACGAACATAAAGATCATGTCAAGGAAGTGTTCCGAAGATTAAAACACAATCACTTATCGGTCAAACTTGAAAAATGTGTGTTTTCAGCAACCTCTATTCCATATCTAGGATTCGTATTGTCTAATCAGGGTATTGCCATGGATCCCCGTAAGGTTACCGCCATCCTGGAATGGCCTTCCCCTAAATCCATCAAGGATGTGCAAAGGTTTCTAGGACTGGCAAACTTTTATCGCAAATTTATCTCCAATTTTTCACACAGGATCACACCCATAACCACCTTGCTCAAGAAATCTTCCAGTCCATTCTTATGGTCTAAGGAAGCGGAAGACAGCTTCCGTAATCTCAAAGAGGCTTTCTGTTCCGCTCCCATACTCCAACAACCTGATCAAAACCGACCCTTCATTGTTGAGACTGACGCCTCTTCATCTGCAATCGGGGCGGTTCTCTTGCAGAGCTTTAACGGAGTGGAACACCCGACTTCCTATTTTTCCAAGACTCTGAATGTTAGCCAAAGAAACTATTCTGTAATAGAGCGTGAACTCCTGGCCATGAAATCAGCCTGTTTGGAGTGGCGTCATCTTCTACAAGGAGGCAAATACCCATTTTCCATCAGAACTGACCATAAGAATCTGCAAGTTCTATGTCAATTCGAATGTTATAACACACGTCAAGCTCGATGGGCACATTTCTTTGCCCAGTTTGATTTTGAGATAACTTATATTCCAGGGCATCAGAATCTATTCGCTGACTCACTATCTCGCCGAGGAGACTACATGCAGGTTTCAGATTGTGCTCATGATCTCATGTTTCCCCCGTCAAGACGGATTGGAGTTATATCCACTTTTCTGAAACAAGTGAAAGAAGCTTCTGGAGGCAAATTTGAATTTGAGAAACATCCTAAAGACATCGTATACGACATCAAGGAAGGTCTCTACTTTGTGGAAGGCAAGCTATATTTGCCTACTCCTGAATTCCGGAAGCTGGCTCTAACTTGGTGTCACGATTCCAAGATGGCAGGTCATAGGGGCACAAGAGGCACTTTGGATTACTTGCAAAGATACTTCTACTGGCCTGATATGAGAAAGGATGTGGTTCACTACGTGCAATCTTGTTCTACATGTCGTCGCAGTTCGGGTACCTGCCTACGACCGATGGGACTTTTGGAACCCCATGCTGTTCCAGATGGTCTGTGGGAAGGTATTTCTACTGATTTCATTGTGGATTTACCTCCATCCCAAAGAGGCACCTGTATCATGGTGGTGATAGACTCTTTCACTAAGATGGCACACTTTTCTCCCTTGCCAGGGATTCCAACAGCTGCGGATATGGCCGAGCCGTTTGTTAAAGAGGTCTTCCGTCTCCATGGGATACCCAGGAAAATCATCTCCGACAGGGGGAGTCAATACACTTCCCGATTCTGAAAGAACCTCTGCGATCGACTCGGGATTGACAGAGTCTTGACGTCCAGATTCCATCCTCAATCTAATGGCCAAACGGAGCGCCTTAATGGTACTCTTGAACAATATCTACGATGCTATGTTAATCTCCAACAGGACAATTGGGTCACTCTACTACCCCTGGCCGAGTTTTCTTACAATAACTCTTTTCTTTATTCTCTTGGTCTCAGCCCTTTCTATTGTAACTATGGATATCACCCACAATCTATCTTACCTATCTCTAACAAGTCTACCAGCTTACCTACGGTAGATTCTGCCCTTGGCCTGTTACGAGACGTACACATACAAGCCAAACAAAATCTAAGGGAAGCTCAAGACAGATATAAGAAGCAAGCTGATAAGCATCGCAATCCAGTACCCAGGTGGGAGGTGGGTTCCAGAGTTATGTTATCCACAAGATACTTGCCACGATGGGTACATCCTTCCAAGCTTTCACCTAGATATCTGGGTCCTTACACCATCACACAAGTAGTCAACCCGGTGGCTTTTAGATTAAAATTACCCAAGAGGCTACATAGGGTTCACCCAGTGTTCCATGCTTCTCAACTGAGGTGTTTTTATGAAGACACTTGGTCCCGCCAACACAGAAAGACCCCCTTGCCTGATGATTCCGCACAAGAGGAATTTGAGGTTGCTCAGATCTGTGATTCCCGTTACCGCTGGGGCAGATTGGAATACCTGGTGAGATAGAAGGGTTATCATTGGTCGGAAAACTCCTGGGAACCGGTCTCGCATGTCCATGCCCCACTTTTAGTCTGTAGATTTCACACCCTTCATCTGGGCAAACCAGGGGGAGGCCTCTTTAGGCGGGGGCATACTGTCACATCGCGGCAGACTTGGCGATTGTGGAATCGCTGGCGTAGTATCGCGGGCGTAACTGTCCACCATTACGCTTCCCGGCACGTTTCCTCTCAGTGCCGTTCTAGACGTTGCACGCTTGCGAAGTCAGAGGTATCAATACCGTCACTTCCTGCTTCGTACGCGTTGCAATGTTTCCGGTTTTCCTTCCGTGTTGCTGCCGTTCCGTATTCTACTCAGCTGCTTTCCCTTGTGTATTACTTTGCTGTTTGTTTCCTTATTTTTTTAGGAAACTCCGCCCTTCCTTTTCCCCTGTTTCGCTCCCGGGTGTTTCCCCCTTCTCATATCTTTCTTTCTTATTTTTTTTCCTACCCTCTCCATTCTTTCTCTCTCTCTCTCTCTCTCTCTCTCTCTCTCTCTCTCTCTCTCTCTCTCTCTCTGTCTCTCTCTCTCTCTCTCTCTCTCTCCTCTGTTTGGCCCTTCTCTTTCGTTCCCTTGTTTTTTTTTTACCTGTGCCTGTCCTTCGGATTCCCTTGGACTCCCCGCTTGTACTGAATTGGATTACTGTTGCCGACCTGTGCCTGCTGACCGGATTGCCTTGTCCTCCCCTTTGTACCTCCTTGGACCTGTTGACTCCGACCTGTGCCTGCTTCCTGGACTGTTTAGCCTCGTCCTTGTGCCTACCTGTTGCTACCCGAAGTTGTTGCAAGTTTTACTTACTTCTTCCCTCGCCTCCTTGTCGGAGCCTGCTTGGTCCGCGCTGCCTCATACTCACCTTTGGAGAACTCCATCTACTTGCCCGGCGCACTCAAACAGAGACATCAGGGGTTTTCTGTGCCTTTGGCTTTTTCCCCTATTTGGCACTCCCGGTGGAACAACCCCTGTAGCCCTTATTTTAGTGGCACGGTGGCATCCTATCGGGGGTGTCCGTTTCTTCATTAAAAAAAAGAGAGATCTTCAATACGTCAGGAAGGCAGACAAAAGAAGAAGGTGAAAGGTGAGGAGTTGGGGAAGGGGGAAGAATCTGAATTATCGTCTGAAGTAGAGGACATTGCTGATGTGTGTGACATTCATTGACTATGACAACAAGATCAAACACGACATTGTACACACAGCAGGAGATACCTCCCTTTGGGATTATTATGAACATGTGTATGTGCAACAGGAGGAACATTTGGATATAGAGATCAGCGATACCTTATAGTTAATTACTCTCCCCACTCTCACACAAGAACAAGCCCAGGCCCTAGGCAAACTACTTACAATTCAGGACATGAGGCACGCTGTGTCTGCTCTACCGACTGAGAAGACGACATACCTTCCAAATTGTACAAGGAATATGGAGATCAATTGGCCCAACCTTTGTTAGGTGCATATTAACTTGCATTTGCTGTGCAAGAAGCCCTGATAGTCCCTTTATTGGGAAGGACTCCAAGGATTTCAGCTCTTATAGACCAGCGGCGTTGCTAGGTCTGGAAAAGATCTGGGGGTATGCTAATGTCCAGGCTGTCAGGACTCAGGGCTTTCTAGCCTTTTTTTGTAGCTCCTGAGCTTCTATCCGGGGATACAACCAAAAGATCTGGGGCTATAGACCCTCAGCCCCCCCTACCAACGCCCCTGTTATAGACTGTTATCTGTGCTAAACACTAACAAGATAATAAGATACTCAGTATGATAATCCCAAATAGGCTAAAACCCCACTTGTCTCATCTAATACATTCGAAGGAGGCGGGTATCATCCCATCCGGTGTCCGGTCAAATGATCGACACCAAAAGGATCGAATGCAATAGGGTCAAGTCAAAATGGCCGAAAACATAAGGGTCGAATTTTTTTTTTTTATATATATTTTTTGTGTGTTTCCGTATGGGAATAAAGGTGTTTTTTACACCAAAAACAGGGGTTTGGGGGGCCACCCCCCCAAAAAAAATAAAAAACAAACAGAAAATTCAACCCTTTTGTTTTTGGTCCTTTCGATTCGACCCTATTGTATTTCGATCCGTTTGATTTGATCCTTTGACCTATAACCGTATCATCCCAGAGATGAACACTTTGCGAAAATTCCATAGACTTCATCATGTAATTGCAAAAGTGCAAACATTTGTAAATAATCAAGTGATTATATCTCTGGATGCTATAAAGTAATTTGATACGATTGGATGAAAATGGATGCTCACCTCACTTAGATGTTATGGTCTGGCTGATACAATTATATGATGGATCAAGCTGCTCTATACTAAACCAACAGCTAGAGTCCGTACAGGGAAAACAATCTTGAGAGCATGGATGGTTCAATGTGGAACAAGACAGCAATGTACACTTTCCTCAATACTGTTCGCTTTGGCAATGGAACTATTGGTTAGCATGCTTTGGGACAAATATGATGACCTGGGAATAGAAATCAGATGATAGAGCCATCTTATTTCTTCATATGCTGATGATGTCCTACTTATACTTATATACCCCTCCATATATTTTCGAAATATTTGAGAATTTTTGTAAGCTCTCAGGCCTACGTATCAACTGTGACAAGTCATACATCTTTCCCCTACACTATGATAGGTGAAACCAGCGTCCAAAATTAATTGAACAGAATTTACAATGGTGCCCAGACACCTCCCGTTACTTGAGTTTCAATATTTATTATGACACTAGTGGCACCTATATTAATAATACTCACACAGCGCTTACTTCACTGGATGGCTCACTAAACTTCTAGAATTATAATAATAATAATAATAATAATGATAATAATGATAATAATAATTATAATTATTATTATTATTATTATTATTGTTATTATTTTTTAATTCTTTTATTGCACCAAATGCTCATGGTCCCCAGGGAGCACACATACCAGATCAAAACAGATAGCTAGACATTCAGACAGCATGGACAAAGGAAGAAAAGGGCGTCAACTCTCCTCAACCTGTTTTCAAATTGAACAAACATGTTTTGATGGACCTTTTGAACGCGAGCAGGGAGGAGGACATCCTCAAGTACAGGGAAAGGACATTCCAATCTTTAGGTGCTTGCACATCAAAACTAGTCTGACCTAATTTCACCAGCTTAAAGCATGGTTGTGAGAGTGTATGGTTGTCACTGGAGCTCAAGTTTCAAGTGGGATGGTCGACCACAAGACAATTCGTTAGATTTTGAGGAGCCAGGGTTGGCTGACATGAGTATGTCAGTGACAATAATGTGTGGATGTTAGGGAGAACTATCTGTGTTATGCCAAATCCCCTCTCCTTGTGAGATCACCAGCACTTTTGCTAGACTTCTTGACCTTTTTTTGTTCTCCTGAATGCGGGGAGTCTTTTTCCCCCTCATTCATTCTTTTTGCTACGACTATGGGAACCCAGTTCATTGTGTTTTTACCTTATTTTACAGAGTCGTGCTTTCCTCCGTACCATTTAAAGGCATCTGTGTTTTACTTTTGCAGTGCACAGCATCCTATGTGCAGTGTTGCTGGGAGTCCTTTGAGCCCTCCTCTTTATATTATTTTATTTTCCTAAAGAACTACTATTCACAAGGTTAGAGGGATACATTTTTATCCTTCTTATCTTTTCTTTTTGAGAGTTCAGCATACACCACTCTACATGGAGTAATGAGGGTTTAGGTAGTATCCCCTGTTTCTCTGCTCCTGTAACAATCCTGTTTCAGTAACACGCATACAAGTATGGCTGGTAGGTGGCAGCGGACGTATTCTACTCACATTTGTGTTGTTTTTGCTTACAGGCTGAATTTACAGCTCTGACTATGCACAGAACGGTCACCCCGATTCCAACATGGTGGCTTCTATCTTGTTTTGCCCTTTCTTGTGTGGTTGTTCTTTCTTAGTCATTCCTCTACCATCCAGGGAGGGTGAGGTCCTGATTTTCATTTTGTCTTGGGCATCAACCCTTTGTGTATCCCGCCGAGGCTCCAGTGCATCTGTGAGGGCATGAAGCATATGAGGATCCCATGCCTGAAAGGAACCAGTTCCCACCGGGGAGGCTAGTGTCCCAATTGGACAACCACCCAAACCTTTCTGTAAATTGCAGGGAGAGTTTGCAGAGGATGAGTGTGACATCCTGATAAGAGGGCAAGTCAACCACTGGAAAAGAAGATCCAAAGAAGAATATGAGCAGAGAGGCCTGCAGCCCCTTCTAGAAACAGCAAAGAGACCACTGGTGTCCTGACCCCATTTTCAACAGAGGAGCTCCGAAGAGGATGCCTCTTTCCCTTTGGCTGGTGAGGCCAACTAGCCATAAGACGACCTGCAGAATGAGTCATGCTGTGAACCTACTGGGCTGCAAACCACCAATACCAGGGGACCTGTGACAAATCAACTTCCGGGGCACCAGTGGTCCAGAGATGAATATCTGTTTCTAAACCGACAATTAACCACACACCTCTAGTAAACCAGCAGGTATCCAAACAGATTGGAAACACAAGCAAATTATAAACCTCCTTGTCCAATTTTGTTAACGTGGACGGAATGGCAGGCTTATCTCCGAAAGGTTATGCATCGTTGGTTAGTTGAAACACAGCGAAAATATAATTATTACCCAATGATAAAAGGAACTGTCCAGTTAAACTTGTAGATACAACTTGTATCTTAAAGTTGTATCTACTTTAAGATACAGCCTTATCTTAAAGTAGATAAGGTTTTATTAACATATCTACTTTATAATCATCACATCAGACAGTTCTAGCACATCTGAGAAACCTGAGGGTCATCCTCAGATCTACTCCCCTTGGGTCCTCCTCTCAGGTGACCAGCGAAAGGCCATCACATTGGAATCCTGACCCTGGGGTTGGAGAATCAAGGGAGGATTACCTAGGTGGAGGGTCCTTGGGGATTGGGGATGAGATGTCCTGAGGTGAGATGCGGAATTCCGCACTTCCATTCCCAGGAGAACCCTCTATCCCGGAGACATTTATGCGGTATTGTTTTCCACTTTCACATTGACCAATAAAATAACCAGAGATATTACCACTGTAGGAGCACCGTAAAGAGGGTGAAAAAGAGAAGGCTCAAGGGTGAGACGTGGTATTCCCCTTTTCCCACTGAAATCCAGCCTAACCCTCCCCTGGCCATTATGAGCTGCTGTAAGTAATTTCCCCTCATTTCCCCTCAGTTGACCTGTTACAGTACTGGGAGGAGGAAAATGGCAACTAGGAGTAGTGAACACCAATAGGTATTTTCTACACTCTGGTTCTGAGATGAAGAAGAATTAACACTATTGGGGAAGTCAAGCATTTCCCACAAAAAGGTTGATTGGAGGTCAGGCAATTGAACTTTCTGACCCAAACATGTGGATCCGTAATACTCCCACAGAGTATAAGAGGTGGGGCTGCACATCATGGAGAGGTATCTGTGTGCGAACAGTGGGAGCAGGGCATGGAACGGGCTGTAGAGAAGTGTGTCAGAGCCAGGATTGGGAGACGTGTGAGTCCGGAGAAGGAAAGAGGTGTCTAGGCTGAGAGCGGGCCATGAGAGGGTCTAAATATCCAGTCGAGCTCCAATTGCCGACAGCAACAAACGGAAGCTCTTGGTGGCTGCCGCAAGGGAGGTGAAGCTTGTGGATTCAGGAAAATCGGGCAAGTGGAACCAGCAAAGCTGCAGAGAGTGGTCGCGCATTACCGGTGAGAGCAATGCAGAAAACGCTCTGTCCAGAGCACTGCAATAATGCTGACAAATGTTCTGAGAATGCCGAACGGACTGAAATAAATAAACTGTGAATCCTGAATTATCTCAAAAGTAATTGGACATAGTCCTGTATAGCAAATTGAGCATTTCTGAATATCAAGGAAGCAACAAATCCTTGAAAAAGAAATATTAATAAATATTGAATACCGAACTGAATGAAAATGTTGTTGGCAAAACTGCGAGAGGATGAATGTCAAATGAGAAAGTGCCATTTAAAAGATGTGAAATAGGAGTGCAAGTGTGAAAGATCCTGACAGAAAGGTGGGGAATAAATAAGACTACCATAAAGTGAACATTATGAATGAATACCATGTGGCAAGCGAACAGAATGGCAGAAGTTGTGTGACACATTGTGGAAAAGCCAAGAGGCTAACCAGGAGAATAAAAGACAGTGTGAACCTGTGCATAAAGTAGATAAGTAACAACACCAGGGCACACCTATGTTTCTGGGAAATGCGGGTAAACAGAGGGTTATTAGTAACCTTAGAGGATGTTGTGAGTATTAGAGGTGCGGGGGATTAAAGCTCGACCTTGGCAACTAGGTCGGATGTATGAGAGAAAAGAAAGTGGTTGTTCCTAAACTTTTAGGAACTTCCGTCCCCTGCACAGTAGATACCTTCTTCCACAGCATTAGGGCTGTCTGTGTAGAATTAGTTTTTGAATTAGAACTAGAACTAGAATTCAGCTTTTAATATTTTAAAAGGGGAACTGCTAATTGTTTTATTTATATTGTGCAAATTGTAGTTGAACCATTTTACGTGATTTTAGATAGAAGTATTTGTAGCAGTTTTTGTACAGGTTTGCACAAATGAAATTAGGAGTTTCTTTCACCGTGCACGAGTCAAGCGACGTTAGAACTACAACTCCCTTGTTCCTTTGTAGTTCTACGTGCACTCTAAAAGACACGTCAGGCACTTCAGCGCCGGCGCGTCTAAGCTGGTTTACTCCGGTTTCGCTCCGGGAGCGCTCCGCTCCGCCCCCCCCTCCTCTTTCGTTTTTTGCTTCTGTAGTGTCACGGCCACATACTCTCAGGATGTCTGCAATAGCTGATGACTTCCCGGAGACTATGAAGGTAAAGGGGACTGCAGTAAATGAAATAGCTAATGAGCTGGAAAGGGGTATAGGGATAGATAGCATGCCAAGTCAGGGTCAGAGGGTAAAAGTTGTCCTGCTGAACACAAGGTCAATGGTAAAACACGCGGACAATGTACACGACTTGATCCTAGAGAAAGCCCTTGACATTCTCTGTATCACAGAAACAAGGTTGAAAGACCCTGTAGGACCCACCTGCACGCAGGCGGTGCTAGAGGGATACACAATCTATAACGCGAACAGAGAAGTAGGACAAGGGGGGGAGTGGCAATCATTGCGTGTGAAGAGATGAAATTATACAAAGCCAAATTTAAAAGCAGCGGCTGCGAATCTATTCAGCTGAAGTTAATATTCTCTCCAAACAATAGCCTAAACATTATCCTACTTTATAGGCCTCCCTCCCTCATATCCGAGTTCGCAAATGAACTGAGCTCCCAGCTAATAGCACTAAGATCTAGTAACGCATCCACTTTGGTTGCTGGAGATTTTAACTATTGGGGAGGGAATAAGAAAGATAGAGATGCGATAGCACTGGAAAAAACACTAAGAAACATGGACTTTGAGGTTACGAATAAGGAACCCACGGCTCCCCAAGGAAATCAACTAGATTGGATTTATCTCATAATTTACAGACACAAATGATACGGACAGATCCCTGCATATGGAGTGACCATTATATGGTAACCGCAGAGATCATTTTACAAACGGTGACTAAAGCACAGAATCCGAACATAAAAGTCACCAGTAGGAACTTCAAAAACCTTAAGATTGAACAAATTCAGCATTATCTAGACATAGCTATGCAATCCTATCAGCCCCAAGATAACTGCGAGACCCTATTGGATAAATACCTAACACAAATACAAGAGCTGGTGGAACAATTAGCACCACTAAAAACTAAGACAACTCGTAAGACCAGTAACAACCAGAAATGGTTTACTCCAGAGTTAGACATGCTAAAAAGAGAAAAAAGAGCTTTAGTAAGGAAACGTCTAAACAACAAAACCGAGGAAAATAAAGATAGATGGAGGCAAGCTAATAAAAAATATAGAGATGAAGTAAGATTAGCAAAAGCCAATTACTTCAACCGAGAAATAGGAGCAGCAGCTAACTCCACAAGCAAATTATTTGAAATTCTGAAAATCATTGAAAAACCTAAGATGCTTACCCCTTCTTTCCTCCCATCAAAGGAAGATTGTGACGTTGTTCAAGACGCTTTTGCAGCAAAAATTGAAAAGGCATGGCAAAATCTCATTAAAGCAAGGAAAGGCTCTAAACAGGAACTCCAGACAACGGATAGCTGGACTGAGGATAGATCGGAGGCCTTTAAATTTTCCCCGATTACTGCAGAAGGGCTAATAGAAACTATGGGTAACATGAAACCCACGTCATGTGCTGAGAATGTCCTCCCTGCACATATAGTAATAGAACACAAGGTACAGTTTGCACCGGTCCTAGTGAGAATTATAAATGCTTCCTTTGAGGAGGGCCTAATACCCAAAGAACTAAAGAAGGTCACTACTACCCCTCTGGTCAAGAAAGCAGGCCTGGACCCGAAGGATCCAGCCAATCTTCGTCCCATCACGAATGCTAATTTCTTGCTTAAAATAATGGACAAAATTGCCACCCTCCAGTTACAAGATCATGTAGAGCAACAGGCGACACTCCACCCACAACGATCAGGTTTCAGGGCATCCCACAGCACCGAGACTGCAATGCTGGATCCACAAAGCCACATGTTGGGGTTATTGGACAAAGGAAAGACAGGGATCTTGATGTTGTTGGATCTGAGTGCAGCCTTTGATTTGGTGGATCATGATCTGCTAGCCAAAGCCCTAAGGGATAATGTGGGCTGATCCAAAGCGACACTAAGGTGGTTAATATCCTTTCTTATGGACCGCCAAGCAAAAGCACATTGAGGGAACAACTTTTCAGATCCTTTGGCTATAATATTTGGTGTAGCACAGGGTGTTAGCTTGTCACCAATGTTGTTCAACAATTACATGCGCAGTTTATGCAACATTTTGATAAAGGCAGACATATTTTTCACAAATTATGCGGACGACACACAGCTGGTCATTGAAATAAAAGGGTCATATGAGGAGGATAGTAAAAGGATAGCACTCGATTATAGTATAATAAAGGAATGGATGCAGAAGAACTGGATGTGCCTCAATGACACAAAAACAGAACTTATGCTATTTGGACATAGTAGTGCCCTTGATAAGCTGGGAAAGGAATATGGGAATTTTAAGATTAATGAAGCTACAATCAAGGTATCAGACCAGGTAAAAACACTAGGAATGATGGTCAGTTCCACTCTGAATTCAGAAGCTCAGGTAAATTACCTTATAAAGAATTCAGCTTACTACTGACGCCTAATGAGGACCATCAGCCCTTATCTGGAGGAAAGTAATATAGAAACAATAGGAACGGCAATTGTATTATCCAGATTGGACTACGGCAACGCCCTTCTGGTGGGGATAACCGCAAAAGATCTAGGGAGATGTCAAGTCCTACAAAATAACACTGTAAGATTGTAAAAAAACTAAGAAGGCATGACCACATTACCTAGCTAGACAATCCTTACATTGGCTCAGAGTAGAGGAGCGCATTAAGTTTAAGACCCTGACGCTTGTGCACAAGTGCCTCTTTGGCAAAGCACCCACTTACCTTAAAAATTGATTGGCCCTGTATGCTCCTCAGAGAAGATTAAGATCAGAGGGTAAAGGACTGCTAGTAGTCCCTAAACATAGGCTGAAACGAGGGCTAGGCAGGTCGTTTGTGGTACGTGCACCACAGTTGTGGAACAGTCTCCCACAAGCACTAAGACTTGAAGAAAGCCATTTAACCTTCAGGAAGAGATTGAAAACCCTCCTATTTAAGTGAACCTGCCCATTAAAATGTACCTGTGATAGCGTCTTCCGATAGGGAGACACCTAGCAGTGGAGGGCCTTATATATCTGTTTGTTGGTTTTTGTTTCCGTGTAAAGCACCCTGATGCCTACGGGCTGCCGGTGCTATAGAAGCAAATACATTACATTACATTACATTACATTACTATCTGAGGAGCAGAACAAAAGTTTGCTATCTTTAGATATAAATGTTTAAACAATTTGATGCAATACAATTAGAAGTTCAATTAGTAGGGTATTGAAAATAAATACCCAATTCACGAGATTTATAACACAGTCAACAAATTTATTTAGACACTGTTAGTTGGGTCCAACGCGTTTTGAGTAACAACTCTTCTTCAGGGACAAATACATCTTCAATGTGGCTGTATACGTAAATCTTGAAATTCAAATATCAAGGATCATTATGGTTGTGTACATAATTAGTCTCACATGTTGCCCATTTTAGAATTCAAATCTGAAGGAACAATCCAATCTTGAATAGAATACACGAGGTAATTCATTGGGTGTCTAGTATATAATGATCCATATGGGTATACTCCAAATGGTACCAATCAACTGGTATATGTGATCATTGAAACATCAGTCATGGGGGTATACTAATTCTCACTAGTAGATATATCTAAACCAGAGAAGGTAGAAAATATTACTTACCAACTGAGTTGGCAATTAAGTTGTAGAAAGAAGGGAATAGTTGAGAGTGCAAGTAGCGATGCTTAAGAAGACATCTAACGTCACTATGCTGAAAGAATAAAGATTAAAAAAAAATGTGTGTCAAAGCTGAGAAAAAGCTGGGGTATAGTCACGGTAGAAATAATGATATCTACTTACATCAGGTAAAAAGAGGCTTGAGGGAATGGGTTGGTTTCTCCCAGGGGACTGATTACTTCAGAACCAGAAGAAAAATCAAATTATCTGCAGGAAAAAAGTAAGAGTTGAGCTAGAATGCCCAAAGTGGATGGTCTGACAAGAGGTCAGAAACAAAATATCAGACTTACTTGGTATGATGAGGCTCATCAAACGAAGGGACCATGGAGAACCGCTTCCTGCAACTCGAGGATGCGGCTCACTCATGGTTGTTTACTTTCATACTAAGTAAGTGGATGACGTAGAAAGAGGCATACGCCTCGCACTACGTCTGCCTGCGCAGGTGTGCGGGCTGTATTTTCATAGTGACACATCCTGACGACATGGCGGAGCTGGTGTCGCAACTAGTTGTAAATAATCTCACCGCGCATGTGCGGGA
This sequence comes from Ambystoma mexicanum, assembly GCF_040938575.1. Classification (NCBI taxonomy): domain Eukaryota; kingdom Metazoa; phylum Chordata; class Amphibia; order Caudata; family Ambystomatidae; genus Ambystoma; species Ambystoma mexicanum. The sequence continues at coordinate 179,075,583 of NC_090924.1, forward strand.
TGAGAAGATGCAAAGTCAGGACCTAAATAATGATGAAGGAACACTTCCGTAATTACAAAGGTCGGTACCGTCCAGATACCCAATGTGAAAAGAAAAAGTACACGTCCGTGCGAGAAGACGAGTGATATAAATTAAATACAGATTACTGACTATGTGCTAGGCCTCAGACAGAGCATGGCCCACATGATGGCTGAAGCTTTAGAAAACGCGAAGGCTGGCCAAGCCCTGGTCAAGCATAGGCACAAACAGAAAGCTAACATCGTGGAATTTACCCCAAAACAGCCAATTCTAGTTATGGTCCCAATAAAACAAATAGTTTTACAGGACAAGTGTACAGGACCCTTCAAGATTGTAGCCAAGCTTGGAGAGGTCGGTTATCTGGTGGATTTGGGCAACCCAAGGACACCCATAGGGTCTTTCACACCAACTTCCTAAAGGCGTATGCCCCAAGACCAGAGATAGGAGCTTTGCCTGTAGCTTCTGATCAAGAGGAAAAAAAGAGTGAGCCTCTCCAAGATCTTTTAAAAGGACACCCATCAGATGGGTCTATAGAAGGAGTCAAAATGTCTTCTGATCTGACACTGCAGCAACAGCAGGAGCGCAAAGCTCTGTTAAGTCGGTTTGCCCCTCTGTTCTCACTCTCACAAGGTTTGCATGTCATTGACACTCGTAACAGTGTTCCTGTGAAAGCAGGCACTACAGAATGTCAGACCATGTGAGAAATCACATCAAAGAGGAGGTCAACAACATGCTTGACCTTGGAGTTATTGAATACTCCGCAAGTCCCTGGGCTAGACCAGTTGTACTAGTACCAAAAGCTGGGACCAAGGAATGAAGGTTCTGCATGGACTTTAGGGCCTTGAATTCAGTTACCAATACTGATGCCCATCCTTTACCAACGACTGATGAATTGGTGGTAAACTCGGATCAGATATATTCCTCAGTACATTTCACTTGACAAGAGGTTATTGGCAGATTGCCATGAACTCCCCTAACAGTGGGTAATCCAATGCTTGACGGGGAGCCAATGCAGGGCCCATCTGTATGGTGTGATGTGGTAATGTTTTAATATGCCATGAATGTCTCTAATCCCTCCATATTGTGCAGTCTGAATGGAGGGTAGATTAGCCCGGCATGTTCCATTTAAGAGACTATTTCAGTAGTCAAGGCTGGTGTAAACAAGATCAGATGAAAGAAGAGATCTATTTCCAGAGGACAAGTGTGGCCTTATTTGATGCAGGAGCTTTGCATCGTATCCACAAGAGGAGCAGAGGTGAGAGACGTCGGGTTTCATGGACAACTCTGCATCCATGAAAACTCCCAACTTCTTGATCTGTCTAAGTACAGGTATCTCATGACCCATGATCAAATAATAGCTGTAAAGAGGGTCCAGTTTCATCAGCCGAGCACCCGAGGCAATGATGAGCAGCTCTGTCTTCTCATAGTTGACGGCGAGAGAGTTTGCAGCCATCCAAGATTGAATGGCGGTATAGACCGATCAGGGCCTCAGTGTCTTTTAAGTGATTACCCAAAAATTCAAGGAGAATCTAACTGTCATCAGCATAATTAGTGTACTGTACACCCAGATTATCCAAGAGGTCGAGAAAAGGCCTGATGTACATATTGAATAGAGCTGGCAACAAACATGAGCCTTGAGTCCATCCACAGGCAGTGATAATGAGGGGTGCTTGAGCATTCTCAATCGCTACTCTAGTAGTTCTGGGCCAAGGAAAGATTCAATCCACTGGGCAGCAATCTTGGAATCTTGGAGCAGCATGTGATACCTTAAGCCTATTTATCAGAAGTCTGTGGTCCATAAAATGGAAGCCTGCTGAGAGATCCAATAACATTGACAATGCAGCATGGCCGCTCTCCACAATACTAGTGACATTAGACTTCCTATAGAGCTGTCTACGTACCATGTTTGGATCTAAATCCCAATTTTTGGGTGCCTAAAATGTTGCTAGTTTCTACAAATACCTGGAGTTGCAGATATGCAACCTGGTCAAGGATTTTGAGAAGGTATGGAACATTTGTGATGGGGTGGTAATTTTATGCCAAGGACAAGCTATCTTTCTTTAGCTGTGGGGTGATCTAAGCTTCCATTAGAAATGAAGGCACTAAACAGTCTCTAAAGGAATCATTCACAATTTTTGTGATCCAAGGAACTAGCATTTCCAGGGACCCTTTGACAAGTTTAGATGGCCCTACATCTCCAATGCAAGAAGTTGGTTTCAGGTTCGAAACTATCCTGAACATTTCTGCTTCAGTACATTGTCTAAGTTTGAACTCTGGAAATTTGGAACTAGCAGTACAGTTAACTGTACTGTACAAAAATCATGTATCCAAGTCACAACCCTTGAGACAGGGCTGTTGAGAAGTAATTATCAGTTGATGTCCAATGATTTTCTTACAAACTCGTTCTTTATTTCCTGACACCAGGAAAGAGTCCTGGCTACTAGAGCGGATGCTGGAGATTTGCCCTCAATCTTTTTCAAAATTCTGAAAAGTTTGCTAGTGCTTGACCTGGCATTATTGACATTGGTGTTAAAGTGCTTGGATTTGGCCTCAATATTAACATGTTTGAATTTTTGCATTGATTGCTTATAAGCAGTCAGAGCATGGGGACAGGGATTTTTTTTCTCTATTCCCGTTCGAAGACTTGTTGCTGTTTTCTGGCCTGAATGATGTCATCACCAAACAAAGAGTTCAGGACAGTCTCTGTTTTTATCATTTACATTTGTTTCTGGTGCCAGGGAGTAAATAGTAGTTGAGATAGGGTATAGTAAAGGTGATACCAGGTTGGTAGGATTATCAAAGGACTCTAAGGGACCTAACTTAGCAGGTAGAGATGCAGAGAAAGCAGATGTCGTAAGTGCTTGAAATTCCTACTATTGCTTTGATATTCTCAGTAGTTTGTCCTGCCTCAGTGGTTGGGGGTAGTAGTATTGCGAGTTTGACGATTACATGGTCTGATCATCGACACAACCATGTTGTAATAGGAGCAACAGAGATATTGGTGGTCAACACTGAATCTAATTAGTGGACATCTGTATGCCTTTGCTCCTTCACTAATTGAGTATAGTCAATGGCTCCAAGAGCTTCGAGTAAAGAGAATACATGAATGTTCTGCTTAGCCTTTGACCAGATATTGAAGTCACCTAGCATGAGCACTAGTGATTGAGGCTTAGTGATGTCATTGAGGAGAGCAAGGACATGTTCTTCAAACTGTAGCATATGCCTTGGAGGTTTATATAACGCAAGAACACCCATTGATGCATTCTGATTAACCTTCGTTTTTACAAACAAGATTTTACAGCCCTCAAGATTTATCATATTAAGTGGATGAAAATCCAGGTGTTCTAAGACAATAAGAGCAACCCATTCACCTCTCTGCCCGGATCAGTCTGACATAAACATTTTATAGCCAGGTGGGAGGGCCTGATAGGCTGCCATCTCTGTTATGGCAAACATATCTGGCTTGGAGGTAACAGGATGGTCTCTGATCTAGACTCCATGTTGAATGAGGCAACGTGTACGAAGCAAAGATAAATTAAGATATGGTTCCTGAGTGAAACCATTGACAATCATCTCTGGTGTAGTAGAATACATGTGACAATTATTGAGTGTATGGCGCTTAAGTGAGTGCAAAGGGTTAATCTAGGATAGTTTTCACTGGGTGCATCATTTCCAAGGAGCACAGTATCAATATTACAGGTGTGAAACCTGAGAGATTGCAACGTTACCCCAAGTTCTGGTGTTAATGCCATGGTGCTAGGAATATTTATTTCAATAGCCTCAAGGAGCCAGATCTCTGTTATGGCAAGCATATCTGCCTTGAATGTAACAATGGTCTGCGATCTCGACTCCATGTTGGACAATGGTACGTGTATTAGGCAAAGATTTATTAAAGGATAGTTCCGGGGCTTTTTTTTTATTGTCCCTACGGTTCGGCCATGTGTTTTTAAGCATAAATCGGTAGATCGTAGAAAACTTTCCTATGGACCTTACCCGAGTTTTCGTCCATTAACGCACTCGAAATCAGCAGCCATTTTCTGATAATCCTATAATTTCCCCCCATCGCCCTGGCTCACCTGCTTTTGCGGCACTAAATCAAATCCCCCACCCCTGAGCCTGACATCAGCAGACGCGTACCGCCCATTTCCCAACACCAAAGCACATTTCGTGTCAATAATCGCTGCGCCTCAGCTAATGAAGTGTCGCAATGGAAATGGCAGGACGCCTCTTTCCTCAATAAGTATAAACACACCGTTTCACAACACACAGCAGCAGATTTTCGATTCCATTACTCTCTCTGTGTTACTTTGAGTATTCTGTGACTCGTTCCTGTGCTCTGGTCAGCTACATTCGCCGCTTCTAGGCCTTGTGAACACCTGTACCATCTCTGTAAATTATTTTATTTTCTTTACCACACAATGGCTACAATAATGCCGTATATGTACGAGCCCGAGTACACCGAGGAAGAACTACTGGAAAGGCAAGCACGCAAAAACGATGGGGATTCGGACGGCAGTTGGGAGGACCAGTCAACGGATGAAGAGCCTGGACCATGTCGCATGGACGGCGTCTCCACCTGGTGCACGTGCAATCGGTGCGAGCTAATGCCAACTGAGGAGGAGAACTGCTGCTGCCGTGAAAATTCCGGGTGCTTGGCCTACATTTCGGAAGGCAAGCCAAGTCCGCAATGCATCACCGAGCTGCCAGAGTTCAGGGAAGCCTGCCTCTCACGGACCGTGTTGAGGATGATGATGGTGCTTATGCACGAACTTCGCGGCACTGTTCGTCCGCGTAATCCGAGTAACGAGTAAGTATACTCTGGTTTTGATGTCAGTGATGCCACTACTATTTCATGGTCGTCTCCCACATATAAAATTACATCTACATATCATTCGAATGCATGTAAATTGGTTCCATATTGTGCATTTTCTAGATAGAATTTTTTTCAAAGCAGAATGACATTTTTTACCTGAATCGACAGTGATAAGAAAGTTTTGTCATTTTAATACAGTTTGCATCTTTCTTTTTCACAGGTGGTACAGGCTGGTGGCCTATCGTTGCTTCACTTGGTGGCTTCACGGGAGGCTCGGACACCGCGTTCGGAGAGTAATACCTGCCTGTGCGGTACTTGCCATTAGACAACATTTCCCCAGCGACAGTGGACAATACCGCAGATTTTCCCTGGATGTGCTGCAACCGGAACTTTACAATGTGTAATGTTTATTATTTATGTTCAATTGAAATTAAGATCTAAAATAAAACCCAACATATATTTTAACAATGGTTGTTTTGATTTTTTAAATGAATCTAGTGTGTCTCCATTGAATAGTCTTCCTGTGCCTTGTCTTGTCACACCACATGTCTCCGGCCAGCATCCTCCCTCACGCTGGCCGCCCACCTTCAATCCACATAACCGTTGAACCCATATGCAGCAGACATACATATGTTATTTTGCGGGTTGGCATCAAGCCTCCCGGCCTTGCCTCCTCCCCCAAAAATACTTACCACACCACTTTGTTCAAGCGTTGGCAATAAAAGGCCGTTGGATTTTATTGATACAAAACATGGTTATAGGTAAATAATCAATATAGTTGATCATAATAAATCATCCTTTTGGGCACCGGGTACAGAGATGACCCCCTCTGGCCCGTGCCGCCTTGCCACCACAGGCCAGCCTGCTGCTGACTAACTGCCTAGGCATCCAGGGTCTCCAGGATGAACTGCACCCATATATTCTCCTGGGAGGGTGAGGTATTTATAAACTCACCCCCCTGCCTTCCATATACTAGATCCTGCAGCCTGCCTCTTACATGCAGTTAGATGGCCTCTCCTTGGTGAGGCCCTGCGGCAAACGATCTTGTCTGCACGACCACCGCCCCAATCCACCCCCCGCCCTATCAAAGGCAGTTCGCACCGGGGTACTTGTGCTGGCAAGTGGAGCTGTCAGTGAGCGATAAAGGCCAAGAGGTGCCAAAGACCATGTACACTTCAAAGTGGTCTATAAAGCATGGGTTGTTGTTCCCATGTCTACCTCCAGACCCCGTGTCTCCTGCCAAGCATCCCCCCTCACGCTGGACGCCCCCCTGCAAACCGCATAATACCACGACATATACACGTCATTCATTCACAAACACACCCCTGTTTCGAATTCTTTATAACCCACTTCATATTTCTAATGAGAACTTCTTTGCGCTTTGCTAGTCAACCCGTGAAGGTGCTGGTTGCCTGCTCTTCGTCTCTGTGAACTTCCGTGACCACTTCGAGGAAACTCGTTAGTTTGCAACCTGTGAACTGCTCCCTGTTCGACGACAAGAAACTACTCTGATCCCTGCATCTAACTGTTTGTTCGTCAAGGTAAGGCCATGTACCATAATCATTTTGCGTCCAATTTTTAAATTTATATCTATTTGCTAGTAGTCATCAAATTGCATCCATGTTTTCTTTTCGTTCAAGACAGTACATGCAAGGAACTAGTCACATGTTCTGAGTTTAGTCAAATTATTTTTCTATTTTTTTAAAGTTATTCAAATACTTATCCGCATGTGAATAACGTGTATAGTTCCAAGAACCAAAACGAACCTTGCATTGAACCTTTTATGTGTCATTTAATTTTTTTAACATTGGTATTCATAGAGAATTCTTGATCTTTACTTTTCAGAACTTTCCACAATGCCTGTCTGTTCCATTGGCGGTTGCCCTTCGAAGACCCATAATAAATCTGAAGGTACTATAATGCATGTTTTCCCTAAAACAATAGATCAGATAAGAGAATGGGTCCGATATTGCGGATATCCACCGTCTGAGCTTGAAAGTAGAGTCCTAGAAGTCTTTGCGGACAAGAGGGGTGATCGATACCGCATCTGCAGCAGGCACTTTAGCTCAGACATGTACTCCACATCATTGCTAATAAAGAAGAACACACCGCGAGCGAGGCGAAAATTGCTCCCAACCGCTATTCCCACTCTATTCGTCCACATCCCTCCACTGGTGAGTCAAGTTTACGGATTTAGCTCTCGGCCTTGCGGTAGTGTGTAGCATTAGCTAACAATAATTTCCCCATTTATGTTTCCACTCAATATGAAGACGGAAGATTCTCCATCCGTGTCGTTATTGCAGTCATCAGCCACTTCAAGCGCCTATCGGGTAATCTTACTTAGCTATTCTGCCACTGACTTGTTTTAGGCATGTAAATCAATAGTTTTAATTTATCGTGTAATTATTTTACCTAATGGTACACCCTAGTACTCGTCCTCTACTCTTTGTTTTCAGTTATAATTATTGTTATCCAAAATAATGCAAGTACTGTCTTTCAGGGAGATGCTGAGGAGTCCAACGCATTGACGACAACCGTTGATGTCACTCAGATGCTCGAGGTACGTTTCCGGACAGTTCCATCGATGTAGATCATCAGATCTTGCATTCTTGTAGCGTGATTGTTACACACAATGTTTCTTTCGTTTTTAGCCATTGATATGTCCTTCTGTCGTCGCCCTCCTATGTGTCTTCTTTTTTCAATATTGTGTTCATTACTAATGAAAGTCCTATGTTTCAGGGAGTCGATGGAGCATTAGTCCAAGAAGAAGGGGGAGTATGCAGTTACGGGTCGGCGCAACAGCTTGCAGAAGTGTGCACCACAGTTACATCGTCCCTTGATGTTCTTATGCATTTCGAGGTATGGATACTGACAGTTCGATCAAGCGAAATCATATGACGTGATTACATCCCCTATACTTCCTTCTTTATTAACGCAAGTACTATGTTTCAGGGAGATGACGGAGCTTCTTCTACAAGAACATCACCCCTAGTAGTTGATGCAGATCTCTGGGTGGTGACACTTCCAACGATCGAGCAAATCGAATCATATTTAGATATCCATTATTTATTTTAGACAACTGATCATTTGTGCAGGTCTATTTAGATGAGCCGTTGACGCCTGCACAAAGTTTATGTTCTTTTTAACAAAATAGAAAACCATACCAATGCAATTACTGTGTTTCAGGGAGTTGCTGAAGCGTCATCTTCAATAATATCATCAATGGAAGTCTATGCGGAGCCCGAGGTATGGATCTTGACAGTTCCATCTAACTAAATCAACAATGCTTGAATAATTGTCGTTTGAATGTTCTACACAATGCGTTCATTCGTGTTTTGCTATTGAGATGTACGTGCGTATTGGTCCCCAAGTACATTTTGTGTTTTCAATATTATTATACATATTAATGAAAGTTCTATGTTTCAGTGAGTCGATGGAGCGTCAGGGCGTGATGGATGTGCTTATCATGAAAATATAGTCGTTGCAGCGTAAGAGGAAGTGGAGACATGCACACACGAGTCGGAGCAACAGCGTCCTGATGTTGAAGTTCGAGGCAAGAAAGTTTCAAAGAAAAGAAAGCAAAAGAAGGTTAGTGTCCTGGTCACTATATTATGTTGTTTTTCACTGTTAATAGTTCAATACTGTAAGTTGTGTTTAAACTGAACATCCCTTTTCCAATCTGTCCTCTAGTTGCAAGTGGGTGTACGAACTAGATCTACACAGACAGTGAAGCGAACGAGAGATGTTGCTTGTCAAACCTTTTGGCAGGGACTTGAGACTGGAGATGCATCGTGCCAATGGGAAGAATATGAAGTGATTGACAACAGAGCTAGTGAATGTCCTCCTGGTAGTTCAGATGCAGTCGGAGATCAATTCACAGAATCCACACCCGCAAATACTAAGACCGCGAGAAAGTTGAAGAAATTGTTTTATTCACCCATCGCCGGAGAAGGAACAGATGTTGCTATGGAAGAGAATGAAGTGGACGACAATGAAACACCATCAATATCACTGAACATAGCGGAAGACGATATCAGAGATTCTACCTTTCATGTGAGTGACATGTCCTCAACGTTACAGGCCGAACCAGCTGGGATGCAGAGTGACAGTATAAGGAAAGAGGCCAAATTCATTGTATTCGATAGTTGTTTGATTGGTATTATTATTCGGATGAAATGTGGGCATTCGGTTGGTGGAGAAGTATGTGGGGAGCCATTGATTAATGTGACTCGTGCAATTCGAGGCACTAACCTTAAAATACATGCCACCTGTACAAAATATCATCCTTTTTCATGGTCTGCACAACCCATGCTGGGGCAACTGCCAGCAGGCAATCTACTTTGTGCAGCGGCTGCACTTTTTAGTGGTTCAAGTTTTAAAAAGTTAGAGTCTTTCTTTCAGTTTGTGGGAATCCATTTCATTGCGAAAACTCAGTTCTACAAATACCAAACCGATTATCTATTTCCAGCCATTAGCGAAGCTTGGAGAATGGAAAAAATGTCTATTGATAGTACATTCGCGGGCAAACGGTTCAGGCTAGCCGGTGATGGACAGTGCGACAGCCCAGGATTTTCAGCCAAGTACTGCACCTACCACTTTCAGGACATGGAAAGTAAGAAAATTGTGAGTTCGGTGGTCGTGCAGGTGTCACAAAGTACATCCTCAGTGGCCATGGAGAAAGTTGGCTTTGTAGCATCATTGCAAGAACTACAATCGCGGGGAATGGTGATCGACCTGATAGCCACAGACAGACACGTTTCAATTGCCAAGACAATGAGAGAAGAGTACAAACATATAAATCACCAATTTGACTTATGGCATCTTGCAAAAACAATCAATAAAAAAATGTCGGCTGCAGGTAAAAAAAAAGATATGCAAGGTATTTCACAGTGGTCCAAGTCAATCAGCAACCATCTTTGGTGGAGCTCAAAAACATGTGGAGGGTCGTTGGAAATTCTACTGGAAAAATGGCGGTCAGTAATGCTACACTGTAGCAACGTTCACCGCTGGACCACAAACCAACATTTCCACAATTGTGAACATGGCCATTTGTCCACAGAGGAGGCACGGAAGAAGAAGTGGTTGATTCCTTCATCACCCACTCACAAAGCCATTGAAAAGATTGTATTTGATAAAACTATAACAAGAGATTTGAGGGGACTCACGGAATTCTGCCACACAGGAGATTTGGAGGTGTTCCACAATATGTGCCTAAAGTAAAGGCCAAAACGATTGCATTTTGGCATGGAGGGCATGATAAATCGGACTCTTCTAGCGGTCTTGCCACATAACCATAATGTTGGCCGTCAACAAAGTAGGACGACCGGAACTTTAGGGACGCTTCGCTACAATAAGGCCTTCACTAAAAGAAGTAAACAATGGGTGATCAAACCAGTGTTTGAGGATATGCAATATGAGTTTAATGAGAGACTTATTGTTGATGTCCTAGATAGGCACATACATGGAGTTGTGAACGAACCTGTGCAGGGGACAACTGCATTGCCACCCAACATTGCCTCTGTTCCATGTCCCCCTAAAGCAGAGCTCATTGAGAAATACACATCACGGTTTAAATGATTGTAATTTGATTGTCTGTTCTCTCGAGTCTCCTCATGTTGCAGGCCCATTGAATATGTATATCTATGTAATGTGTAAATAAAAGTGATTGCTAAGTGTACATGCAATGTGTCTCTCCACCCTTGCCCCTCCCTTCACCGTGCAGTTGTGCGAACCACCCGGGTGTCACCTGTGACTTTGCTCTGGAGTCTCCTCATGTCGCAGGCCCATTGAATATGTGTAGCTATGTATTGTGTAAATAAAAGTGATTGCTCAGTGTACATGCAATGTGTCTATCCAACCTTGTTCATTTGCACATTAAATTAAACCAAACAGTAATATAAATCATTTTTCAAAAAATATAGAATGTCTCCGTATTTATGGTTCTCTGGGGCTGCAAATGCACGCAGACAAAATGCAAAGATGGAGTGTAAATTTCAAGTCCTGTGAGATGGCCTTACACTGAATGTCGCTAACTAGGAATGTTTGCTCGTTCAAAGTGAAGGTCAGCTGCTTTGATTTTTTGCTCGGGTGCCGGAATGGCCCACGACTCAGTATAAGGTTCTATTGTTATTTGACCTTGACAGGCCGGGACCATCCCGAAAGACTTCTTTTTGGGGGTGTGGTGCAATAACGTAAACGATAATGAATATAATTTCAGAAACGAAAGCCATTTAATGTTCGTTCATTAGAAGAAATAACGTCGGCATAGAAGGAGTGGTATTTCGGGGCTGCCCTACCCTACGCACAGACACAATGGAAAATGCAAATATAATGTAAGTAACTCTTTAGATGAGTTTATACCGCAATTTAATTACTATACAGTAGCTTTAAAGACGGGTTAAGTTGTACTTGTTCGTTCTATGTGGCATATTGTTTTGTACCGCGCACTATCTTGAGGAGAACCATCTCCTTTTACGGAAGCACCTCAAAACCTTCCTCTTTGCTTCTGCTTTCTCTCTCCCTCTCCCCTGCTACAACTGGTCCACTGTCTGCGACCTCGGTCCTGGGCCCTTCCACTCTCCACCTGCACTGCCTCCCTGTCAACCCCTGCACTGGGGGACTGTCTCAGTATCCTACAGCCCCCCCTTCCCAGCACTTGTTCTGCACTTACCTTGCACTCGCCACCAGCTGGCCCTATGTATTTATTATTTTATGCTACTTACCTTGTACTCCACTTCTCCCCTCCCCTTCCCCTTGCACTTTTACCTTCCCCCTACCCCTGCACTTGCGCGATCGGAATGAGACCTGGCCTAGTAGGATCGTTGTCTGTCTTCTCCTTGTCCCCCCCCTCCCTGCCTCACCACGCCTTGAAACACTTGTGTATAGGCGCGTTGCAAATGCCATATTATATCATATCAGTGACAAAGTGGTCCACTGGCGCTCAGGGGGCTCTGAAAAAGGCGGAGGAGAGGGGGTGGGTTACTGGAAATGACGTATAATACCCAGTTGCACTGTCCTAGCTATGAAATAATTTCCTGACCTAATATATAAAATGAATAATTTTAATAAAGATCTGATGGTGAGACTAATTTCATTTTTTATGTTTTTAAAACAGGTACATCCTTCATTTTTGTATGTGTCACGAGTACCAGACACCGGCGGATGGCTTTTTCAACCGCCAGTTGCTTCTCTGCGTGAACAACGTTACCACCCTGACCATTTTATGGGACAATCGCCAAGTACAAGTATGCCTTTACGCGGTACTAATGGCTAGATGCAACATACATACCGTTGTGGTGGCCTAGTGCCTCGTTGTTGGAACAGCCATGCGATTATCAGTGCGACCGAAGAGCTTATTTTATCGTAAACCAACACCCTGTGTACTGCACACGAACATCGCTTGCCTCAAGACGAACTATTTTGGATCGAGAGCAAAGAAAAATGCAAATCGCTGAATATTCTCTAAACATTTGATGTCCAATAAATGTACTTTGCCAAATGTACAATCTTGCCGTTTGATTTTAAACCACAGTTTCATATTCCGAATTGTGGCGCTGTATTGTGAGATGATCTAAGACCCTGTGTACAGCAAAGGAACATCGCGTGCCTCAAAACAAACTTTTTGGAACGTGAGCAAATAAAAATGCAAATCGCTGAATGTTCTCTAAACATTTGATGTCAAATAAATGTACTTTACCAAATTTACAATCTTGCGGTTTGATTTAAAAGTACAGTTTCATATTCCGAATTGTGGCGCGCTGTGTTGTGAGCTGATCTGTGTTTGTTTCCGGGTTCTGTGTGGAGTTGCGTAGAAGACGCCTGGGCGCGTTGGCCTACGCAGCACAGTCACGTCACGGATAGAGGCGGGGAATATGAATGTTTTGATAAAGTCTGTTTCAGGGGCGGGGGATTTGATTTAGATTTTGAGCAGCGGATCTCCATCGGTGAGTGTGCCCCCACTTGTGCTCCATTTTCCTTAAAATAAGGTGCCCCTGCACCAAAGCACTAGCCGACAGCCTCAGGCCCCGAAATCCGCCCTCGCCACCTCCCGCTTCCTGGTTCCCACCAATCCCGCCTCCCGACCCGCCTCTACACCCTGATTGGTCCCTCTGCCCCCTTCGCCGTATCCTAGTCCTAGCCACATCATCCGCGTCCCCCTTTGAGCAGCGGATCTCCATCGGTGAGTGTGCCCCCAATTGTGCTCCATTTTCCTTAAAATAAGGTGCCCCTGCACCAAAGCACTAGCCGACAGCCTCAGGCCCCGAAATCCGCCCTCGCCACCTCCCGCTTCCTGGTTCCCACCAATCCCGCCTCCCGACCCGCCTCTACACCCTGATTGGTCCCTCTGCCCCTTTCGCCGTATCCTAGTCCTAGCCACATCATCCGCGTCCCCCTTTGAGCAGCGGATCTCCATCGGTGAGTGTGCCCCCACTTGTGCTCCATTTTCCTTAAAATAAGGTGCCCCTGCACCAAAGCACTAGCCGACAGCCTCAGGCCCCGAAATCCGCCCTCGCCACCTCCCGCTTCCTGGTTCCCACCAATCCCGCCTCCCGACCCGCCTCTACACCCTGATTGGTCCCTCTGCCCCTTTCGCCGTATCCTAGTCCTAGCCACATCATCCGCGTCCCCCTTTGAGCAGCGGATCTCCATCGGTGAGTGTGCCCCCACTTGTGCTCCATTTTCCTTAAAATAAGGTGCCCCTGCACCAAAGCACTAGCCGACAGCTTCAGGCCCCGAAATCCGCCCTCGCCACCTCCCGCTTCCTGGTTCCCACCAATCCCGCCTCCCGACCCGCCTCTACACCCTGATTGGTCCCTCTGCTCCTTTCGCCGTATCCTAGTCCTAGCCACATCATCCGCGTCCCCCTTTGAGCAGCGGATCTCCATCGGTGAGTGTGCCCCCACTTGTGCTCCATTTTCCTTAAAATAAGGTGCCCCTGCACCAAAGCACTAGCCGACAGCCTCAGGCCCCGAAATCCGCCCTCGCCACCTCCCGCTTCCTGGTTCCCACCAATCCCGCCTCCCGACCCGCCTCTACACCCTGATTGGTCCCTCTGCCCCTTTCGCCGTATCCTAGTCCTTGCCACAACATCCGCTGTATCCTGGCGAGTGCAGCCGCGTGTGTTTAGGCGCCTATTCCACCCTTCTGGAGGTATCCGTGGTCCCCGTTGCTCCCCCCCGGCTGCCCATCCGCCTCCCATTACCTTCCCGCATCCATTTCCCTATTCCCCGGCCCTCCCCGCCTCCCACTCCCATTGGTCGCATCAAGGGGACTTCCATTCATAGCCAATCTCCCCAGGGCAGCCCCTGCCCGGCAGCCCCAACGGCTAAGGACCCCAAGGCAAAGGACGGCTCCAACTAGACGGCTCCAGATCGTATCTGCAGGTATCCGCAGGAGAAGCAAGAAGCCAACAACAAGTAAGTGTGGGCCAGAAGCAACTACTTCAGGCCATACTACCCTACCACCCCTCTAACTCTAACTCAGCATCAATCCCTCTATAGTAAAACGCGATATCCCAGCATTGCATTATCCCCAACTGCATTTAGAAGTGTCCCCAACTGCATCTAGAAATGCTCCCAATTGCATTTGAAGTGTTCCCAAGTGTACTTAGTAGTGTTCCCAATTGCATTTAGGTGCTGCGTCCAATAGCCTCTCTGAGGAAAAGTTGCATCTAGAAGTATCCCCAATTGCATTTAGAAGTACTACCAATTGCTTGTAGTAGTGTTAACAAAGCACCAATTGCATTAGTAGTGTCCCAATTGCATTTCTAAACTGTGCCAAATAGCCTCTCTAGGGAAAGTTGCATTTAGAAGTGTTCCCAATAGCCTCTCTGAGGAAAGCTGCATCTAGAAGTGTTCTCAACTGCATTTAGAAGTGTTACCAATTGCTTGTAGTAGTGTTCCCAACTACATTTAGAAGTGTTTTCGACTGCATTTAGAAATGTTCTCGACTGCATTTAGAAGTATTCTCAACTGCATCTAGAAGTGTTCTCAACTGCATTTAGAAGTGTTACCAATTGCTTGTAGTAGTGTTCCCAACTACATTTAGAAGTGTTCTCGACTGCATTTAGAAATGTTCTCGACTGCATTTAGAAGTGTTCTCAACTGCATTTAGAAGTGTTCTCAACTGCATTTAGAAGTGTTCTCAACTGCATTTAGAAGTGTTCCCAATTGCTTTTATAGTGTTGCGCCCAATGGCCTCTCCGAGGAAAGTTACACTTAGAAGTGTCCCCAACTACATTTAGAAGTCTTCACAACTGCATCTAGAACTGTTCCCAATTGCATTTTGAAGTGTTCCCAAGTGTACTTAGTAGTGTTCCCAATTGCATTTAGGTGCTGCGTCCAATAGCATCTCTGAGGAAAGTTGCATCTAGAAGTGTTCCCAATTGCATTTTGAAGTGTTCCCAAGTGTACTTAGTAGTGTTCCCAATTGCATTTAGGTGCTGCGTCCAATAGCATCTCTGTGGAAAGTTGCATTTAGAAGTGTTCCCAATAGCCTCTCTGAGGAAAGCCACATCTGGAAGTGTTCACAACTGCATCTAGAAGTGTTCCCAATTGCATTTGAAGTGTTCCCAAGTGTACTTAGTAGTGTTCCCATTTGCATTTAAGTGCTGCGTCCAATAGCCTCTCTGAGGAAAGTTGCATCTAGAAGTGTTCCCAATTGCATTTTGAAGTGTTCCCAAGTGTACTTAGTAGTGTTCCCAATTGCATTTATGTGCTGCGTCCAATAGCCTCTCTGAGGAAAGTTGCATCTAGAAGTATCCCCAACTGCATTTAGAAGTGCTACCAATTGCTTGTAGTAGTGTTAACAAAGCACCAATTGCATTAGTAGTGTCCCAATTGCATTTCTAAACTGCGCCAAATAGCCTCTCTAGGGAAAGTTGCATCTAGTAGTGTTCTCAACTACATTTAGAAGTGTTACCAATTGCTTGTAGTAGTGTTCCCAACTACATTTAGAAGTGTTCTCGACTGCATTTAGAAATGTTCTCAACTGCATTTAGAAGTGTTCTCAACTGCATTTAGAAGTGTTCCCAATTGCATAAGTAGTGTCCCAATTGCATTCTTAAACTGCGCCCAATAGCCTCTCTGGGGAAAGTTGCATTTAGAAGTGTTCCCAATAGCCTCTCTGAGGAAAGCCACATCTAGAAGTGTTCACAACTGCATTTAGAAGTGCTCTCAACTGCATTTAGAAGTGTTCCCAATTGCTTTTATAGTGTTGCGCCCAATAGCCTCTCTGAGGAAAGTTACACTTAGAAGTGTCCCCAACTGCATTTAGAAGTGTTCACAACTGCATCTAGAAGTGTTCCCAATTGCATTTGAAGTGTTCCAAAGTGTACTTAGTAGTGTTCCCAATTGCATTTAAGTGCTGCGTCCAATAGCCTCTCTGAGGAAAGTTGCATCTAGAAGTGTTCCCAATTGCATTTTGAAGTGTTCCCAAGTGTACTTAGTAGTGTTCCCAATTGCATTTAAGTGCTGCGTCCAATAGCCTCTCTGAGGAAAGCTGCATCTAGAAGTGTTCACAACTGCATTTAGAAGTGTTCTCAACTGCATTTAGAAGTGTTCCCAATTGCATTTAAGTGCTGCGTCCAATAGCCTCTCTGAGGAAAGTTGCATTTGGAAGTGTTCCCAATTGCATTAGTAGTGTCCCAATTGCATCCTTAAACTGCGCCCAATAGCCTCTCTGAGGAAAGCTGCATTTAGAAGTGCTCTCAACTGCATTTAGAAGTGTTACCAATTGCTTATAGTAGTGTTCCCAACTACATTTAGAAGTGTTCACAACTGCATTTAGAAGTGTTCCCAATTGCTTTTAGTAGCCTTCCCAATTGCATTTAGGTGTTGCGCCCTATTGCCTCTCTGAAGAAAATTACATTTAGAAGTATTCCCAATTACATTTAATAGTGTTCTCAACTGCATTTAGAAGTGTTACCAATTGCTTGTAGTAGTGTCCCCAACTGCATATAGAAGTGTTCCCAACTGCATCTAGAAGTGTTCCCAATTTGCATTTTGAAATGTTCCCAATTGCTTTTAGTAGTGTTCCCAATTGCATTTAGGTGCTGCGTCCAATAGCCTCTCTGAGGAAAGTCGCATTTACAAGTGTTCCCAATTGCATAAGTAGTGTCCCAATCGCTTTCTAAAGTTGCGCCCAATAGCCTCTCTGAGGAAAGCGCTTAGAAGTGTGCCCAATAGCCCCTCAGAAAAGTTGAACCCAGAATTCGCCTCTCTGAGCAAAGCACTTAGAAGTGTGCCCAATAGCCCCTCAGAAAAGTTGAATCTAGAAACACATTTAAAAGCTGCATCTAGAAGTGTACCCAACAAGCTAAATTGTGAACCTAGAAGTGCACCCAACAACCTATCTAAATGGTGACTACAAAGTTGATTTAGATCCACACAAAACATCTGTCCCTGTATAAAGGCGGATTGGAAAGTCCACCACTACCGTAACCTACTCAATCCTATCAGTATAACCAACAGTACCACTGTATATTACAGAACCTAAAACCGTGACTAATAATCTAACACCCCTCTAAGCAAATAGAATCCAGAGGCTGACCAAATATCCTCCTGGGGACAAACAAACTTAGAAGTGTACCCAATAAACTAAAACAATCTCTATCTACAACTGTAACTAGAAAAGCACCAATTAAACCTAAATTACCATCTTTGAGCTGTCGAACCTTGAAGTGTACCTAAAATCGTATCATCACCGTTCTTAGAACTACAATCAGAAAGCCCTCCTAAACCATCCTTTTAAGCTTACACCAACCATGAGTGCACCCACTCCACCAGAATCAGTCAGAAACATCTCCCATGGAGCACCCCCCTCCTCCGGTCAGTCTTCCTTCCCATCCCGCCCCTCACAAACCCACCCACCCTCTCCCTCACTCCCTGCCTTTCCCCTCTCCAAACACCAAGCCAGAGGAGCACGATGGCGAACCACCCACCCTAAAACCACTCTTCCCCCTAACCCCACCCCGACCCTCCAGCATTTCCCATACCCGCTCCCCTCACTATCATACCTAGCACACCCCACCCTGCAATCACCCACCTCCCGCCCTCCCCTCAGACCCCTTCCACCCTCCCCCCGACCACACCTTTTCCCCTCCCTAAAAACTGCACGGCTAGCCCTAGCAAGAACCGAAGCTGCCTCCCGCTCACCCTCCGACCCCCCTACTCTCTCCCACACACCAGTAGCAGCAAAGAAACTAAAGAGGAAGCGCTCTTGGTCCCCCTCAATCACCCAGCACTCCTCGCCTCCCCTGTCTCGACATATCACTTCTATCCCGCAATCCCCTCCTTCCCCCGTCGCTTCTCCCTGCCTAAAACCCCTCTCCCTCATTTTCTCATCAACTCCAACTGAAACTCCTAACCGCCAACATCCCTCTTTCAAACCCCCCTACCAAAACCCGACCATCCTATCACACACAGCCTCCCAACCCCACCCGAACCCTGCCAATCTCACCGCTCGCCCACTATTCCCATCTACCATCACCCACCCTACCCCTTTCCGTCCACACCCCCCACCACCGCCCCGTCCCACTCCAGCACCGAGACCATCCTTAGCTGCCGATATGAACTGCATCCTCTTTAACGCCCGATCAGTAGCAAAAAACAGACATTCCATCTTTGACCTCCTCACCTCTGCCACACCAGACCTAGTTTTCATCACCGGAACCTGGCTCTCTGAAGACTTCGGCCCAATCGCTAATGAAGCCTTTCCTCCGGACTACTCCCTCATCCCTCTGAACCGCACGTCCAGGGGGGGAGGGGTAGCATTCGTCTTCAAATCCCTCTTCCGCGCCTCAATCATCGACAACCAACCCTCCATTCCATCCTGCGAATCGCTTCTTGTTAAACTATCCCTCTCCCTTTCACTCTCGTACAGCTTCCTAATAATCTACAGGCCCCCTGGCTACGATAGACACTTCGCAAACAACCTTTGCGACTCCATCTCCACCCTCCAACTAAACCATCCCAACCTCACCCTTCTTGGAGACTTCAACATATGGCTCGACATCCCCACCAACCCCATGACATACTCCCTGATTGACGGTTTAGATCCAATTAACCTCCAACCCCACATAAACGGCCCGACTCATTATAAAGGACACACTCTTGATGCCATCTTCAGCTCCAACACCCTGATTCATCTAATGCCGCCCACACCTATCATCTGGTCCGACCACTTCATTCTCTCGTTCGCCATCCACTCACCTGAACCCCTTCCAATACTCGTATCTGAACCTCCGAACATTCGCAAAAGCTGGAAGAAACTAATAATCACCCCGGACCTAGCCGAAGCACTCCGCCAGTCTCCACATCCTACCTGCCATCTCAACAATCAATTAACCCCTGAGGCCTTTGATTCGTGGCTCAACCCACCCCTGATGCGCCTGACCCCCTTGTGCAAACCATCAACCCGACTTGGCCCCTTCCCCAGATGGTTCACCCCTGAGTTAAAGAACACTAAACGACATTACAAATACCTAGAACGCAAATGGCATAAAGAGAAAACCCATGACAGCAGGACCACCTTAGCACAACACCTGTACCGGTACAAAGCCGAAATCCGGAAAGCAAAAAAAGCACACTACAACTCACGAATCCTAAACTGCAAAAACCCATGCAAAGAACTTCACAAAATTATCTCCGAATTCACCAAACCGGCATGTAACACAACCATCCCGACCACGTCACAATCACTATGTGACTCACTCTCCCTCCATTTCTACTTCACGGCCATTGAAAGGACAAAAACTCTGACCACCAAACAGGCTCTCTTACAACCACCAGGCAATCCTCAGCCAGTACCGGCCAGCCCACCAACTGCGACCACTACACAACCAATTTTCGAATCCTTCAGTCCAATATCACCAGAACAATTTCTCAAACTCCTATCCGACTGCAAACCATCTGGATCACCACTGGACCTTTGCCCAGCCACAACCCTTAAAGAAATCTTTGCCTCCACCTGCGCAGGAGAACACGCAAGATCTATCATAAACGCCTCCCTTTCTTCCGGTATCTTTCCAGATGCATTCAAAGTGGTGCACGTCAAACCTCTGATTAAAAAACCCTCACTCGACCCTCTCGAGCCAAAAAACTACCGCCCCATCTCTAACACCAGGTTCCTCGCCAAACTCATTGACCGAACAGCCTACTCCCAACTAAATGCCTTCGTTGAAGCCAACAACCTCCTAGACCCCGCCCAATCAGGATTCAGATCTTGCCACGGAACTGAAACCACCCTAACCTCGATCTGGGATGACCTAAAAATGACTGCTGACTCTGCAGGATGCGCCGCACTAATCCTTCTCGACCTATCAGCCGCCTTTGACACGATCAATCACTCAATACTCCTTGACCGCCTCCACTCCCTAGGAATCCGTGGAACCGCCCTTAAATGGATAGCCTCATTCCTCAAAGACAGGCACCAAATAACGACACTCTCCAACTTTACATCACAAGCCCGACCAGTTGACACAGGAGTCCCACAAGGAGCATGTCTATCCGCCCTCCTGTTCAATCTCTACCTGATCACCCTCCCACCAATAATTCGTGCTCACAACATCCTGTGCTACAATTACGCAGACGACACCCAACTAATTCTAAAGTTCCTGAACGCGAAACCCAACTTCCAACCTGACCTGACCTCTTGCCTCCTTAACATCGAACGCTGGATGACCCAAAGCCACCTCCTGTTAAACCCCTCCAAAACAGAAATCATGGTCTGCGGCAACTCAGATTTTCTTCCGCACCCACTACCCTGGCCACCCGCCATGGGCAACTCACCGACCCCCTCTAACACAGTAAAAAATCTTGGGTGCACCCTGGACTCCGACCTAACACTCTCGCGCCAAGTCAACAATGTCTCAAAGTCCTGCCACTACCACCTCAAAAACCTTAGGCGCATCTTTCCATATCTCTCATTCCCTAACAGAGTCTCCGCGGTCCAATCAATCGTCTTATCACGACTGGACTATGGTAACCCCCTGTACCTCGGAATTCATGCCTACCAACTGAATAAACTACAAAGAGCACAAAACGCAGCAGCCAAAGTGCTTCTTGCGCTCGGTCCAAGGGACCACGCATCCCCAGCCCTTAAGACACTGCACTGGCTTCCGGTAGCCCGTAGGGTGGCTTTCAAAACCCTATGCCTCACCCATCGAGCTCTACATAAAACTGGACCCCATTATCTTCAAAAAAAGCTAATACCTTATCACCCTACCCGCACCCTTAGATCAAGCTCAGCCGGCCTCCTAGTAATTCCTAAAACAAACTCAGTCAGGTTAGGCGGAGCATCATTCTCAGCCCTGGCCCCAACCCTGTGGAACTCGCTCCCACCCCACATCCGCCTAACTCAGGACTTAACGGCCTTCCGCAAACTACTGAAAACCTGGCTCTTTCCCTAAAACCAACCAGCCCCAAACCAGCATCATCACAATAACACCAACCTAACAAACCAAAAAAAAAAAAAAAAAAAAAAAAATTTAAAAAAAAAATAAATAAATAAATAACCGAACTAGATTGTAACGGACATTAAGAAAAAGTACTGAAACGAATAAAGTAGATCTAAACAGGGAAATGATTAAATAGAAAGAACCACTGAATAATGGAAAGAAGAGATCGTGGAGAGCGGATGAACAAGGAGAGCGGATGAGCATAGAGGACGCGACCGGATGACTGGAAAGAGCGATTAAGTATGGATGAGTATAGATGAGTATGGACGAATGTGAGGGAAAATTCTGTCGGCAAATGAGCCTGGAGAACGTGCAGAGCGCATGATCGTGCAGACCGAGTGTGGGGAGCGTATGAGTGTACGGAACATATGAGTGTGGGGAGTATATGAGTGTGAGTAGCAGATGAATCTGGAGAGCGGATGAGTCTGGAGAGCGGATGGGTCTGGAGAGCGGATGGGTCTGGAGAGCGGATGGGTCTGGAGAGCGGATGAGTCTGGAGAGCGGATGAATCCGCAGAGCGCAAGTGTCTTGAGAGCGGATGAGTCTGGAGAGCAAATGATTGTAGAGCGCATGAGCACGTGGATTCAGATGAGTGTCGAGATCGGATGAGCGTCGAGAGCTGATGAATGAAGAGGGCGGAATATGTGGAGAGCGGATGAGTCTGGAGAGCAAATGATTGTAGAGCGCATGAGCACGCGGATTCAGATGAGTGTCGAGAATGGATGAGTGTCGAGAGCTGATGAATGAAGAGGGCGGAATATGTGGATGATAAGAGGGCGGAGGAGAGAATGGCTGAATGTGGGGAATGGCTGAGTGTGGGGAATGGCTGAGTGTGGGGAATGGCTGAGTGTGGTGAATGGCTGAGTGTGGGGAATGGCTGAGTGTGGGGAATGGCGGAGTGTGGGGAATGGCTGAGTGTGGGGAATGGCTGAGTGTGGGGAATGGCTGAGTGTGGGGAATGGCTGAGTGTGGGGAATGGCTGAGTGTGGGGAATGGCTGAGTGTGGAGAATGGCTGAGTGTGGAGAATGGCCGAGTGTGGAGAATGGCCGAGTGTGGAGAATGGCCGAGTGTGGAGAATGGCTGAGTTTTGGGAATTGGCTGAGTGTGGGGAGCAGAGCGTACGAGTTGTGCCGATAAGTCGATAAACCAGATGAGTGTGAAGATCCAATGAGCATGCGGATTGACCAAGGGTGTTGGCGGGTGTGGATGCGATCGAGTGTCTAGATCAGACGACTGTATGTAGCAGTTGATCGTATGTAGAGCGGACGAGAACATGTGATGCGGATGCCGGTGTGGAGCAGATAGCCGTATGGAGCGGATGCCTGTGTAGAGCAGATGCCTGTGTAGAGTGTATGCCTGCGTGGAGCCGACGCCTGTGTAGAGCAGACCGGATAAGCGTGCAGACCGGATGAACGCATAGACAGACTGGAGTGCATTCGCGGGGACGACGGGAATGCATGCATTTGGAATACATGAGAGCATGCATGAAGCACACTGAAAATGAGGGATTAACTAGAGCACGCAAGACGAACTATGAACGCGCGAGTGTGCTCCTGATCACATAAATTGCATGACGTACATAATATGCATTGGTGTGCATAAATTTGAATCAACATATATCATACCACACCCCACGCCTACTCTCCTCTTTACACCACCACTCAAATAGAACACAGGGATACTATGACACCATTCGGTATAACTGTTCTCATATCAACATCTCCCGCTCACTCCCCATCACTCTAAGTAACCACCGCTGGTTTAACACCCCCAGCCTGGCGTCTCTCCTCAGGCCTAACGCAGCCACTCTGGAACTGGATAAATTCGGCCAGAGCGTACACATTCTCCTGACCTCTCAACCACCACACCTACCGCTAAGAAGCAGCTACCACATTAACCCCGCACCAGCTGCACACATACCTTGTGCGCACACGGACCTTTTGACTCTCTCCACCCTCTCTACTGACTCGAACCTCGGTTCCCAAGGGCGTTCAACCTACCAGCGCCTTCAGACCATACCAATGGTATATAAGGCGCTATATAAATGCAAAATAACAATAACAATAACAATAACAATTTAGTGCCGCAAAAGCAGGTGAGCCAGGGCGATGGGGGGAAATGATAGGATTATCAGAAAATGGCAGCTGATTTCGAGTGCGTTAATTGCCGAAAAGTCGGGTAAGGTCCATAGGAAAGTTTTCTACGATCTACCGATTTATGCTTAAAAACACATGGCCGAACCGTAGGGACAATAAAAAAAAAAGTCCCGGAACTATCCTTTAAGATATGGGTCGTGATTGAAACCATTGGCAATCTTGTTGGTGTAGTAGAATGCATCTGACAGCTATTGAGTGCATGGGACTTAAGCGAGTGCGGATGGGTTAAACCAGGTTCAAGTTCACGGGGTGCATCATTTCCCAGGAGCAGAGTATCCATAATACAGGTGTTAGACCTGTGAGATTGCAACGTTACTCCAAGTTCTGGTATTAATGCCATGGTAATAGGATATTTTTTTTCAAAAGCCTCTTTAATAACCAGAGCAGCATTCTCAAAAGGATTTTCATCTTTATTCATTTCAGCATGGTCGGTTGGATTTTGAGCCTGTTTTTTACTGTAGTCTGTGGTGCATAGTCCCCCGCCTCTTTTGATACCACCGAGCTGGCTGTCTCATAAAACCCACTGGAATGGTCATTATTTTTCTGCTGCAGGGCATTTTGGTCAGTATTAACAGTTTGAGTCGTTAGTTCCACGGCCAAGTAGCACGCTGAGTGTCCAGTAACATTCTTGGCACAGATTGTTGTTCTAGAGTTACGTATGTTGTCTAAGAGTGCAGTAACAGCAGACATAATGCTGTGTTAGAACGAATATTCAGGGAGGAAGCACGTGGGTAATACCAATAATCACAATCAAGATAAGGTAGCAAAAATAATACCTGAGTGTTAAGCTTCACACAGAGGCATACATCTGATAAGGGTGCAACCATGCAACCCAGATGCGAACCGGCAAAAAACAGCCTGCAAACGCTCCAGCGCTAACATGCCGACAAGGAGACTAAGAAGCCTCTTACCTGCTGGGGGTTGTAGTTGTAGAGAACCACCTAAAATCCTTTAAGAAGAGAAGCATATAAGCTAATCAGGTCAAGTAAGGCAGGGAGGTAAATAGTACTTGTGCAGCAACGTATCGTTTCTAGCAAGAGCAAGCAAGAGTTTCAAAATGCTAGGCAATGCAATGTTTGCAGTTAATTCTTTCTTTTTTTTTAATTTTGTTATTGTTATTTTGTTAACAAGTAACCTTTAACAAACATAAGAAAGAAAACATACAAATATTTCATTAAAAATACAATAAAAATGACAAGGTTATGATTCATTTTAAAATTTGAAAATAAATTATACAGCATATAACGTGGTAAAGAAAAAAAGAAAACCAAACAAAAGAAAAGGTATATAAAGTATGAAACCAAGGGGAAACACAGTTAAAATGTGTACCATATTAATCATATTACCCTTTCATATGTGTCTACAATTTCTTTTAGGAAATGAATTGCGGCAACCATCCATTTCTTATGGCCACACAAGTTCATGATAAGCTGCCATACTCTTTCAGTGTGAACCTGGACATAGGTTTAAATGAGATGTTCAAAATATGAGCTTTGCCTTTCCTGTAATGACCTGCAATGCAGCAATATGTGGCGTAGCGTCTCAACATCTTCGGGCCGGGGCAGAAGCAACATATTCCCAAGTCTCTCAGAACTTTATTCCAAGCACCCAGAATTTCATTTGTGTGAATCAAATTTAGTCTTAGCCTCCTCACTCTTCACCGCCATGACCTGTTCAAATATTCTGCACTTTCTTTTTTTTGATATAACATTTTATTGTTTTTTAAAAACACAAAGAAAAACATACAGCCCCGAACAACGGGGTAACCAATATTTCCCTTTCCCGCCCATTCGTAGTGTCACATCTTGTTCCACTTACAGAGGAGCTTGGTACAACCGGACATTTAACCACATTAATATTATGCAAACTGATTCCCTTACGAATCCTTGGGTTTTAGCGCAGTCTGTCCATGCAGTTTACTGTTCAGTGTGCGTCTTCCCATTTTTGCCATATTTTCTGAGCTTTCTCAGGACACCCCCGGGCTGTATACACTCTTTTTTCCATCGCAATACAAATGTCCACATCTGTTAACCATTGCTCATAAGTCGGTGCTGTTGCAGAGCCCCAGGGTTGCGCTATATTTCTTTTCAGTATTGCAGAGGTGGTAGATAGAAACGCTTTTTCATAACGTGTTAGCTCGATGTCCTCTTCTATTCCCAAAAGTAGTTGTTTGGGGCTCACGTGAATTCTTTTGACCATTACTCTTGACAGTTCGCTGCAACATTGCTGCCAGTATCGTTGGATGACGGTACATTCCCACAGTATGTGATAGTAGGAGCCTTCCTCCTTTTTACATCTCAGGCAGTGCGGGTCGGTGGTTTTCCCCCAGTTGAATAGTGCTACCCTCGGGTAATACATTCTGTGCAGTACCTTCAGTTGTATTAACCTGAACCTGGAGGAGATAGCCACCTCTCTGGGGAACATTAATGCAGCCACCCAGTCCTCAGGAAGTATGGCGCCCACATCCCTCTCCCATTTGGCCTTTAAACCTGATAGTTCTTTCGTGGCAAAGGAGGTTATGGCACTGTATACGGTAGACGTGACTTTGTTTCTAATTATTTCTGGGAACAGGTTGCGTTCCAGCGGGGAGTAGTCTGGCATGTCTATCATATCGGGGAGATGGACCTGTTACGCATGCTTAAGTTGCATATAGTGGTATTGTTCATTGGGGGGAAGCGTAAAAGTGGTGGCTAAAGCTTCAAATGGTATTATTTCGTTTTCTCTCACTACGTCCCCTATATTCGTAATGCCTAGTTGGGACCAGGAGCGCCATTTAGGGAGCTTGTTCACTTCTGGGAGGTGTTTATTATTCCATAGTGGTTGTGCTAGGGTTAGCTTCCCGTCCTAGCCTAAGTATTTATGAGTATCTGACCATATTAGAGTTATATGTGTCTGCATGGTTGGGGCTGCAGCCCGGTCTTTTTGGCAATAGAGGTATTTCATGATGGGTCTTTCTTGTGGGTTGGAATCCGGCATTCTGTTGTGCGGTAGTGTGGTGTCCCCGTGTATTTTATCATTTATTATTGCCATTTGACTAGCCCAGTTATATGTTTGCAGACGGGGGAGTCCGATTCCGCCTTCCCATATGGATCTTTGTAGGGTTGTGAGTGACAGGCGTGGGCTTCCCCCTTTCCACAGCAATTTCCTGAGTATTTGATCTATTCAATGAAACTCACTGGTCGCAACAGGCAGTGGGGCATTTTGCAATATATAAATAAAGCGGGGCAGGGCCATCATTTTGAAAAGTGCAGCCCGTCCTAGTAACGTAAGTGGTAAGGACATCCAATGTTGGACATCATCTTTGAACTTTAACGTTATAGGAAGTAAGTTCTTGGGCACATAGTCTGACAATTTATGTGTAATTTGCATGCCTAGGTATCTAAATTGCTCCCTTTCTATGCGGTATGGGCATTCATCTGATACTGCGTTGTCTATCTGCCTCATTGGGAACAGTATGGATTTCGACCAGATGACACGGAGGCCGCTGAACCTGCCGTATCTTTTTAGCAGCTGCGTCACGATCGGGCAAGACTCACGTGGGTCCTGTAGGTATAATAGTAGGTCATCTGCATATAAGGACACCTTGTCCTCCCAGTTTTCTGCCCATCTGAATCCACTCCATGTTTGTGTGGACCTTAGTAGGATTGCTTAAGGTTTGATCGCTAATGCGAATATCAATGCTGACAGGGGGCAACCCTGTCTTGTGCCCTTGCCTAGCCGGAAAGGATTTGAGACATGCCCGTTTACCTTGGTTACCGCTTCAGGAAGATGATATAGCAGCTTGACCCAGCTCATAAAGTACGGTCCTATGCCCATTTGTTGCATAATTGCCCAAATTGCTTCCCAGTGGACAGAGTCAAAAGCCTTTTCAAAATCTATGGCAAGCAAGGCCAGGGGGCTCTGCAGCTCAGGTATTTTTTCCAGTGCCATATGTAAACTGTATATATTCTGTCTAGTGGATCTCTCCGGCATGAACCAGCACTGGCCTGGGTGTACCAGTGTGTATAACTTGCTGTAGTCGGTTGGCCAGTACCTTTGCAAGTATCTTGGCCTCACAGTTTATTAGGGAGATAGGTCTGTAGGAGCTGCATTTGTCAGGTGGCTTATCCGCTTTTGGTAAAACTATTATCGTGGCTTTTCTAAGGTCTGGGGGGAGGCAACCCAGTGAATGTGAGTGTTGAAAAAGGCGTAGCAGGTGCGGGGAGATTACATTCGTGCCAATTTTCTTCCATATTTCGACTGGGAAGCGGTTTGGATCTGGGGTTTTCCCTGATTGGAGTTCTGACATTGCCTGGGTTATTTCTTCCTCTGTGATTTCTTGTTGTAATATGTTGAGCTGTTGCACAGTTAAAGTAGGGAGATTGATTTCATCCAGAATGTCAGTCGATAACGATGAGGATGGTGCTCTGTACAGTTCCGTATAGTACTTTGCAAACCCCTCGGCTATGTCCTGGTCTGTTACCAGTGGATCTGGTCCTTCCGTCATCAGTTGCCTGACTTGGGTAAGGCCCAGCTCCCTACGTTCTAGCCATGCTAGTATTTTCCGGGCCTTGTCCCCTGTCTCGTATACCTTTGCTCGCATCGCTGCGTGTGCTTGTTTAGCGTTATCTAAAGTTATGTGTTGCAGCTGTTTTTGCGCTAACTGTAGCGTATGGTGCGTCGCGGGTTGGTCGTGGGTTATATGTTCAATTTCAGCATTCTGTACCTTTGTTTCGGCTTCGTGTATTGCTCCTAGATGTTTCTTTTTGTGGGCTTAGATCCAGGCTATGATCTCTCCTCTTAATACCGTCTTTAGAGCCTCCCATATTGTTACTGGGCTATCTACAGACTGTTCAAATATTCTGGACAGATTGTGACTGGTCTAACATCAGTCAGCAAGCCAGTGTACAGGTGATATGATATGACATTGCCTATTGTGTCAATCCAGTCCCAGTCTTTAAGTCTCCTTTTCAATTGAGATGGATTATGACATTCTGTGTCTTTTGAAATATCATACCTCTCACAAATCAGATAACACTCAGTTTCCCAATTCTGTAAAGTGACCTAAGATTTCTTATGTAGCAATTGCTTTAACAGCCCCCAGATCGGGCCCTCCTTAGCACAGAGAATGTTTTTCAACAGTGAGAGGTTCTTCCAATATAAGTGAAATTGTATGGAAGACAGACCCAGCTCATAGCAGATGCCTGCCGCCGGAACACCATTAGGTAGGTGTAAGACCTTCCTCCAAAACAAATCCTCCAGGGCGTCACAATCCAATAAGGTAGGGAGGCCCCAGTTCTCACCCCCATAGGTTATCAATGGTAAAACCTTGGTCTTAAATTTTTTAGAACAGGGCTCAGAGAAAAATTGCCACATTTCCTATTTACAGCACAGGATTGGGTTGCAAGCTTCTTGGAGCGTTGGTAGCTTTGGAGCTCCATTTTCTTATGGAGTTTGAGTAGTCTGCATCCCAGATACCAGAAGTTCGATACATTTATTAGGGGCGTACCACTGATGTTCCATCGAAAGCTCTTATATTTTAAATTAATTTCTGGTCTAAAAGTTAGCATCTGGGATTTTGTTATGTTGATACTTAGGTGATTTAATTCTGAGTATTCAGCAAGGCCATCAAGCTTATACTGCAAACCAATTGGCATGTAATCAGAAAGGACAAGGTCGTCCGCATAGAGTAAGTAGTCCAGTGAGCTAGTGAGGGCGAAATTCAGTGAGAAACTAATGATAACTTCAAAAATTTCAGCAAGATCTGAAAGAAAAAGGCTGAAGAGTAGAGGGGCCAATACGCAGCCCTGCTTAATGGCACGCGTAGGTAAAATTGGTGATGCCAACTTGCCCTGTGCATTCAGGCAAACTCTGATAGAAGTATCGGAGTGAAGGGCCAGCAGGATCACTAATAAATGGGCGAGACAGCCTCATTTTCTGAGTTTCGACCGCAGACGAGTTTGGTCGATGCTATTGAATGCCATGGAAAAAGTCGAATGCCATGTAGATGGTTCTCGACCTCTCCATCGCTTCTTTCTTTAACATACCCAGCACGAACATGTTTGCATTTGTGCACATCCCTTTCGTAAAGCCTGTTTGAAGCAGGTACAATCTGCCTGCACCCTGAGCCCAGTCTGTTAGTTCAATCAGCACTATACTTGCATACATTTTAGCTGGGCTGTCCAGTAGTTCTATGGGTCTATAGTAACAAGGTAGCCAGCTTTGTCCCTTTTTGAAAATTGGTATAATAATGGACTGTGTCCAAGTTTTCGGCAGGGTTGCTGGAGATGTCATTTTGTTGAAAACTAAGCCCAAAATATGCGCCTACAGGTCAGGATCGAGTTTTAAGACTGCATTTGACAGCCCATCAAGCCCCGGGGCACGAAAGTTCTTGCTGCTAGTGATAAGAGTGACTAGTTGATCCTCTGAGAAGGCCAAGGGACATATGCATGAAGTTGGTACCAAGTGAGAACTTTCCCCCCCAGTGTCACCTTTGTATATTTTTGTGTAGTGGTCAGTCCACCCTTGCTCTCCGATACACAAGATCATTAATTACTCTCCAGAAGGAGTATGCATCTCTTGAGTTAACCAACTACAGCATCTCTTGAGCGTCATTCAGCAGAGCTTCATATTTATAGAGTCAGGCCATTGTTTATATTTAAGCTTCAATGACTTTCTCTGAGCACTCTACAATGGTAGGCAGTGTCTAACGGCCCTTCACAATTCTCTTTTTTTTAACTGTATAGTGGGATTGAAAGGGTGGTTTCTTAAAATTGGTCCTCTAATACCAGTTCAAGGCATAGCTTTGTAAATTTGATCTAAGACATCTTTATAGGAGGCAATTGACAGGGCCCGTCCAAATTTAACTGGGGGGAACAGACAGTGGAGTGTACCATGGAACCTATCCATACACGCCCTGTTCCAGTGGACTCTTTTCTTGCCCACAGTAGCCACTACTTCTTGGTCACACAAGTGACTATGCCCTCCCCCTTTTACCACCTTTAACTCCAGTGACAAGGGGTGATGATCATAAAGATCTGATTCTTTTATTGTCATGGATTTAACATACTGTATCATTTCACCAGAGACCAAGAAGTAGCCCAAAGTAATACTTGAACTACCTCAATGCCAAGTTCAATTTGGCGTGGTGTCACCCATAACCATACCATTCAGCATATTCAGTATGGTCTAGAGTGCATTAAGATCACCACATAAGAGAATAGGATTGTCATTATTAACAGTTTGCCTCTCATAAATTAGATCTTCAATAGCCCCCCAAAACATTTTTTAGTTATCGCATTGGGTTTCCAAATAAGATTAAGCACTAGGGTGGGAGACATATCAACATACCGGTCCTTGTTCCAAGTCAAGTAAACTGCCTGAATAAGACCGTTTGGCATAGCACATGTATTTGCTGTTACACCAGTGTCATTTCGGATGCCAAATAATAATCCAGAGGCTGGTCTTCTTTTGGATCCCTTGTATGCCGGGTTCAGCAAACACTGATATCCATCCACACTTGGGGGCTCTAGGAGCCAGCATTCCTGAAATCAGAACAGATCGGCCTCAGAGATAGGTGAGGGACTTGGTGATAACAAATTAGCGTGGCCCCTAGAGTTCCACGAGTGGCAGTTAATTAGTGTGAGAGAGACAGTTGTACTCGATTATGGTTGCTAGCTGCTACATGCATTCAGACAGGCCACCACCCAGTTCCAATCCCTGCCATCCTTAGATTCCGCATTTCCCATTAGGTGGCTAGTATCATATCACCCTGTCAAACCGTCTCTTGTGCAAGTTATTGTTAGAATAGATTGTTGTTGAGGTACTCTTGGGGGTTAATAGAAGGATTAATGTCACAAGTATCCATAGTACGAAGTAGGACTGGGGTTGGCTATATACCCGGATAGGCTGCTATGGAGAAGCCCCATGATTCCAATTGGGCCGAGGCTGCTAAAACCTGGTTCAGAACCAACCAAGAGGCAAAGTGAAGAATGACCTTGTCTAGTCTCAGATTGTTTCAAAACTCCACCTGCTTGATGGCAGCTGAGCTCAGGTGGGACAAAGTCGGCACTTTGGTAAGTAATTTCAAAACAGCCGTCCTGTTCAGTGTCAGTTGAATGCATTCCTTTAGGTCCCAAGACAGGAGTAATTGCAGGTTCGAGGGCTCTATACCCTTATTTCAGATGTTGGAGCGGCACTCCTCCATGTTTTAAAAAGGGCCTGGATGCCGGTCGGCTGAGGTCAAGTCCACACTGGAAGCTATAGAGCGTTGGCTTGGCCCGGTACAAGTTGGCAATAGTGCCTCGGGAGGAACCCTGGAGAATCCGGGGGCGGGGGCATTGCCCACAAGAATCGAGATAGTAGGTGGTATAAGTTCATCCTGAACAGCGCGCCCCTCAGTACAACAAGCTGGAACTTGGACTGTCGAGCCGGCATTCTCAACATCCATCACAGACGCCGACGCAGGTAGCAAGATTTCAGGTAATGTCGTAGCCGATGAATCTGGCACCACAGGGCGATGCTGGGATTTGGGTTTGTTTGTCGGCGAACAAAGGGTTTCAAAAGGGAGATGCAGGAGTGACACATTCCTCAGGAAGTTTCCTGAGTCCCTACCCACATTCTTGTGGGTGGTTTTCCTGTTTTTTGGTTTCTTTAGGGCTTGTCCACTTGTCAAAGGTTCCACAACCACCTAGAGATGCTTAGTACAAGCAGGCAAAGAAACTTTCTTTGGTCTCACTATAGGAGCCCCAAAAATCCCAAAAGGCACTTGAGGTGCCGGGGATGGCTCGTCCAACTTGACCACCTCGACACCACTACAACTTGCATCCCACCTCCCTTCACGTAGAAGGGCCTTAAGGTTTGGTCAATATGAGCTGCTGCTTCGACCATAATCTCCTCTGAGTCCTCACAGTAGCAGGCCGCGGCAGCGTCAAGTGCTGCAGACAGCAACCAACTTCCTTGTTTCCTTCCGGGGTAGCACTTGACTGGGTTAGTAGTAATGCAGGCCCAAGACCTTGCGTCCCCATCTTCTAATTGGGGGCAGGTCTAATTGATATTGATATTTTATTTCTGTTGCGCACGTACTCAAGTGTTTCATCACAAAGTCAAACAACGTAGACCACTGGAGGCCTTTTTAAGAAGGATTCCACAAAGGACACTTTGTCTCTTAGGAAAGAGAGCAGGTGAGCATTCACTGGAACAGGAGTCGAGACTAACTCCTGCTAGTCATATACTGCTTTTAAGTCCAACTGTGCACCCACATTCATATTACAGGAAGCCTTTGTTTTTTTGTTGCAAAGGCCCCAGTACCTTCCATGATGGCACAGGTGATCCCGTCTGATGGATGGGCGGTGGACGCTTGTTGAATAGTTGGGAGCACTATTAAAGGGGCCTTCAGAGTCCCCTGGGATGTCTCAACTGCGAGAGGCAGGGGAACGGGAGGACTTTGATTCAGGGAACCTGTGTTTCCTGTCCAAACTTCGAAAAGGCTGAGGGGGAGATGTTACGATTTTGAGGCGTATGGTTTCCGCTACAGGTAATTCTAGATGGAGAAATAGGGGACCAAGCTCCCTTCTCATTGAAGAAAGAGCCAGGTTCCAGGTTTGTAATCTCTTTAAGAATGTCCTTGTTTTTTGTGAGGAGGACTAAGAAAGAGTCATTCTCGGTTAAGGGTGCATCAGAGATAATTCCACAATTGACAGGGCGACCTTCTGAGAACAGAATCTCGCTGTTGATTTTGTTTTGAAATGAGAAGGATTGGCAGTGCGATCTCCTAAAGCGAAATACACTATCCCCTACAGCCTGCAACGGGACCCTTGGGGGAGCTGACTTGGGGGTCCCGCAATAGCTTTAACAGACATCGGTGTTGAGGCTTGAGAGTTGGGGTGGAAGCAAACTTGCTTCAGTGCGGGAGAAGTGAACGAAGGGACGGTATCCAGTAGCAGGATCCTCAGCTGTTTTGTAGTTATTCAATTCTGGAATTTCACATAAACACACGCTTGAGAGTGACATATACAACACCACACTATATGGCTCGCCGTCTAAAACTGTTTAAATAGACCAGCGAAAACTACCCTGCAAAACTTCCACTTTCATTAATGGAGATGGTCACATTAATTAAGTTGGTCATTGTACTGTAATTTCTCAATTACTTGCTAATATCCCTTTCCTCATATCAACAGACATTTTTTACCACTTTGGATACTAAATTCAATACATTGTTATTTGGCCCCAAAAGGAACAGGATTGCATTACAAATACCCCGTAGGCCTACTGCTAGGGGAAGGTTTCCGGGTGTCGGATTTTGAGAAGTTTTAAATCGCCATGCATCTACAATATGCAGGTATGTGGCTCTCAGGCAACAAAAACTCATAGCATTTGCTTTTTTGTGAAGGGCAGTTGCACCACACACATTGAAAGAGGCACTGTGGATGGGAGTGGTGAAAGATAGTGCTGCTTATTTTTTTATTTTTATTTTATTGATTGGCTGATAAATCAACCTTTCAATCTTAAAAACCATTCTTTGTAAATTACAAATAAAAAACAAACAAATACTTAATTAAAAAAATCAAGTACATATCTTTCATAAACAATTAAGAATTTGAATGCATAAAACAATAAACAATACATAAAAAAACACAAATAAGTGAATAACATAAGATTCATAGTACACATCCTAAACTAGTTTTCAAATACTGTCCGCTTATTGATCAAGAAAGGTATTCAAATATGGAAACGGAGCTGTGCCAGAATTAGCTTAGAGACTCCCTCTTCACTGGAAATCTGATTGGGCACTGGATCCAAGCCACCCGTCTCAATATTGCAGCACATTCAATTAAAATGGGTAACCCAAGGCGTAGCGACCTGGGGGGACTTATTTTCAGACAAACAACTTGTACTGTTTGAGGAATAGGGAAGCAGGATACATCAGCAGGGCATTTTTTTAAGCTACACTATCATTCTTGACAGAGCAAAGTGTCAGTGGAAAAGCTTGCCGTTGCAACCGCCCTAAAATAACATTTTACATATATTTCATGGGTGTCCTGTTGGGCGTAGGAGGGTGTTGTTAATATATGACGTATTAACAGACAGATAATATGTCATATATAATAGATAGAGCCTCTCATTTAGAACTGGCTGTCATAGAGGCATGGGAGAAAGATTTGGGCTGCACCCTCGAAGATAAGGAATAGGAAGTGGTGCTTGCCTTCCCAAAAACGGTGTCTAGAAATACGCGTTTTAAGCTAATATAACTTAATGGGCTCCACAGATTTTACCTGACTGTTGAAAATGGCACACATTTTCCCTGACAACACTCACAGCTGCCCTAAATGCCACACTGTGAACGATGATTTGATGCATATGCTGTGGACATGCCTGAAAATATCACAGTGCTGGGATCACATCCATACGAGACTAGAGAAACTGGAATTGACACATGCCCCTTTGACACTAGAAAAATATCTATTGGGCTTGAGTTCTCAAAGATCCTGGAGATCAGTATTGGGCAAGATTTTAAATCTGGCACTGTTGCTGGGGATCAGACGCACATAAACAAAATGGGGGTGTGTTCTAAGAACACACGCGTTGTCCTGAAATGTTCGTAGGGGGTGTCCTGAGGATGCTTTCCGTATTGTTCGCTGGCAAATTGAAAGTGTTCTAAGAACACTGGTAATGTCTGCAGACATTAAAAGTTTCCATAGGCCATAGTTGAAATGTTTTACGCTATGGGTGTGATATGCTGCAGTGGTTGTGGCCAGGGCATAGAGTGTTGGGTGCATGGCCAAATGGCCATGCACCCAACACTCTATGCCCTGGCCACAACCACCACAGCATATCACATTTATAGATGCTTATAACTTTGGGTCAAAAACAAATTCATAAGGAACAAAGTTATAAAATACTATCGGTGTGATATGCTGTAATGGTTGTGGCCAGGGTATAGCGTGTATAATATACTTACTGTTTGGTTTAGTAACTGGAGTACATGTATTTCTTGTTAATTTCTGTGATAAAAGAAAATAGCATGTTAGTATTAGTATTTTGTATAATCAACATTTTTTTTGGGACACTCAAATTTAGTAGTTTACAAACCAGAGTACTGTGCAATTTGCTCAGTTTCTGTGTTTGTTGCTAAAATCATTGGGTCTGTGGGAGAAAAAATAAACCATGTTGGATTAAAAAAAAAACCTTTTTCTGTTATGCTACAGTTTATTTGTTTGTTTGTTTTCAGTGTTCATTTGTTGTTTCTGGCTAATGCTTTATACATTGGGTTGTTGCATTTTTTTGGAGAAGTAACATATTATTTATTTGTTTGGATATTATGACATTTTGGAGCAGTTAGATACCAGTAGGGGTATTCTAACTGTCTATTTCTTGATATATTTTAGTGGTATTGATTTATCTGTTTGGATATTGTTAAATTGTGGGACAGTTAGATACCAATTGGTGTATTCTAATTGTCTATTTTTTGCTCTAATTTAGTGGTATTCATTTATGTGATTAGTTGTTGTAGAATCTTTGGGCAGTTACAAGTTTACTTGAGGTTTAAGTACAGTTTAGTTATTACATTTTTGTTTTAAGAACATTAAATAAGCGTTTGTAAGATTTGCTGGTAAGCTCTGCTTTAGAGTAATGGTACTATCATTACATTGAAACCATCCGCATTTCTTTTTTATATATGCAGTGTAGTGCCCTGAATTGGTTGTGGCTCCTGCTTGGTAGATTATACCTATTGTTGTGAAGGTTTTCTTACCAAGTGATATTTGACCATGTGTGAATCCAGTCAGCTTGCAGTTGTTTTTGGAATCATCTTAATTGTAACGTAGAAGCATTAGTATTACGTATTTACTATGTGTTTGTATTACTAACGTGGAGCGATTATCTGCATTGCAAGTAGAACATAATCTACCATGGTTTGCATTTTGTACAGGATGCTGAAATGGAATGGATTCACAATTAGGTATTGATATATATACGAAGCGTTCATTGGGGATTTCTTCTTGTGTCACATTGTATGTTTCCACATGTATGAAATCTGGAAGATTTAATTTATAGGTATGTTTTTGTTTTCCAGTACTTGTAGTAAGTACATTAGAAATTCTTGTGGATCTTCCTGTGAGTTTATAGTGAATTTCACCATTCCAGCACTGTAGTCCAATTGTTGTCTTATTCCATAAACACTATACGTGTTGTCAGGATTGTTTGCTGCATGTCTGTGAAGTACTAACATTTGCAAACATAATGGGTCTGTACTGTGTAAGTAAATGTTGTCAACAATTGGTGGTAATTGAAATAGAATATTCATTGCTACATTTGGGTAGCAACTTACACCAACTATATTTGAGAGTTTAAAGGGACCAGGTAGTTCTGTATATGACTGCTTTTTTTGGAGTTTGTCTTCCTTCTTTGAAGAAGTACCTGGTTTACTTTCCCTAATTGATTCTTTTTTGCTTGTGGTACTTGATGAAGTATTACTTTCTTTTGCTCTCTTTGTAGGATTTGCAGTGACATCCTGTTGCTTTTCTGTTTGATTTATTTTTCTTTTATAATGTTTTACTTTTTGTGGAACAGAATATGTGTTTAAATGGGGAGTGTATAGTGAGTGAAGTCTATTGCATTCTAAAATGCAAGGAATATCAGCGTTTATTTTACTTGCATCAAAGTTGATTAGAAATAGACCGTCAAGTGTACGTAAGCATGATAGTGCTACGTAGCTCATGCCTTCTTTAAAGACTGTGTTACCAATATCTATCATTGCTTTGTCTAGGGTAAGACCTTGTGATTTATGAATCGTGACTGCGTATGCAAGAGTTAGAGAAAATTGTTCTCTGCGTACATACATGTCTTTGAAGAGAAGGAATCGAGCTGTTGAGCGTCTTATCCTTTTAACTTCTGAAAGTTTGTCAAAGAGTATATTGACAAACTGAATTTTGTTGTCAGGTGGGTATGTTTGAAAGCCAACAACTGTACCCAGTGCTCCATTAACTAGTCCTTGGTCCACGTCAAGGTTACCTTTAAGCATTACTCTGCAATTTAAGGATAATTTTAATATCTTTTCTAAGCCTGCTGTGTTTGAGATTGATTTTTCTAAACTATTTAGTCTTGTTGTGGCTTGGTCACACATAGGTAGTGTCATACCATGTACATCTAGTTTGTGGAGCTAATTTCCATTATTGGTTGCATTTCTTTACTTAACATTATTTCATTGAATTTTAAACAGCTTGCAAGAGTTGGCATTAAGGCCATACAATTGACATTTTTGTGGACTAATTGTTCCATAACATCTGTAGCACATGCATTATCGCCATAAAGTGCATTAAATTGCTGTGTTTTCAATATTGTTTCTGCTTCTTTAGAGAGTATACCAATTCTGATACTTTTTAAGATGTTGGCATAAGTGAGATCTGCAGATTGCCACATGTTTTCTGTTAATTCTCTTTATTGGAAATGTTGCCAAAGGTTGACATTTCCAATGCTGCCAACAGTTTTATGGCAGAGTTTGTGTCCTAATGTTTTAAAAATAGGCTCACCTTTTACTGGTGTCAATTGAAGAAGATCTCCGAAAACAATAATGTGTTTTCCTGCAAAGAGCT
This sequence comes from Ambystoma mexicanum, assembly GCF_040938575.1. Classification (NCBI taxonomy): domain Eukaryota; kingdom Metazoa; phylum Chordata; class Amphibia; order Caudata; family Ambystomatidae; genus Ambystoma; species Ambystoma mexicanum. The sequence goes on from NC_090924.1 coordinate 179,113,600, forward strand.
CTTCATAGTTTGTTTTCAGTACTTCTTGTAATCTGAGGTGAATCAAAGCCAACATTAGGTTGGAGACCATGCTCACTTCATCTATTAGTAGCATTTTCATTTGTTTCGATACTCTGCATAGGTCCATTGCAGCTTCTGCAGAAAGTTTGTGATAGTCTAATTTGTTCTGGTGTTCTACTGGCAATAGTAGTAATCGGTGCAAAGTGACACCATCTATGTTGTAGGCACCTAAACCTGTGGGGGCAGTGACAACAGCTGACAGTTTGTTGTTTGTCAATTGTTGAAGGAATTTACTGATGATTTTGATTAGGAATGTTTTGCCAGAACCAGCTTCACCACTGACGTACAGTAGTATAGGTTACAATTATGGCAGGAACATTCTTTATTTTAATGTTGTACACCATGTGCAATTTGTTTTGTTACTTCTTCAAAAATGCTATGTTGTTTGTTGTTTAGTTTTGATTGTAGTATAGTTAAGTCTTCTTTATCTTCATACTGACACATGGTGTTTTCTACTTCTATCATAGCTAATTCTGCTTCATTTATTATTAGTGGTTCTCCCAGTGGTCCTTGGCTTCCTGTTACAGAAGGTCGACTACTGTCAGGAGTGTCTTTATCTAGTTGGGCCTGGAGTTCTTCTTCGTGTTGCTGTTCATTGTGCAACATTGTTTTGTATTATGTAAAGTTTACATCAGTTATAGTGCTTTCATTTGCTTTGAAAGCATCTTCATATGAGTCATAGTTTTCTAGTATTTCATCTTCTTTTTTCCATGATTTAAAGAGTTGTAGCAGGGACATGTAATATATTTCTTTAAGTTGAGGAGTCTTCAATGACAATTTGATAGGATTAATGAAATTTGGTTTAGTGAGTTTAACTAAGCTGCCTTCACAGTTTGTTACTCTGTATTTACCTTTTTTTTCATCAGGTTTTATATTATTTTTGTATGTGTAGTTTTGGGCTATGTGGTATAGACACATGGTTTCCAAAGTATTACTTCTGTTTGGGTGGTATGTGTCCAATAAATTGTTTTTTAAAATGTCTTGGCTGTTGGGATCATGTTTGGCTATTGTTTCTATATCTTCGTATGTTTTTAGAACTCTTTTTCTAGATTTAGCTGGACCAAGACTTAGCCATACTATATTTTCAGATTTACCATACAATGCAGTACCAGTTAAACGATCAGCTGCTTCATAAGATCCACATTCTCTATGGGAGCGCATTTTTATGCCCAAGCTGTATAATTTCTGAGACACTGTTTTATCTGATGACAGGTCATTCCAGAGTGCAACTGCAGTAGAATTGTCTGCAATGTACTGCACATCTGTGTTTGCATTCCATAAGTGGGCAATGATTGCATTATAATCATTGATATATTTTTCTTCTTCTTTTCTTTTTATGTAATATGTATTTTTCGATGACTTACCTTTAACACTATGTCAAACTGAAGACATGAGGTTGTTCACTTGACCTGTATTTGTAACTGATCTAGGGAAACCAAATCGGCATTTTGTGTTGTATTTCCCTTTGTTTTTGTATTTGCGATGACAATATTTGCCACATTTATGTCTTTGAAATTTTAAAATTTGTGCATGAAGATCACTATTTGTGGATTCTGATAGAATTTCATAAGTGACATATTTTTCAATAAACTGTAAAACAGTGGCATCACTGTCTTCACCAAATTTAAGAGCATCTTTAATCCATAAAAGCATGTGGATATGTGGTGCTCCTCTGGCTTGGTATTCTTTTCTCCAAAAGAAGTGTTGCACTTCTCCAAGGGGAGGAACAGTTTTATTACAATATAAAATGTAGCATAGCAATGAAGCGATGGTTAAAATATCTTGAAACATTAACATGATCCAAAGAACAAAGTTCTCCTGGTGTTAGTATATCTATGTTTGTTTTGTTTTTATTTGATATGCGTAGGAAATCATGTAAATCTTCCCATGCATATTCTGCACAACTTAATGTAACAAACCAAGTGGGTGGGCCAAGGTTTCTGATCATACGTACATCTCCATGACATTGAAACCAGTACTCTTTAGTACCACACATATTTGCTAATAGATGTGTAATATTTGATTGTAAAACCTCATCCTTTTGTTGCACTTTTTGTAATAATTGTGTAGCTGTCTTATTTTGAAAGTGGGATCCTGATTTTAATGTGTGTGCAACTCCGTAACATAAAGTTGCTAGTTCACTTTCAAAAAGTAGGTGGAATATGTATTCCACATTTTGTCTAAATCTGGGATCTTCGGAATATATCAGTAATGAGCGGTATTCTGAAGCTGATATTTGAATAGGTCTATCATCATACCTTCCTCCTTTGCCAGTAGGAAAGAGTAGAGGAAAAGCATGTGCTTCTATACTTTTTTCCCATATGCTGATTGGTGATCCTTTTGTTTGACGCATTTGGTATGTTTCCAGTGCATCTTCTATAGTGTCATTAGAGTGCAAAGGATGAATTGTATAATGGTCTAAAGTATTTGATATTGTAGCAGGATCTAGTAGCTCAAATTGACCAGCTTCTTGTGTTTCTTGAATTATTTCAGTTGTATCTTTCAAGTTTTCTTCAATAATAATTTCTTTGTAATATTCATTATTCTCTTTAAGATATTGTAAGGCTTGTCTAACTTTATGTAACTCTACCAGCTGTTGCCATATTTTTTTGTCTTTTGTAGGTACTCCATTTACTAAGATAATTAAAGATTGCTGCATTGGACGTTGCACTCTTAGAGTATGCACATTTTCTTTTAGATCTAATGGCAAATAAACTACTTTTCCACGAATGCCTTTTACCAATTCAGAAGGAGGTAATTTTACTGTTTTTGGTTGAAGGCATATTATTGCTTGAAATGGGTGTACTGTTTGACTTATGATGTTCTCATATAAATTAAGTTGTTGTAGGGGTTTTGGTAGTAGGTATAATTCCAAATTATTTGTGATAGCACGTGAAGGAGTTTGGTTGTTGTCAAGTTTTGTAGTGCAGTAACTGTAAAGTATTAAGGGGTCACTTATTTCGTATTTGTTTTCTGCTACAAGGTAGAGAGATAATTCAAACCATTTAGAATCTTCATTGTCTTCTATTTTTTATGATAGGTCTACAGTTTTCATGTTACCTTTATAAAAAGTTCTGCGGCAACATACACATACATGGTTTGGTACTTCAGCTGATGTACTTTTAAATTTTAGTATTTCTTTTTTGTATGTGTTTAGCAAAAGGTTGCCATGTGTAGAATTGTTGCTAATTTTGTTTAAAGATATTTCATTATGTAAATGGCTTTCACTTCCAAAATATTTTTTCTGGATATAGTCAATTTCTTGAAGTAGGTCTTTTGCTGTACCATGTAGAAGAATTTTATTTAAATTTGCTAGTGCTAGCGCAGGACTTTTAGCATAGCACAGTTTATAAACTGGATTTCCTATAGTTGAATGATGTGTTGATATTCTTTTGATATCATGGAAGGTGGTTTTACAAGTAGGTCCTGTAATGCAGGCCAATGAATGTCCTTGTAGTCCTGTGTATTTGCGCACTGGACAGGTATCCATATTTTGCAGTAGTTTCATTTTGATTTTGTCTTTGCTTTTTACATATTGATTGAGGAATTGGCGTAAAGACTTTAAAAATTGTTTAGGAATGTTACATATTGATGTGCATGGCCATTTGTACACTAGACATTCTGATTCAGTTGAATGGAGGCGTAATTCTAAGTTTTCGGGGCATTTTTTTGTAAAGAGTACTTCTTGTTCCATTATGGTATTATTAACTTTTTCATAACCTCGACCACTGCTATCTATGGCAATTGTATTTGTTTGCTTTTGTTTGTACACTTCTTCATTAAAGTATGGTTCTGTGCTCGTAGTGTGACTCCATTCACCTCCGCAGATACTTAAGAAGTTCTTTCTGTTGACATTTCATTTATTGAGAAGTCTTTTTTGTAATTTGGTTATTAGTTTTGTTAGTGGTTTCATTTTGTTTAACTCTAAAATAAATAACTTTCTTTTGAGAAGAATTGCACTATCAACGCTTCTAAAATTAATTTCCTACGATAGGTTTTAAGCATTTAACGTGATTTATCTCATGTTTTTATAAGATTTTGAAGGACTTTGTGACGGAACATTTTGGCTAAAATAATTTTCTTGGTATGCTTACTTTGCACTATATTAAAATTTAAATAAGTAGTTTTATCTGTAGTGATAGCTAATTTTCTGTTAATTGTTTTTTGGTTTGATTTACATTTTGAAAGAGAAGGCTAAGTTTTCACTAAATGACTGTATTAGCTGTTTTGTTTCAACTTTATTTTTACAAATTCTGCTAGAGATGGATGCTTATGTTGGACACTTTTATTTTCATTTGCTCTACTTCTGTGTTGCTTTCTACAGACTTGACTTTTGGTAGGCCTTCTTTAGGGTCTGTTGAAAAAAAGAAAGAAGGTATGGGTTGGGGTATTCTGCAATGTATGTGTGCTGTGTGCATGAGTGTTTGAGTAAGATAATGTATGTAATGGTGTCTGATTGTGCATTGGGAATGACAACTAGTAGGGATGTGTATTCTTCAATTAATATGTTACTAAACTCAGTTTCAGATGACAGAAACAAATAAGCTAGTGGTGTGGAGAGGTACAAATAGTAAATCTAATGTATACAATAAAAACAGTTGTTTGTTCTATAATATGAAAATTCTAGCGGTTGAGTTGGGTAATTTGTGTGTCCAAAAGTAGGAATTTGTGCGCCATTCTGGCTGTAAATCGCTGTTTAAGACATGGGGATTTTTGGTCAGAATGGTGCACAATCTCTATTTTTAGGCACAGAAATAGCATGAATTAACTTTACATGTTTGAGTAATAATACAAATATTATGGTGATATTCTACTTACTTTTTTTCTAAAATGAGCAGTTTAATTCTTAGTTCTTCTTTGTTCTTGAAATTCGGCTGCTCCTTTTCAGGAGAATGGTCTTCACTGCAACTGTAAAAGAAACAAATTAGTAATTTTGTTTGTATATAGCATTTTTTTTAATTTAGATATTGATTTTTTTCATTGATATCCTCAGCTCCTTCCTTGAAACCATTAAAACTATCTTATTCACATAAGATATGTCGCATCAATTCAATACATATGATATGTTCTTTATGAACAAATTGTATTGGAATGAGTAACTGTAACAAACAAAATATCTTTAGTATGTCTTGTGAAATTCATAATGTACCACTGAATACCACCATTTCTGTAACTAAGCTGTTCTAGGTAATAGTGCCTTAATGTCATGCTTAAATTAAAGTAATCAAATAAATAAATAAATAAATAAATAAATGTAATTGTATAAGTATTATTTTTTGAACATAGAGTGTGCATGCATGCAATGTTGTTTGCATATATGTAGTCTATACATTTCATTTAAAAAATGTTAGTTTAACATGATTTGATAGTGTGTGTATAAAGAAAGTAAATAGTATAAAGGTTTATAACTCATAGTTGATTTTAGGAAATTGGAAAAAAGAGGGTAGATTCATTTTACAGATTACACAAACTAAAAGTCAATTTGAAAATGTGTTCATGTACTGTACAGAAAATATGCATACCTGTAGTTTGTGTTCATGCATATGGATATGCATGGAGCTGCAAGTAGAAATCTTGGAGACTTGTACAGTATTTCTTGTAGATGGTGCTTGCCAATGATATGACAATTGTACTCAGAGAGATTCACAGTACATTTGCAGTGCTGATCTATGATGATGCATGGTCATGTGATTTCTTAGCTACATCCAATGAGGGAATGGCACAGAGAGTGAAGTGGAAATGGTAGAAGGGCTGTTCATGTTACGATATGTCCGCGGACATGGCGGTAGTTCGCGGACATCGGGAGTTACATCCAGGGATTTTTGGGTTCAGAAGTCATGCAAATGAGAATGAGCAGTGAAAGGGATCGGTCAGGAAAGTTTAGTGGGTATGTTGTGCCAGGAGAGAGTTTCTGAGATACTCTTTTTGCTGAGAGAACAACAGATAGCTATGGCTGTGTGTTTCAGAAAACAGATTGTTTGGATTTTGGGAGATTCGTGGATACATTGGTTGAAGGTGCATGCAGAAAGCTGTGGAGTAGCTGTAGATCTTGGATTCCCACATGTGGAAGTACACTGGCATGGAGTACGTGGAATGCTACTTTGGAAACAAAGCAACATCCAGACATAATTGGGAAAGTCATGGACATGTTTCCTAATTCTCAAGTAATATTTTTCACGGATTGCGTAGAGACAAATGTGGCTTCGTTCTTCTTCATTTGGTCCACAAATGGAAAATGCAAGGGGCAATGTTAATAAGGCTGTTTGTGCATTTCTAAGAGATTTTGGCATGTCCTCTTTTCACAATGAAAATATTATGTTTCATAGTACATACATTTTTCGCAGAGATGGAGTCCATCTTACTTATGCTGGTAATCAGATTTTTCTGTAGGTGTTAAGTATTCATAATTTTTGACATACAAACACCTCCTAAAGACTCTTTTCAGAGCCACCACTTCCTCCCAGCGAACAAATGCAATGGTAACAATTGGGTAGCACCCCAATTTTTTTAATGTTCGCGAACTGTCCGCAGACTTTTAAGAAATACAAAGGGCCCTGCTTTATTTATCTTCACTTCTATTTTTTAACTGTGACAGGCGGCTCTGAAAAGAGCCTTATATTTTTTGATTTTTGTCATTTTGTATTTTTTTGGAATTTTTTAGACCCGACACACTAGGAGAGGAGGGGAAAGGAGGGTAAAGGGGGGACACCAACCACAGGGATAAGAAAGGGCGAGCTGAAAGAGGAAGATGTAGAGTGGGTTGATTTGGGTAGTGAGCAGGTCTTCTCGTGCTCTGAGACGATAGTCTCAAAAGCACTTCGAAGTCGCTCCCCCCTGCAGAGTACTGTGTCACAGTACATACATACAACTGTGACCCTCGAAAGGTTTGATTGATTGATCGATTGATTGATTTGTTTATTTATAGAGCTCTTTACACCAAGGCGCTGCACAATGGAACAACTGATACAGTGAACAACAATAAACAATAAACATTGGGAGCAAAATTACATAATGAATCATTCGACAATAAAACAGTGCAAAAAGCAATTAACTGAGTGGGAGGGGAAGTGGAGAGGGAGTAGGATTGGTGAGGGGGAACAGAGAAGGATAGAACAAGTGAAGAATAGAAAGGTGGGAGAATGAAAAGGGAGTGGGGATAGAGGAGTTAGAAGAGGGAGAGAGGGGGGAGGAAGAGAGAATAGGGAGGTCTTCAAGGAGGAGATTGGAGGAGAAGGGATTTAAGGGACGTGCAAAATGAGGGAAGGGTTGTGGAAGAGCGGATTGAGAGAGGGAGTGAGTTCTAGTGAAGAGGAGCAAGGAGCTGGAAGGAGCGGAACTGGGAGGAAGCACAAGGGGAAGGAGGTACAGTGAGGAGGAAATGGTCAGCAGAACAAAGAGAGCGTGAGGGGGAGTAAAAGGTGAGAAGGGATGAGATATAAGGAGGAGCAAGACCATGTAAGGATTTGAAAACAAGGCAGAGAAAGCAGAATTTTAACTGTGAGTGGAAAGGTAGCCAACGAAGATGAGAGAGCGAGGAGGAGATGGAATCACGGGAGGTAAGGAGACAAAGAGTACGAACAGCAGAGTGGTAAATGGATTTAAGGGGGGCAAGCTGGGATGCAGGAAGTCCAAAGAATAAAGGGGAACAGTAGAATAGTCGGGAAAAGATGAGAGAGGAGATAAGGAGTTTGGTCGCATGGAATGAGAGGGAGGGACGGATTTTGCGAATGTTGTATAGGTGGTAACATCAGGAGCGAGAGGTAAGTGAAATGTGTTGTGAAAAGGAAAGAGTGGAGTCAAATATAACGCCTAGATTACGAGCATAGGAAGAGATAGGGAGGTTGGAGGGGGGAAAGTGGATGAATGGGGGAGGAGAGGGAGGAGGAAGTGAGTTAGAAGGGAAGAAAAGGACTTCAGTTTTATCAGTGTTAAGAGAGAGGAAGCGGGAGGACATCCAGTTCTTGATTGCTGTGAGACAGGAGGAGAGTTTGAGATGGAGGTCAGGTGTGAAGGAGGAGAAGGAGAGAAAGAGTTGAGTATCATCAGCGTAAAAGTGATGGGAGTTGTCAAAGGAGGAGATAACAGGGGCGATGAGTGAGGTATAAAGTGTCAAAAGCTGCAGAGAGATCAAGGAGAATAAGGATGGATGATTGCTTGGCATGCCGAGCTAGAGGAGAGAGTTGAGGATAGAAGTGAGAGCGGTTTCAGTGGAATGTTTAGGTCGAAAGCCAGATGGAAAGGGAGGAAGGCGAGAGGAGGAAGAGACAAAAGAAGAGAGTTGAGAAAAAGCGAGACGCTCAAGGAGTTTAGAAAGGAAAGGTAGAAGGGAGATAGGTCTGTAGTTAGAGGTGAGGAGTGGATCAGCAGAGGGTTTCTTTAGGATAGGAATAATTGTTGCGTGTTTGAAGGCTGAGGGAAAGGTAGAAGAGGAGAGGCAGGAGGTAAAGAAAGTGGTAAGGTAAGGGATAAGAAGAGGGTAGATTTTGGGGATGAGACCGGAGGGGAGAGGGTCAGAGGGAGAGGATGTGGGGTGGGCTTTGGAAAGGAGGGAGGAGACATCCAAATCAGAGACAGGTGAGAAGACAGACATGGTGGAAGAGGGAGGAGAGGGGGAGGAGAAGAGAGGGAGCTAGAGGAGGAGTTCATTTTTTGGTGGAGTGAGATGATTTTGGAGGAGAAAGAAGTTAGCAAAGTCAGAGGGAGAAAGCGTGGAGTTGGATGCGGGATCGGGAGTAGGAGGAGGGAGAAGACGGGTAAGAGTTTGAAAGATTCGACGAGGATGAGATGCTTGATACTGGAGGAGGTTAGAGTAGTAAGAGGACTTGGTGGTTGCAAGACAAGAGTTGTAAAGAGCGTGGTAAGAAAAGTAAGAGGTTCGATTAGAGAGCGAGGGAGTTTTGAGCCAGAGTCTCTCTAAACGCCTTAGAAGGCGTCGCATAGAGCAGAGATGGGGAGTAAGCCAAGGTTGAGAAGGTTTCCGTGTGCGGCGAAAGACAGAAAGGGGGTAAAGTTGGTCAAGGTCAGTGGAGATGAGGAGAGGATGAAAGGGAAGAGAGGGCATCATCGGCAGAGAGTAATGCAAAGTCTTGGTGAGATGGGAGAGAAGAAGAGCAGGTGTCGAAGAAGAGGGTAGCGTCAACGTCCCCGAGGTCACGACGCGAGTAGATTGGGGGAGAAGGATTAGTGCTAGAAGGTGTAGAGAGAGGGGAAAGGGAGAAAGAGAGTAGAGCATGATCTGAGAGATAACAGGGAGAGATGAGACAGGGGAGGAGGAGTGGGAGGAGGAAAATATGAGGTCAAGAGTGGAGCCAGAGGAGTGAGTAGAGGGTGAAGGAAGGAGGGAGAGGAGATAGGAATCAAGGATGGAGAGGAGAGGAGAAGATTGTGGGGGAGAAGGCAGGTGGATGTTAAAGTTGCCAAGTACCACTAAAGGAGAGGAAGGTGGAGAAATAAGTGAGAGGAGGTGATCCAGATCATCAATGAAAGAGGAGAGAGGACCAGGGGGTCGATAGACAATCAGGAAGGAAATAGGTAGGGAGAAGAGAAGGACTTGTAGAGGAATTCAAAAGTAGAGAAAGAGGGGAGAGTTGGAGATGAAGAGGAGGAAATTAATTTCGGGTGGAATAAGAGACCAACGCCGCCACCTAGTCCAGAGGTACGAGAGGTATGGATGAAAGAGGAAGATGAGGTCATTAAGGAAGCAGGGACAGAGGTGTTTTGAGGTGGAATCCATGTCTCAGTTAGGCAGAGGAAATGAAGATTGAGGTGAAAGAAAAGACCAAGGGTAGCAGCGGTCTTGTTACAAATGGATCTGGTGTTCCAGAGAGCAGTGTTTATGAGGGCATATTGGTTGGCAGTGGGGGGGTAGAGAAGGTTAGGGCAATGAGAAAAGGAAGGAGGATGGGCAGGAGAGTGTGGGGGAAAATAGTGGAGAGGACTAGGCATCAGGAGGAGCAAGTAGAATAGGAGGGAGAGGAGGAGATGGAATAGGGGGGAGAGGAGGGAGAGAGTGGGGTGAGTAGGAGATAAGGGGATCGCATACCAAGGATTTAGATACAGACAGGTAGGTAGGAGCAGCGTAGTAGTAACGGGAATGTAGAGTGTATAGGTCAGCGAGGATGAGGATAGGAGGAATTCAAGTTGGAGGTGGGAGGAAGCAAGTGGGAGTCAAAAGAGTCAGAGGTTCAGGAACTCAATACTGTGGAAAGAGGAGTCCAGAGGTGCTTGAGACAGGACGATGTAGTTGCACCAAGTTATCCTCACAAAGGGAGACAGAAGGATCAAAAAAGTCAGATGAGGCAGGAACTCGATAGTGTAAATAGAGGGGTCAAGTGGTGCTTGATGTTTGACAAAGTAGGAGTCCAAAGTTATATCCGCACCGCCGAAGGTGGTGGCAGGGTAGAGCTGAGAAGGTAAGGGTCATCAGAATTCTGTATGGCCTGTGAGGCAGCTTGAGGAAGACGCTGTCCCACAGAGGTCGTCCTTGTGGTGACAGGATCAGAAATGGATGATGAAGTAGAGGAAATCAACCTACTACGTTCTTCGCAAGGTACAAACTTGCGAATAGCCCCAGAGTGAAATGACCTCAGGTGTCGCTTCATGGTCGTGTTCCCAAAGCTGTACGAACCATGCTTCCCGCGACTGAGTATCATTTTGCACTCATTGCAGATAACACGGTTCGCACAAGCCTTAGGACCATTCCCATAAATGGAAAATAACCGTCACACCCAAGACTCATGTCTAGTGCGGGTAGTAGGGATTTCCTCTACCTCATTCTCGTCATCCTCTTCTTCCCCCTCTGATCCTCACTCCTGTTCCCCTCTTCAGGCCTTTGGGAAGGTGGTGGTGATGAAGGGGTGGGGGTGGTGCTGAAGCAGGTGCATCACCAGGTGGCAGTTCTGCAGCCAGGGATGCCATCTCGATGGTGTAATCTGCAAGTTGCTGGAGAAATAGCTGTGCTCTGAAGAATAGCCAGAAACACAATGAGAATAAGCTCTAGGGCGTGGTCTTATATAGGGGTGCTTGATCGCAGTTCGCAGACATGAGCTCTGTCCGCGGACAGATAAAACACAAAAAAGGGTTCAAAAAGTTTCAAAAGATATGTAGAAACTCAGGATTACTATGTGGGACTTGTGCCATGATGAGTTTTTATGGAAAAATATTGTGGATTACTCGAAAATGTACTTTTAAATTGTTCGGGGATACAAACAGTGTCCGCATTCAGAACACGCGATCAGCATGGGTGCGGTCACATGATCCCTTCGCGAACAGGTTTGCGAAGGAAGCTCCCGTCGGCAGGACACCAAATGCACGGACATTGGTTTGCGCATGAACGTTGATGTTCTACGGACAGTGTTCGGGTCCTGAATTAATTAAAAGTGTGTCACACATCAAAAGAACATTTCTGGACATCGTGTATGTTCTAGAACAGTTTAAACTTGCTAGCGAACACTACAGACAGATATAGTGTTCTTTAGGACACTTCCATTTTCATTTGATTACAAACTTTTCAGGACACCAATTGGGTTCTTAGAACAGTTTCAACTTGCTAGCGAACAGTACGGACATGTATAGTGTTCTTAAGGCACCTCCATTTTCGTTAAATTACGAACATTTCAGGACACCGCTTGTGTTCTTAGAACAGTTTCAACTTGCTAGCGAACAGTACGGACAGGTATAGTGTTCTTTAGGACACCTCCATTTTCGTTTAATTACGAACATTTCAGGACACCGCTTGTGTTCTTAGAACAGTTTCAACTTGCTAGCGAACAGTACGGACAGGTATAGTGTTCTTTAGAACACCTCCACTTTTGTTTAATTACGAACAATTCAGGACACCGCTTGTGTTCTTTGAACAGTTTCAACTTGCTAGCGAACAGTACAGACAGGTATAGTGTTCTTTAGGACACCTCCATTTTCGTTTAATTACGAACATTTCAGGACACCGCTTGTGTTCTTAGAACAGTTTCAACTTGGTAGCGAACAGTACGGACAGGTATAGTGTTCTTTAGGACACCTCCATTTTCATTTAATTACGAACATTTCAGGACACCAATTGGGCTCTTAGAACAGTTTCAACTTTCTAGCTAACAATAAGGACAGGTATAGTGTTCTTCAGGACACCTCCATTTTTGTTTATTTACGAACATTTCAGAACACCTGCGCTGTGTGCGGATATCTACATTGCTTTTAAAAAAAAATTAAAAATGGGAAGTAATTACAACACAATATAAAAATGTAACTTTATTTCACATATATTAATAATTTATGACAGAGAAGGTGAGGCAGAAAAAGAAACAAAAACAGGAGAATTAGGGGTTTTAACATGATTGGTATCAGGTGAAGAAGGGATGGAAGTCTCATCAAAACGTTTTGGATTATGGAGAGGGTTTGGGGATAATTGACTGGGATATGGTGAGGGGGGGACAAGTACATGTGGGACAATGGTATGAGGTTTTTGTTTTAAAATGATCCTCAACAAAAGTTTTCAAATTATTAAAATTGCTCAATAATAAATCCAGTTTCTTCAGACATATTTTCTATTTTGGTATGCTCTGTACAAAAAGAAATATATATGTTCAATATATATAACCTAATAACAATTAAATGGTTTATTTTGTAAAGTGTGTACCATTAGCTTCACTATTTTCTGACATTTCGTCATGTGGGAAGTGCTCCTCTAGCCATTCCAGAGTACTAGACATTTCTGTGAGAAAAAAATATATATATATATTTTTTTTTTAATCTAATACAGAAAGTTTATAAGATACAATGAACTAAACTTACTATTTCAGGTAAGATATGTTCTGAGTACTCTGTAGGTCTGGTCTTGGTCTTAGTTGTGGAGTGTATGTGAGGTAATTATGTTGGAAGCCTATTTATCTTCTCTTGGTATATTCCATTTTAGAATATATTGTATTTAAATGAATGGCTAGTGCGGTACATATATGGGTTACATTTCTTTATGTATTACTACATATAATATGTATGTGTACTACTTTGTGAATTTTTTGAATGTTATCATGTTGTAATATAACAATTAAACATACACCCCCAGACGTTTTAGGTAGTGGTACTGTTGTCCAAATATGTCAGCGGACATCAAAAATGTTCGCAAACATTACATTCAGTAGAAGTGGTTCAGTATGTTCCATATTACATGTACATAAAGTCAAAGTTACTATTGTTAAGCTTTGCTACTAAAAACCTATGAAATTCAGTTAAAAAACTTTGAATTTCAAGGGTTTTTCAGTTTTACTTGGAACCATATTTCATAGGTTTTTAGTAGCACAACTTAACCATAACATCCCTTTAACAAAGTTTTTTCACTGAATATATATATATATATATATATATATATATATATATATATATATATATATATATATATATATATATATATATAGGAAGGCAGCTGAATGTTGCTAATGCAAACCCCTTCACGGACAAATAAGTGGTCTAAGAGTAAGCAGCATGAAATGAAAACACTGATTTATTGCCCCAAATAACAACAACCTTTGGAATAGGAGTGAACTAGGGAAAGTGCCAACTTACTAACACTAACAACGGAACTAACCGCCACTAAGCAACAATAGCTGACTCTGAAGAAAACACAATGCCACAGAGGTATACGTTTGTATGAATCTTACTCATGAAGATAACTGGCAACAACGGTACTTGCATGAGTTCTGGTGCCTTTTCTGTCGCTCTACACGAAGACTACTGAGGAAAAAATGTCTCTGTAACTGACTGGAACACTAGGGGTAGAGGGTTCTGAAAACTGCAGTCAGGAAAACAGAATGAGACTAGGAGGGCGAAATAGGGGGGAAAATAACTATGCAGGAAAATAACGGCGAATAAAATGAGAGAAATATAACGACTGTGACATAAGAAATCTGAGGTAACTAAGGCCCGCAGTAAGCGTTGCACTGCAGCAGCAGTTGAGAATGCGAAGCGCAGACCTCCAGGGGGCGGGGCTAATAAAGGAGACAAAGCAGGATGCATAGGCCTACAAGGTTAGTTTCCCAGCATTATACCGACTGCCATGATAGGGAAACAGGAAGTCATATTCTTTTAATGGGAAAATGTTCAAAAACTATCTAGAGCAGTCACACAATTATGCCAAGCCAAGGACCAACCCCTTAAGGTGTTCTTTTGGGAACCAGAACTCAGAATCTTGCCTGTGGTAATGACAGTACCCCCCCCCCAATGACCTTCTCCCCGGTTTGCTAGGGTGATTTCTATAAAAATGCTTTTACAACGTAGGGCCAATGATGTTTTCTAAGGGCTCCCATGTTCTGTCTTGCACTCCATAACCTTTCCAGCCAACCAGGTAGAATAATTTGCGCCAAACCAATATGGAATCCAAAATTTCCTTAACTTCAAACTCTGGTTGATCGTCTTCAATTTCTACTGGTGCTGGTGCCGGTTGAACGCGAGTATTTGGGCTAACTGGTTTTAATAATGAAACATGCAACACTGGGTGAATTCACATTTTCTTTGGCATTGTCAATCATATAGCCACAGGGTTGATGACTGCTTCAATGGTAAATTGACCAAAATACCTGGGAAGAAATTTCTTGGAACCCTTCAGAGCAAGGTTTTGTGAGGCTAACCACTTGAAATTCTGGAGTGTCACTGCGATGGCGATCAGCAAACTTCTTTTGAGAGTTTTTGGCTGTGGACCGACTAGTTTGAGCCTTTACTGTTGCGGTGAAAATATGGTCATGCAGAGTCTTGACAGCCGGCATCTCTAAGGGTTCCAGAGGATCAAAAGCAGAGGTTCGAGGGTGTCAACCATGCAAGGTGTAAAAAGGAGTGAGACCTGTAGAAGAATGTACTGAGTTGTTGTAAGCATACTCTGCCACCCACAATATGTCCAACCATGAATTGTCTATCTGATGAAGCATACATCTCAAATACTGCTCCAGAGTCTGATTTGTGCACTCAGTTTGTCCATCGGTTTGTGGGTGGTGACTAGTGGACAGTCGTACGTCGATTTTGGCAAATGTGCAACATTTCCTCCAGAATTTTGTGATAAATTGACTACCTCTGTCTGATATCACAATTGATGGAAATCCATGTAACTTGACAATGTTTTCCAAAAAGGCCTTAGCTAAACTGGATGCTGTGGGAAGTCCTTGTAAGGCCACAAAATGAGCCATCTTGGAAAATAAGTCTACCACTACCAAGATGGTATCATAACCTTGGCAGGGAGGAAGATCAGTGATGAAATCCATGGGCACGGTATGCCAAGGGTTGGGTGGCATGGCCAAGGGTTAAAAAGGCCTGCCAGTTTCTTTTTTAGAGTCTTATTTTGCACACAATTTCCACAGGTTAGAATAAAGTGAACCACATCCTTGCACCAATTTGGCCACCAGTAGTATCTCCTGATTTGTTCAAGAGTCTTGGTCACCCCTGGGTTACCCACAATCAGAGAGCCATGGTAGTTAGCAATGACTTGAGTCTGAAGCTCCTTAGTAGGTAAATAGAGACGACCTTGAAAATAAGACAATTCACCTTGAATACAATGTTGAGTCCCTTGATTTGCCCATTATTGCAGTTCTTCCAGAGTCATGCTCCTCTTAATTTCTTCTTGCAGGTCTTTGAAAAATGTATCCAAGGTGCTAATTACACCCAGTATTTTTTCCCCTGCAATGATGTCAACTGGAACTGGGGGAACATAGGCCTCTTCGCCTTTGCCAATACGAGACAAGGCGTCTGCTTTACCATTTTGTACTGCTTGTCGAAAGGTGATGATGAAATCATACTCGGCGAAGAAAAGAGCCCATCACAGTTGTCGTGAAGATTGAGCTTTTACGGAACGTAGATACTGTAGATTTTGATGGTCTGTAAGGATAGTAACAGTGTGTTCAGCCCCTAGTAAATAGTGTTTCCATTCCTTTAACGCATTTCTAATGGCCAAAAACTCCATGTCAGTAACTGTGTAATTGAGCTCTGCTGCAGAGAATTTCTTGGACCAGAACACCATCGGGTGTAGTACATGAGTGTCTGGATTGCATTGCGACAAAACTGCACCCATAGCCACGTTGGAGGCATCTGTTTCCACAATGAAGGGTAGGTCTGGTCGGGGATGCTGCAAAACTGGGGCCAAAGTGAATTTAGCTTTTAAACTCTGAAAGGCCTCTTCCGGCTACTTGTTCCATTCAAATTTCTTGTTCTTCCGAATCAGAGACGTGATGGGGTGCACTAACTGAAAATTCTGCCACGAAATGTCGATAGAAATTTGCGAATCCCAAAAAACTTTGGACTCCTTTTTAATCTCCCTGAGAGGATCCCAAAAATTCAACTTCAGAGACATGAAAGGAACATTTTTCCAATTTGACAAAAAGTGAGTTTTATCGCAATTTCTTAAGAACAGCCTTAACATGTTTAACATGGTCCTGGGGATTGGCAGAAAAAATTTAAATGTTGTCAATGTAAAACACTGTGCAAACATCCAAGAGATCTCTTAAAAGGTCATTCATAAAACAATAAAAGGCTGCCCATGCATTGCATAGCCCAAAAGGCATTACTTGGTATTCAAAGAGACCATATCTAGTACGAAGGCTGTTTTCCATTCATCACCTTCCTTTATGCGGATTAAATGGTAAGCACCTCTGAGATCAAGCTTGGTGAAGACCTGTGCCCCTTTGACTTGGTCCAATAAGTTTGAAATAAGGGGAATTGGATATCGATTCTTTACTGTAATTTGATTCAATGCACGATAATCAATGCAGGTTCTTAGATCTCCCTCCTTCTCTGGTACAAAAAAAGAGGAGAAGCTGCAGGAGATTTTGAAGGGCAAATAAATCCATTGGCTAAGTATTGATCTAAGTATGTCTTTAGGTGTGAGTCTTCCTTCTCAGTTAATGCATAAATCCGGCTACAAGGTATTTGGGTCCCTGGAAGAAGATCAATCTGGCAATCGTACGGCTGATGTGGAGGTAGCACCTCAGCAAGTCTTTCCTCGAAAACATCCTGAAATTCTCTATACTCTGAAGGTAAGGTGCCTATTAATCCAAGTGTGGATTCAGTGGATTTCTTGATTTGAATAGGCTTCTCCAGGTCATCCACTAGACAGCAAGACATTTTACATTCCGTGGTGAAAATCAGAGTTCTAGACCGCCAATTAATTATAGGATTGTGCTTCTCCATCCAAGGCATACCAAGGATAATCTTATACTGTGGCGCACTTATAAGGTCAAACATAATCCTCTCTCTCTGTCCCTCTTGGCAAAGCATGGTAAGATTGTCAGTGCATTGTGTGACAGGGCCAGACACTAATGGAGTACTATCAACCACTGACACATTCTCAGCCTCTAACGTATTCACAAAGGGAAATCCTATTTTACTTGCCAGATCCATGTAGTTACCAACAGCGCCACTATCTATGTAAGCTTGTAAGGCATGCATTTGAGTGGGCTGTCCTTGACTGGTTAGGATAATGGGAAACACAAAGTGTGAGGTCACTGAAACCTTTTCCATGCTCGACAAGCTGACCTCTAAACTTGTCGAGCGCTGGAGTTTTCCGAAATCTGGCCTTATCTTGGTTGACTCCTCCAAGAGGTTTTCGAGAGGGCTTAACTTGACAGTCCTTGAGAAAATTGACAGCCTTACCACAGTAAAGACATAATTGCTGTTGGCACCTCTTGTCCATCTCAGCGGTGAGAGATGGGCTCCCTGACAACTCCTAATTGCATTGGTTCAGAGTGACTTTCGGATCTCGACCTCACTTGGTTTTCTCTTGGGTGGAACAGGAACAATCCGCTCTTCTGTCTGGCAAACGCTGATCCAATTGTATAGTCAAGCCAATATATTCTGCAATGCCCTCTGGTGGATTTACCACCTGCGTCAACATATCCTTCAATTCGCTGTGCAGACCTCTATTAAACAAGGTTGTTCTTTTCTCTGTGGGCCAAATTGTCTCTGCCACTAATCTGTTAAAAATGGCCACATACGCCAACAATTCCTGATTACCTTGCCGGAGCAAAAGCAATTCATTATCCAGCACATGTCCTTGGGTGTGGCATGCAAAGAGTTTTTCCATCTCTCTCTGAAACTCTTGGAAGTTCCTTAACATAGGATGATCTCTATTCACTAACGGAATAGACCATTCTGCAGCGTAGCTGCCTAAATAGGATAACACAAATGCCACCCTAGCTTGGTCTGTGGGGAAAACTCCTGGGTGGCATAGAAAATGTAGCCAGCATTGATTCATGAAGACAGCACATTTCTTTGTTTCTCCCAAGAAACACTCAGGGGGTGCCAATGGGATGTTTCCGGGCACAATTTCTTGAACAGGAGCAGGGGGCATAACTGGAACTGAAGCTGATGGGTTATCTACTGGTAAAGGAACTTGTCCAGCTTGTGTCTGTAAAAGTTGCCAGGCTAATTCCTCAGTCCGATCTCTGTTGACCACTAACTCTCTCCAAAGAGCACTGGTCTCGGAACGAGCATCGTGGACATACTCTCTTAATTCACCCAATAACTGTGACAACTGTTCCACCTCTGGAGATTCCATAGTGCCCAGGCAGAGTTTTTTTCAGTATATGGTCACTTTGCGTTCTGTAACGCTTACCTGGACTCCGCAGGAGCGCCTTGGACTTGTTTTGGTGTTCACGGGTCCTCACTAGATATAGTCTGATAGATTCTGTAAAGAATGGAACATTGACTTAATCTTTCTACATTATCCAACCTATTCCACCTTGCACTAACATTAGAATCAAAAGATGACTTTTTCTCACAAATAGAAAATGAAAGGCTCACCTGGGCCTTCAGGTTAAGGAGCTATCCATCCTGCTCTTGTGCAGGGGCGCTAGTTCTGTAGATGAATGATGATCTGGTGCAGGGTGCCTGTCCTTGGGTAGTTTTAAATGAGACCTTAGTGCAAGAGCGCAATTTAGTAATAGATGAGCTCTGAAGCTAACATGAATTTGGTAATTTCAATGAGGGTCTGGTGCAGGAATAACAGTTTTGTAAATTAGATTAAGTTGGTTGCCATAAAAGGTAATGGGAAATAAGGGGAGGAACTGAGAACCTGGAAGACAATAAGTGGGGAAAAAATGAGAGAAATATGACAACTGTGACAGAAGAAATCTGAGCTAACTGAGGACTGCGGTAAGCGTTGCACTGCAGCAGCAGTTGAGAACGCAAAGCACGGCCTCCAGGGGGTTGGGGCTAATAAAGGTGACAAAGCAGGATGCATAGACCTACAAGGTTTAGTTTCCCAGCATTAAACTGACGGCCATGATAGGGAACCAGGAAGTCATATTCTTTCAATGGAAAACGTTCAAAAACTATCTAGAGCAGTCACTCAATTATGCCAAGCCAAGGACCAACCCCTTAAGGTGTTCTTTTGGTAAACAGAACTTAGAATCTTGGCTGTGGTCATGACAATTACATAGAAAACCTACGGGATCCAACACGCCATTACACGCTGCAAGTGGACACCCAAAAAGTCTGATATGGAGTGTTCCTTACAGTGAATTTGTGAGGATAAGAGTAACAGCACCACTCTAGAAGCATATGATTCTGAAAGTAAAATCACGGCTCAAGGTTTTCAACGACAACTGTATCCTAAGAAGGTGATCGAAAGAGCCTATATTAAAGCCAGGCAGCAGAATAGACAAAGTCTTCTCACAGGATCCCAGACATAGATAAAGCCAGAGATGGACAAAGAAACCACACGCCTCATTTTAACGTTTGATAGTCAAGCTTTGGCTTTCAGACATATATTACAAAGACATTGGCTGATAAAGATCTATCAGAAAACTGGCTAATCCAGACATTAGAAACTGCTCAATCAATGACACATTAGTGCACAGCTTCATGGCACATGAAGAAGACAAAAGATCTGGTATTTGTGTCACAAATCAGAGGAAGGGTTTTCTCAAATGTACGAGGTGTAAAATTTGTAAATATGCAAAGAAAATTGCATCGTTTGAACATCCAACACTAGGCCATACAATTCCCATGGTCCACAAAATCACATGTGAAACTGACTATGTGGTGTATGTTCTGACATGCTGTTGTCGGAAGTGGTACATTGGCAGCAAAAAGTGTAAATTGAAAATACGTATTCAGCAGCACATGCAAGCAATTCTGCATACCGATCCCAACTACCCCATGGCAAAACATTTCACATATTGCGACCAAGGCAATATGGAAAGATTTGTTTTTTTTTTAATTCATAGGATAGAAACTGGACTACAAGGGGGAGCCAGAGAACGTATGCTTCAACATAAAGAAACTCGATGCATCTTAGACTTTGAGAGCAAACATCCTAATGGCCACAATATAGACAAAGAACTGTACACCTTTCTAGGACGGTAAATGGTGTTATTCTCTTGCCTTTCTTATTATAACATGATGTGCACCTATGTATTTGATGAACTGTACACCTTTCTAGGATGATGATTTGTGTTATTTTCTTGCCTTTTTTTCATTGCAAAATAATGTGTATCTATGCATGTGTGCATCATAGATGAGGAATGTAGCACTAATTGCATCTGACGAGAGACGTTTTGTTATATTATTATTTTCTTTCTTGGGTGGTTGCTTTTCTCACTTATTATTTTTGGAAATAGGATTACATGTTGCATTTTCTGCACTGAGTTTGAGTGCGATTTGGGTTTTTGACGGAAAGATTGTTTGGCTGCTTACCGTGTTGTGTTCAATGTTATTTGATAAACATAAATCCTACTGGGCACTATGTACTTCAAACTGTTCAGCCATGTACTTTGAGACAATGTTGGTCAATAACATTTAGAGGATATATAACCTGTTGAGATAATTTAATTGCCATCCAAACATTGGGGCTAAAAGTATAGGCAAGATCTAGAGTGCATTAAAAAACAGTACTCTAGGAATTCAGAGCATCGAAATAGATGATAGATTATATACATTATACATTCCTAGAAGATGTATTTATGCAAACCAATGCACATAGCACTTTTATTTTATATGATCACCGCTGCTAGGCACTACACACTTTTCATTGGTTGATCATATATATGGATAGAATGCACCACGGTATGTTAAATTCTATTTGTCAAACATTGATGCTGATGTGCACTGTGCTCTTTATTTTGTTCAGCTATACACTTGGATACAATGCTGGTCAATGATATATAGAGGATATACGACCTGTTTAGCAATTATAAATAGTCGCTCAAAT